>NW_028258299.1:8750000-10000000 GCF_053883595.1 Heterocephalus glaber | reverse complement strand
GCCCATCGCCTCACAGAACTTAATACATGGTGCCGTGAGTTGTGCAGTAGAACTCTTTGAGGCTGGCCCGCAGCAATCACATCAGTGACAGTAGCACTACTGCAGTGTCTGACACATAGCAAGGCTCACTGAGAGTGGTCTGTTGGCCGGCTACACACCCCCAGGGTCTGACAGCTCTGCTGTGCCAGTGGCAGACGGGATCCCTCTCATGCTGAAGCTAGAAAGGCAAAGGACCTAACTCTCAGACTGTCTTCCGCTATGCTCTGGGTAAGATTTAGATCTGGCCAGTCGGATGTATGAGCACGAGTTCTGGAATGCAGCAGTGAGGGACACACTACTGCGATGTCTGCTGCACCCTCCGCCAGCATTGTGTGAAGGGGTTTAGCTTGTCTGCGCACATCGGTGGAGGTTCCATGCTGTGTCTCTTGTTTGTAGGGAACAAGAAACAGGGCCCAGGGCATCTGTTCTGCTGGTACAAGCTGCAGCGGGCCTGCCACGACTCTTCCAGGTCAGAGTGGTGTTGTGGAAGGTTAGGAACAGAAGTTGCCATTTCATAGAAGATCCAAGAAAAGATAGAGGATCCCAGAATTGCCCAGGGCTTTGGAGTAATTTCTAGACTGTTTCTTCAGGCCTCCCAGTAACTCTACTAGTCATTTTACTACTAGAATTGTTTTTAAGTTGGGACATTGTTTCACTTGCTTCACCAAGATAAATAATAGTCACTTAAACAAGGAAGAAGGTGTGTGTGCTCACGTAAAATCATATTGGAAAAATATAAGCTGGCAGACAGTCCAGGGGAGTATGGAGGCTGTATCTCCCAAGGTCATCCAAAGACACTTACAGGAATAGAGCCGCCCCTAGGGGTGGTAGGACACCAAGAAAGAAGAAAATGGAGACTCTGAAGTCCCAAAAGCCAGTCTATGTGAAGTAGGACAGAGAGTATGGATTTTTTTTTTTTTTTTTTTGTACCAGGGATCAAACTTGGGACCTTGTGCTTGCGAGGCAGGTGGCAGAACCACTGAGCTAAATCCCTGGCCCAAAAGAATCCATTTTTAAGATAATGACTTAAAGCTTCATGTACTTTCACTCACATCTCCTTGGCCATAACTTATCCATGAACCCCACCTGTGGTAGCTGTAGGGGCTGGAAAATGTGATTGGCCGAATAGATGGTCTGCCAATACCTGGAAGGGGTAGGCTATAAAAGGAAGAAAATAATGGATATCAGTGAGTAAGTCTCCTCCATGCTTGATGAAGAAAATAATCCCTGTCTTACTTTACACTAGCAAGAAGAATTATATTCTCTAAAACTGAAAATTGACTGCCATGGCTACTTACACTGATACCAATGGGGGGTTTCCACCTTGGGTTGGAAGAGAATTAAGCAAAAGCTATCAAGCCTAGTTTATGTCCCAAGGAAGGTCCCATTACCAAAACAAAAAGTTGTGTAGGACCAAGATGTGGGTTTTGAGAAACATATCACGAAGATCTCTTTGAAAAAAAAGAGACTGGGTGTTTTATTTGGGAATAGGGTGAACAAAGAGGAAGGTTGAGTTGAAGTATGAGTAATGTTGATAGAAAATAAAGATCTCTGGTCATGGGATACTGCACAATAAATTCTATTTTGGAAGTGAGTGATAGAAGATAGGGGTAATGTGTCACAAATGAAGTTTAATTGACAGGCAGGTGCTGCTATTTGTTGGGTGCTTATATTTCCAGGCACAGTACTAATATTTGCCTAGTTTTGGTTTCCTTGTTAGCATCTGTGTTTACTATAACACTTGATATGAATACTTGCTAACTTCCCAGGACCCTGTAAGGGAGACATTACCGTTAGCATTTAGAGTTGAGGAAACTTAATCATAAGGAGAAGTAACTTTGCCAAGGTCATGTGGACATCGGGAGTACTAGGGCTGGGTTTCAAACACTACACTCTGTAGCCCATGTTAAGTGTTTCTCTGTGTGCGTGTCGCTGACATATTAGCTCTGGTTTTGTTCCTTCAAGAAGAAACTTACAATCAAAGCTTCAGGTCAAAAACTTGAAACCGTAACATAAGATCCAGGCTGTAAATGATTTGTTTGTCACTAGTCCCTCTTAGTAAAAAAACAACAGCATTTCATCCATGCATATGACTCCCCTGTGCATTGTGCGAGGCCTAGAAGATATGGTGCCTGCCCTCAGGGATCTTAAATGTGTCGCAGGAATAATATGAGGTCCCCAGACATCAACCCCAGGCCTCAAAGAAAGCCAAACATCTCCTCAGCAAATATGAAGGCACCATGACTATTGTGTGCTACATCCAGTGCTCTGCAAGAGAACAAAATTGACAGGACTCTGTCCTCAAGAAGCTCAAAATCTAATTGGTGAAATAGACATTAAATAAGCAATTACAGACTGCACATATGCATATATAAAGTGTACAATAAGAAACATAGCATATGGGTGTTTTTTAGACTTGGATGTTGGAGAACAAAAGATGTTTGGTCTCAATCCTGCAGGAAGAGAAGGAATCAGGGTAAGAGTTGGGGGAGAACATTTCATGCTAAGGAGTAGCAAGTATGAAGTCCCTGGGGTGGCACAGAGCTCTGGGGGTTCAAGGACATTCAAGAGGACCACTGCAGCCAGGGAAGAGCAATTAAGTGGAAGCGATTTAAGGCAAGGCTCTGAGAACACCGAAAATCAAGAAAGGCCCTACAGGTGGGCCAAGGATGTTCAGTAATTGTAAGTAAAATGAGAATCTATTGCAGGTTTAGAGAAGTGACAGTACAATTTATGTAGAAGAAATCTCTCTAGTTACAGCAAGAATAAATTATAGAGAATTTGAAATAAAAAGGGAAACAGTTCAATGTTTTTGCACTAGTTCTGGTCTTTAATATTAAATTTCAGTTACATTTCACTTCACTACAATGTGCCTTGTGAAATGCAGGCTCAGACTACAAATCCAGCTCCGCTTGGGTTATTAGTAACCTGGTGAACTCAGCCAACAGGTGGCGCTGGTGAGAGCCTGCAACCCTGGGGAGCAAAAGGGTGGAAGGAGCCTTCCTGCTTTCTTGTTCTTCTGTTAATGAGCAAAGGCACTGTCATTGTAGCAGCAGTGGCAGCTCCTTTTAGATGCAACAGTACTTTAGCTTTTCCAGCTTTCACAGAACTAGCCTTGCTGTGTCCCCCCTGGGTGGCACTAACCATCTGAGGCCCTACTCAGAGACCCTTGGGTCCCCAGGCAATGGGACTCATTTTTCAAGATCAGAAACCCATCACTAGCCAGGCAGTTCCTAGCCAGGAACTCTAACTTCTTAGAGTTGGAGGGGTCTGAGTGTCAGCTCCCCCATATTCTTAAGATTTAAGAATCTCAGCGCTGGCTTTCTGTCCAGTCCTAAAGGTAGCTGCTTCCTGTGGTTGTTGGCTCCATGATATCCTAGCATTCTCTTTTTGCCATTTTAGTTCTTCCATTTCCAGACAGCAATTTCTTATATTAAATTCTCTCTGTAAACAGCAACTGCATGGTTTCTCCTCTGGCTGGGCCTTTACTGACACAAGATGGGGATTTCCCTCACCTAAGTTTGGAGGTATTAAATATCCTTACGGCATCATCTAATGGTCCAAACCAATGCAATGACAACAGCAGCCACAGAATAAGTATAAGCTTTGCAATCAGGAAAACAGCAGAGCTACTTAACTAGTGCTATGCCTACAAGTATCAATGGTTGTAGTGCTCGTAACTTCATGAGTATTAATTTCTGCCTCTGGAAGGTAGATATAGTAAGGTTCTAATTAAAGGGTCATTTGACAGACTGGTACATGCTGAACATGTAAATACGACACTCATGGCCCTTATTTCTAAATTATCTTACATAGAGTGTTTTGGATTTTAGATAATTCATTCAAAGACTAGTTCAGAACACACTCTGTAAATGTTGATTTCTTCTTAGTCTCTTCCCTACAGGTGCCTCTGATTGATGACTTCTGCTCTCATGCACCTTCCTTGAAGTCTCTGTGCACACAAATTCACTCAAACTTGTCTACCTTTTCTTCTTCAAAACCAGAATCATCACAGAATCAGGAAGAACACATTGAACACCATACCTAACATTTCTCAAGCACACAAGACTCATTTTCTGGCTAGCCTCCTTGGCTTGCCAGCTGCTTTCCCTTGGCACTGTCTGCTTCTTACTTCTTCTGCCTACCTTGGCTTTCCTTAGGATACCTTATGACTGGGATGAACATCAGGACTAATGGGCAGGGCAGGAAAAATGAAAAGAAGACACTTTCCATCGCACCTCATGGCTTCCAAGGCCAGCAGCACTTCAGCAACCAGCCTGTCTTTAACATTGGCCAGCTGGAACTCCGAGCAGCCCAGGGCTGGCAGCTAAGGCCCATTAGCACTGGATTAAGCGATAATTAGCAAGCCCATTCAGGGTCATTAGTGTTGCTAAGCTCCCATTTGTAAATCATAACTAGCTTGAATGTGGTACAAAAAGGCTGGTGGGAGGGTCTGTCTGGGAATTCATCCCCAAATCAAGGCGAAGCACCCACTGGGAGTCCTTAGGACCTCAGTGGGCCAGAGGTTCCCTTCTTGCTGAGCCCTCAACACTCCCTGTAGGAAGACCAATACCCAAGACCTGCAGGCCTCCCTAGAGTATAGAAGTATGAATGTCTCCTCTCCTGGTAAGAAAGGGCTTGGCTATATTAGAAAGAAACAGATCTGGG
The DNA here is from genome assembly GCF_053883595.1 of Heterocephalus glaber. Taxonomy (NCBI): domain Eukaryota; kingdom Metazoa; phylum Chordata; class Mammalia; order Rodentia; family Bathyergidae; genus Heterocephalus; species Heterocephalus glaber. The sequence continues at coordinate 9,995,293 of NW_028258299.1, read as the reverse complement.
AGCTGTGTAGTGAGGCACGGGTCGGAAACTCAGCTCCTACCATTATCAGCTTGGTGACTTCAGGCAAGTCACTTAACCTCGGTATCAGTTTCTTTGTCCTATGCAATAATTTTTTTCCTTAAATTTTCGAAAGCAAATGAGATGGATATTTGACAGTAAAAGATGAGTAGTTGCCATGGGCTCAGGGAAAAGAACAGAGAGATCAATAGGCAGAGAGAATTTTAGGTCAATGAAACAATTCTGTGTGATACTACAAGAGCTGACAAAATATGAAGAGTGAACCCTAGTAAGAACTGTGGACCCCTGTTAGCAATAATGTAATAGTGGTTCACCTCTCCCGACTACTGTGCCCACTAAGGCCAAACAACAGTGGCAGTGAAAACTGTGAGCTGAGAAACTCTTCACTCTGCTCAATTTTTCTACACACCTAAAGCTTCTCTTTACAAATCAAGTCTACTATTTTAGAAAACGGTGTATCGGATGAATGACCCCTCACCCAGAGCTGCCTGCTGTGTTTGTGACTTTTATGTACATGTGGGTCATCCCCAGGTGACTGTGGGTCTATACAGGGCCCGAGACTTGACATTTGTAGCAAGCAGTGCTGCTGGTCTGAAACTGCATGTGGAAGTCTCAAGGCTTGACTTGACCATCAAGGCTAAGCGACTGGGAACCCAACGTGCACAACAAGGTGTACCAGTTGCTAAGAGGCTTCCCTTCCCTGACCTGCCCTGTCTAGGTATTGAGAGAGCTCAACATCTGGTTCCTTTAATAGCAAAACCTCAGGGACTTTCATTTAAATGGCAACTGATCCCTTGAAAAAGAGGATTGCCAGGAACTGCTCTTTGAGTAGCAAGGGTTTAGATCAGTGTTGGCAAAACTTTTAGAGACGAGTGCCCAAACTGCATCCCAGAACCCACTTATTTATCACAAAGTGCCAACACTGGAATTAAACCTGAATATTGTGGGTTTAGTTAAGAAAAACAACTGTTTTCCGATTCTCAGCTGCTGGGGCAACATGGCTCGTGTGCAGCTAGAGAGGACTCTGTGTGCCCGCTGTGGCACACGTGCCATAGGTTCGCCACTACTGGTTTAGATGATCCCAAGTGGTAGATTGTTATCATGACCATTTCATTGTTGAAGAAACTAAGGCTTAGATTAAATATTCTCAGAGCTGCCCAGAGAGGAAAGAAAAAGGAGAAGAGGAGCAGGAGGGAGAAAAGAGACTCTAGTATGTTGCCTCTGCAGGATGGAGCGATCTTGGATCTGTCTGCACCCTTTTCCAGTCCCACACAGACTCTGTGAACTTGGAAACTCATTTAGACTCTCAGAATCTTCTGCCTTATGGTTACATCCCAGAAGCTGGCATGAGAAACCAAGGAGAAGGTCTGTGAAAAGTTCCTCTATTCTCTAGCATGATACAAAGGCCAGTTATTGTTTTTGTGAAATCCCAAGAACAGGTTTTCAGTTTACATTTACACACTCTTTGCTTCTCAGAATGCCCATGAGAGATAGATACTACCATGATCAACCTCATTTACAATGAAGTAAACTGAGGCATAAAGAAGTGATGAGAATTGATCATGGTTTCAAAGCTAGTAGAAGCAAGATCTACACCTGGCAGTCTGCTTTCAGACCTTATGCTCCTAATCTCCAGCTCTTTCCTTCTACCCTTTGTTGGTTTTATAGGTGAGGAAATATCTTCAGGGAAGATTAATTTCAGGGAAGTTCAGTGATTTTTCTGGTGATCACATAGAATGACCCACACCAAATTTTCCCTTTTTCTATGGTAATTTCCCAGCCTCAACGAGTCCCACCTCTGCCTTGCAGAAGTCTATGGATGCTCCTGCTGTGGTTTGGATATGGTTTGCATGTGTCCCACTGTTGTGGCAAAGCAGAACAGCTCAGTGCTATAGCCAAGTGTCACAGCTCTGAGGCACAGCTGAGTGTTATAGCTCAGCATTGCAACTACTGCAATTTGAAGACTCAAGAATCTGATGGTAACTCAAAGAGGTGGAGAAAAACCTTTATTACACCAGAGGACTCAGTGGAGTTCGTACTTTGAAGTCTGAGTGCTTTACCAGAAATGAGAGCCTCCTTTTATAGGGATCTACGGGGTAGGCAAACATGCTCACTGAAGCAGAGGGGTGGAGTTACAGAACATTCCTGAGAGAGACAGAGCTAACAGAACATTCATTCCTGAGAGGGGCAGAACTTAACAGAACATTCTTGCAAGGGGGCAGAGCTTAACAGAACATTCCTGAAAGGTCACACAGTTCAAACAATCACAAAACATTTTGATACACTGGGCAGGAGAGCTGCCCAGCAGCACAAACTGTTACACAAAACATTCTGTGGGGGAAAAAAATATGGAAGCAAGGGAAGGGCCTGTCTTATTGTGCATCACTGGGAGCCCTACCCTAAGAAAGAGTAGGAGTAGACTCATGGGATCCTGGTCACTAAGGAGGGATTGGTGTAGACTTGTGGGATCCTGACTCTTTCCTATCGAGTAAGTTTTTATTTTGTGAAAAGTGGTCCTGCCCCCTGAGTTTCTCCTTCCTGTGTAACTGTGTGATCTTGTCTCTGGACTCCTGCCATTGTGATGCCATCTGCCAGGAACCCATCACCAGAGCCCAAACAGACTGGGACACCTGATCTTGGATTTTCAATCTCTGGAACTGTGAGCTAAGTAAACCTTTAAAAAAAATAAAGTGCTCAACCTTAGGTATCAAAATACAGCAAATGGACTAAGACAAGTTTCCATCAGGAGAGAGCCAACGTTATATTTTGGTCCTTGGGAAAAAGTCAAGGGAAGGTGGCTCTTCAACTCTTTTCCAGCTACGCAAACAAGTGAGACCCTGGCAGCCCCCAATCCACTTCTAATCACCTCCAGGCCACCACTCTCCTGTGAAGGCCCTGGATCTCACCAGCATTAGGTAGACACACAAGAGGCATTTCAAGCCATACCCTGAAAGGTGAAGGTGTCCAGAATTCCTTTGTGTAGCAAATTCAGCCCAGAATTCTGGGTCTAAAGTGTGAGTAATCACATCTTTTCATGGGGATTATTAAAAGACAAGTCTGAAAAGAGGAGCAGTGTGGACCTGGGAATACAAGCACAAATTTCTGGTGCTTGCCACTTTCTGAGTGACAATAGGCAGTTTCCTCAGCTGGCTGAACTTTGATCTCCCTGTCTATGAGATGAATACAGAAAACCAACTGTTGGAATCCATTGCCAAACCTGGGGTGGGCGCATGCAAATCTACCTACTATATAACCCTGCAGCCACCAGGGACTGGATGCAATCTGTTACAGATTTCCTGGAGAACTCTCCAGGATTTTCTGTCTCATCAGTGTGATCATAAAGTGAGAGCTTATACTTCAGGTTATGCACCAACCAGAGACTTGAACCCAGGGTCTTGCTTTATATGGTAAGTTCACTTCTTTTTGCCTTACCATGCAGCCCTTCCAATTTCCCTTCTGGGAGACAAGCTAAATACATTTCTTGAGTGATATATGTCTTTGCTCTACCCAGGAAGCAATACATCCAGCTTATTTCCCCACTCTAGTTGGTTTTCATAGTTTTATTTGACAATACATCTCACAGGCTGCAGGAAAGCTTCAATGAGTTTGAGATAGTGTTTGGTATATAGTAAACTTAAACATTAATGACAGAGGGGTGGAGTGTTGCTCAGTGACAGAGTGCTTGCCTAGCATGTGTAAGACCTGGGATTTGATCCTAGAATTGCAAAAAATAAAACTTAAAATTAACTAAGTGGAGCTGGTTGGAACAGCAGCAGTAGTAGTGTTGCCATGGTGTTTAGGCCGCTTCATACCTCTGTGCTCCCCTAAAGTCCCTGAGTGCTTTCAGAGCAGGGCCACATCTAAGTCAGTTCCCATACCCTGGCCCACAGTTCCCAGCATAAAAATGAAAATGAATGTGAAGGTTGCTTTACAATGGCAAATCTCCCTACAAATATGACCTACCATTGTTGAATAGGAACTAATCAAACAGAATCAAACCCCACTCTGGTCATGCAGACACAGGGGAAAGAAAGTTCAAGGATGATGACTTACGGACGAAGGTCCTGAAACTCAGAGAGAACTGAAGCCCTCAGGTAAAAGAGGAGTCTTACTTAGCTCTGCTTTAGGCCAAGGGAGCCGGATCTCTGTGACAGCTGAGAGGAGCCGCTGCCTGGGGGAGCCTGGAACTGCTGTGGCTTGAGCTGGGTTTGGGAATGTAGTGGTGGGAGGAGATGAATAGGTAGATCTGGATGTGCTTTCCTGTCTTTTCTAGAGTAAGATGGGCTCTCCATTGTGCAGCTCCTGCAACTCCTTGGTGGGTAGTGGTGGAAGTGCTTACTGCCCTGTGTACAGTGCTGCCTACACAGGACACCTGTCCTCTTCCTGGGGTGCAGACAGGAAGAGGCACCAACAGCCTCATGTGACTCATCAGAGCTCAGGAGCTGGCCGGGTAACTGCAGTAATGGTGTGGCCCTGGCTGAGCACTTAATGTCCTCAGCTCCATATATTTAAATGAGGCACAATAATACTCATCTTGGTTACCTTGAGGGGTTTCTATACTGCAAGACATAAGTATGAAGAAAAAATTTACTGAGCATCTGTCATATGCCAGGCACTGTGGTAGGTAGAGAATACACAAAGATGAAGACAACATGTATCCTACCTTGAAGAACTCTCAGTTTGGTAGACAGAGGGAGGAATTAACAACTGGTCATGGGTCATGCTGTCACCCTATGACCTGTACCAGTGCAACGAAAAGTCAGAGTTTCCTGTCTAGCTTATGAGCCAACCAGAGACTTGAACTTGAAAAATGGTAGTATACGGGAGTCCAGGAAGAAATGAAGAACTCTAGAGCAGGCAGGTTGCCTTTAAGTCCTAGGGCTTGGTCACACCCCTCAAGGATGGGAGCATCAAGAAGATTTCAAAGGAGCCCTCAGTCTCTTTATTCATCACTAGTAAACTAATGTTTATTGACAGCCTGCTTTTTGAAAGGCACTGCTAAACTATGGAAAATCAACCCTGCAAAAAGACAAGAATATGGTCCTTTCTTTGCAAAATAAACATCTTAGAGGAAAAAACCAATAAAAATACAAATACAAAGTCACCTTGATTGCGTTATATATACTAGGTACTGTGCTAGGCACATCATAAACATTTTAAAATATTAGAGGTGCTCCTGCATGGTCCTATCAGTATCACCATTTTATGAATGAGAAAACAGAGGCTTGGAAAATGAAACAACTTTCCCAAGATCTCATAGCTAATAAAATATGAAGCAAAAATCTGAATTTCAGCATCTGACGAAGGAACCAGACTTCTAATCCATACACTGCAAAGTTGATCTGACAGCTAAAGAGGTACTGTGCTGATGAGATGTGGGATGAAAAAGGAGACTCATTCAGAAGGAATGACAGGAAGATAGCATCTGCAAAGGTGATGAGACTTTTAATCTAGGGCTGAAATGGTGAGACGTTCTGGTGCCCAGCACCACGCTAGGTTCTGGTTAGGACAACTTCTGTCCCCTTTCAGAGCTCTCAAGCTCATGGAAAGAGCAATGACAGGGTGCAGGGAGGGCTAATACCGAACCTGTCCCTGGTCCAGGTGAGCTGGGGGAGATTCTAGGAGAATAAGCTCAACTGGAGATGGGGAGACAAGCAACCCAGAGACAGCCTTGCTGAAATGGCATTTAACTCATGGAGGAGATGGGAGAAACTTCCAGGCAGAGGGCACTGCACAAGCAAAGGCAGACATCTGAGAACAAGGTCATAGTGATCATGGGCTGCCACACTAAGGAGTTGCTCTTGACCCAAGAAGGAGGTTATGATGAGAGGCCAGGCTAAGGACACTGGAGTCCCACCACAAATGCCTACCGGGTGCCAAGCAGCAGTGTGGGGAAGAGCTCCAGATGACACCACTCAGGCTAGAGAGTCTTCAAAGTGCTTCACAATGGAGTGGGAAGCATTTTCCCACAAGTTAGGTGGCCGTGTTTTATTAGCCCAATTTCCCTCCTGAGAGGAGGCAATTGAGTTAATTATTTGGGCCAGGAGGTACTCTGCAGTATCTGTTGAGATAAGGATCAAATCTCCTGGCTGCCAGTCTCAACCAGAGCTTTTGTTTGCTCTGGTCTCTGGGATTTCTGCATTCATTTGCTCATTAACATGATTTGCATAATCTTCTCAACAGCCCTCCAGTGGAGCAACTGGAGAAGGAAACTGCAAGGGCTCTGAACATTCAGAGGCCCCCTAAACTAGCTCTTCCTACCTCGTCACACAACAGGCTCCTTTGGAGAAAGACAGATCTACATTTGAATTCTGCTAAGTTACTCATTTGCTGGGTTATATCAGGCTCATTATTTCCTCTTCCCAGGCCTCCAACTGGTCATTTGTAAAAAGTGACTCTAATATCACTGGCTCCATAAGTTGTTTCTAGGACTGAACCAGAAGGAAGCCAGGAAGGAAGGGAGGGAGGCTGGTTGATTTGCTGAGTGCCTCATGGATCACAGAAAATGCATGAACTAAAATACTGGTTGGTCATCACTACAAGCCAATGAGATAAGTAATAGCACTCCCATTTTATAGATGAAAAAACTGAATGACAGGGAGATTCACTCAAAAATTTATGGTTAGTAATTAAGTGTAAGAATAATGATTCAAATCAAGCCTGGGTGCCTCCAAAACCTGATCTATATCTATATCTTTCACTTTTTCACTCTTTCATATTCATTTATTTGTTCTTCATCCTCTTATTTATCCTTATTTGCTTACTTTCTTTCACTTCAGTCACTTAGATCATGTTATTTCTCTAAATAATTTCCTAGGAAAAAAGAAAGGGATAAGAATAACATAAGACTCATTGGAGTCAATGAAGAAAGAGGAGAGAGTGCAGATGACATAAAAAAACTGTTCACAGAAGTGATGGCAGAAAAATTCCCAAGGAGGGGGAAAGAACTTGACATACAGATAAGTGAGGCATATAGGACTCCTAACTAGCCTTGATCAAAAAAATCTACACATAGGCATATAACAGGATTCCAGAAATCCAACAGAAGAACAAAATTCTACAAGCAGTGAGAGAAAAGAAACAAATCACGTACAAAGGAGAGCCCATCAGAATCACAACAGACTTCTCAATGCAAACCTCAAGGCAAGAAGAGCTTGGAGTGATGTATTTCAAGCCCTAAAGGAAAACAGCCTCCAACCCAGATTGATGTACCTTGCAAAACTATCTTTCCAAATTGATGGAGAAATAAGACACTTTCATGAAAAAAGCAACTCAGGAACTTCATGAATACCAAACTGGCACTCCAAAAAATTTTAGACAATACTCTAGGAAAAGACAATGAGGACCACAACCCCAGGAAACCCAGCAGAATGAATCCATTGGGTGTGACAAATTAAACGCAAAGGGGGAGAATCCAACAAAAAGAAAAAGTCATGACAAGGTTTTTAAAGCTTTCGACTTCATCTCCCTAATGAGTGTATAATTCAATCTTATTATTGTACTGATTAGTATTTTTCTGATTCTAGAGTTGCACACCATTCCTTGTGCTATACTGGCTATTTATCATCTTCTTATGTCTACATTTTAATTGGGTTGTCTATTAATGAGCTCTAAGAATTCTTTATATATTCTGCTCATAGATTATAGGCATTGTAAATATGGTCTGTTTAAGGACTACTTTTCATTTTAATGATGTCATTTAAAGTTCTAAATTTTGATGGAATCTCATTTATCAATTTTTTTCTTTTATATATCATGTTTTTGTATCCTAGGTAGTTCTTGCCTACTGTAAATTCATAAACATTTTCCCTTATAATTTCTTCTTAAAGTTTTATACTTTTAGGCTTTCTTATTTAGGTTCATAGATTCCTTCAAGTTATTTTCATGTATGGAAATAAAGGGTTGAGGCTAATTTTTTTATATACAGATACCAGGTGTTCTAGTGCCATTTGCTGAAGACACTATCTCTTCCTCAGCTCTTCAATTGAGTTTATATTCTATAAAATGCTAATGTTAAATAATCTTTCAAAACTCAGTGGATCATATATGTGTGGTTCTATTTCTAGATTCTCTGTTTTATTCAAATGATCTATATGTCTTTCCTTATACCAACACTGCCTTGATTACTGTAGCTTTAGAAGATGTCTTAAAATTGGGTGCTAAACGTCTTCCAACACTGTTTTTGTTTTTGTTTTTGGCTTTTCTAGGTCCTTTGTACTCCTACATAACTTTTAAATTTCAATATCCAGTTCTTCATTTATAGCAAGTATACACAGACCTGAATTTTTATATATACTTTGTGTTTTCTAATCCTGCTAAATTCAAGTACAAGTTCTAGGGGCTCCTAGAGATTGCTTAGTATTTTCTCTGTAGATGATCATTTCATCTACATATAAAGATTTTGCTTCTGCCTTGCCAATCCTATCCTAGTTGTGTCATTTTATTGCCAGACTATTTTGGTTTAGACCTATGTTTCAAAGTCTAATGGACAGATGAAGAGTAGGCATATATGCCCTTGTTCCCCACTTTAGGGAGAAAGCATTGCATCGTCTCCATTCATAGAAGGAGTTTTTGTTGGAAGTATGGAGTACATGTCTTTAATTTGTTGAGAAGTTTCTGTTCTACTTCTAGTCTCCTGATAGCTTTTACCATGAACAGCTGTAGAATTTGGTCCAATACTTTTTCTCCACCTAGTGACAGGATCATATGGCTTTTTCCTTTCCTCTGTTAAAATGATGACTTCTGGGGGTGGATCTTCCAATGCTGAACCAACACTGCCACCCCTATAACAAAACCACTTTCTACATCCTGCCAGATCTGACTTCTAAGAGTTTGTTTTGTTAAACAAATTTCTATCTATGTTCATACTTTTTTCTTCTATTATCTTTATCCAGTTTTAGGGTTAGCACAATGTTGAGTTCCTAAAATGAGGGGAGAAGTGTTCCTTCTTTTTTCTACTTTAATTGTTTGATATAATTTATCAGTTACAATGTTTATGAGCCTGCTGTTGTCATATAGGTAGGTTTTCAAGCTAGGAATATACTTTCTTTAATAGGTGCTATTCAAATTTTATATTTCCTCCAGAGTTAGTTTCATTAATTTGTCTTCTAAGTTACTTCTTAGAAGTTGTCAAATTTATTTCAAAAACGATTTGTGTAATATGCTTTCTATATCCTTTTAAATTCTGTAAAATCTGTGGTAATGTCTCCTAGATCTTAATATTGTAATTTTAAAAATGTATAACTGATATTGTGTAACAGGAAGAAAAGGTCTAAAAGAGCAGGGGAATTGGGAGGGGTAGGGGAAGGGAAAAAAGGGAAAGGAAAAAATATGAGAAGAGGAAAAAATGGAAATAAAGTCTTTGCAAATAGGGAAGGGTGGAGGGGGTGAAAGGAGGGCAAGGGAAGGGGAAAAAAAATAAGAACGAAGAGACTCATGTAATGGTACACGATCCCAATGATGAATGTAACTGTATTGCATGCCTATAATGTACCAATAAAGTTAATGGGGGGGGAAAGAAAAGAAAGGGATCGGATGATACAGCAGCTGAGGTAGTATAAAGAGTTGAACCCAGGTCTTTTGCGGAAGCTCTGAGCCCAGAGGGAAACATTAAGAGGGGAGTGAGGGTTAGAAAAGAGTCTCTTCCTATAGATTTGTATACTGAGGGCGAAGGTCAAGCCTGAGGGAAATATTCAATCCCTGAAACATCCACAATAAGTGAGAAGAATAATCCCAACCTTTTTATCTACCCCCACTTCACAGGTGAGGCTCAAATCTCACGTACAGCCTGGGTTCAAATGAGACTTTGGACAAAACCCTTATATCACCTGAGCCTCAGTTTCCTCACCTATAAAGTGGGCACCATGAAAACATCCCTGTCCCAGCACTTCAGAGAGAATTAAATCAGCTGGGGCTGGTGTGAAACTCTGTCCTGCCTGGCACACAGTGGAGCTCATAGCATTGCTGTTGTCTTCCACCAGGAATTAACTTGTAACCCTGGTTTCCTCAAAATTCTTCGCTGACACGAAGGTCTTTTGTAAATGTGAACTTTTCCCTTTCTGGAGATTTCCCGTGCTGATCTGTCCCCTTTAACTACAAAGGTGTCAAGGGATCTTTGTGAATCAGCCATCAAGTGTAGGCTGCTGATGTGACTGTGGGGTTAGCTTACAAATGACTAAGTTTTAGAGGCGCTTTTGTACCCTTCCCACTGGTGACACTCAGGCTGGCTATAATTACTCCTGAGGAGTTTGCTGAGGGGCTCATTAAAGTGTCGGGATTAATATCCATATGAATACTTTCAACAAAACCTTTTGTTCTTGGAGTAGGGAGTGTGGGAGGTGGTTACAGGAACTGTGTTGCTTTTCTAAATTTAATTGTCTAAATACAGTGCTGTCTCAGCAATTCAGGACTTTTTTTTTCATTCTTTCTCACTTTCTTTCTTACTAGAGCTCTGCCCAAAGCCTGTTTGGCCATAGGAATGATTAGTGTGTGTTTTAGTAAATCTATGGCATCAGAGTCACTTTCCCTGGCAGGGCAGGGGGAGGGAGTGGTAACACGCTCTCCTTGACCAGTTTGAGCTGTTATTTATCAGGCACAAGTCTGGGCCAAAGATTGTGAGAGTTGTGGTGAAGTGGAGCTCAGTGGCTCATAATCAAGTACCCTTTATTTTACCAGATACCTTTGGGGTTCACTTGAATGTCCTGTGATTACAGCCTCGCTAAAGATGGACCCCAACCCCCCCTTTCACAGTCTGCTAAATTAATAATACCTAACATCGCTGTGAGTGCTCTGCCCTGTGAATTTTATTAAATTAATCATCAGGATCACACAGAAGGAAAAACTAGTACTAGCACTAGCATTTTGCAAAGGGGGAAGCTGAGTCTCAGAAATTAATTTGTCCAGGTTCGTACAGAAATTAAGTGATAGCATCAAGTTATCAGACCCAGGCTTATGTATTCAGCACCTGAGCTCTTATCCACACTCCTTGGCTATTTACAGCAGTACGGGGGTCCTAGCACCTTACTTTCAGGCTGGCATAGGACCATGGAGTTTGGTAGCTGGAAAGGACCCAATGTGTTGGTCTCTCAGGGATGGAGGAGTTCCTGGGACTTGGGAGTTTTTAGGTTTAGGTCTGAGACAGGTCATCCGGTAGGGTGTAAGATTGGTGAAACAAACAAACAATAGAAGTGCAAATATGACTAATAGCAGGTATTCTTAGTGCCCCTTCTCCCTGTGAAACTGAAGCTCAGAGAGGGGAAATGACCTACCCAAGGTTATCCAGCTCCTTTGTGGACAGAGCAGGCATTGGAAAACGGACCTTGGGACTCTTGCCATTTCTCTTTGACAATAAATGAAGTTGCAGTGATCAAGCCAAAGAGCATTTATTGAACCCCTACTGTGTAAGCAGCTGGCTGTGGCTAAGCAAAAGCCCAGGAGAAATACGTATCTAAGACAGTGTTGCCCAACAGGACTCTATGACCATGCAGATGTCCTACGTAGTGCTGCCCGACACACTAGTCACTAGCCATGAGTGGGTGGCTGTGGTGCCCTTGGAACATGTCTAGTGTGACCAAGAAATTGATTTTAAATATTATTTAATAATTTTAAATTTAAATGGCCATAAACAACAAGAGGGTAGCATACTGAAAAGCACAGATCTAATGGATATGACTAGTATTTCAGAAGCATTTTCTTACCCTCTGAGAATAGATTTTATACTGTGTACACTTTTTAGAAGGAAATTCTTCTTCCTTCCCTCCTTCCTTTTTTCCTTCCATCTTTCCTCCCTTCTTTCTTTGTTGGGAAGGGAAGAGGGTGGCAGAAGGTTGGTACCATTCATGAACAGCACACAAGGTACCAGCACTGAAGTTAGCCTCAGCTCACTTCCTCCTCCAGGACTGTAGAATGGGGCATCATCTACCTCATTTCTATCAGCAGGGAAAGTAAAATGTAGAGCGATTCAGGAACATGCCCAAGGTCTCACTCATGAATAGTAGAGTTGGAATTTGAACCCAGGACTAAATCTAAATTACATCCTCTATACCATGTGCCTCAAATGTTAACATGCATGTTACCATGGATCTCATTAAAGTTCTGACTCTGGAGGGCTGCAGACAGTAACTCTTATTTCTAACAAGCTTCCAAGTGATGGCGAGGTTGTAGGTGCCTGCAGTACACTTCGGCTAGTAGAATTCTCTCACACAATAGCAAAACTTCCTCCTTTCAACTGCCAAGAAACACTTACTGCATTCCTACAGAAAGGAAAATTACAAATGCAGAAGAATTAATGACCCTCTGAGAAAGAAAGAGTCCCCTTGTTGACTTAAAAGAGAGCCTAGAGATGAGAAGGGCTCATCTTCAGGTGAAGATCCCCCAGTGGCTGCTCACATCACAGTTTCATCTGATGGCAACACTAACCGGAAGGGGTTTTCAGTCGGAGGGCGGGTGAGTTCAAGAACTTATGGTCTGGGATGAGGCTGGTTTGGGAAGGAATCTCAGGCCTGGTCCTTACACTGATATGATCTCAGGTGGGTCACCATCATCCACCTCTTTTTGCCCCAGTTTACACCTTGGTGAAAATCAGAACAAGAATGTATCATTCATGGGGGCATAGTCAAGACTGCAGGGGCAGAAAGGATCTGGCACCTTCCTCAGCAATCATACAGGTCCTAGCCAACACTCCTATCACCAAAGACAATTACCCAGAAAAAAACAGGACAGATTTATTCAATCAAATTTGATGTGACACAAGAGCCTTCAGACATGAAGACCCAGGAAAAGCTGTCTGTTTTCATGCTTGGGTTTGCCAAGGAAAGGAAGCCAATATGAATACGACTATGATCGGCCAAAATGGGTATAATCTAGTGGTAACAGGTCGAGTTTAGATTCACGGTGGTCTCTGTGTGGCCTCCTTCCTCCTGTCCTTCCAGGATCCCTCTGGAAAGAGGTCTTTCTGGATTTTATGGCTTGCTTTGGGGGAGAGGGTTCGCATTCTCATGGCCTTGGAGAAGAGGAATTCTGGTTCCTGTGATCGCTGTGGAAGAAAGAGCTGAGGTGCTTCCAGGGCTGGCGAGGCACCTTTAGCTCAGAGTGCTTGTCTGGCCAAGGCACCGCCTTGGTGTCACGCGCTGAGCCCAAGAGGAGTCCTGGGCAAAGCACCACAGAGTACAGCCTTCGAAAATGATCGGTGCTCCACCCTTGATTCCTCCTTTCTCATCTTGTTTTGCTCACCTTTCCTGAGAAATCTTCTCCAAAGGCAATGCTGGGTGGTGAGCGAGGTCCAGGCCTGGAGCCCAGGCTTCATCCTACTCTGTGACCTGCAGTGAGACTGGGAATTCAGCAAGGCAGCAGCCCCCATCCCAGCCGACATCCCCTCAGATTCCTTACCATTTCACCTTCGCATGCCAACTCTAGGTGAAAAACACGGAAGAGAGAGGGGAGCTGGATGTAATGCACACCTGTCATCCCAGCACCCTGAGAGGCTGAGGCAGGAGGCTCACAGGCCTGAGCCCAGCCTGGGCAATTTAACAACTTAGTGAGACCTTGTCTCAAAAAAAATGAAATGAAAAAGGGCAAAGAGTATAGTGCAGTACAAAGGCTCTGGGTTCAATTTTCAGTACCATGAAAAGAAAAAAATAGGAAGAGGGTGGGAAAGTGGAGAGTGAGAGAGGAGAGAGAACAAGCTTAATTGCTGAAATGCATCTGTGCTGAAAGCCAAATAACTTGAGTTTTAAAAAATTAATTATGTAATTTATCTGACAGGCAGCAGAGTTCATATCAAGGGCAAGGGTATAAGTTTGAACTGAGTATGATGGTGCTCTTCTCACATCTCAGAACAGTCTCAAGGCAAGACTGCGAAGTTAATCTAAACAGTGTGCGACTTCTCTCGGTAACCTTTCCGAGGAGGAAGGTGACCTCCAGTGAACTGACTTCTATTTCTCTGTGCTCAGCCAGGCGGGAGGGCTGCTCATCTCCGGACGCCTGACTCTTCTTGCATGAGCAGTTCTGACACTCTGTTACGTACTGCATGTATGAGCCACCTTCCGCCCTAGGGGCTTCTGGGTCAGCTTTGTACAAGCCATCACCAACAGTGTTGGTCTCATACACGAAGTTTACAAGCAACATAATACCCACTTATTAAAATTTTTTGATTTGTTTTATTTATACTTTTGTGGGAGGTTGTAGTATTGATTCCAATTCTTCAACCCAAGCCACCCCTCTCTTTGCCATGAAGAAGCCCCCTTTCACACCCCTACTGCATGGGCACGCACATACACACACAAACACACTCACACAGAAATTATTATTCTTATTTTTTTGGTACCGGGGATCAAACTCGGGTCCTTGCGCTTCTGCAGGCCGAGAAACCACTGAGCTAAATCTCCGGCCTCAGAAATTATTCTTGAGCAGATCCAGAAAAATCTCAACTGCACACAAAAAAAAAAAGCTTTTTGATAACTCCATGTAAGTTCATTTTAACACTGAAGGAAAAAAAGGCTCCGTTCCGAATTGATCCAATTTATTTTACTTTTCCAAATGTGCAAAGCAAACTAGACCTACATAAAAATTGGAGAAAGCCTACTCACATAAGCCCAAGAAATTACAGCTCAGCTTCTAAGGGTTACTCCCCTCACATTTGATTATGGTTTTCCCTGTGACTGAAAGTTGCTTCGCATGCCAGGCACAGCTAGGCCTTCCGGTCCTGCGCTGGTTCTGGGCCTGGCAGTGCTGGGTCTTCCCAGGCCCCAGGCTGGGCTGGGGGCTGGCCATCCTGAGCGTCTATCACTTCCCTTGCCTCCCTCCTTCCTTCCTTCTCTCCTGGCAGAGGCTGTATCCTGTTGCTTTGAGCAGGGCCCAAGAGAAAGGCCAGCAGCAAGTTATTGTGTCGGGAAGGAAGACAAATGAGTCCCTTTTCTGTGGGGCTGCTGGCATCCTGTTGGAGGAAGGAAAGGACAATGCTTTAAGGGAGCTGGCTCTGCTGACCCCCACTTGATGGCTCTCCCTCCCCTTTCCGGTACAGCCTCAAAGCCTCCACTTCCTGAGCAATCATTAGATACATGTGTGAGGTATGTGGGTCCTCATGCCCGTGGCAGATTCCTGGCCCAATCTCAGGAAGCACAGCTCAAAGAGCCCTGTCCGGGAACTCTGCAACACAGAATCTGGGCCTGCCTCCCTGCTGGGGCAGCTCTGCCAGCGAGCTCTCATCCCAGAGCCTCTGTGCCAGCGCCTGTCCTGGTGCCTTCTATGCGGCTGCACCTCCACCTCCATCAGTGCTCCTGAAATCTACCTGGGGCGCTCTGGCACCCTGTGTCCTCAATATGCCACACCTGGACTCAAGGCCAGGCGCGGGCTTTTCATCAGCAGAAATGCTCTGTGATGATTCCAGTCCTCCTCAAAATAAGACTACCCCTCCCTCACCCCTTGCCTAGCCCTTTTCTGTCTTCATTCAACAAATTGGTGGATGAGAGGTGGGTAGGTACCTGGACATCAGAAGCAGTGAGACATGGTTAGGAGAGTGTATCTTAGACAGATTTCCCAGCCACCAAAGTCCGGAGCCAAGTCAAATGTGGAATTTTAAGCTGCTTCCCTTGATTAATCTGTAGAATCATCATCATAATAACAGCTTTCTAGGATTGTTATAGAGTTGATAGGTTTAAAGCCTTTAGTATTTGGTAAATTGTAGATGCTATGTGGTAAATAGTATTGTTAGCCTATAGCTTCACAGGTGTATTTCTCTTTCATTGAACATACATATGAGCACTTTTTTCTGGACCTGATATCAGGCCAACCACTAGTGATTCAGGAACAAATAAAATAAATTTTCCATGTTCAGGACACTTCAGGTTAGCAGGGGCATCGGACACAGGAAGAAGTAGTTGTGTCACAATATTTTCACAGGCTGGATTCCCCCAGGAAGCAGACTAGGAAGATGCTAGGCACATAGGATGCTCATAGGGAACTGTGGGAGGGATACCTGAGGAGGAGAGAGGCTGGAACCAGGGCTGGCGAGTGAGAAATCAACCCACCAAGCAGGCTCAGAAATGATCTGGGCCACCCACATCAGGAGCTGGGGGCAGAAGGATGCTCCCGAGTGGCAGATGGCCAGGGGTCTTTATGGCACCAGCTGATCCCTGGATGTGGCCAGGAGGAGTGACGTTGAGGGGCACTGCATCCCTGGAGGCGGACGGCTGATGGCACTCTTAGCAGCCAGGGAAGGAGGTCTTCATTAAAAAGGGCTCTGGAGGCCTGAGATCTGTAAGGCAACTTCTGAACAAACAACAAAAGTGCAGAGAATAGGGTGAAGAGTTAATTGACTATTTTAAATACCTGATATTTTTATCTAGGCCAGGGGTGGTGAAGCTGTGGCACCTGTGTTGTTGTGTTTTTCTTTTAAGACAAAAGATGTTAATGTGCGAGTTGTTTTTTCTCAATTAAAACCTCAGTATTCATGTTTAATTGCAGTGTTGGCACTTTGCAATAAATAGGTGGGTTTTGGGTTGCAGTTCGGGCACTCATCTCTGAAAAGTTCCCCATCACTGATGGCCTGAGAGACAGGCTGGGAAGGTGTGTGCTGTAAAGGAAAAAACTTTGGATCTGAGGTGAGAGAGGACACTGGATCCCAGGCCTGCCACTCTAGCTAGGGATCCATGGGCAAGTAGCTCATTGGGTTTATTCTGTAAAAAGGACATGCATAATTCATAGATTTGCTGTAAGAATCAAATTAAGAGAGAGAGAATACCTGGCATAGCACCAAATTAAAAAATAACAACAGCAAAACCCACAACAAATGTTATCTCCCATTTCACAAATGAAAATATTGAGCTCTATAAAGACACAATACTCTTCTATAGACTACAGGCATATCCAAGATTGCAGCTCACTTACCAAGGTGCCTAGTTTGTGACCTCGTAGCTTGTCATTTGCCTATAGAACCCACAGGAGTTGGCCACTGTTGGAGGATTAGTTCAGGTGTTGTATGATTAACACTAGAAGGAATCTTAGAGGTCGCTTGTAACCTTTATAAATTAAGAGATCAAAAAAAAAAAGTTCCATACAGCCCAGTCCCTACACTGTATAGAATATCAAGAGGAAAACCCCAGTAGTAATTAAAAACAAGTTCCCATTTTATTTTATGTAGCTCAGAAACTTTAAGGAAGACCAATCTCACAACAGATTTTAAGAAATCTTTCCTTTCTTGCTAATCTGTTGAACTCTATTGTTGTTACAGGGCCACTTCCTCACCAAAAAACATGGGCTCTCTCTCTCTCAAACTTTATCCTTCAATGTTTCACTTCCATTCTTGTCTCTTCCTTCAACTCTTTTTATACAGATCAACCCAATTTATGTCTTCCATCATGTATGTACTACGTTTCCTTCCACCTTTCATTTGTCTCTCTCAATCCATTTTCCAGATAAATCACCACAGAAATCAAGACTCAAGTTAGCAAAAATAGAAATCTCCATAGATCAACTGGGTTTGTGAGGAAGGAGGAAGGACATTGGGGGTAGGAGTAGTATTTGACATCATTAACAACTGATACACTAAAGACACCTATGGGTCATCAGAGATTGGCCCAAGAATTGGAGTAGGGTCCTAATGTCCAATAATTTAGACCCTGGACTGCTCACATCCAGGGAAGTTTGGAGCCCCAGAAGGGATCAGAGACACCTGCAGTACCTGAAGGAACAAGGGCAGCAGCACCTTACCAACTGGTATGAGGATGTTTCACTTCTCAGTCTTGCAACAACCACTGAAGCCCTTCAGGCACCTTGCACAGTTGTCTATCTCCAAATCCTGAGATCTTACCAATATTCCATGTACCTCAAAAGGCATGCAAGGAGCTTGTCTTGTCTTTCAGAAGCATTATCGGATAGGGAAGGGAAGATAAGACTCAGAGTCAGAAAACCAGGAAACAATTCAACTCTGCGCCTCACTAGCTCTGAGAGCTTAGGCAAGCCTCTTACCCTGGATAAGTTTCAGTTCCCGCCTTTAATTACTGGGCATAACAATACTGATCTCGTAGAATGTAATGAAAATTAAACTTCATTATGTAGGTGAAAGCTGTTGACAGCATGCCTGGAATATAGTGGGTGCACAATAAATGCCTTTCCTCTGAGTCTGTGACCCTTTCATTCCCTCTCTTTCCCTGTATTCCTATGTCCTTGGGCTCCTGCCCCTAAACTGGAGATACACAAAGTCTAACATAGAATAAAACCCTTTAGAGGGGAAGAAAATCACCACAATGTGCAATTTAATAAAGCAGTAGTGATTTTGACAGCAGAATCCCATAACCAGTCCTTTTCTGCCCAAGAATAGCAGATCA
Source organism: Heterocephalus glaber (assembly GCF_053883595.1). Lineage (NCBI taxonomy): Eukaryota > Metazoa > Chordata > Mammalia > Rodentia > Bathyergidae > Heterocephalus > Heterocephalus glaber. Next base: position 9,976,952 of record NW_028258299.1, on the reverse strand, counting down.
CCCTCTTCTCTGGCAGATTAGTCCCCATCATCCCAGGGGCCAAGGATCAGATAGTCAGAAACTCCTTCAAACCTGCTCTATTTTATATGCACACATGAACACACCCCTCTGTTTCTCTGTAAGAGATTTAATGAGCCCTGCTCATTGAATCTCTTGAAAGTGGAATTAATAACATTTGGAATTTTCATGGTTGTAGTACCTAGTTGCTAATATTTCCTGGTGGTCATCAGTATTTTATTTATTTATTTATTTATTTATTTGGTACCAGGGATCGAACTACGGACCTTGTGCTTGCGAGGCAGGTGGCGGAACAACTGAGCTAAATCTCCAGGCCAGTTCAACTTTATTTAGTTGGTAACATTCAAGCAAATCTCAGTTTTAAGAAGATGCTCTTACATGGTAAATTCTAGAAAGTCTCTTCTCATTTGAACAAATCTTGGAGAAGACCATGGTAAGCTGTGGCCTGTTTTCAGACATTTATGACACCCAGTAATCCAAAATTATTTGACCAATGAAGTATATTTTGTAGTAGAGGTCAATAAGAAAATTGCTTTACCAAGAACAAATAAGAATGATCTAGAAATAAGAATATGGCAGTTACTAATTACTAACTACATAATATGTGCCATGCTACCCAATATTAGCAGTAGGTAGGAGCAACAGAATGAGACAGAGAAAATGTTTTTAGTTGGACACCTTTCAGGAGGGCTACATGTGTGTTTATGAGTAACTTTGAGAGGTGGGCTGCCATACTTGGGAAATAATAATTAAAAGGATAACAATGACAATAGCAGCTTCATTACTGTGCACTCATTAAAATAAGGCTCACTGTAGAGCATATCTCAGTTAATCCTCATTCCTACTACTACTGAGGTTGGTGCATTAGGCCCCACGACATGAATGAGGAAACCGTAGCTCAGATAGGTCAGGCAGTTTGTCTGCAAAAATTCAGCAGTGTGTGGAAAAGTAGGCCTGGGAACAGGGTCCGTGACTCCAGGATCAGTCTCCCCTCAGCCTCTGCTGCGTGAGGGTGGAGGCTGGTGTTCAGATCAGGTGCAGCTTTCCCAAGACACCCACTGTGTGGGACAGGCGGGGCGCTAGCATTTTGCACCCTAGGCTCTCGGGTCTCTGGTATCCCAAGACAGCCTGTTGATTTTCAGTCACCTTCCTCATTGGGTTCCCTGGAAAATTTTAAAAAAGAGCATAAACAATGGCACCTACCATGGGAAGTGCTCAACCAATGTTTTCTACTAATTCTAAGAGCTTTACAGGTATCTGCTATCTAATTCTCACACGTCTATGAGCTAGAAACCATTACCCCCATTTATAGATAATAAAACTGAGGCCCAGACAGGGTGAGTAATTTGCCCAAGTTCAGATAGTAAATTACAGAGTGGGAACTCAAGCTCCACGCTGAAGGACCTGGGTTTGTTATTACAATGCCTACTGTCTCCATCTCCCTGACCCCAGCTCCCATGGATTCTGGAGACTGGCTCGAACTCCACTCATGATTCCAGCATGCAGGTTGAATCTGTGTACAGAGCATAGACTTCCCAGGGTCTGCTTTCGCCTATATTCCAAGGGGCCCTGAGCTGAAACCAGCCAGCCAAGCTCCCGCAACCACCCTGCCTCTGGCAGGCATGTGAGCATGCAGTGTTTAGTCTATTGTTTGTTTCCAGCAAGTCTGGATTTCAAGCTCATTTACCAGAGAGTTACGACTTAGGAATCCGGAACAAATGGCTTTTCCAAAGCACTCCTGGTCATGTTGTCTGTATGGATTTATGCCAAGCTAACTGTCTCAACTGGGGCAACCAAAACTGTCTATTGTCATGGCACTGGGGCTTACCAGCAGGCAACTCTGAGATGAGGACGGAAGTGGCTTGTTGAGGAGAAGCAGAGTCTATGGTGCTAGAGAGCAGAAGGGCAGGGAACAAGGTAGGAAAGAAGACTGAAATGGGGCACAGCCTCATCACTGATGTTGCCTTGTGTCCGCCCAAGAGAGAACTGACTTCTTTGCTCTTGCTATAGCCCTGACCACTCACGGGTCCTTTGAAAATAGGGACCCCGGTCATGTCACACAAATAAACATTGCCCTGAAGGTCTTCGTACTACACTCTAAGGATAGAAAGATAAAAAGAGATGTTTTTTCCTACAAGTTTTTATTTGGAAAAATTTAAAATCTACAGAAAAGTTGCAAGAATTGTACCATTTGCTTATGTTCTTCCAGCAGTCCTACCAAGTGATATATATATATACATACATATATATATCATCCATTTAAAATTTTGCTGAACTATTTGAATATTAATTATAGATATCATGATACTTTGCCCTAACAACAAGGAAAAAAGATTGTTCTTCCATGTCGTCACCCTGGAAGCTTATATCCATACAAAACTATTATGTAATATATGGTCCGTATTCAAATTCCCCAGTTGTCCCCAAGCTATCTTTTATAGCTATTCTGTTAACCTAAGATCAAATCAAGGATCATGCATCTTAACTATTATTTTTGTCTCTTTTCATCTGGAATAATTCCCTGAGGTATTTTTATTAGACTGAGGTGAATCCAAGGATGACACTGGTTTCTTCTCCAAGCCTCACACTCAGAGACACAGGATGCCCTCCCACTGATGATATTTGTTTGATCTTATTGAGAAGCACCCAGCACCGCCACTGTACAGATTTCTGCTTTGGATTTGAGAAGGAATCTGCAGGGTGGCACTTTGAGACTATGTGAATATTCTATTTCTTAGCATTTTATTCACTCATGGCTGTAGTATCCATTGATGATTCTTCTTTGAATCTAGTATTATAATAGTTGTAAAATGGTGATTTTCTATTTGTAGTCTCCTTGGTACATTTTTTGATTAATATTCTTTAGTAGGTAGCTGTTCTTCAGTACCCACCTCCAGGACATGGTTACTCTGGCATTCTTGGTCCTTGAGTTATATTGTCCAAAATTCAAATTCCATTCAAACTCACAGTTTATGTGGTCCAGCTTAGGGGGCGATCATGCTAGTTGACAGTTCTACTAAGGCTGGGAGAAGGGATTATCCCACAAAGGGAATTTGAAGTGCAAGTATTAAAATCCAGAAAAATGGAAGCCAAGCAGGCAGAAGCAACCGCTACCCTTACAGTAAGGAGTTGATAGTGATGGGACTTTTTCTATAACTGCATGAGACACTCTGGTTTAGAGCAATAACAGCTTATTAGTGGTAGTAGAGGACAGTCTTACCCAAACTATCAGAAAGCTGTCCAGAAATGGCTTGGAGCTCGCATCATTCCAGATGCTTTTATCCTATGCTTCATTATTCATGCCCCAGCTGCAGAGTTAGCTCATCCCCAGGAGCTCCCGTAGCTAAAGTCTTTGCCCCTATATTCCAGCCAAAGGAAGGAACAATCAAGAGAAAGTCACACCCATGCCCTCTCAGGTTATTTTCTTGAAGTTGGATATAACACTTCTGCTGGGCAGAACTGGCTGTTGTAGCTACAGTGAACACTCAGGAAATGTAGTCTTTATTCCAAATAGCCATTTTCTCAGCTAAGGAAGGAGAAAATTGAACTGGGAGCAATGAGCAGTCTCTTCCATAGATCCCATAAGGAACATGCTAGTAAGCTCATCTTGAAAAAGAAAAAGTTCAGTGAAGTTAACAACCTGGAAGAGTCACACAGATGGTAGATTATTGTGTCTGTTTATTTAAAAAGAAAAAAACTGTGCTAGAGAGACTCTGATCTTGTCTGTTTCCATCCACATTCTAAAATATTAGTATGGTTTTGTTAAATTTCCCTCTTTGTGGGTTAAGTTGCAAACTCCTAAAATAATGGCTGGTGCTATTAAATCTTTCTTAGAAATGTGCTACTTTCTTCTGGCCAGTGTTTTCTAGACGATCAGCATGGATAGCTGAAATGCTAATACCTGCACATCAGGGCCTAGAGATACAGGTGGGAAACAGAATGACCATGGTCTGTGGTGGAAAGGACCTCAGCCCCAAAGCCTGTACTCTGTGTTTCCAGTCCCAGCTCATTCACTATGTGACCCAGATCTCGTGATAACCTAACTGTGATCTAGTATTTAAAGCTTTCATTTTCCTAATATGTGATGAATTTCAGGGCCCAGCTTTACATTTGTCTAATATCATTAATGGGGAATGGTCCTAACCAGAAGCTCTATGAGAGTAGGAGTCATGTTTGAAAGTGTTAGCATTACAATCCAGCAGCTAGCTCAGCTGTGGTACAGGGTGGGCTCTATAACATCAATGACTTATTGGCTGACCTAGACAGTCTCCTTCATAGGAATCTGTAGCAAATTATTCTCCTCCTCCCCTCCCAAATAGCAGACAGGATCATAGAGGGAAGGACTGAGGAAAGTAGGATTTATGTGGTGCTTATTTTGCAGTTTATCTCATTTATTTTTCCTAACAGTTCTTCAAGGAAGATATTGTGATCCTCTTTTAATGGTTGAAAATATGAGATTTAGAAGGATGAAGTAACTTGTTTAAGATTACATAAATTTTAACTAGAAATGTTTAAAAAACACATGAAGGAAACTGTCAAATGCACCTAAAAAACACAAAAGTAGACTTAAACAAATGGAAAAATATATGTTCTTGCTTCAGATATCTTAACATTGCCAAGATATCAATTCACCTTAAGCTAATTTATTAATTTAAAAAATATACGTGACAAATTGGGAAAATATTCATCATAGATAAGAGGCTAGTATTTCTTATATATAAAGAACTTTAAGACGTCAAGGGAAAAAACCAAAAATTGTATATAAAAGTCATGAACAGACACAAAAGACACACACACACACACACACACACACAGACCACCAAAAATGTATACATCAGGAAAAGAAAAACTACTATAAATATTTTTATACTAAATTTATTGAGACATCATGAGATTAATACAAGCTATCTTTGGCCTCTACAATTACAAGAGGTGGTCGAAGTGGTGGCCATGAGATTCCAGACATTTAATAGTACTGAGAACTGCTTGTGTATACACTTTCTAGTGAAATAAATATATATATATATGAATATATTAGTGAATATATATATGAGAAATGTGGAGGCAGGGAGCCTCTAAGATTGTCCTTCTTGGTCCTGCCTCCTGGTATTCATGCCCTTGTGCATCACACCACACTTCAGTGTGAGCTGGGCATAGCGACTTGCTTCTAATGAAGAGGCTATTGTTGGAGTAATGGGATGACCCTGTTATGGATCACCTCAAAACTCAGTGGCTTAAACTACAACTTAGGATTTTCCTTGATCCTGTGACTTGACTGGGCTCATCTGAGTGGTTCTTCATAGCTTTGGGATAAAGAGTGAGGCCTCTCAGCTGAGCATGTCCTGCTGAGTGGTCCGCTTGTGCTGGGGCACACAAGACAGTCTCTTGTTCTCCAGAACCACTGCGCATGTGGCCGCCCATCACCCCGGAATGTCACCTGAGCTGCTTCACAATATTTACCTTAAGCTACTTTATTAATTTTAAAAATGGATAAAACAGGGCTGGGGATTTAGATCAGTGGTTCTGCCACCTGCCTTGCAGGTGCAAGGTCCCAAGTTCAATCCCTGGTACCAAAAAAACAAAAAAAAGAAGCATAAAACAAGAATCAGAAAAATGCAAAACTCAGGTCTGGGCTTGGATGTTCCACATATGCCACATCATGTCGCTCAAAGCAATTCACAAGGCCATACCAAGTGCAAGGGGAGAGGATGTAGACTCTACCTCTTGCCAAGAGGAACAACAAATGATTTGTGTCTGGGAGGAACAGCAAGTAATCCATCATGATAAGCAAGTGTGAAAAAGCGGGAGGAACATCTCCATGAATGGGTATAGAATGACTGCCAGGAGCAAAGGAAAATGAAAGAGTGGAAGGAAGGAGAGAAGGAGAAACAAAGTCCACATAGCTGTAGCTCCTTACTTTTTTTGTACTTTGGAAAGAAAAACAGGAACAGTAAACAAGGAAATAATAAAATAGGTGACCTACGAGGGGTGGATGGAATGGGGTGGAGAGTGTAAGGTAGGGAGAGCACTTTTCTGAGTACTTCTTTTTGCATAGTTTTGACTTGGGAAGCTTGTTAAGGCTCTACAAATTCAAAAAGTAAAATTAACTCAGTAAAGAAAAACATAATACTGAATATAAACAGAAACAAATGTAGCCAGTAATTACTCCAGATACTGAAAGGAAAAAAATGTTTCTTAAAAGACATTGTGGGTACAATTGAAAAAGTATATGTGGTATATATTGCATCACTGCTAAATTTCTTGAAACTGCACTGAGGTTCTGTACAAGAATATCCTTATGAAGTGAGGCATAAAAAGGTATGCTATATGGAGCAATATAAATACTCTCAAATGGTTCCAAGAATGGTGCATTATTTTGTTACAGAGTATCCCAAAAATCTTAGTGCAATGTTAAATTTTCATAGCTTTTGAAGTATAAATGCTATCAAATTATAGTTCCATTTAAGTTTACTTCTATTTCTTCTACACTTAGTTTTGTGACTTTCAAATAACTTTAAAAAATATCCATTTTTTAAATTTCAGTGAACTTTGGTCATCTTCTATCAGAAGGACTGAATAAAGAAGAGAGAGAAGGAAATAACAAATATGGTAAACTGCTCATAGTTGGTGAATTTAGGCAAAGGCTACATGGAAGTTTCCTATTCTTGCAACTTTTCTGTAAGTTTCAAATTATTTCAGAATAAAAATCTTTCTGAAAAATATAGCACAGTTGGAAGTGACTGAGTCATCTGAGCTTTGTCCCTCAGTTTGTCAGATGTCAAAACTCAAGTTCACACTACTCCTCGACTCTGCCTGTCTTACTTTCTCATTGTTGGGCCGAAATATCTAACTCCCACAAGTTAAAGGAAGAGAGATTTAATTTTGCTCATAGTTTGTAGAGGTTTCCATTCATAGTCTTCTGGCTCCAAGACAGGGTGGCATGGGAGAGGGGCATGGTAGGGCACAGCTCATGGCAGGCAGGCAGAAGGGAGAGAGAGGGATCAATGGAGGAGGAGGGAGATATGCCCTTCCAGATCACTTCCCAGTGGCTCACCTCCTCCAACCAGCCTTTACCTCCCAACTTCACATTCAGCACTAAACTCAGCAGTGGACTAATCCACACTAATGAGTGTCACACCTCCATGATCCAATCACCTCCCTCAAACCCTACCTATGAGTGCAAGAGGCTTTCAGGGGACATCTAGATACAAACCATAAGGTCTCTTTTCACCTTGAATAGGAGGGATTGGTTTGCTTTGATCTTGACTTGTCCTTTTGTCATGAGGACCACGCAGGTCACAGGCACTAGAGGCTGGGACTAGGCTGTCCACCTATGGCCTTGGAGTGGAGGAAGGAAAAGGCACTCACTATGCTTAGCCTCTAGGACTCAGTCTATAATCCACCATGCTAACTAAGTCCAGACCTTCCCCTACAGACAGCCGTGTAATAGGCATGTAAAACAATGAAGGGGATTGCTTTGGAAACTTGTGTAAATAACTCTTTGAGCAGGAGAAAGATTGCCAACACCTGCTTTTTGTTTTCTGGTATTTATTAGAGCCACCCTGTGAGGCTCTAAGCTTCCTGGATCTTATTCACTTATCTGGGTTCATTCTTGGTTCAGTGTCAGCATTTTGGGGGGCCTGGAAAGAGCTGTCAAGGATCAGAGGAGGGTCACTGACTCTGTGTTTTTTGGGGGGTTCAGTGAACCCCAACCGGATGATAACAATCTTGAGGCCAAATCTAGTTATTCACTACACTTTCCTAACCCATTACTTCCTGCTCCCCTCTCCTCATAATTCTACTAATTCATGCATCCATCCACCCACTCACTTACCCAAACCACAGCAGGATTGTGCCAGATGCTGGGAAGACAGTGATGAAGAAGACTGGCTCATGCCCTCAGAAAGAGAGGACAAGCAAGTTAGCACAGTAAGGTGAGTGGGAGGATAGTCACAGGTGCAGAGCCCAGAGGAAGAGAGTTGCCCAACCCAGCCAGAGGGAGAAATCCAAGAAAATCTTTGGAGCTGGATCTAAAACTCGCTGGGTATTTTAAATAGGAGGTTAGACAGAGGAAGAGTCAGGCAAAGGCAAGGTCACTAAAACTCTTGCCACTTGAAAGTGTGGTCCTTGGTCAGCAGAATCAGCATTCCCTAGAACTTCCTAGAAATCTAGAATCTTGAGCCCCACTGCAAACTTTCTGAGTCAGAGTCTGTGTATTTACAAGATCCTCAGCCAATTCCTGTCATGGTCTAAGTGCCATTTCTTAGAGAAATTACAGTGGTTGGCAGGTGTATCGCTCCTGGCCCTGAAGTCCATAGTGACCTACAGACTCAGCCCTGGGCTCTCCCTCCCAGCCCTACCTTGCTGTAGACACCAGCATCCCCAGGCATCTCAAGCATTCTGGGAAATGAGAATTTCTTCCCCCTCAAGGAGTCAATGAGTCTAGCTTTCTTGTAGTTATTACTGTCTGTACTTTTCGACACAGTATTTCTACTCTGGATATCAGCCCTAAGGAAAATAGTCATTTACGTGGAGATGTTAGATTACAGCAGTGTCGTCTTCAATCATAAGCAATCAAAGGAGAAACAACCCAAATACTCCTGAGTGGTGTGGGGACAGGGTAAGGGGCTGGGTGTTCCCTAATATTCTCTGGAGGCATCAGGCTGTCTCTGGGCACTGGGCATGGTGTTGTGGAAAGTGTCCTGGCTGGAAGACAGGACACCTGGTCTATATTCAGTCCTGCCCCTGAGCCCCGGATCCCCTTGGGGAAGCCCATTCCTGGCTCAGGACTTCAGGTTTGGCTTTGATCTCTAAGGTTTAACACTCAATCCTTGCTCCTCCAAACCTCCCTCCCCCTGGAATATGTCTCCCCCCAAGGACCCTAGGAAGGGTGGCATGGTGAAAGAAACTCAAGTGGAGCTGACAGTAATTATAGAGAGAGAGAGAGAGAGAGAGAGAGAGAAGAACATGCACGGAACTCATGTTCTGTGCAGACTCTGTGATGCTAATAAAAGCTAATGTTTATTCAATGGTTGCTATTGCCAAATGCTGTTTTAAGTGCTTTTACCTGAATTAACTCACTTAATCCTCACACCAACACTATAAAGTAGGAATTATTATTCTCCTGTTTTCCAGGTAAGGTTCAGAAAATCATTTGTGCAAAGCCACTCTGTTGGAAGGGGTGAGGTGCAGAGTAGGACCCTCACAGTCTGAGTCTGTGACTCACCCACTTACCCACCCTCCAGGCTCCTTTCCATGTGGTCCCCGCATCTGCAGCACCAGGATCCCCTGAGAATGTGCCAGGAAAATCCAGACTCTCCAATTCAGAAACTGGGGACCAGGCCCAGCCACTGCTGTTTTAGTGAACTCCATCCACTCAGATAATTATGATGCCTGGCAAATTATTAGAATCATTTCTCAAGCCACTTCCTGCTTTTAATACTCATATCAAGCAGGGATTAAGAATAGGGATAATTAACACCACAAGACTGCTAAGGCAACTTAGAGTCAGAAAGATCACAAGTTCAAGGATCAACCAACTAGAAAATGCTAGAGCCAGGCTTTGAACCCAGTACACCATGCCCACAAGCAGCACCTCTGCAAAGACACTGTCATCCAGAAACAAGACAGGGAGGAAAGGGAGCGAAAGACACTGACTGTGGTATGGGAGAGATTCAGAGGGAGGGTAGCAAAGAAGGGTACATGTAAGAAAATCAGACAAACCCGAACTCTTTGGCTATTGTGCATCAGGCTGGCGATGGTGTTTGGCTTTGCCTGTTGCCCAGCCTCCTGCTGCTGGGTCTTCTGAGCCACATGCATAAGACCTATTTTTAGCTGAGCCCTGATGGGACACGTTTCCTGGGTGTTGCCAAATCACAAGAACAATCACACCCTGGCAGCAAGCAGGCTCTGCCTGGCTCACAGACCATGCAGGGCTGTCTGGGCATGTACCCAGCCTCCACCCAGTTGCCAGTCCCACCTGGTAGGACCAGCCCTAGGTGGGGAGACAGAGCCTGTGGGGGAATCCAGGCCATGACACATTGGATCTAGGGTCACAGGATGCAACTGCTGAAGAGATTCACACAAACAGGAGGTCTGGCAGTATTTTACAACAAATATCCCTGGCTACCAGCCAGTCAGCGGGAAGGTGGAAACTAGAACCCAGGTTTCCTGAGTCCTTCCCCTGGTCACTGCAGACAAGTGCTGAGTTCTCCAGTGTTTGTATTCTTTCTGGTTCTGACAACAATGAAAAATCACCCCAGCAATGTCCACTCCCAGAGCAACAGAAGGATCTTCCTGGGAGGTATGTGCAGATGGAGACAGCAAACCAGAGGCCCGGGGAGGGCGTTTTCTATGGACAGCAGCCGTAAAACACTGAAAATGGGGACTCCCGGTAGCAATTGTAGGTAGCATCTTTATACTATTATTTTAACCCACTTGTTAGAAGTTTCTCGTTTATTATCTAGCATCTCATCCTAACTTATCAGAATTGGAAAAAAGGAGCAGAGATGTGTTATTATTATTAATTATAAGTATATTAGAGTTGAGCATAATGTTCATATTTGGTGTCAGGCTCTGTATTTTACATTCATTAGTTCCTTTAACCTTACAGTCACCTCATGCAGTGGGTAATGTTGGCCTCATTTTACTAATAGAGAAATTAAGTTTCTCAAAGAGTTGTAAGTCAATCACTCAAGGTCATATAGCCAGTAAGTGTCAAAGCCAGGCCCGACAACTCCAAAGTATGTGAGCCTAGCCATGGACACTCCAGCTAGAAAAGAAGAGACTGGCTCAGAAAGCAGGGGGCAAAGAGATGGACAAACAGATGTGAGACATGGCTCATCTACAGGGCCAGTGAATTATTTTGTAGAATGAAGAACAAGTGAGACCCATCTGCTGGCAAACTGGAGCTGTCAGGCAGAAGCCACAGGGCTGCAGGTATCACTCAGGGGAGGAAGTGGGAGTTGTTGCTTTACAGAGTGGGTGGCCCCCACTGGCAATCCCCACCTGGAGATGTCCCAGCAGGAGCCAAAGTGGCCACTTTGTAACGGGAGAAGGCAGAACTGGTCCCTTCCAGCGCTGAGGTTCGAAGGTCTATCTTGAGGGCAGACAGCGCATTCTCTGTTTCTCCACCCCAGAACCACACAGGTTTGTGCAGCTGGGCAGAGACATGATTTGTTAAGCATGCCTTCTCCTGGGATGCAATTGATTTCCTCAGCTGCCTTAGATGATTCTTTCGAGAATTCAAGTAGTTAATTTGTTAATGGTGCTTAGAGTAATGTGTGGAACATTGTAAGCCCAGGAAGTTCAACTACTGTACGCTACTCCAAATGTAGCTGAAGAACCCAAATTTAAATCACCTGCCCAAGGTGACAGAATTGGCAAGTGGGGGAGCTGGGATTTGAACCCCAGCCCATGTGCTCTCAGCCTCTCTGCTTTGGCCAATGGGAGCAGTACTGGTGAGCAATAAAGAGAAGTAGCAGAGGATACTTTCCTAAGGCACATTATGCCAACACCTATCATTTGAGTCAACCAGCCCTAAATTTATGGGTCACCTTATAACCAGCGAGTGTAATCCAGACACGACACTAAGTTTAGCTCCTCGCCAAATTGCAAATTAGCCCAGGACACTCCCCCCACCCCCGCAATTTCCTATACAATGTTGGCTGATAGAGTCATGAAGATTTTTAAATTAACTGCAAACATTAGAAATTATAAGATTTCATTAAAAACCCCAGAGATACAACAGTTAAGTGTGCTCAGCAGCCTGAGTATATTCTCATCTTCCCAACCACCTTTTGCATGGGCCTACTTTACATGTTATGTGCATATGACTGTCCATGGAGAATGGGCAAATAGAACCCATGTCCCTGAACCTCTTCTGACTCAATGAATTTTTCCACAGGGCAAGGTCTTAGTTGTCCTTCTAGGCTGCTTCTCCATTCTGAAACCTTGTATTGTTCCAATGTGAGATGAGACATGGAGAGCAACCAGCTCTCTTGGTGTGGCCTGCCTAGCACAAGTGCTGCAGGATGGCTGATTTCTGTCTCTGAGACCTCCCCTCAAAGCCTCTCCTATTGGAAGAGCTGAACAGCTTGATGATGATGACCATGCAGGTCTCCTAATCTTTCTGATGACAAGAAAGCTTGCTGTGTCCCATAATACCAGTCTGTCCCAGGGCCTCCACTGGGTATTTGAGAAGCTTCTTGCCTAAGGTTACCTCACTCTTTAGCCACAAGGTCACATTTGCTCTGTCCCTGGCAGCTACAGGAAGTTTCTCCTCTTCTACACAGTCAAGCTTATCTTGTCCTAGTGTTGCCAAGCACAGTGACATTCAACTTGCACAGTAGCAAGCAGTGGCTCTCAGCTAATGCCAAATGCTCCCCAGAGCTCCATGTTAAACAGCTCAGTGATTCACCAGCCCAGTGGACATCTCCTCTGTGCCTAGGTCTGTGCAGTTGCTGCTTCCTCAAGGGCAGGTCAAGCTAACCTAGCTTTGAGTACCAGGTGATCTCGTTCCATCTTCATGATGACTCTGTAAGGTTGATATTCAAATCTCCGTTTTACAGAGAGAAGAACTGAGGTGGGGTAAGGTCAGCATCTTAACCAATGCAAGGCTATCTAATCCCAAAACTTCAATTCTCTTTATAGTCTAGGAAGTATGAAAACTCCAGTCTGTGCTACAGAAGGAAGACTATAATGCAGGAGGTAGAATGTAAATCAGGAGGTAGAAGAGGGAGAGATATTGTGTGACTGAGAGGGTCAGGAAGGCTCCATGGAGTAGGTAAACTGGACCAGACCCTTGAGAAGTGGGGAGGATTGCACTATGGTAAACATTACCTTAAATAGAAAACTCATGATTCATGATAAACTGAATAGTCAACAGGGAAGTTGGGGAGTTCCCTTTTATGAAAATTGGTATTGTTTGATGGATGCTGAACCCCCTCATCCTGAGAGTCCTGTGAGTCATGCTATACATGTGTATTATACAAACTGGCAGAGGCTGGTTGGTTAGAAATGAAGTCAGGGTGATTTAATATTCTATATTTATAATATCTACGTACAAGGAGAAAAATCTGTTTTATGCAATTACCTATAGTCAAAAATTAGCTGGCAGCAAACACACACACACGCATACACCTGCGTGTATGTACACACACACACACACACACACACACACACACACACACAAACACAGAGGATCCTATACCTCACCTGCCCCAGCAGGCCCAGTGATGCCTCTCAATTCCTTCCCTCTGGCCCACTGTGAGCGCAGGGAAATGTACAGGCATAGCAATGTTCACACCTAGCTTGAAACTCACGGTGCCACTTAATTTCGGTATGACTACAGACCTTGCGCCTAACTTCCCGCTCACAGAGATGGCATGAGGATTAAGTCAGATCTAGCATGGGAGACACAGGAAGGGCTTGCACTTTGGTACTGCTGAGGGTTAGAGAGCAAAGCTATAGTAATAAAAATAGCATAGTACTGTCACAAAAATAGACACGTTGATCAAAGGAATAGAGTAGAGGGTCTGGAAACAACCCTATGTTCCTTCAGCTATCTGATTTTGACAAAGGGGCTAAAAACATTAGCTGTTTAATAAAGATTGCTGGGAAAGCTTGTTATCCACATGCAGAAAAATGAATATATACCCATATCTCTCACCCTGCACTATGGTCAAGTCAAAATGGATCAAAGATCTAAATATAGAAATAGAAAACACAGAGTCTTCTGGAAGATAAAATAGATAAGACCCTTGAAGACATAGGAATAGGCAAGGACTCTGAACAGAACTCCAATTGCATAAAGATCAAGAAATGGGATTATATCAAATTAAAATGCCTCTGCACAGCAAAGGAAACAACCAAAATAACTCCTCAGAGGACTGATATCTAGAATATGTAAAGAACTCAAAATATTAAACTCCCTTCAAAAAGATCCAACAAAAAAAATGGGCAAATGAAATGAATAGACACTTCTCAAAAGAAGTATAAATGGCCAATAAATACATGAAAAATGCTCAGCAGTTTTATGTGCTTTGATTCATTTACTTCTCTCAGCAGTTGCAACTAACTTTAGTTTTCCAGTGAGAGCTAAGGAAAGTACATGATTTGGTATGTTATGCATCACCATGAAGGTACATAACATGTGCTTTGGAAATCCCAAGAAAGAAATCATCTCTAGTTAAGAGAAGCAGAGCAAGGAAGACTCCAAAATTACCCAGATCAAATGCCATCCCACATGGTGCTGTAGTTTTGGGTTTGTTGGTGTAAGAGGGGCAAGTTACTACCTTAGGAATAGGCCAGTGGCTGGCAGGCACCATGGTTACAGGCTGGAAAATGTCGATGAGCCACACCATGGAGAGATTCTATGTCAATAAGCACTCTCAACAACAGATGTGTATCTCAGAAAAACAAAAAAAATCTATAGCTTAAAAAAGATGTTCATATGCACTGAGAAGGAGGTATTGATCTTTCCTTTTTGATTATGAGGGGATATGAGGCATTTTTAAAACAAGTATTATTCATTAATTTGAATGAGTGAAATTCATTTTCTGGAAAGAAAACTCAGTATGGCATTTGTTGTTACAGATCTATGAATGTGACATCTCTCAGTAGCCAAGAATTACAAGAGATGAAAGAATATTCTACTTTGGCAAGGCTGCGGTGAAATGGACATTCTCAGAAACTGCTGTCATCGATGAGAGTGTAAATTGTTACTACCTTTCTGAGGATTATTTAGCAATGCGGATGAATTTTACAATCACCATTGTGGAAAACCCTACTAATGAAATAGGCAGAGACTGTGATATAGATGTGTAACTCAAAATGCTGATTCTCGAAGTGTTATTTTTAAGGTCATTATATCAGAAATAGTTTAAACACCCTGCAGCAGAGATTGGTTAGGTAAATTATGGCAAATTTACATGATAGATCTGAAATAACATGTGAGCTCTATCAGGGTAGGTATACTTGTCACTCTTGTTCACTGCCAAATCTCCAGCATTTGGTATACAGTTGACACTTGGAGAACATTTGTTGAATAAGTATAACATTATAGTCAGGCATGAGTGCTTTGAAGTTGAACCTCCCGGCCCTCCATCTGGAGTTGTAATAACTCTGTCTCAGTATGCGCATTTGCAAAATGAAGGTAAACATAGAATTTTTCATAGGATTGTGTTAAAGATTGGAGACCATTATTAGATAATATTGCATGAATAGAAGCCTTAAATACATGTTAGCAGCTATAATTCACAGGAGTTTTAAGAGAACATGTTCATGGTTAGTAAGATACAGCACATCAACTATACTCAAGGAGAGTCACAATAGTCAATAAAATAGTGAAAAATACAGTGTTTACACTTAAAATACTGGAGGAAAATTTACTGACTGTGTCGACTTTGGGAAACACCATGATTTCCATGACCAGATGAACCATGTGCCTCAGAAAGACCTGTGGTTAAAGACTGAGTTTAATGCATCTGTGCTTAGTCTCTATGTTCATAATCCAGGAAGGAATCAAAGGAATTCCACCAGTTCTGGAGGAAAAAACGAATTGTGCTGCTGGAAGCAATTATTGAAATGGCAAACAGCAGGGCTTTGAAAACTTTATTTACATCAAGCCACATGGTTACTATTGATTCTTGATGTTTGCTTGCTGATAAGAGACCTAAAAAGTGGATTTTAGTCCATGACATGCTTCTAGCATTGTAGGAAACATCTGTGAACCTCAGGGAATGTTTTACCATTTTCTAATTCAAGGTTTTCCTTTAAACAACTCTGTAGTTCTAGACAGGCCTTGTGCTAGGATCACTTTTCCAGAACTTTGCCTAACAATGTCAATTAGATTTTGCCAATCTGAAGATTCCAAATGACAGTTCATGTTTTTCAGAGCTGAAGGTGAAACTTCTTGGTGCCAAGAGAAGCCCACAGTGATCTGTGGTTGAGAGCAGTGATAATTCTTTGGGTGACTCTGTGTTCCAGACAGACATCACATTATGGAGCTGTGTTTCCAGCCACCATCCTTAAAAACAGCCTGGGAACCCATTGGCAGATCAGCAGTCAGTGGTTTTATGCTCATTGCAGTATTCTGAGGCTGGTGCCCAAAATTTTTCTGTGCTCCAAAGATGGGCTATGGAGATGGAGACTGATAGATGGGCCAATCTTGTACATGAAATTCAAATATCAAGTATTGAAATTGAGTATGAGAGGCCATGAGTTTAAAGGACTCTTTAGTTAGAGTACATATCTGGAGGATTTTCTAACCACACAAAAAATTTGTGCTGTTTTAAAATGCCTAAGAATTCAAGACATGGACAGAAGAGGTTTTAGATGAAATGCAGATCCCCAGATTCCAGGCCAAGAACTTCATTCATATTCAATGAATCTGGTTCAGGTATAGCTGATTGCATTTTTAATGAGTCCCTGGTGAAAACACTAATCTAGGAAGCCTTCCCTGTAGGAAATAAATGCTCTTTTGCTTGAGAAGTTACTTTAATTGGCTTCCAGAGGCCATGCAAAGGTAGGTAACATCAGCTTGATGAAAGAGGGAGAAAACAATGAGATTTTATATTTTTCTATTTTACAATATAATAGGACTTGCTGGGTTTCCTATGGTCAGCCCTTGTCAGAATCTTGAGTCCTTGAGTTAGGGACAGAAAGGAACATGAGTCCCATTGCATGCAAGCAGGCTGCAGCACAGTAAAGAGCCAATGAGTCACTGCCTTCAGGGGAAGATGATGAATACCACTGACATGCTGTCTGACATTTAGTCTTAATTGTTTCCTCTCTTAAGATGTGACTTTCATTGTTCATCACCAATCATTTAGTATAATGCTTTTTAGAGAGCAGCACTATTGGCTGAGTTTTGGGAGAGGAAAGAGAAAGTTGCATGCTGGACTACCAGTAAGACACACTAGACAGAACTGGACAGCCCGATGCACAGGGCCAAGACACTGGGAAGTGGGTGAGATAGAGTGGCATTGTTCACAGGGCTGTCTTCAGAAACCTGAGTGCCCCCCTCATGGGAACTCCTGAGAAATCTTGGGATATTACCGTATGCAATAAAATATTTTCATTTAGGTGTACAATTTAATCAGTTTTGACAACTGCATATACCTATATAGTCACCGCAATCAACATAAGTATATATCTCCATCACCCAAAAAGTCTCCTTTGTCCATCCAGTCCATCTATCTGAAGTACCTTAATCACAAGCAACTTTTGTCACTCTAGTTTAGATTTATCTCTCCTAGAGTTTAAATGAAATGGAATTATACATTACATAGAACTTTTTTTTGTTTTTTGGTACGGGGGATTGAACTCAGGACCTTGCACTTTTGAGACAGGTGGCGGCACCACTGAGCTAAATTCCCAGCCCTACATATACCTTTTTAATAATGGTCTTTTAGATTCCTTATGTGGTTGCAATTTTTAGTACACTGATTGGTTGTTCAATGTGACTGTTAATTCTAATGTGTCAACTTCATGGGATTAAGAAACCCTTAGCACATTAGTGGCGCATGCTCCTGTCTGTGTCTGAGTGGGTCACAGAAGTATGGTTTTGGGTACTGTATATAGTCCCTAGTTCATTCCTCTCTGGTGCTGTTCCCTTCCTCTATTCCCTGACCATCATGAACTAAGGAACTTTGTTCCACCATGATGTTTCTGCTGTGGAGTCAGCTGACTATGGACTCAATTCCCCAAACTATGAACTAAATTAAATCTTTCCTCCTATAAGTTGTGAGAGTCACACATTGTCTTCACCACAGGAAAGCTGAGTAATAAAAAAAATTGGTACCAGGAGTGGGGTCATAACTGACTATGTAATTTGAAAGACTTCTGAACTGACTTGTAGAAGGAATTTGGACAGGTTTGGAGAAGTGGTCTAGAGAAGCCCCAGAATGTTGTAAACAGAGCTTGATGAGTAATTCTGGTCAGAGCTCAGAATACCAGGATGCTGATAGGAATGAAAGCTGTAAAAACCGAGATTTCAATTGACAACAAGGACCTCACTGGCAGTTGGACTAGAGAGCATGTGTGTTATACTCTAGCAGAAAAAATTTATCTACATTTTTCTCATGCCCTGAGTCTTTGCAGGAGACCCAGATTAACCACTTACCAATCCAATTATTTCAATATGTGATGAGCAAAAATTGCATATTTTTTCTTATTTTTTATAAGATAATATAGCAGGAAATATAAAAGTGATAATTTTATCAAATTTATGCAATACAAAAATCAACTGATTGAATGACACCTACCTGAGTGATGCTCAGGATAGTTAGTACGTAAGCAAACACACTACCTAAGTGATGCTCTGGGTAAAGTGTTAAGTGATTAGAGAGAGTGGACTAATTAATCTGGCAGAAATTTCAAGACATTCTAACATTCAAACTGTGGCATAGGTACTTTTGGATGCTTTTAGCTAGATTTATAGTGAGAATTAGAGGCAAAGGCCAAGTCAGAAAAATTTGAGATACTTAAATTTTGGCAAGAAGGAATCATGTATAAAGTTGGGGCAAAGGAAGTCTGGCTGCTAAAGTGATTAGTAATATTAAAAGGAAACAAACTAGTTTATTCAGGAGACAAGAAGAAAGATGTCCTGGGGACATTCGAGAATCACCAAGACTCCACGCATGGCAGACTCAAGTGTGCAAAAGTGTCAACATTTCATTTGAAAAGAAAGTCCCTGGGACTTCTGCTCAAGAAGGGCCTCCTGGGGCATTGATTCTATGAGAATCACCATGCTCAGCCCTGCAATCATTCAGAGGCTGCAGCAACCATATTCTAGGGTGGGCAGGGAGGGGCAGGCTACTGCTTCTGCTGATAGCAGACCTTGGCATTATCCATGTGATGTTGGTTTTAGTGCCATGTGGCATGCAAGAATTGTGGGGTCAAGGAATTTTCCACTCAGATCCCAAAGAAAAATCTTGTAGGCCATGCAAGGAGCCCCTGAGAGGGCAGTGCACAAAGCTGTGGAAATATAGCCAAAGGTGCAGTGCAGCACTCAGAAAGTCAGAGATGCCAGGAATGTGGAATGTCAGTGAAGGAATGATTCAGGCTATGAATGCAGACAGTAAGGGGGAGAGAGACAGACAGAGAGAGAGAGAGAGAGAGAGAGAGAGAGAGAGAGAGAGAGAGAGAGAGAGAGAGAGAGAGAGAGAGAACTTGTGGGTTGGAACTGGGAAGGGAACAGGGGTGGCATCACCCATACATTTTAGAACTCACATTTTACCACCATGTGCTCTGGATGCTGGATATGAAGCTACATGATTTAAGGTTTGCTTTGCTAGTTTTGAGCCTTGGCTTGGTCTAATTCTTTTCTGTCACTCATTTTTCCCTTTTGGAATGAAAATGTTTACCCTGGGCCATTGTACCTAAGGATAATATATATTGTTTTTGATTTTTATAGAGGTTCACAATTAAGAGTTTGCCTTGAGTCTCAGAATCGACTTGGACTTTTGAAAATGCTGGAACTACTGAGACTTTGGTGAAGGGGTTATTGCATTTCTTATTGTATGCAGGGACACTGTATTAGGTTAGGTAGAATTATGAACTTGCTATTGTCTTTATTTGGAGATTATGTACAATTTAAGGATATGTGTGTGGATATGAAGTTGAGAAGGGGTGTATTGTCACCATTAATCCTGTTATGTTGACTTCATTAGATGAAGAAACAGCTAGCAGATTAGTAGAGCAAGGTCTTAGGTGTATCTTGGTGGGCCATGGAGTCATGGCCTTGGGTCCTATATATGGTCCCTCACCCATTCTTCTCTGGCACTGTTTCTTTCCTTGATTTGTTTTCCAGCTGCACAAACTAGGCAGAACTATGCTCCACTACTTCTTTCTGTCATGATGTTTCTGACTTGGAGCCAGCTAATGATGGACTGAATTCTCCAAACTGTGAGCACTATGAAAGAAACCAAATAGTTTACACAGGAACAAGAGGAAATCTTTCCTCCTATAAATTGTGTCAGTTATCATGTCCACCAATAGGAAAGTCAACTAATCTAGTCAATTGTTTTAATGACTAGCATCTCATTGTAAGAATACACAAAAATTATTGATTCAACTTTTAGTTGGTCATTTGAGTTATTTTTAGTTTTAGAATTATATTAATAAAGTTGTTATAAACATTTGTGTGCAAGTATTTGTGCAGACATTTTTTTTTATTTCTCATATGTGAATACCTTGAAGTACAATTGCTGTGTAGGTAAGCATATGATTATAAAAAATTCCTCTTTCTCAGAGTGGTCATTATTGTTTTTATTACTATCTGCAACATATGAAAATTTTACTTGCTTCACATCATTGATAATATTTGCATTAGCAGTCTTCTAAATTTAGCCATTTTAATGACATAGACTGATGCCTTACCACAGTTTTAATCTGCATTTCCCAGATGACTAATAATATTGAACATTTTCTTGCATGTTCATTGGACATTTATGTATCTTCTTTTGGAAAATGTCTGTTCTAAATGTTTGCCTACACTAGAAAAGGTTTTAAGTCTTACTTTGAGTTGTAAAATTTCTTTATGATCTTTAGGTATTTATTCCTTGTCAAATGTTAGCTAGTACATGTATTTTCCACCATCCGTGGTCTGCTTTACTCTTCTTTTGATGCTGTCTGTGAAACAGCAGTTTTAAATTCTGATTAAATCAAATTTATCAAATTGTTTTCCTACTGGATGTATCTTATTGAAACATTCACCAATGTAAAGGTTGTGAATATTTTCTTCAATTTTCTTCTGGGAATTTGTATGTTTAGGTTTTGAATTTTAATCTGTAATTTTTTGTGCTGTCATGGAAGTTAAAAAGTTAATGGTCTTTTTTTTTTTAACCTTAGGATGGAGGCACTTAGTTGTTCACCATTTTGTATACTGGCTATTAAGCTTTTCATAGGCACTGAAAAATTTAAGCTTGAGGAATTCCTTAGTATTCTTTGGTTGTTGAGCATATTTTGTTTTAAATAGTGAATAAATATTGAGTTTTGTAAACTGTTTTATGCATCCTTTGAATTTTTTTATTTTTTCCTTTTAATAAGTAAAAGTATACTAACTGATTAGTACCTGTTAAATCAACTTGTATATCTTGAATAAACCCTAAATGTTCTTGGCTATTTTCAAAAAGATTTTTAATCTATGTTCAAGAAGGATATTACTTGGTAGTCTTTTTTTCTTTCTTCTGATACATTCTTAACTTTTGGTAGCAGGGTAAAGCTAGCATCACCAAATGAATTGTGAAGTATTCCTTCTTCCATTCTTTTCCGAAATAGTCTCTATCAATTGATACTATTTCTTCCTTAACTGCTTGATAGAATTTACTTTGGAAGTTCTTTTAATTTGTGAAAACATTTTAATAATAATGATAAATTATATGATAGATTTAGGACAATCCATGTATTCTATTTATTCTGGAATCCATTTTGTGAATTAGAGTCAGGGAATTTGTGCATTTTATGTAAATGGTTGAATTTTGGGCACAAGGTTGTTTATAATAATATTTCACCCTTTCAATTGTTGTAAGTTTGCTAATGATGTCCCCTCATGTTTTCCTGTTACTGAATACTGTATTTAAGTCTTCCTCTTCTCCTCCTATTTGATCATTCTGTTACAGATTTATCAATTTTAATAATTCTAAAATCCAGCTTTTAGATTCCATGATTTTTCGCTAAGATGATTTTCCTATTTTTTGTCTCATTGATATTGGGTCTTATGTTTATTATTTCTGTACTTATGTATATTTGAGTTTTAATTCATCTTTATTTCTAGCTTATTATGTGGCACTGATTGTGAACATTTCTGAAGATCTTTTATATGTACTTAAGGCCACGAATTTTCCCTGTTCAGTGCCTTACCTTGATCCCACAAATTATGAAGTGTTTTCATTTTCATTCATTCTATTTTCTAATATCCTTTATGATTTACTAATTGATCTTTAAATTATTGAGAACTACCTTGTATAATTTCCAAATATTTGAGGATTTTCAAGACAAATGAAATTATATTTTCAGATTTCTAATTTATTTTTATTGCGGTCAAACAGTATCCTCTGCACAATTTTAATACTTTCAAATTTACTGAGGCTGATTTTGTTGACTTGAATATGATACATCTTAAATATGAAGAGAATGTGCTTTCTGATATTAGTGGATTTCTCTATAAATACCAATAATTCAAATGGGTTGATACCTATATTGAAGTCTGCTATCTTCTTGAAAATTTCCTTTATACTTTTTGTATCAATTACTGAGAAACAAGTATTGAAATCTTTCCAATATTACTATCTGCTTGTCTATTTCACCTTTCTTTTCTCAGTTTTTGCTTCACAAGTTTGGAGCATTGTGGGTGGGATTTAAAAAGACTGTGAATTTCTGATGAATCAGCCTCTTTATCCTTATAAAATATTCCTCCTTATCCTTTGTCATATTCTTTAGCCTGAAGTCAACTTTCTTATTATTTGTTTTCCCCATTAACTTTATTGGTACATTTTAGGTATAAAATACAGTTACATTTATCATTGGGATCTTGTACCATTATATGAGTCTCTTCGTTCTTATTTTTTTTCCCCTTCACTTGCCCTCCCGTCACCCCGTCCACCCTTCCCTATTTGCAAAGACTTTATTTCCATTTTTTCCTCTTCTCATATTTTTTCCTTTCCCTTTTTTCCCTTCCCCTACCCCTCCCAATTCCCCTGCTCTTTCAGACCTTTTCTTCCTGTTACACAATATCAGTTATACATTTTTTAAATTACAATATTAAGATCTAGGAGACATTACCACAGATTTTACAGAATTTAAAAGGATATAGAAAGCATATTACACAAATCGTTTTTGAAATAAATTTGACAACTTCTAAGAAGTAACTTAGAAGACAAATTAATGAAACTAACTCTGGAGGAAATATAAAATTTGAATAGCACCTATTAAAGAAAGTATATTCCTAGCTTGAAAACCTACCTATATGACAACAGCAGGCTCATAAACATTGTAACTGATAAATTATATCAAACAATTAAAGTAGAAAAAAGAAGGAACACTTCTCCCCTCATTTTAGGAACTCAACATTGTGCTAACCCTAAAACTGGATAAAGATAATAGAAGAAAAAAGTATGAACATAGATAGAAATTTGTTTAACAAAACAAATTCTTAGAAGTCAGATCTGGCAGGATGTAGAAAGTGGTTTTGTTATAGGGGTGGCAGTGTTGGTTCAGCATTGGAAGATCCACCCCCAGAAGTCATCATTTTAACAGAGGAAAGGAAAAAGCCATATGATCCTGTCACTAGGTGGAGAAAAAGTATTGGACCAAATTCTACAGCTGTTCATGGTAAAAGCTATCAGGAGACTAGAAGTAGAACAGAAACTTCTCAACAAATTAAAGACATGTACTCCATACTTCCAACAAAAACTCCTTCTATGAATGGAGACGATGCAATGCTTTCTCCCTAAAGGGGGGAACAAGGGCATATATGCCTACTCTTCATCTGTCCATTAGACTTTGAAACATAGGTCTAAACCAAAATAGTCTGGCAATAAAATGACACAACTAGGATAGGATTGGCAAGGCAGAAGCAAAATCTTTATATGTAGATGAAATGATCATCTACAGAGAAAATACTAAGAAATCTCTAGGAGCCCCTAGAACTTGTACTTGAATTTAGCAGGATTAGAAAACACAAAGTATATATAAAAATTCAGGTCTGTGTATACTTGCTATAAATGAAGAACTGGATATTGAAATTTAAAAGTTATGTAGGAGTACAAAGGACCTAGAAAAGCCAAAAACAAAAACAAAAGCAGTGTTGAAAGACGTTTAGCATCCAATTTTAAGACTTCTAAAGCTACAGTAATCAAGGCAGTGTTGGTATAAGGAAAGACATATAGATCATTGGAATAAAACAGAGAATCTAGAAATAGAACCACACATATATGGTCCACCGAGTTTTGAAAGATTATTTAACATTAGCATTTTATAGAATATAAACTTGATTCAAGAGCCGAGGAAGAGATAGTGTCTTCAGCAAATGGCACTAGAACGCCTGGTATCTGTATATAAAAAATTAACCTCAACACTTTTTTTCCATACATGAAAATAACTTGAAGGGATCTATGAACCTAAATAAAAAAGCCTAAAAGTATGAAACTTTAAGAAGAAATTATAAGGGAAAATATTTATGAATTCAGGGTAGGCAAGAACTACCTAGGATACAAAAAACCTGATGTATAAAAGAAAAAAATTGATAAATGAGATTCCATCAAAATTTAGAACTTTAAATGACATCATTAAAATGAAAAGTAGTCCTTAAACAGACCATATTTACAATGCATAGAACCTATGAGCAGAATATATAAAGAATTCTTAGAGTTCATTAATAGACAACCCAATTAAAATGTAGACATAAGAAGATGATAAATAGCCAGTATAGCACAAGGAATGGTGTGCAACTCTAGAATCAGGAAAATACTAATCAGTACAATAATAAGATTGAATTATACACTCATTAGGGAGATGAAGTCAAAAGTTTTAAAAGTCTTGTCGTGACTTTTTCTTTTTGTTGGATTCTCCCCCTTTGCGTTTAATTTGTCACACCCAATGGATTCATTCTGCTGGGTTTCCTGGGGTTGTGATCCTCATTGTCTTTTCCTAGAGTATTGTCTAAAATTTTTGGAGTGCCAGTTTGGTATTCATGAAGTTCCTGTGGTGCTCTTTATCATGAAAGTATCTTATTTCTCCATCAATTTGGAAAGATAGTTTTGCAAGGTACATCAGTCTGGGTTGGAGGCTGTTTTCCTTTAGGGCTTGAAATACATCACTCCAAGCTCTTCTTACCTTGAGGCTTTGCATTGAGAAGTCTGCTGTGATTCTGATGGGCTTTCCTTTGTATGTGATTTGTTTCTTTTCTCTCACTGCTTGTAGAATTTTATTCTTCTGCTGGATTTCTCGAATCCTAACTATTATATGCCTATGTGTAGATTTTTTTTTGATTAAGGCTAGCTGGAGTCCTATATGCCTCACTTATCTGTATGTCAAGTTCTTTTCCCCTCCTTGGGAAGTTTTCTGCCATCACTTCTGTGAACAGTTTTTCTATGTCATTTGCACTCTCTCCTCTTTCTTCATTGACTCCAATCAGTCTTATGTTATTCTTCTTTGCATCGTCTAGCAGCTGCTGGATTGCTTCCTGGTGCTCCCTTACAATTTTAAAGCAATTTTTCTTTTCCTCATCACTAATTGCAATCTTATCTTCTATATGTGAAATTCTATCCTCACATTGGTTCATTCTGCTGCGCAGACTTCCGATGGAGTTTTTAATCTCTTGGAAATCTGTTTGTATCTGTTTTATGGATTCCATTTGTTTCCTATGTTGGGATTCCATCATGTTCCTCAGATCCTCTATTTTTTTATCTGTGTCCTCTCTAGATTTATTAATCATGTCTTGCACCATGAGCAAAATCTTTGCTGTTATCTGAGTAATTATTTCTGATTTCATTTTTCCCAGATCCTCTTTTGTTGCCAGTTCAGAGAGTCCAGGTGGTTGAGTATCAGATTGTTCCATCTCATTTCCCTTTGGGGTTGCTGTAGGTGATCTGGAAGTCTGTTTTTGAGGCTTGTTTATGTGTCTTCTCATTTCCACGGTGGGGGGGGGTGCTTCTAGTGCCCACGCGGCTCACCTTCTCTGCCCTAGGAGCTTGGGATGGCAGCGGGGGAGCTTCCTTCTGGGTGCTGGGATCAGCTCACCTTCTTGGCCCTAGGAGCCTGGGATGGAGGTGGGGAGCTTCCTTCTGGGTGCTGGGACTAGGTGAGCTTCTCTCAATTTTCTTATTATTGATTGCAGTCGCTCCAACTTTCTTATTAATATTTTCACAATATATTTTTCCATCTTTTTATTCTATGACTTTATATTTAAAGAGATGTACAGTGAATAAATCTTGATTTTTAAGATCTAGTCTTGCAATATTTGCCTTTTGACTTGTGTATTTAAACTAAATTTAACTGAATTTAGCACTATTGTGGTGCTTTAATCTATCATCTTGCTATTTGATTTCTATTCATCTCATGTGTTTTTTTTGTGCTTTTTTGTCTTTCCCTACCTTATTTTGGAGGACATTTTTTATTATTCCATTTTGTCCCCACTACTGGCTTACTAGTCTGTCATTTAACTTAACTTAATTTTAATTTTAATGGTTGCTCTAAGGTGTGCAATGTACAGCCTGGGGTCAAATCTGCCCCACTACCTTTTTAAATAAAGCTTTATTGACATACAGTCTTTCTCACTTATTTCTATGTTGTCTCTATCTCTCTACCCGGCTGGTGTTTTATGCTGCAATACAGAGTTGAATGGTACCCTGCAATACTAACAACACAGATCAAATTCCCAACCTCTGCTCTGAATTTATTTCGCCTTTGTAAACTTTTCCCTGCCTATCTTCAGATAATATATCCTTTGACATATAAAAACTGTAATATAATATACTTCCATTTTCCTCTCAGGACTACATTTTACTTCTACTTGTTACAAACTTACAAACTATATTTTTATTATACTCACTTTTAAGAGTCAATTTTTAAAGACATTAAGGAATAATAAGTATTTTATATTTTCTCTTACATTTATCATATCTTGAATTCTTCTTTTCCTTTCACTTTTCTTTTCTATTTAAGTTCTTGCTATCTCTGAAATCTCTCTAAAGGACAACGTTCGGTATTTTTTATAGTTTAAATCTGCTGGCAACAATTATTCTCATATCAGATTTACCTGAAAATTTTTATTTAACTTCATTTTTGAAGAATACTTTCACTGCGTACAGAATTCTAAGTCAATGTTGTTTTTCTTCTTTCATTCAACACTTTATAATTCTCCATTGTCTCTTTTCATGGTTTCAGATGAAAAGTTTATTATTTGTTTCTTATCTTTCCTCCTCTGTATATAATGTATCTTTTTCTTTGGCTACTTTTAATATGTTTGTTTTTACCACATACTTTCAAACTTTTGATTAAGATGTGCTCCAGTAAACTTCATTATTGTGACTGAGGCTAACTGAAAATATTTTTCAGCAAAAACGGGAGTTTTCAGCCATTATGCCTTCAAATATTCTTGTTTCCACTTGCTCCAGCATCTCCACCTGGAACTATGTTAACCACTTCAAGCTTCCCTTCCTTTTGTCACCTCAAATGTCACTAATACATTTGTTGTGCATTTTTTTGAATCATTGTATTCTATATGATTCATTTTGAACAGCTTTTTATTATTTTTAATCTTCAAGTTTATTAATATTTTCTTTTGTAATATATAATATGGTCTTAATCTTTCCAGAGGAGTTTCATTGAAGTACATTATTATTTTTAATCTCTAGAAGTTTCATTTTGTCTTTTAAAAACTAGATATTCCATTCTTTCCTTACTATATTTATATTTAATGTTCACCTTTTGTTCTTTCAATATAACTTAATACCTGTCTTAAAATTCTTGTCTGCTGATTCAATCATATCTATCATTTTTATTCTGTTCCTGTTGATTAAATTTTCCTGATTATAGATCATAGTTGCCTACTTTCTGTCACATCTAACAAAATTTTATTAAACAGTGAATTTTGTATTCCGAGTCTCTAGGTTTTGCTGTGGTCTTTTAAAAAGTGTTGATCTTTTGTTCTGGCAGACAGATGAATCACCCTCTGATGGGTTTAATCCTTTCATGACTTGTTTCTAAGATTTTTAGGGCCAGGTTTGAGAAGGCTTCAGTCTAGGGCTAATTTAACCCCCTCCTAAGGCATGTCACCTGTGATTCTACTAAAAGTCCCAGATGACCTATGAGGACCTTCTACTATTGCTGGTTAGAGTTTAAATGTCTCTCAACTCTGAGGTCCTGGAATTTCTCAACCTACAGCTTCATTATCCATTGCCTGGTTTAATGAAGTTCTGCTCAAGCCATGCACAATATAATATTCATTATGGGCTCCAAGAACTGCTTTGGCATGCAGTTCTCTTCTCTCTGAAACTTCCCTTCATAATTTTCATAGCCTCAGCCTCCGAGTACTCCAATCACTGTCTTCTCTACTTAGACTGCTATGCCTTGTTTAGGATTCCTTATTCTGCAGTGAAGTCCAGAATGTGATTCCAGGCAGCAGGCCAAGGAGTTTACCTCACTTACTTCCCTTCTTTGAGGAATCACAATGATGTACTGTCTGTTGTTCAATGTTTGCAACAGTTGTTCATGGGTTATTGTTTTTGGTTTGTTTTTTTTTTGCAGTGTTCTTACTGTATAGGATAAAGACATCTAGATCCTATCTCCCCATCATGGCCTGAGTGGAAATTCAATAATTTTATTTTCATTGGTACATTACAGAAAAGCACAAACCTCAAGACTAAGCAGAGATAGTCAACCATAGAATTCTGTATTAATAGAAATATGATGTTCAAGACAAGAAGAAGATTATCCCATTGTCCTCCACTCACAAGTGGCCTGTTAGCCATTCATTTACCTTATGAGTGTGCTCTGAGCACCATCACTGTCAGCCCCTGTGGTCAGCACTGAGAATGCTAAGCTGTGTGAGCTACACACTTTTCCTTAAGAAATGCACAGGCCAGGAAGGAATGGGCAAACACCATGGAAATAACAATGCATCATGGTAAGTCATGCAGTAGAGAAAAGACCAGAGGGTATGGGAAACCCAAAGAGAAAGTCTGTTCTATCTGCACAGAAGCAGGGGACCAAGAGAGACTTTCTGTAGATGATGACTTATGAACAGAGTCCTGATGGATGAGTAAGAAGGAAACTGTCAGATAGAAGTGAGGGGGGTTTGGAGTAAAGCACACATACGTAAAGCCCATTTAACTTCTTCTAGCAAATGAAAGTACTTCAGAGTAGCTTAAGTATCCAGAGGCTAGAAGAGGAATAAGGTGATATGAGCCTAAAAGAAATATAATTACTTAGTAATCGAGATCTTGTTAAAACTTTCTCTAACCTAGGAGAATTGAGGAACTACTGAATAGTTTACCTGGGTAATAACATGATCTAGTTGGTGCTTCAAAAGAATGCCATGGGTTATAATTTGGAAAATGAGTATCTAGGGGGAAAATAATCATCCATCAGAAAGCTGATCATACACTGAAAATAAAAATTATTTGGTGCTGAGTTATGTTACTGGAAATAGGAACCACAGGAAGTAGATGAATGAAAATATTCAGAAAGTAAAATCAACTGAACTTGAAGATTGGTTGGATATGGAAGTTAAGAAAGCATAGCTAGTGCCTAGGTTTTAACTTGGTCAACTGGAGTGTTCTGTTAGGGAATAATACATCTCTTGGTTTCTGTTTGGATATGAAGCTAGTCTCCTCTTTGCCTGAGCTTTCGTATTTCCCCCAGGTGTTTAAGATCATGTTCTCTCTGCACTCTGCCTTGCATCTTTTGCCTGTTCTGACATTCAGAAGCTGTGTGAGGTGCCTCTCACAGCTGCTCCCTGACTCTCCATGGGCCACCAACTCAGGTAGACCCTTGGGTCTATCACATTCCACTTTCCACTGTGTGCCCGGATTCTATTCCCAAATTTGACCCAGCTATTCCCCTGCTGGGTATCTTCCCCAAAGAGTTAAAAGTATCATACCACAGTGATATATGTGCACCCATGTTCATAGCAGCACAATTCGTGATAGCTGAAACTTGGAAACAGCCCAAATGCCCATCAACTGGAGACTGGATCAAGAAAATGTGTGTGTTTTTTTTTTTAATAAAATGAAGTACTACTCAGCCATAAAGAACAAGAAACTAGAGACATTTATAGCTAAATGGATGCACCTTGAGGTGATACTCTTAAGTGAAATAAATA
Organism: Heterocephalus glaber; assembly: GCF_053883595.1. NCBI lineage: Eukaryota > Metazoa > Chordata > Mammalia > Rodentia > Bathyergidae > Heterocephalus > Heterocephalus glaber. The sequence continues at coordinate 9,947,107 of NW_028258299.1, read as the reverse complement.
GGACACACATGTGTAAATACCAAATAGTTTCTCTAGTGTGAGAAACTGAAAGTGTAAATAAGGACTAAATGGTATAATAGATAACGTGAAATATGAAGAAAAGGGGCAAAGGGGAAGGGGAAGTGGGAGGGCTAGGGGAAAAGAAAGAAGGGAATGGAATTAATATCAGAAAAAGAATAAATGGAAACAAAGTCTTTGTGACTAGGGAGGGGTGGAAGGGTTGAAGGGAGGGCAGGGGAATTGGGAAAAAATAAGAACCAAGATGGATTATATAAAGGTGCAAATTTCCAATGATGAATGTCATTATATTTTATACCTTAAATGTACCAATATAATTAATTTTAAAAAAGAATGCTGCCATGTGTTTTCTATGACTCATGGAAAATTAAGACAAAAACCTGAAAATATAGACTGAAGGTACAGCTCTTTGCTTAGTATGCTCAGGGCCCTGGTTCAATCCCAAGCACCAGGAATCACCTCCCCAAAAAACAAAACCAAACTAAGCAAAACAAAACAAAACAACTAAAGAATCCTTCAAGATCATAGCTGGAAAAGAGTCAGACACTATACGATATAATAACAGCCTTGTATGGGGTATAAGAAAGATGGTAATTTCCTTACATTATGGATGTTAGGAGTAGGGAATAAAAAATTCAACCTATAAAATATGGACCTGAGAAACAGGGGAAGTGTTCAAGAAAAATGATGAGACTTAGCAAAGACTGCTAATTGTCCCATCATCTTGGTTTGTTTTTTCTTTTGTGGTAAGAGAACCTTCCATTTTGGGGTATGTGGCCCATATTGAAAATGTTGTAGTTGAGTGAGTATGTCAGAGTCCCAAGCACATATCAATGACACACTCAAAACAAGGTAAGACAGAAAGGATTTATTATAAAGAGGCTATTTCCGAAGACTATCTGGATGAATTATGAGTATGATGTAGTAATCCAGAGCATATCCTCTTGCTACCTCCCCTATGGCCTAGTGAAATGAAGGAAAGGGAAGTAATGGTTGCCAGAAGCTTTCAAAAGAGAGATTCAGGTAGCGTCAATCCTTTTGCAAGAATCAATAACCTTGAGTGGATGAACAGAGCCAATCCCAATGCAGTGTTGAAGGGAGGGATCCAGAGAAATAGAAACCCCCAACTGTAATCCTCTCTCTTCCTGATTGCCTCTAGATCACCTACTGTCTGAACTAGAAACATAGGAGCCAGAGGCTACAACATTCCACTGATATGGCCCAGGGGAGTCAGGGAGTCAGCCTACTGGGTGGAGAGCAGATGAAGAAGAGTCAGCAGAGGATCTGGGGAGATTGGAAGGTAACTGACACATGGATGCTATACTTGGCCAATGGAATATAAGAGGAAATGATGTGTTCAGTTTAGGGAACATGGTTTTAAAGGGTGAAGCATGTCTTCCTCCTTCCTTAGGTTAGACTGATGACATGAGAACTAGACTTTAAGCGCAAGATAGAAGTCACATCCAGAAGCTGGTAGAATAAGATAACACAGGGAATCTATATGCCTGATTAATGGAGACAAATAAACTTGTATTATTTTTAAACCACTGTTATTTTGGATTTTCTGTCACTTGAAGCTGATGCAAATCATAAGCAATTCAGAGACCAAACAGAAAATTCTTTGAGGATATGGAAGTATTGGTTATATATTTTTTCTCTTTCTTTTTTTTAAACTTGTAATCATCTGGGCCAGGGATTTAGCTCAGATTTTGCCACCGGCCTCGCAAGCTCAAGGTCCTGAGTTTGATCCCTGGTACCAAAAAAATAAAACAACAACAACAACAAAAAATTCTTGTAATCAGACTTTGTCTAATTTAAGCAAAGGGAAAATTTATTGGGGGTGTCTTAAATAATCAAAGGAAATGCTTACCTACCAAGATAGGAGGACCTAGGGAAATTCTGGTATCAGAATTCTTCATGGCCTTTCTTCCTGGAGGACTGCCACAAATGACAGTCACCTCCAACAACTCCCAATCCCTTCTACAATGTAGTCCAAATTTCAATTTCTGTTAGTGAGAATCTGATTGGGCTAGCTTGGTGAGGCTCTGGTTTCTTTGGGAAGGGGTGCCATGGCACAAAAAGGGTCACCCAGCCTCCCCAAGATTCTTATCGCTAAGATTCTTGTGAGCCAGTCATCCCAGGAAGTCTGATTTAAAGGGATGATCACCTCAACTCACACCAAACTTTAAATCATTCAGGTAAACACTGTGTGTCTCCACCATGAAGTCACAGGGCCTTGAGGATATGTTTTATGTTTATTCTAGAAGCACCAAGGACAAGAAACATGCCTGGTCCTCAGTAGAACCCAAATATCTACATCTGATGTTAAAGGTCTTGTTACAGGAGTAGGGCTGGGCAACAACTCAAAGCCAAAAGACTGTTTAGCTAAATTCACTGAAATTCTTAGTATCTACCATGTTGAAGGACTGATTTTCAATATAATTGACTGGAAAAAAAAATCATTAAATGTGTTTAAGTGCTCACAGTGTGGCAGGAATGAGAAGCATGTAGACAAATTATAACAAAATAGTTAAGTGCTGCAGTAGAAATAAAAGTAAGATGCTTTAGAGTAGAGGGGAGAGAGCCTTTGAGGGAGTTGCAAGAAGTGATATTTGAGGTGAATGTATGTAACTGAGTGGGAGTCCCACAGACATAAATGTGGAAAGAGAATTCAAAGCAAAAGGAAGGATATGTGCAAAGCTACTAAGGCATGAAGATGCCCAGCTACATTCAAGGAAAAGCTAAATAAACCCACAGGGATAGACCTGATCCTCATCCATGCACTCAGCAGTCTGCAGAGTCCCCTCTCTGCAAAAGGTGACCATGGAGTCAAAGGGGACTGTGTTACAATCCTCACCTTAAGCAAGAGAGGAAAACACTGTGACTCATTAGATGAGTGCTACAGCAGAAAAGGCCTCAGTCCCACTGTGCAGTGAGGGAAGGTGTTAGGGCTTGTGTTTAGTTGTCCTCCCAAAGCCTCATGTGGTCTTAGGTGGGTCTTTTTCAAAGGTGGCTGAATCTAGAGTGTGTGATTGATTCATGGTACAATGCGAGGCCAGAGGGCACTAGAATTACTAAGTAGCACTGAATAAGTCTGAATAAGATAAAAGGAGCAGAAAGACGCTGTTAAAATCTCTTGCTGCTTTTGCTGTCTTCTGCCACCACAAACTATTGCTCCTTTGGCATGTGCCACTCTGCCTTGGAGCCAGCTGATGATGGACTGAACCTGTACAAACTATAAGCCAAATAAACCTTTCCTCTTTTAATTTAAGGTGTCAGGTAATTTGTCTCAGCAACAAGAAAAGTAACTAAGACTGAGAGGCATTATCTAAGCACAGAAGAGGAGCCCAGAACTCTAGGTAGGAGTGGATCTGGAGCTGGGGATGTGGATGCCATGTTAAGGCTGTTAGGTTCTTCACCCTGTGGGTCATGGGCCCCTCTGAAATTTTCCATGTGCATTTGTTAAACAGGAAGATTCATTTGCAGAAGTTCCTTAGAAATTTTCTGCATCGAGGAAGGAAAATCCCATTGTTTTGCATTTGCTTGGGATTTTACACACATGGTGACATTTCGGATGAAATTGGTCTGTAGATGGAAAGGGCTGTGTGGTCAACTTTGGGGGAGAGCAAAGTACAAAGAATGGAGAGGGATTGCTTTGTCCATTGTGGTGGACAGATGCTGTTTTATGTGTAGGGTACAAGAGCTTGATTTCTTCCCCCACCTCAGAGATAGTCTCTGCCTTAATCGACATAGCTCCTGTACATTAGGCATATAGGTCAAACGCCAAGATCACTTGGTCAAGAACATGGTCATCTGAAAACTCCTTCAACTGGTCAGAGTTCATTCATCTCAAGCAATGAGAAGTTCAGGAGAAAGCAGTCTAACACCAGCAAAAGATCTAAGCTCACCTATGTTTCTAGGGTGGCTGTGACACCTCCACATTTCCCTTCCAACCCAAGAAGGGAGAGGAAGAGAAGTCTTCTGCCAAAAAGGTTTAGTTTCCTTATTTACAACTAGATGCCGTTCCTAGAGAGTTCTGCTTACATTTCATTGGTCGGGACTATGTATTGTGGCCACCCCTAAAGGGACACTGGGAAATTAAGTGTTCTGATAGAGTGTATTTGCTGCCCCATCCAACCTAAATTAAAGCTGACTCACTAAGACTCAGAAGTAGGGAGGGGAAGAAGGGGAAATGGATAGCAAGAAGGCAATAAATGTAATCTCATTCCAAGTTCCCAACAGTTCTATAAGGTAGATGATGTTATCTTTGTTTTACTGATGGGAAAATGGATTCAAAGAAGGAAGCAAAATGCCCAAAGTCACCTAAATAGTGAGTCATGGAAGTACAGATTTTTAAACAGGTCTATATTATTCTAGCAGGAAAAGGTTTTTTTCATGACATCATTCTGTCTCCCTTAGCTGTGTGACCTTGAAGAATTGGCTAACATTTCCTGAACTCAGTTTCAAGGTCTGCAAAATAGGATAATCATGCCCGTCTCAAAGTTTCTGGGAACATCAGGGGTTGGAAAGGATAGTATCAGTGGAACTCTGGTTATAACCATTTGTCTCCTGCCCAAGTGGCTCATCTGCAGTTGACCAGTGTCTGTGGGTTTTTTGAGGAGCAATTTGATCACTGGCATGTGAACTTGGTACAAGTAAAATCTACTCCCTGGCATTCCTGCTTAGGCTTCATCTCATTTTCCCAGGAATTTCCACTGGCTGGGCTTCCTTTGCCCCCTTCAGTAGCTGCAGATGAGTTATGGGCCACATTCCACAGCAGCTCAGAGAAACATGATATGAAATCATCCCTCCTGGCTTCCCACCTTCTTTCTCATGGCTGCTTTCAGCTAGAGCTAAATTGGGGTGTTTCTTAGACCACTTCCTCTGGTGCCCCATCCTAACACGATGCCAACCTTCTGAGCATTGAGGGAGGCCTGGAGCTGCAGACCCACAGCAGTCCATGGGATCCACAACTCCAGGTTCTGGTGCTTGTAGGCCTCTGCTGGAGAAACCCAGACTGCCTCTCTGATCCCCCATTTCTGCAATTCCCTCCCCCACTTCTCCAGGAAGGATATTGCTGTTTTTACATTTTACTCTGTATTAGCATGGGCTTTGTCCATATTCTACTTCAGAAAAACATATAACACACCTGGATTGAATTAAACCTCAACACATCAAAACTCTGGTTTTGCTTTTCCTGCACACCAAAACCTAATATATATATATGATAGCATTGATAACCACAAAAAGACAAGAAAAGAAAAGCAATGCTATACTCTGAATGTCATATCCTCCCAAAATTCATATGTTGAAATCTTGATTTCCCTAGTGACAGAGTTAAAAAGTGAAATCTTGATTGAGTTATGAGAATGAAGGCCTCACAACTGGGATTGGTGCCCTTCTAAAAGAAAGAGGCCAGAGAGACTCCTTTGCCCTTTCTGCTATGTGAGGACACAGTAAGGAGGTACTGTTCATGAAGAAGCAGGCTGTCATCAGACACCAAATCTTCTGGTGCCTGGTTTTGGACTTCCCAGTTTCCAGAACTTTAGGAATAAATAGAATAAATGTTGTTTATAAGCCATCCAGTTTTTGCTATTTTCATTGTAGCAGATAAGATGTGTTCATTAGTTAATAAGAAGGAAGAGTAAGATGGGTTCATTAGAGCTGGGAGATGTAGTTCAGGGGTAGAGTACTTGCCTAGCACATGGAAGGCCTTGGGTTGGATTCCCAGCACCAGAAAAAAATGCACATTAGATAATAAAAGAAGGACGGAAGGAAAGAAGGAAGAAAAGGAGAGAGGAAGGATGGAAGGGAGGAATGAAATCACAGATACACATTTTTTGAAAATCTTATCCCCCTTTCCTTCCTATCCTGGTATCTTCAAATCACTTAGTTATGTATCAGGTATGGCAAGTCATGGACCAATCAGAGCAGACAAAGAGCTAGAGCAGAGCACAAAAGCCTCTTGTGAGGCCAACGGTTCATTTTTTGGTTGTCACAGTCTGGTCATCTCTTGCATTAACACATAGGATCCCATTGTATTTGTTTTTATCGCTCCCCAACTACTGTGTGAATATACCATAAATTTTTAAAACCATGTCTACATTTTGGAAGACTCCAGTTCTTTGCTACTACAAATAGTGCTAGAATGATCATGCTGGAAAATATATTTGTCAGACAAATGCTGGTACTTCTGAGTAATAGAATCTTAGAGATGGGATTTGGGTGGAGACCCTAAAGTCATACTTCCACTAACAAATGTGAGAATACCCATTTCCTCAGGGCCCCCCTGAGCCTGGGTATTACTGATCTTAGTAGCCTCTGCAAACACTGAAAAATGCTGCTCTACTGAGTTTGAATTTCTCTGGTGATCAGTGCAGTTGGGCATTTTTCTAATGTGATGGGTATGATGAGGTTTTGATTTCTTTCTCTCCCACGATGATCAGCATCAGAATTTTGATTGCAGTACTCAGTGGGCCCTGAGACCCCTCTGTAATGATACTTTATGAACTTTTTCAACACAAGATTATATGACAATGACGTAGGAACTCGTTAAGAAAAACTGAGCCAACACTGTGGAATAATAGCTCCTAAATGCTTCCCTGCGCAGCTTACTGGGTACTCTCTGCTCAACAGCCATGTACACAGCCCCTGCCACGCTGAGGGTGACCTCCAACACACTAGACATCTGGCGAGGGCCTGTCACTTGACTTAGGCTGAGAAAAGCTCAGAGCATTTGGGGTTTGAGGGGGTTGGCTTTTCTTTGTTTTTTATTTAATTTTTGTTTTGTTTTGTCTCTCTGGTGTTTTGGAGCATTGTCTGCCTCACTCTTGTCTTTGCTCTGTCCCAGTCTGGCTGACCGTCTTCCCTATGAGATGATGTCTAGCTCTCGTGTTCAGGCCTGGGAAGTCACCTTCTCAGTTCGGGCTCTTCCTGTTACAGACATTCAGCCTATCGCCTTTGCGCGCATCAATTTCACTTTATTCCTAGTTCAGCGAGCACCTACTCTGCGCTGAACTTTGGGAAAGCAAAACTGTATACCACTCTTTCAGGCCCTATGTAGGGGAGGTTTGGAACCTCATGAGGTGGAAAGCCCTATAAGGGGGGAATGTCCTGGTCCTGTAATAGCCTGGCATAAATTTAGAAGGCTGAGGCAGGGGAATTTCAAGTTCAAGTCTTGCCTGGGCAACTTAGCAAAATCTTGTCTCTAAATAAAAAGGAGTGGGAAGCCAGGCATGGTAGTGCATGCCTGTAATCCCAACACTCAGGAGGCTGAGACAGGAGGAGGATCTTGGTGAGTTCTAAGGAAGTCTGAAGGCAAGTTCAGTGTGAAGACTCTGGGTTCAATGCCCGGTAACCACCCTGCCCCCAATACACACACAAAGGAGAAGAGAAAAGAAGAAAAGAAAGAAAGAAGACAAAGAAAGAGAGAGAGAGAGAGAGAGAGAGAGAGAGAGGTGAAGTCCAGGATACTATGGGAGCAGGTCAGCTCTCCTGCTCACAGTTGCTATGGTCTGAATGTCTGTGTGCCCCTAAATCCCTACATTGGAGTCTTAACCCCAAGGTGATGGTATCTGGTATCCAGAAGCTGGGCTTTGGGAGGTAATCGTGAAGGCAATGCACTTGGGAAAGAATCAATCCTTTATAAAGGTGACACAGAGGATGCCGTGCCCCTTGTACTCTGTGGGGCCTTCCGGGGTACAAGGCCCACATTCACCTGGATCATAGGGATCCCAGCCTCTGGCATGGTTCACAGCTGTTCCTTTTGTGGCATTCTGTTACAGCAGCCAGATGTAACTAAGACACCAGTGACAAGGGGCTGGGTGGGCAGTGTAAACTCTGTGCCTGGTTCTTCATCTGCTATGGGGACAAATGAGGACTTAGAGTATGTCATGTAGCAAGTGATTAATAAATGTCAATTTTAATGTTACTGTTATTGCTATTTTTTCTTAGTCATCATTAATATTTTTATGACATTGCAAAACGGGACCTATCTCAGTCTAGGGCTTCCCGTAGAAGGTGAGGCAGAATAGAGTTTGGAAGAGAGGGGAGGTGGATGCAGCCTTGGTGCGGTTATTATGTGCTGAGCAGTGACGGTGGCTAGATGTTCCACCTCTGAGATCTCGTTCTCCAGTGAAGACGGTCCAGCACAGCGAGGTCATATAACTTGCCCAAGCTCACACAACTAGCAAGAGTTGGTGCTTAAGACTTAAACATATGGTATTTTTATTTTCTCTATTTTATGGATAGCAATGGAGAACCATAGAGAGGAACTGAGGTCGAGAATTCAGTACATGTCTTCCAAACTACTAAATTGTGTTCTTCTTATTGCCCTGTGGTGCCTGCCTAAGGGAACTCCAGGGAGTTTTACTGTCTTAGGGACATTGGAACAAAGCACTGGGCTTCTGTGTGATTAGTTCTCTTGTGTTTAGTGCAAAGCTTTTTCTGCCTCTCTCTCTGCAGTCCCCAGGACTAGCTGGGCAAAGGCACAAGCCAGGTGCCTGGACTCTTGCGAGGAGAGGAGGCAAGGAAATATGAAAGACGAAGAAGGGTGGCATTTTCAAGGGTGGGTGATGAATGGAAACTTCCTGACATTTCGAGCGACAACATCTAAGAGGAAGTGGAATTTTCCTCAAGCACAGCCAGGCAATCTCTGTCACAAGTTATTGATTTGGTGTGTGCGTCTTGCATTTAATCTGGTGACTAATTTGGAGGGAGGTTGCCTGCATGATGGACTTTCAGTTAGTGTGTCTGGAAGCACACCGCTTCTGATTTATTTCGTCTTCATTCACATAGGGCAATTTTATTGTGAAGAGCTGAATGACAGACTTTCTGGCAGCCTGTAAAGACAGGCACAGTTTAAATAAGGAATGTTAAATCTTCTAAGATGCTCTATTTATCTTCTGTAATTGATTAATCACACCTATTGAAGGTAGGTTGACCCTCTGGAACAGTTCAGCAAAGAAAAACTAGTCAGTATCCTAAGTTTGCCAATCTGCTTGCTTTTTGATTTCTTCTTTTAGGGGCAGGAAACTAAGGACCCAAACTAGGAAATGACTCACCTGTTATACTATGAATTAGAACTGCAATTAACTCTTAGGTCTCTCTGGTGGCTCAGGGCCACCAAATCACTCGAAGCAAGAGTAGAGCTCCCAAATGCTCCCAGGATGCTCAATAATAGCAAGTTGAAAATTAATGTAAACCCCTCCCTTAATAATACTCATCAATGGCTCCCCTTGCCTGAAGACTAAGCCTCCACTTGCCTGGCAGGCTCCACATCTTGTTTTTCCTGCTTTTTGCTCACTGCATTTTCATGGGACATAGTTATCTTTTCCCAAATAGGATAGGGTATTTGTTGCTGCTGGGTCAGTGTAAATGCTGTCTACCTACCTAGAACATTTCTTTAGGGAGACAGGGAGGGAGGGAGAAAAAGAGGAAGGGAGGGAGAGGGAGGAAAGAAGGAAGGGCCTGGAACCAGGTTTATAGCTCCTTCCATTGGAAAGCATTGCCCCTGCGTTAGTGGTCATTCCAACAGTTCAGACTTCCCCCGGCCCACAGGATCTTTAATGTCTCCAGTGTGACTTTATCATTTGCCTGATAAGTCTCCCAACCTAAATACTGAATGACTCTGCTTCTTTAGAAAATTGCCATACCTGTCTTAGGAAAAACTTCCACAGCCTCAAAACCCAAGACTCTCCATTTTGATGGCCTAGTCCAAACTCAGAGGGAAAATATATGTAAAGTTGTTACCTTCAGGGATGGTACAAGCTCAAACAGCAGCGCTTTCACAGGGGCTGGGGAGACATCCAGGACAAGGTGTAAACTATTACTTATTAAAGATAAACCAGAGTCAGGATGGGAGTGAGTACAGCAAACATGCCTTAGACTGTGTTGTTGGCATGATAGAAAAGATGAAAACCTAAGATAAACGGTGGACGAATGGGATGCTAGGAGAGCTGGGAAACAGTCCACTTCATTAATTTATCAGCATGTTTTACTGAGCACCTACTATGTAACATGCCCTGTTCTGTGAAGTCCATGTACAGGTGGGAGGAAAATGTGGTAGAAAATTAGTTTGGAATTCAACTCGTGGAAATCTGGATTCTAGCATCAGTTCTATCACTTGTTACCAGTTTGGCCCCTCGACCGGTTTGTTTTGGTTTCCTCATATGTAAAATACTTGTGTTCTTTAATATTTATTGATAGACTGACATGCCCTTGTGCCAGGCACTGTGCTAGGCACGTCACACACCCCTGTCCTCCCAGAAGCCCCCCGAGTAAGAGAAAGGACCAACAAGTGTTCTGAATAAAGCATTAGTTGGGTGTGTGTGTGGGGGGGGACCTAGGTGACAGAACACTGGCCACAAAGAGTTGATTGGATTCAATGAGAGAAAGCACTTGAAGGACCCACTTTGCTTTTGATGAGAGCACAGACCCCGGACTCAACTTCCTGCTTGGGTTCAAGTCCCTACTTTGCCACTTGCTAATCAGCCACTTAAGGAAGTCTTGTTTCCAAACCTCTCTGTTTCCTTATTGATAATATGAGAATAGCAGGAGTAACTAACGTGCAGCTGTTAAAAAGATGAAGTAAGTTAATATATATAAAGAGTTTAAGGCACTGCCTGACGCATAGTTCATGTGCACTAGTGTTCATTATTATTTTGTCATCATCCTCTTCCTCATATGGATGCAGTCCCGGGGCCCTGGTGTTGTTCACAGTTCTTAGCGTCCTTCTTACCCTCCTCAGCTCTCTGCAAAGACCCACAGGCCTGACAGAATACAGGTCTCATGTGCTGTCTTATGTCAGAAACCCAAACTGGTGACAGCAGAAAGGAGGAGTCTAGGTAAAAGTTAGTTTATTTCCAGCCCAGCAAGTTGCCTTGGTGAGTCTTTGAAGAGCAAAGGGTCATCCTTGTACTTGCATGGACTGAAGACTCCAATAAGATAGTGGGAGAATTAGAACCACAGGGACAAGAGAACCTGGAGAGAACCTGAGCCCCAGATGGACTACAGCTGATGGTTTCCCTGGAAGCCTTTTGGAGGAAAAGGCCACGATCGCAGCATGGCCTTTGGGGTCTTACAGATGGGGTTGGTGGCATCTGGCTCTGCACATAAAAGCCAGACAACTTCCTGGGTCATCTGAAAGGTGAAAAGAAGCCCATGAAAATGATGTGGAGCAACTAACATTTAAGGGATTGGAGATTCATAGAACTATTGTCCACATGTCATCAAATAACACTCATTACATATCATAGCATGGTCCCGCCTCAGTACCAAGTGGTATTTAGGGTCCTGGTGGTGAAACAGCCTTCTTCTTCCAGTCTTTGTAGGATTGGTCTGTATCTTAGAGGGAATATGGCCTGAGAATTAGGGGCCCAAGCTTCAAGAAAAACCAGGAACTGATGAGTCTTGTTCTTCATTGTACCCCTAGATGATCCCTGGTGTGCTGCAGACGTGCAATAAATGCTGCTGAGTGGATAAACTGTAGAGGGACAGATAGAAAATATAGCATCTTTGGAAAGAGGCCAGGATGACAAAGAAACTCAAGACCACATTGTGTAAGGAGCCTTGGTAGAAATAAGTCTAGAAAAAGGAAGACTGGGGACACAGAGGGCTCCTGCAAGGTGGGGGTGTTGGTCAGGGTTAACCAGCCAAGCAGAACTGTGGGTCAGACAGATGATTAGGCAATTGAAGGATGGGTGGGTGGGTGGGTGGAGGACTGTGGATGAATAGATAGAGTGATTCTTAAAGGGAATTTAAAGATTTGTATCAGTATTGTTTAAATGATCACTCATTACCCTATGTGTTACAGCTTGTGTTTAGATGCCCCCCCCAAAGCCTCATGCAAATGAGGTGGAGCTATTTTGGAGGTGGCTGAATCTAGTGTGTGATGCTGGGATTGAGGGCATGTGATCACTAAACCACTACACATGAGTAAATGGTTTGGCACCTAATCCTCTGAATAAGATTAAAGGGGTAGGAAAACACTGTTAAACCCTCTTGTTGCTTTTGTTGTCTTCTGTCACCGTGAACAGTTGTCCCTCTGCCACTCTGCCTTGGACCCAAGGACTTATGGGCTGAAACCTCTGCGAGCTGTAAGCTAAATAAACCCTTTCCCCTTTAGCTTTGGGTGTTGAATATTTTGTCTCAGTAAGGAGAGAAAAGTAACTAACACACTATGCAAATGTGGGAGCTGGCAAAGCAAACCCCAAGTGCACAGAGTAGGTAGTCAGGAAGGGAGTCTCCACAGGGAAGAGACCATAATCATGGCCCAGCAACTGACGGGGACCTTTACATCTGGAAATTCCTTTCACTGTAGCACTAGATTATCATGGGGTCAAATCCCTGGGAGAAGCTGTGTGGGTCTACACACCTCCCATCCAATCTACAACTCTCATGCAAGAGTCTGTCTTGCAGCCCACTCTAGCCTGGTGGGTTTCACGGCAGCTGTGAAAATGCTGCTGTTTGAGCTTGTACCATCCTGGAAGTTAACAACACTTATGTACTTTTCCTTTCTGAACCTCTCAGTGTAAACGTTGGTTTTCTTTCTTAGAATCTGTGTTTCTGGATGGGGCAGATTTCCCCAGCCTACTAAGGCATCAAGATGAATAGAGTCTTGGGTTTTGAAGAAGTGCTTCTGACATGGTTAGAAACAGTTCAGAGAGAATTCCGGGGAGGGGTTTCAGCCTAGCCAGGCTGACATATCCTAAAGCCATCACGATGGTCAAAAGGAAAGGGAGCAGATTCCTGTGATCCAAAGATAGAGCCAGGCTCCATGTGTAGGGAGTCTGAGAAGAAGGTTTGGATCCAAACAAGGAGAGAACTCAAAACAGGTGAGAAATGGGTTTCGAGGAGAGGTGAGTAAACAGACAGTAGCTTGATACTGGCAGGAGGGTGTGCAGGGTGATCTTTAAAATCCCTGTCTTGCCCAGGATTCTTTGACCCCACAAGTCAGCAACAGGGTTACTCTGGCTACTTCCATGCAGGGCTCTCTCACGAACTCAGCCAAGATTCATTATAGCTCCTTGTGTGCCAGGCACAGTGCTTTCCTCCATGGGACCAGATAATGCCTGACTTGCTTCAATTTAGCAGTGAGTGAATCTTTTCCTAGGAACCTAGAAGGTGCTGATTATATCCTCAAAATTGTATCTCAACAAAGTTGAAACAGTTAAAACCACATCTGCCAGTTCAAGGTATCACCAGCTCAGTGGGTCACATGACCCTGGCAAAAGCATGAACATCGCCTCTGGGACAAGTGCACAGGTGGTCCAATGGCAGGAATGAGCACATGGTGACTGCAGACCTCCTTCCACACTGTCCACCTGCAGTCATTCCTCTTCCTGAAAGGCCCTTACAATCTATTCCATGTATCCTGTGCTGCATAGCAAAGGACTCCAAAGTGTAGAAGTTTAAAAACATGAAAACATTTATTTTGCTCATGAATGTGCAATTTAGGAACAGTTCGCCTCTGTTGCACTCTGGATCAGCAGGGGCAGCTCAGTGGCTGGGGCTAGATGCTTGATTTCTTTGATTCTTCCAGCGCTGCAGATATGGGGAAGCTAGCCTGCTTGTGTATGAGTGGCTCACCTCTGATGCCTGTGTCCTGAGAGGGAAAGAGCCAAGCAGAAGCTTTCAGTGACTAGACCACATGTGTCATTTTTGCCCCACTCTGGTGAAAAGCAGTTACATGCTCCTTCCCAGGTTCAAGAGCAGAAGGTACAGAGCCTCAGTTCTTCATAGGCAGTGTACCAGTCACATGGTAAGAACATGTGGGATGGGAGATATGCCTCAGTGAGTTTATCTTCATAAAGTGCCATCTATACCTTCCAAAAAGAAAAAGAAAAAAAAAACCCTGCAAGAAAATGCCTTCAAGACTCAACTCAAACATGCCTGCTTCACAAAGCCTCCCTAGTCCCCAGAGGGAGTCACTCCTCCCTGGGGCTCTCACCTCTAACGGCCCTCTACTTCTCCCTACCCTAAAATCACATTATTTATTTGGCTCCTACTCATTGTGAGTGGTATGGTTGTTGAGGTTTGGGGTGGTATTCCTATATCCCTCTTTCAGCTTTGGCTTACTTGCTTAAGGCTTACTAAAGGCAAGAGGTGCTACCAATTGCTAGACCAAAGTTTTTCATATACCTGGACCTTGTGCATCAGGATACTTGGGAGCTTGTGCAAAATGCAAACTCCTGGGCATCAAACTCCCAGAGCTGGGCTTGAGACTTTGCATTTTAATGAAGCTCCAGGACGATTCCCAGGGGTGTTAACCTTTGCCTGGTATAGCGCCTGACACCTAGCTCGTAATAATAATACCTGTTGAAGGAATGAATGCATGAGTGAATATTTTCACACAGAACCAGGCACATGGGAGTCAGTTTGTGTAGTGTCCAGTGTGCTCCCGAGTCAGATACACAAACGTCCCTCTGGGTTAGGCCCTGGTGGGACTCATGCTCCACTTCCCCCTGGGTGGGTCGGCCCCCAGAGGAGGTGGCTGGGACGTTAGAAGGGAGAGAATCCTGGCAGTTGCCAAGCGGGTGCATTATCTCACCCACCACCAGAGGCTCTTTTCCCTCCCACCTCCTCATCTCCCCACCCCCACGCATCCTGTCACATCCCAGATCAGAACTGTTTTGGAAGCAGTATTTGCTAGTTTGACATTTCAAAATAGCATCAAGGAGGCTAAAGATAGCTAGGTTACCAGGGAGGTGAAACATCTTGCCAGATGACGCAGAGCACATTAGATCTTCTCCATGTTGGTCTGAAGTGTGCATGGATGCTTTCCCTCTAAGTGGAGGAGGAGACACCTTGGATGCGGGAAGGAAGAAGATTGAACCAAGAGCCAGCACATGAAAGATCAGTTTGAGTTCATGGGCTGGTAAGGGAGCCGTGCATGTCAGAGGTAGCAGTTTAGGGGCTGTTTTCTCTAGTTGTCTAAGACCAGAAGCTTGACGTAGGACCACCTGCTTTCCAAGCTGTGTGCATGGCACTCACATCTGCCTCGGCTTTGGTTTCTGAGGGGGCAAACATAGCTGGGAATTATCCATATTGGGCAAGAAGTTTGTGCATCTGAGATGGTTAAAATAAAAGTCACTCATCTTTTCTTTCTTCCTGTCCCACTCCTGTTCCATTTCAATCAAATTTTCCAAAGCCACAGGCATATTACCAGAAGCAGGGCAGTGGGTACCAGAGCCTGGTGTCTGTGGGGGCGCAAAGATCCCTCAAGACCAAGCAATAATGCCTGCCCCTTTGGACACTTATTGTTTGACATGTACTCTGCTGAGCCTTTGGCATGCATGACCTCCTTTATTCTCACAACTGTCCCCCAAGTTGGGTGGTACGGACGGTCCCCACGATGGCCAGGAGGAGCTGAGGCAGGGAGTCAGGGAACTTGCTGTGGGTCCAACTCCAAAGCCTGCTCTCTTGCTGACCATGTCCTGACATCTTTTTTTATGAAGGGAGACAAGGACATTCTCACAGGGTTGCCCTGTGCTGAATCCCTCCCACCCAGCTGCAAGGGGGAGGAAGATCCTGATGAGACGAAGTCACTGCCGGGACCTGGAGGCTCGGGAGTCTCGGTCATGACTCAGCAGCCCAGTCTGAATGCTGACCTTTCCCCCCTGCCCCAGATATCTAGTGAAAAGGCTGTCCCTGCTCCTATCCAACAGCCCAGGGACAAGCAGCCCAAGTCACAAGGGACGGACTGAATGTCAGGGTTGAAGCGAGTCCCTCTGCCTCACCCACTTTGTAACTGCAGCTGCTGTGGGGTGGTGGCGGTGCTGTCACAGCCAGGACTGGCTGGGCAGGAGGTGGGCAGGGCACCTGTAGGGCAGAATGCTGGTCCTGTGGATAAGAATGGGGCAGGGAGGCTGCACTGCACCCCAAGCTCTATAATCAGCTTCCCGTGCTCCGGAGGTAACGAGACTCATCTGCAATTGCTGATCTGGCCACTAGAGCAGCAGCCCCAGGGCTGGGGACCCACTGACCACCAAGGAGAAAGCTATGACTGGGGCAATGGTGGTGGCACTCCAGATGAGGGTGGGGCTTTGAGGGGAGAGGAGGCAAGGCTAAAGCCAGGTGAGAGGTGTAGCCTGGTTCTTGCCTTCAGGATGAAAGCGTTTTTTTTCTCCCGAATCCTTCCCAGTCTTATGTGAGTGGGAGGGGCTGAGAGGTCAGTGGGATGAGCCTCCCCACTTGAGTCTGAGCGCCTGGTGTGCAGGGAGGGAGTGGGGGTGTTGGGCAGCGTTGGGGTCAGACTGGACATAAGCTTTCTTGAAGGTTCCAGAGATCTGGACATGGAGCAGCGTGTGTCCTGACGGCCAGCCCAGGGAGTCGTGAGGGGGCTGGCAGCACATGCCAGAGGTAACATTTCCTCTCCCCGTCCAGATGCAGGCTGTGGGGGCTGGTGGCAGGGCAACGGCACCTTTCAGCCAGCAGTCAAGCCACAAGTGCCTGCCGAGTGACTGCCCGGTGCCAGCTGAGTTCCTGGAAACTGCTCTGATAAATAAGGGGGCAGTCAGCTCGCCGACCTTTCCTGTGGGCTGGATCTGCAGGAAAAGGTCACTCTGGTTGAAAATTTAACAACAGTAAATCCTTTGCTTGTGCTGGCCTTGCAATGCGCTCAGAGGTGGACGACAACACCTTCTCTTATTCTGTGTGGTACAGGGACAACCCAGGTCCACAGCTGTCCCTAGGAGGGAGCAAGAGACCCTGGGCCTCAGAGACCTGGGTTCAGATCCTGACTCTCTTCCCGAGATTGTGGGATTGTAGACCTTGTTTCTCCTCTCTCTTGGTGTCTTCCTCTGTAAAACAGAGATCTTGAAATTGTTTTGGAAGATTACTGTAAACATTAAATGTGATGACATTGTCTAGCTCCATGTTCAGTAAAGAAAGGCTAGCTTCCTCCACCTGTTTCTTGTTCATGCCCATATTCTAAACAGGATATAGCCAACACTGCAAAACCAACAGTGGTGCCTGGTGCATTGTGGCATTGTGGGTCTGAAACAAATGTTAATTACCCCCTTCCTTCCTTCAAGACCTGGAAGTCGAGCTATCTCTTCCCCAGGCTTCTCCACATCCGGACCCTGGGGCTTTCTGTGGACTCTCCCTCGCCAGTGCCATGACGGCATGGAGCCTGTCCTCTGAAAGGTGCACCCTGTAAAAAGAGGTGCTGCACACCCTCACATCCACACAGTGTTGCTTATGATTTTGAGGGGTTCACAGAGTCCCTGAAGCTCATCCATGCACTTTAATTTTGAAACATGGTAGTATATTATATGGCACAACCTGGTTTCTGTCTAACTATAGTTCTTCGCTTACCAATTTCCTTAGTAGATAAGAAACTACATGAAGCTAAAGACCAGCCTTTTGTTTTCAAGCCTATATTCCATATAGAGGCTGAAGAGTGATATGAAACAGTACATATTAATTGAATACCTAGGTGGACAGACAGATGAATAGATGGATAGATGGATGGATAGATGGATGGATGGATGGAAGGATGGATGGATGGGTGGGTGGATGGGAAGGTGGATGGATGGAGGAGGCGGATGAGTAGCTGGTAGTTAGGTGGGTAGGTGGAAAGGTGAAAGGATGACTGGGTAGCTGAATGGATGGGGAGTGGACAGGTGGGTGATTTGGGTGGGTGGATCGGATAGAAGGTTCGACAGGTAGGGAAGATTATGGAAGGGCAGCTCACAATAGAGCTCAGGCAAGCAGCAAAAAGATAAATAAGTGTTGGGAGGGGACTGAAAGGCAAGAGGAACTCAAGACCCCTGGCAGAAGACCTCTGATGTAATTCGGTAGAAAATTTGGTATCTGGGGAGATCAGCAACAGAGAATGAGTAGAGGAAGCAACATTGTCACAGGCAAGATCTGAAGCCAGGGTCCAGGCAGGGTGGGACAGGAAGAATCTGAGTCAGAAAGTCAAATAGGAAACTGGGCGGGAGGAAGGGGAACTCCTGGCCACCAAAGCAGCTCTGGTACCAAATGGAAAGCAGAAGCCATGAGACCCATTTTTAAGGAAAAGTAGGGATTGCACAGGATGGGGTGGGGTGGGGCAGAAGGGAGAGGCTCAGTAGAGCCCAGGAATGCGCAGCCTGTGGGATTCTCTGAGTCATTCCTTCAACAATACTTTGTTGAGCCTTTCCAGGGTTGTTTTAGGCACCAAAGGTAATATCCAGCCCTTGCTGCTAGATAAAAAAGAGGAAAACATTAATAGAAGTGGAAATTTGTGGAACGCCTACTATACACCAGACACTCTTCTAAGGGTTTAGTGTGCTTCTTCTCCACAAGAGCGGTCATTAATGTTATGCATAACGGATAAGGAAATTGAGGCAGAGAGGGTAAGTAATGTCCCCAAAGCAACAGGACCAGGAAGTATTAGAGCCAGGATTTGAAGCTAGTTTCCCTGGCCACTGAGCATCCTGGCTGTGCTGCCTGGCCGCTGTCAGATGGACAGTCACAGCTGTCCCACAGGTGACAGCGTGCACAGCATCTGCAGGGTCGCTGAGACCCCACTGGGAGGTGGTGAGCAGCTCTGGCTGGGTGGGTCTAAGAGGGTTTAGGAGGAGACTGGAGCCCAGTGCTAGGAGCCCTCCAGCCAGGGCCAAAGTGAAGAACCAGGGAGTAATCCCAGCCAGTGGCCCCAGCTCGTGCACAGCACACGAACACTGAGGCGTGGGACACAGAACTGTGAGTAGTTCTGGGAGCTTCAGGAGGCAGAAAGCTGCATATTGGGAATGCTTGGGAGTATTTCCTCCTACTGTGTTACAAGTTATGGTGTCCAACATGCGTATGGCTGCCGGTGGTACAAAGACAAGAAAGATGGAGTTCTGGGTGCTTTTGGCCACAAAGGCAATGATGAGGCGGCTTAGTCTACACAGGTCTGAACCTGAAGCCTCAACAGAGAGATGAGCGCCGAGAAGAATCACCAAGCAGACAGTGCCTTGCGGCTCTCACAGCTCACCCTCCACAGAACCTCAAAGGCACTGTGGCACCTTGTCCAGAGAAGGAAAACCCCAAGTCCAGAGGTACTGACTTGCTTCCTTCACACAGCCTGCAGGTGAGAGGCCTAAGGCTCAAATATGGCTCCCTCTATGGCTAACTGCACAACCTCCATGAGGACCCTTAATGTCACAGACAATAGTTACTGGCTATTACTAGTCCTGATCAGTTCTGTGCTTGTTACTGTGAGGGGCTGACATGCAACACCATTTTGTTTCCACAAATGTGCCCTGAAACAGATTCCCTTTGGAGACAGAGAAGGTTGAAACTCGAACGTTAGGACGTCCAACCAACATCCAAGCCCTGCTCTGTGGTATGTGCAGTACAATCACATTGAGCTTTGCAAGGAACCTCTGTGAAAGCAGGTACATTTGACAGTGACAGGTTTCTGTTTTGTTCACACCTCTTTATCATTTTGTGGATGGGCTAGCATGAAAGGCCGTGCCTTTGATTTGACCTTGAAGGAAGGAAGGTCCAGAGAGGTCATGAAACCCAATTAGAGGCACACAGCACCACTGAACTCTCAGTGCTCAAAAGTTCTGAGCCAGAAGCTGTTCAACTTCTCCTTCCTCAGTTTCTTCCTGGTGGCAGCCTGGCCTGGTCTTGGAAGGTGATGGGAGCTGGCTTGGCAGTCTGTTCAAAGGGATTTCATCCTGGACACACAATTTACCATTTGCAGGCACTTGGACAAGCTGCATTTTCTGGGGCCTCAGTTTTCCTCTGTATAAATTTGTACATAGTATTATTAAACTTGCAGGGAGATTGAAGGCACTAACTGATGTCCAGTCCTTCTGCACCATTACTGTTTTAATGATTTCCCGATATTGAACACCGTGTGATCACTCATTCACAGGGACACTGGATGTTTCTCCCTCTTTCCGCCGCTGTTCTCTGGTGGCCTCAAGTTGCCCTGATCTCTACAATAGCCACCAGCCAGTGCGACCATTAAGCACCTGAAATGTGCCTAGGACGCAACTGAAATGTGCTAGACACACAACATACACACAGCACTCCAAGGACTCAGCATGACAAAAAAACCTGTAAATGTAAAATGTCGCGTGGATAGTTTTACTGTACACTGATTACATATGGAAATGATATATGGGTATATTAGTTTCACCTATGCCAAATTAATTTCACCTATGCCTTTTTGCTTTTGAAATGTGGCTACTAGAAAATGTTAATTAACTCTTAGACATGTTCACATTATTCCTATCAGGCAGTGCCCCTGGCTAGCATTACTAGGTGCTCCGTACACAGCTGGGAGCTGCAGACCTTTTCCTGGTAAACAGCTCCTCCAAAGTGAAAGTGAGTAAATACCAGGTTCTGGGGCTGGGCTGCCTCACAGGTCACTGTCCCCAGGTGTAAACAGCTGATAACAGCTTAAACTGCAGGCATTCCCTGAGGAGATGCACACTGTAATTGCAACTTTCTAGCCAGCAGACAAACACAGGCTTTTTAATCCAGCCTTGTGACCTTCCAGAAGAAAATTTCTCTTAGAAATCAAAAGTGGGGGAGAAGGGACAACAGTAAGTGCTGGAGCAGGGGACAGGGGTTTGGGGAAGTCTGGGTACCTGTCTTGTGCTAGCTCCCTCCTGCTAGGGCAGATGGGTTGAGGAGGATCTGAGGGAAAACAAAATGATGAAGGAGGAATGAGGGATTCCGGTGGAGAAGGAAACGGGGAAGAGAGGGATGGGGGCGGGGAGGGGAACCTGAGGACAACGAGGCGCCCAGGGCCAGGCCGGGCCACGGGCTGCAGGCAGGGAGATCACAGTGCCCCGCACTGACTTTCCTGGGGTGGGCCGGGGATACCCGGGAGCCCTGGCCTTGCAATCTTGACCCCCCCAGGTCGGACTCAAGCTGGGACCACACAGCAAGAGGCCTCAGATAGGGAGCCAGTCCAGCCCAGGGCTCCGTGCCCTGCCTCGGCATGGCCACAGGGCCCTGGTTTCTCCCCAGAAATCCGCCCTGCCTCCAGAGCTCCCACCAGCCCCTCCTTCCCACAGCACCGGGATTCTCAAATTCAATCCTCAGAATTCCCTCGAGGCTTTATTAAAAGAAATTGTTCCAAGCTGGGTGTGGTGGTACAGGCCTATAATCCTAGCACCCTGGGAGCCTGGGGCAGGAGGACTGCAAGTTCAAGCTCAGCCTGAGCAATTTAGCAAGATCCTGTCTCAAAAACTTTAAAAGGTGATGGGGGTGGCGGGATGTAGCTCAGTGCAAAGACCCTGGTTCAGTCCTCAGTACCAGCATCGCCACCTCAACAACCAAAAATACAAGTTGTTTGGGCCCCTCCTGAGTTTTGATTCACGGGGTTTAGGATGAGGCCTAGACTGCTATTTCCCGACAGTTCCCAGGCGAAGCTGACTTGTACTGGCTGGGGGTCCACTGAGCTGGAAGTCAGTTTTCCTCCTCCACGCCATAGGGACCTTGCTCAGCCTCCCGCTGGGCCTGGACACCTGGCCTTTGGTGTAGCCATGGGGTCCGGGGTCCTGGGCCTAAGAGCTGCTGGGGCTCTGGGCTGGGGAATCCAGCAGTGGTGCAGGCCAGGTGGGGCCAGGTCGGTGAGGTCTGAGCTGCAGGAAGGGGTGAAGGGTCCTTTTCCGGGAGATCGGAAAGGACTCCTGTGCCTCAGCTGAGCCTGTCCCTGGCCGGCCCCGCCGCCACTGGCTGCTCCTCTGTTCTAAGCTGCTCTGCAGGCCCGCCTGTGAGCTAGAGCGACTCAGGCCATCAAGCCGGGAGCCCTGTCTGTAGACAGCGTGCTATCTGTAGGGGAAGTAACAGTAAATACAGCAAAAGAGTAAGTTATTGAATGTGTCAGAAAGTGATAAAAGATATGGGGGGAAAACGTTGAGTAAAGTAAGGGAGAGCCAGTGAGAGTTGAAATTCTAAATAAGACAGAGCAGACTTATTTGGGCTCATTGGTAAGGTGACATCTGAACCGGAAGTTAAGGTAGCTCCTCTAGAATGGCTGGGGAAAGCTCGCTGGTGGTGCAAAGGTCCTGAGGCAGGAGGCTGTTTCTGAGGAGCAGAGAAACCAGTGAGATGCAGTAATCACCAGCCAGCCAGCCATTGTTCATGACAACGTAGTAAGTGGTGTTATATTCCAAGGGACGGGAGCCAGAAGGATTCCGAGGAGAGGAGGTCAGAGAGCCAGCTGGGTGAGCCATTGGCAGGGGCCTGGCCTTCATCCTAATGTTTCTCCATTTTTCCTTATTTTTTATGCCCTGGTGGCTCGTGCCTCTCTTGTCTTCAAAACCTGACTCAGAAACGGCCTTGGGCATCCCCTGGCTCACAGCCTGACCCGGCATTGAGGAAAACACACTTTTTAGTAAGTCCGTGGACCCCAACACGTTGGGCTCGGGGCTGGCCAGGTTCCCAACCACCTGTTCAGACCTGTGGGACTGAGGGCGATCAGTTCCATCTTCCAGGGCGTCCTCTTCTCCCATCCTTCCATCCACCCCTTCCTGGGTTCCGGGTTCCGGTTTCCGGGACGGACGGAGGGACGGACTGAGGCTGAGATGTCCTGGTCTTGCAGAGCCACACCGTGCAACATGAGTGTGGGAGCCACATGTGTAGGTTCATCTAGGGCCACATTGACACCGTAAAGAGAAACGGGTGAAATCACTTCTAATAATGCGTTTGACTTAACCCAGTGTATCCCAAACAGCATCTCAGCATGCAATCAATATAAACAAGCGAGATATTTTATATGACTTTGAAACACAGCATGTAGACTCAGCCACCTTTCAGGAGCTCTGTGGCTCCTGGCTCCTTAGTTCAGTCCTAGACTGTAATCCTGGTCTCCCTCCCTCAACTGCTGGGGGACGGAACCACAGGGCCTTTGCACTGAGGTATATCCCAGTCCTTTTTTCTATTTTAAGAGAGGTTCTTGCTAAGTCCCTAAACTCCCTGGACTGGGCTCAGACTTTCGATCTTCCTGCCTCATCCTCCTGAGTGCTTAGATTATAGGCATGCAGCAGTGTGCCTGACTCCTGTCTTAATTTAGCAGAGTCCTCTTGTTTCCAGCTGGAGGTGACTCTTCCTTCAGGAAGTCTTCATTTATCTTTCCACTTTCCTCTCAGGCCTGTGAGAGTTAAATGAGTTGAATTATGCAGAGTACCTAGAATTGTGGGCGGCACTGTAACACCGTTTGTTATACTGTTATGAACAATGGCTGGATGGCGATTATTGCATGTCTTTCTCTCCTTGTTCTACTCAGAGCTGCAGGAGGACCAAGGATCCCACCTTCTCCCGGGCTCTTGTTTTAGGCTGGGTGCCTGGCACAAATCAGTGCATATTCAGCATAAAAGCACTGGGTGAATGAAAAAGAAAAGCAAATCCATGGGTGATTAGCCATTCTAACTCTGCAGTTGCCATGGGTTGAAATCAGGCCTGGGTGGCAATGTATCGTATCAGACTCTGTATGTACAGATGTCTAGACAATGGCCCTAAAGAGATGAAATCTGGCCTCAGAATGGGATGAAATCAGGGTGGTTGGGTGGGAAGGGCTCAGATTTTGATTTGGACACACCTGGCTCTGAATCCTTGTCATCTCTTGTACTGCTTGTATGATTTGGGAGAAGTTACTGAACTTTTCCATGTCTCTGTTTGCCCATCTGTAAAACGGAATATGAGCATCTCTTCACCCTTTGTACCTATATGCATAGTCAGCTTGGAAATGGCAAGAACACAGGCTCTAATCTCAGTTTAGCCACCCTCAGGCAGGCTGCTTAGCCCTTCTGTGCCTCGACACCCACTGTACCTACTGTGGCTATGCGCTTTTGGTATTCAACGAGACACATGCTGTACACGTCAAGGCTTGAAATATGGTAGTTGCCCATGTTAATTCTATACTTTAATTTCCAGCCTATGAATTCTATCTTTCTTTTCTCCTCTTTCCACTAGGCAGAAGGAACGTTCAAGTGGTTCACTAGTCATCCTGCCTAGTGGATACTGTGTAACAGGTTCAAGTTTTCCAAAGATCCATTGGGCAAAACTATAAAACTTGCAAACTTTAGTCCTTCCACCCTTTTGCCTTAATCTTCCTCCTCTTCTTCCAGAAAATCCTCTCTTGTACCACGTTGGTTCTGAGCATTTTCTTCTCTCTCCAGCTCTCCTAGATTACTTTCTAGCTTGCTAGAGGGCAGCCAGGCACCCAGGAGGGCTTGCCTCTTGCTGCTGCACATTCTCTGGGCGCTGCTGTTCTGCTGGAGAGGCTTTTCCATGACTTCCTAAACATCTGTTTGTGCATTTTTCCTCACCAGGTGCCAAACAGTGTCACAGATTCAGGCCTCTTCTTTCTGGATCTGAACCATTTGCATTCAGCCAGAGACACCATAGGTTGTGCGTAAGTGTGCCCTGGGTATGATCCAGTGAGTGCTTCTCACTGTCTTCCTCCCAAGCCTACCAAAGAATGGCAGATGCTAGGATGAGAACCTGCAGTGGGCAGAGGCTGGCTGCTTGTTTGGATGTGAAACAAAACCCTTCCAGACCTCTGGGGAAGAAGCAGAGGTGGGGAAGGGAGCTGGGAGCCCAGGAGGGCTGATGTTATGGCTGTGTCTAGATGTTCCCCCAGAGCCTCCTGCGGTCACAGGTGGGGCTCTTTCAGAGGTGGCTGGATCTTGAGTGTCTGACACTGGAATTGATTCAAGGTGCAATGCTAGGTTCAGTGGCAGTGGGATTACAGGTGTGAGTGCTACCCGCCCTAAGTGGTCTGGATAAGATAAAAGGGGCAGAAAGACTGTTAAGGTCTCTTGTGGCTTTTTGGTGTCTTCTGGCTGCAAATGAACTGTTTCTTCTGTGTGATGCCACCCTGCCTTGGAGCCAGCTGACTATGGACAGAAACCTCTACAAACTATGAGCTAAATAAACCTTTCCGCCTTGAACTTTGGGTGTCGGGTATTTTGTCTCAGCAGTGAGAGAAAAGTAACTAAGGCAGCTGACAAGGTGTTCTCTTCGGTCCTTGTGTCAGCAGCTCCTACCGTTGTGGACACAGGAAGATCCCGACTGCAGGGGCTGAGTCACAGGAATAACTGGAATAGTTGTTTACATCATAATGAATTCCCAGAACCTTTCCAAGCCAACCAGCAGGCATAGGTTCTCTCTCTACCCTTAGTGCTTTCCAGCTGGGTGACTCTGCAGAAAGGGGGAGGCCAGGCATGGGCTTCTGGTCATGTTGGGGGTGGGGCAGGCAGGGGCCACAGAAGACTTCACCGCTCTCATCACCAGCCCCTGCAGATGGGCTCTGGACCTGTGTGTGTCTGCAAGAAGGTGTGGAGAAACCTGGGGTGAACTGGAAAGCTACGGGCCCGGGGCCCTGGTGCCTCGCTGGGGCTGGTTAGGATGTCGGTGGATCTCAAACTGCCCTGGAAGCCCAGCAAGTTATCCTCCCTGAAACCTCATGAGAGGTCTGTGTAGCTTGGCTGAAAGAAGATCTCTGAGCTCCAGCACTGGAGGAAGCTGTCTGTGGAGGAGGGAGGCTGGGCTCTGAGGGGCGCTGTGAGTGCACCGGTCTATAGATTGCAACTTTGAAGCTGCAAGTCCAGGGCCCAGCGTTTCCCACAAATGCCAGTTTTGTGTTCTGTGGGACACATCAGGTAATGCCTTGTCCCAAACCTGAGCTCAGTTCAAAGCTTATGAACTCAGAGTTTCCTTCCAAAGGCCTCAAGCTTCTAAGAATTCACTCTCTCCTCCCTTCTGTCAGCTCCCCTGTGAAGGCCTCAGCCAGGCCAAGCCACAGATCCCAGTGCCACATCAATTGTGCTCACTGTTGCTCTAGGGAAATAGTTCATGCCACCAGAGGACTTCAACACAGTTTTGGGCACCAGGCCTGGGAATATGCATTCCTAACAAGTACCAGGAGCTGCTGATTCTTCTCGTTTAGGGAGTGCACTTTGAGAAGCACTGCTCTAGAGCAATGTTCTTGAGTGTAATTTTAGATCAAAGACCCACTTGGGAATCTGTGGAGAAGCTTTGCTACCACTTCCCGGAAAAACAATACACCAATGTTCAAAAAGCATACAAACTTGCTTACAATTTCAGGGTTCACAGGACTTCTGGAAATTCACACATGAACTTCTAGGTTAAAAAAATCCTGGCTCTGGTGAAAAGCAGAATTCATAGGTGGAAGGAAGATTTATAAGGCATAATAAAGAAAATTTTCTCACTAAAAACAGGAACTTGACAGCAAATCAATTGAGCATCTGTTTCCTAAAAGCTGCATTCCCGAGTTTCAATTCCTGTCTCTGACATTTGCTAGCTGTGCTTCGGTTTTCTCCTCTGTAGATAAGGACTGATAATAAAACCTAGTTAGAGTTGTGTAAAGACTGCATGAGCTCCTATGTGAAAAGTATATAACATTGGGGATGGCACATAATATGGGTGCAGTAATTGTCCCCAGTTACTTTATCCCAGTTGAGTTGTATTGATTCAACTTCCTGATCTAATACAAGCCCTATGCTTTCAGTCTTGATATCCACAGGCCCAGCTGAGGTTCTAACTATGTCTTTATCTGCCACACTTCCATACTTTCCCAACAGCTCTTTATTTCAATTTCCTCCCCTCCCAGGGCATCTCCAGATAAGATCCACAGTGACCACTCTGTATCAGTCTATTTTCTGTCACTGTAACAAAATATCTGAGGCTGGGAACTTTATAATGAAAAGAGTTTTGTTTAGTTCACTGTTCTGGAGATTCAAGAGTGTGGCACTGGCCTCTGCTGTGCTCTGGTGAGGATTTAGGGCCACATCACAACATGGTGGTGACTGCATGACAGCAGCACATGGACAGAGACAGATCACGTGGTAAGGCAGGAAGCCTGAGGTACCAAGGGTCCAGGCTCACTTTCATTAACAGCATGACTAACCAGGGTCCCACAAGAACTACAGTAATCCTTCCAACAGCCGATCCCCAACATTTTAATCACTTTCAGCAGACCCTGGCTCTCAAAGGGTACCTTCATCACAGCACTGCTGTGCTGAGGACCAGGCTTCCAGCACACGAAATTTGGGGACACACTCAAATCACACCCACACCACAGCACTTCCCAAACCTATCCCACCTTGTCACACCTCTGCTTAGCCTCATCCAAAGCCCCTCCTATCACACAAGAGAAAGTCTCAGCTCTCGAGCCTAATATACAATGAGCTCTGCTTTATTCCAACACTGTCCACTCCAAAAGCTCATCGCTCTCTGTATTCCTCTTTCTCTCTTCCACTCCACACAAAGCAAGTGCAAACTGATTCCAGACTTCTAGGGGATATTCTTCAAGACCTGGCAGGAATGCCTTCTCTGCACTGTCCTTCATATCCAGGTAGAACGGATCGCTCTCTTCTTCGTGAGCCCTCCATACCTTGTGTTGTCTGCTGCTTCTAACACTTTAGTGCACGCATAAACCCATGAGTTTGGGGCAGGCACCGAAGGCTACTCCCAATATTCACTTTCATTTTCTATACGACAAGCCCATTTCCCATAGTTCCTGCAGGAAAATTTCTGGGTGCAAATTAAGCCCCACCAATATTTGTTCAAGTACAGAATGTGAAACTCAAGGGAGAGCTTCTTGATGTTGAGATATTTCCTATTGGCAAGTACAGTTGTGAGACGTGACATTTCTCTGCACCATAAACCAGTAACCAGCCAATAGTTTTATGATTGGCAGGAGTCAGTTTGAACAGCAGTGATAACAGCTTCCCAGTGCTGGATTTCTGATTCTTAGATTGCAAGTGTATGGTATGTTACAGATTCTGGAAACTAGAACTCAGTAATAACCTAGTTTTGGGCTTTCTGACTGGCTGCCTCTTTGATGGAACAGAGGTAATTCCTCCCTCTGGAAGTCATCCCTGGAGCCTACAATCAACTCCTCCAGCCCTTGGGATGATTTCATAAGTACCTAATCCCTCGATTAAAATCCTGCCTGCTTGAAACACATGGAATGACGTCCACTTCTTGAGCTGAACACTGAATGATAATACCTATCTCACCCTGTAGTGAATTATGAGGAGGCTAAGACCAAGCCTCATTCTTTTTGGTATCCTTAGTGTCCAAACAATGGTCAAAAGAGGATTCTGGAAAATGAGTTCATAAAGAAGAGGGTGGAACCACTAACCTGCGCTGGGGAAAGGTTGGGTCTCTCTGTTTACCGAATGAGCTTTGAGCCCAGAACTACCCTCAGACCAACCAGAAGACAAACACACACATGCGACAGTGGCAGCAACACAACCAGGGACTAGATAAGGCTGGGATAACAATGTCAGATGTGAGTTAGGAACTCTAACCCCACTCCCCACAGGATCCGGGTGTTGCCCTCCACTAAGGCCTGCAGCCCCCAGCAGCCCACATAAGAATGCAGAGCGAATGAGAGAAGACTGTACCTGGCCATGGTGCCCTCATGAATGCGTCTGAGAAAACTGCAGAAGAGAGGAAGCAAGCTCAGCTGTGGACTCGGCTCAGCCTCAGGTCTACACACGGCAAGGCCAGAGACCAGGGGCCTGCTGCACGGGGTGAGGAGAGTGAGAACCATGGACCATGGGAAAAGGTAGAAAGAGTGCGGTGAGACTCCGTGGACTGGAAATCTGGTGGACTTGTGGCTAAGTGCAGGTCTGTTGCTAATCACTGTGAGACCTAAGACAGAGTCTTAAGACTCCATGATACTGTCCTCTTGCTCATAACCTCAGCATTATAACCCTTATTGTGAGGAGTGGAGAAGGCAGGGGAGGCAAACCCATCTGTCACAGGGCGGGGCCAGGAGGGTGGCTCATGGTAGCTCTCCACAAGCCTCCTTCCTCACTCACTTTCTGGAGGTGCCTTAAAGTCTTATCTGGTATTCTTTCTAGTGAGGGCACTTGACTCTGCACAATAATTGATCTAGTGTGTTGCTTCGTTTTCTCATTATTCCATCTTAAGGGAAGGCACTGAGGGATCTCTGAAGGGTGATTTCTCAATCCACTCATTTGTCTGCACTTGCCCAGAGGCTTGGGGCAGGAAGGGTGATTCCCGGAAGTTCTTTAAGTGCAGAGAGGATGGGAGGTAGGAGGGGCCGTTCTGGGAAGGGTGCTCTTGCCAGCTGGGGAGAGAGTGGACAACTTGGCTTTGCCGCTCTGTGTAATCATGCTGTCCATGCTCATCAGCGGGCTATTAGCATTTGAGTCTAAGCCAGTCTTTCTGTGGCCATCCTGCAGGATTTGGGTTTAATGCAACTTCTCCTTCCACATGCCCTTGTTATGAATTTCTCCATGAAAAGGACTAGAAGGCTTCTACTTCTGGTCCCAGATATCTCACTGGGCTTTACAATAAGATAGTGTCATACCCCCTCAGGGGAGAGAATACTAAGCTCTTCAGGAAGGATCTAAGCCCTAAAACCCTGGGAGGACAACACACCCCTTTTAAGGAGTCTGTGACAATCCATGGGCCTCTTGGCATCTTCTATAGAGCCAGCTGTTGGGTTTTCTCAGGTGGGTAGGACCGAGGGAAGAGCATGAACTGAACTAGAGGCATGAAGGAACAGCAGCCCTGGAAAGATGGGAATGAGGACACTCACAGAACTTCAGTAACATCTACTACTAGACAACTTGGAGACACAGCCTCTGTGCCTGCTTAGGAACGGGATCTGGATAAATATGCCATGAGAAGCACCTGTGCTGGGCACCACACTGTGGTGGAAGCTTTTGTAGCTCATTTGGACTGGGCATGAAATAGTTAAGCTGTTAAATCCAAGCTTCTGCAGACAGCAGGAATATTTGATGTACAGGAAGCATGTCCTAGAGTGAATAATTCCTGCGCAGCGGGGGAGCCTTTTTCAGGTTGAACTCTGTCTGGAAGCTGCTCTTTTCTTGTCAGAAAGCCAGAGCAATAGCTCCGGCCCTGCTCTCCCACCCCCACAATTCCACCAAGAACACCACAAGGGCAGCTCCACCCCGTAGTGACTCTCAGAGTGCAAGATAGAGACCCAGACAGCAACCACCACTATGCTCCTTGCATTATAGAGGAAAACAATTCTTCTTATTAGCTGCTGATAGCCATCTGTACCTTTAGTCCCCAGGGACAGGGACATGGGGATTTCTCTACCACTGCCGCAAAAAATACTGCTCACAGAAGCCGCTAGTGTTTTGTCTATCTGAGCAAGATATAAACAAGGAGGAACTTAGAAAAGAATGAGGACAGTGTACACACAAGAGAGCCAGGAAGAGAAGCCAGTGAAATCCAGGGTTTCTGAACTGTGGTGAGAGGCGAGGAGAACTGAGGCGTGGAGTATGTCACACTGGAGTGTATCAAGTGTGTTTGTGGAGGATAGAACTCTTATGCAAGCTGCATATGCATGTAGAGAAAGGAAGAGGGAAAACAGTAAACCACAACCAAGGTGCAATTCCAGATGTTATTTAACATGACTGCCTGCAATTGATGGAAGTCTAATAATAATTATAATCAAAGTTCTCATAAGTAAACTCCTTTCAGGACATTGACTTACCAAGGGCTGCTATCATCTGGTGCCACTCATATAATAAGAGTGTTTTGTTTACTTCTCATAGATACACTAGGAAATGAGTTCACCAGGCCTAGACAAATGAACTGAGGTTCAGGGTTATTTACCAAGTTCCCCAAGGTGACATAGTTTTTTATGCAGCAGATATAGAACTTAGGTCCAAACATACCTGCCCATTTCCAAACCTGTGCCCTTTTCACTAAATCACGTGTGCATCCCTCTTCTGTGTCCCAGTGTGTAGAATGTCCTCCCCAAGAAAAGGAAGCCACTCCAGAGGGAAGAACTAAGGCCAATAATAATAACATAATGAAATAACTCGGTAAAAATAAAAGAGAAAATGTTCAAACACGCATTTCAACAAAAAAGAAATGTAGATGGCAAGTAAGCACATAAAACGCTTGGCTTTGCTGTTTGCTAGGAAAAAAACAGTTAAAATCACAATGAAATACCTTCACATGCAGACTAGAAAGGCTGACACTAAAAAAAAAATGGTCCTAGCAAGCATCAGCAAGACATGGAGCAACTGGAACTCTCAGACATTGCCTGTGAGAATGTAAAACAGAGCAACCACTTTGAAAAAATATTAGGCAGGTTCCTAAAACGCTAAACATAAACCTACCATACAACCAGCCATTGCATTGCTGGAGATTTATTTAAATTAACATGCCTACCTGAACACATGGACATGGGTATGCACAGCAGCTATGCTTGTATACTGCTACATAGGTATGTATTCTGCTACGCAGAAATAAATAAAATAAATATATTTATAAGTAATAAAATACTGATCCACTCACGATGGATGCATCTCAAAATAATGGTGTGGAAGAAGGCAGACAATAAAAAGTACAAATGATATGATTCCAACTACATAAAATTCTTAACAATGCAAGTTGGTCTATAGCCATAGAAAGGAGATTAGTTCCCTAATGGGGAATTAGTTCCCTAATTAGGATTATTTCCCTAGAATGGAGGTGAAACTGGAAAAGGAGTGGATTACAGAGATATAAGGAAAATTTGAATGGTGATTCCTTGTCTGAATTATAGTGATTTTTTTCCACGGGTAGAAATATATGTCAAGCACAAGGTCCCGAGTTTGATCCCTGGTACAAAAAAAGAAATATATATCAAAACTCACCATTATTTCCTAGTTGTTGCATGCCAGTGGCACCTCAAAAACATTATAACAAAAAGCTGTTGGGAAGATGTAATGATAGAAGAAAGAAACAAGGCAAACTCCAGCATGTAAGTCACCTACAAAGAAATACAATATAATGGTTACAAGCTCAAGGCATGGATTCAAATCTTAGTTCAGCTTTAAGCAAGGCACTTTAATATCTACATTAAATGCTGGTAATAATAGTAGCCACCTCCGAGGCTGACTAGGACAAACCTTCAGGCCAATCCTGACACAGAATAAGGATTCAATAGGTTTCTGCTATTATTATTAGATAAACCTCATTTTATCCAACGTCTCCCTTTCCCGGTAGGAGAAAACTAAAAACTGTTTAGCTGACAAATCCATATCCAAATCCAGCGATTTGCAAACTCAGTTTTCTGGTAAAGGCCAATCCCTCCTCTCGCACACAGCTGGCAGTGGCATCTGGAGGTAGTGGAGCCTAAGTGCTAAGTGACGCACCCAGCTCCCCAGTGCTCACTGGGCCAGGATCAGGGAAGTGAGGGTGGGGAGACCCTGCGGAAAGCGTGGAGGGAATGAGCACCCCAGGACATCTGTGCTCCCAGCCAATCATCCGGCTGCCTGGGCCCCACCCTCCAGGAGGACTCCAGAATCCGGAACTCCACTCCAGGGGATGTGCCACCCAGATCATTCCTGTTGTTTCAAGGGTTGAAGAGGCAGGCTTGAGCATTTCTCCAAGTAAACTCTTAGTCTTTGATTGTCTGGATCTATTGATGGTGTGAGGTGGCGGGAAAGACCGTGAGAAGACTTAGATTACTAGTAGCCAACAACAGCAATTGTGCCAAAAAAATTTTTTTTTTTAGTTTGGACCCTTCTTTTGTAACAAGTTTTTATTTTTTTGTTTGTTTGGTTTTTTTAAATTTTTGTTTCGTTTTGTTTTTGAGACAGGGTCTTGCTATGTCGTTCAGGCTGGCCTAGGACTTGTGCCAATCTTCCTGCTTCAGTCACCCAAGTGCTGAGATCTCAGGCATGCACCAGCATACCTGGCAACAACAGCTTTTAATGTCACCCTTGGCAACTCTGTCTCCTAACTCTTAGCTTATTAGCTTCTGCCCCTGAATTTGAGCAACAGTCTGGAGCAGTGAGGCAAAGCTCATCTTTCCAACCATGCAGCTCCTTGCCACACGTCCTTATTCCCCTCCTGTGTGCTTCTGAATCTCTCAGACAGGGACCCCGTAGCAGAATCACTCAGAAGCAAGCAGAGCATCAAGTTCCCCTGATCCTTTTGAACCCACAAGATCCTGCTTGGTGTGCTAGTCACTAAGTCACCAGGGCTAGCTCCAACTTGCAATCCCTCTGCCTCAGCCTCTCAGAGTGCTGTGGTTACAGGCAGTGCCTCCACACTGGCAAGGCTGTGTGCTTAAGGCCTTTGATCACCTGATTCATCAGGTTCAAATCTTCTAACTAACTATAGGTAGAAAGAAATGAAATCTTTTAACAAGGCTGTAAACCAGTCCAGCTATTCTGTATTTGGTATCACATTGGCCCAAATCTACTTCTTACCTGAAGAAATAGCCAAGTGCAACACTATTTTAAGATTTTTCTGCCAGGTCACCTAAAGTTACTGCTTTGTGGACAATGTTCTGAATTCTAGTAGATGGCCAGTAATGCTTTAATCAATTCATGTTCTGCTCCCTACCAAGGATTGCTAATATCCTGCTCCACAGTCCTCCCTAGTCTGTCATGAGCCAGCCAGTTTATATTGGGGATCTGTCAGTTGTAGCACTGAGGAGCTAATGGAGGTAATGTCCCACTCCCTGAGCATACTGACTTACTTGTCAGAATTCTGTGGATTGGCGAGAACAAACACCCATCTCAAATAAGACTGGGCAAAGGGGTAGTTTATTAGAAGATACAGGAGACCTGACATAACTGAAGAAGTAAGATTTTAGGCCTCCAAGGCCACCGATTTATCTGGCTTTGTCTAAACTAGAACAGAGTCTGTCCAACATCAAATGAATGAAAGACCAAACTGCAGTAAGGGCAAGGATGCCCCTTGGCTTGGTGACACCTGAAACCAGTGCTTCATGACTCAGGAAGAGGCATTGGATGCCTTAGGGGTTATTTTTCAGCCCCTGTATTCTCAGAACTTTCCCACTCTGTCACCCACATGATGTATAGGGAGCAATCCCAAGAAGCCAAGTTCATATTCTCTGATCTTTCCCTGGCCAGAGTGAATGGTTACAGCCCTGGAGTCAAACCAGAATGAGGCCAATCACATCTGTTCTGCAAGATACTTTAATTGGGCTTGAGAGTCGATTTCTTTCCTGGCAGTTGAATTTCTTACACAGAATTGCAGATACCGATGGAGACTGTTTTTCAGAGAGAAAGGGAACAGGGGTGGGGAAAGACACAGAAGAGCAGGGAGACACTAGGGAGAAACTGGTTTCCAAATGGGATTGAGATCCTAGCTCCAGGCCATGGGCAGGTTCACTGGATCTCTGTGATTAGGTTCCACGAGACATCCCTTATTTCTGTAATGATTCCCCTCAGTCTTATAACTAGTTCTAGTTCTTTTCTGATGTTTTCAACCACCAAATACTTTCCACTACCAAAATACGAAGACAGAGTATTCTGGAAGTAAACAGATTTGTCTGTTGTCTTAAAAAATACAAGGGCCAGCTCAAAAAATGTATGGGCTTTGGAGACAGATTGCATTTCAAGTCCTAGTTCTATCCTTCATTAGTGATCTGATTTTGTCAGAATATTTCACCCTGTGCATTCACAAATATTTATTGGGCACCTACTGAGTTCCAGACACTGTTCTGCCTCCTAAAGACAAAGGAATAAGAAAGGCATTCTCCTGGTTCTTTAGAGTTTATGTTCTAGTACCTTCATTTGTTAAATGAGGATGATAATGTCTTATATTCTGTTGTCCATGAGTATTAAATGAAATGATTCATGAATAATACCTGTCAACATAGATGCTAAATAAATTCTAATTTCCTTCCTTCTTTCTCTTTCTTATGCATTGTTGGTTGCTGGAAAGAAAGAGCACTGGCTTAGATTTAGGACTCTAGAATTCTAAGACTAGCCCAGCTATTAATTAGCTGTTAACCAGCTGTGCCTCAACCTCTCTGGATCTTAATTTCCTCTGCAATAAAATAATGACATTATACTAAGTAATTTTAAGATGGCTTTTGTTTGGATGGGATTCTGTACTTCTCAAAATTAGTCACTGATACAGTACCTTGTGGAAGAGTGGATCTATTAGACTATGCTTGGATTTTAAAACAGATTTATAGCTGACCTCTATCATGGAATTACTAGGTTCCTGAGCACTGTGTTAAATCTCCATGCTTTTTGCTTCAATTCCACCACTCTTCGAGGAAGGTATTGTCATCTTCGTTTTATATGAGGAAACTAAACCTCAGAGAAGTGAACTTGGCCAACGTCACCAAGCTAGTCAGAGGGAAAAGTGGTATTGACTCCCACACTTGATTCTAAAAGCTGCACTTTTTGCCCTCTCTGCTATTAGGTAACAGAGCTTCTCCCAAGGCCATTGAACATATGGAGTGACAC
This sequence comes from Heterocephalus glaber, assembly GCF_053883595.1. Lineage (NCBI taxonomy): Eukaryota > Metazoa > Chordata > Mammalia > Rodentia > Bathyergidae > Heterocephalus > Heterocephalus glaber. The sequence continues at coordinate 9,911,888 of NW_028258299.1, read as the reverse complement.
TCAAAATGAACCAGTATGTCATGTCAGCAAGAAGCATCTCCTGAAAGGGCCACCCAGGGGAAGACAGAGTCCATCGCTTGGTCCCCATCATGTCGCCACTGCTTCTGTGTTTCTTCCTTGCTACCCACACCTGCCTCTCCCTGCCCCCATTTCTGTGGGTGGCTTAGTGTGATTGAAGGGAAACCAAACATTATTGTTCAGGAAAGATGTGTTTTTTCAAATCGAACATCTGCTGCTTGTTTGGCTGGGAGTTTGGCAAGCATTTCAATTCTCTGTGGTGGTCAGACCTAGAGGAAATAATTAGGTGGTCATGGCAACCAGCATCCCAGGCACACCACACTGAAGCCAAGGAGCAGGCATCGAATGGAGAGTCCAAACACCCACACTGCCTTCAATACCCTGACCTCTGTCTGCAGCAAGACCTCTGCTTCACAGAGGTATCTTTTCCACATGAAAAGATACAGGTTCTGAGATCCAAATGGCACCTGGAGAGGGGGCACAGAGACCACAAGTTATACCAAACAGAGGAAGACTAAAGGGGTGGAGGCATGGTCATGAGTGAAACATCCACTGTGAGCCCAGAACTGTGCTATGTGCTTTATAGCCCTGGTTCGGTTGATCCTCACAGCATTCCTCAGTACACAGGGGAAGAAACCCAGGCACCAGACAGTGTAGGATCTCAATTCTAAACTTTCCTTATGCCTGCACCAAGTACCATCTATCCCTTCCCCAGGAATACTTTCTTCTGGTGGAGGGGTGGTGGGGAGGCACCAGTGATGTTGTTGGTTACTGTCCCTCCATCTGCTGCCCACCTGGTAGGCATCCATCTCCTGTCGTACATTATATACCATTCTAGCAGACTACACACTTTTTCTTTGCCCCAGCTATTTTAAACCTATGTTTTTCTGCTGTGTTCTGCGTAGTATATATTAGCTGGGTCTGAGCCCAGCTCTCTTCTTTGCTTTATTGAAAAGATGACAGAATCTGCATGATGCCCTCCAGTTCCTGGAATGTATAGCTCACCTCTGACTCAGACACCGGATTGGTTGTTACCTTGATACAACTTTGAAAATTACTGTTTCCCATGGGTAGGTTCAGGAAAAATCACAGTCTTCAGTGACTTGCCCCTCTTTTTCTGCAACCCTGCAATGTGTTCAGGGCCTTATGAGATCATATACCTTTTGCTTTGTGAGAGCAAATTACTTGGCACTTCATGCACAACAAGCTCTAGAAATAAAAATTTCTGATATTCCCTAACGTAGGAATCCAAGGATTTGCATTTGAGTCTCCTTTCTGCCACTCTTTAGCCCTATTAGTCTTGCAGAATCACTGACAATTGATGTGTTTGTGAAATAAGAGACCAGACAAACTCCAGCTAAAGATGCCTCTCAGTTCTACAATGTGGTAATTCAAGTTTTCCTTCTAATAAGTAAAATTCAAATTCCACTTGAAAGGTATGGTTTTTAACCTGTTCCTCACTTCAGAATGGACAGTGTCACCTCTCTGATGCAAATCCATAGACTCCGCCCTCAAGGTTTGGCTTTTTCCTATTTCACATTTTCTCTAAGTTCTGGTCAGGCGATTTATGAATGTTTAGACAGCTGTCTCCGTATCTCCTGATGAGCAGAATGTTGGCTGAAAGACTAACTGAGATGCCAACGATGCAGTGAAGAAGTAAACAAGTGAAGTGATGCCTCTCAGGGTGGAAGGCAAGTGCTCCCTGAGTCACGCTGCCCTGGCTATTACTACATGCACCCTCCTTTGGCCCCAGTGAGTGATGGTGTAATACTAAGGGCACAGACTTGACCTGACTCTGTCACTTATGGGCAGACTCGGGCCAGCACTCAATGCCTCCCAGCTTCAGTGTCCTTTTCTGTGAAATCTGAATACTGGCTCTTATGAGGCTTTCACCGATTCATGACTCGGACCCATTACTCTGACTAGCGGGTCCACCCACTGTGTTGAGAATGAACATGTGAGGAAGCCCTGGGAATTTCTATTGAGGGAAACAGCTCTTTGGGGAAAAACCAGAGTCCTCACCACAGAAACATGGAAGAGGATACAGCTTTTCTCCTGCTCTTTCCCCAGATCCCAGACACTGAAAAAACTAAATGTGAAACCTGGAATTGCTACAGTCCTCTTCTGACCATGGAGAGAAAGCCAAGAGATGCTGCTGAGCTGTAGGCAAAAAGCCACTGACTTACTTAATTAAACCAATCCTGGAGCTAAGCTGTCTCCATATATCTTACTGTAAGAAACAACAGACATCTTTATTATACGAGGTAATTTTACTTCGAACCTTCAGATTTCTGGGAGCCCTCTCATATCATTCTAATGTCCTATGACCCTGGCTTAGGAGTCAGCCAGGCTGGTTTCCAAGCCTCATTTTGCCACTTAATCAGCCCTGTGAACTTGGCAAGGTGCTTCTCAAGCATGAGCTTGCATTGGAACCACGAGGGGGTTTAGGGGTGTCAAACCTGGGATTTCTCCCCAGAGATTCATATTCAGTAGGTTTGCGGGATTGCTCAGACAACCATGCTATAGCACTCTCCTGGATCTAGGTGTGCCCATCCTTAAATGGACACACCAACATGCCTAGGTAGGTTTTGTGAGGATTAACTACAGTGATTCAGATTCGGTGTGTGCCGCGGAATCATGGGTCAGAGACAGCAGCTTTATCAGCAACTTGGGAAATGTGAATCTTGCAGTTGAGGGCTTTGTGGGAATTCCAAGTACAGACTCATTCTCCTGGAGTCCTAGGGCCACGGAAAGCAGTCTTTCCCAGACAAAGAGCCAAAAGAAACCTGTTGCCTGGGAATATTAATGAGGTGGCCCGGGAGAGTGACATGAGTGATTTGCTGAGATTATTGAAAGTCATCTGAGAAGTAGATGATAGAAAAAATGACCTTCACTTATCAGCTCTCCATCTAAATGGTTTGTAGTGTGTCTGAGTATTATCCAAGTGATTAAAGAGGTGAGACCTTGAAAGGGGATGTAGGTGGGAACGAGACTGGCTGACTTTAAAAGAGGGAAGGCAATAAAAGATTAGTTATTAAATAAATGAAGTTCAGGAAATGATCCAATGTCTTGGAAGTGTTCAATCATGAGAGATGGGAGGCTTCTAACCTTGTAGAGTCCAAGGAAGCTGTACATATACTTCAGGGAAGCCATTCTCTTTCAGGATTTTAGGGTAAAGACCAATTTAAAAGGCTGAGAAATATGGACTTTTAAAATTTTCCATGAATTCCTCAATTCCTAAAAAGCCCAATATATCTTACTTTTTAAACTTCCCAACAGTAATGCTTGTATCACTATCATCATTGCTATTTATTATAAACATCTTTATGTTTTCATGACATTCTTTCCAAAGAGTCAGGTAGGTATTAATATTGCCGTCTAATAGAGAACCAAAGACTGCGAACATTTACATGACATATGCCATGGATATAAAGTTGTGAAATTTGCACTAAGACTCAATACTCCCTCCAATGTACCATGCTGCCTTTGTGAACAGCGGAAAACTGTCTTTAAAGGTAATTTGCATGATACACATGTTTATCATTCTTTTCCTATCAGTGGTTTCCCAAATCTTTCTCACCCACCCATTTCTTACAAGTAGTTTACCTTCAGTTTTTACTTCCCCTCTCTCTTTTATTTTCATTTCCTTCCATTTCCTGAGTGGGTTTCACCTCTTCCCTCTGCCACTCACCTTCTGGCTCTCCTGTGTATACCTGTGGAGTCCTGGAGAGGGAGAACTCCATGTCACAGAGTTTAGACTTCACCATCTGTGATTTACAGAAATTAGGTATTAGTATCTGGATGTGAAAGGTGAGGAAATTGAATCCACAAAATGGGTAAGAAATGTGTCCAAGCCCCAGAGTTAACACTGTTCAGATTTTTAAGACTTCCTTTTCTCTAGTGTTTGTTTTATGTTGAGTTACCTTAAAGCCTGAATTTGAGAAGTCATATTTTGCCTTTGATCCAAATGACCTTAAGCACATTTCCCATTTTCCGTGGTGATTTCTCTTTCCTCTTCTGTAAAATGGAATTTATATTTTATATTGAAGTATATGATACATACAGAAATGTGTGCATATCAGAAAGGTATGGCTTGTTGAATTTTCATTAGCTGAACAACTCTTAATAATGAATACTCAAATGAGCAAGTAGAATGCTACTAAAGCCCCAGGAGCTCGATTATGTCTCTGTCCAGATACTGCTCACCTGCTAAGCCAGAATCCAGGCTTCTTGCAGTTTAGACCAGTTGTGTCCACTTCTGTACTTTCTGTATGCATAATCATGCAGTGTTACATTCTTTTATACCTGGATTCTTTTGTCAACATGATGTTTGTGTGATTTATCCACGTCACTGCATACAGTTGTCATTTGCCATTCATACTGCTATATAATACCCATTGTGTGAATATGCTTTGTTCGTCCACTCTACTCTTCATGGGCTGATTTGACTTTTAAAACACCTAATAAGATAGAAAGCAAAGTACTGCATTCCTCATTTACTAATGAAGAAACTGAAATTCAGAAAGAAAGTTTTATTTGTGGAAGTTCAAATAAACAGTACCAGGACTAGGGCCCAGAATTCTTGCCCTCTGGATTTTAAATTTCAATCTCCAGTAGGTGTCAGAATGCCTAAGAGTGTGAATTGGAAGACTGAAAAGTCTTCCCTGGAAACCTGAAGGAACTGGAGACCAATGTCCAAATACAACGGTGAAGACTTGGACTCTCTTTCAGGAAGCAAAAAGAAAGATTTCCTTCTTAATTCCATCCAGGCTACAGGCCTACTGGTTGGTGCCACTCACATCTGGGACAGGTTTTTCCTCCTCAGTTTGTGGCAAAATCATCCGCAGACACACTCAGAACCGTGCTCACTAATCCACTAGGCATTTCTTAATCCCTTCAAATTGACATAGAAATTAACTACCCTATGTATCAGTCACTTGGCCATATATGCAAATTTATTTAAAGACTCTCTATTTTGTTCTGTACGTCTATGTCTTTTTCCAGTAATTGCCTGTTTTGATTATTCTAACTTTGCTGTAAGTTTTGAATTCAAAAAGTTAAGATTTCTTCTGACTTTGTTCTTCCTTTTCAAGATTGTTTGGGCTGGTCAGGTCCATTGAGATGCCACATGAATTTCAGCGTGGATTTTTAGAGGAAAAAAATTTTTAATTCTGCAAAAAGTCATTGAGATTTTAATAAGTATTACATTAAATCTGTAGATTGCCTTGAGTAGTTTTAGCCTCTTAACAATAGTAAGTCTTTTCAGTGACCAAAAGTGAATGTTTCTCCATTTATTTGTGTCTTTTTAAATTTCTTTCAGCTATGTTTTATAGTTTTTCAGTAGACAAGTATTTCATCTTCTTTGTTAGTTCTATTTCTGTTTTATTCTTGTTTGATGCTATTAGAAATGGAATTGCTTTCTTACTTTTCTTTTTTGATCATTCACTGTTAATGTACAGAAATGCAATTGATTTTTGTGTGTGGATTTTGTGTTTAGGAACTTTGCTAATTCATTTATTAGTTCTAAAAGCCTTTGTGGGATCTTGAGTTTTCTAGATATAAGATCATATCATGCAAAGATATGGATTTTTACTTCAAAGTTCCCTAGGTTGATGACTTTATTTTTCTTGCCTAATGGCCCTGGCCAGGAATTCACTATTGTAGTGAATAGAAGCAGTGAAATCAGGCATCCTTGTCTTGTTACCTGTCTTAGAGGAAAAGCTTTCAGTTTCTGAGTATGGTTGTTAGCTGTAAGTTTTTCACATGTAGCCTTCATTGTGTTGAAGTAGTTTCCTTCCATTTCCAGTTTTTTTTGGACTGAAGATTTACATTTTAAAATACAGTATGTTGACTAAGTAGAGAATGGATTGGATGGAAATGAACTGATAGGAGAGAGACCCTTTGGGAAGCTGTTGTAATAATTTAAGTAAAAGATGATACAGTCGAAAATCAGTGTAATCCTGGCAAGAAAAGAGAAAAGGCAACAGTTAAAAGAGACTTTTAGGAAGGACTAATAGATCTTCATGGCTAATTGGATATGCTAGAAAGGGAGGGGTCAAGGATGCTTTCCAGGTTCTGATTTAGTGGACCAGATAAAGGAATCCTGGAAAAGATAGTTTTGTGAGGCATGATGATGAACTGATTAAGGATGAGGCACTGGGGAATAAGCAATTAGAAGAGTCAGAAGCTTGAAGAGAAAGGGATGGACTGGAGATAGAAATCCTGAAATAGTTCCGCCCAAGTGGTGGTCAAATTGTATATACAAAGGAGCCAAGCAAGGGTTATCAAAACAAGCGTCTAGAGAGGCCAGACAGGTAACAGCCTAAATCAATGGGGCCTGATGAAATGCCCTGAGGGAGCCCTGGGGCCTGGGGCTGATGAAGACACACGCTCTGCCCAAAGGCTTTCCAAACTACTGGCTTGTGTTCTGGCCCATCTTGTTCCGTGTTCTCCCTTATGAACCTAAAAGAATAGGTTCATCATCTCTATGGAATTTCAGAGAGTGCGTTAGACCAGAGGGGAGGTAAAAGGAGCCAGGAAAGACCCCTTCTCCCCAGAAGTTTTAACATCAGCCCCTAAAGGCAGATGCACCTCCAACTGCAATTGGTTCCAGTCTTTGCAATGTTCCTTAGGAGCTTTGCTCAGAGAAATGGCCTTTGGGAGGTAAGTTAAGAGCCTGGAGGGCCCTAACGTGGGAGAGCCAAAAGATCTCACAAACAAGGACAGAAGGCCTGGCTCCTATTTCCGAACCTGGAAGCCTAGCCCTTCAAAATATCAAAATATTAATGACTTGCTGAAGGCTTGGCTTCTTAAGCATGCAACATTGGGAAAGAAAAGCTTATTTGTGTTGTTTTTAATACATAGAAAAACACAATCATTACAGAGAGGTCTGGGCAGCTAGACTAGGAAGACCCCCCACCAGGGTGAGTTTCTGAAACTAGTTCTTACTCGAGAGGGATGTGATGCTCCAGAGGGACTTGGGCCTGAATAGCCTGAGGTCAGCATCTCTGTTGCTATTTTTCCTACAAAGGGAGGCCAACTAGGCCAGGGGACAATGAAAATTAGCTTGGGCTGTTGGGGCTGTTTGTTTGACTTACTAGATTGAGGAGCTTTAGCAAGGCTGTAGTTTTGTCCCTTTGATAGGTATGTGGACCAGGTAAGAGATTATAGGAAACTCTCAAGTGGCAGAAATAATTACCTCCACCAATCAACCAGCGAGCAAACACGCTCATCCTTCAAGGCCTGGCTCAGATATTACTTTCTACATCCAGGCCACTGTCTGTCTCATTCGTTTAACATGTACTCTTGTTACGTGCCTATTTAGATTACACTTCAAGCAAGGAGCGTGTGATTCTAATTCTACATGCTCCAAGGCCAAGTGAGGTCTCTCACACACACTTACTGTTGAAATGGATTAATTCATAGCTTCATTAGTTCATTAATGTATGCTTCTTCTTCCACACTGTCTACTTCCTATGGCTCCTTTATAATCTTGCTTACAGCCATTGTATCAGTTTCCTAGAGTTGCCATAACAAAGTACCACACACGGAGCAGCCTAAATAATAGGAAGGTATTGTCTCGTAGTCCCAGAGGTGGATCAAGGTTAGGGTTGATTCCTTCAGAAAGCTGTGAGAGAGAAGCTATTCCAGACCCCCTTCCTAGTTTTTGGTGGTTTTCAGAAAATCTTTGGCATTCTGTGGATTGGCGATGCATAACTCAAATCTCTGCCTTCATGTTGATGTGGTATTCTCCCTGCACATTGCTGAACTTTCCCTTTTAATAAGGACAGCAGTCCATTGGATTTGGGGCCCATCCTTCTCCAGTGTGATCTCATCTTAACTGGTTGCATCTGCACCAGTCATATTTCCAGATAAGGTTGTGTTTGAGATGCTAAGAGTTACGACTTCAATTGAAAAATGTGTAGAGGACACGATTCCCCTCATAACAGCTCTGCCCCACACATAATGATCTTCACAGTGCTCTCCAATATTATAGCTTTCTTGGGGTCAGGTAGTATACTATGTGCCTTTTGCAAGTCTGACATACATCTGAGGGAGCTGGGTTCCAGAAGAAAAAGTCATTCCTACTTCTTGGACCCCGTTTTCCTGGAAGTGAACTGTAAAACTTAAGTAAATAATCCTTTAGGCCTCTCCAAGCTATAAGACCCTTGATTTTTCTGGAAACTAACAGCCCTTCAGCTTGCTGGGAGTACGCTCACCTCAAACTGACAGCAGACAGAACTATTAAGTTACCTTGCTGTCTTTTGTGTTAATCTGTCTCATGTTTAAAACTGAGATCTCACCCCTCTTTTGCCCCCTCATTTTGAGACTCTCACTGCCCAATATTCCATGACTTATAGTACCTTTATTGGGTTTTTTTCACCACTATGACAAAATACCTGACATAACAACTTATATGGAGGAAAGGCTTATTTGGGCTCATGGTTTCAGGAGTTCAGTCCATGGCCAGTCGGTATCCTTGCTTTGGGCCTGTGGAGAAGTAGGATACCATGGGAGGGAACATATGACAGAGCAAGGCAGGGCAGCAAAGAGAGAGAGGAAGGGATGGGGCCTTGCTGACCCCTCAAGGGCATGCCCCAAGAACCTCCCTTTCCTCATCAGGGCCCTCTTCCTGAGGTTCCCGCCACTCCCATAGTGTCAGCCCCTGAAACCTAAGAGCCCTTTCCTGGCCCCCCAATGACCTCAACTCCTATCAGCTGGGGATCATGCCCCTAACACAGGAGCATTTGGAGAACAATAAGATTCAAACCAAAACAATGATATTTGTCATTAATTATTCAATAATTTAAGTAATCTTATAAAATTTATCAATCTACATCTTTTGCTATGTGTGAAAGTGCTTGTATAATTTAACATTAAGAACCCTTGAAGAAGACATTATCTAAGCTGACAGAAAGGAACTCATGTTCTTTTGTAAAAATGGAAATCTGGCCTTCTTAAAAATCTTTGTTGCATTAGGAACTATTAAGTGTGGCATCTGTCTGATATTCATGTGCTCCAGTTCTATGTTTTCATCCCTCTCAGCCTCTTCTTTCCCTTCTGCACTTTCCTCTAGCCACAGTATATGTCCTTGTTTTTATGAGTTTCTCTGTGTATGTTATTGTTAATATCCAACATTCTTATCTTCACACTTCTGTTTATGTTCATTGCTCCCAACATGGCCTTTTCCCATATCTCCTACTCATCTGCCAAGATCCAGCTGAAACCCTTCCTCCCCTATGCAGCCCTTTCTTACCTACCAAGCAAAGACCTGCCATTGTACTGGGTATGTTCTTTTCTCTGCTGTCTGTCACTTTTTACTTTGTACAGCTTCACCTTTATCACTTTACATCTCCAACTCTACATCAGATAGCTCTCAAGTCTCAATTTAGTTATTTGCAAAGCAGGAACCATACTGCTCCCATCTAGAGTAGCTATAGGAATTAGGCAATAAATATAAATGCACTAGAATGCAGTAGATGCACCATAAGTATCAGCTCCCACTTCCCCTTTCCCATGTCGGCATCTGTGCATTTTGCTCATTTCTGTGCCTGTCCTTCCACCATCACCCTCTAGAGTACCACTTGGCATTTGCTGGATGTTAAATATGAGGTGGATGCATGGTAAGTTAAATAGATTATGAGAAAGTCTGAGAATATTTCAGTCTACTCTTTTCATCCAAATAAAGCCAGATTGATCCTTCTTGGGCAAAAAACATAATCTAATCAGTAGGTAAAGAAAAGCAATTTTGACCTTTATTTACAGTCCTTCCCTAATTCTTTTCAGTGACTCCACCTAGACATTCATTCACCTTTTGGCTGCTTGATGTAAGTCTCCCTTTCTTCCTAGATTTGACTTATTCTTTATATTCTTTCTTCTTTCTCTCCCCTCATCCATTAAAATTTACTTGTTTCCTGTTAATTAATTACTTACAGTTCAGATGATCAAAGAAAAAGTCTATTTGCTGTCCAGAAACAACATCCTGGACAGCTTCTAGTGATCCTTACTCTCCATACCCTTGTGTAGTTCCTTAACAAACTAAGGATGACTTAGGTGACCAATAAAATGATGAGAGAAGGATGATGTGTCTGTGTTGTGCAAGGAAATGTCTTCCTTGGGCTCTAGGACTGTTTGTCTTGGGGGAGCTAGTCTCATGTTGTAAGGATTCACAAGCAGCCCAGTGCATAGATTCATGCAGAGAAATATGGAGGCTTGTGACAACAGCCAGCATCAACTTCCTGGGCATAGGAGGTGGATTCCTCAGCCCCAGCCAGCCTGTCAGATGGCCACAGCCCAGGCTAACATCTGAGTTAATGCCATTGCAGACTTCGAGCTTGGAACACCAACCAAGTCATTCCCCAGACCCCTGACCCCCAGAAATGGTGAGAAATAATAAATATGCATTTTTCTTTTAGGCCACTGTATTTGAAGGGAATTAATTACATAGCAATAGATAACTCGCTGCCCATGATCTACTAGTTTCAAAGAGTAGGAGTAAAACTCTTGGGTTTAAGGAAGCACAGATCCAGTGAGGGAAAGACTGGGAAAGGATGGAATACTCAAAGCCTCTCATGTTCTAACCAATTAAAATAAGCATATTTCAGCTACTTTGCAAAATTTTGAAAATCCTAAACTCAGAAATTCCACTCACAGGCATGTGTCCAGTGGAAATGGATTCCTAAAGATGCATGCAAGAATGTTGTTGGCAGAAACATTCTTAAGAATAGTCAAAACCCAGCAACAACAGGATGCTGACCAACAGCATAATGGATAAGTCATAGGATATTCACCGGAATACTGACTGTGTGACAATGAAATGAGTGATCAAGGTACAAGTATGAACAATCTGCATCACAAATTTCTCAAACAGAGCCAGACATAAGAACATCTGTGTGTGATTCTATGTGTTAAATAAACAAAAACAAAACTAGTTTAAATGTAAGATTTCCCACAGTGGGGATAAGGGGCCTTCTATGCTGCTGCTAATGCTCCTGTTCTTGATCTCGATGTTCACAACATGGACAGAGTGTCATTTGGAAAAATCAGTAAACTATACAAACATTATTTGCGCACATTTCTATAGGTGAGTTATACTTAAATATATATATGGTACCGGGGATCAAACTTGGGACCTTGCGCTTGCGTGGCAGGCAGCGGAAACACTGAGTTAAATCCCCGGCCCTACTTAAATATATTTTTAAATATTTAAAAATAAAATAAGTATACTTGAAAACACCAAGTATGAAAGATTCCTAATTTGCTATTACCTTGCTCCAGTCTTCAGTTTCCTAATAATAAGAAAATAACAATTAATATTTATTATGTACCAATTAACCTAAAACATTATTTCAAGCTGCCAGGGATTTAGCTCAGTGGCACCGTGCCTGCCTCACAAGCGCAAGGTCCTGAGTTCAATCCCTGGTACCAAAAACCAAAAAACAAAACAAAACAAAACAAACATTATTTCAAGCAAATAAGAATGACATTTTATTTAATTTCAAAACAATCTGTCAAACCAGATAATATTATACTTGTTTGACAAATGTGGAAGCTGAAATCAAGAGAAACTGGGTCACCTACCAGAGTTACAATATGTACCAATGTCATACATCCCAAGTCTCTGGCTCCTAAGACTTTATTTTTTTCAACAACATCATGCTGAAAAGAGGGAGAATTTTGTCTTGACATTTCTTTGGTACATAGCTAGGATCTATACATGTTAAATGTGAGTGTGTGTGTGTGTGTGTGTGTGCGCACTTAGGTACAATATGTACAGCTACCTACCTACATGTGTGTGGGTGTACATGAGTGTTCACATAGTAAGTCACCTGGACTAAGCTCCATCCATCCAGTGCCAAGATCTAGAAGGAAAGAAAAAACTTGAAGATTGGCTGAGATGGTTCCAAATATTTGCTTTTTGCATTGTGCAATTCAAACATCTGAATAATACCTCTCTTTTCACCCAGATTTTTACTCAGTAGGGAGCTAAGCTCAGACTTGGCAACCTGGTAGGAGAACTAATCAGTATTCATTTCCTGGATGCTTTCTTGCTTCTGCTCCAGAGCTTAGGATACATAAAACTCTCCAAATGAAGATGGATACCTGGTCACCCAGCTAGAGAACTACATACTTTACCTTCCTTGCAGTGGGGAATGTGATTGAGGGTAAGCAATGTGACACCTCCAGGTCACCTCTTTAAAACCAAAGTCCCTTATCCAGGACTTGCTTTTTGTTCCTTCCTACAGACTCAGAGTCAGATTTACAGTATCCTAGCCTAAACCAGAGATGAAGACAGCACCATAGGAAAACACAGAAACAACTCGGAAGACACTTAGTAATGCCTTGTGGAGCAGAGCCACCCCACGAACCTGACTACTTTAATGAGCATTGAGTAAGAGAGAAATAAACTTCTCTTTCCTACAAACCTGTATAATGGAGGGGTCCCCAGCCTGTGCCTTACCTAGCATGCATTTGGCCTTACAGAGGGTAATTCAAAGCAACACATAGACAAGCACCTTGGCAATGGCCAATAGCACAGCCCTCACAGAGCACTTGGTCCCCAAATGAGAGACCACTCTGCAGGAGGTGGGCAGAGGGTCTGTATAGCTCACAACAGCTTCGACACACATTCTTCTTCATTCCTTACCACAAGTACAGGGTTAGGAATTAAATTTATTCTCGATATTTCAGAGCAACTGAGTCTCATACAAGTGCCTTGCCCACATGAATAAGGCATGTCCAGCCAAAAGCTTTCATTACCCCGGGTCTCCTTGGAAAGAAGATTCGAGACAACTGGAGGTTGACAGTGCCTTTTCACTGTTGACGCAGAGTGTGAAACTCCAAGGTAAAACCTCAACCTACTTTCAGTCAGCCTATCTCCCTCACCCTTGTCAACTTAGGGTGAAGTTAAAATATCCAGGCAGGCTCTGACTGTACCCCAGGCTTTGACATTCAAGATGCATTTTAATACACTTGCACAGCAACAGAGCATACCACCTTGTTCCTATTGGCACCTCACACAAACAGGTGAGGTATTTTTACTTCTTCTTATTGTACACAAACAGAAAAACTAAAGCTCATGGAGGTTCAGCCACTTGGCCTCGGTACCCCAGCAAGTAGATGCCATCATCCAGGCCACACATTTCTCTCTTTCTGCAATTTTGAAGTATCTGGTAAAATAATGTTAGTTATTACAGGGTGAGCATCCCTAATCTGAAAATCCAAAACTCAGATTGCTCCCAAATCCGAAACGCTTGAAATCTGAGACAATTCTAGTTTTAAGGATTTTAGATAAAGGTTACTCAACCTCTATTTTGAATGATAGATAAAGGGCTTAGATTGGAGTCTCCTGGCTCTGAGCCCTGTCACTTTCCCTCTTCAACCTCCCCATTCCTAGGTCTGCCTGGGTAGCCCACCCAGCAGTAATCTGGCATCCCTTGCATGGTACTTTCTCCATGCCAAGGGCTGTTCCTCACACTTTCCATTTGTTAACTTTCATCCTTACCCTCCAGCTAGAGTCCCGGAACACAACTGCAGTTAAACAGAATTGAGTTTACCGAATCTTGCAATGAGGAAAAACACAGATGATAGGAAACCGTGAGGTATTTTAGTCAAGGGAATTAGAAGGATGGAAGATAGGATGTGAGCTTGAGCTCACGGATTTTGGGGACAGTTTGAGGAAGCAGAAGTTTGCTCAGTATCAGATGCAGTCAGGAGACAGGGGTAATTCTGTGATTGGGTATCTTCATGAGTTTTATCTAGAATGATGGAAGAACAGAAGGAGGTCAAAGATGTAATAAGAAGCAGCCATCACTCCTATTAGTGAGGAGACGGAGATGTTTGATGTTTTTGTGGTTTGTGTGTGGGCACTGATTTTGCTCATGCTTAGAAAAAAAGGCATGAAATAGCCCCCACTTGTGAGATTATTTATGTTCGGTGGCAGAACACCACAACCCAGTTGTGAGTGCCAGACCTGCACCTCACAACTCTAAGTGCTTGGCTGAGTCCCTAGCACCATAGCAGTAAGAGGCTGCTTTGCTTTTTCTCCTTGATTTAATCTGCACAACAAATATGCGCATTGGATTCTGTGAGTATCCCCATTTCACAGACGAGCAACAGGAAGCACAGAGAGGATGACAGTGACTTGCTGGACCACATTGCTAACAAATGGAACCAGAGTGGAGACCCAGGTCGTGTGCTCTCAGAAATCTTTTCTCTCACCCTCTGAGGCACTCCAGGTCTCCAGTGATTCCCCCAGAGCCACGGTGACACCCCAGTGCTGTGCCCTGGTGGACACACGCTCTTCTCAGTCTTGCTTGTGTGTGCACGTACAGAGCTGGACAGTGAGGACCCACCGTGCTCCAGATTGCCCCTCTGGGAAGCAGCTGGAATTCCTGACCCTGACAGCCTGCCTGGACTGTGCTCTCCTGTCCAGCTCGAACTCTCTGGAAACCTGCTCTGCCTGCTGCCTTAGACAACCCCATCGTGCCCCCCCCCCCCCCGCTGCCGGTCCTCCCCAGTGACCTCCCCACCCTACCCAGGGAGGCTGGGCTCCTGGCCTGCCCAAGCCCAAGTGCCTGTTGTGACATCCTGAAAGAATCTGACTGTGGCCCCCTGGGGTGTTCCTTACACACTGCCTGCAAATTGGGCGTGGTCTGGGGAAGGAGCTAGCTGAGTCTCTGCTTGCCAGATACAGGGACTCAGCAAGTTACTCGGTCCTGCCAAGGGTTACCAGCTGCACAACCAAGGCCAGTGATGCCATGTCACAGTGTGGCGAGGAAGCCTGGGTAAAATTTTTCGTGTCACATGTAAGCCCCACACGATTGTGGGCACAGTGGGGAAGGTCTCCTGTCTTTTACACACATGTGCTACACTTTGTATTTCTGTTTGTTTGTTATGGTGAGAAGTGAGGAAGATTAAATTTCATATCTGTGTGGATGTTGAGCAGACAATGAGAGTGATCAAGGGAAGGCATCTAAGCAACAAGCTGCCTGTGCAGGGGAAGCCCTGTGCTCCTCCTTTAAGGAGGAAGTGGCTGTGCGTGCACACACACTAGAGTCAAACTTGTATGAGTCAAATCCTTGCCTGCCCCAGGGCTTGTTGTGTGACTTCAGGCAATCTGCATAATCCAGGCTTCCTCTCTTCACAGGTGGAGCATGAGCTCAAGGAAGAAGGTGTCTCCCTGGCCACACGAGGTGGTCACTACCTTGAGCAGAGCAGTGTGGGGCCAGGCCCTCCAGCATGAGGACCTTCAGGGAGTTTCAGTTTTCAGTTTCAGCATGGGGATGTAGGCTATTGAATGTAATGGAAGAAGTATTGCATTTAGCATCAGAATATCTGTATTCTTGATATGGTGCTGACATTGGGTGTCCTCGGACAAGTCACAACCTCCACGTTTTTCTTCTTTCCCTCCTCAATAGCAGAAGATGACATTTAACAAGCCAAAGGTTAAGTGCTTTAAGTTTAGTTTTCTCATAACCACTCTCCAGTGTGTAATGTCATGGTCTCCTTTCTAAAGATGAGGGGAACACAGGCTTAGAGGAGTTGACGGGTTTGTCCAAAGCCACACAGCTAATGAGTTGCCAAGCTTTGTTTCATGCAGTCAGACTCCAGAGCCTGTGCTCTTCCTGCAACCACAAACAGCATCTGAAGACTTCCCTGCCCTTACCCGAAACCCTGCTCTCTTTGTGGCACTGGTGTCAGATGGGCCTGTAGGATTTGACCTAATGACATCACTCGTGGTGAGATGTGCTGCTCAGCTGTGATGCTGTCCTGCTCAGCTGTGACCTTGGAGGGTGACAGCCGCTCCAAAGTCCTGAGCAAGAATGTTTCCAAACTGCAGTGTTCAGCCCTGAAGAAGGACAGTCTTTCCACATGAGTGCTTTTGAGTGACTTGGGCTGTCCCTAGCAGAGAGACTCAGGCACTGTGTAGATGGTTGCTCTTAAGCACCTGAAGCTCCTGGCACACGGCTCGAGCCAGGGGCCCAGTTCAGTGAGGTCTCTTCCTCCTCCTCCTCCTCTTCCTCCTCCTCCTCTTCCTCCTCCTCCTCCTCCTCCTTCTCTCATCTTTTCATGTTTGATGTTCTTTAGCTGCCATTTCCACTTCAGATCCAGCATATCCTGAGGTTTCCGTGAGGTTACCAGAGCCGACTTGCCCTGAATGTAATTTGGCCAACTTTATCATGGCCTCTAGGGCTGGGGTGGATATAAGGGGAAAACATTTTTCCTAAGCTCTGGCTCAGGCTGCTTCAACATCTGTCAAAAACAAGGGAGTTTACCACACAGCCCTCTCACAATGAAGCACTCAATGCTTGGCTCCCTGAAGTGACCTTTCTGGAGAAAATGCTTTTTTGACTCTCTCCATCTTTCTGAGAGAGGGAGTTGTGAGGCCAACCACGTAGAACAAGTCTTTGGTTTCCCCCCCTGCAGATTGCTGTTCTAATACCTTGAGCCAAAGCAGGAAGAATAGCGCCTCAGTATTCCCTGCAGTGACCTCCCCCTGCCAGGGTGCAGAATGAGGAGGACAGGGAAAGGCTAACAGGCACCAATGGCTCCCACCACTTTCCCTGTCACAGCCTTGCGCTCTGAGGACAGGACAGATCTGTGTTCTCAGGAAACAGCATGTTGGGAGCACGGTGGGGAAAGGGGACATGCTAAGACATCATCAGTAATTGTCCATCCCTTCAAGACCTACCGAGCTACAACTCAAAGTGTGATCCCCAGATCGGCAGTATCACTGTCACCCGTGAGCTGGAGATTGTTTGAAATACAGAATCCCAGGCTCCCCACCAGGTGGCTGAATCAAAAGCTGCACTCAATGAGGATCCCCACCCAGGCAGTTGTTGGGCATCCTAAGGTTTAAGAAGCTCTGGTCTGGGGAAGATTTGAGGCAAGGCTCCTAGCTATGTCCCACAGAAAGCCAGAGCCCTGGAACACTTTCTGTGGAAGACTCGATCCCCCCTGAAAAAAAATGTGTGAATTCCCAGGGGATTCACACTCCCATGGTCCCTTCCAGTGCCCCGGGACAGGAGAGTTGACAGCTCATTTTGCCATCTCTTACACCCTTTCTCTGTCTGTTCCAAGTCAATCCCTTGTTCAGTTTCCACCAAAATCCACCTCATGCACACCAGCTGTATATAGATCTACCCCAACAGGCAGGAAGGGTGAAATAAGGCACTTTATCCATTTTATATTGACCCCTGGATATCTCTGTTCTTTGGCCATGAAACAATGGCAAGTTTTCACTGGTCCTTTCACCTCAGGTGCCCTCTACCCCACCCCAGATCATTGGATACTCGCTTCCCACCTCTCATACTTGGCTCCTCTCCTGTCTTCTCTTCCTGACCAATCAGGAGCAAAACTCTTCTTATTTTCCCTATGGAGCAGTGATGACAAAGCTCCTAGTCTTCACATCTTGCTCTCAGAGCTCACCTTCCATCCCATGAGTCTCGAAAAGACTTCCTCACATACATATTTGTAGTGGCACTATCCACAAGAGCAAGAGGCGGATACCGCCCAGTGTCCATCAACAGATGAGTGAGTAAACAAAACAAGACATATGCCTATAATAAAGTATTATTCAACCTTTAAAAGGAAGAAAATTCTGACTGCTCTGATGTGGGGACTTAAGAACATTATGCTGGATGAAATAAGCCGCTCCCCCACAGGACAAATATTATATGACTGCTCTTATATGAGATACCAAAAGCAGCAGAACCCATGGAGACAGAAAGTAGAGTGGTTGTTAGGGGTTGGAGAGAGTGCGAATGAAGAGTTTTATTTAACAAGTACAGTTCTAATTTTTTAAGATAGGAAGGTTCTGGAGTTTGCACAACAATGAATATTCTTAACCTACTGAATTGTAATGGTTACATGGTAAATTTTATTTCATTTTATTAAACATAATTTAAAGTAAAAGCTAAAAAGTCTTTAGGAACGCCATGTAACTTTCCTATTTTCCTCTCCTATCTTCGGGATCAATGTATAATATATGCTGCCCTAAAACTCTACCTCACAGGGATATTTTAAAGTGTGTATAAATTGTTGTTCTTAAAGGAGAAGACACAAAGACAATTCCTTCTCCAAGAGGAATTGCAGTGCCAAGAGTTAAGGTAGCTCATTTTCCCTTGTGGTCTCTGGGTCTTCCTTTTTCCCTCCCCATCTTGCTGAGGCTCCCCCTGGTCCTCTCCTCCAACCCCTTGATGTGCCATGAGTGTGTTCTCACGTACACACCCATTCTCATAAACATCTGTGTATTCTCTCTGGTATTTCATCAAGTTTCAAGGCCTCCAGTAACTCCTGTTGAGACTTCTCTTCTGAATTCATGAGTAGTGTATCTAGTATATCCTGCATTTCTCCCTCAGGCCCCTCAATTCAGCATGCTCAAAACCAGAGCTAACATTTCCCCAAAACTATCTTCCCCAAGGTATTTACCCTCAGTAAAAAGTATGGCCATCCGTCTGGCTGTGAAGAAAGAGAGCTGGGAATCACTCAGCCACTGACCTCGCTCCTCTCCACCCTCACCTCTAAAAGCTCTGCTCACAGAGAAAGTCTCCATGAGACACTTCCCAAGGGCTCATTGCTCTCTTGTTATCATCAGAGGCCACTGCAGGGTGGACATGGATCTGCTCCATGTGTCTTCTTTACCCAAAGATTCAGGCTGAAAGAGGGACCTATATTTAGGAAATGATATTCTTGTGTTAGAGGATAAGAAGACAAGGCTAAAACTTGTGATGGCTTTTCATGTCTCTGCTTGTCCTTGGCCTAAATCTCCCCCTCTCGGGTTCCATTGTCTAGAGCAAGCCATATGCCCACATCTGGTGTAAGTGAAACCAGAGCCCCCTCTATCTATGGTTTTGCTTTCCGTGACTTTAGTTAACCATCATCAATTATTGTCTGAAAATATTAAACAGAAAAATCTAGAAATAAACAATGCATAAGTTTTAAATTGCAGCTGATTTGGAGTAGAGTGGGGAAGTCTTGCAGAACTTTAGTCATCCCTTTGTCCATCTTATCCGTGCTGTGTAACCATAGAACCCAGCCCTAGTCACTTGGTATCAGATCGACTGTGTGCAAGTGACCCTCACTTTTGTTAATAATGGCCCAGAAACACAACAGTAGTGATGCTAGCAGCTTGAACATGCTAAAGAGATGATATAAAATGATTTTAAGGACCATCTTGAATTAACACAAGAAGGGTGAATAAAGTTCTACAAGATATTGTGAGAAAGAGGTCATATTAACATAACTTATTATAGTATGTTGCTATAATTCTATTTTATTATTAGTTATTGTTAATCTTTTTGTGCTTAATTTATAAAGTAAGCTATCATATGTATATATGTATGCACAGCAAAAACATAGCATATATATGCAGTGTGATCAAACTATTCAGTGAATGTTTGAAATAAAAATTTTATTACAGTAAAAGACACATTGCCAGTAATCCCCTTCAAAATACTCCCCTTTACTTCAAATGCACTTATCTCATTGTTCTTGCCACTTTCTAAACAAGTTCTAGACATTCCCTTTTGTGAGTGCCTTTAGTTATACTGTCACAGCTGCCTTTTTGTTCTGAATGGATTAAAAAATGTTTACCTTTCGTGATCATTTTGACTTTGGCGAGGACCCAGAAGTCACACGGTGCCAGATCTGGTGAATATGGTGGGTGAGGACACACGGTGATGTTTTGCAAGCCAGTTTTCTGTTGGAGGGCATTCGGCAATAGCATTCATTCATTTTTAAATCATACTTCGTAAAGTCACTCATGAAAGGAGACTTCTAAAACTGCTTCAGAAAGTGGTGAGTATAAATGTTCAAAGTGAGGGGGAGTATTTTGAGGGAAATGAATGGCTATATGTCTTTTACTGTAATAAGTTTTTTAAGATTTAAATTTCACCACCTATTTTGATCAAAACTCATAGGTTTTAGAACTATCCTTGGTTTCAGGTGTCCACGGGGGTCTTAAGCATATCTCCAGAAAATAGGGGTGAGTACTACTGTAAGGTGAAGGATGTTCTTCCAGAGAAACCTTTGTAAGGTAAAATCATCTTACCAGGAGGAGGAGCGAGGAGATACGTCCAGTAACAGCTTCCATTGCTGCCTGTGTGCGGCCAGTTCTACCTGCAGAAAGGCCACTGTTAGAAGAGTGCCCAGGTCTGCTCCACCTGGACCCATCAGGAGCTGGTCTCCTGAAGGGAAACAGTTTTTTAAAAATGCTGGTATGCTCCTTGTATTGCACCAAGTAGCTGAGAAACCAGACAACAGAGAAAAGAAGACCAGGCAGACCATCATCGAGGCAGAGCTGGGGAGAAAGGAAAAGGACGGCAGCGTTGCTGGAGCTCCCCGAAGCCTTCCTCTCCCAGTCCTTGTTGTCCCTGCAGTTCTCCCTGTAGCTCACTCATAACCTTGAGTTCCCTCAATCATTCCTGCATCTTATGATGAATTTCTATATCTCATTTAGCTAGATTTCTCACGTTAATTGGCTTCCTTTGCTTCCAACCAAAGGAATTTTGAGCAATTCACATTTACTTTTCTCAGCCTGTTTGTTCAGCTAAAAATCAAGACAGCAATGCGGAGTCACAGGATTGTTGCAAGAAACAAATGGAATGAAAAATATTGTAAAAATGGGAAGGAATATTATTGTTGAAGAGAAATATCACGGACGGAGCAAAATGACTTAGAGAAAAATTTTTTTCTGAACTTTTCAAACACTGCTTTAAAAATAAGAAAAATAATGATAGAAACTAAGGAGCGATATAGCTATCCGAATATACCAGACACTCTTCTAAGAAGCTCGTATATACTGATTCCTTTAATCTTCACATCTCCCATCCCTTACTATGCAGATCAGGAAACTAAGACATAAGAAGGGTTTAAAAGAAAAGGTCAAAAAAATTAAAAATCCAAAGGCAAGGTTATACATATAGGACTAGATAGTTCCTCGTCTGCAAAATGAGGATACCCACAGATGGCGTTTTGAGAATTAAATACAATGTCTTCACAGTATATACGACGCATAGTAAAAACCAATTAAATAACCTTTCACAAGAATACATCATAATTCGTTTTCTTTATTGCATTGTAAATTAAGGAAATAAGACATGAAACTATGTAGAGGTATCTGCCAGGTCTGCATCGGCTGAAGGTTTAACCATGGCTGAAGAATCTGCCTCCAGTGACTTGTTTGGGAAGCTGGTGCTGGTTGTAGGAAAGAGACCTTGGTTCTCCCCATGTGGCCTCTCCATGGTTGCCTGAGTTCCTTTCCAACATAGTGTGACTCCCCAGAAGGAGAGAGAGGCCGGGTGGAAGTTCTCCTTTTCAAAATCCAGCCTCTCAAGTCACACAGAATCACTTTCTTTACATTTTGTTAATTAAAAGTGAGTCTCTAAGCTTGACTGGTGCTCAAAGGAGAGAAACGAGGCTTCACCTACTAAAGAGAGAATTGTAACCTATTTTAAGGCAACACACTTAGCAACATGAGAGTCTGCAGTTCTTGTATGAATTACCTAGCCTCTGCTTGAAATGAATCAGAGGCTTCTAATACTGTATGTCTCAGGTTAAGACCAAAATCTTCAGCATGGTCAATATTGCCATGTGAGCTCTGCCTCCTGCACGCTTCCAACTTCTGAAGAGGACCCCTGCAGTTTATGTTATGCAACCGGGCTGCTTGCAGTTTTTCAAAACGGTTGCATTGCTGCGCATGCTGTCTGAAAACTTCCATGAGGATGTGTCCTTGGCCCTTGTGTCCCTGCCCAGCCTCCCTTGCCTGTGACCACCCACTCATCCTCCAGACACCACATAAATATCCCCTCTTCTTCAAATTTGCCCTAATCTCACAGACCAGCCCAGATTCTGCTGGAAGATTTTATAAATCCTTGGATGGTTTTAGTGACACTTTTTCACCTGCAATTTTGTGTGGGTGTGATCATTTGATTCATGTCTGGCTTTCCCACTAATTTTGTTTTGGGACAAATGCATCTATCTCCTCTTCACTCTTTGCACAGTACAGAGCTGTAACACACATGCACTGAATTAAAAGCATGCTGCATGAAGGATGCCCAGACCAGGGTCTCCTCATAGCTGAAGGGGGTCACACACTGGTAAAATACCCTATTTGTAAGTGTGCTTCAGGGGAGATTGAATGCACCCGATTAGGGCCGACTGGATGACTCTTAAATATCCTTTATTTCAGGAGAGTCTTTGAGGTTCTATGCATCTGTGACTCCTCAGTTTCAACTCATTGGTCAGTGAACTCTATCTCCTTGGGTGACACCCAGCCCAGCTCTCTGGCTTCAAGAACACACCCTCTTAAGGGCAGCCTACCTCAGGTTCAGCTTAACCTTCTGATACTCATGTCAAGCACAAGAAAAGGCAATGTTGGAACCTTTGGGAACAGCTGGCTGAGGTTCTAAGGAGGCCTTCTGTGGCTCCTTTAAGAAGCTTTACAAGGTTAAGGTTTAAGCTAAAAATAAGCCCCCAAGGCTCTTTAAAAAGCTTCTAAAACTGTATGTCCACAATGGCCATTTTTTGAAGGGCCAGTGAGCTTTTAAAAGCTCCAAAAACCACCACTTGGCCTGCCTCCCAGAGTGGAGAAATTTGTCATATGTTTAAAAACAGACTTGCATTTATATTTTCTATGCTGTGTACCTAAAGCACTCTGCACCTATCCAAGGGTCTCAAAATGCAGATCACCATATACAAGACTTTGTATCTGAGAGGCCATTTGCTTCCCACAGCAAATTGTCCCCAAATAACCATGAATTTCAATTCACTGCCTATGAGGAGATTAGATCAAGACTCCTGTTCACTCTCTTGTCCTATAGATTTCATCATGCTATATAGCACGCTGCATGTTATTATTAGTGCATACACATGCACACACACACATACAAACACACACACACACACACACACAGAGGAAAAGTAAACTTACGGCATTCACGGGGTGTCCAAGAAAGTGTCTAGTCAGATAGACTGTTTATCAGATGGTCAGCAGCAAATGAGGAAGAGCATTCCTGATGAGTCAGAAATGAATTTGCCAAAGATGTTTTGCTATTTGTAGGTGGATTGGAAATGGACATGGCACCATATTCTAGGCTTTCTGAATCCTTCAAACCACAAGAAGTGAGGAAACTGAGATTCAGAGAGCCTGTGGGTCTATGGGTCTCCATGGGTCTATGAGCCTTTATGCGTACACATTCACTGCTTTCTTAGCAGACACTGTCTAGCCATCCATAAATGGCTATAATGCAGTAGCAGCAGGGCTCGATGCTATAAAGAGGTATCAGTACAATACAATGCGTGCACACTACAGTGTGATGAAACCTATAGGAGAAAGGAGTGAACAGCAAACAGCCCTGAAGCGATCTCTTTACAGGCAATGAATTGCAGTTTGTGCTTATTTGAGATAGTTGTTTGCTGGGGTAAGAAGTCTTACGTGGAGGGATGGAGCCAGTCACTCTTCCCTCTGTAACATCGGGACGGCATTCATCTAGCTTGAGCTCCACTACCCCGGTGACAGGAGCTTCCTGCCGCATGAGGTAGGACAGCTCTGGACAATTTAGATGACCACTGAAAGTTATTCCCTTTAATCAAGCCTCCATCCGTGTTCCTGTGGTTTCCACCCACTGCTCCATATTCTGAGGTTTGGAACATCATCAAACTGATGATTCCCACGATCACAAGAGCCCTATAATGTGTGAAAATTGCTCTACACATTCTCCACGGATGCTTCTCTTCCTCACAGTAGAGCCTCCTTGTATGAAGAAGTGGTAAGACAAGTAGAAAACATATTGATTCTAGGAACAAGAGGAGTTTTGAATCCTGGCTTCACTACTCATGGATTGTGGATCTTGGAACAAGTTACTTCCCTTCACGGAACTTCAGTTTCCTTATTTGCATAACAAAGATAATAACATCTCTCATACAAAGTTATTTCACAGATAAAATGCAACCACCCATGTGACAGTATTATCATCATGCTTGGAATATAACAAGCATGTAGAAAATGTTATCATTTGTGAGATGGAAATGGTGAAAAATAAAGTATTTCTTCCCTGTTTGGTACAGAAAGAATGAGTAAACATCATTTTCAAGGATCGTGGGCTGAACAAGTTCTTAGGAGTCTGAGACACTTGTAGATGACTTGAAATGTCCTGGGTGCATTCTGAGTTACTACCTAACACAGGACTCTCAAGTTTTAACCGGAACCAGAATCACCAGAGAGACTTGTTGGAGTGGAGTGCTGGGCCCACCCGTGAAATTCCAATAGTCTGGGGAGGGGTCAGAGGACGTGCACTTCTGACCAGGCCTTAGTGAGGCCAATGCTGCCAGGTCTAGAGCTCACCCCATGGAGTGTACCAGGTCACTGTGACTTGCCCAAGCACTACATCTGTGTCTCATTTCCTGTCTCAACCAATCCTCCCAACACTCCTCTGAGGTAACCTACGATCAGGTCCTCTGCAGAGACGAAGAGAATAAAATGGGAGGTTCATAAACCCTCCCTTTTGACACAGTCATTATCACAGCTGAGGTTGACACCAATGTCTGATTTCTCCTAAGTCTGCACTCTTAATTTCCAATTAGCAAAGGAGTAAACAGAAGCACAGAGGAGTCACATTTTTCCCAGATCACATATATAATAGGTGGTTGAATTCGTTTTCAAATCCAGGTCTGTCTGGATGTGTCCAAGCTCTTAATTCCAGCTTCTGTGCATTGCAAGGTATGTGGCAGGCCCTGACCAGTCTAGTTTGGAGCCTGGAACCTCCCTCCCACTTCCTGATTTTCACTCTGTCCTTTCCTTTTTGCTTGACGTCACCAGGTAACTCTCACCTTTCTCCGGGCACTTGACAGAGTGGGCTTGGTCTTCCTCGGCCCGAATGACTGCAGCAGGAAAATGACTTAGAGCAGGCAGTTCTTCATCCACCCTCATCTGGTGTTTTTCCTTCAGAGGCTGGAAAGAGATGTGGCCTCTGCACATTTAGATTGGACCATCAATTACTTGTGCCATGGATATGCAGAGTTCATTAGGGCTCTGCTGGCCGCAGGAGAGCACCTGGGCTGAGAAAAGTAAACTTACCTTGGCAATTTCAATCTGAGTTGCCCCTCCAAGTGGAGCCCAGACTGGCTTGCCAGACTCTAATGTGACCAATTATTTCTGTCTTCAGTTCCTAGGTCATAAATCCTGCTCTGGCACACAGTGCCTAGCTTTTTAGGAGAGAAAGTCGCTTTTAGGATGGACTCTGCCTTTTGCAGTGGGGCTGTGTGATGTTGTGGTTTGCATCTTGGACTTGAAGTCAGGGTGTTGCTGGCCCTCACTTAGCTTTGTCAACAACCAGCTGTGCATGGCTATCACATTCCCATTCAATTCCTCAGTTATAAAATGGACCCAGTGTTCCCTGCTGGATTGTGACATTGTGATAGGGAAAAGAGGTTAGGTATCTGTAAGAGCCTGCTGAGGATATCTAGGTTTATCTGAAACCTATAGCTAATTTCCTAAAGGGAATGTACGTAGTGAATTCAAGGCTTGTTCCCACTTCAGGGTCTTTGCACATACTATTACCTTGACAAGCATGTTCTTCTTTTAGTCATCATATAAATGGATTATTCAGTCCTTTCCCAGCATTTTATAATTCCTCTGTCCTCTCTGAAAATCACTTATTTTTTATCCTCTTCAGACTAACACACAATCTATACATACCTTGTCTGTTTCTTCATTTGCACAATTGCTATCCAATGACTTTGCAGGCTGCCAGGTTATTTGGGGGCAACCTTCTGAGTCAGTATTTATCCTCCTCAGAGGCTGTGAGGCTCAGTCTTCAAATCTATGCCTTCTGCTGCTCATGTGGCCCTCCAAGTTTTCAAACTCAACAACCAATAAAAAGTGCAAAGTTAATTGAGTGCTGATGGCGACACTGAGCTAAGATGCTTGTATTTGTTAACCTAGCTTTGTTGTTTGACTCATGCTTATTACATGTAATAGATCTGATCTGTTGCTTTAAAAAGGCATGGAAAACAAAATGAAAAAGCCAGTTCTCACTTTGAAGGGGCTTGGTCTAAAAGGAGAGAGACACAAAGTAGCAAACAATGACAGGGGAATCTGTTAAGTCTTATGCTGAGGCTTGTCACGTAAGGAAATGTGACAAAATGGCACGGGCAAGGCAGGATGAGAAATGACCATGGTCAGGGCCTTGAAAAAGCTCAGTGCAGGGTGAATCTAGTGGAGGGGAAAGGAGAAGAGCAAATGCGACGGGTCATCAGGAGCCAGTCCACAAACCTGTCATGAGTGATGCCTGTTTGCTTGCTCTTCTGCTCATCTTTTAGTGGATGGTCAGGATCCCAGCTTCTGAGTCTTCAGTATCAAGCATGGTGCCTGTCCAGAATTGACATTTGGGTATCATTTGCAGAATATGCCTTGAGCAAAGGACACAGGTCCCATGGAGGTGGCAGGTGGGAGAAACAGGTGCGTGCAAGTTGGAGAAAGTAATGACCAACCTGGGGAGAGATGCAGGGGCCTGTATTTTGACCTTGTATTTTGTATATTTGTATACATATCTACAAAGACTGGGTCAGTAGTTTGGCCAAAATAGCAATGGAAAGTAGAAAGAATTAGTCTAGCTTTACATGGCATAACCAAATAGTTTTAAAATCTGATAGATAATTAGTGGTAAAGTTAAAGCTGTTATTGTACAATTGTAATGAATTTTATAATTTTTAGCTGTAGTTGTCTATATCAAACTAGTATAGTTAGCAATATATGATTAAATGGAAAAAGAGGCTCTTTGGTAATGAAGGTTAAAAATCCAGAATTTGGAATCAAATAGATTTATAGAAAGAGCTTTGCCACTTTCTATGTGACTTTAGACAACTACTTAACCTCTCTGACTGTCAGGTTTTCTTTCTATAAAATAGACTAAAAGGGCAAGCGAGTTTGAAGGTGATTAAATGGTGTGTTTCCATTAGGTACTGCTGCCTATCCAACCACCCCAAAATTTAGTGGCTTAAGACAGCAATAATGATTACCTCTCACAGGCCTGTGGGTTGTCTAGGCTCAACCAACCAGTGCTTGGAGGCTCTGATGTAGTTGCAGTGAGACATCAGCTGGGGCTGGGGCCATCTAAGGGTTTAACTGGCCTGGCTGTCCAAGGTGACTCACACACTGAGGTAGGTGGGAGCTCAGCTATGGCTGTCAACTGGAATACTTAAACATGGTCTCTCCTTGTGGCACACAAACCCAACAGGACCAGGGCAGGATTCCAAAGGGAAGTATCCCAAGAGCCAGGCCATTTATCCTTTTGAAGATGCTCAAGTCTCTTATAAAAACTGGAGTAGCATTTGCATATCCTCCCTTAAACATTTTTTCCCCATTAAGTTTATTGGTACATTTTAGGTATAAAATACAGTTACATACATCATTGGGATCTTGTACCATTACATGAGTATCTTGGTTCTTATTTTTTTCCCTTCCCCTGCCCTCCCTTCACCCCCTCCACCCTTTCCTATTTGCAAAGACTTTATTTCCATTTTTTTCCTTTTCTCATATTTTTTTCTTTTCCCTTCTTTCCTTTCCCCTACCCCTCCCACTTCCCCTGCTCCTCTAGATCTTTACTTCCTATTACACAGTATCACTTATACATTTTTAAAATTGCAATATCAAGATCTAGGAGACACTACCACAGATTTTACAGAATTTAAAAGGATATAGAAAGCATATTACAAAAATCTGTTTTGAAATAAATTTGACAATTTCTAAGAAATACCTTGGAAGACAAATGAATGAAACTAACTCTGGAGGAAATATAAAATTTGAATAGCACCTATTAAAGAAAGTATATTCCTAGCTTGAAAACCTACCTATATGACAACAACAGGCTCGTATATATTTTAACTGATAAATTATATCAAACATTTAAAGCAGAAAAAAAAAGGAACACTTCTCCCCTCATTTTAGGAAATCAACATTGTGCTAATCCTAAAACTGGATAAAGATAATAGAAGAAAAATGTATGAACATAGATAGAAATTTGTTTAACAAAACAGTTAGAATTCAGATCTGGCAGTATATAGAAAGTGGTTTTATTATAGGTATGGCAGTGTTGGTTCAGCATTGGAAGATCCACCCCCAAAAGTCATCATATTAACAGAAGAAAGGAAAAAGCCATATGATCCTGTCACTAGTTGGAGAAAAAGTATCAAACTAAATTCTACAGCTGTTCATGGTAAAAGCTATCAGGAGATTAGAAGTAGAACAGAACCGTCTCAACAGATTAAAGACATTTACTCCATACTTCCAGCAAAAACTCCTTCTATGAATGGAGAAGATACAATGCTTTTTCCCTAAGGTGGGGAACAAGGGCAGATATGCCTATTCTTCATCTGTCTACTAAACTTTGAAACATAGGCCTAAACCAAAATAGTCTGGCAATAAAATGACACAATTAGGATAGGATTGGCAAGGTAGAAGCAAAATCTTTATATGTAGATGAAATGATCATCTACAGAGAAAATACTGAGAAATCTCTAGGATCCCCTAGAACTTGTATTTGAATTTAGCAGGATTAGAAAACACAAGGTATATATAAAAATTCGGGTCTATGTATACTTGCTATAAACGAAGAACTGGATATTGAAATTGAAAAGTTATGTAGGAGCACAAAAGACCTAGAAAAGTAAAAAAAAACAAAACAAAACAGTGTTGGAAGACATTTAGTACTTAATTTTTAGACTTCCTCTAAAGCTACAGTAATCAAGGCAGTGTTGGTATAAGGAAAGACACATAGATCATTGGAATAAAACAGAGAATCTAGAAATAGAACCACACATATATGGTCCACTGAGTTTTGAAAGATTATTTAACATTAACATTTTATAGAATACAAACTCAATTCAAGAGCAGAGGAAAAGATAGTGTTTTCAGCAAATGGCACTAGAACACCTGGTATCCGTATATAAAAAATTAACCTCAACCCTTCATTTCCATACATTAAAAATAACTTGAAAAGATCTATGAACCTAAATATGAAAGCCTAAAAGTATAAAACTTTAAGAAGAAATTATAAGGGAAAATTTTTATGATTTTAGGGTAGGCAAGTACTTCCTAGGATACAAAACACATGATGTATAAAAGAAAAAATTGATAAATGAGATTCCACCAAAATTTAGAACTTTAAATGACATCCTTAAAATGAAAAGCAGTCCTTAAACAGACCATATTTCCAATGCATATAACCTATGACCAGAATATATAAGGAACTATTACAGTTCATTAATAGACAACCCAATTAAAAAGTAGACACAAGAAGATAATAAATAGCCAGTATAGCACAAGGAAAGGTGTGCAGCTCTAGAATCAGAAAAATACTAATCAGTACAATAACAAGAGTGAATTATACACTCATTAGGGAGATGAAGTTAAAAGTTTTAAAAGCCTTGTCATGGCTTTTTTTGTTGTTGGAATCTCCCCCCTTTGCGTTTAATTTGTCATGCCCAATGGATTCATTCTGTTGGGTTTCCTGGGGTTGTGATACTCATTGTCTTTTCCTAGGATATTGTTTAAAAGTTTTTGGAGTGTTGGTTTGGTATTCATGAAGATCCTAAGGCTCTTTTTACCATGAAAGTATCTTATTTCTCCATAAATTTTGAAAGATAGTTTTGCAGGGTACATCAATCTGGGTTGGAGGCTGTTTTCCTTTAGGGCTTGAAATACATCACTCCAAGCTCTTCTTGCCTTGAGGGTTTGCACTGAGAAGTCTGCTGTGATTCTGATGGGATTTCCTTTGTATGTGATTTGTTTCTTTTCTCTCACTGCTTGTGGAATTTTGTTCTTCTGTTGGGTTTCTGGAATCCTAACTATTATATGCCTATGTGTAGATTTTTTTTGATCAAGGCCAGTTGGAGTCCTATAATGCCTCACTTATCTGTATGTCAAGTTCTTTTCTCCTGCTTGGGAAGATTTTTGCCATCACTTCTCTGAACAGTTTTTTTTATATCATCTGCACTCTCTCCTGTTTCTTCATTGACTCCAATCAGTCTTATGTTATTCTTCTTTGCATCGTCTAGCAGCTGCTCGATTGCTTTCTTGTGGTCCCCTACAATTATAAAGCAATTTTTCTTTTTCTTGGTCACTAATTGCAATCTTATCTTCTATTTTTGAAATTCTGTTCTCACATTGGTTCATTCTGCTGCGTAGGCTTTCAATGGAGTTTTTAATCTCCTAGAAATCTGTTTGCATCTGTTTTATGGATTCCATTTGTTTCCTATGTTGGGATTCCATCATGTTCCTCAGCTCCTCTATTTTTTTTAATCTGTGTCCTCTCTAGATTTATTAATCATGTCTTGCACTATGGGCACACTCTTTGCTGTTATCTGAGAAATTATTTCTGATTTCACTTCTTCCAGATCCTCTTTTGTTGCCAGTTCAGAGAGTCCAGGTGATTGAGTAGCAGATTGTTCCATCTCATTTCCCTTTGGGGTTGCTGTAGGTGATCTGGAAGCCTGTTTTTGAGGCTTGTTTACATGTCTTCTCATTTCCACTCGGGGGAGGGGTGCTGCTGGCACCCACGTGGCTCACCTCCTCTGCCCTAGGAGTGGTGGAATGGTGGCGGGGTAGCCTCCTCCTGGGCACTGGGGTTGGCTTACCTCCTCTGCCCTAGGAACAGTGGAATGGCAGCCTCCTCCCTTAAACTTTAGATCATCTGTAGATTACAGTCCTGATCCAATATTGTTCAGGGAATGATGACATGATAAAAATTCTGTACATGTTCAATATACTCACAGTTTGTAAAATGTTTTCCACGTGTGGCTGATGGAACTGTTGAATGGAGAGCCTGCAGAGACACCAGGCCAGCTATACTGTGAAAGAACCAGGAGTAAGCTGAGGAGCCTCCTGTGGCTTTGCCCTGGGTCTAGAAAATCATTTCTGCTGGGTTCTGTTGGTCAAATAAGTGACTGAAGCCAAGCCAGATTCCAGTGGAAGATTCAAGTAGTGGGCATCCCCTCTTGTTGTGAAGAGTGGTGTGCATCTAGAGAGAGAGAGCAGGAATCAGGGACAGTCCTTTTTGGAGACCATTGGCCACAAAACACACAACATATCAGGGACACACAATAAGTATCAGTTCACTCGGTCCTGTTTTCACATTAACTCATTAACTTTTAGAAACTCTATGCATATTATAGTTTCGGAAAGTCAAAGCTGAGAAAGATGGGGCTTTAAAGATGATATCCTATACAATGGAACATTATATCCCAAGGCAAAGGAGAACTGAACCCATGGCTTCAACACTAGTCTGCCTCCCAGGGTTTCAATATAATAGGCTCCTGAGTTGCTCATAAAACACATGGTTCTCCACATTGCCTTACTCTGCTTAGAGTATTTTCACATACACAGCTGAAAGGCAAAGTGGGGCCATGGAAAGTCCTTCGATTTGGGAATGAATGATCTATGTTAGAATTCCACTTCTGTTCTTCTATGTAATGATTTTAAACAAGTTGGTTAATTTTTCTGAGCCTCAATTCCCTGAACTCTAAAGAAGATCAAATAAAGCATAGGGCACCAGGAAATTGTGAGTGTTGAGGTCACAAATGTCAAGTAGCAGATACAAATTAGGTATGCAAATTAGTACTTAGCGTCCAGTTTCGCTTCTTATTAAGTCTCTCCAAAGCCCCGTGAGTCAGAGTGTTTTGCTTGGTAACACACAGCTCCTAACTAGCAGCTCTGGGGCTTGAAAAGCAGCTTTGATTCTACCAGGGCAGCACCTTCCTACCCGCCACACCCACCCTCACTGCCCAGAGATCCTGGCTAGCCACAATTTGCTGAATAAATGAGTACTTAGGACTTTTTTCCATGAGGGGGAAGGAAATCTTCAAATTAAGTCTACCCAATAACTTAGCGCTTTATCTAGCAATTGAGAGCATGCAAAATTTGTGTGTTTCTTTGATCTTCGACAGCACATCATGAGGTATGAGAAAGCAGGGATGGTCATGACTGTTATACAAATGAGACAATTAAGGATTGCTTTCAGCAAAATGACCATGAACTCCCATTATACTCTGAGGAGACTATGCTGATTGTACTATTTGCCATTAGGTAGCTGGAAGAAGAAACATTAGAGGGCCCCCCGAAAATTGTGAGCATAGCCCTTTCATTTCATCATACTGGTGTCATAACCACCTTTTGCAAAGCTAACCATGAACCTTGTCAAAACCCACAACATAGACATAAAGGACAGTGGATAATCAGAGCAAGAGAGAGGCAAAAGCCAAGGGGGGAGGGAAAGGCAACTAGCTATGTGATGGTCAGGCTCTGGCCAGCCCAGGTGCCTCCCCATCTGAACCCACTGGACAGGCAGGTGACACTCCTGTCACTCACCTCTCTCTCTTTTTTTTTTTTTTGCTTAAATTCTTTTATTGGTACATTTTAGGTCTATAATACATTTATGGGCCGTGGATTTAACTCAGTGTTTTCAGCACCTGCCTTGCAAGCACAAGATCCCGAGTTTGATCCCTGGTACCAAAGAACAAAAAACAAAAAACAAAAAAAATACAACACATTTACATTTATCATTGGATGTTTGTACCTGCACATGATGTGTCTTGGGTCTTATTTATTCCCCATGCCCAGTGCTCCCTTCCCCCTCTCCACCCTTCCCTATATACAAAGATTTTGTTTCCATTTTTTTCCTTTTCTCATAATTTTTCCTTTCCCTTCTTTCCTTTCCCCTTCCCTTCCTACTTCCCCTACCCCTTTGGACCTTTTC
This sequence comes from Heterocephalus glaber, assembly GCF_053883595.1. NCBI lineage: Eukaryota > Metazoa > Chordata > Mammalia > Rodentia > Bathyergidae > Heterocephalus > Heterocephalus glaber. Next base: position 9,879,117 of record NW_028258299.1, on the reverse strand, counting down.
TTCCTATTTCAAATTATCAATTGTTGGTTTTAATCATTTTAATCCTTATTTACACTTTCAGTTTCTCACACTAGAGAAACTATTCGGTATTTACACATGTGTGTCCTATTTGTTTCACTTAAGAGTATCGCTTCAATGTGCATCCATTTAGCTATAAATGTCTCTAGTTTCTCATTCTTTATGGCTGAGTAGTACTCCATTTTATAAAAAAACAACATCTTCTTTATCCAGTTTCCAGGTGATGGGCAATTGGGCTGTTTCCAAGCTTTAGCTACTACAAACTGTGCCGCTCTAAACATGGGTGTGCATCTATCATTGTGGTATGATTCTTTTAATTCTTTGGGGAAGATCCCCAGCAGGAGAATAGCTGGGTCAAATGGGACCTCTAGTCCTAGTTCTTTGAGGTATCTCCATACTGATTTCCACTGTGGTTGCACCAGTCTGCACTCCCACCAACAAAGACCCAATTCACCTCTTTTAATTGCTGAACCCAATCTCTATGCAGATGTTGACATTTGCCTCTGAACTCAAATGCAGGGACAGTCATCTGGAAGGTCACCCTTATCTGTGTACGGCATAGGTATTAGAAAGGTCATTTGGAGAAATTGTGCTGCAGATCCCATGAGAGAGTGACTTGAGTGGAAAAATATTTGTTGTTGTTATTGGTTTTTGGGTTGCTTTCCTCCCTGACAATTGCTCCCTCTCCTACTAGCAAGAAAATGCACTTGGGAGTCTTTTGTTTCCCTGCCCCTTTCCTTGGAGCAAGATCAGTATTTTCAACACATTCCATTTCCAAGAGGTAAATACAAAGCATGATGGCCAGGCAGGAGCTCTCTGGCCTGGAGGGGACCAAGCTTCTTTGCAGGGTTCTGTGCACTGTCAACAAGTAATCAGAAGGCATGGATTTAGGGACAGCCTCAACCCCTTTTCAAGCTGTTTTCCTCAGAGAGACATCTTGTTGCTTCTGACTTTATGCACCTGTGAAACGGGGATACTCCTCAGAAGAATGGGACAGTCCCATGAGATGTCTGTAGCAGACAGGTTTCACGAAGTGGTCTCCATGTAAAGCGATAGAGAAATCTGGTGGGCTCACTGGCTTCCAACTTTGGGGTTTCTCTGTCTTCTCTCTGAAACTCTATACCTGATATCTCATGGAACAAGTATGTCGGTCTCAAAGACAGTAACATCTCTACAATGGGATTCAAAGGGCTAAAGGGATAGAAGCCTCTTAAATTAGAGCAAACGGCCAATCTTGAATTGTTTTTTCTTCTTTTTAAAATCCTAGCGTAAATGCGAGCAACCTGTTGGAAAGAGCATAGTCCTGGAATGCTGGAAAACTGGCCCTGCCAGCAACTGACCTCAGGCCAGTCACTCTGCTCCAGGAACTCACTGTTCTAACAAGAGGACCAGACTGGGGAGTCTCTCAAGAAGGGGGTCATGTAAAAGAACCTCTCTAGGCTTCCTTGGAGGACCTGCTTGGTCTGCAGCCTCCATTTTCATGGCTTAGGACCTTAACCTCTCTAAGTCCCAGCTCCTCATTTATGAAGCTGGGTTCATAAAATTACCTATCTAATAGGGCTCTCCTGAAAATTAAATGAGATAAATTATATAAGAAATTTAACATTCTGCTTGGTTTATAAGTATTTAATAAAAGGATATTGGCACATTATCAAAACTATCATTAGCATTAATATTTGTTACTCTAATATTGTTTGGTTTCAGATAAGCAAACCTCTACCCTGAGTTCCCTGTACTCTGTAAGCTGAGGTTTGTCCTAGCAGGGAATGGTCGCTATCTCTACAAGGGCCACACAGTGCCCCAGAGAGGACACCAGTCTCCTCTGCCCCACAACCTGGGAAGGGCAGCCATGCCTCCCACACTTGTGCTCGGGAGCCTCCTGTTTTTCCACTTTCCTTGCCCTTCCTGTCTCAGGTCTGAGAGCTGGAACTGCTGTTCTCTAGGCTCAGACTGGTCAGGCAGCTGGGGGCCAGGTGGGGTGGGGTGGGGTGTGGACCAGAGTAAACATGCTTTCCAAGAGCAGGGCTGGTTTAAGTGAAAGCAATTCTAAATAAGGACAATGCAGTCCTGTGCAGCCAGTGCTTGGGCCACCTGATGGCAGCTTCCTCCACAGAAGGGTTTGCCATGAAAAACCAAAGGTCAGATTGATAAGCTGGAAGTGCCTGAGCCAGGAGTCAGGAAGCTCATGACAAGACCTCCTGCAGCATTTAAAGATATCAGAGCATAGGAGCACAGGGGCAGGGCATCCAAGGACCCGGGCTGGCCTCCAATCCCAGATCCTTGGTGACCGGTCTATCAAAAAGAAAAAAGAAAGGAATAAAAGTTTTCTGGGTTCCCCAGAAAGAGACAAGTATGTCAATGTGTTTTAAACTATAAGGTGATTCGCAAAGCTCAAGAGTTGACAACTAGATTTGAATCTCAGCTCCTCTACCTGTTTGCCCCGAGACCCTGGACAAGTCAATTACTCTTCTGAAACTCAGTTTCCTACTTGGTATGTTTCCTATCTGCCTTGGGCTCAGAGCAGCAGAGTATAATAACTTGGTATATTAGATTCCTGTGCCTGCTATAACCCAGGGCCACAAATTTGATGGTTTAAAAGAAGAGACATTTTTTCTGTCAATGTTCCATCAGCTTCATTGAATCACAATCAGGGTTTCTCCAGAGGCTCTGGCAGTGGGGGTGGGGAGTACATTCCTTGCCTTCTCCAACCTCCAGAGGCTATCAGCATCCTTGGCTGAATTAGTCCATCTCCTGTCTCTGTGGTCACCCTGTGCTACCTTCCATTCTGTGTGGAATCTGATCTCCTTCCACCTCCCCTTGGAAGATCACCTGGGATCCCACTCAGGATCCCCTAGACAAGCCAGAACACTTTCCTCATGGCAAGTCTTTATCACACCTGCAAAGTCTTTGCTATAGAAGAAGACAGATTCCAGGTATTATGACCTAATACCCTGGATACCCTAGTAGCTTATTATTAACTTCTTCTTAATTACTAAAGAGACAGAGAGCCTCAGAGGGATTTCATTGTTAAAAAGTAACCTGTGGTTCAAACTGAGAGTTAGGGACTACCATGGCATGCCAGAAATAATGTGGAAATGCTTCATATTGTCTCGCCTTGCATGAAACTCCGTCTTAGTTATCTCTTTATCCCAACAAGGGATCCAGCAGAGATACTCAGCCTTATAAAAGGATGAATGTATACATGGAAATATGTGTGTACATTTGCACTGCATTTTGAGTGTAGCAGAGTATGTGTGTGTATGCTGAAATCAGATGACCCGAGTGAATCTTCATTAACTGAGACTTGGGACAAGTTACTTAGCCCATCTGAGTGGCTTCTGTGTTCTCACACATAAAATGAAAATAATCATATGTCGTACTACATGGGGAATTGGAAGTGATCAGTGATTTATGCAAAGGAATCTTCACTGTGCCTGGCATGTGATAAACACTTGTATAGTATATATATGAGCTAGTACTAACTTTAAAAGGTTTTCAAGCTTAATTTAACATACATTTGTATATATCAAGAACTGAACTAATTTAGAGAAAGAAGGGTGGAGAAAAGGGAGGCTAGAAATATTTACAGTTGTGTTTAAGTGTGAAAAATGGAGCTAGAAATTCATCTTCAGACTTATACTAAAGAATTCCATAAATCATTTTCCTCTCCATGGACCCAGATTCCCACAAGGATCAAGGCTAGGCTCTGCTTCTAGATATTATTCTTGGTGAGAAACTTTGATCAACGAAGGGCTTTCTTTCAGGAATTCCTTTGGTAATTATTTTCTGAGTACTATAACCAGGAAGCTTTCTCTCTCCCTTCCTCTAGAGGTGGCACCAGGACCAGACCAACCTCTAAGATTCCATGGGTCCGAGTCTCTTGTACAGTATGGCTCTAAGTCATAGCTGGGCTCAAGTGATCAGATGGGTGGGAGAAGGACATGATGGGCAATTGATAGAATAATCAAAAATAACTAGAAGAACTATCCAAATCACTGAGGAGTCAGAGAGCCCTGGGAATGAATGGGAGGAATCTGAATGAGAAGAAATGCTTGGAATAAAAGTTACCGTGGTTTGCTTTTGTGTACTTGACTTAAGAGCAAGCTGCATTTAAAGACCTTATTTTAAAAGATTGTGTGTTCTACCAGTAAAATAGACATTACACAGAGAATTAAGGTGAAACATGAAAAATGCAGTTTTAGAAGTGCTACAAAGAAGAGAGAAAAAGCAAAAATTCAAACACAAGCACAAGGGGAGCAAATGACTTAGGGCAAGTGTTCATAAAAAGTGACACAACATTTGAATGCTTACCCTACTAGCACTCTCAAAACAGACTTTGAAGAATCAAATATAAGATACTCCAAGAGATTATCTGGTTTAGATCCTGCCTTTGGGGGCCTGGATATCCCCATTTTATAGATAAGATTCCTGAGACCCACAAAAACACAGGAAATGGTGGTGGAAAGAAAATGATAACATAGGTCTTTCAGCTTCTTAATACTCTGTTTTCAAACAGACATATAAGGATGAGACACAATTTTTAAACATTGATTCCTAGTTCTTTTCTATTAGCTAAAAGAATGATCAGTCTAGAGTGACCAAAAACTCATATATTGGATTAAACAGATAAAAATATATTTCTGTGTTATGTAAAAATATTGTTACTTACATGTAACATTCATAAAAACACTATTTACAACAGCCAGAGAGTAGAAACAACCCCCCCACACAATCAGTCAATAAATAAAACATGATACATATACACTCATACACACACACACACACACACACACACACACGCACATATGACCCTTGACTTATGAATTCATTTACAAGGGCTGGTTATAACTCAAGTTGATCAGTTGAAGACTCAGGCTCCTCTACACAGCCTTCACAGTCTCTCCTGTATAATTTTAGGCCACACTTTCTTCCAGGCAGATCTCAGTGTCCTTAGAGAGGCATTGGCCCAGGATTTCTCAATTAACCCCACACAGGAAAGGATGCTGTAATGTTCCTTCCAGAACTTTTTAAGGGTTAAATCTGTATCTGAGACTATCTGGAAGCACAAGTGGCCGGCATTCTGGCTGTAACTCAAGACTTAGTTTGTAAATTAAAACGAAAATTCCAGTCGTATCCCAAGTTGCTAGTATGTCAGGCTAGTCATAACTTGAGGCAGGGTTGGCACCACTGAGCTAAATCCTCTGCCCTGACAGTCATAACCTGAGGCTCCACTGTATATATTAGAATATTATTCAGCCATACAAAGGACAAAGTGCTGATAGTTACTACAATGTAGATGATCCTCAAAAACATGGTAAGTAATCGCTAGTATATGATTCCAGTTGTAGGAAATGTCCATAATAGGTAAATCCTAGAGGCAGAAAACAGACTGTGGTTGCTGGGAACGGAGAGGAGGATGGATACAATGGAGACTGATTACTTAATGTGTACGGTGGGTGTTTCTGTTGGGAGTGATTAAAATGCCTGGGAACTAGAGAGGGGTGATAGGTGCACAATATAGTGAATGTAATAAATGCCACTGAATTGTACATTTTAAAATGTCTAGTAGTTAATCTTTTATCATATGAATTTTGCCTCAGTGTGAAAAATGAAAAAGAAACCCAGAGGCAGGAAATTCAGAACTGGTAGGCAGCTTGATGAAAACTTTGGGACCCAGTCTCCTTCTGTCTTACAGTTCTAAAGCTTTTAACTTCTACTTCCTAGTCCAACACGGATGCCCTGCTGCAAGGGCAACCCCATTTGTGCTGTGAGGAAGAAGCAGTGACCTGGGGAGTGAGGGAAAGAACCCGAAGAACTGATATGTTAATGGAGATTTGAAGAAGGTGCAGGAATTGTTGGAGGGAAGAATGGGGGAAGGTCTTTCCAGAAAGCTGTGGAGGGCACAGGCCTGGGGCCAAGAGGTCAGTGGGTGGGGAGCAATGGGAAACTCCGTAGGGCTAGAACATGGGAGGGAAAGAAGCCTGCAAACGGGGAATGGACTGCATGGCCCAGGCTGCCTCGGGCTTTGCCTGGCTCCAGAGGTCTGTTACCTGTTCTCTCACCATCCTCGTTCTTGGTCATTTGACCAAACCATACTCTTGTACCTTGAGGGAACTGATTCAATAAAAATAAGCAAATGAGAGAAGAGTCCAGAGCTGGCCTTTGGTATACATAAAAGCACATTTTTTATCTTACTGGCAAAGACTTTTGAAGTTATTTACCTCTCACAAACAGCTGCCAAGGATCCCATGACTCAAGGCTTCATTCCCGCCTCCTGACAGATGGTTTACTGTGCCCCCTCCAGAGGTCTTCTCCATTGTCTCCTCCTGCAATGACCTCATTCTCAGTGCAAGCGAGAGCCAAGGTAAATCGTACAGACTTATGGCCAGGGCCAGCAGCTGAGATGTGAACCAGTTATTTTTCTCCCGAGGCCCCTGAAGGAATGATTTGGTATACCAAGGGAGAGGAGGCAGTTGCCCTGGATCATCCATGCCCATTGCTCACCCTGTTTGGTTTTGGCAGGAGTTGGATTCTATGTGCCAACGAGCACAGCTGGACCAACCTGCCCTGCCTGAACCGCACATGCCTGAAGAGAGAAAAACAAAGACCTGCTGAGTTCAGCTGGGGCTCTGGGATGCTTTGGGGTGCCCTGCAGATGCCTTGGTTTGTTGTGATGACTGAGACTGGAAGAGCTGGAGGTGTGAGTCCTAGACAGGGCAGAGGACTTTCACAAGGGTAAACACTGAAGACTGAGGTCAGTGATCAGTTCACTGGAAATAGGTGACATTATTAAATGTCTTCCTCCAAATTGCTGAAGTTTCGGCCAAGAATCCTGGAGCACAGAGGTTAGAGAATAGACAGGCATGCAAAAAATAAAAAAAGAGTGCAGACTTTAATTCTGCCTGAGAGGAAGGTGGTTTCCAGTATGCCTGAGCACAATAATGACTGCCAACTGATCGCTAACCGTGTGCTTAACCCTAAGTGCACTATAGGTTCAAACTTGTGTTGTCATTGTTATAAGGTAACATGTGTTCCTCCATTTCACAGGTGTGAGAAGCTGGGACTCTAAGAGTTGCTATAACTTGCCAAAATTGGCCAGCTATTAAAAGATAAAATCGACATTGAAATTCAGTTATGTATGACCTTCAGGACTGTGCTGCTAGTTCATATGCTTTCCCCTTAAACTCTGCTAACCATCATTTGCCTAACCAGACAAACATGGAATCATTTTTCACAGCACTGGAAGAGGATGGAAGATATTGCCAAACTCTTATTTTATTTAAAATAGAAACAGGGCAGCTGATGATGTGAGTGCCAGGCTGAAAGTTGTCCATTAATGGAAGATTAAGACAAAGGAGGGCCTTCTGCATCCTATCATTTCACGATGATTTGCAAAGTCCTTGCTGTGGGCTGGAGAGTTTCCATCCACCCTGCATTCCACAGACCACATTCAATCTCCTCACTCCTGGAAGCCAGGCCTCCATACACCACATCCATCCTCTGGGCTTCCAGTGGGGTTTGGCCAATGGGAGGCATCTCCAGAAAATCTGAGGGCAAGCGAAAGGGACTCAGGTATGTGCGCCCTGGCTCCCTTGTGATTTCTCAGTGGGCTCCTCAACTAAATACCTTGATTCTTCATCAGGAGCTTTAGGACTGGAAGGGAGGTCAGAGCCTTCCACTATTCTGGTTCTCAAACTTTATATATATATATATTTTTTTTTGTCAAACTTTATATTTTTACCTGCAGACATCTAAGAAAAGCCCCTGCTCTAAAACCCACAGAGTTCTGGAGAACTGTAGCAACCTGCCTGCTCAGAATCCCACCCACATCGCCCCTCTTCCCTATCTTCCCCCACCTCTGGCTTCTCCACGAAAAACTCTAAACCAGCTGACCTAGTCCAAGCCCCTCTCTGTGCACAAGGGAAGAAGGCAGTTGGCAAAAATTCCAATGTGATCTTTATTGGCCAGAGTGGGTCTGATTTATGCCCTGGACCTTCATCAACAGTTGGCCTCAATATCTTCCAAAGTGTAAAGTCCCATAAATCTTCCCTGGGAGCAAGGACTCAACTGCCAGCCTGTGTTATACAAACACACAGAAATGTCATTAAGGCAGCAAACAGCCCCACTGGCCCTGCAGAGGCCTTTTCTAGCAGGCTCAAGTTACCTAAAATCAATATCTGAACAAGGACAAAACCGCATGTTTTCAAAAACAAGTTAGAGGGGTCTAACACCAGGCCTGGAGATACGGTTCCAACCAGCCCCTAGGCTCTGCTGTTGGAGCTGATGACCCTGCCTTGGTGTGGGCAGCCTCACACCATCTCTGGACGGCTCCTATGTGTCTGTCCTCACCAGCCAGGTGACACTGAGGGACAGAAGAGCCAGGCCTAGGGCCTGAGTACAAACCAAAGGAAATGAGATGTCCCCTAACTTGTTCAGGATCTGTACCAAGTGCTAGGCCCCAAGGTGGCTGGAGTCATGAGACTCTGCTCTCTGGCTGGAGGCAGAGGAGACAGCAGGCCACTTTCAGGAAGGACGGCGGGTATGTGCTGCAGGTACACCCATGGGCTTTGGAAGCATAGGAGGGACAGGCAGCCCGGGCCCACTAGGCACCTGTCTGAGAAGGCTTCCAATCCACTGAAAGATAAGCTAGCTAAGGTGCTCCCAAGGCCCAAGAAGAAGGAGAGCGGAGAAGAGGGCACAGACTCCCTGTGCTCCTCCAGGGGGAGCGGTATGTGATGTGGCTTCTCTCCCAGAACGAGAATCTCACCAGATCGGTAAATTGGGACTGGGAACAGAGTGTACCCTGCTTGGCCTCTTGGGCCCCTCTCTTTTCAGACCCAGTCTGCCCCATCACCCCACCACCATCCCACCACTTACTCTCTGCCCAAGTGGAGGTGGCTGTGAGAACGGGCTCCATGGTGCAAGTCTCTGTCATGGCCCACGCTCCAGTGAAATTCCTTATTAACCACATCATGTTTCCTGCCCTCTGTGCCCCATGACTGGGAACTGGAGTCATCATCCCCTGTAGGATGTCTGTGGTCCTGCCAGTGCCTGAGCCCATCTGTGCTCCTCACTTATCTGGCTCTGTTGTGCTTCATGACACATCTTTCCCTGGAGAGCCATGAGCTCTTTCATAGCCCCATGCCTGTGTACACTCCAGTCCCCATCCACATGATAAAGGCATGAGTTGCCTCTAAAACTCAGCTTAAGAGTCCCTTCCCACAGGATACTGTCCCTGGGTTTTCTCTAGCCAAACTACAAATGCTCTAACCCCTATGCCTATTTAGAATTCAGCTATTAAGGTACTGCGACCTTTTTGGGGGGGAACTGTTTCTTTATCAGCCTGACTCTCCTTGACATAAGAAGTGCATTCTGTTCATTCACTTGTTTCTTTAACCATTTATTTCATTCATCTGATATTGTCTAAGATCCACTTTAAGTCAAGTACTGGACACTGGGAATACAGAGAAAAAGACCAAGATCCCACCTTCCAATGCTTGTTGCAAAAGAAAAGGGTTCATTATCTGTGACAATTATGTTTTTGCCTCAGAGGCAACTAACCATGGACTGAATCCTCTAAATCCATGAGCCGAATGAATCTTGCCTCTTTTAAATTACAGGTATCATGTATTTGGTCCCAGAAATGGAAAAGGTGACTAATACATTGCCTAGTAAAAATGTAATACATATTTCTCTTCTACAAAGTAGAATATAGTAAAAAAATTCTGCCTAGAGGAATAAGACACATCTTCCAGAGAAAGATTTCATTTCAGCTTAGAGGTAAAGGGAAGGTAGAATTTAATCAAGCAGATTTTAAACTGTCTTTAAAGAAAGAAAAAAAACCACGTAGGCAGATTCAAATAGTAGCCATGACCAAGGGCTTGAAGTGGTCTATCTTATTTAGGAATTTGTTGGTACAGTCATGCAGCACGTAATGACATTTTGATCAATATTGGACTGCTTACAGGATGGTGGGCCCATAAAATTATGTTATAAAGGAGCTGAAAAATTGCTATCACCTAATGACATCATAGCCATTGTAAAGTCATAGTAGGATGTGTGACTCACATGTTTAAGGGGATGCTGTTATAAACAGATCTACTACACTGACAACTGTATAAAAGCATAGTGCCTACAATTATGTACAGTACATTGTACTATACACTTTATCATCATTTTAGAATGTGCTACTTCTACTTATAAGATAATTTTTACTGTAAAACAGTATACCGTGGCACACTGGAAGAAGCCACCTATATTTGAGGCTGACTGCATTTCTTGAGGACATCAAGAAGCCATGTTCAGCGGTGGACCTGTACCATCTAATTCTGTGTGAGTAGTAGGTCTGCACAGTGATAAAATCATCAAGGAGCACATTTCTCAGAATGTGCTCCCCTCTCTGAGCAACACAGGACTAATTTGATGTGGCTGCAGCAGCAAGTGCAGTTAAGATCACAGAGGGGCCAGGTGAGGCAAGAATGTTGCAGAGCAGGCCGTTGTCGGGCACACCATGTCAGGGAGCTGTGTTTATTCAGAAGAAACAACATAGTGCTGAAGGCTTTAAGGGTCCTTTGTTTCCATACTACCAAGAAGAATGGTGTTCGGTAATCATTTATGCTCAACCTGAACATTCTCACCTGTTTAAAGACTCTTTAGGATCCCAGAGCCCATCCTGCTTTGCCACGGAAAGGGTGGACACTCCCTCTGGGTGGGACCAGGACTGCAGGCTCTACTTGCCATTAAGGACTTGAAACTATTAAAGGGATGCTAATTAACAGCTCCTTCCTGAGCTCTCACTACAATTACCCAAACACAAATTCCCACACACTCCAGCTCATTCAGTCAGACAGCAAATTGAATCTTCCTGTGCATACTGGTAGTTGTTCTACTCAGGTGTTCAACTGATTAAATGCTGGCCACCCACACAGGAGAGGATCATCCACTTTTCTCAGTACACATCCAGATGTTAACAACTTCTGGAAACGCCCTCAAAGACACACTCAAATAATACCTGACCAGCTATTCCATCACCCCATGCCAATCAAAGTGGCACATAAAATTAACCATCACAGGCAGCTTCTGAAACAGTTCCCAACAAGCCTCCTCTCAGTTGGCTGAGACTGCCATAACAAAGTACCACACACATTGTGTGGCTTAGACCAAATGATATGGTCTTGCAAGAAGTCTGAGATCAAGATGTTGGCAGAGTTGATTGCTTCTCAGGTCCATGACTGAGGGTCTGCTCCAGATGCCTCTCTTGGCTTGTAGATGGCTATCTTAACACTCATATGGCATTATCTTTGTGTGCATGTCTGTTTCCAAATTTTCTCTTTTTACAAGGACATGGGTAATATTGGTTTAGGTCTTACACTATTGACCTCATTTTAACTTGATTACCTTTGCAAAGACCACATTCTGAGGGCTAGGAATTCAATATAAATTAGAGGGACAGTGGATCCAATTTAACACATATCACCCCTCCAGTATTTGTGCCCTCTTGTCATCCCTTCCCTTGAGTGTGGGCTGGATTGGCAGACTTGCTTCTAAAGAATAGGTACTATATAATAAAAATGATGAGACATCACTTCCAACACTAGGTGACAAAAGAGTATGACATTCTCTCTCTCTCTCTCTCTCTCTCTCTCTCTCTCTCCCTCCCTCTTGCCTCTCCCACTCTGGGGCAGATGATTGGCAGTGATAAACACCTTGTAAGGAAGGGGAGGGAGCAGGATTATACAGAGGGAGAAGTTGAACCCTTGCATGCCTGACCAGGACTCAGCCAATCCAGCAAGGGACTCTGAAGCTAATGAATTGCCCAGCAATGAAGCCGTCTCTCTGGCTAAAGTGGCCAGTTCTTTACGCTTCTGCCTTAGTACCACTGGTTGCAGAGGTGTGATTCCGGGTGAAGCATTTTTCTGCAGCTCAGGCTGACCCTGGAGGGGCTAACAGCTGCAGGCTGCCTTCTAACGACATCCCTGGTGGCTGAATGAGCCTTCTCTTGAAATGATATCTGGATGGCAGATCTCCATTTATCACAGTGGAGGAGCACATAAATCAGATAAAGGGGTACAAAGATGACTTTTGGGCAAGAGATGACCCTGAATTCTGAAGATGTAATAAAATGGCATTCAGACCTGAGAGCTAAAATCAAGAGTAGAGTAGGAATTTGGAATGGAGAGGAAAGAGGATAAGGAAAAACAAAATTAAATAATGTCATTTTGTGCTGCTATAACAAAATAACTGAATCTGAATATTTTAAAGAAAAAGGTTTTTCTGGCTCATGGTTTTAGACATCCAGAGCATAGCACCAGCATCAGCTTGTGCAAGAGAGAGGATCCATTGCTAGTGAGGAAGCAAGAGATCAGGAAAGGGACAGGCTCACTGTTCTATTACAACCCACTCTGGTGGGAACTAGTCCAGTCCTCCAAAATGGGCATTAATCCCTTCTGAGGGCAATGCCTCTAAGACCTAATTATCTTCCATAAAACTTCCACCACCTCGATATCAATGCAACAGGGAATTAAGCCCCAACCTGAATTTTGGTGGGGACAAACTTTACTCAAACTGTAGCCAACAGCTACAACAGTACTTCACCTTCCTGCGCCCCTGAGCTTTCTCTTTTCATCATGCCCCTGGTGAGATAAATGTCTTGGCTTTCACATCCAAACCAGGATATGGAAAAATGCAACAAGGTAGGCAGACAAAGCATCCAGTTTGGGGCCAGAACAAATGCCAGGTAATGGGGCACCCAAAAGTTCTAGCAGGAGGTTCACTCTGGCAGTTAGAGCTATGAGACCATGAGAGACTATGGTGACCACAGGCTACAGTCTAGAAAATACACATTCTGGGGTCTGGCACCTAGCAAATCAATTGATGTCAACTCTGAATTCCTTGACAAGGAGGGGGTGGTACTGAGACGTGGGTATGTCTAGGGACATGGATCTTGAGGCCAGAAAATATTAGGAAGTCTGGGTTCCTACCTAGGAAGGCAAGTAGAAGCACAATGTATACTGTATACCCAGCATTGTGGCTGGACTCGAGCATGTCATTTATGTATTACACCATGCATCTTCCCAGTTATTTGTTTGTCCATCCAGCCACTCATACTTTCTTTAGTGCATTACATATTTACATGAAAGTTAGCATTTTCAATGGTCTGAATGTTTGTGCCTCCCCAGATTTACATGTTGAATCTTAAGCATTAAGTTGATGACATTAGAAGATGGGGCCCTTTGGGAGTGATTAGATTAATGAGGTGGTACCTTTGTCAAACAGACATGAAGGAGCTTTTCCCTTTTCAACACATGAAGACACACTGAAGACATAACCTATCAACTATGGAATGAACCCTCAACAGACACCAAATCTGCTGCTACCTTGATTTTGTGTTTCTCAGTCTCCAGAATTGTGAGCAATAAATTTCTCTTTATAAATGACACAATCTCAAGACTTTTGCATCCCAAATGGACTGTTTTTTTACTTCCATCTCATTTCTTTCTTTCCTCTACTATAAATCCTTTGCAAAGAAGAAATTGTCACCAAAATAGAGTAAAGACATACATCTTACATCTGCACAGAAATACACATAACATCTGTTAAGATATTTGGTCAGAATTGGGAAGGAAAATGCTGATTTGGCTTGGTGATGCTCCATTCCGACAAACCTGCAGGCTCTAATCTTTACAGATCTAATGCTACCACTTAGGGTTGCATTCAAGATTGTGGGCAGGGGAGGAGGAAGTACAATGGAAAACGGATAGAAGAAGAGATACACAGGAGGAAGAAAACTGTGTGAATTGGACACAGAAGTGGGAGATAATAAGATGGGAAAGTAAAAGTTGCACAGCACCTCTGAGCAGAATGAGACACCTGATGCTGAGATGTACCCACAAGCTCTTCCAGATACTTTATTCGTGATAAAGACCAGTCTTTCCTGGGTACTGGGGACACTGCTGTGCTTTAAGATTCAGTCCCTGCTCCAGGTCATTCACAGCCTAATGAAGGTGGCAGATAATCAAACGCAGAAGTGTAGGAGGATGATTGTGTTGATAAGCAGAGTACCTTACTGCAGACTTTGGCTTTCAGAAAGACTTCCCAGAGGAGATGTGATAGATATAGAGCTAAGTTTTGAAAGACAGGTTAGAGTTATCCTGACAATGAAGAGGTAACAAGAGAAAGAAGACATAATAAAATAAGAGGCACAAGAGCCTTCCTGGCAGGTGGATCAGCTTGTGAAAAAGAGTCAGGGACATGAAACCTTGTGTTGGTTCAGTGCGGTTGGATATATGAGTGGGAAGGAAAGACAGGTGCTAAAACAAGACTTAGATTGGGAAGAGTTTGTGTCCCAGGCTAAGTGCTGAAATTTTATTCTGAATGCTATGGGAGCCATTTAAAGAATACTCCACAGAACTATGATCTTAAGTCACTGAGACAGAACTACTGGAATGTCTTGGATGGCTTCAACAGCTTACCTCTGGGTCTTACACTCTGAAGTTTGGCCCGAAATTCACTCGGCCTTTGGCTTCCTGCTCTGACTTGGGATTAGAGACTGACTCCTCTGGATTACATGATGGGCTCATTTCATGGTCTTGGGCCACTGGGTGGAGCCTCTGTAGGTGGATCCTTTCAGAAACAAGATGCACACCCATGATGTCAGAGGTTTGGGGCATGGGGACTGAAGTCTGGTATAACAACTGTTATCATGGTCCCCCTCTTCCCTTCTCAGTAAGTGCAAACCTGTGCCAGGCTTCTGAGCAAGGAATCCTTTCACTTCTAGACAAATTCACCCTTTTATTAGACTCAATTCATTCCTGGAGACTGTAGGGTTGTGAAAAGATTTCCAGCTTGATAGCCATGCTGATCTAGTTTAGGATCCTGGCCTTGTTACACGCTGGGAGAACTTCAGCAAGTTCGTTACCTCCTCCGAGCCTCAGTTCCCTTAGATATAAGACAGAGATGGCAATGTCTTTCTCAAGTGTTATTAGGAGCATTAACTTCAAAAAAATTTATAAGTCTTTGGCACTCTTAGTAGTTCTGCCTCCAGAGAGTTTTCTTCTTGTGTGCTTTCCTTCTTTTATTGGGCATTGAGGGCCAGCTGAGCTCAACTTTATTGCACTAATGGAATTAAGAAAGTATTATGTGAAAACATGTTTCCCATTGGGAAAACACAAAAATTGGCACATTCCTTCATTGGTTTTAGTAAGCAATAGCAAGTCAAGCATCATGAAATCAAAATGCAAAGAGGATTCAAAGTAGCAAGGCCTGGGCTCCCATCTGTCTGTGCCTTCAGCCAAGCCACATTTCTGACAAATGAGATTCCTTTTGTTTTGAGATTCCCACAAGTCAGGCTTATTGGGGGAAGAGAAGACTAAGTGTGTTCTTCCTTATCTGCTCACAGAAGTCCTGAGAGTTTCCATGGAGGCCTGCAGCTAAGGAAAAGAAATTCTTCCACAGGAAAAGAGTTAAAAAGTTCATGCTTCAGGAATGAATGGTAAAATATCCCAAGAATGTCAGAGAGAAATACAATATACCCCCAGGGGACCCCCAGGAGACCGAGAGAGTAGAGTAGCTAGAGCTACCACAGCCTGAGCCCTGTGCAGTCTCCAGTCTGAATTCCTCAGAGCTGAGTATGGTGCAACCCCAAGGTGGGCGTCTGTCCCTTCCTTTCCCTCCTGCTTTCTAGATACTGAGGTCCTTGCCCAGGGCAAACCTATTGGTTATTCTCAACCTCTGCTAAATTGATAAGAGACCCAATTGTGACTCTTACTGTGTGATTTTGGCAAGTTAATTTATCTCTCTGAATTTTCTCATCTACCAAATGTGGATATATATTTTTTCCCCATGATTTTTTCTAAAGGACTCAATGAAATAATGTTATGAAGCCTTTGGCTCAGTAGCTTAGGAGAGGCTCCATCAATGGCAGTTAATATTTGGAAAGGGGATAGCTGGGTCAATTGGCTGTGTAATCCATGCCTGGCTCAGGCCCTGGGTCCCAAAGGATATGTTTGATTTACGAGCCTAGCTTTTATCTGCAACCAAAAATCTAAGGGTCCCTAAAGTGATGGAGACAGAGAGAGAGAGAGAGAGGGAGCCGAGAGAGAGACACTAGGGGAGAAAACCTAGTTGCTGGGCCTGGCATGAATTTCCAGCTGGGTCAATACTACTTGGAAGGTGGGGTCTCAGGGCCTATCAAGCTCTCTGGGATCATTCAGTAGTCATTCAACAGCTCTCTGTTATACACACACTACATGTCATATGCTTGTTCCAGAAACTAAGATAAAATAGAAAACCAGTCATTGTCCTTACTGCCTTGGTTTAACTTTCTAGTGGAGAAACAAAAGTTAAACAAAAATGAATAACTGATATCTTCCAGATACTACTTATTTGTATGATTCAGAGACGTCAATCCCAAGACTCTGAAGGGAGGCAGCAGAACAGAAGGCCTGGCCAGGAGTCACAGGTTGACCGTAACTTCTGGGAAATCTGTCCCTGGGTGGGCAACAGGCTGGCAGTAGGAGTAACTTAGTTACTGGCTTTAGAGGTACAGCTCTGATTCGAGAACGCTACTTACAGAACTCTGCTCCTCTAAGTACAAACCAGGCTCTGGGAGCATTGCTTGTCCTTTTAGAGCTTAGCATTTAGGTGTGCAACAAGGACTCCATGATCAAGACAGGAATCCAATCCTGGATTCGGAGGGTAGTAGGAGAGGCCAAAGTCCAGAATCAAGTATGAAAACTGGGCACATTTAGCAGCAGAGCAAATTCTTAGACAATTTAGAATAGAAAAAATGGAGAGTCAGGCCAAAGAGCAGCTAGTAATAGATTGTCCTTACTGAACAATTCTTTGTATCAAGCCCCATGCTAGTGTTTGGCATGAATGATGCCATTTTATAACAGAACAATTCTCTGTGAGGGCCTCGTTATGGCTTGTATCTAGATGTCCCCCAAACCCTCATGCAGCCATAGGTGGGTTTTTTCCAGAAGTGGCTGGATCTAGGGTGTGTGATGCTGGGATTAAGGATTCGATGCTAGGATTAAGGGTGTGACTGCTAACCTCCCCCAAGGGTGGGTAGCCTGGATCGGATATAGAAGACAGAAAGAGGTTCATTGCTTGTCACTTGTTGCTTGTCACTTGTCACTTGCTTTTCTGTTGCTTGCTGTTTCCTGCTTTGCCATGGACTGCTTCTCCTCTGTGATGATCCTCTGCCATGCCACCCTCCCCAGCCAACTATGGACTGAAACCTCTACAAACTGCGAGCCAAATAAGTCTTTCCTCCCTTAACTTTGGGTGTCAGATATTTCATCTTAACAATGAAGTAACTGAGACAGGCATTGCTACCTTTCATTTAATAAATGAGGAAACTGAGGCTCGATGAAATTGTGTCTCATTTAAAGTCAACCAGCCAGCAAATGATATTGAACCTGCTTTTGAACCCAGATGTATCTAATGTGAGAGCCCATATTTTCAGCCATAAGCCATCCTATTATCTCGTAAACCTATTCGATCCCTTCCCCTTCCATCAAGTTGGCCAACTTCATTCAAGTTTCAGTCATTCTTCAAGCATACATCTGCGGATGGAGTGACTGGAGTCCTCAATCATTTGTCAACATAAAGAGGAAGATGGCACACTTAAAAAGGCTCTGCCCTGAGAGTCAGACTCAGATGACCAGCATGGTAACACTGGGCTACAGAAAACACTTATATATCCCTCTCACATTCCCATACCTCTGCTGATCTGGGAAATTCATATAGGGGCAGGGATAAAGCAAAACCACATTCACAAGAAGTCTGAGCCCTTGGTCATCGTATCCATTTGCTGTCAAAACTGGACAAGGGAAAACCAAAAGATGCCCTAGTGATTCCCCTGGGTGTAAAACCCATCCCTCCCTGCCTTCATTGTATAACACAAACTCCACCTCTTATCAAAGTCAATGAACTCCAACTAAGGTACTGATTTCTTTCTTTATCTGCTGATCTTTAGTATGAAGAGCCCAAGGTGACCAGAAGATAGTGCTACTTTAAAGTTTAATAGGACTCTTGGAGTGTACCTGGTAGACTTTTTTTTCCCTTTGGAAGGTAGGACATCCAAATCCCATGAATATAAAATAGTAGAGATAAAAATCACAAATTTGCCAAACAGATAATTACAAATAGAGGTAAGCAAGACATGCTTACTTCTTCTCCTTGGTTCCTGAGCCCCAAATTCTACCTATTGGATTCAGAGCACCATGTAAGGGTCATTGATTTAGCATTTTCCTTGCATCCTGGAAGATGTTGCTCATCTTTGCAGTCCGTCTCAAGTCTGGTGCTTTAGATGGTTCTAAAAGGCCATTCCATCACTCTGTCAAAATGGCAGGTTGACACAGTGTGAATCATACAATAGAAGGTAGGACCAGCGAATCCTATCATGTGACAATGCTTGCTCTCTTTTATAATGAAGTGGATTTCTTGTTGTAGTATTAGGCAGAATCCCTTGCTGATGGATCTTTCTGTAAATCTTTGAATACTTCTGGCCAAAGACTTACAAGCAGAAAAGGCAAACCTTTATCAGGAAGATGCATTCATTCCAGCCAAGATGAATAAATGTCTCTTTAATCTTATTCTCAAGGGGTTGGTTGATTTCTTTAACGGGTGATATTGTTTCAGAGCTCAAGGTCAGTCTCTGATGCTACCCGATTGGACATTTAGCCACAGCAATGGCTAGATCAGATCTTGTGAGTGGGATAGCATGCTGTTGAACCAGATTGAAGAATTAAAAGGGAATGCAGTAGGGATCATCACCCCTGCAACTTCTAGGTCTTTGTGAATGACTCTAATTTCCTTTATTCTCCTCCATCTTCCTGGGATAGAATATTCTTTATAATTTACTATCTTATCTAGGAGAAAGTTGGTTTCAGAAGCTTTTGTTTAGCTCTATCTGCATCAAGAGCTTATCAACAAGCCAAGCACAAATTGGGGGGGGGTGCCAACTACCAATTACATCCACTCCAATTACACATTCAGAGACCAAGCAAATATACACCAGATGGATCTGTGGACCCCGTGGACACATTGTGAGCTGGACTTGGGCCAGGCCTCCATTTATTTAGTGGTCCCCATATGTCCCTACTTTATCAGGGAGGCCTTGATAATGCTTCTGATTCCTAGGTGAAAATAGCAACTCAGAACACATGATCAACAGCCCTCAAAATACTGGGATATTTCCCTTTTCCTAGAACTATATGTGTTTATTCAAGTAAAATCCTTCAGGTCCATTTGAAGAAGTTCTGTGGAAATCATTAGCAAATGTACTTTTTTGGTATGCAGAGTTCTTTATCCAAAGGACATGGCCTCTCATTTAGTCAGTGGATTCTAAGTCTGAATATTTACTCAGGTCCAGAAACTAAAGTTTCCTGATCATTCACTCTTGACTCTTTTGAGTATAGATTGAGCAATATCTGTATTGCCTGTGTACCCAAGCTTACCCCTAGAGGTATTGTGTTCTATGAACTATTTTCATGCAATTTGTAGATGCCCTTTTTGACCTTGCTATGACAACTTTGCTTCTAATGGCTAAGTGCCACCAGTGATTCTTGTTAGTTTGGGATTCTATCATCCTCATTGCTGTCAGGGGACGCAGTTCTGTGATACCGTCTCCTACTGTTAGCTCAGACACATATAGGATGGTCAACTGAGCTTTTCAATAATAGTTGTTCTCTGTTCACATCTTGCTTATTGCTTGGGTAAACAGAGTGTCTTCTGAGTCCTCCTCCAAAATATAATTGACTGATGGGTTTTCTGGCCTTACTTGTCTATGCACTCTAACATGCTCTGCCATGATTTCTGTCAATTCTACTTCTGCTAGTTCTGGATAACACTTTCATGAAACTTCCCAGAGACACTGCAGAACATTAGTGGACCTCCTGCTAAATATTATATTTCAGCAGAGTATTCTCTTTCCAATAAATTATTATCTCACTTTATGGCTCTCTTTCCTTGATCCATCACTGTCTGGACTCTGATCTAAACATATCCTCCCAGTTCCTCCAGCTCATGCTGTGTGACCCATTAACTCTGTTGGTGTATAATCTGTCCTCCGTAGCAGCACCAGCACTTCCTCAGCATGGTTATGTTATGATTTGACATTCCTGGCCTGCCATCCAGAAGGAGAAGGAGAAGTGGATCCTTGGAAGGAGCACAGTATGGAGATTTTATCTTGCAAGGTAGATAAAATGCACCTGCATTATCTTCAAGACGAAGCCTATTCCTTACCAAAGAGGAATGTGCCATTTCTATAGACCAAGAGGGCCCAGAGACATCTGGGGCCTCAAGGTTGTGTTTCACAACAAATCAATCTAGATGTTCCCAGTCAGTCTCACGATCATATCCCTTCCCTATCGAGGGCCTGATCTTGGTGTAGCCAGCTTACTGTGGTGGAGCTTTCAATCTTCTTTAGATCTCTGCTACCTTTATAATTAAGTTCTGGGCCTGAGACTCAGTTTTCCTGCCCTATTGCTGCAGGAAATGAGAGGATTTTTTTTGACATGTTGCCAAAAAGGACTCTAAATTCAACATTTTGCCATAAGTTGGTGATTAATCACCCACAGAATTAATCACTCATTGCATTTTTGCAATGCATTGATTATTCTCAACTATCCAATTTCATTGTCCTTATAATCACTCTTTCTCCTAGGCCTCCTAAATACTAGTGATATTTCAATGGCTGGAATGTTTCTTCTCCCTGGTGTCCCACACCATACACTACTGCTATAGTTCAGATTGTAAACGGTCCCCAAAGGCCATGTGTTTAAGGCTTGGTCCCAGCCTGTGGCACTATTAGAAGTAGTGGAGTCATTCATAGGTGGGGCCTTTTGGAGAGACGTTACTAGGTCAGTGAGGGTGCCCTTGAAGAGGACATTTGGGGCCTGGCCCTTTCCTGTCTGTCTCTTTGCCTCCCAGCTGCCATGAGGTGAGCATGCCACCTGCCTCTCAACATGTTGTGCTGCCTCCCACAGGCCCAAAAGCAAGGGGGCCTACCAACTATGAGCTAAAATTTCTAAAATATCCACAAAGGATGATTATCTTAACCTCCTTAAAGTTGGTTATCTCGGGTATTTTGTCATAGTGACAGAAAGCCTACAAAACTAAAAGTTGCCATGTTAATGAAACTGATGGGCCTGCCAGGCTATCTGTGCTTCCCCCACACACAAGGGGGTGCTCACTGCCAGCCATGATGCCCACTCAGTGCCATCCCCACTGAGACCAGCTGGATCAGCCAGCCAAGGGATGGACTTCTCCTGAAGAGTGGGGCAAGCCCTCCTCCAGGGAGCTCCTCCCCTGGAGGGGAGTTCTGAGGCAGCTTTCAGAACCTCAGAGAATGAAAGCTTTGGTTCTGATAGGGGCTGCCCAACGCAGCTTCCAGTGTGATACCTCAACATCATAGAAATGCTCAACACCGTCCACACTGCAAATGACTGCTCAAACATCTCTTACTAGCAAGCCTCTCCCTGGATCTCTCTCTTCCCCTTACTCAGCTTCATTTCTCTCCCAGCGTTTATCTCCAGCTGCAACTCCTGCTTATCATGTATCTCCTACCATCAGATTGCTTCAGACTCATGGTGCCATGGCACCTAGAGAAGGGCTTGACACACAGTAGGACTTAACAAACAAATGAAATACAGTGGACCCTTGATTTATGAACTCAATTCATTCACGAGGGTTGGGTTGTAACTCAAGTTGGTTAGTTGAAGGCTCAGGCTCCTCTACTCAGCCATCAAAATCTCTCTCTTATATACAGGCAGGTCTCAGTGTCCTTAGAGAGAGACATTGGCCCAGGATTTCTCAATTAACCCAACACAGGAAAGGATGTTGTAATGTTCCTTCCAGAACTCTGTAAGGGTTAAATCTGTATCTGAGAACATCTGGAAGCACAAGTGACCGGAATTCCGATTATAACTCAAGACTTTGTTCTTAAGTTAAAACTCAAATTCCGGTTGTAATCCAAATTGTTTGTATGTCAGGCTGGTCGTAACTCAAGGTCCACTGTATCAAATATTTCCTACTTATGTGAATCTCATTGGAATTGCTGTGGAGTCATAAAAAATTTCATACTTGAAGTCTCACATAGATATTCTCATACAAAAAAATATAAGAATATATAAATATAAGCTAAAAAGAGTTTGTGAATTTACCTTTATAAGTAACACTGGAATAAGGAAAAAGGTCTTTTCTTTACAGAAAGATACTAAATTTGTGCATTTCAGGATCACGAAATAAGAGACTGAACTTCTTACCGAAAGCTTATGGGCAGACCTTTGATTCTCAGTAAGGAGGAGGGATTTAGGACTTGCTTTTATTTCTTCTAGCACCAGTATTTAATTGCAGACTTAACAGGCACTCAGGCCTATAAAAGATTCACCTTGTTTCTCTGAATGTATACATTATTTACCACGCAGTCTATGAAATATTTACCCATTTTCTTAGCTGGCTGCACTCTGTGCAGCCTTAACTACCTCATTGCTTGCTCAAAGCTGATCAAATAGGCGTCTGGCCCCTCTCCAGACTTGGATGGAGCAAGCAGCTGGAAAGGGACCATATTTCATGCATTTGTCAGACCACATAGCAATCAAGGGTGTTGAAAGGCTTTCCGAAGGTGCTGGGTGGGGGAGGGTCCTTAGTCCTCCCACCTCAGCCATGTGACTGCCTCTGCTGGGTCCAATCCAGTCATCTTCTCAGGGTGCATTTATAGAGCACCTATTGTATTCTACAGGTCTTGGGAATAGGGGTGGGAATAAACCAGGTTCCTATCCTTTGTTAGAGAAAAACTACTCAATGATGAAAGTTATCTCAACTTGCAACTCGTGTGCGTAAAACACATGACCTTGTGAGCCAGATCTTTGCACTGAAATTCTGTCTTACTTTATTATTCATGCACACGCATGAGTGTGTGTACATTCTTAAACAGGCTTAGTCTCTCTCTTTTTTTTTTTTTTGCCTTCTTTCCTTTGCAGTAGGAAGAAGGGGAGGAAAATCCTCATGCCAGTGCTAGGTGACAAACAGGCTGTGATCCTCATTTTACAAACAAGAAACTGAGACTGAGAAATTACGTACTCAGCCAAACTCACTTATAAGTGGAAGGGCTAGATTCTAGCCCATACTTAATTGCAAAGACTACTCTTGAATCCACTGTCCACACACTTACTTAAAACACACACATACAGGCTAACATGTACACACACATATATGTGACATAATGATCTTGGTTACCCAATTTCAACAATACTCCAAGCCACCAATGACATTAAACTTCCTTGTTATTTGTCTTTCTAGCACTCCACTTTATTGCAATCATTAGAACTGTAATAATTTTTTTATTTGATCACTGTTTGCTACTGAGTCCCGCCCTAAATTATATGTAGGCAGGAGCTATGTTTATCATGTATTACCAATGCCTAGGTAAATATTTTACATGTATTGTTATTTACTCTTTGCAATAGCTGTTGAATGTAACAAATATTTTTCTTCTCATTTTACTGCTAAAAAAAAGTGAGCTTCGAAGAGGAAAATAACTCTTTTAAGATCACACAGCTAAGAAATGGAAGAACTAAGATCTTAACCCAAATCAGTCCAATTCCAAAGCCTATAGCTCTTTCCTTGAGCCACACTCTCTCCCTAAGAAAGGAAAATGTCAAAAGGAGAGGAGAAAGAAAAAAATTCCTGCATAATCTGGGCCACAGTGTCAGGCGTTATGCTAAGATTCTTGGTCAACACTGTGCCTTTTACCCCTCACAACAAATGTGTGTTCAAAGAAAGGTTTTTGTTAAAATGTTTTTTGGGGGGGCAGGGGGGGTTGTTTATTGAGTTTTTTCAAATTCAGGTGCAAACCCAACTGGGATGAGCTGCTAAGGATTAAAAAGAGGCTGGTATTGAGGTTGGAACCTGAGAAGCACAAGAACACTTTACTGTACCTCTTCTCTCCAATAATTCCTGTGCAAAAACCAAACCAAACAAAAAGTAAAACAGGTAAGCTCAGGTGGGGCTCAGGTAAATGCCAACCCCAGGAGCCCAGTCCGTCCACAGTGAAGGAGAGTAGGGACTGATGGAGTGAAGTAAAAGGCGTTGACCCCACTGTTTGTGTCTGACTCCTGTCACACTGCTTCCTTGCTGTCGTAATGCTCTCTCTACTTGGCTTTGGAAAAGCAAACAAGTGCCATGTATTTCCTCAGTCTTTGATGTTCAGTAACTGCTCCTTCATGAACATTACTGGTAGAAATACTTGGCACAAAGTAAAGTTGATAATAGATAAAACAGCACATGATATGAGGTGTTATTAACTATAAACAGAAATACCAACTCTTCTTGAAGAATAGATTTTAAAACTGAATTTTGTGAATTTAATGTCCACAAAAGAAAACTCAAAGTGGCAGAAGCTATCGTCTGTTCAATTTGACACAGAAAAAAATGACTGATTAATAAAATACTTTTTTATAATTTGCAAAAAGACATTTGATTCTAATAAACACAGAGTGAGGAAAATCAGAAATAGCAAACTGAGCTGTACAGAAATTTAATAAAAATATAAATTTGATTAAGATTATTTGCTCCAGAAAGCATTTACTCCTTCCACATGAGTACAGTTTCTATAAAAATGGCTGTTTCACTAAAGTTAGAACTTAATATCCTTGAGGTAAAAGCCAAGGTCTCCAAGCATCTTGTTAGTCTTACCCAGGGTCTGTCACTGTTCTGGGGCTTTACTTATGTTTTGTCTCTAATACTTACAATCATGCTTTGCTGTCATATGGCAACTCCTGACTTTGCAGAGGAGGAAAGTGAAACTCAGTAAAGCTGTAAAACTGTGCATAAATAATTTAGTCCGAGGCCAGAGTTATTTGTTGATTAAAAGGGCATAGTCTCAGCATGGTGTGGTGACCAGTTGGGCCTTCCTTCCTACAGTTCAGAACATTTTGCAAGGGGTGGGAAAACTGTTTATCTTCTTGACCTCTCCAGTAAGTGTTGAGGCAGGCATAGCCATGCCTTTCTCAGGGTGGAAGCATTAAGAGCCCTGGAGATAGATGGACTGACTTATGGTTTTTACTTCTCTAAAAGATCCAAGAGATTCCCAATCCCCAGTCTACCATTCTCTTCTCTTGAAGAAAGGACCAGGGCTTTGGTTTTCTTGAAATGGATGGACAAAGAATAATGCTATGTCCATGGTTTGGAGGTTTTTGTTGTTGTTCTTTTGGAGGGGATGTGTACTGGGGATCAGAGCCAGGGCTTTATGCTTGCTAGGTAGCATTCTACCACTGAGCTGCATTCCCAGCCCCCTCCCCACATGCATTATGTTGCCAGGCTGACCTTGACCTCAATGATGCTCCTGCCTTGGCCTCCAAAGTACCACTACTGAAACTTGCTTCTAATATTGCTATTTTTTCAAAGGCAATCAGAGGCAGGAAGCCGATCTCAGTTCAAAGATTTTATGCTATAAAGTAAGCCTGAGAGAAAAATAATTTATTATTATTATTATTATTACTATTTCTTATAAATGAGAATTTAAATAATCTTTGAAAAATGCAAATGTAATACTGAGCACCAGCTCTGGAACCATGTCTTACCTAATGTAACACACAGCACAATGCCTGGCAGAAAGAACATGCTGAGAAACATGGCTGGATGAGTCTGAAGATGAATACATGGATGGCTAGATGACTGGCTATGTGAATCAGCACCAAAGGATTAACTGATTGTGTGGTGTTATTTTCAGAGCCAGAAGTTCATTTAATCCAATCCCCACATTTTTCAAAACTCACACTTAAAAAGCAGACTCTTCATAGGCTCAAGATTAAAATGGGATCTTTTTGCTGGTCCTCTGGGAAACAGGCAGGAGGATCCCAAGTTTGAGCCCAGCCTGGGCAATTGAGTGACTTAGTAAGATCCTGTGTCAAAATATCCAGTTTTAGGATTAGCACAATGTTGATTTCCTAAAATGAGGGGAGAAGTATTCCTTTTTTTACCTGCTTCAAATGTTTGATATAATTTATCAGTTAAAATGTTTATGAGCCTGTTGTTGTCATATAGGTAGGTTTTCAAGCTAGGAATATACTTTCTTTAATAGGTGCTATTCAAATTTTATATTTCCTCCAGAGTTAGTTTCATTAATTTGTCTTCCAAGGTACTTCTTAGAAGTTGTCAAATTTATTTCAGAAACAGATTTTTGCAATATGCTTTCTATATCCTTTTAAATTCTGTAAAATCCGTGGTAATGTCTCCTAGGTCTTGATATTGTAATTTTAAAAATGTATACTTGACCTTGTGTAATAGGAAGTTAAAGTCTAAAGGAGGAGGGGAAGTGGGAGGGATAGGGGAAAGGAAAGAAGGGAAAAGAAAACATATGAGAAAAGGAAAAAAATGGAAACAAAATCTTTGCAAATAGGGAAGGGTGGAGGGGGTGAAGGGAGGGCAGGAGAATGGGAAAAATATAAGAACCAAGATTCGTCATGTAATGGTACAAGATCTCAATGATGAATGTAACTGTATTTTATACCTAAAATGTACCAATAAACTTAATGGGGAAAAATAAAATAAAATAAAAATCTCAAAAAAAAGAGAAATAAAATAAAAAGGACTGGAGATGTAGCTCAGTGTGAAGACCCTGCATTCAATGCCCAGTACTGGGAAAGAAAAAATAAAGAAAGATCAGACCTCCCAAATTTAAAGACCCAATCCAAAAATGGGCATCTGAAATGAACAGACATTTCTCAGACAAAGAAGTAGAAATAGCAAATAAATACATGAAAAAATGTTCAATATCACTGGTCATTCGAGAGATGCAAATGAAAACAATGCTGAGATTCCACCTCACTCCAGAAAGAATGGCTGCTATCATGAAATCAACCAATAACAAATGCTGGCAGGGCTGTGGGGAAAGAGAAACACTGTTCGACTGCTGGTGGGAGTGTAGACTGGTGCAACCACTGTGGAAATAAGTATGGAGATACCTCAAAGAACTAGGACTGGAAGTCCCATTTGACCCTGCTATTCCCCTGCTGGGGATTTTCCCTAAAGAATTAAAAGAATCATACCACAGTGATATATGTGCACCCATGTTCATAGCAGCACAGTTTGTAATAGCTAAAACTTGGAAACAGCCCAAATGCCCATCAACTGGAGACTGGATAAAGAAAATGTGGTTTTTTTTATAAAATGGAGTACTACTCAGCCATAAAAAATGAGAAATTAGAGACATTTATAGCTAAGTGGAGGCACATTGAGGCAATACTCTTAAGTGAAATAAATAGGACACACATGTGTAAATACCGAATAGTTTCTCTGGTGTGAGAAACTGAAAGTGTAAATAAGGACTAAATGTATAATAGGTAATGTGAAATAGGAAGAAAAGGGGCAAAGGGGAAGGAAGTGGGAGGGCTAGGGGGAAGGATAGAAGGGAATGGGATTAATACGAGAAAATGGAAAAATAGGAACAAAATCTTTGTAAATAGGGAGGGATGGAGGGGTTGAAGGAAGGCCTGGGCAAGGGTGAAAAATAAGAACCAAGAGAGACTATGTAAAGGTGCAAATTTCCAATGATGAATGTCATTATATTGTATACCTAAAATGTACCAATTATTAGAATGAATAATCGATAATGCAAAATAGGAAGAAAAGGTCCAAAGGGGTAGGGGTAGTGGGAGGGGCAGGGGAAAGGAAAGAAGGGAAAGGAAAAATGCTGAGAAATGGAAAAAATGGAAATAAAGTCTTTGTAAATAGGGAAGGGTGGAGGGGGTGAAGGGAGGGCTAGGAATGGGGAAAAAATAAGAACCAAGATGCATTATGTAAAGGTACAATTCGCAATGAGAAATGTAATTGTGTTGTATACCTACAATGTACCAATAAAAGAAATTAACAAAAAAAAATACAGAAAGAAAAAATAAAGGATCCTTTCAACATATTAAAGCATGGAAAAAAATAATTTCACTAGTTTTTACCAATTTTCTTCTATGAAACTTTCCCCCAGCACAAGGAACTTCAAGTCACCAGTAGTTTACGATTGTTCTTCCAGCACAAGCCGGAAGGCTTCTCTAAGAGTAAAGCAATGTGGGCTGAGAGTCAGACCTGCCTGCCTGCTCACACCCAGGTACTGGATACCCAGACAGCTTCAGAGAAATAGCCAAGGAACTAGTGGAGGTCGTCTAGCTTCAGGAAATTGTAAGTGTGCTGTGCTCGAAACCTGGCCAAAGCAAGCTACCGCCCTCAGCCCGCTGCAGTCCTTTTTCCTACCCAGCCTTTCCCAAATTTAATCTCATCCTAGGCCCTCAGCCAGCTCTCCCCTTGTCTCTGTGATTCTCTGGCTTCCATTGTAGCTGAGATTCCATTAGATGCAAACAACCTGCACACAGGGACCTGCTCATTCATCTCTGTATCCTGGCTCTTCACAAAGTGACTGGCACAAAATAAAACCATAATAGACTAAGAATGAATGAAACTATTAATGGATTTCATATCTCAAAGTTTCAGAAGCACCCAAGAATTACAGCATTTATCCCCGGCAAGTGTGGTTCCAACAGAGGTTGAGTAAATGTGTGAAATAATAAATAAATGATTGATGGGAATTAATACTGTGAATGGACAATTAATTATGTGCTAGAAACTGGCCATAAACATTTCATATATTGTTTTATTTAATAATTTCAGCAGTCCTGCTTTCCCTCTTCAACCTGGTAGGTAGAGTGATGCCAACACTTGCTCTCCTGACACTAGTCCATGCTGAAATGAGAAAAGGGGGTCACCCTGAATTGAAACATACACGAAGAGGTGTTATTGCACACCTGGAAAAAATAGAAAAATCATTTCAACCCAAATCAACATAAATTTGAGGAAAAAATTCCCTTAACATTAACAATGCAATAAATGCTGAATACAGGAGACCGAAGCAAAGTTACTACTGGAGAAAGCCATCCCAGTGACTTTTAACTCTTAATGAGATGCCCACATATCTAGGAGTAAGCAGTTTCCATGGTATTATCTGATGTGAAAGGAATAGTAAGGAGCTTTTTTTTTTTCTTCCTTAAATTCTTTTATTGGTACATTTTAGGTATGCAATACATTTACATTTCTCATTGGGATCTTGTACCTTTACATGATGTTTCTTGGTTCTTATTTTTTTCCCATTCCCAGCCCTCCCTTCACCCCCCCACCCTTCCCTATTACAGACTTTGTTTCCATTTTTTCCATTTTTCATATTTTTTCCTTTCCTTTCTTTCCTTTCCCCTACTCCTCCCACTTCTCCTACCCCTTTGGACCTTTTCTTCCTATTTTGCATTATCAATTATTCATTTTAATCATTGGTACATTTTAGGTATACAATATAATGACATTCATCATTGGTAAGGGGCTTTTTAGTGGCAGCCAGACACAGTCTCTATCTCTGTCTCTCTGTCTTTCTCTGTCATACACACACACACACACACACACACACACACACACACACACACACACACACCTGCTCAGGTCTCAGCAAAAAGACAGTGTGTAAATGATGTCTGGAATATTACATAAAAGCTGTCTGCTCAACCAGTCAAAGCTATTAAAATCCATCTTGCTGAAACGAACCCTGAGAGCAGGTCAAACAAATCTAATTTTTATTGTTCCTTAAGGAGATGGCTGTGTTGGAGACAAAGGAGAGAGGCAGGAGGCCAGTTAGGAAGAGAGAGAGAAAAAAAACTTAAGAGGCCTTAAGAAATTAAATGTTCAAAAGACCCATGGCAGGCAAGATAAATGATATATTACAGTGCTGGTTTAACCCTAATTGATGACTAATGTTGTAATGCATCTGAACCTACACTGATCTATTATCCGTCTGGTCCAAGCTGAAGGGACACAGCGAGGAGAAAAATTGCTAACTGTTTTAACCTGATGGAACTTTAAAAAAATAACCAGTCTAGTTACTTTAAAAGACAAATGGCTGGGTGGTGACCTCCTGATGTATATCAGGGTCTTGCAATGCAAAATCAAATGTTAATTAAATAGAATCCAGTGTAGGAACAATGCAGTAAAAATCATGTTTTAGACCACAGGGAATTGTGTTGTTGGGGTTCCTATAAAATCTTCCAAAGACATTACCAATGGAAAGCCAGTAATGGCAGACCACATAGTAGTCACTGAAAAATCAAATGTACACAAATACCACCTGGAAAACATCTGCATACAGACTTTATACAATAGCATGTGGGCACAGTTAAGTCAGGCACTGAAAAGGCAAGATCACCAACACAGTTGCTTACATCCATGAGAATGTATTACAGAGTCCTTATCTTCTTGCTTTGCAACAACTTTAAATGCATCCTTCAGAAGAAAAATCAAACAAATGATGTAAGAAAACATTAAACGGATTCAGAAGCCAACTGGAAAGGGCTTCCAATGGCCAAGTCTGGGATATTGTTAGCCACAAAATAGTGATTATAATAAGCTATCACCAAAGATTAAAATAAAAAGGATCACAATGTCAGTAGTAATGGACTAAATGAACGTCATGTACCTCCTGATAAAGTGCATTGAGAAGTACACAACATCATTTCTGTGATATGCTTGCTAAAAATGTATAAGCAGGAGTTAATTATGAGAAAACACCAAGATCCTACATAGATTCAGTCAAAAATGATGCAGGAAGTGGTCCAGATTAAAGAAACTAAAGAGATATGATAATCAAATATTATCTGTGATGCTGGATTAGATAGTAGACCATGAAAAACAGACATGGTGCAACAACTGGAAAGATCTGTTAGGGCTGTGGATACATAATAACATACCAATGTTCTTTCATGAATACAAAAATGGATGGTATATAAAAAAAGTGTTAACATTTGGGGGATTTGGATACAAGATTCACAGGCGTTATTTGTTATGTTTGTGAAACTTTTGTATGTCTAAAATTATTTCAAAATTTGAAAAAATTAATGCATAGAATGCCATTATTGTACCTTCCTTGAGGATCCATACCTACTTCATTCTTGCGGAGCTTTTCTCCCCAAAGGTGGTTAAGAACCATTACCTGAGCCAGGCTATCCTCAGTTAATTGGAAAAGGAAGAAAATAAGAGAAGAGGTAATCATTTTGACCAATTCATGAGAGAAAGTCAGATTCTTCAAGAGACACAAGAAACAGCAGAACATCTTTATCTGAACTGCTTAAATGCTTTAGGTACAGGAGCTGCAAATGAATCCCCAGGGAGGTGCTCTTCTCTGATATTGCCTCAGGATGAAAGATCATCATTAGCTGTTGTAATTATAGTTAGACCTTGAATTTAACACTTATTGTGAGTCTCTGTGCTAATGTTGTTATATATTATCTCTTTGAATTCTTATAAAAGACAGGGAGTTATTGCCCACCTTTTAAAACATGGAGAGGAACACATACTTGATTTTTAAACACATTGGTTTTGCTAAATAAGAGATTTTGCAGTGTGTAAAAGTATTGACTCCAGAGACAATGCTTATTACTCTTAACCCTGGTGTAATATACAGTCTTGACAAGATGCAGAGTCCAATTCTCAGTGACTTTTAAAATATTAAATTATATCTGAGCTACAGCTTAGAGTGGAAAAAGAAAATAAGGAATCTCTGAGCCAAGAGCACAAGGAAAGAGCATTGTTGGACCATTTTATGTACTTAGAAGACCAATGATTCCCAGCACTTAGGTAGAATTTAATTTATTTCACGATAATCGTTAATGTGCTCCTTGGTAATAATGCAAATATGTTCCATTAAGTAAACAAGGATTAAGTAGATGTGTCTTTTTGCAATACACAGTGCTGGGATAAAAAGGAAAAAGTCATCCATTTGGACCTATTGCGGGCAAGCCATGTAAAAATCCATCCTAACAGTATTCCCCTTTCCTATCCCTCTTTCTTCCTTTTTTTCTTTCTTCTTATCCTTCTTCTTCTTCATAGTCCTCCTACTCTTCCTTTTCTCCCTCTTCCCCTTCTTCCTCTCCCCCTTACTTTCCTCTCTTTTTCCTTTTCTCCTCTTCCTCCTCCTCTTTCTCCTCTTTCTCCTCCTCCTCCTTTTCTGTGGAAACCAGAAACAGGAAGGATTAATTTTAATTGAAAGTTTTAGGAAGACATAAAGATTGGAGAGCCCCTGGGCAGGGTCTGGAACAGGGAACAATTTTTTGATATGCAGCAGTGAGAGAAAAAGCTTCTCTTTTAAGGCAAGAAACTCTCTGGAACAACCATACACTCATAAAAGAGTTTGTGAAATAAAAACCAGTGTGGACTATTTAGAACACAAGTACATGAGATGATGAAAGTGAAGAGTAAAGAACAAAGTACAAAGGGTAGGAGTGACTGTGGCACAATTAATAAATACGTGCAAAGGTAGAATGGGAAAGGCCATCAATTCCTCTAGGAGGAATTTGCATTTGACCTTCTTGACCAGAAAAGTATCACCTGTGGGAGGGGTAGAGTTGAGCAGGCAGCTGCCTTGTCACTATCCAAGACTTGAATCCAAGTACTGAAAATCAGGCTCAAGATCCAAGTTTTGACTCTCCAGGAGAGTCTGACAAACACTAATGGGAGCCCAGGAGACCTCCTCTTGGGTACAAGTTCATATTACTACATTCTTTTTCTTTTAAGATTCCCCTCCAAGCCAAACGTTTTATAATATAAACAGTCCCTCCACTTTGTAAGAATTAGTAGGACTTGCTCATAAAAGCCCCTTTTCCATGATATGTTCTGATGAAAGTGGATGATAGAAGTGCCCAAAAGTAGCAAAATAAGGACACTCTTAAGAAAGAATTATTAGCTTTTCTGTTGGTGTGGGAGCTGACGCACAGAGGTGCTGGCCGCCTCCCTGGCTGGCCATGACCTCAAAAGCTCCTAGACCACTGACTGGAAAGGTCAAAGTCATATTTTATGAAGCTCAGCTAGTGCAATGAAAACATCTTGTTGGAAAACCTCAAGTACTCTGTAAATAGATTTCTAGGGTTTTCTTGAAAGGTTTATGAGAACACCGTGGCTTAGTACTAAGTAACGTGAGTAACCAAACCAGAATGCACTCTTTGAAGGGATGTGTGCATCTCTTGATGTGCCTATGCTTAAACATCCAGATATGAACACAAGCTCTGGGGTCAGAAAGACCTGGGTCTCAGTCATGGTGCTTCCACTTACTGGCTGTGTGCATGGTTGTTCTGAACCGCTGTTTCTTTGTGCTTATATGCTCATAGTTCTCAAGGTCATTTTGAGGACAAGTATTTACTGGATAGCTGTATGGGTCATCATCACATCCTTCTGGGTCTTCACTTAATTGTGAAGACCTTACCAAGCACCATGTCTAATACTTCAGACACATTCTCAGAAGCCTGCAACATGTTCATCCTTTCTCCATGCTTTATTTTTCTCCTTAGCACTTATCCCTATATAACACACTATATATTTTATTGCTTTTATTGCCTCTATTTTATTTACTTTCAAATGCCAACATTTTAACAGCAAAAGAGTATATATTCTTGGCTGTTTTATGTTTGCTATATCCTTTATGCCTAGGACAGCATTTGGATCCTAACAAGTGCTTAATAAATACGTGTTGGTTGAATGGATGGATGGGTATGTGGTTCGTCAATGGGAAGATTCCAGGCCTGACATTTCTGGTCAAGATGGATCAGTGAGTTCATGCTTTCACTGTCCTTGACTGCCAAATACACAGAAATAAGAGGTAAACCATAAAATGAAAAATAATTTAAAAACTTATCCGTGCCATATAAAATGTTAACATTAGGAGAAATTGGATGAAAAGTATACAAGAACTTTCTGGATTATTTCTGAAACTCCTCTGTAAATCCAAAAGTATTTTAAACTAAAAAAGTTTATGAAAATCATGGCTTTAAAGAAAGATAAGCATTTCTGCAACCCATTAATAAAAACCAAAAACCGCAGCAATAATCAAGAACAAAATTGTGGCTCACTAGGTTCTTCACCTGGCCAGCAGAGACAGCTGGAAGTTGAATTTCTGGGGCAATAAGAACCAAATATGGCAGGGTACCAGCCTGAACCTCATTTATTAAAACTGAAAGTCTGGAGCGAGACTCTCCTACCCATGAAGGGAGGCTTAAAGTCATACCACCTGTTGCCCAGGGGCATGGTTTCCAAAAAGCGGCAGAAGGGAGAAAAACAGCTGTGAAACTAGGACTTGGACCAAGCTGTCTGGTAGTAGCTCATTTCTAGAGAAGGGTGCAAAATCAGCATTTGAAAAGATAATGGATGAGATTTTTCAAAATGGAAGGTAGACCATTGTTTTCAGATCAACAATACCAGAGGGCCAAAAGATGAAAGTAAAATTAGACTTAGATAAAAGTTCATAATTATGGGTACCAATAATATCTTCAAAGCTACTAGAGAAAAGAGATCACCTATCACAGAACAGCAGTGCAGCCAACAGCAGGTAACTTACCACAGTCACCTCTGCCAGAACACATAGATCTCTTCAATATGCTGAGGGAGAAGAGAGTTGATTTAGATTTTAAAATTCTATTTCCTCACTCAAGATTGTATTAGTGGCCTAGGACTCCCTTACACACTGGCTTAAACAATACACACACTTAAAAAATACACACATTGGCTTAAACAACAGAAATTTATTTTCTCACAGTTCTGGAGGCTAAAAGTTCAAGAACAAGGTGTTGGTAGGATTGTCTTCTCCTGATGCCCTGAAGTCTCTCTCTCCTCTTAGCTTGAAGATGGTTATCTTGCAGTGTCCTCACATGGTCTTTCCTCTATCTACACACATTCCTGATTTTTGTATGTCTTGATTCCATTTATTTATTTATTTAT
Organism: Heterocephalus glaber; assembly: GCF_053883595.1. Classification (NCBI taxonomy): domain Eukaryota; kingdom Metazoa; phylum Chordata; class Mammalia; order Rodentia; family Bathyergidae; genus Heterocephalus; species Heterocephalus glaber. The sequence continues at coordinate 9,844,305 of NW_028258299.1, read as the reverse complement.
TTATTTATTTATTGGGGGCAGTACTTAGGGATTGAATCTAGGGCCTCACACATGCTAGGCTAGTGCCGTGCGCTCTACCACTGAGCTAGCTCCACCCCATGAAACCCTCTTCCCATAAGGACAGATTCAAATAGGGCCCATCCTAATGCCCTTGTTTTCACATATAACTCCTTTAAAAATCCTATCTTCAAAGACAGTCACATTCTAAAGTACTAGGCATTATTGTTTAAAATCTGGAAGTTCATCCCAGTAGGAGTAGAAGAGATAAAGACGTAATCAGATTCACAAAAACTTAGAGCACTTACTACCTATAAATCCTTGTTTCAAAAACCATCAAATGCTGTCATTGGTAAGGAGGAAAAAAGCCCCACAAAATAAAATGGTACAAAATCACTCAAAAGTAGTAATGAAATTAATTCTAAGTGAATTAAATTCATTCATTAAAAGCTAGAGATTATCATATTATATTCTTAAAATACTCAGCTATAAATTTCTGAGAAACATATCCAAAACAAAATGGTCCAGAGATTGAAATACAATGTATAAAATAAGATATACAAATCAAATAAAACTGATAACAACATAGTTATAAACCAAAAATGATTTAAGGACAAAAAGCTTTCATAGAAATAAATAATACATAATAATTAAAATAATTTCCTCCAAGAAGATAAAATAATCATAAGCTTGTATTTATCTAATATTGACTAAAATGTATAAAACAAATACAAATTAGCAAATCTTTGACTATTGTGGTAAGTTTAAAATCATCTCAGAAATGATTTAGTAGTTTTAAATATATATACATATGTTTAAGATTGAACACATATACACACACATGTATTCTGTGTGTGGGTACCCACACAGACATAGATGTATATATTCTGTGTATTAGTGTTGTGTGCATACACTACTTAACATATAAGTATACATTATATACACACAGATATATGTATCTAAATTGGAGAATATATTCAATTTCTCTAGAAAGTTCTCTCTGCCATGTCAATCTGGCATATGCCTCTTAAACTTCAAGACTGAATCTTTGGTTTCTTGGTATATTGGTCAGCTTTCCTGTTGCTGGTACAAAATACCCAACACCTATAACTTACAAGAGAAGTTTAATTTGGCTCACGATTTCAGAGGTTTCAGTACATGATTGGCTGCTCCAAGGCAGAAACATCATGATGGAAGAGAGTGGTGGAGCAAAACTTCTCAGTCACTTTTCTCTTGTTGCTGAGACACAATACCCAACACCCAAAGTTAAAGGGGGAAAGGTTTATTTAGCTCACAATTTTTAGAGGTTTCAGTCCACAGTCAGCTAGCTTTAAGGTAGGGTGGCATGGCTGACAGGCCTCACAGAGGAGAAAACAGTTCATGGTGGACAGGACTTTGCAGAAGCAACAAGGGACCTTAACAGAGTCTTTCTGCCCCTTTTATCTTATCTAGACTACTTAGGGTAGGTAGCACTCACACCCTTAATCCTATTGCTCTTGAGTCTAGCATTGCACCATGAATCAATTCCAGCTCACATACTCTAGATCCAGTCACCATGAAGAAGGCCCACCTAAGACCACATGAGGCTTTGGAGGGGGGCATCTAAACACAACCATAACAGTAACCAAGAAATAGAGCAGGGGAACAGTGCCAGAGAGGAAAGGGCCAGGGATCACATATAGTCACACCTCCATGACTTACCCCGACATACCCAGAAATGTGCTTAGGCCATTGGTGGTGAACATATGGGACACATGCTGCAATGGCTGTTTATACCATTGAAAGCTCTAAAACGTTCACTCTCACTGCCCTAGGCCAATCTCAGGGTCACCAAATTGACAATCCAATTAACTGTCAGGCGTAGATGTAATTAATCATTACCACTCTGGGCTCATTTATTATCTTCCATATACCTCATATAGCTCTCATATCTGTGTATGTAGAAATGCATCTAGATGTCACCACTAGATCGTGATCAGACCCTGGTGCATTAACTGTCTGTGTAATGCCATAGTATCTGGTTGGTAATCACTTGTTAAGTGAATCTATAGTTTCTGTCCTTAAGCTCATAAGGTAGAATAACAAGCAGCTAACACGTATTTGAACAATCTAGGTGCAGAGCACTCTCCTAAGTGCCTTACAGGTATTATCCCTTAATCATCACACCATCCCTGCAAGGAAGCTGTTAAGTTCATCTCCCTCTAGAGATGAGAAAAATTGAGACAAATGAGCTTTTATAACCTTTCCAAAGTCATGTAATTGAAAAATGCCAGATCCCGGATTTTACTCCAAATTCTCTACTTCAACATCTGAGCCTGTCACCATGATGCTATACTACTCATATTTTGCATATGAAAACATGGCCACTAATAAAATGCAATGATTGCTAAACATCCATTGAAATGCGGAGACAATTCCAATACCATTATGCTAAAAACTTAGGTACACAACTTCTTATCTTGACAAACTAAAAAACGAAGTCACTCCATGTTCTGTGTGATGCTTTCTCCCCCTTTCTGGAAGGACTGTTGGTGGGAGATGGGGAACAAGTCAAGGGGTCTCTCTGAGCCAGTGGGGTCATTTCAGGTGCTCTATAATTCTGCACTCAGGGCAGGAATTTGAGTCCCCATGACTCTCAGACAGACTGGGCTAGCTGATGAGTAGCACCAAAGTGCCATGCAGACAGTTATTCTCATTATCCAGAAAGTTTAGCTGTTGGCAATGAATGGATTCTGAGAAAAACCCGAGGAAGGGGACAGAGAAGGCCATCTACTTCTCAACCCTCATTATCAGGAAAACATGGAATATTCTATGTAAGGGACGGCTGGATTATGAGCCATGAACCAGCATCTGTATATATGGACATTAGAGACACAGGATTGCACCTCAACTCATGGCCACTGAAGAAAGAGTTGACAAGGAAATGCTACTTTGTTGGAACAGACACAGTAAGTCTCCAACTTATGAACATTTGAGTCATGAACTTTCACAGGTGTACTATATAAGACCCACTTTGCTGGCTTTGGAACAAATCTGACTTACAAACAATTTCCCAGAACAGAACTTGTTCGTGAGTTGAAGACTTACTGTAAATATCAGCTTCTCTGAGGCCCGAGAGCCCCCTACTCCCTCCCATCATCACTGAAAAGTTATTATCATACAGCTAACGTTATCCATCATCTTTGTTGGATGGTAGATTCGACCACAGTTAATGAAACAATTCACCACTGAATAATTTTCATCCAAATGTAGAAGCTGAAGAGAGTTTAATTCATGCCTGATTTCAAAGCTGAAGTAGTTGAAGGCTACAGCTGAGCAATCAAGCAGTTGGCAGGGTGAACACTATAAAAACCTTGACTGCAAAATTTAGAGTGTAAATTCCTGCCCCATAATTTAACATCAATGAACCCTTTAAACAATCATCGCCAAAATTCCCCTCTGGTTTTTAAGGTAGATTTCTTAAATGTCAAAATTAGTGAGGCAAATAATAACCAAAATAACAATATAGTCTTTTGGTAGACAGAGTTAAAGTTTTTAAGTGTTTTACCCATCCAATCTTGACGGGAATATTTGTTAAGGCTTTATTTTCCCCAAATTACAAATAAGAAAAATAAAGCTCCCATGAAAGAATTTATCAGGGCAAGAATCACATAGTTGTTAGGAAGCACTAAAGAAAAGACTTAATCTTACTGGTAGATATTTTAGACTAATCCAACACCCTTTCCTCTCTACCAGAATGTCTCTGTCCTGTACTGTACTTTGATTATTTCTTTTTTTTTACTTTGATTATTTCTAACGGCCTTCAGATGTGAGTCTCTTATCTCTGCCATCTTTCATAAGACAGGGACGTACAATCTTGGGCTGAGAAGGATCGTAAAGACCAGATGGTCCCATCTTCTTGTTTTAAGATGAGAAAACCATCAGATAGAGGATTACACACCTGTAATCTCAGCTACTTGGGAGGCTGGTAGGAGGATGGCAAGTTTGAGATCAGTCTGGGCAACTTAGTGGGTCCCTATCTTGAAATAAAAACCAAAAAGGCCTAGGGCTATAGCTCAGTGTAAAGCCCCTGGGTTTACACTTCAGTACAAGAAAAATAATTAAAAGAAACAAGGGACTGCAACATGTGCTTGTAGCCCCTACCACACCGAAGGTTAAGGCAGGAGGACTGCAAGCTCAAACCCAGCCTGGACAAATGAGCAAGATTTTGTCTCAGACTAAAAAGATAAAAAGGAAGGAGGATGTAGTTTAGTGGTACACCTGCTCACTTAGCAGCATGTGTGAAGCCTTGGGTTCAATACCCAGCACCTTAACAAACAACAACAGCAAGAACAACAATAAAAGGATGAGAAAACCAAAGTTCAGAGAGATGGGGTGAATTACTGAGATATTAGTCAGACTCAGAATCACAACTCATTTTTAGCTTTCTGCTGCTCCCTGACATTTCATCAGAAATATTTTCCTCCAAGCTCTTGAAGTTGTATTTATTTACTCAACCTACATTTACTCACCACTCACTGCGGGACAACCCATAGTTTACTCACTGAGAAAAGAGATTTATAGTACGGGAACTTTTAGTCCCTCAGGGAAGATAGAGGCACAAACAATTATATGTGGTAGGTTGGAGGTTTACACATGTGAAATGAATTAGCAAAAAGGCACAATTCATTAGGTCTGCAGGATATAAAAGAAGATTTCAGCTAGCAAGTCAGAGTCTAGTTTTCCAGCAAGAGAAGTTTGCCAGCCAGCTAACAGAGAAAGGGAATCATTTGTGTAAAGGAAAGAAGGTTGAGAGCCTCCACACTGAGAGAAATGCTCCAGCCCTTAGGGACAGCTAGATCACAGGACCCCTAGGTAAAAGTAGAAAATCAGGGAGAGGTGAAGGCTTTGCACGTCATACCAAGGCATCTGGGCTCTCTCACCAGGGATTCAGAGCAGTTAGAACACAAAGGCCACAGTGCGGATTCATAGACAGCTCCAGCAGGTGTGTTCCATTTCCCCCCAGCTTTGGAGATGTGGAAACTCTGAAGCCCACAGAAATAAAGAACACACTCAGGTCACCCAGCCTTTCTATGGAAAAGAGGCTGAGAGCCCCCCGAGTTCATATGTCACCATGCCGTCTCTCAGAGAAATCATTTCTGGAACTTTGAAGAGAAAGCCACATTTGACATTCTGTACATTTACTTTTTGTCTTCTTTTCTATTAAATTTTATTTTCATAAGTACATTAGACAAGTTTTACAAGTTGGTGTTCTCTGTTCTCTTGCTGTTATCTCTTGTGATTCCCCACTTTACTCAACATTTTTAAAACTTGATTTTTGTAGATGCATACTATTCCATTTTTATGGATATATATATATGTGTATATATATATGTATATATATATATACATATATATATATATATATATATAAAATTTCCTAGCCATGTCTTTATTATTCAGCATCAAAAATGTTGAAATAATCTTTGAGAAAGATAACAAATCTGGAGGACCTTAACAGAGTTCAAGACTTATAAAGCTACAGAAATTAAGACAGTAAGTATCATATTGTTGCTAATTTAGAAAAATGAGGGCCGGTGATTTAGCTCAGTGGTTCCTCCGCCTGCCTTGCAAGGTTCAATCACCGGTACCAAAAAAAAAAAAAAAAGAAAGAAAAAGAAAAATGAAGAGATTATACGGTCTGGAAATAGACCTCACATATAGTCACTTGATTTACAGTCCTTAACTCATTAGGAAAAAGACAGGCCTTTTAATAAATGTTGAAGGAAAATTGAATGTAGGTGTGGGACAGAAAAGGAATATTGATCCCTACCTCACACCATGCATGAGAATTAATTCCAAGTGTGTTAAAATCCTAACTGTAATGTTTAAATCATTCAAGTTTGTAGGAGAAACTACAGAAAAATAACTTCCTGGCTTTGATATGAAAAAAGATGTTTGAAATAGAACATAAAAATACTTTTTAAAACTTTGATAAAATAGACTTTATTGATGTTAGGAATTCCTTTTCATTAAAAAACAAATTAAAAAAAACACAGACTGGAAGGTAGTATTTATAATGCACATATCCAACAAATTTATATACCAAGAATGTAAATAATTCCTTCCAAAAATCAGTTAGACAATACAAGCAGCCCAATTTTATAAAGGCAAAATACTTGAACAGTTACTGCATTAAAAAAGCCAATCATATGGCCAAGTACATGGGAAGGTGCTCAATTTTATAGGGAAAAAATAGTTATAAGGAAAATTCAAGATAAAACCACAAATGAATTCCACTACAGACCCACCAGAATAACTAAAATCAGTATGAATGACTATATCAAGTGTTGTCAAAGATACAGAATAACTGAAACATTCACATATTAATAGTGTCATAATAAGTTGTCCAAGTATTTTGGAAAACTGTTTTTCATTATCAATTAAAACTGGGACATAACAATTCCAATCCTGGTATGTAGTAACATAAAAGAAAATACATATCTATTAAAGATATGAACAAAGTTATTCAGCAACTTTTCTTATACTTGCTTCAAACTGGAAACAGGGCAATCATCCTTCAAAAGAAGAATAGATTTACACAATGGAATAAAAAACACAGTAGTAGAAAAAACTATTTAAATATACCAGAAAATTAATCAGCTTTACAAACCTTAAGTTTAATAAATCAATCACAAAAGAGTTTCTATTTATTTATATGAAGTTCCTTGAATAGGCAAAATGTCTATGTCAGTGGAAGTTAGATAGTGAATACTCTGAGTTATTGATGAGGAAGAGGCGGTGAAAGTCCACTGTGCTACTAAAATGCACTATAAATTGATCTGGGTGTAACTGTACAATACATTCATATAAAAAACGTATTGCACCAAACACTTAAGAGTTGTACACACTGTTGCAAGTAAATCATACCTTTAAAAGTATCAAGATGTTCTCTAAGATAAATAATGTGGTAGTGCACATCTTTGTACATAGATCTTAACCCAAATATCTGCCTAAATAAATAGAGGCAGCTTAATGCTCACTTTGGCAGCACATATACTAAAATAGAGGCAATGTAGTATGGTGTAAACATGTGCCAACTCTAAAATCAGACTGCCTTGGTTTAAATACTAGTTCTGCAAATTACTAGCTGTGCAAGTTGGGCAAAACATATCAATTCTTCTTTTCATTTATTCTCATCAGTAAAATGGGAACAATAATAGCATCTACCTCATAGTGTGATGACGTTTAACTGTCTTAATAAGCGTAAAGCATGCAATATATTTCCTATATGTACTAGCATACTATTAGTGAAATTCCTGGATTAAACAACATAGACATTTTGGAAGTTCTTAAAACATATCACAAAAGTGCTTTCCAAATAGTTTATATCAGTTTGTACTTCAATTACCAGTCTATGGAGGACATGGTGAGCCCAAACTATGTTCATGTGTTACTAAATGTTAACAGAGAAAACAAGTTATTTTGGTTAGGCAAAAACTACCCAGACTTGCAGCCTTCCAGCAAGGACAAAACAATTGGGAGGAAGGCTGGATATGGGAATTTAAAGCTAACTTCACCTGTAAATTCTTCATTTCACCAGTACCATCTTAAAATTGCTGGCACCATTTTGGTACTTGTTCATCATTCTGACCCTGAGTCTTGTAACATTTGCTGTGGTTAGGAAATAGTTTGATTGGGATCCAAAGTGATCTTTCAAACCTCAGAAAAACCTCAGCAAAATGTTTGTCTTGTTCCTCTCTGACTTTGGGATCAAAGCCTAGAGCCACATGACACAAAACACTACATCACGAACTGTCACTCCAGCCTCACCTCTCAACACTTCTCCGTATTCCAGGCTCCAAGCCCACTGAACTCCTCTTAGACCCATGAACTTGACACATTGCTGCCTCTGGGCCTTGGCACCTGTGTTCCTTCTACCAGGAATGCTTCCCTCTTTGTCACTTGCTCCTCCAGCTGCTTGACTTCTATTCACTTCCAGGTCTCAGCTGAAACATCACATTCTCAGGGGAGCATGCTGTGGCCTCCAGATTCCCTTAGCTACTCCCCTGTCCCATGTACTCCTATAGCTTCCTGACCTCCCCTTAACACAGAGCTGGTTATGCTTCATAGATTATTTACTTTATTCAGTCTTTCCCACTAGTCTAGAAGGCCTATGGGGGTAAATGTAGTATTTGTTTTGTTTACTATTTCACCTCCAAAGCCAAATACTCTGTCTCCAGTAGCTTATCTCTGTTATTCACATGGTAGGAACTTGACAAGAGTTTGCTAAATGAATGGTGTGTGTGTGTGTGTGTGTGTGCACGCGTGCATGTGCATGCACATGCACCCACACTCAGGAACCTTGAAAAATTATAGATGGCAGATGCACTGGCTGCTCTCTCTTTGCCCTCTTGCCCAAGTCCATTTAATGCCCTTCCTTGGCATCAGATTGCACCACATTGGCAATCTGATGTCCATTTGGTTCAGGCAGTGGGAACCATCAATGGAAAATTAGAAAACCAGAGCAAAGGAAGGCTGGGGCTTTCCTTTCCTGCTTCTGCCTTGCTGCTGTGGCTTTTCTCTGGTGGTGACTGTGACCCTTTTCTGCAGCCCTTACTGAAAAGGTGCTTCTCCAGAGCTCCAGTGCTGACCAACTACACTACACTTTCCTTGCTTTTTTATTCTGAGTGAATAACTGCTCCTCACCATTTGTTAGAACTCTCAGGGTGACTCAAAACCTATCATTTGCTCCCTTCACTCTACCTACATTCTGTAAGAACTCCCTTCATTACAATCTTATCATTAAAGTACCAGTGAGTTCTGGTTCTTTCTAGGTACCTGATGGTGCATTTGACTCATGCAGATGGTTTGCTTCCTCTCCCCATGGCTGATGCCCTTGTGTTGAGGGCTCCTGAAGTCACCTCCTACTTACTGCTGTCCTTATGGATCTCTCTCTCCCACTGGACAGTGCGTGCCTCGAGGGCAGAGAAAACATGTATCTTCATCCTCCAGTTCTGAGACAGTGCCTGGCCCGCACTAAATACTTGATAATTACATGAAAGCCCTAAAACCATTTTAAAGTCTTCCTAAGAAAATGAGGCAAAGAAAATGTTCTGTTTAGAGTCTTCCCAACTGAATCCCTTTCTAATAGAGATGTCCAGGAAGGCAAACACATTTGCCTTTTCTGGGATAATGTCGAGGCTCTCTCTAAGGGAGTAGATGCTTTAGGAAGAGCTAACTGAGCAACTTACGTTGCAGAAAAAATTTACCACAAAGTATTACAGTTCAGATCAGATTTAATAGACCAATAAATGGTTATTTAATGAGGAAATTTGGTGACTGTTACAATGAGTTTCCTAGAGGTCTTTGTTCTCTTCTACCAAGACTGTAAAGCGTTAAAAAACACAGGCCTTCCGAATCTGATTTTTAACAAAGAAAATTCAGTTCTTTTTGGAAATTGTTCTCAAGTAACAGGATGAAAACAAGCCTTAAATTTCTCTTTTCCAGGTATTTCCTTCATGTATTTTGAAGAAAGTTTAGCCTAACCTACGAGGAAACCCTTTAATTGTCCTTTAAAAATAGAATTGCATCCTTGTGGATAAGACATGGTGTTCAAATAGCTCCCTGGGGTCTGGCCTCTTGGAAACTCAGCAGGATTTTAATTGTAAGCAGACAATTTGTTTTGAATTCTATGCATAGCATGAAAATACAACTGCTGTAAGATCTAATGACATATAGTGGGATTCAAGTCTAGTATTTCCACCCTGCTTCACTTCTTGACCCTATCTTTGTGATAAACTCACAGATTATTCGGTGTCCTTTAAAAAAAATCTTAAACATACCAACCATTTGATTCTCATCACCTTAAGGGACAAAATCAGCCTTATTCATTGCTATATCACCAGTGCTTTACATTATTGCCTAGATCATCTGTGTTCAATAAAAATACTCTATTTCCTAGATCCTAAGGCGCACTTCTTTACATAGTTCAACAGCTCTGAAATAAGAATGCCTCATGTAATTAATGGTTTTTCATAATTTAACCAGCTTTTCCTTTCTCTGTAGTACATAGTATATTGTAGCAAATATGATGCATATTGCAATCAGTGGATTCAACAAAATGTGAAATACCAAGGGCATGATGAGCCAGATTTGGTGTTATCTTTTAATGCATTATTCATTGTGCCATGTGATAAAAGTCTCTAACATAGGTATTATTACTTCCATGCAACAGAAAGGCTCAGAATAGTGCAGTTAACTTGCCAGAGTCAAAATTTCTGCTTGGAAACATGGAGTTGGCATCAAACCCAAGTCTGATTGCAATGTTCATAATGTTTCCATAAGAATGTACTGTTGCTCCATGGATATGTCAGATAAGTACATTTTAGAATTGATATGTTAAAATCTGGAATGTTTCATGGTGGTTTTATCCACTCTAATAATCAATTGAAGCGATAAATTCTATTCCAGAGTGCTCTTAAAAGTGTTCAATATGTATTAATTTGTAATCTTGGTGACAAAGTGAGAGAAACTCATCTTAAACCAAAAATACAAATGTGGAGTTTATTGGGACTCTCCATCACTATGTCACAGCTCAAAAGCTGGCTGAAGGTTGAATATATCTGGGGCTCAAGTTGACAAAGTTGATAGGACACCATCTTGGATCTGCTGTTCTTGGTGTACAGCTTTATTCTTCTTTTATATTGTAAGATCATGATTTCCATAGAGTGAAGCTTTGACCCTTTTGTCTCCCAATGCTGTGTCTAATAACTTGTGGTATTGGACAAATTTATATAACTCATTCTAACTTAAACCTAAAAATCTGAAGGAAGGAACTTATTGGTCTAGACCTCAAGCATTCACCTCCCAGGACCAAGCAAATGAAACTTCAGGTGGAGTCCCACTGCACTAACATGGATGACCCTATAGTAACTGTGAGTGGGGCAGGGGAAATGGGGGTTGAGTCTCAGAAAACAACAGTGGAAGGCAGAAATTCCTGATTACTTATTTTATAAAGCCACGAGAAATGTCTGTAGTCCATATTATGTTGGACCTGAAAAAAGGGCACAAGTGTTTCCAGGTGTGTTCACTGCTGAGAAATAAAATTCAGGATGGACTTTGAAAGATAGCTATGTGGCATGTGGCAGTGTGAAAGCTGTGCTTTCCAATTGTAGAAACAGCATGACAAATAGTCTAGCTAGAATAGATCATATAATAACACAAACACATAGCTATCAATTAAAATTAGTGTCAAGAAAATACATAAGAAAACACGAGAAAGAAGATTTTGAGGGATGGGGGCAGCTTCTTTGAGAAAATGATGGCTAAGCTGTAATCTAAGGATGAGTGGGCACAGTGAGGTGAGGACGGGGATGCTAGAAGGACCAACTCTGGGCAGAAGGAAAGAATGTGCCGAAGATCCTGTGGCAGGGACCATGCACAGTGGTCTCAGTGAAAGCCCACGGAGCCCTCTATGCTACCCTAATCAGGTCACTTGCTGATTAAAGCTCTTCTCTTACTCCCTGCCACCTAGTGTGGCACTTCACAACCACAACTGGACACACTGTTGAGCCACAGAAGGCTTGAGATATTGCTCTCCCAAGTCCTGGAAGCCAGCATTCCATTTCTATATACAATGATGGTTTATTTTATGTGTGCACTTGGTTGGGCTGAAGAATGATCAGATAACTAGTTAATAATACATTATTTCTGAGTGTCTTTGAGGAGGTTTCCAGAAAAGATTAGCTTTTGATTTAGTAGACCAAGTCAAGAAGATGTGTCCTCGCCTATGTCAGTGGGCACCATACAATCCATTGAAGGCCTGAGTAGGACAAAAAGGCCAAAGGAACCAAACAGTTTCTCTCTTCTTGAGCTGGAATATCCATCTTCCCCTGCCCTGGGACATCAGACATCTTGGTTCTTGAACCTCTAGACTCTGGGACTTAGATAAGTGGGGACTCATCCTGGCCCTTGGGTCTCAGAGTGAATTGCTAATTTACACCACTGGCTTTTCCTTGGTTTCCTAGGTTGTAAACAACATATTAAATTTTGTTGATTCTATAGAGAATCCTGGCCAATATTTGTACAGTGATGTGTGTGACAAAAGGAAGCACTGAAGGGAATAAAATATTCAAATACCTAGCTTAGAACTCAGGTCTCCTCTTTAATTTCACTTCTAAGCATACCTACTACAATCTACCAGTTTATGGTTCCTGCATGAGAAAAACATATGAGGCTTATTGGGACCTAGAACCATTTAATTCATTTTTATCCTTCTTCCTTACTTGTGTCCAGACTGGCAATTTAGGTACCTTCCGGAGCTGTTCCCTGGTGATACAACCATTTCTCTGCATAAGCCACAACACATTTCCCTCATATCCACCCCCTTAGCATGTTTCCACAATGCCTCCCTTAAACAAAATTATTTTATGCCTCTGTGCCTCTGTACTTTTTCTCTCTTTGGGAAATTACCTGATCTGGTCCCTTGGCACCCTAGTACTGAGGGATATTAATAAGTATTGTGAACAAAATAATGTTTTGTGAGCAAAGAGACTAAGGCACCCCAGATCCAACAGGATCCAATGGTTTTCAGGGCTGTGTACATGATGAAATACATTGTGAATTTCTGGGAAGAGTATGTGGTATCTCAAGTTTCCCCAAACTACTAATCATTGTCTGTGGAACATCTTAGGGACTAGGACATGCTTCCAAAGTCACAAAGATGAGAACAGGTGGAAATGCCTGATGTGAATTTAGGGTGGAGGGTGGTAAAGAGGAGCGTGAGAGAGAGATAGAGAAAGTAATGAAGAAAAAGAACTACAAAGACCCTACCCCCACCCCCCAAATCCAGAAACTTAGCAGGTTGCTCCTACTTACAAATACCTTTTTCTCCCTTGACAGAGTCTTCCAGTGTTGGGCTGTGTATGGAAGATAAAAACAAACATATCCACCTTCCCACTAATCAGGGGAGCAGTGAGTAATGATCCCAGAGGGTGGGGGGTGTGCTGTCCTGCTCTGCCAGGTTCCAGCTGCAGGAAGGATAGCTGGTGCAAAACATTGTGCTGTGATGATGCCTTTTGCAGGAACCTTTCCTTCCTCATCGCAAACAATGGCTCTTCTTGTTCTGTGCAGTTTACTTAAGGAATGAGATTCAAAAAGCAGGTGGCTGTTAATTAGTATACTCGGACTTTTTTGGCCACTCAGTAATGTTTTAACTACTATAAACAACAATGATATTAATAATAATGTTGGTACAAAATATTAATAATAATGTTATTAACTGCAGTTATCACACACTGAGTATCTATGTATCAGGAAAGTGCAAAGCAGTGTGCACAGTGAGTGTTCAGAAGGTGATAGTAAGATAATTATAAGTCTGCCTTCTCTGTCCTCATCACTGAACGACCTGCTTCCCCAACACTCAATGCCATTAAGGTCACATTTTTGTTATTTAAGATTAAGATGAGCTTGGCTCTAGCTCTTCCCTCTCTGTTGTTTTCATCCTTTGAATTGTTTAACTAATCCAAAAGCCTGGTTTTATTTCTAATACCTCTCAAGGGAATGGTAGGAGAGTTTTCTATATAGGAGCAGCTCCATTCTCAGTAGCCCTAGCTTCTGACAGTGATGCATGGGATCATCTTCAGAGTCTGCTCCTTTCTAATCCCACCTTCACCTCCTGCTCTGTAACACGCTTGCTGTTTTAGGCCCCTTCAGAGCTGGGAGGATTGTTTTAAAGAAGAGACAATACCACTTTCTCATTGTCATTCTTGGCTAATATGCTCCACGTAGGCCCTTCCAACTGCCCTAAAAGTACCCACCAGCAGAACCACAGGCCACATGCTTGTCTGAAATGACTCTTCCTTTCTGATCATCTAATCACTGGTATAGAACCTGGATCACTGACCCAAAAATGTTCCCATGGGCAGTTCCAGTAACACAATCATGATCTTCTTTTTGCTAGCAGATTTCAGCTGTAGCATCTGTAGTCATTAGGAAGGGTGTGACAACATTGAACATCCAAAGGAAAGTCCAGCCTCAAGACCATACCAAGAGCCTTCTGGAATTCTGTGTAAATGTGCAAACTTCCACCCAAATGATCCTCTCTGCCTACCAAGGAAGGGAGCTTCCCTATGCCACAGACCTCTGTTCAGAATTCCCTCCACAGTGGGGTGCCCACTGCTTCATGATCGGGCAATGAGAAAAGGATATCATATGACAAAGGGTCTTTTCAGATCAAAGAGAAACGATCTGAAAAGGTTTGTCTAGGCTTTCAGGCTCTGTTCTAGACAGTCAGACCACCTTTAAACTTATTACAACAATTATTTAATCCAACCAACACCTAATTAGGTACTCCATAACATTTAGACCTCTGTTCATGTTCATTTAGACCAGTTGACTGGCTCTTCCTCTTCCTCTCATGTTCTGAATGTGAGTCCATAGCTTTCTGCTTTTCTCTTTCCATTTATTGGCATCTGAACACTAGCTCCCATCATCAACTATACTGGCCACTCTACACAAATTCCTTTCTTTGCCTGAGCTCTGCTGGGTACACTCACCAAGAGTCTGGATAATAATCATAGTTTCTATCTCACAGAACTCTTAAGAAGATTAAATGAGTTAAGATGTAAAAAGTGCCAGAATAGTATAAGTAGAAAGCAATAACTGCTATTATGACTTTCATATCCAGAAACCAAAATAACTACATATAGTATGATTTGGAACTTCACTCTGAAGATTCAGAATGTATCCTCCACCCAAAATGTAGTGTGGATGTCAAAAACGATAACATCACCCACATGTGCCAAGAGGGTATGGAAAGGTTTATTACATAATGAGGCTTTTTGGGGAGAGAAGGGTGACTTCAAAGCAGGTCCAAAAATGGCTTGAAAGAGCAGGAACAGTGGGGTTTTTATGGTGATCGAGGCATGGCTGGAGTTATGGTTCCTGTAGGTGGCTTTCCCTTCCTTCTGGAGGCAAAGGAGGGAATACTGGTCCTTCTTATCAACTTACTCAGAGGTAAAGAAGAAGGAAAGGGATGTGGCTTAAAATTTGTTGGCAGTGTTAGCAAAGTTATGGGAAGCCAGAATTTTGGATTGAACTCCTACATAAGTTCCCAGTAGACCAAACCAAAGCAGAATGGAATCCTCATGCCAGGTGCCATGAATCACACTGAACCCTGAAACAGGCTAGTTTCCAAAACAAAACAGTAATTCACAGCAACCAGTCAGGAGGGGTGTGATTTACCTGAGCAGCATGATAAGGGTGTCCCCTCTTTTTAACGCTATAAATAAAGTCACTTTGAAATGACCAGTACATTGCTGCTCTCTTCAGCCCTTTTCTGACTATAAAGCTAGTAATTGCCTCTCCCCAGCTCAAAAGAACATCTGTTCATTCTCACACAGAAAAGTGTTGCCTGCTTCTAGAATCACACATAAAAGTCAATTCAATTTTTACATTAAATTTGTCATAATGTTTTCTTTGGACAGCAGTCACACTTAAAAAAATGGTGTCACACTCCTATTACAGAGCTAATAGGGTATACTGCAGCCAGTCAGCTAACAAACCTTTTCAGTTTTTCATTTGAATTATTTTTAATATACTATTCCCTCTTCCTATGAGCCTGGAAGAATGAGCCTTAATCATTTTTAAACTAAAATTAGCACAAAATCTCCTTTTATTTTGACTCCTCTGTCTCTTTTCTGCTCTTTCTTCCCTGCCCCAATCACCTTTTTGCTACAGTAGTAGCCCAGATGTGAGTTTTCTCTCTAATTGTGAGGTTTAAATTGTTTTCCCATATGCTTTTTTTTTTTTTTTTCAGTACCGGGGATTGAACTCAGAACCTTGAGCTTGTGAGGCAGGCAGCAGAACCAGTGAGCTAAATCCCTGCCCACCCCCCATATGCCATTTTTAAAACAGAGTCCAACAATTCTGTGACGCTTTTCCCAAAAAAGGAGGGGTCTCTGTCCCCTACCCTTGAATCTTTTAACCAATGAGCTATAGCAGGAGTGATGTTTGGAACTTCAGACAAGAACAGCAAAGGTTATGCACATCTACTTGGTTTTCTTAGGTGCTGTGCTGGGGGAAACCAGCCAGCATCCTAGAAGTGTGTCTCCACTGCCTAAGGGTAACTCCCTGCAGTGGAGGCTGTGCACAAGTCTCTGGTGATTGTCAGGCTGATTGCCCAGCAAACACTACACGCAGCCACGTGAACAAGCCTTCCTGTCCTGCCCATTCAGCCCCATCACGTCTTAGCCTCAACCATATATGATCCTAAGCAGCAAGTTTACAATGAGCCCTTCCAAAAAACTAACACACAATATTGCGAGTCAATTAAATTGTTGCTATTTAACATCATAATTTTAGGGTAATTGGTTATGCAGCATAATAATTGGAACACTTTCATTTATTGATTTAAAAGTGGGACTGTCAAAGTGTTATCTTTTCTTTAAAATTATAAACGGATATAAAGTGGGAATATTTCCATAATTAAACTCATTAATGAAGAAACGAGCAATTTAGTAAAGATTATTTTTTAAAAAACCATAGTGTTTATATGTGCACCAAGAAAGAAGGTGGAATAAAACTCCTAAATTAAACACAAAACTGGTTAATCTCCTTCAGGGAAAGAAAACTTTCATCTTTGTGGTTACTTTTCTTCCAAACAAAAATAATTTGCACCTGTACTGGGAATAATATCTACAAGTTAGAATGTTTCTTCACAGAGTCTGGGCCTGAAACAATAGTAAATAGTGTGTCAAACAACGCTACATTACACAGAAGATGAAATAATTCTTGGATAGGCCTATTAGACAAGGGATTTCAGTGTAATATTGAAAGAATACATAGCTAACAAACAATTTGCTAAGTTTTCAATTATTTTTCTTAATAGGATCTACATTAGATTTTCATAAAGATAGAGTTTCATAAAACTCTTTAAGGTGGAAACCCATACAGATACAAATGGAGGAATAGTGGAACTCCAGGCTCTTAACAGTTAGGAACATTTGTAGGGAGGGTCCAAGCCTAACACTTTCAGACCATGTCAGGCTACAGTCATCCACTTCCTTCTTATCTTGTGGCTGTCACTTAGCAAAATCGTGTTTTTCAAATATTATGTGGGTTAGAAAGCCAAATGTGTATTTTCCCATTAAAAATAATGTAACTTTTAGTAGTGAAGAAAATTATGTTGGAAGAATGTCCTAAATGTTGGATTAGTAGATTCTCTTCAAGTCTCTATCAGAGTAATGTAGATATATATATATAGTATTATATATAGTTTAAATTTATATACATTGTATAAATATATAGTATAAATTGTATAAATATATATATTATACAATATATAAATTTGAATATGTATAATACACACACACACATATATATATATATAAATGAAACATTTGTATAGAAGAGCAGAACATGATGACCTTGACGAGAAGTCCTTTTCCCAAGTTACCACTTACTAGCTGAATCATTTCATTCTTATGATACCTGGTTTTTTGATCTTCAAATTGAGGCTAATACTTCCTTCCCTATCCTAGAGAGTTTTGGAAGTGATATAGTTCTGTTTGCAAGTAAAGGATTATAATTATTACTTATGTGGAGACTTAAATGGCTGAAAAGGAGGAAATCCATTCGAGTAGACCGCTGTGTCAATGCAGTCCCACCCAACTGGCTGGGCCAAAATTTTTAGTATAACCGACGCCTACCCATGAAATTGCCTGAGTGAATGAATGTGTTGTTTTGATATCTACTGACAGAGGTAGTTTAGGAAATCCCCTCTTTGCCCTAGCAGTGACTCATAAAAAGGGCTCAGAAAAACGAAAAGAGAGCTAGGGTAGTCTTCTGGGGCTTCAGCACAGTGGGTGGAAAGCTGAGTGTCCAGGAGAGGAGGAAGTGCTACAGCTGGTTTGCATTTTCTAGAACCCACCTGACATCCTGGCTCTGCTACTGTGTGGCCATGTGATAGCAGGAAAGCAGTCATCCTCTCTGCATTTTAGGGTCTTCACCCTGAAAATGAAGATAATGATACCCACTTCAAAGAGTTTATGGGAGATTTCAAATTGGAGGCAGAAAAAAACCCCAGAGATGACTTCACATAGTAGGTCATTAAGGAAAAAGTCCAAATCTCCATTGATAGCAGAATGGATAAATACCTGTTAGTGTAGTCACATAATGGAATGTAATCAGCAATGAAAGGGATAAACTACAGCTCAGTGCAACAGAGTACTAAAACTTTGCCATATAGCAATTATGCTTATCTGTGTGCGTGCATGCACACATGTATCCCTACAATAGATATCTGTGTATTGTATGTGTAAAAGTGTATATTAAAAGAAGACAAAAAGCTATAACACATCAGTCTCTCAAATCTCCCCAAAATTAAAAATTAAAGAGATTCATATAATAAGAATTAGGAGAGTTAGAAAAATGGTTAATATGGATGGGGAGAAAGAGAGTAACACATGGTAGGTAGGTATAGTGCTAATGTTTTAGTTTTAATGGGGACAGGCTCACCAGATACAATCATTATTTTATTATTTACAAAATAAAAGATGGCCATAATAGAACTATGTTATGAACTGTTAATTCCATGTTGTGCAATAAGAACACAAAGAGGGATTTGATAAACACTGTCTCTTTCCCAGGGCTCTTCTTCTCCTGGAAACACTACGGTGGGGGGGGGGGCAGAATTCTCTTTGGTGTAATTCTTATGAAGTCTCCTGTCACTTAAGTCTTTAATTAAAGGTAAAATGATCAGTGTTTTGTTTAAAGTTTTTTTCTTTGGGAACTGTATTACTTACTTGCTTCTTATTT
This sequence comes from Heterocephalus glaber, assembly GCF_053883595.1. Classification (NCBI taxonomy): domain Eukaryota; kingdom Metazoa; phylum Chordata; class Mammalia; order Rodentia; family Bathyergidae; genus Heterocephalus; species Heterocephalus glaber. The sequence continues at coordinate 9,825,510 of NW_028258299.1, read as the reverse complement.
CTATAATCAGTCCTTTCTAACTTCTCTTTCCCCTTTGCTTTTATAATACAATGGGAGAAATGCAGTCAGATATTCAAGTGATTAAAAAGACAACACTGCAATGCAGACAAGATCAACGTCAGATCTCAGAGCCTGCATACACATAAGGCTCTTCCGTCTCACACCAGACGCAGGTAAATTCACCCCTCAATCACCTTCACCCCTGTCCAGTCAAACTGAAAGTCTTAGGGGTCTCCAAGCACATCGTAGCTGTTTACACTTCTGTTTCTGCCAAGTTTCCCCAACACCCCAGGACAGCCCTTGGTGGCCTCCTCTATGCAATGTTGCCAGTAGAGTGATGGTGAGATGGCCTCGAACACAGCTGTGGCCATCTCCTCACAGGCAGCCCACGCACACAGCTTGTCTGGCGCCATTGTACCTACTTCTCCTCAGAAGTGCTTGGCACGCTACAGACTGTCAATCAAAATGTACGTGAGCAATTATTATATTAACTATTGCATGCCTCTTCCTCTGGCTGACAACTCTCCCATTGTGATGTGGTGCTGACTGGAAGAGCCAAAGAGACTGAACATCAGTCAGGGACATTTCTTGGAGAAGGGAGCTTCATATGGTGCCTTGAAGGATAAAAAGGGAAAAGGGCTATCCTTTCTGCTGACTCCAGCATTCTCCAGCTGTTATCTTTCGTTGTATTTTTATTCTTTATTTGTACGTATTTATGGACTACAGCATAATTTGATACATGCCTGAAAAGATGCGATGATCAAATCAGTATAGATAGCACTTCCATCTTCTTAAATATTTAAAAATTTGATTAACAAAATAATCATTCATATTTCTAGGGTGCAATATTTTAACACACGTATACACTCTATACTGATCAAATCAGGGTAATTAACATTCCCCTCTCCTTACCATTACTTTAATTTCTGAGATGTCAAACTCCTCTTTCTATTTATTCATAAAATACATAATAGGTTGTGTTGAACTACAGTTCCTAACTCTGCTGTAGAACACTAGAACTTATGACTTCTATTTGTATTTTCGTATGTATTACCCAACTCCCTTCTAGTCTTCCTTTCTCCAGCCCTTCCCAACCTGCAGTAATCACTACCCTATATACAAGTCAACATTTTTTAGCTGGCACCTATGAGAGAGAACATTCAGAATTTGTCTTTCTGTGTTTAACTTACTATGTTCTGTAGCTACATTATGCTGAATGTTATTGCTCTTGAAGACCCATCTCCATTCTAGTAACAGACTGCCTTGAGTCCCATGAGGGAGACAATTGCTCCCTCATGAAAGTTTCACAGGAAACATACAAACAAACACTTGTAGACACAAGTTTAGGTGGCCTGGGAAAAATTTCCACAGGGGTAAGTTTTAAGATTTTGTCTATTACTCCCAGCAAGTGAAATATATTTCTTCTCCTGGAAATATGCATGAATAGAAAGGAAGGGAAGCCAGCATCTCCAATGCCAATTCTGCCTGTAGGTCCATTAGATAGCCAATGTCATTGGAAGCCCTGTTAGATGATGAAACTTACCTTTTGGCAGGAAGCTTTTCATGTGCAAATCCTATGGGACATTGAGGAACACTAGAATGGAGAGCCACAAAAGAACAGGATTTGGATTGACCTAAGTTCAAACCCTTTTCAGGTATCTAGCTTAACTGTCACAGACCCTCTTTCAATTTTGAGCTCTTAATTTATCATTGAATGAATGAGAAGAAAAATATTTACTCAGAAGATTGCTGTAATATTAAACGAGATGTAAAACCAATCAGCAAATATCATTTACTATTATTTTAACTCTTTAAGTCTCTTGCTTTCTGAAGGAAAATAAAAAATGAGGAGCAAGCAACTTTACTTTTTCAAAAAGGGTCATGCCAGGAAGTATTTAACAAAAATATTTAGAATAGTATTTAGCACATAATTCAGTATTCAATGAATATCTGGATCCAGCAAGATATTAAAAATGAAAAAAATCAATCTGGATTTCTTAATGTGTTTTCAAGGATATAGTGCTAGTTATGAACAATTTCACCAGTAAGGAGGATGTGTGGATACACATACTCTAAAATTTGAGTAAGATGTTAGTAACCCCTTGAGTTATATAAAACGTGGGGTCTGTTATAGTTAGGGTTAAATCTCTGAAATAAAGATATAAAATATAAGTTGGAGGAAATGGAAATTTTGTGAGGGTCATGATCTTTTATTTTAATGAGTAAGCCCATTATTTATTTTTGAAACTCGGTTAACTAAGGTGGGCATTGCTTTAAGTGTGAATTAATAAACTCCTTTGGCGGAAGAAGCAGGAAACAATGGCAAATATTTAATCTCGCCTCCTCAAAGTTGGATGGGTTTATTCTCTGCTTTTTCTGAACAGGTTATTGATTTGAATCCTCCTTTGACCTTTTCTTTTGATGGGAGCTAATGGTATTGGTACCCCATGTCCTCATTTTCCATTCCTCAACCTGTCTGGACTTTTGCCTCCAAAGGTTACCATTGCTGTGAAGTAATGTAATTCATCATTACTATCTAGACAGATTTATTCTGAGTTTTCTCCCTACAGATGTCTGTAAGCACAGTGAATCTGACATCCAGGATTGCTTATAACTGGAGTTGGACATTATCTTTAAAGTACCCAAGCCCAGAGCTACAACACAAAGAATCCTCAAAACCCCTACAATTTTAGATTTAACTAGAATTCAGTGACTTTCAATTCAAGGTAGGATAATACTTCCGAAATAAGAGAATTAAGTATGGTTCTGATCTGATCAAATACAGAGACAAGGTTTGCTGAACTTGGTCAGTTAATTTGCCCTACACTAGGTCACTGAAGTTAAAGTTACTCAATATCTCTAGTTTGGATGAAATGTGCAGATTCACAGAGGTGCAAATATTGCAGCTTCAAAGAATATTGAAAGGATATTCTCGAGTTCCTGGCAAGCATTAGCAATTGATCCCAGCACAATTTCTTATTAAAATAAAAGTAGCTACTACAAATCAGTTGTAATCATCATAGAAATGGAAGCCTATTTTCCATTTCTGGTGCTCTAGGGACACATGTGGAGACATCCTGTCACCATCCTGTTCAAGTCTCTGTTGTGAAGGGTTTGTCCTAGTAGCCTGTTCCATATTAGGGCCAGAGAACTTTCTTAAATCCAAGAATCAAAATCTATCTCCTTGGAACTGATCTTCCTCGTTGGGTCTAAACAAAAGACATGTAATCCCTCCTCCACCAGATATTCAGCAGACTCTTTAATTAATTGATTCACTTATATATTTTAAGCATTAATTATATTGTGGGGATGGTACCAGGTATTCGAAGTATTGTGAAGAGCAAGAAAATTCCCATTCTCACAGAGCTCGTGTCTCAGCAGGGAAGAGATTTGATGACAGCCATGATTCTTCCAGTCTACCGGGTAACCACCTCCAATTTCTTAAACACTTGTATATTTAAATTCTTCACTTCCTCTGCATTTTCTCCAACTGATCTAGGACTTCCTCAAAGGGAGGGGGCCAAACAACACCAGGAGGGAAGCAGTGAGAAAAGGGCTTGGCACTGTTGCCCTTCTGGATAGTACTTTTCCTCATGAGTCTGAAGTTCCCCCTCCTCATCAGGCTTTCATTGGATTCCACAACTGCTATGTAGGGTAGAAGATGAGAGCAATGCCCAGGTGATCTGAGTGGTCTTGAATGGGCATCACTTTCATTCTGATTTCACCTGACAGACAATGGTTTCCTGTTGTGGGGTTATTTAAGAATTATAACCATCAACTTCCTGGTTACAGAAGCCTACTAGGTTCAGGTCTCAATTCTGCCACTTACTAATTTAAGCAGAGCCAGTTTTAGGTATGACCTCTGTGGTAAAGGTTTAGGGAAGGTGTGCTTTGAAGGACTCTGAAATTGGTCTAATGCTCTGCTATCACTCTATTGAAATTCTTAGTGATTTTTTTTAACATGGGGTCTTTCATTTTTATTTTGTATGGGGCCCTGCAGATTAAGTAGTTGGTCTTGTAAGTTACAAGACCTGTCTGAACTTTAATGTTCTCATCTAGGAAATGGGTGAAAATGCCACCTACTACTCAGGTTCTGCTGAGCCTTACATTAGATAGTGTGTGCCAGGCCTATCTTAGAGCAAGACTCTCCATGCCAGTGTAAGTCTATGGTTTGTTATTTAGACTATCTGACAGGACAGAATGTGAATTCGAGATGTATGCTCCAAAGTGAGCACTTCCAAGTTCTACATACCCTTTTTGGATCTCTTCTATCTTAACTAGATCATACATGTTGGGGAAAGAGATGTTAGCTTTTTTTTAGTGGGTATTTGATTTCTTTGGTTACATATGGCAAAAGCTGTTTTGGACTAACTTGTGTGAAAGAGAATTTTTGGAGTAATAACATGATCTCAAAACAAATTAAAAAATGGTATCCAGGCTGGGGAGTCAGACATGGACATGAGAGAAAGCAAGACAGCTTCCATCTGAGGTGGAGGAGTTTTGACAGGGGTGGAATGCATGACCTCCTAGCATTCTGTCTCCCTGTCACTCTGCAGAAGACTGAAATTCCAGAGAGAGAATGTTCACACTCACCCTCAGTCCAGGAAAGAACAGGACATCTGATTACAGCAGTCTTGTAGACATGGGGTGGAAGAAACTCACCTAAAGAAAAAGAGGCACTGGCATGAGAGGAAGTAAGTACAGAAAAACAATAACAAAACCACAAACGGTGTCCCTGGCAGCCTACTAGAGGCTTATTTGTAGCATTCACTTATATAATACAGTGCCTAGCATGAGGTAGACGCTGTGGATGTTTGTTAATTAAATGAATGCTTGAACTATTTAGCCCTCATGCAACTCATGGAGGTAGACAGTACTGATTGCATTTACAGCGGAAGAAACTGAAGCTCAGAGTGCTTAAGTAGTTTGCCAAAAATCACAAAATTAGTAACTAGTAGAGATGAGATTCATACCAGGTCCAACTCCAAAGTTTCTGATTTTATTTTGTTATACACTTCTAGTCTTTCTTGTGGTATAAGTGAGGTTTCAAATCATTGTACCTTTGCCATGTGGCCCCAAGTCATGGAACTAGACATAGGACCACTCATTGGCAGATTCTAGAAAGTTTATGTCACCTGGAGAAAGTCAGTTTTGTGGTTCTCCCCTATTTCAGGGAGGAATTGATACAATCCATGTGACTTGAGCAAGACATTTCAGTCTGCTCTACATTAAATGGGAAAGTAATGGTGCCTCCCCATGAAGCCAGTGTGAGATTGGTGGAGAGAATATTTGGAAAGCCTGTAGCATGGCTTCTGTCCACAGAAACCCTCAGAACTGACCTCCATCTGTACTCTCACAAACATTTAAGGAAACAGAAAGAAAGAGCTAGGGAGCATCAGGCTTCACCGCCATATTTTATTAAAGTTAAGACTCCACCAGATGAACTGTTTACATATCTCTTAGAAAGAAAAGGCATTGCCAATTAAGCTAGACACGGTGCTATGTATTATTACTGAATAATTTCTTTTACACTTATTCAGACATACATTTTAAATCATACATTGCTGTTGTGTACATGTAAAAAGGAAAATAGGAGCCAAATACATTGATTAAGGTATTGTTAAGACTTCTTCACATTCTAAATTGCTCATCTTTCCTGAAGCACTTTTCAACTCAGTTGCTCCGGTTTTCCACACATTATGAACCAGAATATGAAGGGAATGAAGAAATGCAACATTTAAAAAACTAATGCTAATTATTGTCTTGGGAACTTTCTGTCAAGCCACTGGTACCAATTCATAAATTTTTATTTATTTAAGTTTCTATAATTTTCTTTGGTTTATTAGTACATTATGTGTAGTACATGATGTTTACATCCTTGTGGGAAATTGGTACATGTATATAACACATCTTAATTCATCTTTTCATCCCTTTTCTCTCCCCTCCCTTTGTTCTCCACCTACCCCATTATCCCCTTCCCTTTTTGTACATGCTTGCAGTACATAACATTTACATTCCTGTCTGAAGTAGGTGCATGTAGATAATGCATCCCAATTCCTCTTTCTCATCCCTTATCCATTCCTTCTCTCCCTTCTCTCTCCATCTCTCAGTCATTTGTAGAAAAATGGATGCACCTTAAGACCATAATGTTAAGTGAAAAAAAAATCAGACACACAAACTTAGATATGTCATTGTTTCTCTTATATGAGAAACCCAGAGTAAAAGTAAAGAGCAAAGCAAAAGATAGATAATAGGAAGTAGAGACACAGATCATTCTCATAGGGAAAAGAGCCCAACTCACAAATTTTGATCTTGGTACTATTTTTTTAGGTTTTACTGCAAGGTACTAGCAAAAGTTTCCCAGACAACCTATGAAACTCACATTTCTTCCTCCAAAGGTCCATATGTTGTTGATTGTCTCAAGCATCAATGATAGTAGTTGTCTTGCCATTTTGAACAGGAATTATAACCAAGAACATGCAAGCAGGCAGTGCAACTGTGATATTGCTTCACCATGGCAAGTTATTGATCATAGGGCATCCTCTGATTTCGGTGATGGTAGATGTTAGATAAGGGTGTGCATTTAGTTCTTTCATATGTGGAATATAGCAAAAAATAAGGAGAAATGGAAGTTGAAAGGGGGCCTATTAGGAAAGGGGAAAAGGACAAGGGAAAGGGTAAAACAGGATTTGGGAAGAAGCACATGGCTGCATGTATAGAAATGTCATAATAAAACCCATTATCATGAAAAATTAATATGTGCTAGTAATTACTAAATTTAAAAAGAATTTAAAAAGTGCATCTTAGAATACATGAAATATGGTACTAGGAAAGTTGTGGGGATTTTACAGTTTCAGATCTTGTGTTCCATCTCTTGCTTTGTCACAACAGGTTTGTGGCTTTAGTTGATTTTAAATGTTTGAAGGTATAATCTTACATTCTTTCCTCTTACAGGTAGGAAAAATAAAGTGCAGAGAAGGGTTGCTGCTTAGATTAGTCAAGGACATTGAACAGAATAGTCTGCCTTGGTGCTGTGTCCTGTCCTTCCTGTTCCTCTGAGATCTGTGAGAAAAGAGCTATTTCAGAAGAGCACACATCACTGGCAACCTTCCATCCTCCTGTCATTCTACCTAGAAGCTCCACAGTGTTCTCTCCCCAGTCACTATCCAAGCACCTCCAACTGAGTCAATCCTTCTTTGTCTTTAACACCTAACAGATTTTTATTTGACGTAAAATTTACACATCATAAAATGTACAATTATAAATGGATATGTTCATGTAGCCCACACATCTACAAAGGTTTTGAATCTTTCTATTATCCCAGAAAGTTTTCCCATGTCCCTTCACAGTTTGACTCTATCCACCCTCCTAAGTTCATGTCAGGTGATAATTTTTAATCATAATTATTTTAAATTTGGTTAGTTTAGAACTTCACAAAAATATAGTCATATGGTTTCTATTTTTTTATGCCAGCTCCTTTCACTCAGCATACTTTCTGAGGTTCATATCGAGCATCGCAGTATCAGTATTTCATTCCTTTTTAAGAATAAATAGTATTCCATCGTATGGATATAACACACCAAGACTTAGAAGGGCATTGGGATGCTAAAGTGATTGTTTGCCACCTTTGCTATCACATAGGGTGATCCTACTTGAGTACGAAGTCAATACAGAAATTAAAAGACTTAAAATGGTGAATAAAAGAAAGTGAAGACATAATACTCTCCAGATCCAGTATTTCCTGAATTTCACTTTCCTGTTGAGTTACCTGATTTTATGAGCCAATAAACTGCCTGTTTAAGCAAGTTTGAATTATATTTTTATTTCTTACAACCTAAAGAGTTTTGTCCAATATAATCCTTCAAAATATACCCTGCCTCAGTCCTCATATCATTTTCCAAATCTCCAGAGATTTTTTTGGAATTGAAGGAAATAGGACATAGAGAAATATTTGAGAACGTATAGTAAAATGGAGTCCTGGCTTTATATGTTACATAGCAGTGTTAAATTATAACTCTTTATCATGATATAAACTAAAACCAAAACTATCAATACTCAGATCATGGGGAAACTTAGCATTATCATGTCTGAGTATACTGCTCACTATCATTTTATTCCCACATATTGTCATACAAGATTTCATTGAAGAGTGAAGAATAAACCTTCAAGAGGAACAATTCATTCTCCTTTACTAGTGAAACATTTATTAAATAAAGATTTTTAACATAAGCTGTCATAGAAAATTAATAAAAGTAGAATTTTTCTGGTTAAACATGTATCTGTGTATATGTGTGTGTAAGTCTGCTTTTTTGTGTATATATGTACCTGTGTGGTCTCTATGTCTAAGTGTATGTGTGCCTACACGTAAATATGTGTTTCTCCTTTTATGTATGTGATATGCAAGTGAGCATGAGACTACCTATATAAGTATGTATGTATAGGTATATGTGTATTATGTGAGTGCGTGCTTAGGTGTGCCTGTATTTGTGTGTTTGTGTGTCAGTGTGTGGACATATTTGTGTCACTATAATTGTGTCTGTGTCTACATCTCTGTGTGCTGTATGATGGCTTAGTCTGTATTTGTGATTGTGTGTAGTACCTTGATGAATATGAGTTAGTGTGTATGTGTGTATGTTCTATTGCTATGATTTGGACATGCTCTGAGTGTGTGCCCCAGGGTTCATATGGTCCTTATGTGGTGATACTGAGAGATGGTGGAGCCCTTATGAGGTGGGGCATAGTGGGAGGTGATGAGGTCGTTAGAGGTGCTACCTTCAGAGGGGATTAATGTTGGACTCGTAGAGTTAGATCTTCAGGAGCAGGTTGTTAGAAAACAAGACCATGCATGTATTTGTCTCTTTTCTTTGCACAGCTGTTTCTCTCTGTTCTTCTTTATCATGTTGTGACGTAGCCAGTATCTTACAAATTACTAAGCCTCCATTATTTGTGATAGTAAAGGAAAACAAATACATCTGCATGTATGTTCGTGTACATGTTTGTGAAAATGTGTATGTGCGTATGCATATGTGTGTGCATATGTTTATATGGCTCTATGTGTTTGTGTTTCGGTTTACATTTAGATGTCCCTGCAAGGCCTCATGGGAGCACAGGCATGACCCTTGGAAGGTAACTGGATTACAGGGGCATCACAGCTGACTTGCTATTCACAGGTGGGGACCTGGTCAGAAGCAGAGGGTCACTGTGGACATGACACAGAAGGTTATATCTCCCTTCCAGGCTCCTCCCTTGACTTCCTCCACTCTTGTACCATCGTGACATGAGCAGCTTCTCCACCATTTTCCAGTGCCATGCTGTCCCACCTCGGTGTCAAAAGAAACCATTCTTCCTTTAAGTTACAGGTGTGGGGTATTGTGTCTCAGGGATGGGAAAGTGACTATGACACATCTATGTGTAAATGGTTAGGGCTGGGGGAAGGCAAAGCAGTATTACCCTATTCTGTGCTTTGTACAAATTTGAGAAAGTAGGGGCAGAGCAGCCTCACAAACACAGGGCTTAGCAAGTAGAGTGGGAACTGGATTTCAGCTCCCTGGCCCCATCATCTGGTCTCTTGCTACAGAGAATCACTTGGTAGGAAAGTAGGGTGTTCTGGAAAGCCCAGAAATCCTTTCAGCATTTTCTTTGCTGTGCAGGACCCTTCCCATAGAAGCTACTCTGAAAACTACCATTTGGAAATCACGTGTTTCCAGAGGATTTCATGACAAAAACATTACCCAGTCTATGTGTTGCAAGGGCTCCAGTTGGTTTCTGTTTTGGTGCAGCCCCAGAGGCCTGGAGCACGTATTTCCAGCAGGCCTTTCCCCACCTCCTCCCTTTTCACAAGCCCAAGCCAGAGTTCTGCCTTGTCATCGTGTCATGGTCTTAACCTACTTCTGTCACTTGCTACTTCATTGCAAAAAACAAGTGTTGGGGTTTAGCACCACATAACGTCCTCATGGCTCATCACAGAGTTTGCACTTTTATTAAAATGAGTCATAGAAGAGGCTGAGGGGTTTCGATCAGGTGGTATCAGGGGAGGAAGATATGGATGGTGTGGAACTAATTTAGATGTTTCCAGTTGAGGATGTGGACTTGGGAGAGGGACAGCAGTTCAAACCTAGAAGAGAAAATTGGTGCTACAGGTCAAAGTCAGTAGGATTATTAGGACTTACATTCATTTGAAGCCTCCATGTACAATATGTGCTGCTCACCTCAGCTTCTCTGCAGAAACCTCCCTCTTCAGACTGGTAGTGTCTTGTGACAAATGACCTTGGGCAAGTTGCTCAAACTTTGTAAACCTCTGTTTCTTCAGTAATAATCCCTGCCCACTTACATGGGTGGTTGGGAAGAATGACCCAGAAGGCCTGGAGCTCAGCACTTAGCCAAAGTTAGTGCAGTCTCTCCTCGCGTTTCATATTCCCTACCTTCTTTCTCTTCTTTCACCAGCTTCAGGTGACCCACAGCACTTATCTGTGTTTTTAGCATAGCACTCATCTCTGGCCTAGCACTTAGCAAGAAATACTCTGTACTCAGTAGATATTTGTGGAGTGAAGAGATGAAGGAAGTCAGGCAGGCAGAAGGATGGCAAGTAATAAATGACAAGCAAGTCATAAGGTAAGCTGGCGCACTTCCAGGTCTTTGCAAGTGAAGTACTTGCACCCTTTAGAGAGGAAAGTTGAACAAAGCAATGATTTTAGGTGGTGGTGGTGGGAGGGCACTTGATCATCTGTTGGGTCTCTATTTTCGTCCTGATAAGATGGTGTTGATTTAGGAGAGAGCCAGTGTGTGCAGTGCACTGGCACTTAGTCCTGCCAGAGGATCAAGTTTAAGGGAGCTGTAAAGAATCTAATTAGTGGAAGAAAGAAAAGAAGAAGAAAAAGAAAAAAACAAATCTGAATAGTAATGTGGGACTCAGCAGCAGGTAAGGCTGATTATCACAATAATTATGTACTATTAATTAACTACTTGCTACTTCAGAGCACACTGCTAGTTGCTGAGATTACAAGGTAGAAGGCAGCGTTCTTGCCTTCCTGAGGTTTCCAACCTAAGAAATCGAAATGGGGAGAAGAAAAAGAAGTATTGAACATTGTAAACCCCGCACCGATGGAGACTGAGGCATGAGGGTCTCAAGTCTGAGTACTGTCTGGGAAATTTAATGAGACCCTGTCTCAAAATAAAACATAAAAAGGCCCCAGGCTAATCTCTAGCCACACACACACACACACACACACACACACACACACATGCACACACCACTGAACACTTACTATTTGTTTAGCACCAGAACAAATGTTTAAAGATATTATGTCAAGAATTATCTCTCTCCAAGGTCAAACTAAGGTTCAAGTGGATTCAGAAATGTCTCCAGCTCGCCCATCAAACAAGTGGGAGAAGAACATAGGCTTGTGTGACTCAAATGGTCTTGTGCTACCTGTAGAAGGGTAAAAGTGTCATGTAAGCAAGCAAAAAGGATAGTTAACATGACAAGGTAGCCTAAATTCTTGGTCAAGTGAGTAATATTTGTTAATTGCAACAGGAATCTAGAAGAAAAGAGACTTACTGAGGTCTCAGGTGGAAGGGGAATTTTACAAAGGAAGATCTTCAACTAGGAGCCAATGGTAGAATTTGAATCCAATAAGGAAGAATGATGAGAGAGGCATGCCCAGTGGAAGGAGGCATGGTGTGTACAAAGGTGGGAAAATTCTCTCCTTCCATTTTGTGCGTTTCCTTCCTTAATGTCTATTTCCTGCCTGTAGGTATCATGAGGACAGGGCAAAGTCTGTTCATCTCAGCACCTGCCCTCTAGTGCCGGAAGAGTAGGCATTCAATACATCTTCATTAAGTGAATGAAAACATAAATGCATGGATGAATACATGAATCATGGATTAATGAATAATGCTATCCACTTCTGTGCTGTGACTCTAGGCCTCTCAGGGAAAATGTCCCTTTTTTTCTGGTGAGAGGGGAGTTGGCTGATGTGGAAGTTTTCAGAGAATGAGGTTAAAGAATCACAGGGCCTCTACAGGTCACCAGAGAGAGTACCAGGTCGCCAATCTGCCTCCTGGAGCAGGAAGGAAATTACACAAGCTTCTAGTTCAGCTGGCTCCAGGCTTTCACAACCCAGCTCTTTCTGTCTTGTGTAATTCTGACGTGCTGCTTCACTGGTGTGACTTGTAGTGTGCTTAGTGTACAATGACACGGCAGGATCCCCACACTGCCCAGCAGTGACCCCGAAAGATGTCTAGACTTCCCAGTAATTGAGTCTGATAATTAAATGCGAGGCAATAACTCTTTAAGTGGAGTTATGGAAGAGGAAAGGAGATAGATGCACTGATATTTAGCAGATTTGCTATGTTCTACGATAAGGGGAAGCACAGAGAACTGGAGGATACAGAAGATATATGGCTCAGCCTGACATGAAGCAATGTACCCATGGTTGGATAATATTTATAGCTTTTCAAAGTATGATTACATAAATCAGCTCTTCTTAGTCTCCCTGTAATTGTAGAAATCAGGGACTATAGATAACATTTGCATTCATATTTGTTAGAAGGGTAGGAGAGAGAGACACTGAGGCCATGGGTAGGAAGTAGCTCAGGATATTGATCTGGTTTCAGTGACTTAGGTCCATTTGTGCTACTATAACAGAACAACAGAGACTGGGTAACTTATAAAGGAAAGAGCTTAATTTCTCATTGTCCTGAAGGCAAGGAAGTCAAGTATCAAGGTACTAATATCTGGAGGGAGCTTCTTGCTGCATGAACCCATGGAGGAAGAGGAGAGGCTGGGAGAAGCAATGTAGGGGGCTTGCTCTATTATAACAAACCCACCCATCATTAATCCATCGATGGGACCAATTCACCTCAAGGCCTCATGGTCCCTCAGGGCCAAAGCATCTCCCATAACTGTGGCATTGGGGATTAAGTTTCCAAAACATGCTTTTATTTGAGGGGAGGGGGGACACATTCAAACCTCAGCAATGACAGATATGAACTCATAGTCTGGATCATATGAAAATCAGATTAGGGACTTTCTTTCAAACCACACTGTCACTTGCCTTGATGTTGGCCAGTAGTGTGAATATGCTGGTTGTCACAATCCCTCCACCTCTGTAATGTGTTTCCAGGGCACTTTCACCATGGAACATCAGGACAGAATAAATCAGAGGCTGGTAAACTAAGGGTCCATTGCCTGCTTTTGTGAATAAAGTTTAAGCGAAACAGTCATATTCACTCATTTACTATTATCTATGGCTGCGTTTACAAAGCAGAATTAAGTAGTTGCAAAAGAGACTGTATGGCTTACAAAGTCTACAGCGCTATTATCTAGTCCTTTATAGAATGAGAACTGGCCTGAGACCCAAGTGAGACTCTCACCCGGGCCACTTGGCTGTTTCATTGATAGTGGACCTGTTTCTGCACCTATCCGCTCACTTTATATGGTTGTCATACAAGTTCCAAGAACTGAGGAATATGTTATGATTAGGCTTGGTGCCATGCGACAGAAAACACAGAATAAAAGGACAGTGCTTTCTTTCATGTGGAAGTCTGGAAATGGGCAGTTAGGGGCTGGTCTGGTCTGGCGTGCCGTGCGTGGTGTTAGGAACCCAGGTCCTCTCACCTCACTGCATTGTCATGTGTGGCTTTTATTCTTGAAATCCTTACATGGTCCAAAATAGCTGCTGAAGCTCCAGCCTCTAGACTACTGTTGCTCTTGATGACATCAGAGAAAACCAAAAAACCAAATACATAAAAAAGCACAGAAACAAAGCCAACAGTACAGGCCAGGCAGCAAATCCACACTAATTTACATCTAGCCTAGGTGAACACCACTGTTACAGTTCATAAAGTGGGCAGTGTACTCCATTTATTCCATTCCTAGGGTACACTGAGGAAGATGGGGAAGCAATGTCTTATGAGTAATCGCACTTAGCAAAGCATTTTCACATCTTTTATCTCATTTGCTCTTTATAATGCTGGGGAACGTAGAAATGACCAGGGTTTAATATTATTATCCCTGTTGTACACTGGATTCGCACTATGCTAAGTAACAGATCGCAGAACCTGGAGCTAGTTCTTTGGATCATTGTTAGAATTGAAAAGGTGAAAAATCATGATGTCGAAGAAAGAAAATGACCCCAGAGCAGGATTTCGGTCGGAGAGGTGGTGCCTGAGTCAGCCTCCCCTGTAACACCAAAAGCATTGCACTTGTTTATTTGGGGACTGTCTCCCAGATAGCAGACGGTCTTAACATATCTGGCGCTTAAGCCCAGTCCAATAAAATCATTGTTACCAGCGGGAAGTCTTACCTCTCACAATCCAGGTGTTTGTGGAAGCTCGCTCCTTTCCCTGGGGCCTGTTTTCTTTTTTCTAGGGTAACCAGACTTTTGGACTTAAGGCTACTAAGCTATCTGCCAAATCTCAAGTTCCCTCTGCCTGGGAGCTTGGCTTTTTGATGGGAGGAGCTCAGGTTGGAATTTTCCCTCTGGTTGCCACTGTTTGTCCCCAAAACAGACTCTGCATCTGTAGAACAGGGGTAAGCAAAGCATGTGGCTTGTTGGAAAGGTGAGGACTGAGGACACCGCTCTCAGGCAAGGGCCTATCCTGCAGATTTACAGAAGGTCATGCCTTCCTCAGAGGGTTGGCTACAGATTGAGAAGAGTTCTCCAAGACCTCAGCAGCCACCCAAAGCTAGCCCTCAGGGACTGGGAGCATTCCGCGGTTCTGTTATCATTGACACCAGCCTGCAGCGATCCTCCCGCTCGGTGAACAGTGGAGGAGCGGAAGGTCAGAAAACGGGTCAGGCACACTCACGTGTCCTGGCAGCACAGCTTCCCGGCGAGTGCTTTGCAAGGCTCTCACGCCGGGGACACTCCGGAACCCAGCCTCGGTATGCCTGGGCGGGGCCTGGGCGGTGACGGCCAATCCCAGGCGCTGTTGGAATGGCCAATCAGAGCACGTGTTGCATTCCTGCCCATGCGCCTGTCACTCGTCACTTCTGAGGGGACGTAAGTGACCATCCTGTGCCACGTGCGCGGAGGAGGGGCGCACTGCGCTCCCCGCTCTGCCCCGGCCCCGTCCCAGTCTCGGGGAGCTCCTCGGTGGTCCCCTGCTGAGGAGGCGTCCGGCCTCCCTGCCTCCCGACGCTGCCTCGGCCCCCGGCCTCCCCGACCCGGTTCTGGGCCGCCCCAGGCTCCTCTGCGGTCCGCGTCGCAGCCCTCTGGCCTTTGAGCCCAGGGCTGCTTGTGACCGAGGGGGTTCCGCTGCTCAAGGTGCCCTTTAGAGGGGGTGAGCTTGTGGTCACAGATCTTATGCGGAGGAAAGGCTAAGAGAGTCTTTAGATTTTTATTAATTATCTTTCTACTTAAAGGATCAACGAGGCGCACAGTGGTGAATTTCCTAGTCATTGGCTCTTTACCACCAAAGCACTTGTATCTTTTTTTTTTTCTTATTTTTCCCCTTTCCCAGCCCTCCCTTCAACCCCTCCATCCCTCCCTATTTACATAGACTTTGTTTCCTTTTTTTTATTTTCTCATATTAATTCCATTCCCTTCTTTCCTTTCCCCTACCCCTCCCACTTCCTCTTCCCCTTTGCCTCTTTTCTTCCTATTTCACTTTATCTATTATACCTTTTAGTCCTCATTTACACTTTCAGTCTCTCACACTAGAGAAACTATTCGGTATTTACACATGTGTGTCCTATTTATTTCCCTTAAAAGTATTACCTCAATGTGCATCCACTTAGCATGGGTGCACCTATATCACTGTGGTGTGATCCTTTAATTCTTTGGGGAAGATACCCAGCAGGGGAATAGCGGGGTCAAATGGGACTTCCAGTCCTAGTTCTTGGAGGTATCTCCATACTGATTTCCACAGTGTTTGCACCAGTCTACACTCCCACCAGCAGTGGAACAGGGTTCCTCTTTCCCCACAGCCTTGCCAGCATTTGTTATTGGTTGATTTCAGGATAGCAGCCATTCTTTCTGGAGTGCTATAGAATCCCAGCGTTGTTTTCATTTGCATCTCTCAAATGACCAGTGATGTTGAACATTTTTTCATGTATTTATTTGGTATTTCTACTTCTTTGTGTGAGAAATGTCTGTTCCTTTCAGATGCCCATTTTTGAATTGGGTCTTTAAATTTGGGAGGTTTGATTTTTTTAAGTTCTTTATAGATTCGAGATAGTAGACCTTTGTCTGAGGGACCACTGGTGAAAATTTTTTCCCACATTGTGGGTTGTCTCTTCACACTGCTGGTGGTTTCTCTTGCTGTGCGGAAGCTTTTTAGTAAGAAGAGATCCCACTTGTTGATAGTTTGTGCTAGTTCACAGGCAACTGAGGTTTTGTTCATAAAGTCTCTTCCTACCCCAATGTCTTCAAGAGTTCTACCTAACCTCTGTTCCAGCCAGTTCAGTGTTTCTGTTTTAATATTTAGATCTTTAATCCATTTCGATTTTAGTTGAGTGCATGGTGAGAGATATAGGTTTAGTTTTGGTCTTTGTCAAGTTGAAAACCAATTTCTCCAGCACCATTTATTAAAGAGGCTATCTTTCCTCCAGTGAGGAGTTTGGCTCCTTTGTCAAAGATGAGGTGGCTGAATGTGTCTGGGGTTGTTTCTGCATTTTCTCATCTGTTCCACTGGTCCTCAGGTCTGTTTCTTTGCCAGTACTATGCTGTTTTTATTGCAGTAGCTTTGTAGTATAGTTTCAAGTTAGGGGTTGTAATACCCCTTGCCATGTCTCTGTTACCTAGAATAAACACTTGTATCTTAAAACCAATTTTGTCCCTAGAGTAAAGGGTCAGTCAGGACCCCAAAGAGTACTCATCCTTAGAGGAAGTTTTAAAGTGTGAATTCAGAATGGTGGGCTGGGTTATGCTTTTCAACTCCAAATCTAAGAAAGAGGGAAAGTCTTAGTCTGTGGCCAGATTTAAGTGGTAGCTCTTGCTTTGTTTTGTTTTTGCTTGCTTTCCTCCTCTTTTCTGTGGCCTACCAAGTGTCTCTCCTGATTATTTTCTTCTAAGTTACTAGCCAGGTTTTCCAGTCAGGTGACTCCTGCACTACTTTATGGGAGTCTCCTGTTTGGTGGCCTCAGGCTGGCTCTTGACCTCAGGGACTCTGGCCTGGCCCTGGGAAGGTCCTATGATAAGGATGTTTTGTGGGAAAGAACCGAAACCGAGAAGGGCCTGGGATTCATTCTCAGGGGGAAAATTGCTCTGGAGCCTCCCTGGCTTGCCTGGGAAGCCAAAACATATGCTGAGAGAAAAGAACATCCCAGAGGGTGGCCGTGCCTTTCTGGATAAATTAAGAAATGTACTGGGAGTTGAATAGGCTTTCCTCCAGGATGTATTAGCATTTGCTGTGGGCCTTGTGTTTTCCTGGAACTTGGTCCCGTTCCCTTACCTTTCATTTAGTTCAAATCAGTCAATTACCAGCTGGCTTTTTAAACAATCTGAGTCTTATCCTTAAACTCTCAGCCAGAGTTATAACGGCCCATGCACAAGAGGATTTGAAGTGATAATCTTGCAAGAATGTACTATAGAGATGACTTAACCTCTCACCTGCCCCCCTTTTATAATGGAAGAATCCAGAATCAATCCATGTGGAGTCAGAGGAGGTCATCCAGACCAATTCTTTATGCATTGGTTTATTCATCTTGTGGCACATACTCTGGGCCCTGCACTCTGGTATCCCCTGGGGAAGTAAAGATTAAGACTAGTCTCTGCCTTCAAGCTTTCATCCAGCAGAGCACAAGTTTGATCAGTATGGCTGGTGGGGAATCACCAAATAGGTGGCTAGGAAGGGTGACTGGGCCAGATCAGGAAGGGTCTGGTGAATCATTTTTAAAGGAGTTTGAAATATATCTCCTGGGCAGCCAGTGACACACGTAGTCAATTCTGGCTGCACAGTGGAGAATGAATTGGACTGGTGAAGACTGGAAAGAGGTATACTGTAATCATACAGGTGAGAGACAGTGATGGTGAACCTTTTAGAGATTTCAGTGATACACATAGCCCCCTGCAGCACATAGGTTTGCCACCACTGGGTTAGGGTAATAGCTATGGGGATGGGAAGAGATTGGAAAATTAGAATGGTTAGGAATTAATTACTAATCAAATATAGAGGATGAAGAAGAAATACAGCACACAGGTACCATCAGGAAGACAAAAGACAGTCTTAGCTAGAATATTTTGTAACAGCTTTACTGTGGAGTGACATACATTTAAGTGTCAAATTCGAGAAATTTTGCCATAGGTGTACATCTATGAAACCATCATTCCAATCAAGACAAAGAACGTGTGTAATACTCCCAATGATTTCTTGTGCCCCTTGATAATCCCTGTCTACATATCTTCTTGGGTTAAGTTTATATTAAACTTTGTCCATTAAAAATGAGCTGTTTGTTTTCTTTTTATTGAGTTTTGATAGTTCTTTATGTATTCTCATTTTAAAATTTTTTAATGTGTATGTAGTTTACAATTTTTTCCTGTTTCGATGCTTATTTTTCATTATCATAACGCTGTCTTTTGAAAGCTGGGTTCTTAATTTGAATGAAGTCTAATTTATTAATTTGTATCTTTGGTGAAGTCAGTTTTGTCAGTCTGATTTTTTTATGGATCATGCTTTTGTTGTACATAAGAAATCTTTTCCTAATTTGAGGCATCAGATATTTTTTTCTTTTTGTTAAGGAGGTTTTGTTTTTAGTTTCCCATTTAATCCATGGTCCATTTTACATTAATTTTTGTATGTGGTGTGAAATACAGAATGAAAAAGAAATGCAGAATGAAGTTTTTTGCATATGGATATCCAAACATGCCATCACTATTTGCTGAAAAGCCCACTTTTCCCTTGATTTGCCTTCTCATTTTTGTTAAAATATAAATTTAATACACATGATCCATTTCTGTAAGTTGTAGTTTGTTCCATTTATCCCTTTATCTATTTTAATGCCAATACCACATAGGCTTGATGAATATAGCTTTGTAGTAGGTGTTGGAATCATTCAGTAAGTCCTTTAACTTTGTTATGTTAAAAAATTGGTCATGTCTAGGTCTTGTTTATTTCTATTTTATAATCAGTTTGTTCATTTCAAAATAGAAGCCTGCTTAGAATTTAATTGGAATTTCATTGAATCTATATTCAAAAGAGAGAGAATTGAGAATTCAATAGAGGGAGAATTGAGTTCTTAAATATTGAGTCTTCTGACCAATGAACACAGTGTATGACCACACTTCTTTAAGTCTTCCTTAATTTCTTCTGACAAAGTTTCATAACTCTCAGAAGTCAGGTCTCAGAAGACATTTTGTCACATTATCTGTAGATATTTCGTATTTTTTGATGCTACTGTGAATGATATTGGCTTTTAAAAATTTAATTTTCAATTGTTATTTGTATATTAGTCATGGATCTTGCAATCTCGCTAAACTACTTATTAGTTTTAGTAGTATTTTCTGGGGTAGATGGCATCAGATTTTCTACCTAGATGATCATGTCTGTAAATAAAGACAGCTTTACTTCTATTTTCATGGGGTAATGCCTTTTATTATTTTCTTTTTCTTGCTATATGGCACTGACTGGGACCTCTGGTTTCCATAGAAGTCATGAGCAGACATTTTTCCTTTTTCCTGATTTTGGGGAGAGGCGTTCAGTTTTTTAAAGTAACTATTTTGCATGATATATATTCTTTGTAGAAACCCTCTTTAGGTTTAGGAAGTTCTCATTCTGTTACTACATTGCTGAGGGTTTCCTTCTTTTTTGTAAACGAGTAGTGGTTATTGTATTGTGTCAGTTGCTTTTTCTGTTAACTGCTGAGTGAAATAATTATATTTAAAAAGCTTTAATATGGTGAACACCATTCATTGATTTTTTTTTTTGAATGTTAAACTAACCTTGAATTCCTAAGGTAAATCCCATTTGGTCAGGAGGTATTATCCTTTTAATGTCTTGTTGTAAACCACTTGTTAAGATTTTAACAATTTTATCATCCTTGTTAATGATGGATTTGATCTATAATTTTTTTCCTTATGTTTTCTAAGTTTTGTTCTTAGTAATTTTGGCCTCAGAGAATGAATTGGGACTATTTCTTGCTGTTTGATTTTCCTGGAAGAGTTGAAGTAAAATTGGTATTAATTTTTTCTTACATGTTAAGTAGAACTCATCATAAAGCCATCTACCTAGAGTAACTGTTGTTATTTTTTTTGGGTGTGGTGGAGGGTTAAGGGAAAATTCATTTGACTTAATAGATATAGGACTGTTTAGGTTGTTTTATCCCCAACTTGTTCAATAAATACCAATTATACATAAAAATATTCAATTTATACATAATTATACACACATTTTGAAATGATTACCACAGTCACCTAATTAACTTATCATCTCACATAGTTATTCTTTTTGTGTGTGAAATAAAAACATTAAAATATATTCTTTCAGCAAATTTCAAGTACTGTATGTAGTAAATTATTGTTAACTTTCGTCACCATGTTGCATATTAGGTCTCCAGAAGTTACTCATCTTGTGGCTGGAAGTTTATAATTTTGACCAACATCTCATTTCCCCCACACTCCAGCTTCTTCTATTCATCATTCTACCTTTTTTTTTTTAAATGAATTGGACTCTTTTAGGTTCTATATGGAAGTGGCATAATGCAGTTCCATTGCCCTCGTGACCTAGGGGAGTCGTTTTAGGCTCCCTATAAATATGAAACCCTGCAGATACTCAAATCCTTTTTATAAAATGGCATAGTATTTGCATATAGCATATACATGTCCTCCTATATACTCTAAATCTTCTGTGGATTACTTAAAATACCTAATACAGTGTAAATGACATGTAAATAGTTGTCATTCTGTGTTTAGTACAGATGCAGTGTTTTTCAAATATTTTCTGTTTGTGATTGCTTGAATCGCATGTGTGGAAGATGGTATTGGTGTTTCTGGATTTGACTTGTTTTACTTAGCTTAACATTTCCAAGTTCATTCATGTTATTGCACTTGGCAGAATTTCCTTTTTAAAAGCTGCATAGTTGTACACATATACCACATTTTCTTCATTCATCTGTGGACATTAAGTATTTTGGCTATTGTGAATAATGCTGCAGTGAACATGGGAGTGTAGATGTTACTCAGGATTATGATTATATATATATATTTTTGGATATATACTTAGAAGATTCCTAGATGTATGGTAATTCTTTTAGTTTTTCGAGAAATCTTCATACTATTTTCTTAATAGCTGTCTGAATTAACTTTCTACAAGCAGTGTAACAGGGTTCTCTTTTCTCCTTATCTTCACCAATGATTGTTAATCTTTTGAATTTTGGTGACTGTCATCCTAACAAGAGTGGGGTAATATCTCATTATAGTTTTGATGTGCACTTCCTAGATAATTAGTGATGGTGAGCACCTTTTCATCTATCTATTGGGCATTTATTATGTCTTTGGGATTCAGGTCCTTCACCCAATTATTTAATCTTTTTGTTGTTGTTATTATTGAGCTGTATGAGTTCTTTATATATTTTGGGTTTAACCCCCTATTATATGGTTGGTGAATATTTTCTCACAATCCATAGGTTGTCTTTTCATTTTGTTTATTGTTATTTATGCTGTAGAAAGTTTTTTTAGTTTTGCTTTATTTGCTTTTAGTGTCTTATTTAAAAAACCATTGCCAAGACCAGTGTTGCCTATGTTTTGTTCTAGGAGATTTACAGTTTTAGATTGAGTTTATTTTTGTGTATGGTGTAAGATAAGAGTTCAGCCTCGTTCTTTGTATGTACATGTCTAGTTTTCCCAACACCATTTATTGAAGAGGCTATCCTTTCTTCTTTGTGAATTTTAAAAATAAGTTATTAATATAGTACATGTTTGTAGTCCATAATGATTACATTAATTGTAGGGAGTTGGTACATGTACATGACCCATATTCTTTTTACATCTCTTTCCCTTTCTCCCTCTTTGCCTTCCTCCATCTCTTGATCCTCTTCCCATTTGCAAAAGATCTGTCTCCCTGTTTCCTGTTATCTATCTTGTACTTGTTCTTTATGTATACTTCGGGTTTCTCATATAAGAGAAACAATGCAGTATTTAAACTAGTGTGTCTGATTTATTTCACTTAACTTTATGGTCTCAGGGTGCATCCATTTTCTTGCACATCACTCAAACGTATCCTTTTTTATAGCAGGTTAGTACTGCATTTTTTAGAAGTACCACATTTTCTTTATCCATTCATCTGATGAACATACAGGCTACTTCCAAGGTTTAGCTGATAGGAACTGTGCTGCTATAAACATGGGTATAATGATTTCATCTTACTCCAGAAAAATGACTATTATCAAGAAATCAAATAATATCATGCTGGTGAGGCTGTGGGGAAAAAAAGAACCCTTCTAAATTGTTGGTGGGAATGTGAAAGAGTACAACCACCATGAAAATCAATATGAAGATTCCTCAGAAAACTAACAGTAGAAATTAGTTTGGACTCAACTATTACCCTTCTGGTTATCTTCCCTTTAGTGAATTTTTGGTTTCTTTATTGAAGATTAGTTGACTACATATGTGGGGTTTATCTCAAGACTCTATTCTTTTTTTTTTTTTTTGGTACCGGGGATCGAACTCAGGACCTTGCGCTTGTGAGGCAGGCACCTGAACCACTGAGCTAAATCCCTGGCCCTCAGGACTGTATTCTATTCTGTTGATATATGTCTCTATTTTTGTGCCAGTATCATACTGTTTTAATTACTATGGTATTGTGATACAATTTGAACTCAGAAAGTGTGATACCTCCAGTTTTTTTCTCATGATAGCTTTAGCTATTTGCAGCCCTTTGTAGTTTCATATGAATTTTAGGATTGTCTTTTCTCTTCTGTGGGAAATGTATTGGTATTTTGATAGGGATTGCATTGAATCTGGAATTTGTTTTGGGGTGTATGGATATTTTAACTATATAATTTCTACCAATCCATGAGCATAGAATATCTTTCTATTTAGTTGTTTCTGCAATTTATTTTATTAAAGTTTTATAGTTTTCAGTATGGAGATTTTCAACCTCCCAGGTTAAATTTATTCCTAATTATTTCATTCTTTTTGATGCTGTACTTGGAATTGTTTCCTCAATTTCTTTTTAGGATAGGTCATTGTTAATAAACAGGAACATAGCTGATTTTTTATATTTTGTGTCTTGAAGCCTTATTGAACTTATTAGTGTAACATTTTTGGTGGAGTCTTTAGGGAGTTTTATGTGTTCAGGATGATGGCATTTGCAATCATGATTTTTCTCTCTCCTTTCCAACTTGGATGCCTTTTATTCCTTTTTCTTGAGTGTTTGATCTGGCTAGGGTTTGTAGTATTATGTTGAATAGAAGTCTCAGGGGTGAGTTTGGTGCCTTATTCCTCATCTCATTGAGTATAATGCTTACAGCTTGTCATATGTGGCCTTTATCACTTGGGTACACTGGTTCTGTTTGTACTTGTTGAATGGTTTTATCATAAAAGTATGTTGAATTTTGTCGTATACTTTTCCATATCTACTGAGATGATCATGTGATCTTTATCCTTTATTATGTTAATGTGCGGTATCACATTTATTGATTTTCGTATGTTGAGCCATTCATGCATTAGAATGATGGTTATCCACTTGATCATGTTTAATTATCTTTTGAAAGTGCTGTTGAATTTGGATTATATTACTGAAGATTTTTCTATGTTTATCACAGATTTGGCTTGTAATTTTTTTTTTTTCTTGTTACGTCCCTGTTTGGCTTCAGCAGCAGGTTGCTGCTGTACTTTTAAAATGAGATTGGAAGTGTTCCTTCTTCACATTTTTGTAAGAGTTTGAAATGGATTGATATTAACTTTTCTTTAAGTGTTTGGTAGAATTCACTAGTAGATCTATCTGATCCTTTGATCAAAGATTGTTGAGTACTAATTCAATGTCTTTACTCATTATTGGTCGATTCAGATTTTTAATTTCTTCATGATTCACTATTGGTACACTGTATGTTTCTTGGAATTCTTTCATTTCTTCTTAGATATCTTATTTATTTATTTATTTATTTGTACTGGGGATAGAACTCAGGACCGTGTGCTTACAAGGCGGGCAGCAGAACCACTGAGCTAAATCCCTGGCCCAGATATCCTGTTTATTTATCTCTCAAACTAGTTTTTTAAGATCATTAGTGCCTGTGATCTTATGATCCTTTGTATTTCTGTGAAATCAGAAATAATGTCTCTTTCATTTCTGATTTTGAGTGTTCTTTTTTTTTCTTAGTATAACTAAAGGCTTGTCAGTTTTCATCTTTTCAAAAAGCAAATTCTTGGGCTGGGGATTTAGTTCAGTGGTTCCGCCACCTGCCTCGAAAGCACAAGGTCCTGAGTTCAATCCCTAGTACCAAAAAAACCCCAAAAAACAACAAAAAATTCTTTTTCTGGATTTATCAATTGTTTCTCTCCTCTCTATTCCATTTCCTTCTACTGTGATCTTTGTTATTTGTTTCATTCAGTTCACTTTAGGCATGCTTTGTTTTCTTTTGCTAGTTCATTGAAATATAAAATTAGTTTGTTTTTTGATACTTTATTCCTTAAGTCATTTATTGCTACAAACATTCCTCTTAGAATGGTTTTTTGCTGAATCCTGTAAGATTTTTGTATATGTTTCCATTTTTGTCTCAAGATATATTGTGATTTCCCTTTTTCTTTCATCTTTGACCCATTGATTGTTAAGGAGTATATTGTTTAATTTGTACATATTTGTGAATTTTCCATTTTTGTTCCTGTTACTGATTTCTAGTTTCATGTCATTGTGGTTAGAAAAGATACTTGAGAATATTTTCAGTATTTTAAAAATTGTTAGTACTCATTTTAGTGACCTAATGTTTGCTCTATCCCGGAGAATGTCTTGTGCACACCTGAGTAGAATGTGTATACTTCCACTATTGCATAGAACATTCTGTATATGTCTGTTACGTCTATTTGGTCTGGATGTAGTTCAAGTTCAATGAGTCATTTTTTGTCTATTTCCTCCTTCAGTTCTGTTAATATTTGCCTTTTTAGGTTATCTGATATTTGGTGCATTTATATCTGCAATTATTGTATCCTTTAGAACTGACTCACTTATGATTATATAATGTCCAGACTCTTGTTATAGTTTTTGACTGAAAGTATGTTTTGTCTGATATAAGCATTCTATATCATTTTGTTTTCTATTTGCATGGAATATCTTTTTTCATCTCTTCACTTTCAGCCTATGTGTATCCTTGATGTGGATGTGGATCTCTTATAGGAAGCATATAGTTAGGCCTTTTTTTCCTAAATATCCATTCACCCGTTCTGCATCTTTTGATTTCAGAATTTAGTTCATTTACATTTAATTTTTGATAGGTAATAATTTACTCTTACTATTTTAAAAATTATTTTCTGTTTTGAAGTTCTTTTGTTCCTTTTTATTTTTCTTGCTGTCTTTTGTGCTTTGACATGCCTGGCCTGGACATGTTTCATAAACAGGTAAACAACAACAAAAATAGCCAAAGACCTCATCCTACCTCTCTGGCTTGGCACTGTCTCTGAGGAGGGAGTTTTGCAAGATCTCATAAAGAATGGATCTTGCGGTATTACCTGACACTGTCCTAAACCCTTTCTGAACTTGAATTTGCTGGCATCTGACAGCAGTGATTAAGGTTGGTGGTTCTTTTGTTTTAATTTGAGTGACTTTCTGGGAAAAACTGCATTTTCACCAAAATGCTAATGCTTTGAAGGTGTGGTTAGTTCTGACCAGAAAATCATCTTGTGATCAAATGTGTTTGCAAATCAACAGTATCCTCTTGGAGAAGAAAGTGCTGGGGGAGAAACTACGTATATCTTTTGATTATGCAGAACTTAGAAAAGGGTCAGAAATTCATCAAAGTGAGGAGTCTTTTTAAGAATAAGTTACAAAGCTTGCATATACTTTTTGCTGTTACAGATGTAACTTTGTACTGAATATATCAGGGATTAAAATGAATTAGCTTTGCATTTAGAATGAAGATGTCAGCTCTGTTTGTGCCTGTTCTAACATTTTCCTGCTTCACGATACAGCAGTGAGAGACCATCAAATCCAAACTTGTGCTTTTAGTGAACTCTGAGTATCATTTGGGGGGGATCTGTGGATACTTACGTGGGTAGTCTCCCCCTCTGCCTTCCTTTGCCTTCTGTCCTATGGAGGTAGGGCCTTCAGCATGGAGGAACACTGCCAAGGGGGAGCATGGTGTGCCAGCCACAAGCACAGAGAAGGCTGCTCATAGTGCTTCCAGAACTCTCTGGAGGAGGAGAGTCCTTAGGGTCTTTTTATATAGAAGACATTTGACTATTTTATATATTAATAACCTCTTTCTCCACAACATATTTATTCCCTCTATTATATTACATGACATTGTGCTTGTCTGTATGTACGAGGAAAGAGGATTTCTTGAGCATAAGGTGGTATCTATTAATCAGACCATGGAAAAAGCACTTCTAATAATTGTCTGAGAAGGTTTCTCACGATAAATGGACCAGAAGGTTATTCTGAGTGTGCACAAGATGAAGGCAGCTGAGTTAGCATGGGAGGCCTAATGGTAGTAAGAGTTCTATCATGGCTGAGACAAACTTGAATGTGAATATGGGCTCTTTCTCTGTGGGGCTTGTCAGCAGGAGATTGGTCCTTTTAGCCTTTCAGTCTCTTCATCTGTAAATGGGAGAACCAATATCTACTGTGGTGAGTGTTATAAATGTAGTCTCCCCTCTCCCTTTCTCTGCAAAGGGAGTGGCTTGGAAGGGCAAAAGAAACAGGTGTATACAACCAAGGAAGGTGTTGTTTTATTGGAGCACAAGGTTGGACAGAAGCAATAAGAGGGAGGTTTATGGAAGAAGACATAGGGGATTCAGAGTTTGATGTGCTCTAAGATGATGTTTATTGGGAGAGTTCAGGTTGTTTTCTGACTATTCATTTTTCAGCCATGATTGCCTCGGGCCCTGTACTGTGCATTTGGCTATGACCATGATTAATTTTGTATTTTTCTTTGTCACTGGTGTTGTGATACTGCCTGTGTGGCTCTTAGAAGGTGGTAGGTTCAGCCACCATCTGAGACTGACTCACCATCCAGGAGTGGCTCAGTTTAGATCCCTATGGCTGCCACTTTATGAGGGAATTGGTGAGTTTTTATGCTCTTTTCTTTTGGAAACTAACTTGAAATTTAAAAGGTTAGCCAACTTATCCATTGTCTTATGGCCTCCCATCACTTTGTGTTTATCTTTAAACATGGACTCAGTACAGGGCATAAAGATCTCCCTAAAGCCTAAAAAATACTGAGTGGATCAGAGCTGTTGAAACAGTAATGAAAACAGTGAGCTGGTCCCTGCATTAGCCAACTGACTTCTCTGTATTCTGTGAGGAAATGCTGAGTTGGTACAGGATCCTTGGCCTCTGTTGTACAGATGGACAGGGTTCTGATGGCAGCATGAAGCCACTTAACAATTTTGATCAGTGCTTTAGCTTTTGCTTGAAGTATTAAAAACTAGAAATAACAGGCACCTCTGCTTGTTTTTCAAAATTCAGATCTTTACATTTATTTTAGTTTGTTTGTGTGCTATAACAAAATGCCATAAATGGGTGTCTTTTATCAGAAGCCTATTTCTCATAGTTCTGGAGACAGGTATCCAGGATGAAGGTGCTGGCAGATTTGGAGTGTGGTGCGGGCTGTCTTCTGGATTGCAGACCTCCAACTTCTCTCTTATGGTGGAAGAGGTGAAGGTTAGTTCTCCCCTGGGCTTCTCTTAGAAGGGTGCTAATCTTATTCATAAAAGCTCTGTCCTCATGATGTAATCACCTCCCAAAGACCTTACCTCCTTAGAGAACATAAACATTCAGACCATGGCAACTCCTGTCAACTCTTTTTAAAATCAGAGATCATGTCTTTTTCAGCCTCCTTTTCCTAGTGTCCTGGCATAGAGAAAGCACTGAATATTTGTTTAGTGGAAATTGAGCTTTTGGTTATGATAAAAACACTTCGGGGCACATAATACATATTAGAAGGTCACTCAGTCAGGAGGTGGTTTGGTGTTGGGAGCAGAGGTGGTCTGAGCAGTTGGGCTGTTGTGTTTTTGGTGATCTGTACCATTTACATCAATTTTTTCACTGTGCCTCCTAGTGCTACTGGTTCCTTCTATTTATAAGGGAATTCCCCTCTTTAAAGTCTCTTTATGCTCATTTCCTTTAATATTCACTATAACCCCTTGATGTAGTTATACAGAATCATGAATCTCATTTTTACCTGGGAAAAGAGACATTAGTGAAGGGACTTCCCTAAGTTCATCAGTGGTAGATGCAGATGGAGCACAAATCCAGGTTTCCTGAGTCTTCTGCCAGTACAGTGATCTGCACTCCTCGCTCCCTCCCCACCCTATGGGGATGGAGGGTTTATTTTCCAGTGATATGGGAGAGTTGCCTTCCCCTCTTCCCAGTACAGTGGCTGTTTCTTCATTCATTTGTTGGTGCCTTATTGAGTCTCCCCTATAGCGAGCTTACTTTGTGTGTGTGCCTAGGGGATGCAGAAGTGGCTAAGACAGGCACAGCCCTTTTCCTCTACCATCAGGACATAGCCCTGCACCTCTTTGTAGGATGTCTGTGCTCCTTGTTGGAGCTGCTTTTGAGAGGCTCTGGGCGCAGAGACAGTGTTTGCAATGGTGTTTTCTCATGCTTGATGGTGGCTTTGGTTTCTTTCATCTGACAGCTGGCTTGAGGAACCTGGGTACATCGTGGATCCCGTACGTAAACCCCTGTATTCAGGCTCAGGAAGTGTCTCCACTTGAGTGGAGTGAACTCTTCAGGTGTGAGTAGATGACTTTTAGAGTACAGAAAGGGTATTTGTTGGTGTGTATTTTTTTGTTTTTGTTTGATATTTAGATTTTTGTCCAGATCTCTTAGAAATGACATCTTCATTATACGTTCTTTCTCTGTATTATGAACTATCCTTGGGCAGAGAAAATCTGGTAGATACCTTTGTTGGCCAGGGAAGATGTTTACATTTTCTTCCTTTTTCTCTCCCCTTCCCATCTCCCACCCTGGCCCCAAATCAAATGTTTTCTTTTTCTTACTCTCTGAATCATGCCATCTTCCACTTACTGCCAGTTCACTTTTCTCATTCCCTTCCCTCTCTCCGTCTCCTCACTGCATTTTCTTTCCCTTTTGCCTCATTGTCTTCTCCTCATATTCTTTGACTTTGCTCTTCTTTGTTATTATTGTACTGGCACTGAACCCAGGAACTTCCCACTGACCTTCGTCTTCAGCCCTGTTTGTTTTTTGAAACAGGCTCTCACTAAGTTGTCCAAGCTGATCTTGAACTTGTGATCATCCTGCCTTTGTCGCCAAGGTAGCTGGGATTACAGGTGTGTGCCATGGTCTCAGACTGACCTTACTCTTGATCTGCAGCAGGCCAGGTCCTTGATAGAGGTGAGTGCTGAGGGTCAGGAGGTTGCCAGCCTAAGGGTCGGGTTGAGCTTCTAAGTAGCTTTCAGGAGATAGTTTCATTGTTTATTTCCTTCATTCCCTCTGATCCCATGAAATGTGCTGGTTAGCCCAGAACTGACCAGAAATATACTCATTCTGCCTTGCCTAGTCTATTCCAGGCTACAGGTATGTCTTTCTGGATGAGAGACATCCTATGTAGTTGCTCCAAACTCTACAAACTTGCGGACCCAGGAAGTGCTTTCAAATCAGTATTGGCAACTGCACAACTTTTAGAAATATCTTCTTTGAGCTATAAGGCTAAAAAAGAATGGAGAAGGGGGCCTTAAGACTAGCCAATGATATACTTCACAGAACTAGAGAAAACAATCCAAAAATTCATTTGGAACCATAAGAGACCTAGAATAGCTAAAGCAATTCTAAGCAACAGAGGCATGGCTGGGGGTATCACAGTCCCCAACTTGAAACTATATTACAAAGCTACTGTGATAAAATCAGCATGGTACTGGCAAAGGAACAGACCTGAGGATTAGTGGAATAGATTAGAAGATGCAGAAACAACTCCAGACACGCTCAGCCACCTCATCTTTGACAAAGGAGCCAACCACCATCATTGGAGGAAAGATAGCCTATTTAATAAATGGTGTTGGAAAAACTGGATTTCAACCTGCCTAAGATTAAAACTAGTCCCATACCTATCACCATGCACTAAACTAAGATTGAAGTGGATTAAAGATCTAAATATTAAGACAGAAACACTAAACTTGCTGGAAGATAAGTTAGGTAGAACTCTTGAAGACATTGGCATAGGAAAAGACTTCATGAACAAAACCTCAGCATCATGGGAACTAGCAGAAAGAATCAACAACTGGGATCTCATCTTATTGAAAAGCTTCTGCACTGCAAGAGAAACCACCAACAGAGCTAACAGACAACCTACAATATGGGAAAAAAATTTTAGCAGCTATACCTCAGACAGAGGACTACTGTGTAGAATATATAAAGAATTGAAAAAAATCAGACCCCCCAAATTCAAAGACCCAATTCAAAAATGGGCATCTGAAATGAACAGACATTTCTCAGACAAGGAAGTAAAAGCAGCAAACAAATATATGAAAAAATGTTCAGCATCACTCATCATTTGAGAGATCCTGATGAAAACAACACTGAGATTCCACCTCACCCCAGAAAGAATGGCTGCTATCAAGAAATCAACAAATAACAAATACTGGCAGGGTTGTGGGGAGAAAGGAGCCCTTCTCCATTGCTGGTGGGAGTGCAGATTCGTGCAACCACTGTGGAAGTCAGAATGGAGATACCTCAAAGAACTAGGACTAGAGCTCCCATTTGACCCTGCTATTCCCCTGCTGGGTATCTTCCCAAAAGAATTAAAAGAATCATACCACAGTGATATATATGCACCCATGTTCATAGCGTCAGTTTGTAATAGCTAAATCTTGGAAACAGCCCAAGTGCCCATCAACTAGAAACTGGATAAAGAAGATGTGGTTTTTTAATAAAATGGAGTACTACTCAGCCATAAAGAATGAAAAACTAGAGTCATTTATAGCTAAATGGATGCATATCGAGGCCATACTCTTAAGTGAAATAAATAGGACACATGTGTAAATACCGAATAGTTTCACTAGTGTGAGAAACTGAAAGTGTAAACAAGGGTTAAAATGATTAAAATGAATAATTGATAATTTGAAATAGGAAAAAAGGTCCAAAGACGAAGGAGTGAAGGGAGGGGAAGGGGAAAGGAAAAGAGAGAAAGGAAAAATTATGAGAAAAGAAAAAAAATGGAAATGAAAGCTATGTAAATAGGGAAGGGCAGAGGGGGTGAAGGGTGCAGAGGTAATGGGGAAAAAAAAATAAGAACCAAGACACATCATGTACAGGTACAAACACGCAATGATAAATGTAAACGAATTGTATGCCTAAAATGTACCAATAAAAGAACTAAAAAAAAAAAAAAAAAGAAATAGCCTTTCACTTTAAGAGGGAAAATACATGTTAGCAAATAATACTTTTTCTCCCATGTATGTTGCTGGTAGAACCAAAAGAGAACCAGATATTATTGCCAAATTAGCTCTTTCCTCCCCATTCTAAATTTTCTCACCATCTTAGAGCATGAGATTTATTTAAAGTAGTATTAAATCCTTTCTATTAGGGAGACTGAAGTGGACAGGCTTACTTATTGCTTACCTTCCTCTTCCCACTCTTGCCAACCCCTGATTGCAGTATAGCCAAATAATAAATAAATTGTGTGGGGCTTGATAACATGAGCTCCTAGCAGAGTACAGAGTTCAAAGAGGTTACTGCATTCCTTCTCTGATCCATGGGACACTGTTTCTATAGACACTGTCACCACCAAATCAATCCTGGAGAAGTGGCTCTGTAAGAAACCAAATTGAAGGTAAGGTAAGCCCATCATTCACTCCCCTCTGGAGGGTTGTAGTCTTGGGAAATGATCTGACTGCAACTAAATTATTTAGGGGAAAACCAACAGTACAGTCCATAAATGGTAGGTTTATATTTACCTCCTCTTTGTAATTGGTGAAATAGTTTTGCAAAGAACAACCTCAATTTCCACGTTTTGTTTCCATTCTCACATGGCATTTTAACAGTTGGCAGTTTGTTGAAGAATCAGCAGTGAAATCGGTGGTTTCCCATGGCAGATTTCTAATAATATTTATACAAGCCCTTACTTAATGAACCATATAAATATTTATCATACAGAGCAGTCTTTGATCATAAATAGAGACGAAAAGTCAGTGCAGTCATGAGGGGCTTGGGAGGCAGGCCATTTCAGTCCTCTGAATAGTTCTGTGGGCTGGGATGTTAGGTATGCCTCAGGATTTGGTATGCAGCGCAGCTTGAATTTCTCTCCATTATTTTTTTTTCTTGGCTGTGCACAGCCCATGTCCTTATTTCTCTGTTTGACCACCTTCTCATATCCCTAACAGCTGTTTTTCTTTTAGAATATTCATCTTTGCTGAAAAAGAATGAAATGTAGTCAGAGTTCCAACTCTCATCATTCATCGACTTCACTTGAAATCTCAGTGCTTTGCCTGTGTGTAGTGTAACTAACCAGCTTTATCTCTGAGAACCTTAGTTTCCTTAACTAGGAGATAGGGTTCCTACTACCCCCTGCCCCAAAGATTGTCTTAAGTAGTAATGAAATCACGCAGGTGATTTGCAGAGCAAAGCTCAATGTTGGATTTGAGGCTGGGGCTCAAATCCTGGTCTTCATTTGCTGTTTCTGTGACTTTGGGCAAATTACTTTCACCTCACCTAAATAGGAAATAGTGATAGGTTTACTAACCTGTTTGGGTTTCCATAGATGAAATGAATGCCTGTGTGGAAATGATCGACATAGTGAAGATTGTAGCCCTTTTTTTTCTTTAAAAAAATTAGAAAAAGAAATGATATTTTCCATTTTACAGTTACATTACTTTTTGCTGCTCAGAAGTACCAGTTGAATGGTTTGAAGTCCAGGACACAGCAGATAGTACATATGACTTAGGAACAAAGGGCAGAGGGGGGAAGAGCAGGGATCTGCCTCAGAGAAAATCCTCTGCTAGTTTTTGTAACTCATGGGTTGAGTTTCAGGGAAGCTGTCCAAGGGCTTAAACTTCCCTGATTTACAGGTGTGGAAACAATTACAGAGAGATTACTTAAGACTGTAATATGGGGAAATTTGTGACTCTGAGCTCTTTCATTACAATCTCTTTCTTAGGAAAACACGAACTGGGAAATTGTGCTGGGGGAAGCTGTGCCTCCCTTGTTTCTGCAGGGTTGAGTTTTCTCCTAGGGGAAGCTTGGTGAATGTTACAGAAATGGATGGTTTGCTGGAGAGAGGCCTGGAGCACAGAAGGTCATTTTGCAAATGCAGTCACAGTAGGCAAGAGCCACTACCTTAGTTTCTGGCAAATAGGCATTTGGAGGACTGGAGGAATGTCAGAAGGCAATAGAGCATCCTGGGAAAGGCTAGAGGCTTTGGGGAAAAAGGAAATGATTTGGTGCCAACAGTATTGCTTACTAGTTGTATGATCTGCTGGAGCAAGTTACTTTACCTATCTAGGACTCATTTCTTCATCAGTGAAATGGGGTGAAAATAGTTATTGTCTTCAAGAATTGTTGTCAGTATTAAAATGGCATTGTAAATAGGCTGCTTATCAGAATATCAGGTGCATAGTAAACATAGTACCTTTTGTTATTCCTCCAGTGTTGGGTTTTAAAGATATACAGTTAACTTACTGAGTCACAAGGACATGTTGAGTTCCTACTATGTGCTAGACACTGGGCACACGTCTGTGACACAAGCAGTAGCTGGAGTTAACTATGGAATGGTAAAGCTGTACTCTCCATACAGGGTGAGGGGCTGTCCTGAAGGGTGGACTCTTCTGTGGATACAGCAAACAGAACTAGAGCAAACCCAGGGTCAGCTATAGAGTAGGAATCTGCCACTTTGGATTTTACTGGAAAGGAGTCAAGATGTCTGGGTGGTGGGTGATAAGATGATGTATAAATGGTACGTTAGTTCACAAACTTAATTCTTTCCACAACTCTGGAAAAGATGGCCATGTTTCATGTTCGTGGGGAAGGTGGCTGCAGTTGTGTTCATCACCCAATGCAGAGTTTGGAGACAAAACAAAATTTTGCCAAACACTTTTGTTTGCAAACCAAATTGCTCACAAACAAAAGTGTTTGTGAACTGAGATATCATTTTACTCCTTGTAGGGGAAGATGGAATCAAAAGTGGAAACCAAGTATCCTCATAACCATGCCAATCCATGGAACCTTGGGGCTGCAGGGGTGGAGAGAAGCCTCTCTGTAAGCCAGATTGTGTACATAGACTCTTCATTTCCTATTTAAGTCCTTGTTTCCCCCTAAGTTAAGGGAAGTCTTGTGAATTTCTAGCCAGGGGCAGATAGCAGATGGCATGCTAAAGTCAGTGTTAAGGAGCTGCTCCTTGGGGACCTTCACAGTGGAGACAGTAGGAACCAAGGGAGGGAATCCCACGAGAAGTATGAAGATGTGTGTAGTTGGCAGAGGGAAGGTGGAATGTCCAGCTGGATCAGTCTTCCTTCTATGTGCAGATAAAAAAACTGAGGGAGCTCTGAACCAAGGCCTTTCCCCCTATTTTGTCAATCCTCAGAGTGCCTGATGCCTGGCATAATCTGCATTTCTTTGAATCATTGATTGTATGCACTGTTATTTCATTGACTTCAGAGAAGCTAAATGTGAAAAAATGAGTATCTTAGAATTTAGAAAATGTGGCTCTTAGCATTCAAGAAATATTAATTGAATGGATGAGGCATACAGAAATTAGATCAATGCAAAACTACTGGTGTATGTGGTCATTTGCTGCGTAACAATGTCTTGGTTAATGGCAGAACATGAATAGAATAGCAGGAATACCCTATAGCCTAGGAAGGGAGCAGGCGGTACCATCTAGACTTGTGTAAGTGCTCTTTATGAAGTGTACACAATGAGGAAATAACATGACTCTCAGAATGTACCCCTGTTAAGTGATGCATGGTTTTATAATTACAGACTTAGGAATTCAAGCTATTAATACATGACTCTGTTTATCCTTATTTTCTAATCATTTACTGATTTGGTTTTTCATTAAATGAACAATTATTATAAGTTAATTATATGCCAGAGACTGTGCAAGGAACAGAGGTTAGAGTTAAAAAACGGAGTTACTTTTTTGAGGCTCAGGCTAGTAAGGGAGACAGACATGGGAACAAAAAAATTGTAATTCACAATGGCATTTTATTTTTAAATTATTTTTTTTCAATTTTTATTTTTTTATCAGTACATGTTTTTTGTACATACCAATTCCATTCCTCCTGGGGAGTTGTTACATGTCCTTATCACACCTGGTTTCTTTTATCAACCACTTCCTGCCCCCTTCTTCCCAACTCTCTCCATTTCTTGAGCCCTTCTCTTTTGGGAAGATCTATCTCCTATAATTTTTACTCTGGTCTTTATTTATATTTTGAGTTTTTCATGTAAGAGAAACCATGCAGTCTTTAACCTTGTGCACCTGACTTATTTCACTTAATATTATGGTCTTAAAGTGCATTCATTTTCCTACAAATGTCTCAGGTTTAGCCCTTTTCATAGCACAGTACTACTGTACTTTGTTGTGTTTTTTAAAATCCATTTGTTGATGGACATATAGGCTGCTTCCAAAATTTAGCTATTATAAAATGTGCTGCTATAAACATGGGTATGTTGGTGTCATTGTAATATGTCTTTAACGCTTTTGGGGGGAATAGCTGGGTTGAATGTAGTTTCTATTTTTAGTTTTTTGAGGACTCTCGATAATGGTTTCCATAATGGTTGTTCTAGTTTACATTCCCACCAACAATGCAGAAAGGTTCTATTTTCCCCACAGCCACACCTTTGCCAACATTTGTTATTATTTGATTTCTTGATAGTGGCTTTTCTTCCTGGGGTAAGATGGAATCTCAGTGTTGTTTTAATTTGCATTTCTCTAATAGCCAGAGATGTTGAACATTTCTTCATGTATTTGTTGGCCATTTGTATTTTTCTTTTGTGAAGCATCCATTTATTTCACTCGCCCATTTTTAATTGGGTCCTTTATTTTAGGGGGTCTATTTTTTTTTAGTTTTTTATATATCCTAAATATTAGTCTTCTCTTTGAGGAATTCCTGCCAATTTTTCCCCATTTGTCTTTTCACTTTATTGGTTATTTCTTTTGCCATGAAAAAACTTTTTAATTTGATATGATTTGATATGAACCCACTGGTTGATACTTGGTACTCTTTCCTGTGCAATTGGAATTCTGTTCAAAAAGTCCTTGTCTATGCCTATGACTTCAAGAGTTTTACCTATTTTATCTTCCAGCAGATTGTGTTTCTACATTTGGTTCTTTGACCCATTTTGATTTTAGTTTATTATGTGTTGAGATATATGGGTCTAGATCCAATCTTCTGCATGTGGTTAGCCACTTTTCCCAGTACCATTTATTACAGAGGTTTTCTTTCCTCCTATGTATGTTTTAGGCACCTTTATCAAAGATCTTATAAGTGAATGTGCTTTGGAGTTGTTTCTGCATCTTCTATTTTGTTTCATTTATTTTCATGTCTGTTTTTGTTCTGCCTGGTACCATGCTGTTTTTATCACTGTAGCTTTGTACTCTGACTTCAAGTCTATGATTGTGAAGTCTCTCATTTTGCTTTTGTTACCCAGAATTGCTTTTGTTATTCTTGGTTTCTTCTGGTTCCATATGAATTTTAGTAATGTTTTCTCCAGTTCTGTGATGAATGCTGTTGGTATTTTCATTGGGATTTTGTTAAAATTGTGTTTCAATTTTGGAAGTATGACAGTTTTGACTATATTGGTTCTGCCTATCCAGAAATAGGGGATATCTTTGGATTTTCTGATGACTTCATCTATTTTCTTTTTCAGAGTATTGTAGCTTTCATTATAGAAGTATTTCATTTCCTTAGGTTAATTCCTAGGTATTTAATTTTTCTTGGAACTGTTGTGATTAGTATTTTTTCCCCAATTTCTTCTCAGTGGTTTCATTATTGGTGTACTGGAATGCTATTGATTTTTTTTAATGATAACAAAGTTTTATGAAAGGTAGGAAATGTAGCAGGTTCTGCAGAGTGAGTTTGGGGCAAGTAAAAGTAGGAAAAGAAGTACACTCAACAATGAGAGGGCAGTCCATCCATGGAAGAGAGAACACAGTGGCAAACAGTGTGGACTGTGCCTTTTGTATCATCCACTCTTCAGGCTGATGTCAGGTCTAGGCCATCCTATTGAAAACCTGCTTGAGTTCTTGCTCGAGTCCACATACAGGACTTTGGAAACTGTTCTGCACATATGTCCTAGGATTGTGTAATTAATGTGTCACCTCTACTGCCCCCACCAGCTTTGCCATTCCCTAATTGTCTGTCTCATTTCCCCTTGAGAGACACATATCCTCATAATTCTTTATGGGGTTCTGAGGGAGTGGTCTCTGTCTTCTATAGCTTCTTCCTCTTAGAAGGGCTGTAGAGCCTATCTACTGGGGATTATGTACTCACCAACTACCTTGGGGTGCTATGAATCATTGCTGGGTTGAAGAAAAATCTATCAAGACAATGAGAAAATAGTGACTAATTGAGCTTTCTTTTCCATGGGAGAAAGTTATGTTAGGGATGTAAAATCCAAATATGAGGAGCAGATCAGATTTCCATACTTCTTGTGGAGAACAAAGAATGACAAAGATGGAGGTTAGAAAAATTGAGAGCCTCAGAGCCATACCCTTAGCAAGAGTGCCCACATACTAGATCTAATTACAAACAAAAGCCTCAATACAGGTGCCCATTTAAACTGTGATGAATTAGGGCAATTAGTGACTCTACTTATCTGCACCTGGAGGAATACTGGAGTCTTGCTTCTGAAGAGGAGCCTCAAGTCTTCCAGAGGTTCTCAGGAATAGCTTTCTTCTTAGTCCTGTGAAAATTTTAGTGACCATTTCCCATGAAATGGATTTTTTTTTTTTGGTACCAGGGATCGAACTTGGGTCTTTGCGTTTGCGTGGCAGGTGGTGAAACCACTGAGATAAATCCCTAGCCCTTGAAATGGATTTTTATAGCTTGTCACTGGATCCCTTAAAGAAGGACCAGAATAATTCCTTAGGAACTGGGAATAAGGCTAAGGTCTTGAGGGGATGTAGGACTGCCCTTCTTACCCCCCATCAGCCTTTTGATTTCCCAAGGAGACTTTAGACATGTCTCTTTAGTGTCCTTTACAATGCATAACTGCAACCTGCTTGGGCAGATAGACTGCCCCTAGGACTTGTAGATTTTCCTGTTTGTGTTTTATAGATGATTCCTTATTAGCCAGCAAATTTTTTCTTTCCAGATTGGTGCATGGGCATGTAACACAAGAGAAGCGTATTTAGAGTCTGAACAGATATATAGCTTCTTGCCCTTTTCTAATATCAATGCCTAAGTAAGAGCTATGAGCTCAGCTTTTTTTTTAGCAGAGGTCCCCAGGGCTAGTTGGCCTTAGTGATCTGCTGTGAACTGACAGCTGCATAACCTGCCTTTTGATGTCCTTCTTGCGCAAAGCTACTTTTATCGGTAAACCATACCTCTTTAGGGTTTTGGAGGTGCAGATCACTGCTGTCCTGCCTGTTTGTACAGGTTTGGGAGATCACTTGTTCACAAAGAGTGGCTAACTTCTGGGCCTCTAGGCATCAAAGAGGAAGGATTAGGAGTACTGCAAGTTTTATACTAACCTCAGGGTTGTCTTAAGAGCATAGCCTGATACTTGATAAGCCATTCCCCTGTTAACCACAAGTAATCTTTGGTCTCAAGAATTGCTATGACCTAATGGGGAATGAAGACTTCTAGTTTCTGTCCTAAAGTTAGTTTTTCAGCTTCCTCAGTTAGCATAGCTATAACTGCTACTGCTGTCAGGCAGGGTGGCCATCCAGTAGCCACTCCATCTAACTTATTGAAAAGTATGCCACTGGACAGAGTTCTTGTCCTAGCCTTTGGGTCAAGATGCCCAAAGCAATTCGTCTTTTTTATGGTATGTAGAAGAAAGGTTTCCTTATGTCAAGCATTCTATTACCACTTGTTGCTAATTATGTCAGGCAAACCTGGTATAGTCCCAGCATGTAAAACCCATTTTGGCCTTTGCTACAATTTGAGAGTTGCCCCCAGTTGTGCTAGTAAATCTCTTCCTAGGGAATAGGACCCTGTGGGACAATTAGAAACCCATGGTTAAACATTTTGTCTTCAAAGTGACACATCAGAGCAAGAGTAAAGAATCTCTGACTAGGGTCCCCTTAACCCCAATTATGGATATAGATCTGGAGGAGGCTTTTCCAAAGAAGGAATGAAACACGGATAATTAAATTGACTCATCCATGATGTCCAGGGTTACTCAGAACTCCTCTCAGGAAATGGTGATGTCCAGAACAGAGACATTGTATGTTCCCCTGGCCCTCATCAAAGAAAGAAATTAAGGTTTTGGCTGGCCTGACCCTCTCTGGGAGCAAGAACAGTCAATCTTCCAGTGCCATCAGTCAGGCACATTGACTGCTTCACACTTGGAGCAGAGGCTAGACAGTGGCTTGGTATAGTTGTGTGCCCAGTGTTCTTGCACTTCAAATAGGAACTCTTTCTTCAGTTATCATTGGGCTTTCCCTTAGACAATTTGAGTGATTTGAAAGCCATAGCTATAATTCTAGCTATAATAGCTATAATTCTAAATAGCTATAGAATTCTAGCTTTAATTCCAATAGCTATAGCTATAAGTCTAGCTTTCCTCTTTTGACACTGCTCCAGATCCCAGTTGTTGAAAAGGCCATGCCCAGCAATTGGGTCATAGGTGTTGGGGGTCCCATCTGAAGTTTCTTCATTAAACAGATGGGAGAGATACATATGTCCCTAGAAACAGGAGGGGATCCAAGAATAGGATCATCAAAGATATCTCTCTCTTCTTTGGGGTTCACTCTAAATACCATAGTTTGTGGGCTTTTCCTGAGATAGTCACAAAAACCTGAGCATAAGAGATTTCATTCCACCTTATGTATTTTAAGCAGAAATAGTTTAACTGAAAAATAGTCTAATAATTTAAACTGCCAGCCCTTACCCATTCTTGCCATTTTCTAGTTCATACTGAACCCAAACCATATAGCAATAGTAGATAAGCTATTCCTTTTTAAATTGGCAGGGTCAAATCTTTCCTGCTGATCAAGCAGCAAAGTCAGTGGAATCTCCAGGGTTTGTGTGGTTTTAAGGTTTTCCATGGCTTATCTTGGGCCCTATATAGGGAGAAAATTAGGTCTCAGGTCCTTAAGATGGCATCACATGCAGAAGGAGGAGACCTGATGAGCCCACAGAGCATCTCTTGTGAGACTCAAGTAATCATTAGACAGACATTTCTGTTTGAAGCTAAGATGATGGTGACTCTTTCACAGAAGCATAGGAGTCAATGTTGAGCCACTTTATGGCTTTACTTAGAACTAGGTCTCTGGCTCTTAAGATGGCATCCTATACAGAAGACCTGATGAGCCCACAAATGTCCCTTGTGAGATCCAAGTATTTATTTACTAGATAGATGTCTCTGCCTAAAGCTAGGGTGACTCTGGCATCTTTCATAGAAGCATAGAAGAAAGCCTTACTGTGAGCTTTTTGTCTCTATATGGGTTCCACTAACTTGTTAGGGAGAAGGGGTTAAGCCACTTGATGGGTCTACCTTGTCCTTTGAAATTCATGAGATCAGAGTGGAATCCCTTCTCACTGGGACTCCCTCAGCCATGTTGAGCCACTTGAAGTCTCTATTTAAGCAGAGTGGAGCCAACTGAGATACAATCTCAGGACTCCTTTAGGTTATTTTGAGCCATTTGATGGATCTACTTAAGCAGGATGGAGCCACTTGAGAAAAGTCTCTTGCATTACCCAAGTAGTAAAAACGTTGGTACTTTATTTAAGGCAGTAGAGATGGAAACCTTTTAAAAAAAACTTTAAAAATCCTAAGAATGACTCACAGTCACTTGAGTTAAGCTTTATTGGCTGACCTTTTGTTCTGCTCAGGTCATCAGGCATGTCTGGATTGCCTGAGTTTTATTAGAAGAAACAAGGAAAGGACCTAGCCCAATTCCAAAGAAAAGAGGGAAGAACCCCACAAAAACAAATCAGAGGTTTAGCTCCTATCTATCAAGGCAAGATTTTCTGGTGACCATGAACTCACTTGAAATCAAACATGGTGGAACCCATGTGGCTGATTCATGTTACAAATGAAATGGAACTAACTAGGATGAAATAATGCCCTGAGAAAGAAAAGTCTATCTAGGGGAAAAGTGCAGACAAGACTTTGAGCACAAAAGGGAGTAAACTGGGGATACAGCTACTCAGTCATGCTACCAAGTTACCAACAGGTATTTTTTCCAAAAAACAATGAGAAAACTGAGCGAAGTGTCATGGAGAATAGAAATGTGAGGACAAAAGGGCATAATAAAAATGTGCCCAAAGGACCTTACCTGCTCTCTTTGCTGTCTAAGCCAAAAATAGTGGGTTTTGGGGTGCTGGAGTGTTCTTGTGGAGGTTGTTCCTAGGTTTTTTCTGACCTGAGCAAAGAATTTTCCAAGATAAGCAGAAACAGTAGCAAAGTTTTATTAAAGGTAGGAAAAGAAATAGGCTCTGCTGAGTGAGTTTGGACTACATAGAAGTAGGAAAAGAAGTACAGGATATGAAGGTGGGCCATCTGTGCAAGAGTGAACACAGTGGCTAGAATACTAATGATTTTTATGTGTTGGTTTTTTCTAATATTGCTACATTGTTGAATTTGGTTATTAATTCCAGAAATCTTTTGGTGGATTTTTTTGGTCTTCTACATAGAAGATCATATTATCTACAACTATTGATAATTTGACTTCTTTCTTTTTAAAACATATTCCTTTATTTTCTTTTTCTTGCCCTATTGCTTTTGTTAATGTTGAGTACTGTGTTGAACAGGAGTGGTGATACTGGTTACCCTTGCCTTGTCCTGATTTTAGCGAGAAAGTTTTCAGTTTTTACCCATTTACTATATGATGTTGGCAGTATGTTTGTCATAAATGCCTTTCATCACATTGATCTAAAATTTTTCTATACTTATTTTCTTAAGGAGTTTTATCATGAATGGATTTTGGATTTTGTGCCTTTCTGTGTCTGTTGAGATGATCATCTGGTTTTCGTCTTTGCTTCTGTTTATGTGATGTATTACAAATATTGATTTGTGTGTGTTGAGCCATCCTTGCATCCCTGGGATAAAGCTTACTTGGTCATGATGTATGATCTTTTTGATGATTTCTTGCTTTCTGTTTGCAAGAATCTTGTTGAGGAGTTATGTGTCTATGTTCATTGAAGAGAATGGCAAGTAGTTCTCTTTTTTAGTTGAATTCTTGTCTGGTTTTGAAATCATGGTAATGTTAGCTTCCAGGAATAACTTTGGGAGTACTCCTTTCCTTTTAATTTCATTAAAGACTTTGAGGAGTTTTGGAGTTAGATCTTCCTTGAAGTTTCTGTAGAATTCAGTGGTGAATCCACTGGATCCTGGGCATTTTTTAGTTGATGGGTGCTTTTTACACTTTGTTAATTTCATTGCCTGTTATTCAGCATTTTATCTATTCTTCTTTCAATCTTATTATTTCATATGTACCTAGGAATCTATCCATTTGTTATGAATTCTTCAATGTACTGGAATACAGGTTTTAGACACAGTTACTAATAATCTTCTGGATTTTGGTGGTGTTAATTGTGATTTCACCTTTTTTATTTCTAATTCCATCGATTTGGGACTTTTGTTTCCTTTTTTTTTTTTGGTATGATTGACTAAGGGTTTTTATCTTTTGTTCATTTTCTCAAAAAGCCAGCCCTTTGACCAATTGGTTGTTTTGTTTTATAGTCTCAATTTCATTACTTTCTGCTCTTATCTTTTTTTTGGTACCAGGGATCAAACTTGGGACCTTGTGCTTGCAAGGCAGGTGGTGGAACCACTGAGCTAAATCCCTGGCTCATCTTTATAATTTTTTTCTTAGCTCTAGCTCTAGCTTTTGATTTGGGTTGTTCTTGTCCATCATTAGGTTCTTTGTTGTCTTGCTCTGTTTATCTGATGTGGGTATTCACTGCTGTAAACTTCCCTTTTAGGATTGCTTTCATTGTGTCCCATACATTCTGTTATGTTCTGTCATTTTGTTTGATTCTAGGAACTGTCTAATATGTTTCTTGATTTCTTCTTTGACCCATTGATTATTCAGGAGTGCATTGTTTACCTTCCATATATTGCACAATTACTGTGTTTTCTTTTTTCCATTGATTTTTAGTTTTGTTGCACTGTGATCTGGTAATGTGCATGGTGTACTTTCGATGCTTTTGCATTTATTTATGCTTTATAGGCTAGCATGTGGTGTATTTTGGAGAAAATTCCATGTGCTGCTGACAAAAATATGTATTCTCTTGTTAGATGGTACACTCTGTAGATTTCAATTAAGTCTGAGATTTGGTTGAACTATGATATTTATTTGTTGATATTTTGTCTAGTTAATGTATATATTTGTGACAGTGGAGTACTGAGGTTTCCCATTCTGATTGTATTGATGTTTATCTGATATTTTATGTCTACTAGCATTTGTTTTATGAGGTTGGGTGCATTGATGTTTGGTGTATATATGTTTATATTTGCTATCTCTTCCTGTAGAATTTTTCCCTTAACCAGTATGTGATGACCTTTGCCCCTTCTGATCAGTTTTGGCTTGATGTCCACTTTGTTTGAAAATTGAATACCTACTCCTGTTTGTTTTTGAGTTCCTCTTGCAAGGAATATTGTTTTCCATCCTTTAATTTCTTTTTGGATTACAGCATACAATTAGATTTTATTTCTTGGCCCATTTTGCTAGTCTGTGTTTTGACAGGGAACTGAGACCATTCACACCGAGAGTTACAACTGAAAAGTATTGACATACTCCTGCCATTGCATTATTTTCATTTTGCTGGTTTCCTTTCTTTCCCTTTTGCTTCACTGCTCATTCTGGATGATGTATTTATTTTATTAGATCTTTTGTCTACCATCTGTTATTGTTTAATTTCTTAATGATTTTCGTTCTTTCCAGAGTAAGATGGAATTTTAGCATTGTTTTAATTTGCATTTCTCTAATGGCCAGAGATGTTGAATATTTTTTCATATATTTATTGACCATTTGTGTTTCTTCCCTGTGAAGTATCTGTTCATTTCTCTTGCCCATTTCTTGACTGAGTTTTTAATTTTAGGTGGTTTAAATTTTTTGAGTTCTTTATATATCCTAGATATTAGTCCTCTGTCTGAAGAGTAGGTGGCAAAAATTTTTTCACTACTTTGTAGGTTGTCTCTTCACTCTAATAGGTGATTTCTTGGCTGTACAGAAGCTTTTTAGTCTGCTATAATCCCATTTG
Organism: Heterocephalus glaber; assembly: GCF_053883595.1. NCBI lineage: Eukaryota > Metazoa > Chordata > Mammalia > Rodentia > Bathyergidae > Heterocephalus > Heterocephalus glaber. The sequence goes on along the minus strand of NW_028258299.1, from coordinate 9,781,084 downwards.
TTTCTTCTTGTGGAATTAAAATCTATTTACAAATTTTTTTCTTGTATCTATAGTTTCAAGTGTTTTACCTATTTTATCTTCCAGTAGTTTAATGTCTCTGTTTTAGTGTTTAGATCCTTGATTCATTTTGATTTAAATTTAATATATGGTGAGAGATAAGGGTCCAGTTTCAAACTTCTGCAAACTGATAACCAGTTTTTCCAGCACCACTTGCTGAGTAGGTTGTCTTTCCTCCTACACATACTTTTGGCTGCTTTGTCAAAGATGAACTAGCTGAATGTATCTGGGGATATTTCTATGTCCTCTATTCTGTTCCATTGATCCATGTATCTGTTTTTGTTCCAGTATCATGCTTTGAAGTCAGTTAGTGTAAGGCCTCCTCTTGTTGCCCAGAATTGGTTTTTCAATTCTTCTGATTCCATATGAAGTTTAGGATTGTTGTCTCTAATTTTGTAAAGTATGCTGTTGGTATTTTGAGACTGCATTGAATCTGTATAACAGTTTTCAGAGTATGGCCATTTTGACAATATTAGTTCTGCCTACCCAGGGGCAGGGGACATTTTTACATTTTCTAATGTCCTCTTCAGTCTCCTTTTTCAGAGTACTGCAGTTTTCTTTGTAGAGGTCTTTCACTTCCTGGGTTAATTCCTAGATATTTCATTTTTTCTTGAAGCTACTGTTAATGGTATTGTTTTCACAATTTTCATTGAGTTCATTATTGGTGTACACAAATGGTAATGATTTTTGTGTGTTGATCTTCTATTCTGCTACACTACTGAAGTTGTTTATTAATTGTAAGAGGTTTTATTGTGGAGTTCTTTGGGTCTTCTATGTAGAATATCATGTCATTTGCAAATAATGATAATTTGACTTCTTCCTTTCCTATATGTGCCCCTTTCTCTTGCCTAATTACTCTGGCTAATGTTTCAAGTACTATGTTGAATAGAAGTGGTGAGAGTGGACATCCTTGTCTTGTTTCTGATTTTAGGGGGAATGTTTTTAGTTAATTTTTCTTCATTTAGTGTGATGCTGGCTATTGGTTTGTCATACATAGCTTTTATCATATTCAAATATGGCCCTTCTATACCTTTTTTCTTTAGGGTTTTTATCATGAAGGGGTGTTGGATTTTTTTAAAGGCTTTTTTTGCATGTATTAAAAAGATCATATGGTTTTTTGACCTCTCTTCTGTTTATGTGATGTATTACATTTAGTGACTTAGTTTGTTGAACCATCCTTGCATCTCTTATAATGAAACCTACTTGATCAGGATGTATGATCTTTTTGATAACCTGCTGCATTCTACTTGGTAATATCTCTTTGAGGATTTTTGTATATAGGTTTATTAAAGAGACTGGCCTATAGTTTTCTTTTGGGTCTTTGTCTGGTTTTGGCATCAGGGTACACTGCTTTCCATAAATGAATTTGGGAGCACTCTATCCCCTTCAGTTTTTTTTGAAGAGCTTGAGTATTGGTGATACAATATCCTTGAAGGTTTTGTAGAATTCCACAGAGTCCATCAGATCCTGAGCTTTTTTTAGTTGCTAATTCTTTATTACTGTGTCAGTTTCATTGATCGTTAGTGGATTATTAAGCATAGTTAGTCTTCTTGGGTTAGTTTTGGTAATTTGTAAGCATCTAGGAATCTTCCCATTTCTTCAAAATTTGCTAATTTGTGGATTATAATTTTTCAAAGTAGTTACTATTTTCTGGACAATGTTGTAATTTCACCTTTTTCTTTTCTAATTGCATTGATGTGAGTCTTTCCTATCTTTCTCTTGGCAAGTCTAGTTAAGGGTTATTTATTTTATTTATTTCAAAGAACTAGCTCTTTGATTTGTTGCTTTTTTAAACTTTTTTTTAGTCTCAATTTCATTGATTTCCATTCTCATCTTTATAATTTTCATCAATAATTTCAGTTTGGGGCTGGTTTTTCGTTGTTTCTCAAATATCTTTAGATTTCTCATAAAGTTATTCATTTGGCCTGTTTTCCTAATGTGAGCATTGATTGTGATGAAGTTTCCTCTTGAACTGCTTTCATCTTTTCCAGAGGTTTTGGTGAGTTGTACAGTCATTGTGATTAGCTTCCAGAAAATTTGTGATTTCTTCTGTGATCCCTTTGTTATTTAGGAATATGTTGTTACTTTTCCAGGACCTTCTGCTTTTTCTGAAATTTCTTCTCTCATTGATTTCTATTTTAATTGGACAGTGGTCTGATAGTATACATAGGATCCTTTCAATTCCTTTATATTTACTCAAACAGGTTTTGTGGACTAATATATGATCTATTTTGGAAAAAATATGATGTCCTGATGAAAAGAATGTATACTCTGTTGTAGAGGGGTAGAATACTGTGTAGATATCTACTAGGTCTACATATTCAAAGGTGTGGTTCACCTTTGATATTTCTTTATTGATTTTTTGTTTAGTTGATCTGTTTGAGAAAGTTGTATGTTAAAACCACTATGATTATGTTAGTTTTTATTTGATTTTTTATTTCAGCATTTTTGTTTAATGAAGAAGCTCCAGTAGTATTTGGTACATATATATATATATATATATATATATATATATATATATATGTATTTTTTTTTTTTTTTTGGTACCGGGGATTGAACTCAGGACCTTGCGCTTTCCAGGCAGGCGCTGTGTCTCTGAGTTAAATCCCTGGGCTGTGTTCTTGCTAAAAAATGAGTTAAAAATAATCCTCTGTGGTTTTGAATGAGTGCTTTTGTCCAGGATCTACCTTGGAATCCAACATTTTCTTCACCTAGTCTCATGGCCTGTAGGTTTGTTAGCTGCCTCTCAACCTCCACCCCATAGACTTCTCTGACCATACACTGCAGATTATGATGACCCTTGAAGCTGAGGCATGTCCTTGCATACTTTGGTAAATGTGGATAGCAATCAGTCCACTGTTCTCTGCTGGATGTAGGCAGCAGGGAAGCTGTTCAAACAGACCAATGGACTTAATGTCAGCACTTTCAGATCTAGTCACCTCTGACAGCCACACTCACTGGCTTGGCTTCTCACCATGAAGGGTGGGGGCCCGTTTCCTTCCCAGCCTGAGTTGAAACTTCTCAGGGGGTCTGTGTCTAGCCCTGACCCTCTGCCACTGTCTCTTGTGGTTGTCGGTCACCAACTCAGTGTTAGGGTAATGCGGGAAACCCTGAATGAAGTGAAGTTGTTCTGTCGTTTTTCTGTGGCTCAGTCTTAACCTTTTCCGAGAATGGCTCCTGATTAAACCCTCTCTAACATGGCAAGTGCTGTGCTAGATTTCTTCTCTAACCTTTCTTTTTTTTTTCTTAAATTCTTTTATTGGTACATTTTAGGTATACAGCACAATTACATTCCTCATTGGGAACTTGTACCTTTACATGATGCATCTTGGTTCTTATTTTTTCCCCATTCCTAGCCCTCTCTTCACACCCTCCACCCTTCCCTATTTACAAAGATTTTATTTCCATTTCTCATCATTTTTCCTTTCCCCTGCCCCTCCCACTACCCCTACCGCTTTGGACCTTTTCTTCCTATTTTGCATTATCGATTATTCATTCTAATCATTGGTACATTTTAGGTATACAATATAATGACATTCATCATTGGAAATTTACACCTTTACATAGTCTCTCTTGGTTTTTTTCACCCTTGCCAAGCCCTCCCTTCAACCCCTCCATTCCTCCCTATTTACAAAGATTTTGTTCCTGTTTTTCCATTTTCTCATATTAATTCCATTTTCTTCTTCCTTTCCCCTACCCCTCCCACTTCCTTCCCCTTTGCCCCTTTTCTTCCTATTTCACATTACCTATTATACATTTTAGTCCTTATTTACACTTTCAGTTTCTCACACCAGAGAAACTATTTGGTATTTATACATGTGTGTCCTATTTATTTCACTTAAAAGTGTTGCCTCAATGTGCCTCCACTTAGCTATAAATGTCTCTAATTTCTCATTTTTTATGGCTGAGTAGTACTCCATTTTATTTTAAAAACCCACATTTTCTTTATCCAGTCTCCAGTTGATGGGCATTTGGGCTGTTTCCAAGTTTTAGCTATCACAAACTGTGCTGCTATGAACATGGGTGCACATATATCACTGTGGTATGATTCTTTTAATTCTTTGGGGAAGATCCCCAGCGGGGGGATAGCAGGGTCAAATGGGACTTCCAGTCCTAGTTCTTAGAGGTATCTCCATACTGATTTCCACAGTGGTTGCACCAGTCTACACTCCCACCAGCAGTGGAACAGGGTTCCTCTTTCCCCACAGCCCTGCCAGCATTTGTTATTGGTTGATTTCATGATAGCAGTCATTCTTTCTGGTGTGAGGTGGAATCTCAGTGTTGTTTTCATTTGCATCTCTTGAATGACCAATGATATTGAACATTTTTTCATGTATTTATTTGCTATTTCTACTTCTTTGTCTGAGAAATGTCTGTTCATTTCATACGCCCATTTTTGGATTGGGTCTTTACATTTGGGAGGTCTGATCTTTTTAAGTTCTTTATAGATTCGAGATAGTAGACCTTTGTCTGAGGAAAAGCAGGTGAAGATTTTTTCCCACGTTGTGGGTTGTCTCTTTGTACTGCTGGTGATTTCTCTTGCTGTGAAGAAGCTTTTCAATAAGAAGAGATCCCACTTGTTGATTGTTTGTGCTAGTTCATGGGCAACTGAGGTTTTGTTCATAAAATCTTTTCCTACACCGATGTCTTTAAGAGTTCTACCTAACCTCTGTTCCAACTGGTTCAGAGTTTCTATTTTAATATTTAGATCTTTAATCCATTTCAATTTTTGTTTAGTGCATGGTGAGAGATATAGGTCTACTTTTAATCTTTGGCAAGTTGAAACCCAAGTTTTCCAGCACCATTTATTAAAGAGGCTATCTTTCCTCCAGTGAGGGTGTTTGGCTCCTTTATTGAAGATGAGATGGCTGAGTGTGTCTGGTGTTGTTTCTGCATCTTCTAATCTGTTCCACTGATCCTCAAGTCTGTTTCTTTGCCAGTATCATGCTGTTTTTATCACAGTAGCTTTGTAATATAGTTTCAAGTTAGGGATTGTGATACCCCCTGCCATATCTCTGTTACCTATAATTGCTTTTGCTATTCTGGGTCTCTTCTGGTTCCAAATGAATTTTTGGATTGTTTTCTCAAGGTCCATGAAGTATGCTGCTGGGATCTCAATTGGAATTGCATTAAATCTATATAGCAGTTTTGGAAGTATGGCCATTTTCACTATATTAATCCTTCCTACCCAGGAGCAGGGGATGTCTGTCCATTTTCTGATATCATCTTCAATCTCTCTTTTCAGAGTGCTATAGTTTTCAGAGAAGAGTTCTTTGATTTCTTTCATTAGGTTGATTCCTAGGTATTTCAGTTTTTTGGATGCTATTGTGAAAGGAATTATTTGCCCTATTTCTCTCTCAGTGAGTCTGTCATTCATGTAGAGGAAAACTATTGATTTTTTTGTGTTGACCTTGTAACTGGCTACTGGACTGAATTTGGTTATTAAGTCTAGAAGACTTTTGGTGGAGTTCTTAGGATCTTCTATGTAGAGTATCATGTTATCTGCAAATAATGACAATTTGACTTCTTCATTTCCTATCTTTATTCCTTTTATTTTTTTCTCTTGTCTAATTCCCATGGCTAATGTTTCCAAAACTATATTGAACAAAAATGGTGATAGTGGACATCCTTGTCTTGTTCCTGATTTTAGTGTGAAGGATTTCAGTTTTTGACCACTTAGTATGATATTGGCTGTTGGTTTTTCATAGATGGCTTTTATCAGTTTGAGGTAGAGACCATCTATACCTATTTTTTATAGGGTTTTTATCATAAATGCATGTTGGATTTTGTCAAATGCTTTTTCTGCATCTATGGAGATAATCATATGGATTTTGTCCTTGGCTCTATTGATATAGTGTATTACATTGATTGATTTGAGTATGTTGAACCATCCCTGCATCCCTGGGATGAATCCCACTTGATCAGGGTGTATGATCTTCTTGATCATCTTCTGCATTCTATTTGCCAGTATCTTATTAAGGATTTTTGCATCTATGTTCATGAGTGAGATTGGCCTATAGTTCTCCCTTTCGGTTGGGTCTTTCTCTGCTTTGGGGATCAAGGTGATGCTTACTTCCAGGAATAAATTTGGGAGTATTGCTTCCCTTTCCATTTCATTGAAGAGTTTAAACAGTAGTGGCAGCAGTTCCTCTCTAAATATCTTGTAGAATTCAGCAGTGAAGCCATCAGAGCCTGGGCTTTTTTTAGTTGATAAGTTTTTATTTACGTTTTCAATTTCATTGGTTGATATTGGGTTGTTCAGAATTTTTAGGTCTTCTTCGTTCATCTTTGGTAATTCATATGTATCTAGGAATCTGTCCATTTCTTCTGTGTTGTCCATCTTATTGGTGTATAGGTTCTGGAAGTAGGTATTGATGATCCTTGGGATTTCTGATGGGTCTGTTGTAATTTCACCCTTTTCATTCCTAATTGCATGGATTTGGGCCTTTTCTTTCCTTTTTCTGATAAGGTTGGCTAAGGGTTTGTCAAGTTGTTTGATTCTTTTAAAGAACCAACTCTTGGCTTCATTGATTTTTTGTATCATTCTCTTAGTCTCCATTGCATTGATTTCTCCTCTGATCTTTATAATTTCCTCCCTTGTATGAGCTTTGGGGTTGTCCTGCTCTTCTTTTTCTAGAAGCTTGAGGTTCAGCATCAGGTTGTTTAATTGGGCTCGTTCTGTTTTCTTAATATGCATATTCACTGCTATGAATTTCCCTCGGAAGACTGCATTCATTGTGTCCCATAGATTCCGATATGTTGTATTGTCATTGTCATTTAATTGAAGGAACTGTCTGATTTCTTCTTTAATTTCCTCTGTGACCCATTGGTTATTCAGAAGCGTGTTGTTCAATTTCCACGTGTTTATGAAATTTTTTGAGTTTCTTTTGGTATGGATCTCCAACTTCATCGCACTATGGTCTCATAATATACAGGGGATAACTTCAACTCCTTTGCACTTACTTAAACATGTTCTATGTGTGAGTATGTGGTCTATTTTGGAGAATGACCCATGTGCAGCTGAGAAGAATGTGTATTCTGATTTTGTGGGGGGTAAGACTCTGTAAACCTCTGTTAATTTTATTTGTTGAAGAGTTCGATTGAGTTCTAGTATTTCATTACTTATTTTTTGTCTAGTTGATTTATCTATTTGTGACAATGGGGTGTTGAGGTCCCCCACTACAATTGTATTAGTGCATATATGACTTTGCATGTCCGTTAGTATTTGTTTTATATAGTTGGGCACACTAGTGTTTGGTGCATAGATATTTATGATTGTCATCTCTTCCTTTGGATTGTTCCCTTTACAAGGATGTAGTGTCCTTCTTTATCTCTCTTAATCAGTGTTGGTTTGAAATCTACTTGATCTGCCAAGAGGATAGCTACTCCTGCTTTTTTTCATGTTCCTGTAGCATGAAGTATTGTTTTCCACCCTTTAACTTTCAGTCTATGAATTTTATTTTGAATTAAGTGTGTTTCTTGTATGCAGCATATTGTTGGATTTTGCTTCTTGACCCATTCTGCCAGTCTATTTCTTTTGATTGGTGAATTGAGACCATTAACATTGATGGTTATAACTGAAACGTATTGAGTTGTCATTGCTATGACCTTGTCTTTTTGTTGGGTTCTCCCCCTTTACATTTAATTTCTTGTCATGCCAGATGGGTTCATTCTGCTTTTCTTCCTGCGATTATGATCCTCAGTGTCTGTTCCTAGGATACTGTGTAAAATTTTTTGGAGTGCTGGTTTGGTATTCACGAAGTTCCTAAGGTGCTCTTTGTCATGAAAGTATCTTATTTCTCCATCCATTTTGAAAGACAGTTTTGTAGGGTACATCAATCTGGGTTGGAGGCTGTTTTCTTTTAGGGCTTGGAATGTGTCACTCCGAGCTCTTCTTGCCTTGATGATTTGTGTTGAGAAGTCTGCTGTGATTCTGATGGGCTTTCCTTTGTATGTGATTTGTTTCTTTTCTCTAACTGCTTGTAGAACTTTGTTCTTTTGTTGAGTTTCTGGAATCTTAACAATTATATGCCTATGTGTAGATTTTTTTTGATCAAGGCTATTTGGAGTTCTGTTTGCCTCGCTTGTCTGTATGTGAAGTTCTTTTCCCCTGCTTGGGAAGTTTTCTGCCATTACTTCTGTGAAGAGATTTTTATGTCATCTTCACTCTCTCCTGTTTCTTCATTGACTCCAATCAGTCTTATGTTATTCTTCTTTGCATCATCTAGCAGCTGCTTTATTGATTTCTCGTGCTCCCTTATAATTTTGAAGCAATTTTTCTTTTCCTGGTTATTAATTGCTATCTTATCTTCTATATCTGAAATTCTGTCCTCACATTGGCTCATTCTGCTATGTAGACTTTCAGTGGAGTTTTTCTTCTCCTGGAAATCTATTTGCATTTGTTTGATGGATTCCATTTGTTTCCTATGTTGGGATTCCATCATGTTCCTCAGCTCCTCTCTAGATTTATTAATCCTGTCTTGTACTAGAAGCACAATTTCTCCTCTTATCTAAGAAATTATTTCTGATTTCCTTTTTTCCAGATCCCCTTTTGTTGCCAGTTCAGTGGGTCCAGGTGGGTAAGTATCAGTGTGTTCCATCTCATTTCCCTTTGGGATTGCTGTAGGTGATCTGGAAGTCTGGTTTTGAGAGTTATTTATGTGTTTTTTCATTTCGACTGGGGGGGCAGAGGGGTGCTGTTGGTGCCCATGCAGCTCACCTCCTCTGAGCTGGGAGAGGTGGGCCAAGCGCTGGGAGCAGTGGAAGGGATGGTGGCCCAGAAGCCCCTTCCTCTGGGCCGGGAGTGGCAGGACAGAAGGTGGCCCAAAAACCCTTTCCTCTGGGGTGGGAGCAGTGGGAGGGATGGTGGCTGGGAAGCCCCTTCCTCTGGACCAGGAGCAGTGGGATGGATGGTGGCCCAGAAGCCCCTTCCTCTGGGCCGGGAGTGGCGGGACAGAAGGTGGCCCAAAAGCCCTTTCCTCTGGGCTGGGAGCAGCGAGAGTGATCGTGGCTGGGAAGCCCCTTCCTTTGGACCAGGCATAGTGGGACAGCATCTCAGAAGCCCCTACCTCTGGGCCGGGAGCAGCGGGACAGATGGCAGCCCGGAAGCCCCTTCCTGTGGGCTAGGAGTCTTCTCTAACCTTTCTATGCCATGAAGGAGATACTTTCGGAGTAAAAGCACATACTGTACTTTTTTTTTTTTTTGAGATAGGGTCTTGCTATGTAATTCACTCTGGCTTTGAACTCACTACGTAGCCCTGGCTGGTCTCCAATTTGAGACAATACTCCTGCCTCAGCCTCCTGCCTGCTGAGATTACAGGTGTGCACCACCACACCAGGCCTTGAGCTATTTTTATAGTTTACAATAGCTGTGGACTTTCCTTGGGTTAGTGTTGCTGGCCCCATTTGTCATTTCTCCCTGGTCCTGCAGACCCCCTGGCTTATCTTCTCTTCCTGGGCTTTGAACTCATCCTCCATCATGTTGGTTGGTTGGTCAGTGCCTCTGTTGTACCTTGCCAAGGGGAAATAAAAACAGAGAATGGGCTTTGAGTTGGTGGGTGGCTTGGCCAGTGCCCAAAACCTATGGATGCTGAGTTCGTTGCCTGCAGGCAAACATGGTGGCTCTGTCCTCAGTGTACCTACAGTGGCAAGCTTTAAAAGAAAATAGGGATGCAATACTTTGTTTGCAAAGAACAGAGAAAGGAAGAGATGTCTTCTCCCAAAGGGGTTGTGGCTGGCTGGTCTTCTAGTGTGAGTCCACTGTCACCAGACAGGTGGGGAAGGAGTGGGGTCAGTGAGAACAGTAAGAGGAGAGATCTGCTCAGAGCTAGTTCTTGTGCACTGTGGGACTGTGAGGTTGTCCAGACCTCCAGCCAGAAGGGCAACACTGTGTCAAACATGCTGAGAGGAAGCTCCTGGGGGAGGTGGCACGGTGTGCTCAGGGCCTCAGGTCTGCTTACACCAAAAACCAGTGGTATTCTGTTCTGAGAAAGGGCCCAGCAGAGGGACTGCTGGCAGAAGGGTGGAGGGTGGGCAAGGGTCATCTTTGTTTCAAACTGAGCAGGACTGCTTTTATCTGTTTTATTTAAATGGTCATCAAGTGTTGGCTTGAAAAAAGGTATCTCTGTGAATAAAACAATGCATGATTTGAAAACTGGTGCTCATAGTCATGTGGCACTTCTTAAGGCCCAAAACTGAGTGCTTCTCGAGGGCTGGGGCTGATGGGTTATCTCTGAGCCCAGGTGAAGCTGTAAATGTTGCTACTATACCTTCCCCTTTTTCCTCTTCACTTGCCGGGGATCTGTGGAACCAAAAGGGAGAAAAACACAGTTGGGAAATTATTGTGGTTAAGTCAAAAGCAATCACATATAATGAAGTCTTTATTTATTTTTAATGATTTGGTTTCTTGAGACATAGTCTTCCTATGCAGTTCAAGCTGGCCTTGAACTCACGATGTAGCCTGGGTTGGCCTCGAACATGAAGTATCCTCCTGTTGCAGCCACCAGAGTGCTAGGGTTACAGGCATGTGCTGCCACGCCCGACTTTGAAGTTTTTCTAATTTGGATAAAAATCTAGGAAGCAGTAACTAAACATCTGCTGGCTGGCTTTAGTTTCAGAAGCCCCAAGTGACTGAAGTTGAAGAATGCAGAAGTTGTTCTGGTTGACTTGGTCTCTGGGTGCCAGGATGGCCCCCGAGCTCACCTGGAGAGTTGTATTGTGTGCACTGGTGTACAGGTCTCAGGGGTTTCTTCTTTCTCTGAAAAAGGCCAGTCTGGAAAATGACAGCCTCTGACATTTCTGAGTCATGTGGGTTAATCTGATCAAGGGGAATTAGAGCAGCCATGAGGGCCAAAGAATTCCTGAGTGTTTTCTGGTCAGATTTCCTTGTAACTCACCAAGAATCTGTAAGGAAAACAGATTGTCTGACAAGCTCCCTATCATGTGTCCTCTGGGGCTTCTTCCCAGTCGTAATCACGACACTGCTGTAATATATTCCCTCTTCCCTAAACTTACCCTGCAGGTTTTAAGAAAGAAAAGAAAGAACCTAAGAAGACTTGGGATTGCACAGCTGTGGGACTTCAGGTTTATGCTGGCTCTGAGAGAGGCCAGGCACATTCCTTCATTTTTCAGACCTATTTTCTCATCAGCCCAATGTGTTTCCATAAAATAATGTACATTTCCCCTTTATGAGTGTGCACAGCTAGCATGAAACACGAAGGTACTTCTTGAAGTCTCACTTTGATCACCAATGTAATAGGGATTTAAGAATACTCATCTTCCAGACTCATAATGAGGAGTAGAGGATATGTGTGTTCTTTTTATACTGCTGGCACAGAATAGGTGCATGGTAGCTAATTTCTTGAATGAATGACTCACAGGGAAGATAAAATTCCTTTTGCTTATTATAGCTACTGTCCTGTTGATTTGAATACATGAGAAAAAAATACATCTTTTTGCTTCCAGATTCTGTGATAACCTAACACTCTTATTTGTTCTTATGATACTCATCACAACTTTGCTTAGTTATGTGACCAAATGCTTGAGATTGACTCCCTTCCAAGAACAGAAGTCCCTTATCTGATGCCGTATCTATCTTGTTCACCAACTACCTACTCAATGCATATAGAATCTTTTTTTTTTTTGATAGATCAATAACAAGTGGCCAATGTTTGGGAAGCTCCACTTCCTTTTATTTCTACTTCTGAGATGTTTTGTGACTATCTTTGCAGATCCTCTGGTCTTCACATGAGTTTTGCTTACCACAGGTAGAGAGACAGTCATGTCTGGTGGTGAGCCAGAGCCAAGAAGCTACTACGTGGGTGTGGATGTTGGAACAGGCAGCGTCCGTGCGGCTCTGGTGGACCAGAGAGGGGTGCTCTTGGCTTTTGCAGACCAGCCGATTGACAAATGGGAGCCTCAGTTCAACCACCACGAGCAGTCCTCTGAGGATATCTGGGCCGCTTGCTGTGTTGTCACAAAGGTACGAGCAAAGCCCATGCTCCCACCTGTTGAGTGTTTGCACCTGCCTACCTGGATGAATGGACTATGTGGAGTAACTTGAGATGCAGAGCCAAGTGACACATTGGCCTTGCCTTTCGGGACCTCACAGAGTTATGGTCGAGACTGGCAAACAGCTGCAGTGTGATGTGACAAGTGCTGGGAGCCAAGTAAATATTGCTGGTGCTAACTCTGAGGTGGCTTAGGGAAGACAGGATGCAGGATGCAGAAGCTTAAGTTGTGGACGAAGCCACTGATCATCATAGCTAACATCTACTCTGCCTTCACTGTGTGTTAAACGTGGTAACACGCACTATGTAGTTGAATCCTCACAACAGCCCTAAAGAGAATGCTGTTACCATCCCCATTTTATTCTTATTCAGGGAGAAATGGATAAAGTTAGATAACTTACACAGGTTCACAGTCAGTAAGTAGCAGGGCCAGGACTGGAACCCAAGCATTCTGGCTCCAGAGCTGTTTTACCAACAATAGACTCTCCTGTCTCCCAAATGGACAAGTGAAGAACTGCATGGTGACATGAAAATGTGTGTGCTCTGAGAAAGCGAGGAAGTTGGGTCAAACTGGAACATCTTCAGTATGTGCCAGGCAGGTTCATAGTCTTGAGTGACTGTGGATCGGATGCAGCTTGCTGGCTTGGGGAAGGAAGTGGTGTTTGGTAATACTTGCTCATATTTAAAGTTTTGTTTTTCATTTTGACTTTATTTTCTGGTGATCAGAAACAACAGGTATCTTATTATTATTATTATTATTTTTCTTTTGGAGAGAGAAAAATATAAGTCTTGGATTCCTTCTTCTCCCTGTTCCTAGTTTAGTTCTTTAAATATTCATGCAGTGCTTGGTAATTTGCAGATGGACAATTCACCATTCTGTCCATATTGATCAGTCTGTTTAAACTTTCATGAGCTCTGGGCTGCTGTTAGGCCTGGAGAAGAAGGCAGAGAGAGGTGGGGGTGGGCAGCACTAAATCATTATACAGGAATAAAAGAAGGGTGCATCTTCACTGCTGCTTGTTTAATTTTCCTCTTCTCTCCCCACTTTCTGTCCCACCTCAGTGAAAATATTCGGCTCTTTGCCCTTGGGTCTCCTTTGTTCTTCTAACATATAGCCTTTCTTGCCGTTAAGGAAATTGTCAAGAAGAAAATATAATCCCCTGCTGAAAAGCTACTCTAGAAAAGGCCTTTGCTAAGTACAGTTTGGTTTAATGGTAGATTTTTAATCATCTCCCACTGGCAGCCAACTCGGTATTGGTTTGAGCCCGGTTAGCCACATGAGTGCTGGGGGCATTTGTCCTTGAAGCTGTCTTACTGTAGAAAACCTGAATAGAGCTCCGGGTCTCAGGCCATTCCTCTCACATGGACTGTGGCTGGGTGGCAGTGTGCCAGAAGCCTCAGGGTGAGCATGGATCATCTGTTAGGGGCATCACTGCTTGGCGTGAGGTTTTATCTCAGAGGTGGCATGCCGTAGATCACGTATTCCGAAGCCAGACTACCAAAGTGATGTGCCAGCTCCACCAGCTTTTAGCTGGTGATCTTGGACAAGTTACTTCATGTTTCCTTATCGGTGGTAGGGGTTAGTGAGAGTACCTACCTCTGTAGGGATATTGTGAGGATTAAAGGAGTGAATGGAGGTAAAACATCACAACAGTATCTTGAGACAATTATCACTATGTTTCCTTTGGTAGTGGGGATGATAACAAAAATTAATAGCTGATGGAGGACAATGAATTTCTAAGATAAAATACTGAAGAGCTGGACCAATATTCTCTGCCAGGAACACTCTTCCTCAGAATTCCACAAGGTTGTCTCCTCCCTCTTTCCAGTGTTGCCTCAAATCTGCCCTTCTTAGAAACCACTTTCCTCTTCTCTAGCATTCCCTATCCTCCTGATGAATCACTTTCTAGTATGGTACATTATACTTGCACTACAAAATTTATTTGATTTATTGGCTGTAGTCTGTACTTACTGAAACATAATCTCCAAAACAATGATTTTTAAAAATGTTTTGCTCCCTATTATTTCCCAAACATGTAGAGGACAGCACAGCTTGACCCTAAAAGGTGTTCCATTTTATCTTCTCAAGACCTACAAAGTGAGGGATTGAGTTGCCTAGGCACTAGGAATGATGGAGCCTAAGAGAAACAGGGACTGCATAGCTCCACACACGCCCCCAAAGCTGACAGAGGGACTTACTTCAGTATTGAAAAGATTCAGTACCAGCTACACAGACTTGTGCTGCCAGCTGGACTCTGTCCATGGGTCCAGATTTTGAGCCTTGCTCAGAATAGAGCTAAAGATAAAGCCAGGTTTGCCTGTGACCCTGGAGTTCCCAGTCTAGAGAGTTTCTGAGGAATGCCATCTCCCCACCCAGTATGGCTGAGCTTGCTGATTTAAAACGCATGCAAGATTGAACCCATTCCCACAGGAAGAACAAAGAGATGCACAATCCCTTCCCCAAATATTTGTTTGCTGCCCCAGAGCTACAAGTTGACAGTTTTGTTAGACATGGACCAGGTTACCAAATGAAGTTGCAGAAAGGTCTTCTCCGGAAATTCTTTTGAAAAGCAATGTGCTTTGCCTCTAGCCAGGGAAATTCTCTTAATGCCAAGTTATTGGATGAGTTTACTAGGCAACTTTCTTCTTCCATGATTAAGAATATAAGAATCCTCAGGTCACCAGGTCGGGCTCTCAGGCCTTCTGGGTAGTGTGACCCTGACAGCTACCTTTCTGGGATGGCCTGGGTGGGTGGGGGAGGTCGGAGAATGGTGTGGTCCTCAGCTGTGGAGAAAGAAGCATGAATGTAAGGCATTTCCTTGTAAGGCTGGGGAAGTAACAGTGGCTACTTAGCCAAGGCAGCTTTAAATGTGTGTCATCATTATTCTTTTAGCTCCTTGTAAATGGTCTCTGTTTTATAAAGAAGTGGAGACACTACACCTTTGTGACCAAAAAGTCATGATTTGAATAGAGAAATCTGTGAGTCTTCAGAGGCCATTCATAACCTAGATTGAAGAAAACATGTTCTTCATCCTAGTGGAAGGGTATGCCCGTTATTAATTCTCAGAAAGATTTGAGTCTATACAATTTGCTATTGCTATTCTCTTTGTATGTTCTTACATGAGACAGAACATGCTGTGCTTTGGACATAAAAGTATTCCACCTACCCCATTAATAAAACATTGAAAAGAAGTAAATAAATAAATAGCAAATAAATAAATAAATAATAAATAAAATAAATAATAAATAAATAGCAGCAAATAAATATATGAAAAAATGTTCAACATAACTGGTCATTCGAGAGATGCAGATGAAAACAACACTGAGATTCCACCTCACCCTGGAAAGAATGGCTGCTGTCAAGAAATCAACCAATAATAAATGCTGGCAGGTGTGTGGGGAGAAAGGAACCCTTCGCCATTGTTGGTGGGAGTATAGACTGGTGCAACCACCGTGGAAATCAGTATGGAGATACCTCAAAGAACTAGGGCTAGAGGTCCCATTTGACCCAACTATTCTCTTGCTGGGTATCTTCCCCAAAGAATTAAAAGAATCATACCACAGCGATATATGTGCACCCATGTTTATAACAGCACAGTTTGTAATTGCTAAATCTTGGAAACAGCCCAAGTGCCCATCAACTGGAAACTGGATAAAGAAGATGTGTTTTTTTTTTATAAAGTGGAGTACTACTCAGCCATAAAGAATGAGAAACTAGAGACATTTATAGCTAAATGGATGCATATAGAGGGCATACTCTTAAGTGAAATAAATAGGACGCACATGTGTAAATACCAAATGGTTTCTCTAGTGTGAGAAACTGAAAGTGTGAATAAGGATTAAAATGATTAAAATGAATAATTTATAATTTGAAATAGGAAAAGGTCCAAAGGTGTAGGGGTAGGGGAAGGGGAAAGGGAAGAAGGGAAAAAAAAATATGAGAAAAGAAAAAAAATGGAAACAAAATCTATGTAAATAGCGAAGGGTGGAGGGGGTGAAGGGTGCACAGGTAATGGGGAAAAAAATAACTAAGATACATCATGTACAGGTACAAGCACCCAATGATGAATGTAAATGTATTGTATACCTAAAATGTACCAATAAAAGAATTTAAGCAAAAAGAAAAAAAAACATCGAGAGGGTTTTTCACCCTTTACATTTCCTACAAAGGCAAACTGGTCCCTCAAGACCTTTAAACACCTTTATTCTGTGGTCCTCACCTGGGAGTGTTTCTTAACTTTCAGGAAACTGAGGCTCAGGGAGGTGATGAGATTAGTGCAGAAGTGGTGGAGTTGGGACCAGAAGGTGGCTCTTTGAACACCATAACCCATGTCCCTTTCTACTGCAGAAGTGCCTGGAGTTAGAGTTTTATTGAATCATCTACATTTTCTCACCTTAGCCCCCTTTCGCTCTACCACAGCCTGTGTAAAATGGGCTCCTCCACATCAGGTATGCATTGTCTGGACACAGAGGCCAATAGGACTGCACAGCAAATAAGACTTAGGGTTTGTTCACTGACTGGTTGTTGCCACACATATGCAAAGTGGATCTGAGGCAGCTGACTCCCTCTAATAGCTGCTGTTTGTTGTGTCTGAAACATTAGATATTGAGCTAAGTGTACCTTATTGTGCTGAATTCTAACATTGTTGGGAGGTGCAGGTATAAGTAATAGCTTTGTACAATCATGGGAACTGTCTGACTTCCCGAAGTTATGTAACTAGTAAGTGGCAGGGCCAGGGTTTAAACACAGAAGCATTCCATCTGTCCCCGAAACTACTTATCTTACCCACTGTTCATTGATTTCCAAGTGTTGTAGTGAGGGTCTGCAAGGGAATTAGATTTAATACATGACACAAAATTTATACGATTATTTTGATATTTACCCAAAAAGTCAAATATGGAGGAGTGCAAGAGATTAACCATACACTAGAGGCCCAAAGAATCCAGCCAAGGGCCTGGATCCCACAGCAATATCCCACACAAGTCCAGTTGAAGGCCTAGAGTCCAAGACAATGTCCCACAAGTCCAGCTAGTGGCCTAGAGCCCACAACAATGTCTCATGCTTGTCCGTATTGAGGATCCGCACTTGGAAGACTCAAAAGCCAGTGGTGGAAGCCAGAAAACCTGTGCCTTTGGGAGGAAGGATTTGTGCCACCAGGCTGAAGGATCTGTACTGGAGCCAGGAAGTGTTGCTCACAGTGACTGTCAGAGCTCCCCTGACAAGAGCAGCAGCCATTCCCAGTGACAGTGAGGTCCTGAGCTCCTCCTCTGAGGAGAACAACCAAGTTCACATCAGGAAAACCAGCCCCAGCAAGCTTCTCCTAGAAAATGAATAGCCCATGATCTTATCTTCTACTTCTCTTTTTATGGCTACTGTCAACAATCTTCAGGTGGCTCTTCCATGCCCAGACCATGCTGATTCAGTTCAGCTGGGCGTTACAAGTTGACCATTAGTCAATCCACCACACCAAGCAACAGGACCTATTATTATAGACCTATTATTCTGTAACTTTAAAAGTTATACAAAGAAGTAAAACATTTCTCCTGAAACTGTAGTTCTGTCTTCAGAAGCAACCACCATTAACAGTTTGTTGCATATTTTTTTAACTTCATTAATATATTGTGGATATTTTTCCATTTCATCTTCTACAGCTCAATTTGTTTTTTTTAATCTTTTACAGCTTGAATTATCATTTACATACCATAAAATTGATCCATTGTAAATGTATAATTCTAAGAAAATTACATGGGTTGTGTAATCATCATAATCAAAATAAAAACACTTATTATTCTAGAAAAGTTTGCTTGTTCTTATTTATACTTGATCTTAGCTCTAGACATATGTAACTATCTGCTTTCTGTCTTTATGATTGGTTCTTTTAGAAATTTCATGTATATAGGATCATAAAATATGCATCCTTTTGCACGTGGGTTTGTATCTTTATCACAGTGCTTTTTGTGTGTGTGTATGGTAATGGGGATTGAACCTAGGGCCTTTGTGTTGAGCTATATTTCCAGCCCTTTCTTTATTTTGATACAGGGTCTCAATAATTGCTAAATTTCCCAGGCTGAACTTGAACTTGTGATCCTCATGCCTCAGTCTCCCAGAAGGCTAGGAAGACAAGTATGTGCCACCACAAGTGTGTTCATCCATGGTGCCCATATCAACGTTTTATTGCTGGCTTGTAGTCCATTGTGTGGATATACTATGCTTTATTTAATATCTGCTTAAACTATGATGAATATTTGGGTTGAATCCCATTTGGGAGTGTGTTAGTTGGTTTCCCATGACTGTAACAAAATGCAGTGAGGCTGGGAAATGTGTCAAGAAAAGAGGTTTATTTAGTGCTGAATGTTCAATAGCATGGAACCCAGGATCTGATAGGCTCTGGTGATGGCATCATGGTGGATGTTATCACAGTAATGGCCGTGCCTGTAAGAGGGAGAGAGCACATGGCATGACATAAAGCCAGAGAACGGGGAGGGGCCAGACTTGTTCTTTTTTATAACATCCTTGTGAACACTGAGTACCATAATAATTACTTCAATTCCTTGTAATAGCAGTGTCCCCAGTGCCCTCCCCTGAGACTCCACCTGTCAAATGTTACATTGCTTCTCAGGTCCTCACACCCGGGACCAAGCTTCCAACACACAAACCCGTGGACAAACCACATCAGATTGCAGTGTTCTGCTCCAACTCAGAGGTCAGTGTTCTTCTCACAAGACAAAATGTAACCATTTCATCCCCGGTAGTCCAGCATATTAACAAATTCCTGCATCACTCAGAAGTCCAAGTCCAAAGTCTCATCTGAGTCTCATTTTTCAAGTGTGAGGCTCTATTAAAAAGCAAAAACAAGTTACATACTTTCAAGTAATGATGCTAGACAAGCACAGGGTAAACATTTCTATTCCAAAAGGGAGAAATGGAGACATAGAAAGGAGTAATTGTGTCAAAGCAAGACTAAAGCCCAGCAGGGCAGACGTTAAATCAAAGCTCTGAGTCCTGCAGCCTGTTCCTCCTGTGGTAAGGGGTGGGGCCCCAGGGGTAGGAAACTCACCCCTATAAATTCCCAAGTCACAGGTTTCAAGGTCACACCTCCTGGCTATCTTTGCAGGGTGCCCTGAAGTGTTCCTTGCTAACCATTGGACATTGCTTCTTGTTTTACCTTCCGGCTTCCCAAGTGCAGCTCCATTCCCATTGCTCCACTAGATTTTCCCAGTGTCTCCAATTTTCTTTTAATCCATTTTGCTTACTACAAAGAAATACCAGAGGGTATTTTAAGAAAAGAGGTTTATTTAGCTCACAGATCTGAAAGTTTAAGGGGGTGGTGCTAGCATAGAAAGTAGTTTAGTTAGCTTATGAGCAAAGCTATCTAGGGGAAGAGCCTGAAATACAGTTGGGTGGCCAGCCATATTGATAAAAATTAAAATAAGAATAGAAATACTTGGACTTTGTGCAAAAAATAAACTTTCTCCTCGGGCAGTATAAGATGTAGCCCATTCCCTACAAAAGGGAGTTGCAGAGGCTCCTGAGTTCTGAGGAGCTTAAAATGCAAAATAACCACTTTTTTTCTATAAAATCCCAGTTTCTTTTAAACTTTACATATTGAAGAACTGAGTTACAAGCCAGAGTTCCAACTGGTCATTTTAAATCCACAGAGCCTTCTGTGATAGGTGGCCACTAAATAATTGAGCATTTCCTATGTTCTGCTTATCTATAACTAACTCTGGATTGAGAGGCCATAAAGCCACTTACTTGGACCCCCTCCTGGAAACCCAAGAGCTATTCTTCTTATTTCCAATAAAACTTCCCTTGCCTCCTCTTTTGATTCTTGACTTCAGTCCTTGATGTTTGTGGAACCACAAGCTCAGAGCTGACAGTAATACTAGGTCCTGTAAGGGACCTGATCTGGAGGCAAACCTCTGTCTGGCTTCCCAAGCCTTCTTTTCAAATCTTGGTGACTGTTGCTATGATTCCCTAACTCCTGCATTCTACACGCCTATAGAATGAGGATCATGTGGATGCCACAAAAGTCTGCCACCAAACAAACAGTACTGGTCCTGGTCCTGCTGGAACCACAGCTGCAGCCACTGTGAAGCACTTTTTCAGTGAAAATCAGGAAACAGAACCTCAAGGCAGCCTTGGGCACTGAGGTCAAGGAGCATGCCCTGGGTGTGGTCCTGCAAACAGATTAGTCTTTTGGGTCTCTGAGTTTGTTGTAGTGGGTTGAAGTTTTCTGAGAGTTGTCATTTTCCAGACTATCTGCTAATTTAGCAAGTAGTCACTTACACCTTTCAAATCTTTTTCATTGCTCTTTTCCTAGCTAGACTATGAGTCTTCCAAATCTTTCCAATCTGTTTCTTTCTATTCCAAATTGTGCTGAAAACAGCCAAAAGTACACACACAGACCCTTCTATGTTTTGTTTAGATGTTTCTTGTCAGATGCCCTAAATCCATCACTTTTAAATTTGGCTTTCCACAGAGTTCTAGGGGATGGGCGCATTTCAGCTAACTTCTTTGCAACTATGACAAGGGAAGCCTTTCTTCCAGAGTCAAATTGGATTCTCATTTCTATCGGAGACTACCCCTCTAATCCCCTTGTCTTCTGAGCCCCGCCACCCAAGTCATCTATAATGCTCTGCTTTATAGTATTCTAGGCTTTTCTAGCCTGCTCCATCAAACCCTTCCAATCTCTCTTTGTTACCTAGTTCCAAAGCCGCTTCCACATTTTTGAGGTCAATCCTAATCTCTGGTACCAATCTTAGCCCATTTTTGTTATTATAACAAAATATTTGAGGGCAGTAAATATATCAAGAAAAGAGGTTTACTTTGCTCACAGTTCTGCATGTTCCAGAGCATGGCTTCTGCTTGGCTCTAGTGAAGGCCACTTGGTAGACAATGTCACAGTGATGGGAATGCATGTGAAAGGGAGATCATGACCGGATAGGAAGATGGAGAGTGAGGGGCACCAGTCTTGCTCTTTTATAATAGGCCTCTCTTGCAGGAACTGATCAAGGTCCCACCAAAACCACATTAATTCCAGATGGCATTTCCCCCAGGACCCCACCCACCCACCAAGGCTACCTTTTTAAAAGATCTCATTACTTATGTCAAATATCTATGTGGTTGATCTGACAAATAGATTCCAGGCTCTTGTGTATAGAGAGCAAAAAATTGCCAGTGTGCATTCAGTGGTACAAGAAAAGCAGCTACGTTTATTGAAAATGACCGGAAGATGTGCTTGGGACAGGCCCGTGCCAATAGAAACACAAATGAGACTCAAACAGGAAAGTGGTGTCAGGGTAACAGGAAAATAAAAAGCGCATCAATAAATCAAGATTTAGGATTTTAAAAAGAAGTATATCCCACCTCTGGTGTCTCTCACTGGATCTCTGGATAAGATTGACAGGGTGCTAAGTCATCTTAGGGGCATCTGACAGGCATGGTCCTCCAAGAGTTTACTCTGTTCAATTACATACATGAGGCACAGTTCCTATATATGAACCTTTAACTAAGCTTGAACCAGAAGATCATGCATGTGCTCTGGCCTGGAGCCTTAGAGATTTCCTGGATTTTTACTATTTTTATTTTTGCTTCTCTTTGAACAGGGGGAGGGTTATCCTTGGGGTGTTGCTCTAATTTGGGTGAGTAGAGAAGGGGTAGTCTCCCAGCCCCAATTGTGCTACCTGTGTTAATTACACTAGGGCCCTGACTTCCAGTACATGAACCCTTGGGCGACAAATCAGTATTATAAATAAAGCTTATACTCACATATAAGTCTTTGCATTGACATGTTTTATTTTTCTTGCGTTGATATTCTGGCGGGAAATTGCTGGGCTGAGTGGTTTTGTAAGAAACTGCCAAAGTTTTTCCAAAGTGGGTGTTGTACATTTGTACCTGGAATGAACAGTGGTCTCCTTTACCCATTGTTTTCTGACACTTGGTATTGTCAGTCTTTGTGATTACAGCTGTTCTAGTGGGTAGGTCATGGTATCTCACTGTGATTTTAATTTGCATTCCTTTGATTTAATTAGCAGGGTTGAACAATTTTCATAGACCATTTCATTTATTGGCCAGTTGTGTATTTTCTTGGGGAACTGTCTATTCAAATTTTTAGCACATTTTATAATTGGATTGCTTTGTTCTTATTTATTAGAATTCCTCATATATTCTATATTCAAGTGTATTATCAAGTGTGTGACTTGAATATATTTTATCCCATTCTATAATTTGTCTTTTCATATTTCTAATTGGTTCTTTTGAACTTGAAATTTTGATAAATTTATTCCTGTGCATTTCATTTTTTGATGCTATTATGAATAGAAATATTTTCTTAATTTCATTTTTTTCAGTTGCCAGAACATAAATACGTAATAGACTGTAATACATTAACCTTGAATCCTGTGATCTTACTAAACTTGCTTATTAGTTCTAGTAGCTTTTTTTGTAGATTCTTTAGAGTTTTCTGCATACGAAGTCATATCATCTGCAAAAGACACTTTTACTGTGTCTCTTTCCAGTCTGTGTGATTTATTTTATTTTCTTCTTTTACTGGTTAGAATATTTTACACAAGGTTGAATAGAAGTAGTTAAAGTGAACATTCTTGTTATTTTTTTTAAATAGGGGACATCATTCATTTTTAACATTAAGTATGACATTAGCCATCAGTTTTTGTGGATTCTCTTTATTAGTTTGTATAAGTTCCCTTCTGGTTCTGATCTCTAATTGTTCTTTTGTTGGAATGGGGAACATCTGATTTGATCATTTAGTGTTAGTACTTTATTGTGTATGTGTGTGTGTGCGTGTGTATGCATGTGCACGTGTTTGTATATGTACAGTATATATGTATTACATTGATTGATTTGTGGATATTAAGTTAACCTTGCATTCCTGGGATAACTACACATGGTAATGGTGTATATTACCAATTTTATATGTTTCAATATTTGGTTTAATATTTTGTGAAGCATTTATACACATATGTTCATGACAGATATTGGACTGTGGTATCCTTTATTTAAATGATGTCTTTGTCTTTGATACTAGAGTAATCTTGGTCCTGTCATATTTATTGCAAAGTACTGGCTCCTTCACTGTACAGGTTTGATACTGTCTATTCCTTAAATACTTACTGAAATTCTCCAGAGAAACCACTAGGAGCTGAAATTACTTTTTGTTTATTTTTTGACAGTTTTAAATATAGATTTGATTTTTAAAATAAAATAGACTTCTTGATTTGTCATGTGGCTTTGATCAATTTCTGTAGCCCCCAAATGGTTGATTTTGCTGACTTTTATCCAGTTTTATACTTTTATTTTGCTATGAGAATTTGCTTCCCTCCTCAGTTATCACACCCCGAAGTTGTACGTCTACTTTCTTTGTTAATTTCTGCATAATTTTCCCTTTTATAGACGTGCCATAATTCATTTGACAAGAATTAATTTTTTGAGTTTTTAAATGTGTTAATAGTAATGATGCAATTCTTCTATATGTAACTTACTTGTGGTAATAATTTGCTAATCACATAGGTTCCTGCAAGTGGGATCGATGGGGCAAGACATATGCATGTCTATAATTTTAATAGGTAGTATCAAATTATTTTTGAAAATTTGTACTCTCTAGTTACCCTGTTAGAATAATACTTATGAGGATCCTCTTGCCCATTCCTTGCCACTAACATATACTGTTAATCTTTAATATTTTTAACATTAAAAACAAACCTGGCATACTTTTATTTGTATTTATCTGATCATAGTGGTGTTGCAAATCTTTCCATGTACTCTGATCATTTTGTTTTTTTAAGTGACATTTCATGTCCTTTGCTTAAATTTCAATTAAGTTGGTTGTCTTTTTGTCATTACTTTATAGAAGCTTTTGCTTTATTAGTGATATTAAATTTTTACGTGATTTATTGCAGATACTTTTTTCTATACTATCATTTATTTCCTTCAAGTTGTAACTTGTCTTCATGCTATTAAAAGCTTGGTTTTAAAATTTGTGGTTATTTTGTTTGTTTTTTTAAACAGAAAGTTGTACAAGGGATCGATTTAAGCCGAATCCGAGGACTTGGGTTTGATGCCACATGTTCTCTGGTTGTCTTGGATAAGCAATTTCATCCTTTACCTGTAAACTATGAAGGTAGGACCTTTCCTCTCCCTTCTCTGGTGGTGGAAGATGGGAGGCTGGCTGGGGCAGTCTTGGTGATATGTTCAAAGTGCCCAAGTGCGGCATAAAGTCTGGTGGCTCTTACCACTGATAGTGAAGTTTAGGGGTGGAGTGTGGAAGCCAGATATCATGTCACAGGAGCTAAAAGATTGCAGAACAATTGGAATGAATGAATGTAGTGGGGATGGGTCAGAGAGGGACTTGGCACCACAAAGCCCAAGAGCTGTGGTAGAGAGCCTGATGAAAAAAGGACTTTTGCTCATTAGATGGCTAGGAGTGGCCTTGAACCCCTCATGTTATTTCTCTTTTCGGAAGGGAGTGTCAGGGTTTGCAGTTGTTTTTCTTATGAAGGTATACTATGCAATGGTCATTTGAGAGGGTGAGCTAACTACAATTAAAGGAAATAGAACAAGGCAGACAGGACCATATATCACATGACAGTCACACTTAATGGTGTTGTTCTGATAATTGATCCTTGTGACTTCACTAATGAGCTGTTTCAAATGTGAGTTGTTACTTGGACTCAACATCAGACATTTTTCTGGGAAATTTTAGACAATAGCAGTAGCACTAGTATTGAACACTCAAAGTCTATATTAGTCAGGCAGTCATGTAAATGAATAAAGTAGGCCAAGTTTGAGAAAAACAACATTACATGCATGATGATAAACTATTGATATCCTACTTTGTAGTAGGTGGAAGACATTGGGGGTGGTGGAGATATGGTGTACTGGAAATTAGATGTTCCATCTAAGGAGGCATTATCCTCTAGCAGTTGCCAGGATAGCTGTTACAAACACAGAGGGAGTGATGACCATCATCTGTGTGCTAAGCTCTGTCTTGTTAAGTGTTGGGGCTTTAAAGATGAACTGAGTGATCCTGGTCCTCAGTGAGTATGTGCTGGCTCACTTGGCTTTGTTCTGGGGCACAACCTGGGCCCCTTCAGAGAATAGAGATGTGAGGGGCGTGGGGAGCCAGTCAACCTCTGCTCAGCAAAGTGGGTACTTAGGAGATGTGGCAGCCATGGACTTGGCCCCAGGCATCTGCCAATGCTTCTTTTACTAGCTTTAAGTGAAAGTTAGGTGATTGTTAGGGACACTGCATCAGGAATTCTCATTTTGAATGAGATTTTAGATGGTCAGAGTCCTAAATGTCTGGGGATCCATGCTGTCTGATCTACTAAAATATGTGTTTGTTTTTTCAACTCTGGCTGTGCATGCATTAGTGCCAGTGGGGGGCATTTGTAAAACTGCCATCCATACATTGTACGCCCCAGATTTGTATTCAGTTGGCTTTAGATGGGTTTAGGGCAGTGATGGTAAACCATTCAGAGCTTTCAGTGATCCAAACAGCCTGCTGCAGCACATGTGCTGTAGGTTCGACACCACTGGTCTAGGACATCATCATTTCTTAAAAATGTCCTTAGTAATTCTAATATGTGGAGAATCACCAGGCACAGATGAACAGGCAGTTTAAATTGTAGGAACTGATACTGGAAGTGGAAGGAGAGAATTCTTTGTTGAACCTACTTAAATAGGCATCCTCTCTGGATACCATCTTGTTTTTTCAAGGTAAGTAGAATTGCTATCTGTTAATAAGTCCTCTATTAAATGGGAGCTACATTGCAACCCTAATGATAAGTGCTGAAGTACCTTTATTTCACCTAAAATGTTAAAACATACGCATTTATCTATCAGCTGTGTCTGGCTGTGGGTGCCACAGGCTGTGTTCACTGCAGATTGCCTTTCCACAGAGTGTATTAAATTAGATTTTATCTAACAGAATTATTGTTCTTGAAAATGATGGTTTTAAAGGTGGTTTGAAAGTTCTCTAAAGAGCTGCATGGTAGGAACCAACTGTAGTAATTGCAAGGAGCAGGGCCTGGTGTCAGGAAGAGGACAAATAACCCCAGTCATTACTAAAGCTTCAACCAGAAGACTGGCAAAAGTGTTGCTGTCTTTAAATGTCAACAACAACGATAACAAAAATAACAAATTAAGTACAGTAGTTTAAGAGCACTAAGCATCAGTGTGTGATAAAACAGCCTCATTCTTAGCCTCTTCTGGCTTGGATCTTCTTGTTTTGAAGATCAGAACGGCCCTGGGTCAGTAGTGCAGTCACTATGGTTTCCTTCCAGGCAGTCACCATGCTCCAGGCCTAACTCCTATCAAGTCATCTGGCCAAGAACCTTCTGGGGGTGGGAAAGAACCAAGCGTGATAGTTGGTGCTTGGGTGGGAGTTCAGAACTAGGCTGCTCTGCGCAACAGAAATCTAATATCTGATATTTTTGCTAGCTCATAGAAATTGTTTTGTTCTCGAGTATGCTGGAAACATGTCCTGTGAGGTGCTCAACATTTTAATTGAGTGATACCTGATGAATAATATGCCCTTAGGTGAAGCTAACTTTGTAACTCAAATTCTACTGTACTGGATTGCCTTGGGTTCTCCTAAAATAGGCAATCTTTTCTGGTTTGTTTCACATGCTCTTTCTGTTATGCTGAACCTCTTCCTTCACTCTTCCTCCACTGGCTGACCAGAATCAAATAAAAGCTCTGCCTTCTGGAAGATCTGTGTATATCCTCAGACTCAGCCTACTGGAGCTGAGCTCCTCCTGTGTTTTCCCAGGCCTGGCACTCTGTTCTGGCTGTCAGCTTCCTGAAAGACTCGTTTTCCTCTCAGTCACATGCTCCTCATGGGAAGGGATTGAGGTACACTCTTCTTGAAACCAAGCACTGTATCAAAAATGTAGTAGATGCTCAGTAAAAGATTAAGTGAACTTTAACTGAGCTATTTACTTGTGACTTTCTATAAGAATTGAAGATTAACTCTTCAGTTTTTGTCTAAAATGAGAATAACCCCGGTGTGATGGTACATGCCTGTAGGCCTAGAACTGTGGGAGACTGAGGCAGGAGGGTTGAAGTTTGAGCCCAGCCTGGACAGTTTAGCAACTTAGGAGACCCTTTCTGAAAAGAAATTTTAGTGAGGCTGGGGATTTAGCTCAGTGGTTCTGGCACCTGCCTTCCAAGTGCAAGGTCCCGAGTTCGATTCCTGGTACCAAAAAAAAAAAATTGTCCCAATGAAAAGAAATTTTAAATACTGAAAAAAGGGCTGGGGATATATCCACATGGAAAGGCCCTAGGTTCAATCCCCAATCCCCAGTACTGCCTCCAAAGAGTAATAATCATAATAAATATAGTAAAGTGATTCTGTATAATTCTCATTGTTTTGTTCTCATATTCTGCCTATAGTAGCAGTAGGTAATTGGCTTAAAATTTTTTTTCATTAAGTTTATTGGTATATTTTAGGTATATAATACAGTTACATTCATCTTTGGGAACTTATACCTTTACATGATGTATCTTGGTTCTCATTTTCTCCCCATTCCCCTGCCCTCATGGTTGGTAATAAAGCAGTCAACAAACATTTATTAATCATTACTCAGCACATGTCTTGACCTTGGCTAAGCAGCATGCGTGACATAAAGAGGGGAAACCTTTGGCTCTGTCTCTTGAGAAAATTATAACCTGGCTTAGGAGAGAAAGTTTATATGCACAGACATTCTCTCTGTCTGTCTCTCTCTCTCTGTCTCTCATGAGAGGACCATGAATGATGATCTATAGATAACTGACTTGTGCGATGCAGGATGGAATTGTCTGGAGAGTGGAAAATTATTCATATGATTGTAAAGCTCAGGAAAATTTTGTCTCTCAAGCATTTATTTATTTATTTATTTTTCCTTAAATTCTTTTATTGGTACATTTTAGGTATACAATAGATTTACATTTATCATTGAGTGCTTGTACCTGTACATGATGCGTCTTGGTTCTTATTTTTTCCCCATTCCCTGTGTGCCCTTCACCCCCTCCACCCTTCCCTGTTTACATAGACTTCGTTTCTGTTTTTTCTCTTTTCTCATAATTTTTTCTTTCCCTTCTTTCCTTTCCCCTTCCCCTCCTGCCCTTTGGACCTTTTCTTCCTATTTCACATCATCAAGTATTCGTTTTAATCATTTTAATCCTTAATTATGGCTTTTTTTTTTACCATAGTTGGAATATAGCAAGAGGTATTTTTGTCTTGAAGCAGCCATAGATATGTTCTCTATAAGATTTAATAAACAATAATGACCCCCTCTACACATACCCACTAATACACGTTTCTGATTCATTGATGGTCCAGGCTACAACTCAGATGAGTCTTGTGTGCACCAAAAGCTGAGAACCAGAGCCTGCAGGAATCTTATTATACAGCAGAACCACTCTGTTATTACAAGTGTGTTTTTTAAAATACGTCCGTAGAAGGTCTCATGTACTATGTCTTATTTTCCAAGTAATTGAAAGCTTTTTTGGGGACGTGAGATCTTTCCAGTCAGGAAAACAAGTGACTGAGCCTCGTGCTTTGCAATTTGTTCCTTATTTAGATATTTCTCTTAGGTTGACCTTTATTTTTCTTTTAATTTAAAAATGATTTTCAAAGACATAGAAGAGTTAAAAAGCAGTCTTTTATGTATTCATTATTGAGGGTAAAGATGAGATTTTGCTAAGTTTGCCTCAGGTCTTCTTGAGAAAGGTAGAGGGGGAGGAAAGTTAAGGGGATGAAAAAGGAATTAAGATGTGTTGTACACATAAACCGACTCCACACAAGGAATGTAAACATTATGTACTGCACATGCGTACTAATAAACCAAATAAAAAAGAACCATTTGTAACTTTAGCCCTTTTCCCTAGGCACCCTAATTGCTGCTCATATATACATTGTTTTTGTGCTTTTTCTACATATGTATATAGCTACAACAACAACAATAATAAACATATTCTGTCTTGAAATATTTCACTAGTATCATATTCATGTTGCTGTGTCTAACTCTGGTTTATTTTACTAATTTATTTATTCTGTTGGCAGATCTGGTGCAAAGCACACTTTATGGATTTGCCAGCTGCAAGACATTGGGCTTATTGTCAAACCTCATTCTGTCACAAATGATCGGTTTAATAGTCCTCATAGCAAAGTGAATTAGGTAGGATGATAAATGTTTAATTAGCACAGGGAGATACACAAAGAGATACCATAAACATTTCCTCTTAGCAAGGTATGTAGTTGTTGCATTTGTTTCACCATCAGGTCATGTGTGAAACTGCCTAGTTCAGTTACTCCTGGGTCCTCGCTGTCCTTCCTGTGACCTTCTCTCAGGTGTGTTCACTCCTGTCCTCCATATGGTGCCCCAGGAAACATCAGAAGTGGTGAAAGGAATGTGCCTTGCCCATGGATGGGAAGAGCAGAAGGACACAGTTACAGTACTCTGTGGGGTACTGGATAGGAGAGGTAGGATACAAGGGGCAGTGCTGCTCTTCCAGCTGGTTCAAATTCTTGTCCTTCTGATTACTCTCTGCGCCTTGCATGGGATAGGGACTTTCCATGTCCCTTCTGTGCATTATCTTTTATTTAGTATGGGATGAAGGATCTCAGTAACTCCCTCTATGCTATAGGTATTGTTATCCCCATCATATAGACAAAGACACAGAGAAAAGTTTGATAACTGTTTGAATATATCTCCCACAGTAGCTTAAGGGTCAGCATTTCTCATGCAGTGTGCTTATTCTAGAACTCAGGAGCTTGCTGTCCATCCATGGAATGAGGGAAAAGCCCGTAAATGAACTAATTTTAGATAAACAGACTTGAAAAAGTGGGAATATAAGCAAACAAACTAACTCTATTGTGCAGCCTTATGACGTGTTATACCATCAAAATGTTTGTCCCTATTGAATGTACACTTTTTAAAAAGTTTTATTGAGAGAGGGTCTTGCTATGTAGTTAAGGCTGATCTTGAACTTACTACATAGCTGAGGTTGGCCTCAAACTCATGGTAATCCTCCTGCCTCAGCCTCTGGAGTGATGGCATTACAGGGGTGCACCACCACACCTGGCTAAAGTACAGAGGTCTTTAAAAAGATAGTGTGTCCTTTTATGGTTTGTTCCTCAATGTAAGTCCAGAAAAGTTTTTCTAGAACTGAACGGATGGGAAAGGAAAAGAAAACATCGAGAAAGAATGGATGATGGTATAATTAACTGGTAGATTTCAACTGGTTTTAATGTTGACTGTTAACCCTGAGGTATGGTGAAGAGGGGTTTGGGGTTGTGATATACTCAGGGCCCTGCTGGTATCCTTTCACTTTGTTCATTCCTGGTACACGAGGTGAAAGTAGAGATTGTGGGGTGTTTTGTCCTTGGCCACCATCACTGTCCCCTTGAATCTGAAAGCAAAGAATGCATGTCTTTCTTCATCTCTCTCCATTTCCACTAGGTGATTTCCATAGAAACATCATCATGTGGCTGGACCACCGAGCCATCAGTCAGGTCCACAGGATCAATGAGACCAAGCACAGTGTCCTCCAGTGTGTGGGGGGCATGATGTCTGTGGAAATGCAGGCCCCAAAGCTCCTGTGGCTAAAAGAGGTGAGTGCTCAGGGGTGCAGGGAGGACACTAACAACAGTGGAGTGTTCTTTCACTGTGGAATAATAATTCCCTGCTAAAGTCTTTCATGTTTGCTTTTTCCCAGCAACTCTGAGTAGAAGGGTGATCCCATCTTGTTGATTAGGTGCAGCTGAATCACTCCTGTTTTCATATGCATGCATCACACCAGGCTCCATGATAAGTATTTTACATGTTATCTCTTTGAATCCTAACAATCACCCTATGGAGTAGGTTCTCTCTCTCTCTCTCTCTCTCTCTCTCTCTGTCTCTGTCTCTCTCTCTCTCTCTCTCTCTCTCCCTCATATATAGGATTTTTTTTTAGACAAGAGACCTAAAGCTGTACAGAATAAACCAGCTCACCTAAAGTGACACAAATAGGTAAGGGAGACAATATTTGAACCTGACTGGCTGACACCAAAATCAATTCTCTTTAATATCCAGCACTATGCTGAAGTTCAGAGAGGTTAGTTACCATCGCAGCAAGTGGCAGAACTGGGATTTAAATCCAGATCTTCTGCCCAGAGCCTTCTTTTTGTATACACTTTTAGCCCCATATTATTCATCCCTGGCCTTCTTGACATTTTAGGGTATCTCTTTCTTATCTCAGCTGCCCTTGGGTTTCCTTGGCCTTGATGCTGTGGTGATCACTGGTCAGAGCACTTGCAGGTGGTACCCATTTCCAGATGTCAGGCTCCTTTATGAAGTGTGGAGAATGCTGATGTCAGCTTAATGGTTCCTGTTAGTGATGGATGTGTGAGAAAGTTCAAGTCCTTTGGGAACTTCAGGGACTTGAAAACCGCTAGGTCTGTGGTGGCGAACCCATGGCATGCATGCTGCAGCAGGCTGTTTATTATCACTGAAAGCTCTAAAAGGTTTGCCATGGCTACCCTAGGTGGTCTGGTGAATAAGGAGTAAGACCTGGTATGATTCATTTACTGGCACTGGGGTTTCAGGTGGTCTGAGTCATCCATTTTCCAGATTGTGTATGGAAGTGGGGAGCTAAGAGTGCTTGAGAAGGTGCCTCAGGATAGTTGCCATGGGGAAGGAGCTAGGGGAGGAAAAAGGGCTTATTTAATCAGAGCAGGCTTGGTTTGTTATCTGTTTTATAAATTTTTATCTGCAGAAAGGCTTCTGTGCTTGCTGAGTTTGAAAACAAAGTTTCTTAGAAGTCAAGATTTTTATTAATCTAATTCTAACTCTGTCAATAATTTTATGCCTTCTTGGGAAAGAAAT
Source organism: Heterocephalus glaber (assembly GCF_053883595.1). Taxonomy (NCBI): domain Eukaryota; kingdom Metazoa; phylum Chordata; class Mammalia; order Rodentia; family Bathyergidae; genus Heterocephalus; species Heterocephalus glaber. Next base: position 9,749,150 of record NW_028258299.1, on the reverse strand, counting down.
TACGTATCCCAGACTCTCTTTTCCATCTATACAGTAAGAGAGTTGGATTAGATTAGTTTGAAAACCTGATTCAAATGTCCGCTGAAACACCAATCAGAATATTGGTGCTGCTCTGTGTTGCTCTGCACTCTGCTGTCTGTTTTACCCACTGATTTTTTAAAATCTTACCAAGCTCTGCCTGGTAGGTAGCATGGGGAGCTGAGGCTGAGAGAGGATATCTGACCTTCTCAAAGATGTAGTGGAGCCACAGTTCAAAACATTTGTACTAGGCCCTGACCCCAGCTCATGCCACCATATCATGCAGTACAAAATCTCTGAGAAGCATGGCTCTTGGGATAGGACCAGGAACAAGGGTAGTTTTCCGCAAAGGTGACCTAAACTTATTCCAAAAGAAGAAATGGATTACATGCATCACCTTTTTTTGGCGACATAGGAGGATTGGGCAGGTGCTTGTGTATTCATATCAGTGTCGGACTGAGCCCAAGCTGTGTGTTCAGCTTAGCTGTATGTTTCAGGGAGACTCATGTACATCTTGTAAGAACCATACTAGTGCATACCACCTTGCACTTGAGATTAGTCTACACTGCATAAAGCCCGTAGAAAATAATTTCTAGATTACATTATTCTTCTACTTATTCAGCTACCTGAAGGTGAGCCTCGGATCTATGTAATTGTTACAAATGGCTCACGAAAAACCACCTGCACAAAGGCTTCATGTGAGCAATAAGAGGTTATTTATTCTGCCTAGATGCAGGCAAGCAGACATTGAGAAAGATGTCAGTCCTTGGCCAGAGGAGAAGTAGGTTTTTATAGAGTTTGGGAAGAGGGTTGTAATCCTAAGGAATCTGAAGTGGAATGTTTGAGGTCAGGGTACCCAGGACGGTTAGTGCAGGTATAGAGATACTACAGGACTTCTCGACACTGGGCAGATTGTATGTCCTGTCCTAAATTTTCTTTATGGCCACCTGTTCTGGTTACTGAGGGCAGCATGACCCTTTAGTGCTTTCCTGCTGTTTGTGGAGTGCAGCATGTTTGCTGAGAGGATCCCTGTCAGGTCAGACATGACAATGGTTTTGGGTTTTTTGGTAAGCATACACAGGAGGAATTCTTGCTCAGAGGCCCTTTGGTTTTAGCATGATTACAAATTCAAAACTAAAGATCTTTCTAAAATCAGTATTAGTATTGTCTTAAAGCCTGCCAGAGCTGGCTTATAGTGCTTCCAAACTTTAAAGTCTAAATAAGTTGCCTGAAGATCTTGTTAAACCAAACATTCTGACTCAGCACCCTGGGGCAGGGACTGAGAATTTGAGACCTTTCATTTCTAACAAGTTGCCAAGTGATGCTGATGTTGCTGGCCTGAGGACTTACCACACCACTTTTAACTTGAGAGGCCCTGCCCTTGTACCCTGAGGAAAAGCATCTGCTTGTGGAGAGTCAGGAGTGTACCTTCTTGGTGGTGAGGTGATGGGAATTAGATGGCGTCAGCAGAGCTGTTCAAGGGCACATTTGGAGTAAGAACCTGAGGCTTTGTGTTCTGAGCTCACTAAACTGTCATTTGTTTACTCTTTATTCAGTCCTTAATTTCCAGATCCTAACTGAGCCCCTGCTGTGAACTAGCAACTATGATAGACATTGTGCACAAAAAGGACTCAGCCTTGCCCTGGAGTGGCTTAGTAGGAGGGCATGAGGAACGGGGTGGTCAGAAGATGTACCATGTATAGCAATAAAGGAATATGCTCAGTGCTCTGGGAGAAAATACTTTGGTTCCTGGGAGAAAGCAGTGTGATATAAGTTTCATGGCAGAAGTAGAGGTTTGCTTAGTAGGGAAGACAAGAACGATGTTTTAAAGAGAACCTGTGGCACAGTTGTTATATTGTAGGCAGGTCCCAGGGAAGAGCTGGGGTTTTGGGAGAGTAGGAGGTGAATGAGATCAGGTAAGTAGCTGAGGTCCAGTTTTTTCTGTTTTGTTTCGTTTTGTTTGTTTGTTTGTTTGTTTGAGACAGGCTCATCATGTAGTTCAGGCTGTCCTTGAACTCACTATATAGCCCAGGCTGGCCTTGAACTTGAGGTGATCTTCCTGCCTCAGCCTCTGGAGTGCTGGGATTATTGGGGTGTGTGTGTGTGTGTGTGTGTGTGTGTGTGACACTACACCTGGCTTAGGTTCAGTTTTTAAGGGCTTATTTGGTGATGGAGATTCGTCAGTGGTTGTTAAGAAGGATGTCTTAGGTAACTTAGGCAGGGATGTGGAGGTTAGAACAAGGGTGTATGTGTAAGAATCAGAGTTTTCTCACTCTGTTTTTTTTTCCGCATTACCTGTGCACCCTTCACCCCCTCTGCCCTTCCCTATTTACATAGACTTTGTTTCCATTTTTTTCCTTTTCTCATAATTTTTCCTTTCCCTCCTTTCCTTTCCCCTTCCCCTCCCACCACCCCTACCCCTTTGGACCTTTTCTCCCTATTTCAAATTATCAATTTGTCATTTTAATCATTTTAATTCTTATTTATACTTTCAGTTTCTCACACTAGAGAAACTATTTGGTATTTACACGTGTGTGTCATATTTATTTCACTCATGAATATGGCCTCAATATGCATCCATTTAGCTATAAATGTCTCTAGTTTCTCATTCTTTATGGCTGAGTAGTACTCCATTTTATAAAAAAAACCACATCTTCTTTATCCAGTTTCCAGCTGATGGGCACTTGGGCTGTTTCCAAGCTTTAGCAATTACAAACTGTGCTGCTATAAACATGGGTGCACATATATCGCTGTGGTACAATTCTTTTAATTCTTTTGGAAAGATCTCTAGCAGGGGAATAGCTGGGTCAAATGGGACCTCTAGCCCTAGTTCTTTGAGGTATCTCCATACTGATTTCCACGGTGGTTGCACCAGTCTACACTGCCACCAACAATGGAGAAGGGTTCGTTTCTCCCCACACCCCCGCCAGCATTTATTATTGGTTGATTTCTTGATAGCAGCCATTCTTTCCAGGGTGAGGTGGAATCTCAGTGTTGTTTTCATCTGAATTTCGCAAATGACCAGTGATGTTGAACATTTTTTCATATGTTTGCTGCTTTTAATTCTTTGTCTGAGAATGTCTGTTCATTTCAGATGCCCGTTTTTGAATTGGGTTTTTGAATTTGGGGGCTCTGATTTTTTTCAGTTCTTTATATATTCTAGATAGTCCTTTGTGTAAGGTACAGCTGCTAAAAATTTTTTCCCACATTGTAGGTTGTCTCTTAGTTCTGTTGGTGGTTTCTCTTGCAGTGCAGAAGCTTTTTAATAAGATGAGATCCCAGTTGTTGATTCTTTCTGCTAGTTCCCATGTTACTGAGGTTTTGTTCATAAAATCTTTTCCTATGCCAATGTCTTCAAGACTTCTACTTAACTTATCTACCAGCAAGTTAATGTTTCTGTCTTAATATTTAGATCTTTAATCCACTTCGATCTTAGTTTAGTGCATGGTGATAGATATGGGTCTAGTTTTAATCTTTGGCAGGTTGAAGTCCAGTTTTTCCAACACCATTTATTAAATAGGCTATCTTTCCTCCAATGATGGTGGTTGGCTGCTTTGTCAAAGATGAGGTAGCTGAATGTGTCTGGAGTTGTTTCTACATCTTCTGATCTGTTCCACTGATCCTCAGGTCTGTTCCTTTGCCAATACCATGCTGTTTTTATCACAGTAGCTTTGTAGTATAGTTTCAAGTTGGGGATTGTGATACCCCCAGCCATGTCTCTGTTGCCTAGAATTGCTTTTGCTATTCTAGGTCTCTTCTGGTTCCAAATAAAATTTTGGATTGTTTTCTCTAGTTCTGTGAAGTATATTGTTGGAATTTCAATCAGCATTGCATTAAATCTATATAGTAGTTTTGGAAGTATGGCCATTTTCACTATATTGGATCTTCCTACCCAGGAACAAGGGATGTCTTTCCATTCTCACTCTGTTGATGGTAGCACCTTGATGGCTTTGCATTGCTCCTAGAATAAATACCAGAATTTGTGAGATAGCTGAGAAGATGGTGTGTGATGTAGTTTTCACTTCCTCCCTCCCTCTAACCAGTGTCCCTCACCAACTTGCTCACTCTTATCCATCCACAGGGATCTAGTCAGAGTTCCTCAAGCACAACCGGTTCTTCACCACCTTGGAGTCTTGTCTAAGGGATGGCAAACTATGGCCCCAGGATGACTGCCTGTGACTAGCTGGCTGGAGAGCTACAAATGGTTCAAATGGTTGAGGAAAAAGAAAAAGAATACTTTGTGACTTGTTAAATTCTATGAAGTTAAATCTTTAGTGGAATTATTATTGGAACACCGTCAAACTCATTCCTTTCTGCATTGTCTGTGGCTGCTTTTGCATAACAGTGACAGAGCTGAGAAAGCTGAGACAGAGACTGTATTTCCTGTAAAGAAGAAAGTGTATACCACCTGGGCCTGTGGAGAAAAAGCCTGCTGACTTGCTGGTGGTGTTCTTTCTGCCCAGATTATCCTTTTCTCTGCCCACTATTGATTCTTCCCCATCATTTAGGTCTCAGCTTTATTGATGTTTCCTTAGAGAAGTCTTTCCTGGCCCAGAGATGAATCAGAAGTCTCTTATCTTTGCACTTGTCTTAGACACTCTTCTCATTGTTCAGACAAAATACCAGACACCCAAACTAAAAGGGGGAGAGGTTTATTTTGGCTCATGTTTCAGTCCATAGTTGGCTGGCTCTCAACCAGATGGTATGGCACAGGTACATGGCAGAGGAATAGCTGCTCATTTGGTGGTGGTTTGGAAGCAGAAAGGGCCAACAGAGGAGCTGGGCAGGGAGATACAATCTTCTGGATCATGCCTACAGTGACCCGCCTCTTCCTACCAGGCCCCACCTCCTAAGGGCAAGTCTGCTGTAATGCCCCATAATACAGTTGTTGCGTGGGGGTTATGCACCACTGCTCTGCTGGAACAGCAGTGAACTGGGATTGTATACTCAGCACCAGTCCTGAACTAAAGGAAGTGTAATATAAAGGAAGAGGACGTATTCAAAAAAGGGGGAGGAGAAAGGAGAAGATAGACAGCTACCCCAAAGAGTAGGGGACGCTGGAAAAGGTGGAAGCCCTTGAGCCCTTGTCCTTGGCTCCTTTTATTAAGATTAGCAACCCTTCCCTCCTTGTGGGAACCTGGAACTTGTCAAAATCTGACTGGCTCTCTGGCTGTCTTCAACCCTAACCTGTACACCTTTGCCTATATTTCTTCTGGTCATTTGATTCCTTCCTGCCCTTTTGTGATGGATAAATTGGGAGGAGGCCTTATAGAAAGGCAGCTTAGAGTTAGTGATTCAGTAAAGGGGATATGTGTGCATCTAGTGCAGTAATATAGTGAGCCTGGAGTTGGAGTATACATATCTGTATAAATGTATAGGTCTGTATCTTTTTATGTGCTGAGTAAGAGTTTTAAGGTGGGTGCCCCTTGTCTCCTTTGCATTTTGGGGGTGGTGGTGAGGGGGGCTGGTTACTCTAGTCTTTCATGCTTCTGGCTTCATCTGTACTTTGTCTGTCAACTCATCCTGTTAAACTCTCATGTTAGTTGTGTTACCTGGTACCTTTCCAGGTCTGGCTTCTCTCTCTCTTTCATTACCTTTGTCTTTCTAATAGCTCGAGTCTAACTGCAGAGGCAAAAGCTGCCTTTAGTAAGGTTTTCTATTAATTTCTTTAATAAAGCTTAACGAGGCTCTTATTTTCTTTCTCTGGCTACTAACCCTCTTTCCCTACACAGTCACCTTCCAAAGGTCCTGCCTATGATTGCATGAGGCATTAGAGGAATATCTAGATATAAACTGTAACGGTACTCTTAATTTTACTGCATTGCATCTTTCATGTTTTAATGTCAGTTTGTATGATGATTTGTAATGCTTGCCCCCTCCAGCTATTGTAATCTGTGACACAATAGAGATCATATCTGTTTTGTTTATGAAGCCCCAGAGTAGCTGACTAACAGTATATTTTGAATAATTTGACCCAGTAAGAGGGTTGATGCAGCACTCCAGGTGAGAATGACTGAGGCCTGAATTAGGCACTGCACAGTGGACAGGGGCAGTGGACTGCACTGCATGGTTTCAGAAGTCCCTGAAATCTTAAGGGGCTATTACCAACTGGATGTTGAGGCTGGATTGGACCACCATGGCACTTGGGCAAGGTCACTTGGGTTCTCCTCTTACAATATGGAATTTTAATCATGTCCTTTATATGTAAGCTTTATGTGTTTCAGGTTGAAGTAGGTCTCCTTAATAAGAATTGTCAGATAAAAGGAAAAATGCCATTTGAATTTAAAAAATTTTTAATAACCCCCAGCAGTCTGGCTTTTCCATTTGGTCTCAATGATTCTGACTCTCATCTTAATGAAGTCCAAATGTAAATTAAGTTTTGTCAGGCTGGAGCAGCTGGATTTGCCTATCTTTATAAACAGGAAACATTGTAGGGTAACAAGGTACAGACTGAGGAAGGTCATGGAAGTTAACAGGCTGATACTGATTCTGACAGCTCAGTGTTAATGGAAGATAATTAATGGGCTTGCAGAGGCCTAGAGACATTCCAGTCTGACTTTTAACTCATTTCCTCCTTTTGCCATTGTCAGCAGAAAAGAAAAGGCATCCTATCTGCCCTCCCACCTCCCAGTCCATGCCCCTCTGCCTGCTGGTCTGACAACCTACTGGGAAGGGAGTAGATAAGTTCCTGGGTTGGTTCTGATGCAACTTCCCTGGTGTGCTTAGAGTCTTTGGAGGATCCTGGGCTTTGGGTGCCTAGAGAAGTCTGATAACTTCCTGCCTATGAGGAAAGTGTCAGTTAAATATTTTACTATAGAACCTGTGGCAAAGAAAGCCCTGTTTGTGGTCAGAAAGTCTGGTTGGTTTAGTCCTTAGTAAAATAAGAGGTGTGTCTAGCTTGCTTTTAATGCCTTGTCTGGCCTTATTTTTTTATTCTTCTGGATAATATAATAACATCTTTTCTCTGTCTTAATGTTTATTTTAATCTTGAAATTTTATGAAAGATAAATAAGTTCTTTTTAAAAAAATATTGTTTAAAAAATGCCAATATGGTGGAAACTATAATCTTTCTTAATCTGGCTTAAAATTTCATGTATAGGTCTAATATTATTCCTTTCATGCAAGCATTAGAAATAACACAAGATATTGAGCAACTTTGGGAGAAATAGTAGTTTTATAACAACAACAGCAAAAATATTAAGGATTTGGAGTCAGATATGCTCTATTTAAATCTTTCTATGCTACTCTCCAATTGTGGGACCTTGGACAAGATAAATCGACTTCTTTGGGTCTTAGTGTGCTAAGCTGTAAAATGAAAACAGTACTGTTCGCCTCGTGGAATTATTGTAATTCAGTGAGATATTTGTATAGTCGATATTCAGATAATTTAAGTTTTGTTGCCAAGTATTTAAAATGTGTTTCTCTTATGAGCATTTCACTTAATACGCTGTCAGCAATTGAGAGAATTTTAAACAGTAGAATATCTTCATGGAGTTGGTGTGGTTTTTTTTTTTCTGTTTCAAAGCTATGAAAGCATGTAGAAACCACAAGCATGTAGAAACCACAAGCATGTAGAAACCACAAGCATATAGAAACCACATGCACTTGTCAGAGACAATCACAGAGAGTAGACGGTAGATGAAGACATTCATTTGTTTGATTGTCCACATGCTGTGTGTGACACCTGCACCACAGGCAGCCAGCTCTGCACTCAGAACACACTGATTTACTCAGTGTCTTCTGTTTGTCCCTTTCAAAGTCACTGGTGACTCAAACCCCCGAATTACTGTATGTCACACTGTAGTCTAATGGGATAGATATTATCCCTCTTTGCATATTGAAAACTGAAACTCAAAAGAGTTAGACTTACTCATATTGTCACACAGGTAGGCAAACCCATCCCATGTCGGGAACAGCATAATGCCTCTGTTCCTACCCGTCCACCTGTGCAATTTCTTGTGGGGATCCAGACAGGCTCTCTGCCACGAAGAGGTTATAGTCTGATTAGAGGAGAAAGATGCAGATTAACCAAGCAATAAGGACAAAAACAGCAGCTAAAGTGTATTTAATCTTGTTCTATGTCTAGCACTTTTGTAATCCTCGCAACTATCCTATGGAACAGTTGTCCTCTTTTACAGGTGAGGAAACAGGCCCAAGGACTTTAAACAATATGTTCAAGATCACTCAGCTAGTGAGTGGCAGGGCTGGGTTTGAACTTTGGCATTTTGCATCCAGAGTATGGCCCATCACTATTTCTCTCTACTACAGGTGTTTGTATGTCAGGCTTTGTGTAAACCTGTTCAGAAAAGAAATTTATAGGTGATAGTTTCAGCAGGATCTGGGGCTGTGAACAGTGGGTGGTGGGTTCATGTTTTCATTTGACCACTTTTCTTATATGACAAGCCTTGGGGATGCCACAGTGAATGAGAGAGACGAGGGCTCCATAATGCACAGGAGGAAACCAGGACTCAGGAGGCTGACAAGGCTTTACCAGAGCTGCCTGGGTTGAATGGGAAAGCCAGGATCCTGACCAAGTCCAGCCTGCCAACAGCTCCCGGGCTCTACCCATTGCCTCTTACTGCCTGTTCTTAAATGGCACTGATTCTTCCATCTGCCAGGGCCACAGCTGACTGCTTATACATAGAGTTCATTTGACCCACAGCCTATTTGGAGAAACAAACAAACAAACAAACAAAAAAGCATTTTTGAATTAGTTTCCATTGTGTAAAGACAAAAATGTTGTTAATAAAAATCCAGATTGCTGTTTCTCTGGCAACAGCAGGGCCCCAAGGAGCCGGGCAGAGCTGAGCAGGGGTGGCCCTCTTCCGCAGAGGCTGGCTGTGCTAGTTTCCAAGCAGTCCCCACCAGCTGCATCACTCATTCTCTTTTCCATTCCCCCCACCTCAGGCAATTGACTTTAGACCCAGGCTGTAGCTACTTGTTCGAGGAATCCATTATTACCTCTCCTATAACAAATGCTGAGAGCAGTGGAAAGACTGCAGATGGTGAGTTTCTCGATCAGTGGCTCTAAGGATTCCATACTCATAATCTCTCACACTGCTCCATCTTTGCTTTTGCTGCCTGACAAATTTATGGAATTTCTTTCTTTACTTGGGAACTATGTACTGATTGCTCAAGACTCCACTTTTTCCTCCTCCAGGAAGCCTTCCTTGACTTTCTGCATCCAGTGTTGAGCAAGGTCCTGCCCTCTGTCCCCTATGGCATCCCCTGCTTCTCTCTGCCCTGGGAACTGTTACAAGACATCACATCTTGTTTATTGGGTGTGCCTAGTGTCTAGGGCACTGTTGAGCATCTAACATTAATAACTTGGTAATTACTTTGATGAATGGATGAACTTACTAGACCATCTATCATGCCATTTTTGATTACTGAGTGTGCCTGTCTAATCATTCTGATTGAAAGTAAAGGGTCACTCGCATACCCCATTTATGTTAATTTTCTCTTCCCCTTTGCGGAAAGTGAGGCTTGGAGCATTCCCTCTCCTTTCTACCCCACACCCACCCCTTAGCTGCAGTCCTGTTTACCTGAGTCAGCGTCTGGGCAGGGACTCCCCTGAGTCTTCCCATTGTGTCTTTGGACCCCTGAAGTGGATTTCCCTCTTTATAATTGCCTTTTTTGCCCCCAGGAGAATACACGTTTCATCCACTAAGTCAAAAAGCCCTTGTGGGCAATGTTTATGCCAAGGCCCTATTGTTGGGACCAGATCCCTGCAGCCCGTGAGGAGCATGGCCAGTACTGCCAGCTGGTGTTAAGGCCTCTGTTGTGCATTTCCTCTTCAGGGTGGGCTGCTCATCACCGGACTCTCTACATACACACTGCTGAGGCTGATGCCTGCCTTCATCCACCTGGATCATGAATCCCTTCTGTATCATCCTCATGTCAGCATTGGATTTATGTCTAGTATATTCTTTTAGTTTTATAGTTTAACAAAGCAATTTTAAAATGCAGACTGGAAAAAAAGTGCTCATCTGATACCTAGTAATATATAACAAATGCCAACTATTATCATAATATTAGTATTTTTGTGTATTTTTATGGCTTATGGTTGGCTTTGACATATACAGTATTTGTTTTATTTCATTTATGACATGGATGGCCTTGTGAGATAAATATTACTATTTCTCATATTTTATAGATGAAAATGAAAGCCTCAAAGAGATGAAATGACTTTGCAAGTTTGAGCACCAGCCCAGGGTTCTTCTGGCTCTGCTTTGTTTTTCTATGACATGTTTCTTCTTCACTCAGTCATTGTATTCTTAGCTTCATAAGTGCAGGGACCAAATCTGTATATTCCTAACTTGCTGTTTTACCCCCAGAGCCAAGCACAGTGTCAGCAGTCACAACCACTCCGTGAATGTTGCTAAATGAACTTAGGTCTCCTGGTCAGCCAGAAGACAGACTTGCGGGCATAGGGCTGCAGTACTGAGATAGAGACCTAGGCTCAGCTAGCTTGCTGCCAGTCTTCCTATCTGCTGTGCAGGGATGTCAGCTACTTTGAGTTTTCAGTGTAACCAGAGAGGTGAGAAAAAGATCGCTAAGTTGGCTGGCTTGATGCCCACACGGCATTAGATTTGTTAAAAAGCGGACAAAACTCTCACAGTTGGAGGAAAATATTGCCTTCAGAAAAGACACTAAAAAGGATGTTCCATTTCATGGTCGTGTGTGATATAGTAACTCCGCAGGATGACTGTTACCTTGGGAACCAAGAGGCCCAGGGTTAATAGGGAAAGCAGCAGGCCAGGAGTCCAAAGAGATGGAAAACAGGATTCTTCTGGAGAAGTAAATCTCATTTCTCTGAACACACAGGATGGTTTTCACTTTATTTTTCCCCTTCTTACCTTCACAATGAGAATAACTCTTCTGCTGTGTAAGGATATACTCACTTATTCAGCAAAACAAACTTTGTTTTTTTCTAGTAACTACTACATATAAAGCACTGTGTCTGTGATAGAGAGGCCAGGAAGGGCCACATTTGCTGTTTTCTCAGGGAGCTCCCACCCCTAGGACTGAAAGCAAGAAACTTAAAACCCCCTTCCCCCAAGATTTTATAGAAATTGCACACATACAGAAAAGTTGAAGCCATTTGGCATCAAACACTCAGAACCATTATATTTTATTGTCCTGTTTTACCATTTATAAGTCCATCTGCCTGCACCTCTGTGCCCCCATTGATCCATCTGAAGTTGGAACATCATGAAACTTGTGAAGGCAATTTGAAATCCTAAAAGCTCTCAAAAAATTCTAGTTAAGATGTTGACCCTGTTTTATGGCTGTCTTCAGACATGATCAATACCTGTACTAGGCTTTATTCATTATCTACTATGTGTTTTTAAGTCTGTCATGGTTTAAATGTGAAATGTCGCCCCAACATTCATATATTGCGGGCTTGATCCTCAGTGCAGTAGTGCTTGGAAGTGGGATCTAGAGGTGATTGGATCATGGAGGTGCTGACCTCATTGGTGAGTTAACAATTGATGAATTCTTAGTTGAATGGGCTATATGAGGTAGGGGAAGTAGTTTATCTGGGGTGACTTTGAAGGATATATCTTGTTCTCAGCCCCTTCCTCTCTGACTCGTTTTCTTCCTCTCTGTTTCCTGGCTGGCACAATGAGGTGAGCAACTTCTTCTTCTATGCCCTTCTTCCAGAATGTTCTGCTTCACCTTGGGCCCATAGCAATGGAGCCAGCCAGCCATGGACTGAAAACTGAAACCATGAGCCAAAGTAAACTTTTTCTCCTTTAAGTTGATTTAAGTCAAGTATTTTTCTCACAGTGAGTGACGGAAAGCTAAAACAGCTACCTCGTTTAATTCCTTTGCAAATCCAGCAAGGAAGTTGTTATCACTTTCTTTGCAAATGAAGAAGCTGAGGGTGAAGAGAATGAAATAGATTACTACTTGTGACTCTGTTACCTCTGCTATGTTGGAATACAACCCTGGGGTTCCTCCAAATAATTTCTGAGGTAATTTTTGTTTGATTTTTTAGGTTTGTTTTTGTTTTTGTGTGGTGCTGGAGCTCCAACCAAGGACCCTTGCTAGTGTTAAGTGTACACTCTACCCCAAGCCCAGTTTTCTGACTATAAGAAATGGATTTTAAAAAGCTAACTGGTCAAACTCTAGCCTTTATCAGCCAAGGTACAACTGTGTACTCCACAGATGAGACACCGAAGTAGAGAGAGCCTGTTCTCATTGTTTAAATTTCAAATCCCAGATAGCACATCTGTCTGAGCTATATTTTTTCTTTCTTCTTTTAATTCATTTTATTTTTTTTAGTACATGGTTGTAGTACATAAAGACTACAGTTATTGTGGGGAGTTTGTACATGTAAAATATGCATATTAATTCTTTTTTTCTCTCTTTTTTATCTCCTACCCCTCCTCTCTCCCACTGATCCTTCCAACTCTTAGTCCCTTTCCCATTTGCAAAAGCTCTATCTTCATGATTTTTTTCTCCCTTCAATTCTTTTAATTTTTTCAGTCTTCTTTCCTTCTCCTCCCAAACCCTCCCTCCATCTCTTATTCCCTCATCCACTTGAAAAAAGAGGTCCCTACTTTCTATTCATCTATCCATCTATCATCTATCTATCTATCTATCATCTATCTTTCAGTTTCTAATGTAAGAGAAACCATACAATATTTAACCTTATATGTCTGATTAATTTCACTTAATATAATAGTCTCAAGTTGTACCCATTTATCCAAGAATGCCTCAAATTTATCTTTCTTTATGGCAGAGCAGTACTCCATGGTGTATAAATACCACATTTTCTTTATCCATTCATCTGTTGATGGATATACAGGCCATTTACAAGATTTAGTTATTATCAATTGTGCTGGTATAAACATGGGTGTGCATGGATATGCATGTATCCCTGTAATATGATGTCTTTAACTCTTTTGGGAAGAAACCTAGAAGGAGAATAGCTGGGTCAAATGGAATTTCTATCTTAATTTTTTGAGGAAACTCCACAATGATTTTCATAGTGGTTATACCAGTTTACATTCACACCAACAATGTAGAGGAGTTTGTTTTCCCTCAAATCTTCACTAGAATTTGTTATTTGATTTCTTGATGATAGCCATTCTTTCTGGAGTAAGATGGTATCTCAGTGTTGTTTTAATTTGCATTTCTCTAATGGCCAGTGTTGTTGAACACTTTTTCATGCATCTGTTGGAAACTTGTACTTCCTCTTTTGAGAAGTGTCTATTTTGGGGTCCAGTTTTCTACTGGATCTTTTATTTGGGGAGGTTCTAATTTTTTTGAGTTCTTTATATATTTTTGATGTTAGTCCTCTGTCTGAGGAATAGCTGGCAAAATATTTTTCACATTCTGTACATTGTATCTTTACTGTCAGTTGTTTCCTCTGTTGAGGAGAAGCTTCTTAATTTGATATGATTCCATTCTTTGATTCTTGGTACTATTTCGTATGCAACTAGTGTTCTGCAACTAGTGTTCTGCTTAGAAAGTCCTTGCTTGTACCCATGTCTGCAAGAGTTTTATCTTTCATCAGATTAAGTGTTTCTGTTTTAACATTTAGTTCTTTGATCTATTTTGACCTCAGTTTAGTACATGGTGAGATCTAGTTTTCTCAGCAACATTTATTACACAGGCTATCTTCTCCCAGGTTATGTTTTCAGCCCCTCTGTCAAAGAACAAATAGCTAAATGTGGGGTTGTTTCTGCTTCTTCTATTTTGTTCCATTGATCCACAATGCCTGTTTTGAAGCCAGTAGCATGCTGTTTTAATCATAGTAGCTTTGTAGTATAATTTCAAATCTGGGATTGTGATGCCTTCTGCTTTGCTTTTGTTACTGAGGATTATTTTAGCTATTCTTGATCTGGGTTCCATATGAATTTTGTGATTGCTTTGTCTAGATCTATGAGAAATGCTGTTGGTATTTTGATTTAGATTATGTTGAATCTGTATCAGTTTTGGAAGTATAGTCACTTTGATTATATACGTTCTGCCTATTCAGGAACAGGAGATATTTTTCCAATTTCTAATGTCCTTCTTGATTTCCTTTTTTAAGAGTGATCCAATTTTCACTGTAGCGGTCTTTAACTCTCTTGGTTAGGTTAATTTCCAAGTATTTAGTTTTTCTTGGTGCTGTTGTGAATGATATTGTTTTCATGATTTCTCTCTCAGTAAATTCATTGTTAGTGTATAAGAACACTTCTAATTTATGTATGTATACTACTACATTGTTGAATTTGGTTACTAATTCTAGGAGGTTTTGGTGGAATTTTTTGTTATTTGTAAGTATGAAATCATATCATCTGCAAATAATAACACTTTGACTTTGTCCTTCCTTATGGACATCTCTTTTATTTCTTTCTCTTGCCTGATTGCTTTGGCTAATGTTTTGCACAGGAGTGGTGGCAGTGGCTATCATTATCTTATTCCTGATTTTAGAGGGAAAACTTTCAATTTTTCCCTATTTAACGTAGTGTTGGCAGTAGGGTGGTCATTAATGGCTTTTTATATTTCCTTCAGGGTTTTTATTATGAATGGATGTTGGGGTTTTTTCAAAGACCTTTTTCTGCATCTATTGATATGATCTTGTGATTTTTGTCTTTCTGCTTATGGGATGAATTACATATATTGATTTTCTTATGTTGAACCATCTTGCGTCTCCCTAATGAAGCCTACTTGGTCATGGTATATGATCTTTTTTATGATTTGTTGCATTCCATTTACCATTCTCTTGTTGAGGATTTTTGCCTGTGTGTTCATTAGGGAGATTGGTCTATAGTTCTCTTTTGTGGTTGAATCCTTGTCTGGTTTTTGGGATCAGGGTAATGTTAGTTTTCCAAAAATAATTTCAGGAGTACTCATTCCCTCATAATTTCATTAAATACTTTGAAGAGTATTGCCATTAGATCTTCCTTGAAGTTCTTGTAGAATTTGGCAGTGAATCCATCAGGTCCTGTGTTTTTCTTTGTAGTTTTTTTTTAAATTACTGCTTCAATTTCATTGCTGTTATTGCATTATTCAAGATTCTTAAATCTTCTTGGTTCAGTTTTGGTAATTCTTATGTGTCTAGCAATTTTTCCATTTCTTCTGAGTTCTTCAATTGTTTGGCATATATGTTTCTGAAGTAGTTGCTAGTAATCTTCTGGATTTTGCCAGTGTCTGTTGTGATTTCATCTTTTTCATTTCTAATTGCATTAGTTTGTGGTTGTTTTCCCTTTTGTGGGGTAAGATTGGCTGAATGTTTGTCTATTTTATTTATTCTTTCAAAGTACCAACTCAATTCATCAGTTCTTTTGTGTTGTATTTTTCGTCACCATTTCATTGATTTCTGCTCTGATTTTTATAATTTTCTTCCTGTACCAGCTCTGGATTTGGATTGTTCTTATTTTTCTAAGACCTAGAGGTGCATCATTAGATTATTTATTTGACCTCATTCTTTTTCTGATGTGGCCATTCGTAGCTTTAAATTTGCTTTATAGAACTACTTTCATTGTGTCCCATAAGTTCTGGTGTTATCATTTAATTCCAGGAACTGTCTTATTTCTTCCTTAATTTCTTCTGTGATCCATTGATTATTCAAGGGTATGTTATTTAATTTCCATATGTTAGCCGAGTTTTTGTGGTTTCTTTTGACTCTTATTTCTATATTAATTGCACTGTGATCTGATAATATACATGGTAAAATCTTGATTCTTTTACATGTACATGCATTATTAACTAGTATGTGGTCCATTTTGGAGAAAATTAAATGTGCTGCTGAAAAGAATTTGTATTCTTTTGTTGTTGGATGGAACACTCTGTATGTATTTATTAAATTCTTTTGTTCAGAAGTTTGGTTCAACTCTGATATGTCTTTGTTGATTTTTCTTTTAATTGATCTATTTGTAATAGTGGGGTATTGAAAAGCTCCACTACACAGTCATACTTTGGTTCACAAACACTTCTGTTTGCAAACAATTTTGTTTACAAACAGAAGTGTTTGACATAGTTTTGCTTCCATTCATGAACTCTGCATCTGGTGACAAACACCATCACAGCCATCTTCCTTACTAACATGAATGTGGCCATCTTCCCTCCTCTTAAAAGTGGTTGTGGCTTCCTTTAGTTGAGACTGTGTTCACAGGCAGGCTTGCGCACACTTGCTGTGAAGCTTTTTGTGTGCTTTTTAGCACATACAGTACTATATAGTATTATTTGATCCACCATGGCTCCAAAGAAAGTGCAGAGCAGTAATGAAGGTGATAAGAATGTGCAGAGCAACAATGAAGCTAACAAGAAAATGCAGAGCAAGAATGATAAGAAGAAGGTTTCAAAGAGAATAACCATTGAACTGAAGAAAGAAATGGTAGAAAAGTATGAGCATGGTATTCGTGTGACTGATTGGCCTCGGAATACAAGATGGCAAAGTCGACCTTGACTATTTTGAAGAATAAAGATGCCCTTGAATGAGCTGATGTGGCAAAAAGGCCAACGATGTTAACCAAGCAGAGGATACAAGTGCTGGGAGAGGTGGAAAAACTTTTGGTAGTGTGGTTGAAAGTGCAACAGCTGGCAGGTGATAGTGTTAATGAATCTATGATCTGTGAAAAATCCAGGAAATTGTACAGTGATTTACTGCAAGAAAACCCCTCTAAAAGTACAAGAAATAATGAATTTAAAGCAAGTAGAGCGTGGTTTGATAAATTCTGCAAGAGAAGTGGCATCTACAGTGTGATAAGACACGGTGAGGTTTCCAGTTCTGACAAGGCCACTGCAGCAGCCTACAAGAAAGAATTCATGGAATTCATGAAGGCAGAAGGATATGTCACTCAATAAGTGGTCAACTGTGATGAAATAGGGCTCTTCTGGAAGAAGGTGCTGAACAGAACCTATATCATGCAGGACGAAAAGAGACTGCTGAGGCACAAGCCCATGAAGGGCAGATTGACCCTTGTGCTGTGTACAAACTCAAGCACTGATCTGAAGATTAAGTCATTATTGGTGTACTATTCTCAGAGCCCTTGGGCATTCAAAGAATAGAACACGAATAAAGCCAGACTGCCTGTCATGTGGAGGGCCAATTTGAAAGCTTGGGTTACAAGGCAATTGTTCATGGAAGGCTGTAGGAGATATTCACACCCACTGTTAAGAAATATCTTTCTGACAACCAACTGCCTAAAAGGTACCTTCTTCTGATGAACAATGTCCTGGCACACCCACCAGCCTCAGTGGATTATATGGTTGCTGAGTATGACTTCATAAAGATCAAATTCCTCCCCACAACATGGCACCTCTTCTGTGGCCCATGGACCAGCAGATGATCTGCAACTTCAAGAGGGTGTACACAGAGGTGCCCTTCACCAGGTGTTTTAATGTCACTGAAGAGATGTCCTTACCTCTGAAAGAGTCCTGGAAGAAACATTTCAATGTCTTCTACTGCATCAGCTGCATTGACAGCCTGGGAAGATGTTACATATTGGACCTTAAACTCAGCCTGGGGGAAGCTGTGGCAGAATGTGTCACTGAAAGTGACTTTGAAGGGTCTGATGCACAGGTAGTGGAGGAGATTGTGTCCATGAACAAGAGTATGGGTCTGGATGTTGATGGTACAGACATAGAGAGCTTGTTGAGGATCATAAGGAGAAGCTGATGACAGAAGAACTTGCTGAACTCCAGAGTGAACAACAGAAGGCACTTGTTGAGGAGCATTCCATTGAGGAAGAGGAGGACACAGAGGAGGTTACAATGATGTGATAAAATTCATTATGTAAAAAATGGAACAAGTGCCAGGATTTCTTTGAGAAGCACCACTGCAACATAACTGTAATGAACAGAGTGTTGAATCTGATGAATGATAATGTGGTCTCTAATTTTGAGAGGGTTATGCAGAACTGGAAAAAGCAAGTGACATTAGGCAGATTTTTCATCAAAATTGACCCTGCAGCTACGAGACAAAGAAGATAGGAAACGCAGAGGGAGATCTCCTCAAGGTCCTTTTGGAGGGTGAATCTTCCTCCAAACAATAACCTCCTCCCCATCCACCTTCCTGTCCTCCATGTCAGAAGTCACCTCAAGCAAGGTTAGTGTTACTGCTCTTTATACTTTACTATACTTTACTTTGTTTCATATTTTTGTGGTTGAAAATACATATGGTTCAGAATGGATTAACCTTATTTTCATTGAACCTTATGGAGAAATTAGATTTAGTTCAAGACCAATTTGTTTTGTGACCAGAATTGTGGAAAGAATTAAGTTTATGAACTGAGTTACTACTCTTATTGTATTGATGTTTATATTTTGTTTTATGTCCATTGGTGTTTGTCATGCAGTTGGATACTTCATAGTTTGGTGCATATACATTTACAGTTGTTATCTCTTTTTGTTGAATAGTTCCATTAATCAGTGTGGAGTGTTCTTCTTTTCATCCTCTGCTCAGCTTTGACTACTTTTTTGTCTACTTTGTCTGAAATTAGGAGAGCTACTCTTGCTTGTTTTGGGGGTCCTGTTGCATGGAATATTGTTTTCTATCCTTTGATTTGTAGTCTATGAATTTCTTTTTGAGTTAAATGTGTTCCTTATTTACAACATTCCATTAGATTTTGTTTCTTGATCCATTCTGTTCATCTGTGTCTTTTGGTTGGTGACTTGAGACCATTCACATTGATAATTACAACTGATGGATATTAACTTATTCCTGTCATTGTGTTATTTTCCAGTTAGTTTTCCTTTCTTTTCCTACTACTTAATATGTTGCCCTACCTGGTGCATTCCTTCTACTGGATCATTTGGCATTATTAGCTTCATTGTATCTTTCTAGGATATCTTTGAAAGTTTTTTTTGGAAGTATTAGTTTGGTGGTCATAATTTCTTTAGGTGCTCTTTTTACTGAAGAAATACCTCATTTGTCAATCAATTTTGAAAGCTACTTTTGTAGGATATATCAATCTAGGTTGTAAGTTGTTCTCTTTTGAGGCTTACAACACTTTATACTAAGATCTCCTTACTTTTAAGGATTGTATTGAGAAGTGTGCTGTTATAAGTAATTTGCTGTTTTTCTTTAACGGCTTTTAACATTCTGTTCTTATGTTGGATTTCTGGTATTTTAATTATGATGTGATGTGGAATGTTTTTCTATTTTTCTGGTCATGGCTATTTGGGCTTGTATATTTGTATGTTAAATTTTTTTTCCATCTGTGGAAAATTTTCTGCTATTTTGTAAACAAGCTTTTTATGTACTTTGTGCTACCTTCTGATTTTTTTTTTTTACTAATTCCAATTACTCCAGTCTTTCTCAAATCATCTAGCAGCTATTGGATATATTCATGTGCTCTTATTATTTTAAGGTATCTCTCATTAATTAACCATTAACCATATCCTTGTCTTCTAGATTTGACACACTTTCCTCACATTCACAGTCTTTGCTGCCCATATTTTCAATTGTATTTTTAGTATGGATTTCTGTTTGGAACTTTTTATTGACTCTCACTCTTTTCTATGCTGGACATTCATGTTTTGCATCTCTTTCTTTAATTGTTAGATTTTTATTAATGTCTTCTCTTCACTCACTGATCATTTGTTTCATTAGGATCATTATCTGTTTAGTTATATCTTCAAATTTGCCCAGCACGTTATTGATTTGTTTTGTTACCTCCACTGATATCTTTTCAGACATTCCCCCCCTAAATTGGCTTTGTGTGTTGGGATTTTTTGGAGTTATCTTGGTGCTTTGTCTTCTTCATGTTTCTCTTTTTTTGTTTGTTAATTTTCTGTGTTGGGGTTTTCTGGTTGATTATAGTGGCAGCTTTTTTACAGAAATATCCCCTGGGCATGGCTAACTATTGCTCTTTGCTTCTGTCCCAGGGCCCAGCTATCTCTGTTTATTTGGGAAGGGATGTTGGAGCTTATTTGGCCCACTACCCAGTTCTTTGGGTATGGGCTTCATTGTTGTTTATGACTCCCAGACAATCCAGATATTGTCATACAAAAACCCAATTGACAGAAACAACTGTTACCTTGGCTATAGTAGTGAAGTCAACAGAAAAATAGCATCGAATGTTAACTGGATACTGACTATCTTAAGGACCATTCATGAGGCACCCTTAACCAAAGGAAGGATATCTGTGATTTTAGTATGGCTACTTAGGCAACCCAGATATTGACCTACACTAAATCAGACTACTGATTTCCCCTGGATGTAGACAGTGGTTTGGGAACTCAAACAGATTACTTGACTCTATACCATCATATTCAGATCCAGCCCCTGCTGAATGTTATACCCACCAAACCTGTGAGTGTAATACAGGCCACCACAGAATACAGCCCCTGTGATCTTCCTGGCCTAAGCCTGACCTCCTCAGGGTAACTGTATCTAACCCTCACCCTCTGAGTCTGTCTCCTCTGGCTGACTCTGAGGTAGGGTACACTTCAGTCCTGGAGTGAAACTCTTCTGGAAGGTGGTTTTAACCTCAATGAGATAAGTCATTTATTTAGCTATCACCTCTGCCACCCTATTATGGGGATCTAAGGTGCAGAGCCAGATAGAATTTGGTAGTTTGACCCTGGTGGGTGGGGATGATCTCTTCCTTCCTATATGGGTGCAGGGGCAGAAGGGCAGCTAGCCCCTGACCTAAATTTAAATAAGAACTCTAGAATAAAAAGTTACCAAAGTATCTAGAGTTTAGATGCCCAATGTTAGAGAATCAGACTTGAGATTGGATCAATCTAAGTTTATCTCCACTCCACTAATTCAAAGCTATAAGCTCTTGTTTAGGAGCCAGCACATTCTAGTTCCCTCTTAAAATCCCAGCCTCCTCTTCTCCTTCATACTCCACTTAAATGTGTGTGGTTAGAAAGGAGTAAATGGCTGAGCTAGCTTCTCACTTCTTCTGAACCCAGGAGCTGCAGAAGTACTTGTGCAACTAGGACCTCACTCCAAGCTTGTCTCTGTGCCCTGAGCTGGGGGCAGCCCACTGGTTAGAGGATGAAGTGCTGCAGGGATTCCTGTAAGGCCAGTGTGTCTTTGAATGCTTCCTGCAGGGAGAACCTCTGCAAAAGCTGTTTCTGTGTGCTCCTGAGCTTTGCCATCTCAACAGTCAGTGTCTTCTGTCTCAAAAATGCAGAAGGGATGTTCACAGGGATTGTAGAGCTGTCTGAATAAGTGGCTCTGCCCCACCTGGCCTCTGTTTTCCATGTGGCCTTGCTACAGGGCCTGAACTATGTCCCAGTAATGCTACATGTTCCAAGCATTGGTGCTTACCCAAGTAAAGCAAAGCGAGCAATTAGGAAATAAGTTCTTCCATTGTCCCAATTAGTTATTCATGATCTTATTAATAATAAGGACCTTATATTTTTATCATTATTTTTACTATTATTACTTGACTACTATTAGTGAAAAATTTTGAATGTGGACTAGCACCAGCCTGTGTTCTAGCATTTGGGAACAGCTGTGCATGTGAGCCTGAAGCCTTCTTCAGCCCTGGCATTATGTGATCCTCAAAGAGATGGGGACAGAGATAGAAATTAGAGAATAGACTCTTGTAGTTGTCTTGGCATGAGGCCATGTGGTCTGGCTGTGGCTGGGGGTCAGAGAGAAGGCCATGGACCTGACAAAGAGAGTGAATCGCTGTGTAAATATTTATAGAACACCTCCCATGTCCTGGGAAGCAGCACCAGAACAGTGGTGTAGAAGTTTGCATTTGGTGCTTGAGTGCCAAGGTTTCTCTCCAGACTTCAGCTACTGCTTGCATGATTCAGCAGTTCACTGTATTATTGTCCTTAGTTTCCCATTTATAAAATGGAGATAATGGCAACATTTTATATCAAGAGGTATTCAGTAAATTGTAAAGTGCTAGTGGTAGCAGTTTATTTTCAAATGATGACAATGATAAAAAGAAGTTGATTTTTGGAAAGAAAACTAGGGAAGTATATTTTTCATATACTTACCTCTTGATTCAGTTAAGTAGTTCAATAGTGAAGGGAAAAGGAATTCACATTTTTTAAGTGAGAAGCACTTTAGAAAGGTTGGAAGAAAGGATACATGCAGTATTTTTAGTAGCTTAGGTATTTTATTTTTTGCAATTAAGCTTAACATTATATAATGAAAATGTACAAAGAATAATACTGAAATTTTGGGTTAGGTTCAGGTCAGATATATTCATTAATGAGGAAGGTTCAGAGGTGAATTTTGGAAATATCTTTAAGCTAGTTGACCAGAACAGCCATCTCTGAATATTATTTCACTTTGGAAGGTATTGGCATGCATTTGAATTAAATTCAGAGATTTTCAAAATTATTCCTAAAGAAAACTATTCTTACTTCAAACTAAAACAATTTTAAAAGAACTTTCCTTAACCTGAAATAATAATAAAATGTGTATTACTCAGCTTTCCATTACTGTAAAAACAAAAACAAAAACAAAAAAACCCTGCTAGGTCAACATCAAAAAGAGGAAAAATTTATTTTACCTCACGGTTTTAGAGGTTTTATTCCATGGTTGGTTGGCCCCCTTGCTTTTGAGCCAGTGGCAAGTTTGCATATTAAGGGGGAACCATGGTGGAGGAAACTGCTTACTTCATGGTGGTTGAGAAGCAAAGAAAGAAAGAAGAAGGGACTGGGATCCTAATATTCCCTTCAGAGGCATGTACCGATTACTTAACATCCTCCCACCAGGCCTCACTTAAAGAGTCCACAGCCTCCCCATAGTTCCACAGGCTGGCAACCAAGCCTTTCCGTGTGGACCTCTGGGGACCACTTAGCCAGATTGAAACAAATGGAAACAAGTCATTCTGTAAAGCGGCGCTGTACAAGTCACTGAAGAAAATACACGTAGACTTAACTATGACTTATTTGAAATGGAGGCTACTTTCTGTTCCTCAGTCTTGGAAACCAGGAGAACAACCTGTAGGCAGCTTTGGGTAAGGGTTGCCAAAACAAAGCTTAAGCAGCTGAACGTGGACTCCGTGGGAGATTCCTGTTGGAGCAGGTGGGAACAGGCTGAGAGAGGCTCACTTCCTGTAGCTACTGAGGGCTCAAACTGTGGTTCTTGCTCAAGTCCAGCTCCAGCTGTACTCTTGCCACAGCTCACAGGACAAAGCAAGGGGAGGGAGAGTCAGGGAGACTAAATCTAGCCTCAGATGCTCCAGCAAAAGTTTCCAGAGTAGTTTCACGACCATTACCATCTGTACCTTACAGGTTGTTGTCTTTGTGAACCAGCGTTCTTAGGATGATGGCTGTAGGAATACGTGTGTGTTTTAGAAATAGCCTAAAAATGTGGTGCTAATAAGTTTCTGCCAGAGTTGTTTAAGATGTTCATTTATTCAGCAAATATTTATTAAACATTTATTCCAGCTACTTTGTTTATTATTAGGAATATAACAGTAAATGGATTGGAGTTGCTGTCCTCAAACTGCTAATTTCTAGAAGGGAGATGAGAGATAAAATCACAGCCGCATAAGTGGAATAGGAATTTGGATTACTCTAGAAATATAACCCAGTTAGTGTTCACAGGTCAAGTGGCAGTGACATGTCAGTAGGCTGCTGGGCCAGAGGGGCACTTGGAGTTAGGTCATAAGCACTTGGGATGAGGTTGTTTACAAAGGACATTGGTGTCAGAGTGAGGAAGCAAGATCTCCAGAGGGCTGCAGTTGTAGTAAGATGAGAGTACTGAGTGTTTGAAAGCAACCCAGTGAGCCTTTTTATATACTCAGCAATGGTTATTGTGGAATTTCCTCTTGAGACATTGTGGATGGAGCTCATTTGCCCAATGGCCACAGCCAGAGAAAAGCTGGATGCTACTTGCCACACCTTTTCTGACCCTCTCTCCTCAAGAACCCACATGTGAGAGGCTGGTGGCTGAGCTCTGAGCATGTATGTGGCTGCACGTCCTTCCGGGACAGACAGATGCTCTCCATCTCCCAGTCATCTAAGACTAGACAGTGCTCCTGAGGATGAAAGCAGCAAATGTACCTCTCCTCCACAGGGGTGGGACCAAATACCAGACTAGGCCCTTTCCTCCTCTCCTTCTGGGGATGTGTGACTCAGAGGCAGTGACATCAGCCATGACTTCATCTATCTAGGGGAGAGGCCCTGTGCAGACTGAGAGCAAGGTTGGTTCCTGCCCTCCCTTCTCAATGCTTTGTCTTCTGGAGGACATTGTCATGGTCGGGCCATTGTTCCTGACACATTTAAATGTTTTTACCTACCTTACCCTTCTTTCTTTCTCATTTCCTTTGCCTGCCTTTGCCACTTTATTCATGTCTCCTGCTTAACCTATTCTTTTACTTCACCCCGTTTGTTTCTTTGTACATCTTTTGTTGTTGTTTTATTTTCTCTCCTGCTCATCTTCTTTTTTACGTTCATTTTATTTTTCCTTCTCTTTTGTCTGCTCTGTATATGTCAACTGGCCCTCCAACCTCCTACCTCTCCTCACTCCAAAATTCCTCTCAGGTTGTTTCTGTCCTAACGTTCCTAAAACAGTATTCACAAAAATCACCCTCTGGTTAAGAACTGATGAGGCTCCTATATCTGACCTGAATGTCTAATACAAATCCAGATTTCTGTCTCACTACCTCTCTCCCTATGTCTCAGACTGACCTCCTCATGAATGCCACTGACACTGCCGCATCTTGCACTGTTGCTCAGGTACCTGCCACAGCCTGGACTGCCTCTGTCCCCATTCTAATTTCCTTACTCTTTGTCATCTCTGCACATCTAGATGAGGTACTGTCTCTAGAGTGAGTCCTTTCCTCTATCTTCTGCACATGGCAGTGTCTTTCCCTCATGACTACACAGAATACTTAGTTTATAAATCAGGGATTTTAGAACTTACTCTGTACCACTTATACATTTATCCTGAATATTTCCTACAGGCTGGTTCTTTGCTCCACTTAGCCAATACATAACTTGAAGTTTGGGACCAGGATTTAGTGATGGGCTCCAGGTTTACCTTTCAGCACTTGCATAGGCCCAGATTCTCCAAATTAATGGATCCAGTGGCAGTTCTAGTAATGCAATAGCCTTGGCATATTCTGCTACCACTTCTCCAGAGCCATACAGCACGGGTGTGTATCCCAGCTGTAGTACTTCATAGCTGTGTGGCCTTGAGCAAGCTGCTTAGCTGCTCTTTATTTCAGTTTCCACACCATATAGTATTTTCTGAAGATCCTAACAGCACCTGCACCACAGGGGTGCTGTGGAATCGACTGAGCAAACGTATGTGCCGTAAACTGTTTGGCCAGCACGCAGCACACAGCAAGCACTTCTGAATGACTCTTCGTTTTATTACCTAGTATGCCAGTTGTACCACATTTTTCCTTCTTTGAAGTCTGACTCACCTTAGTTTAAACCGTGGCTCTTCTACTGTTTAGCTATGCTTGCTGACCAGCAGACACCTAACATCTTCAGGTCTCTGTTCATTTATGCCAATGTTTAACTCACAGCATTCTTGCTGCGCTTGAATTCATTTTGGTGAGGTTATACTTCTTGTCTTGGCACACCTCCAGTCAGTGTTAGTCTCCTCTGTAGTCACTGCTCTTCTCTGTCTTCCCTACTTGACTTTTAGCTCATTTGGGGGGGAGTATAATTTATTCATTTGTATTCTTAGAGTTAACATGAAACATTTTTCAAATGAAATGTTTATTGACCATGGAACAATGTGTATCAGCTCGTTTGTGACCAGATGTGTGCTAGGATTGCTAGGAGAAGATGAAAGGCAGGACTGTCCTGGCTAGTAACAGTTCAGAACCCTCCTCAAGAATCCTTGACAAAAGATTCAAAACCTGCCCCTACGTAGTATAGTTTTTGTAACATTGGCTTCATCGTAAGGAAGAGGCTGCATAGTTTGCATCTTGTGCTGCTGCTCAAGTCATGAAGGAACTTCTTGGTTGTGGCCCTTGTTCCTACTCAACAGGAAATGACAGTGGAATACTGCAACAGTTGCCTAAATGAACAGGCAGATTGTCCATACCCAAGGAGGCCCCAAAGAAATAAAGGAATGTCATTGGTACAGTAAAAAGATCACCCATCTTTTCTGGGATGGGGATGAATAGTTTGCTTTGAAGGACATTTGGGGGAAGACGGGGGAGAGGCATCTGTGTGAACCGGTTTGGAACTGACAGAGGGGTGTCCTCAGATGTCCCAAAGCATCCAACTTGATGGAGTGCTCTTCCTGCCACAGCCCCTCGCTCTGTTGGTGCTTGGCAGCCATTCAGTATGCTGTACTGACCCAGCAGTCCAAGCCAGGAAGTGAATGGATCCATTTTGCAATTAAAATGAAACTTCTCCAAAGGACCTGCTCAGCCTAAGAGGAGAAATTTATCTTCCTGGCAGTCAGGCGTGGCTAGAGTATGTCTCTGCTCTTAAAACAGATTTGAGAAAAGCCATTAACCTGAGTGAAAAAAGAGCAACTAGGATGGTTCTTACTCACAAGCTCATTCATTTATCCATTCATTCCTTATTTTCATTTCCACAAACCCTTATTTAGCTTGTACATCTCTGCTCATTCATTCATTTATTCATTCATTCAGCAAATGATATTTCTCATCTATACATCAGTCACAATGCTAGATCCTAGGAGTAGAGTTTAGCAAAAACACAGTTCCTGCCTCCTTAGAGCTTTCAATCTATTGAGAGGAGCGGACATGTGCACAGATGATGAGAAAGGGCTAATAGGGCTATTTGCAGTTTCATAGGCCACAGCATGGAAATATCCAGCTCCACTTAGATCAGACAGGGATGATTTCATGGAGTGAATAATGCTGGAGTTGCATCTTAAATGGTGAGGCCATCTGTGCATCTTGCGCACATGCACCATGTTGGTTCTGTTTCTCTAGAGTCTGACTTATTTATATAGGGGGTGAAGAAGTGGGAACCTCTTCATGAATTGACTTTTAATTTAGAGTAGAAGGATAATTGGATGTAAGGAATGAGAGGCAAGAAGAAATATATGGTTCCCTTGGTAACTGGAACAATCAACGGAAAATCAAGGAGGAAAGCATTTGGGGGAAGATACAGTCTCTCCCTGTCTTAGACATGTTGAGTTAGAGGCATAGATATGTATGCAACAGGCATGTCTCAGAGGAGCATCTAAGCTGGAGTCTGAGATTTGGCACATTGTCCACCTTGAAGTGGGCTGGAACATAAGAGTAGTTGAGATTACCCAGGAAGCATGTGGACAGTCAGAACAGCATTTGGCTGAGGCACAGGCCCTGGAGAACACACACATTTCAAGACTCATGAAAGAAAAGGACCTCATCAAGGAGACAGAAAAGCAGTGATGAGAAGGGGTTCAGGTGGATGAGATATTAATGAAGATGTCCTCACTTCTGCACTTGTCCACATCTACTTCCGTGTCTGACAAGACCTTACTCTTCTTGAAGCCTGCTCTTCACATTAGACCCACCTCCACAGACAATACCACTATGAAAGAATTGAGTTATCTGGTTTACTCTGCACTGCCCACCTGGATTTTCTGCATTTTTTTAATGCTTTAGAGAAGGGGAAGCCAGAACTAGCTCTAGGCTGGACTTTAGAGATAGGCAGTTTAGCCTGACTTTCCATTTATCTGTCATGTGATGTTGAGGAAATCCCAATCTCTTTCTGGGCATTAGTTTCTTAATCTGCAAGGTTAGGTTTATAATTTTTTGCCTTCACTGCCTTAAGGAATTATACAGCTCAGATGAGATCATGGATGTCAAACTGCTTTGAAAAATGTGAAGATCTGTACCAGAAATGAGTAAATCTTGTTGACATGTTTTATTTAATGTTCCCAGCATCCTTTGAGGCACATGCTAGCAGTGCAGCATTTGTGGAAACTGGGGTTTAGAGATACTAATTTTCCTAAAGCTATGCATCTGGGAAATCAAACTCAGCAATCAAACTCAGATCTGCTAGACTCTGAAGCTCTTAGACCCCACATACTGTTAGCCTTATTTTCCTAAAATGCATGGTGGTATCACACTGGTGAGCAGAGTCTGCTTTGCTGAGTCTGACCAGTTGTCATGCACATGATGACATTCTTATGGTCCAAAGTCAACTCTCATGTGGATGATGAGTTTACTTTTCTGTATAACACCAGGCCTCCAGAAGATGTGGGGGAGGGATGCATATAAATCCAGTTTAATCCAGTTTTTGAAAAATCAATTATACAATGGAATTATTTCATCTTACAAATAAATTATGTGATGGCACAATTAAATTCTTCTCTATTGGAGATAATGTATCTTGTCAATTCCGATTTTTGTGGCTTACGTGATTCTCAGCAGTAGCAGAGATATTTATTCTATTTGACCTTTAGGATTCAGCTCAAATCTCTCCACTATGAAGCCTATTCTAGCACTCCAGCCCTAAAGCCCTTTCCCTTCCCTGAACCCTGTCTGTAATTACTCATTGAGGCAGATATATGGCCACACAAAAATATTATGATAAGGTTATGAGGGTGACTCATCACAAAATCTTGGTATCAGACTCATTACATTATTGTCATACATCATTTTAAAATCACCTTTCCTTTAAGCACATCTTTCTCCAGCTTCATAGTAGCTTTCTTTTGAAAGGGCCTGGATTTAAATTTCTTTATACTTCC
Organism: Heterocephalus glaber; assembly: GCF_053883595.1. Lineage (NCBI taxonomy): Eukaryota > Metazoa > Chordata > Mammalia > Rodentia > Bathyergidae > Heterocephalus > Heterocephalus glaber. The sequence goes on along the minus strand of NW_028258299.1, from coordinate 9,720,583 downwards.
TGTAGCTTTTTGCATTTTTTTTCATGACTTGTCTTTTGCCTTCCAGACATTTGTCATTTTGAGGTAGATTTAACGTACATGAACATGTAATTCAGACACATTGTGGGGTGGAAGGACTGCTAGAAAAGGTGGCATATGAGCTGAATTTGAGTTAAGGGTAGAGATTTGTTCAGGGAATAGGCGAGAAAGTCAGTCCAAGTAGAGGCAGCAGCCTAAGCAGAGGCACAGACATATAAAAGAGTGTAATGTGTTTGGCAGTTAAAGAAATGAAGCGAGGGCAGAGTGGAGAGTGTTAGCAGAGAGGCCATGGGAGGTGTGCCCAAGAAGTAGTCGTGATAAGAAAAATGGCCACATTGGAGTCTGCTTGTTGCAAATCCTGAGAGCTATACTAAAGAATTAAAATGTGGCTCTAGGTCATGAGGAGCGATTGGACAATTTTAAACAAAGGAATGGAATGGTAAGTCTTAAATTTTTAGAAAGATAGCTCCAGTAGCACAAACCCCAGGTGATCTGCCTGTCAACCTTGAAGCATTTCTAGGGTTTGGTCTCTGTCTCTGTGGATAAGGGTTTGGAACATGGCAGTTGTTTCATTCATTCTGAAAAGTTTCTGATCATGGCTTAGGATCCACTCTGTTTTCCGTATCATTTTTCTTTTGAGAATGACACCGAGGATTAAGTTTCTCCTGAAACATCTTTCCTCTCTGGTTTATCTGATGCCTTAATTTGGAGTCTTGAACATAGAATGTGGATAAAGTTTTTCTTTTTCAGGAATGGTTGTCCTGGAAAGAAACATCATGAAACTTGAAGTGCACAGGCAGAATCATTTATTGAGTAGAGAATGAGGGAGCTCTGTTCCCTCTCTTTATTCACTGCACACCACAAATAGGCCAGCCAGAATCTCTTTGCAGGATATAATCAAATGCTTGAGGACTTTTGTTTAAAGGGGCACCCGTTTTCTCATGGTATTCCTGGACCCTGGTGCCATTGCAGTAGCTGCCTCATTTCTCTCACTATCTTCCTGGGTGTCTAGAAGCAGCAGAAACGTGACAGCTTCCCAGGACATTGCGTGGGCGGGAAAAGGTGAAGGCTCCTCAGCTGTGCCCTGAGGCTGACAGGGCAGTTGAGCCTGACTTGAATCTTGGAGGTAATGACTCTACCCCAACCCTCTGCTGAGACCTGCAGGTGTGTGAACTTTGAGCAGTAGCCTCCTCCCAAGAAGTGTTGTGGTTTTATGAGGTAATAAACAGTATCTTTTTAAAAAATCTATTCTCTCTGGTTGTGTTCAAGCTGGGGGTTGCTTAACTCAAAGGATTATTATTGGAATGCAGAACTTTTAGTGCCAAGACATACACCCCAAATCAGTGCTGATTCTTTATTTCTTGAAAAGATTAGTTTTTGTTAGTTGCTTGGTAACTAGAAGACAGAAATACTTAACTCATTCAGCATGGAGAGCTCCTAGTTTGGACAGGACTAAGCTAGCACAAGATGCACAAATGATGGCTTGAGTTGAGTGGTTTCTCTGTGTTCTTTATTATAACCCATACTTCATTTGTGCACAGAAGGTGTTGTTAGGTAAATGGAGGTGAAAAAAATTGCCTAAAACTGCAATCTATAATGGCTGAAATTTTGATACTGTTGTTTGGAAGGGCTTTTGTTTTTTGTTTCTGGTATAAAGAATGGCAGTAGCTTCCATTATCACATTCCCAGAAGGCCAGTTCTTCTAGAACTGGGAGCCTCAGGGCAGTCACTGAAGCACAGTAAAGGGAAAGAACACTGCTTTAGAATAGATCCCCTGTGTGACTTGGGCTGAGCCCCTGGGTCTGACCCTCAGTGCCTACATGCTTGGTATGAAAATATGACATTTTGCTTGACACCTCAACCACCTGAGAATCACATGAGATGAGGCATATGGAACACTGTTGTAAACTGTTAAGGAAATAAGAGGATCCAATAGTTCCAAGAATAGAATTAACTTAGCAAGGTTGAAGCCCTTGGCTAGTATCGCATTGGTTGGGGAAGAGGAAGGACAGAGATTTTTCTACAGAGCTGGAGGAAAAATCTACTTAGAGGAACCAATCAGGCACTTGTTACCAAAAGCTCTTTGCTTTAGGTAGCCCAGTGAAGACACTGCCTGAGACTCTCATGGATAGTCAGGCAGCATCTCAGAGTGAGGGATCAGGCTTCCAGACATACTCTCATCCAAACTCTTCTCCTCTCTCTGCTGGCTAGTCTCCAGACTTTGATTTTGTAGAGGAAGCAAGAACGCTGCACACTTCTCATTTGAGACCATATGCACTCTTTAAGGATACCTTATTTATCTAAAAACATGTTGGTTTTGATTCCTCACCTTATGGAAAGGTTTACTTGGATCTCTGGTTTTGATCAATGAAGCTGGTGTGGTCTCAGGAAGAAAGAATCCTCTGGATCCCTCATTCCTTCTCCCTTCAGTGTGTCTCCTTTTGACAAAAGGTTCTCTTGGAGATGTTCCACTTGGGTTCCACAGCATTTGTGTGGCTACAGCCTATATGCTGTCATTGTGCAAGGTCTTTAGTGCCTCCATATTATTGTAATCAAAGCAGTTGTTTCTCAATCTAGGAAAGTGGTTCAGCTTTGGCTGGAAGCGCTGGTTGTTGCTTAGTGGTTTGCTGGTTCTTGCCCGGTGACTGGCCTTGGATTGCTGGAACTCTTAGAAGGAAGCTGCCCTTTCTCCTTCCTGACCACTGATCCCTACAACCATAAAACACATGGAAATAGATTTTTGAGACTGTCCAAAATACACACTGGTAGCTTGACTCACATTATTTCAAATGTTACCATTTTGTGATTGTGGCATTTTAATATTTAAAAGTCACTGCTGGTTCATAGCTGTGGTAGGCATATTTTGTTAACTTTAAGTATTGCTTTATTTAATGTTAAGATGTATTCAAAGAGAACTTTAGGATAAGTCCCTTTCTAGATATAAGCTCTCACACAATTGCTCAGGAAATTGGAACAAACAAAATTAACAGAATGGGCTCAATACTTTGACTTCTATGTATTCACCTTTTGATATTGTTGTTTTAATAGGACTATGCACTTGGGATAGTATGTGGATATCTGAGTTCAGATAGCAGTGATAGGAAATCATAAGTAGGAAAAACTCACAGAATTTGAGAGCACACATAGGTAATGCCCAGGCATATGATTGTGAAGTTGATATAATGCACAGAATTCTTTTGTGTTGCTCTGAGGAAGTGACCCATGTAGAAGCGCTTTATAAATTCTATTTTTTAAATGTTTTTTGAGACAGGGTCTCTCTGTAATTCAGGCTGGCCTTGAACTCACTATGTAGTCCAGGCTGACCTTGGACTCCCAGTGATCCTCCTGCCTCAGCTTCCCAAGTTCTGGGATTGCAGGCATGCACCACCACATCCAGCATAAATTATAAACCCTCTCCCAGGATAGGGGCTAGATGGAGAAACTGAGCAGCTTGCCTGGTAATTTTGTAAACATTTATTGAGTACCTACTGTGTTTTGCCCTTTAACACGTACTGGAATCTGACTCTTGGAACTTCTCCATTGTTGCATTTAGGTTCCTCAAAATAGCCCTCCTGCTTATGATCAACTCTTTTAAAGCTGCTTCTAGAATAATTGAAATCAGGACATAAAGAATTACCTGAGAAGTGGAAAATATTTTTGCTACTTTGTCTGTCTTCTTTTTCCTTTGTTCTTTCCCTCTAGGTGCTCTTGAAAAGTAGCCACTTCATAGTTTCCAAGTTCATCTCACATCCAGTTCCATTCATAGGTGGAAGTTAAGTGGCCACATTTGGATTCTGGGAGAAGGAATCTGATTGACTTAGCTAGGTCACATGTCTATCCCTAGTCCAGTAAAATGCAGTAGTAAAGACATAAGTGTTACATAGTTTCTACTCCACAACTAAAAGTCTTCTTTGTCGTGCATGAGAAGAGGAGACAACAGTTATCATGGTAAACAACTGACAAAGTCCTAGGCCTCACAGAGCTTATCATCTAGGAGGAGAGAAGTCATTACACAGATAATTGTGAGGTGATATGACAGACCTAACTTGGAGTAGGAGATCCTGGACATCTTCCCTAAGGGATGGTGGGTAGGATTAGTAAAGGAACAGGAGGACAAGGATCCTGGGGAAGGTAAGGAATTAATTTTTCAGATAGAATTAGCAGAGGCAGGGAAAAGCCAAGCAGCAAGAAAAAAATCTGGCCATTTGCAATGTGGGAAAAAATAAATCTGGGAAATTTTTACAATAATGGCTTAATTATGTGACTGTTCTTTTTGGGTTAGATTGGAAGTTCTTTGAGGGAAGACCATCTTTTATTTTGCCTAGTTTGCCTGTGGAATTAGTATGTGGAAAATTTTACATGGCAGGGCACATTATATCCATTGGGTATCCTCTTGCCATTCACTGGGAAGATGGATTGCATATCCACATGGAGTATGCTTTCTCCCCCTGCAGGTTGGCAAAGAGGGATAAAAGGGAAATTAGGGTCACTTTGGAAGGGTAAATAATTGCCATTTTTTCCCTATATGTGTACTATTTTTACATCATATTTTCCCCTGCCCCCCTCCTCCCCTCCTCCAATGCTTGAACAGATGTTTTAATGGACATTGTTGGCTGTATTTTTGTTTTGAAAATTTTAAAACATTATTGAAAGAAGAGAAGGCTAGAAAAAAACCCATAATTGATTCTAATATATATTTAATTTGGCAGAACTTGAGAGAGACTTGCTGGGATAAGGCGGGACACTTCTTTGATCTTCCAGACTTTTTATCATGGAAGGCAACAGGTGTCACAGCACGGTACGTTACTTCCAAGTTGGATTTTATTTGTGCCCTTCCATTCTCGGGTGTCTGTACATATATATTGCTTTCTTAACTCTCTTTGACTGGACGTACTGTTTGTACATCTGCATGTGATTTTGCATACTTGGAACATCTTGAATCTATCTTCCACCTCCACTGCTCATGCCCAAACACCAGTGTTCCTCTGAGGCCTGGCATGTGAGTTTCTGAGCTAAAGACCATTCATTAAAACTGGACACATTTGAAGAAGATATGAAAAATCTAGAGTGAAATGTGACTGTTTTTCCAAAGGCACTTTTAACATGATCAATATAAAAATATATATGTATACCCTTAAAATTAGGACAGAGTATATTTTTCAAGGAAGCTGATTTTAATGGGGTATATGTGGTATGAACTTATTTTGCTTTTTATATAGATGTGACTCAATAATCCCCTACTGTGGAGGCATGTGTATTGAAATTTAACAACCATTTTACAGTAAATTATAAATGTTGAAGTATATGTGACGTGACGGATTTTTACAGAATACTCATTGAGTGTAAAATCCTCACTGCTGTATAACAAAATGGGTGTGTTCCTGAGTGTAGATAGGTTGGACACAAAATGAGTGTAGATAGACAAGTTGGACTTGGAATCTCTAAGTATGACAAATCCGTTGTCATCTTGACCTTAGATTTAAGGGGTGCACCAGGGTGGGAAGGCTCCTCAACTTGAAAAGGATTTAGAATTTGGATTATGCAAACCTGAGATGAAGAGGATTAGTTCCCAGAGGACAGATAAGTCTGTGTAACTTAGGGGACAGGTATTGTGCCTTAAAGTCAGTGCCTTCAGGTGGAGGCAAGTCCTCCCCATTTTCCTTATTTAAACTCAAGGGATGTTGGAATTAGCAGCGCCATTTCCCCTGTGCTGCTCCTGTCTATCCTGTTTTGTAGGGTTGGGATCTTTTCTTGTGGTCAGTTGATAAGAGTGTAGAGTTCAACAGCAGAAGCTTCCAGAAAGAGATAGTAGAGGATGTTTCACAAGTGTGTCATTCTTCATGTCACTCCCAACATTCATCCAGTGATGCAATTGTTAGCCAAAAATCTCAGTGTGGAGGGGACCCTGGTGTGCATGAATCGAGCCTTAGCAAACCTTAAGTGCTCACCTATCAGGCAAGCGCGTCTTGGAGGTGTGGCCTTATCTTTGCCTTAGACAGTGCAATTAGCCACCATTACAGTGTTCACCCCCAGAGAAGGCAGTGTGTGCATATGCCTGAAGACCTTGTCTTGAGCATTTCTCTTTTGGTGTGACATGGTCTGAAGTTATTTCTGAGAGGAGTTATTTTTTTTTCTTCTACTTTTATGCAGCAGTGAAAGAAACATTTTGATAATTTTACCCAAAGAGATCTCTTAGTCAAAGCATTCGCAGTAGTTGTCTATTTGCAGGCCATTGGCCTACAAGTCTTGAGGACTCAAAAATGGAGTGAGAGATAGAGGAGGATGTGGCTTTCCTCCTCTTTTTTGGGGGGGGCGGTGTCACCTAGTGCTTTGACTTCCTCTCTGCTTTACTCTGATGGCTTTGAATGTTTACATGTCCACTTCCTGGTGTCTGATGCCATATTCAGCACTGAGGAGAGGGCTTTGTGAAGAGCTCTGGCTCAGATGGACTTAAATGAAATGGCACACTGAAGTCACACTGCGACTTGTATTCCTCACTAGCTGTGTGACTTTTAGCATGTCTCATCTCTTCTTTTGAGTCTCACTTTCCTTAGGATATCTACCTACAAACTTGTGAGAGTTCTATTATGGCAATTTTCCTAAACTACCCTAATTATAAGAATTACCCAAATCATTATTCAAACCATACATCTCTAGGAGTTGTAGTTTTCAGTCTACTGAATCAGAATCTCCCTGGCAGATCTGAGAATTTGTATGTTTAACAAATACTTTTATGGTTAGGTTCATATTGGTCAGATTAGTTTGAACAATATACAGAATATACATAAAAGTTGTATGTGACTCTGAGATGCTCCATGTCTGTTAGAGATCGGAAGTATTTTAAAGGCCCAAGGAATTTAGTGACTTAAAAATTGGAAGGCTTCTTGTTGACCTATCAGAACATATTTGGAATCCTCCACCCCTATCTATGACAATGTCAGACCCTGAAGAAACAGAACGTTTAATGCTCAGAAAGGATTTATTTGCCATCCATCATTTCTGCCATTTTTTATCAGCTATGATGGTTATTCTGTTTTCATCAGAACAAATTATCCTTTCCCTTCCCCCAACCCTGTCCATACTTACAAGCAAGTTCTGTGGCCTCCCTTCCTGTCTCCTTCTCCTGTAGAGCAGATTCTTCAGATCTTGGGCACCAGACACCAAATTTCTCTTGCAAAGTGGTTGCCCATTCCTTGGCTCACTTCCAGCTTACATTTGTCTTGTCTTTCTTCTATTTACTCAGTATCTTAGTTTTTTCCCCTTCTTTATTCTAACCTGCATGATCAAGATGAAAGGGCAATCCCCCCCTGAGCTTTCTAGATTGCAAATAGAGATGATGACAGCACCCACTCCATGATGTTATTGCATGGGCTTGAGATACCAGATAAGCTTTTAATAATGTTACTGAGAAAAAATTTAAAGGAAACAACTCCTTTTAAAAATTTCCTTTCTGAGTTAAAAGCATCATAGCACAGTGATATATGCATACCTGTGTTTATATCAGCACAATTTGTAATAGCTAAATCTCGGAAACAGTCTAGATGCCCATCAACAGATGAATGGATAAGGAAAATGTGGTTTTCATATACAATGGAGTGCTACTCTGGAATAAAGAAGGATAAACTTGAGACATTTTTAGGTAAATGAATGCACCTTGAGACCATAATTTTAAGTGAAATAAATCAAACACATATGTTTAAATATCACATTGGGGGAGGGGGGAGAAGGAAAGGAAAGAAGGAAAAAGAAAGAAAAAGAATCAAAGGAAAAAAGTGGGAACAAACTGGAAACAAACCTTTTGTAAATGGGGTGGGGAAGAGAGGCTAGTGGGTGGGGAGGAGAATGGGGAACAGAAGAATTAAGATATATTACTATTACGTACAGGTACAAAATTACCTATGATGAATGTGATCAATATATATGACAAATATACACTAATAAAAAATAAAGTGTAAAAAATTTCCCTTTCTCTGTGACATTTGGCAGGGAATCCTTACATTAGGTTTCTTGCATAGTGGTGAGAGAGAAACCTTTGTGGTCGGACTGACCCAGGTTCACGGTCTCTACTGTACACTGTGAGAACCTGGAACAAATAATTTATCTCTGTAAGCCTCATTTCCTCAGTAACTTCTCAGGGTGATTGAGAGTTAAAAGTACTGGGGAAAAATATATGCATATAGTATTTAAATAAATAAAGGGTTTTTAAAATAAAAAAACCCACTACTTGTTCCCTCTGCTAAAATAAGAGAAACACAGTTCTAAAATGGAATGAGTCAGTGCCAAAACCCCTTAGGCAGGGGAGCAGAGACTTGGCATCCTCTGGCCCAAGGAGAAGTTAAAATTTGGTGTTCATTTAGCTCTTACATGTGATTGTTTTGGGTGGCTTTGGTAAAATGAGTGCCAGAAAGGCTACAGGGTGTTTTTCCTTTTTGTTTTATTATTCTAGCAGAATCCAGGATAACAAAGTGATTAGATTTCACCTTGTTTTAAAACTTTCAAACTTGTTTTTGGCACTGATAGTGTATAAGAAATCCTCCTTTTTTTCCTCTCCTTCTGTTTTTCTCTCCTCCACCTTTTATTCTTTTTTTATATATTTATTTTTTTCTCTCTCTCACTAGTTGTTTTCATTTTCCAAAATATGGAAGCTACTTTTGCTTATCAAGGTTACTGAGAAAATCACCACCAGGCCTAGGGTTGATTTGTAATTCAGCTCCATTCTTTCTGTTATATTAATGAAAATAATTACTGCTATTTTTCAATAACAATAATGGCAATTATCATTTACTGAATGACTTCCTTTTCTCTGTACTAGGCATATTAACAAATGCTAACTCCATTACTCCTCAACTACCACCTATTAAAGCAGGTGGTGTTGCCACAATTTGACAATTCAAGAACTGAAACAAAACCCCTTAGTAATTTACCACATTCTAGCCAGCAAAGGGGTAACTGTCTAGAACATGAGAAACAGTCAGAAATTTGAATAATAAAAGTTTGTATACTCAGACAAACCGTATATAAATATAAATACATATTCTCCCTCTAAAGAGATTTGAGGTGACTGGTAATAAATAGCATGAATTCAGGTCTGGGGGTGTAGCTCAGTGCAGGCTTATGAAACCCGAGGTCCTGGGTTCAGTCCCCAGCACCAGAAGAGAAAAGCATCAACAAAACACTCACATGATGAAAATGTAAAAGAATCAGAATGGATTGAATATATTAGTAGGGTAACTGAGTTGATGATGAGAGCTTCATAAAGCTGTACTGCTCTGTATAATTACTAATAGATTTGTTTTCAAGCTTCCTAGTGGCTGGCCCACAGGGAGAGCATGACAAGATTAAGTGAGAATCAGATGAAATCCTGGTTGCTGTTCAGAAGAAGCAAAACTTTTTCTAACATTGGGGTCTGAGGGAAATTTCTCTTGTATTATTAAGGGTTGACAACCTTCTGTACATTATTTAAAAGTATGTTCTATCAAATTCAATTATAATTTCATAAAAAACTTTATTTTAAAATAGTTTAAAATGTACAGGAAAGTTACAAATTTGGTACAGTGAATTCCCCCTCTTATTAATGTCTTATGGTCCATTTGTCACCATTAGTAACCAATATTGATTTATTATCATGAACTAAACTACATACTTTACTCTGAGTATTAATTTTTTTTTTTTTCACATAGTGGGCTTTCTTTGCTCCAGGATCCCATCCAGGAAAACTACATTTAGTCATGTCTCCTTAGGGTCCTCTTGACTGACAGTTTCTCAAATTTTCCTATTTTTTTTTTTTTGATGACCCTGACATTTTAGAGTTCTGGTCATAGTTATGCACAGTGTGGATGCCCCTCTATTGGGATATTTCTGATGTTTCTGTCATGATGAGACTTAGTGTATTCTGGGGAAGAAGACCACATTACCATTCTCATCATATCGAGGCTACCTATATGAGTATGACACATCTCTACTGGTGTTGACCTTATTACCCGTGTGTCAAGTTTCTCTCCCTCACCTCTTCTATATCATATTATTTGGAAGGAATTCAGTGTGCATAGCTCACACTTAAGGAAGGAGTAGGAGGTTATGTGTTTCCTCATTTAGGATGGAATAGTCAGTCACATGTATTACTTTGAAACAATTGTATGGAAGAATTTTTTTTCAGCTAACTTATTTTCATGGTTTTAGAGTAAATGAAATTGATAACCAGGCTCTTAGTTTCATCAAGAGACACTCTGTAAGTTTGGTTTAGAGGTTACATGTCAGAATTTCTGAGATACTTCCATGGCATGTAGAAATACAGGGCTGAATTTTCTAAAAAGTTTATTTTCCCTGATACTACTTTGTAAGATATTTATTGGTTTCCCTTTTCCTGTCCCCTCCACTACTGCTATGTACAATTCTCTGTAGGTTGTAGTAAATATCCTTTCTTCTACTTTAAGAAGGTGAAATTATAGTTTTAAGAAACTGTAATTTATTTTAAGATAGCAATTATTTTCCTGTTTTGTCTGGTTCTCTGTGTTTGGGGTTTATAAGGGATATTACTGCATTGCTATTTTTCTCATGATTACTTGCTAATCTGTTAGGAAATGATTATGGTTAGGTTATTGCCGTGTAACAAATTTCTAAATCTAGTTTCCAGGATCTCAAAAATGGCATCATTATTTAAACCCTTATTTCACTAGTTTAAAAAGAAAATTTAAATTGGAAATCTGCTTTGTACAATGCATTTTTACTTGTTCTATTTCTATTGTATTTTTGCTATCAATAAATATTAGCTGAAAATAATACCTATATACTGTTCTATTATGGTAGTACAATGTGTCTGTATCAATTTTGCCCACTTTTTAGGCTTAAAATAGAATTGTTATAGTTTGGATCAGTAATGACCCCCTAATTAGGAGGTAGGGCCTTGTTGTACTCAGGGTTTTGGCAAGGGAATACATTTAATACTGGGCACATAATTTATAGGATTATTTTATGATATTTACCCAAAAAGTCAAATATGGAAGAGTGCAAGAGATTAGCCACACACTAGAAGCCTAAGGAATCCAGCCAAGAGCCTGGATACTAATATATAGAATTTTGACTTACTGGATGTAGCTCAGAAGGTGATGCTTAGCATCATTTACATATTCAGGTGTGTGTATCCATGCATAGATGTGAACGAGGTAGGGAGAGCAGATGTGCCTACCAGGTCTCACATCTGGGACTTTACTCAGCAGTCAAAATGCAGATCTGTTCAGGGAAAATCTACCATTTTAACCACTTTTAACTGTACAATTCAGTCGCACAGAGTAAACTCACAGTGTCATGTAACTCTCTCCACTACGTCCAGAACTTATTCATCACCTCTAACATAAACCATACTCATTGAGCAGTACCTCCCCATTCTCTGCTTCCCGTAGCCCCCATTAACCTCTGATCTCCTTTGTGTCTATTATGAATATGCCTATTCTAGATAATGCATATAAGTAGAATCATACAATATTGGTACTTTTGTGTCTGGCTTATTTCATTTAAATGAACCTTGAGGCTACCCAGAATCACACCAGAACACAATCAGAAGGTTTTATTCCCAAGTCCATAAGACAGTCCACTGTCAGAGAGCCAGCCTGGGTGGGAAACAAACCATAGAGTCTGTAAAAGATTGAGGTGTCCCATTCATCCTGAGAGAGGCCTTCTTGGGTCAGGAAAAGGACCCCTAAGCAAAGCATAATAATGTAGCTCCTATTCCACCCACTGCTTTCCCTCACACAGTAAGAAGACCCTTCTAGGTTTCAGCTCTATTACCTGGAAAATGAGATCTAACTTTTTAACGTAACACCTTGACAGTTTCAAAACATTTTGAACAGAGACTACACCATCAGACCTATTTGTAAATGAGGACTCGGATTTCAAGATCATTCCACTTTATCATATTGAAAGAGAAAATGAGATTAAATTCTAAAAGTGACTCAAGGTCTCAGAGAAAATTGTTAAGTAAAGAAAAAGCTACATTGCTGCTTAGTTTGAAAATTATAGCTGTGCTGGCTATCATCTTTCAGGCATCCAAGATTCATGTCTAGCTGTGTGAAGTGGAAAGCTGGAAAAGAACTGTATAGAAATCAGATACATTCAGACTAGAGGTTTTGAACAAAGAGTGCGTATCCTGTCCCTAGGTTCACACATTTTAACTATTTCCCAAAGGACAGAGTTAGATTCTTATTCCTTTCTCTCCAGATTTACCGTACTGATGAAAAGTAAAAGTAACCTTGATTTTCCTCAGGTTTTACCTCAGTGTGCAGACAGAGCTACAGGCAGTGATATGGCAGAGAAGCCTCAACAGGCTTGGGTCCCTGAGGACCTGGGCCCTGACCAGCCTCGGGGAGGAGCCATGCCAATAGCCCTCATTCTCCCTCCTGGCCTTGGCTGGCCCAGGGTGGTCTATCTTCTTGCCCTCCCTGAACTTTCAGCCACTGAACTGACTGGCCTAAGGGCTCCCTGGCACCTACTGATGCCTTCATACCCATGACAGCACTAGACCCCAGGTGACTCTCCCTCCACCCCTCTCTGAACCCCAGTCCCATCACAGGAAGCCAAGATAAAACTCTCAAACCCCGAGGACTTGGGGAAGAAAGCTTCAAACACGTTTACTTGTTTCAGAAAGGCCCACCCTTTCTACCCACCCACAAAATATTTACTAAATTTGAATTCACCCCAATATCAATCAATCAATAAATACCAAAGTGAAAGACAAATGGAGGTAGTACTTCTTGTGGACTACTGTGTGGCAGAAACTGGCCAGAGACCTTACCCAGAGTACATCACTTTCTCCACAAAGCAAATCCATATTGTTTATCCCTTCCTTTCATAAGAAGAATGGAGAGGGATTCATTTGCTTTCCCCAAGTTCACCCAAATGAAAAAGAGTCAGTCAAAGGAAACTTTGAGCTGAGGACTTCTCGATTCCAGCCCTTATCTGGACTTGAATAGTTCAATAAATGTGTGTCCACTCCCTGCTGGATTAGAGAGAATTTGTCCCCTAGGTGTTTATTATCATATATGTAAGGAATAAGTGGATGAATCAATAACAGAAATTATAACCACAGCTGCTTTAAGCTTATCATCTCTTCTGTAACCACCATATTACACTACTCTGTGTCTGCCATAGAAAGGTTATAAATTGGTATCTGGGATACTGGTCGGTGTAATTTACTAATGATGATTTTGTGATTTTTTTTTTTAACCTGCCCAATACTAATTTTCCCATTTCTGACTAGTAGAAAAAAAATACCATTTTTCTTTGGATAGTACAGAATCCTGCTAAAGCCTATGCTGACCATACTGCGTTCCAGCTAGGTTTGACTATAAACCTATGGATTGTATGGCAGATGCTATGCAAGTACAAGTATTATAGGGATCTTCTAAGAGGGTCCCTTGCAGAAGGCTGGCTCAGACATGTGGCACATCCTTTTTATGTGCTCCCCCACCTGCCTTTCTTCTGGTACACAGAATGTGGACTTCATCCCAGAAACCCCAGAGCATCCTGGATCATGAGATGATATTGAGAATAAAGTCAAGGATGAAAACATGAAGTAAAAATGTCAGAAGAGCTCATGTCCTTGATGACTTAATGGGGCTGTCACAGTAGCCCAAGACTCCTTATACCTAAATTTATTTATGGAAATGAACCAATCCTTATGTGTTCTTATATTTTTCTTTAGAAAGTCATCATCATAGTACTTATTACTTAGTAATCGCATTTCTTTTACTTATTTTTTATAATTAATTAAGTTTATTGGTACATTTTATACATAATGATAATATTCATCAGAGGGAATTTGTACCTGTACATGAATAATCTTGATTCTTCTTTTTTTCACATTCCCCTCCCTTCAACCCCTCTTCTCCTCCTTATTTATAAATACCTGTTTCCATTTTATCCTTCTTTTCTCATTTTTTTTCTTTTCTCTTCCTTCCTTTCTCCCTGTACCCTCTCTAGTTCCCCTTCCCATTTGAGCATTTTCTTCCTATTTCACAATATCTGTTACACATTTTGTTCCTTATTTACACTTTCAGATTCTTACACCACAGAAATAATGCAATATTTACATGTGTGTCTGATGTATTTCACTTGAGTATGGTATCAAGGTCCATCCATTTACCTAGAAATGCATCAAGCTTATCCTTCTTTACGGCTGAGTCATACTCCCTTGTATAAAAAACCCCCACATCTTCTTTATGCATTTATTGGTTGATAGGCATTTGGGCTGTTTGTCTCACATTTATGTTCTGCTGCATGTGAGCTGACACAGCTTAATGCCCTTACTAGAAGATAAGCAGATGATCTTGGACCTTCAGAACTGTGAGCTATAACTCAGCACTGGGTATTTTGTTGTAGTACCAGAAAACAAACTAAGGAACCGATGTTCACACAATCATTATTCCTAATAGCCAAGAGGTAGAAATAATGCACATGTTCATCAAGAGGCCCATCCACAGAGCACTGGATAAACAAAATGTAGTATATGTGTACAAAGAATATAATTATTCAGCTATAGAAAAGGAATGAAACTCTAACACATATTACAACATAAAATCTTGAAAACGATACTAATCTGATTAAAGGTCTCAGTATGTATTTGTCTTGGAATCCATGATGCACTAAGTTCTAACAGCTTGGTGATGCCCAGGACTAATGGCACAAGATCTGAAAGTGGTGTGGCTAGGAAGTCTGAAGACTTGGGTCTGCTAGCCTTGGATGCCTGGCCCTCAGTTTCTTCACTTGCAAAATGAAGTGGTTGGATTAAGTGACCCATGTTACCTTTCTCTAGCCTCAGGTTCTGGTTCTGTGAGATATGATGGTGTTGAGCAAAGTGTCTTTTTGGATTTTTTCTCTCTTAAAACTCTTCTTTGACAAAGCGTTGTTAATTCAACACTTTGAAATGTAAATTAATGTTAAAATGCTACTTCTTTTTTCTCCCCCACCTTACTTCTATTTAGTTTCCTTTTTAAGTATATGGACTTTCTTTTCCTTATTTTCTTTATGTTCTTTCTTCCTCTCTCTAAATTATTGTCAGGGGCCTTTGAAGAGAATTCGTAAGTGTTATTAAGAAATTGCAGTCAGGGAGCCCTTTGTTCCCAAGTCATTTAGAAGATTGTTTTCCCTTCTGTTAAATACAAAAAATTGTCAACCTGTGTCATAAAAATGTGCCAAAAACCGCATTCACGAATGAAATGTGTCAGCTTTCATTATTACCCAGATATTATTCCTTTCAAAACCAAGTGCTCTCCCCAGGCTTTCTAAACAATCTTCAGCTCATTTCTGGTTTCCTTACGTTTTGAACTTTTCTGGGTCTATAAAGGGGGCAGCCTATCTTTTAAAAATTAATGGGTTCCAAATGCCATTCAAATCTGTTTCCACCCTTCTCCTCCTTCTCCCAGCTCCTCATCCCAGCCTGTTAGGAGACTTAAATTCTGTATGAATGTTGAGCTAGAGATAGTTTCTAAAGAGGTGTTTGGGCTTTTAATTAACACCGACAGCCTGTCTGCTTGGGA
The DNA here is from genome assembly GCF_053883595.1 of Heterocephalus glaber. Taxonomy (NCBI): domain Eukaryota; kingdom Metazoa; phylum Chordata; class Mammalia; order Rodentia; family Bathyergidae; genus Heterocephalus; species Heterocephalus glaber. The sequence goes on along the minus strand of NW_028258299.1, from coordinate 9,705,035 downwards.
TTTTGCTCTGCTGTCTCCTAGCAGAGGCAGGTAGGTCAGGACAGAGCTGGGATTGAGGCTCTGCCCTAGATGTGTTCCTGGCAGTTGGCCCTGGAGACACCAAACTCTGCCAACCATGAAGTCATTTTGAATTTAAGGAGTCTTGCTAATCCAAGGCAATGTGTCTTAATTTGACAAAGCAAAGGCTGCGCGATAAACAGTCCTCACTACAAGTTCTGTGAAGCTGGGGCTGTTTGTAAGTTTAGATTGTACTGGAGAAATGTGGCAACATGGAAGAATGCTCTCATTTTCTTCTGTTTACTCGTTCTCCCTCCCCAGCCCCCTCCTATCTCCCTTCTCTCTTACTTACTTTGGCCTGATTCAGCCCTGCAGTCTGGCCTCTGCAGTGCCTTGATGTGAAATTTGAGAAACATATGTAGTTTTCTATTTCAGGAAAATGATCTCAGGGATTGAATGTGTGTGTGTGTGTTTTTTTTTTTTGGCTGTTAAACTCTGATCTTGCCCAGTGTGGTTTTTTGATGATGGGAAAGAGGCTTCGAAGTGCTTTTTGTCAGAAATTCATGTAATAAAGCTTAAGGTTTGGTTTTTTTATTTTGGTCCCCAACCCCCTCCCAGGCCTAGGACACAATGTCACCTTTTCTGTCAGAAGGGGTACACATTGTTCACACTGCAGTCACTTCATTGCTGCTTGCACACACATATATAAAAATGGCCACTGTGTCTGTCCTTCTCAAAAGCTATTTTAATTATGATTCAGTGGAGGACCAAAGGTCTGTATTCGGCTTCCCAGAAAGGAAAATGGAAAAGGGGAAAGTCAGCCTTTGTTTCGTTTTGGGGAGACTAGTGTTCTTCTCTGTCCTAGAGGTGATTGCCTGTAGTGGGCCCAGTGCCTAATCAACTGGACTTCATTTATCCATGAAAGGGTATAGATCTTTAGGGGGAAGGACCAAGTGAGGCTGAGGCAAGGAGGTGGACTCATGAGATTTCCAGTTAGATCTGCCCTCTGTGAGCTCTGCCTGTCCCTTCTGCCTGTCTTCAGCAGAATGCTCCTGCCCTGGAGGAACATCTTACCAGGTACAGAAAGGGTCATCCATCAACTAGAGCTTCCTGAAGACACTGGCATGTCTTTGTTAATGTTGTTCTCTGGGGAAGGCCTGATGAATTAACAAAAGAATGATGGGTGTGATGGACGTCACTGTAGAATATGCTAGGGGTACAGATATGGACCTGTTTATCTCCAGACTGGGTAGGGGGAGGGGGGAGAATAAGGAGTAAGAAAATGAAAGGCATATCCAGTGGGAAGGGAGCTAACATTCCTGGGTATTATACATTTTGTCTATTTGATCCTTACAATGTCCTGTTTTTATGGATGAAGACACTGAGACCCAGACGGGCCAAGGGATGCATAGCTGCCAAGGAGCAGAGACTGGATCCAGACCTAGATTTCATGGCTCTAAATCTGTACCCCTTACTGTGGCCCATATTTCAAATAGGGAAGAAAAGATGAAAACTCTGGTTGCTCTTATGCTACATTCATCTCTATCTCCTTCGGTGAACTGACTAGCTTCCTCTGACCCTAAGATCTGACCTTCATCAAAATGCTTTGTAATAGTTTAAGAGATTATCAGGAGGTAGTGAAGATGGCTTTTCAGGAAGCAAATGCAACAAAGGTTAGGCATAGGGCTCCTCACGTGCATTGGCCCATGAGTGCAGGGAGTTGTAGAATGTTTCTAGGGTGAGGGGCTGCAGTTAGAAATCAATTCTGTGTAAGAGAAAAAGGCCTTACACCCTCAAAGCTCAAGGTCTATGTTTTAATTTTTTCTTATTGTAAATGATGTTCACTCTTAAACCCAATTTTGTATTCATGATTTTATATTCATTTTCTTAGAGCCTCACATAAATGCATCTCCCTGCACAAACCTGAATTTTCCTGGGAAGTGGTATGAAGACATGCATCCTTTATGGAGGAAGGAAATTGAACTCAAAAGTGAATGATTGAGTTTGGTCTCCAGGGTTAAATGCTACCCTGCAACTTATTGTGTGTCCGTGAGCAATACTATTTCTGCACTATATTTTCTTATTTGTATTTCATGAACCTATTAAGAGGGCAGAAAGAGTCTATGTGTATAAAGCTTGTAGTACAACATACTAAAGATCTACTGAATGGCTGCCCCCATGGCTTTTATTACTTGTTATTGGTAGGAAATGGATAGATGGAGCTTAATACTAGTGTTACTAAAACATTGACCTTCTAGAGTGTGTAGTACAAAGACAACTTTAGATTTACCTATAAAAACCCATGGACTACCAGTTTATGCATTTATTTCCTTACTGGCTGCGCTAGTCAGCTTTCTGAAACTGTAACAAATACCTGAGATAATAAAGTTATAAAGCAAAACAGTTTACTTTGGACCATAGTTTTTGATGTTCCAGCCCATAGTTGGTTGCCCTTCTTGCTTTTGGACCTATGGTGAGGAAACACATCATGCAGGGAGCTTGTGGCAGAAAAATGACATGTTTCACAGCAAGGAAGTGAAAGAGAGGAAGAGGAAGGGGCCAGAGTGCCCCACGTGCTTTGCTCAACCCCTTAAAGTTTCTACCACCTCTCAATATTGCCACCCCAGCACCAAGCCTTTAATACACGGACATTTTTAAGATCAAAACTATAGCACCACCTTGACCACTATCCAAATGGCTTCAAATACTTTATATTATTCAGAGAATTAATACTATTTTCATAGTACTGAAACTGAGCTGTCCTCATCTCCTACTGCTTGCCACATACCAACATTCCAGCCTCATCAGACATCTCCTAATCTCTGGATGAGCCAGGCCCTTGCTTGTCTTCTGTCTTGTGTACATAGCATTGCACCGTATCATTTACCCTTTTTTGTACTTGGGCAACTGTTGCTAATCCTTCAAGACCTAGTTTAAATGTCATATTATAACCTGTACAGTTAGATACTCTGCTATACTTTGGGTCTTGAATGTTCCCCAAAGGTCTGTATGTTAAAGTTGTGGTCCCCAAGGTGGTGATATGGGGGGGGTAACTTTAAGAAGTGGAGCCTAGTGGGAGGTCTGTAGGTCACTGGGGTGTGTGTCCTTGAAGGGGTTATGAAGGGGTTATGAAGGGGTTATGGCCCCTTTTCCTTCCTTTGGATTCCTGGCCATGAATTGAGTTTTGCTCTGCCATACTTCCATTACCATATGCCACCTGACCACAGATCTAAAGCAGTGAGATCAATTGATCAAAGACTGCATCTTCTAAAACAGTGAGCCAAAATAAATGTTTTTGCTTTATAAGTCAATTATCTCACATATTTCATTATAGTGATAAAAAGCTGACTCCTCTTCATTGTTCCTGTAGATCTTCTAGCCTTCTTCTTATTATGCTATGATCATTTTTTGACACATGTTTTTCATCTAATAACCTAGGAACTCTTTGGGTGAAGAAGCCATAGTGTATTTGCCTTTATTGCCTCTGTAGCGTGTGCGTGACACCTATGAGGTATTGAGAAATTTGGGGGGATTTATTGGAAGAGTTATTTTTATATAATTATATTTTAAAAGCAAATACGTGCTAATAAAAAAGCTATATGGTATTATATTACACAGAATTATATTTTCGCAATGGTTTACATTCTAATCTGAGAAAAGCATTGAATGCTTAATTGATCTCCAAATATGAAATAACTTTATAGCATTTTCTCTGTTTTCCTGCTTTGAGCCCTTTGATTTAAGCAGATCATGCTTATAAATAACTTTGAGTTGTGTCTTCCTTGCTAGCCTGTAACTTCATAGTTTCAGGAACCATGTGTGTTTGGTTCACAGCTCTATCCTTGAGTCCTACTTTATAGATTGGCCAGAGAAACAGTTCTGGAGGTAGACAAAATTACATCCATGTACCACATAATGATGTTTGGCTAACGATGAAACATACATAGGATAGTGGTCCCATGAGGTTACGATGGAGATCAAAACTTCCTATCACTTGTGTGTTTTAAGGTAAATAGTATTAGACAAGAGTGGCAAAGTTTTAAAAAATTAAAAGTTGCTAATGTAAGAAAGGTTAATTTTTCATTACAGAAAGAAAAAATTAAAATGAATTTAGTATAACTATTTATAGTAATGTACAGCAATGTCCTAGGATTTCACTCACTGCACACTCACTCAGTGACTCCCCAGAGCAACCTCCAGTCTTGTACACTCCATTCATGGCAAGTGTCCTGTGGAAGTGGCCATGCATCTTTTACGTTTTATTTTTGTGCAGGGCTGTAGCCTATAAGCAGTAGGCTGTACTATACAGCTGAGGTGTGTAATAGGCTATACCATCTAGGCTTCTGTAAGCACTTCTGATGTTGGCACAGTGATGAAATCACCTCACATATACTTCTCATACTGCATTTCAGTCATTTAGAGATGCATGAAAGTATAGGAATGCTGGTGTTAGTAGTCTATACTTACAGAGTATTGAAGGTATGTGAGGTAGTACTCCCGGTATTCTATATCTACTCTAACAGTCATTTGTATTCTACAGATAGAAAATGGAGGCTCAAGAGGCCAAGGAACTTGCCCATGGTCACACAGTTAATGAGTGGGATAGCTGGGATTTGAATCCCATAATGCAGGCTGTTATCAGAATGATCAGTCTGATCAGTCTTATTAGGTTATCTTTAGCTAACTAATTTTAAAGGAATCCAAGTGACACTTATTTTTCTAAAGGGAAGAGTTTGTTAGGTAAATAATCACCCTAAAACCACTGTTCTCCAAGTATATTCCCAGGCAAGCCCCCGTGAGCATGATGTGGAACTGTATTAGAAATTCAAATTCCCTGGCCTCATCCCCAACCCACTAAATTAGAAACTCCTGGCAGTGAGATGGAATAATTTGTGTTTTAGTAGATTCTCCAGTAGATTCTGGTGCATGCTAAAGTTTGAGACTCACTATCCAAGATTCAACTATTTTCTCTGGAATTTTACCTGCTTTTTGGAGGCTCTCATCTTTATATACCCCAGGTATTGTGACATTTATGTGAGGAAAGATCTCTAGCCTTAGTGAATGTTTTGGGGGAAGTTGCTGAGAAATTTTGCAAGTTTTGTGTATGTCTGTATCTTGATAATTTTTATTTACTTTGTTTTTTGGAATTTATTGCTTTCTGTGCTGACGACCTCAGGATCAGGAAACTTAGAAAGTACAAAATTGCCTCCATTCATCTCAACTCTGTCAGGCTCCCTTAGCTGGTGGGTGAAGAAGTGGGTCATAGATGCAGGAATAAGAGAGAGCAGGGATAGCATAACCAGAGAACAGGTAATCAAAAGATGTAAGTTGTCACATCTCCCTGAGACAGCTTTAGTCTCCGTGGACTCTTGGTTTACATGTGGTAGACAAAAATACCACTGCACTTCAAACTGGACTTGGAATCATGGTTCAGTCTCTTTACATATATGATTTTAGGGAAGTAATTGCTGGGCAGTGGTCTGTCCTCTGTATAATGAGGATAACATGACCTCTTTCACAGTGATGTGTGAGGCATATGCATATTAGTCAGGTAGGCTGTATTTGTGTTGAGGGGATGCTGCAAAAGTTAGAGTTTGCTGCTAGCATCTTTGGCAGACAGTGTTCTAAGGAATGATTATAGATTTGTGGCACACTGAGGAGTCTGAAGTTCTCCAGACTGGCTGGTATTCCAAGGGATAGAACTTTGGGAGGTCCAGTTACAGAGAAATCCAGCCATTGGTTTGAATGCTTTACATCTTAACTCTACTTATTTTCAAAAAAGTATCTAAAAGCTATTTAATAATGTCAGGATTTAGCCATAAGGTTTTTTTGTGTGTGTGTGTGTTAAGGGGTCATTACTGAAAGTCGAGAACTGAGGACTGTAAAAATATTGATGCAACTGTCAGAAGTACATGGTGTTTGACCTTCTATTAATAAAGACAAATTATTGCATTTCTGTGCTATTTGAGTCTGTAAAAACGTCCCTTGATTCCACTGGTATTCCATTCCACAGCTACTAAGGCTGTGAGGGTGAGGGACACAGTGTTGTGTTTCTGATTTATGGGGTGGAATTCTTGTCTGGTTTACTAAACTGAAAGTCAGAGCAGGTTCAGATAACAACCTAATGAAACTTCCTGAATGATAGTAGCCACAGAAACAACTCAAATATTTGATTGAATAACAACAGGATTGGACAGCAGTTATTTACAAAATAAAATAAAAACATGGGGGGAAATAAGTAGATAAATACACAAAAATAGAAGGCAAGTCAAACATTAAGCAGACTACACCAGGAGTAGGAATACACAGGAGGAGGCTTTTTTTTTTTAGAACGTTGCAGGAAGCAAACAGTGAAGTATTCCTCGTGGCTATTTGCTAACACCTTCCCACCTCTCAGGATGCTCCTTTCCACCCAGACTCTTGAGGTGGGTTGTGCACCACAGAAAGGCAGGGCAGTATAGCATGCATTAGTTAAAAAGAGGTCTCAGCTTACACAGGGTAGTGTTTAATGTTTTACTTGTGTCTTTGCTTATTCATAGAGCACATTGGATTCAGCTCAGCTAAACCTCAGACTTCAAAGGAGCTCATTCCTATTTTTGTAATTTGTCATATCCATTTTGTCAGTTCTTTGACCTTCACAATAACAGGTCTGACCTGTTGACTATCTATGAAAGTCCACCCAGATCAAGGACTTGCAAGAGCACATCTAAAGGATGGGGGCCTTCTAATTTTGTTTCTTTGGGACTTGTTTGGGTAACAGACATTTGCTTCTAGTCTTGATAAGACTATAGTAACATGGAGTCAGTGGAGTCTCAATTTACATTATGATCCTGAGCCCTTTTCTTGAAAGTTGCACGGGACATTTTTAGCCATGCACATCAATATTTTTCTCCAGCTGCAGTCAGTTTTATCTTGTTCTTGTTGACCATGCTCCTTTGACTGCATAGTATAAAAATAAGGGAGAATAAGTGCTTCCCAAAAGCTGTTTGCTGTGGGAAAATAAGGTATGTTGACCTTTTTGTTTACATCCATTTGGTTTGTGAGGGGGGCTTTTGTCAGTGACAGTTCATATGAAACTTTTGGGACTACTCTTTGGTATAAATAAAGCACTCTTTCATCAGATAGTTCAAATGTCTTGAAATTTTGCATAATGAAAAAGTAATTCTAGAGGGAAGTCCAGCTTGTTTCAACCAGGTTGTGGTCAGCCAATTAAGTCTGCAAAATTCCCACTGTAAGTTCTTTATGTCTTTGGAAAATAGTAATATTGACATTACCTTTCATTTACATAGCCCTGTTTTCTCATGAACTCAAAGAAGTATCCTTTTCTCTATCCCTTTATTGTTGGAGAATATATCTGAGATGTTGCATTTTGTTTCAGAATGTGAGTGTATCATGAAGGGTCAGTGAATGTGGTGATTGCTGGTGCTATGGCTGTGTCTAAATGTTCTCCCAAAGCCTGCTGCGGTCATAGGTGGGGCTCTTACAGAGGTGGCTGGATCTTGAGTGACACTGGAATTGATTCAAGGTGCAATGCCAGCTTCAGTGGCAGTGGGATTACAGGTGTGAGTGCTACCCGCCCTAAGTCTGGATAAGATAAAAGAGGCAGAAAGACTCTATTAAGGTCTCTTGTTGCTTTTTTGGTATCTTCTGCCTTCAAATGAACTGTTTCTTCTCTGTGATGCCCCTCTGCCATGTGCCACTCTGCCTTGAAGCCAGCCAACTATGGACTAAAACCTCTACAATCTGTGAGCTAATTAAACCTTTCCCCTTTTAACTTTGGATGGCAGTTATTTTGTCTCAGCAAGGAGAGGAAAGCAACTAAGACATGTGGGACTCATATATTACCAGACATACACAAGATTAGGGACAGAGAAGAAGATTTTTAGACTTCTAATATCTATATATCTCAATTTTCTCATCTATATAATAAGGATAATAGTATCTACTTAATAGAGCTATTGTGAGGATTGATTCTGTTAATACATGTAAATACATTGACACAGTAATAGAAAGTTCTTAATAAATGTTATTTTCTGCACTGGTTGAGGCATCAGACAAATAAATATGAGTTCATATTTTCCCTCTGTCTCTTGCTAGTTGTGCAGTCTTGGGGAATGACATTTTAATGAACACAGCTGCCAAGCATGTATTGGATAATAACTTATACGCCAAACATTATATTAGCACTTTGTATGTATTATTTGTCACTCCCTACCTTCACTTTCTGAGGTAGATAGGTATGATTAAACCTGTGTATGTATGTGTGTTATATATGTACTGGGATTTAACACAGGGCTTTTGCACTGGGCTACATTCCACAGCCCTTTTTAAATTTTTATTTTGAGGCAAGGTATAGGTAAGGGACTAAGTTGTCTAGGCTAGGCTTGAACTTCTCATCCTCCTGTCTCAGGCTCCAGAAAGTTAGGATTACATGCCTGTGTCACTAGGCCTGACTGATTTAACACATAAACTGAAAATGTGATGTTTAGAAAAGAAACTTGCCCACTAACAGAATTAGATGAGAGTCAAAACTGACTCCTTGAAATTTTTGTTCTTAGTTATCTACAAAGGCTCTCCTGAGCCACAATTTTACCAATTGCATTAAGAATAACAATAGCTCTTTGTAGGATTATCTCTTCTATATATGTGGCACTTATTGGTCACTGTGATGTTGGTATCTCTAAGTAGGGCTTTTCATGCATAGAATTTTCTTCTTTCCACTCTTTTTGCCATGCATATATTGTTAGAGATTGGAAGAAAGTATTTAAGAATGGGTTCTTGCATTTCTGAGAACTTCAGAATCACACATATGGCCTGATGCAGTATATACCTGGGTATCTGCTCTGTGTGTGTATGTGTACTTTCCATTCATGCTAGAAACATGTTTACTAAGTCTGGATGTTATGTCAGGAAAATCATAAATGTTTAAAATCATGCACTTGAACATGAGAATTTCTTGGCCTTAAACTTTTGCTTTTCTGTTTGTTCTGAAAGTTGTTAAGGAAACTGGCAGAGCTAAAGGCAAGCATTCAGAAATCAAATACATTTGAATGGTAGGGAGGAGTTAACATTATACATTTATTTTTGGCACTCAGAAGCAACAACAGTTCTTCAGACTGATATGCAGATGTAATGTGTTCCATGATGTTTCAGTCTGTGTTTCCTGCCTTAATAAGTTAATGCACTTTATGAAACTGGGCTGTAGGCCTCTGCCCCTTTTCTCTCCTTCTGGAGTCAGATCTGATCTTCCATTTGAACAACCAGCATTCACTTTCTTTCTTCAATTACCCGTTCATTCTTTAACTTCCTACAATATACACTTTACTCCGACCATCCACGTCAAAGAACAGCAGCAATTTCTTACTGTGGCCTATGTCCTCAGTATCCACCCCAGGCGTATCTTTCCATCTGAAAAACAGCCCCATATCCTTCATAGACTAAGAGTTTTACAGAATTGTCCTCTTACGGCATATTTTAAAAATCTGTTTTGTGTGTGTGTGTGTGTGTGTGTGCGCGCGCGCGTGCTGGGGATTTGCATTGAGCTACAGGGCCATTACAGTGAGCTACATCTGCATCATTTTAATTTTTTTTTTAATTTTTGAGACACAGTCTTGCTAAATTGTTAAGTTACCCAGATTAGGTTCAAACTTGCAATGTTCCCACTTCAGTCTCCCAAGAGTGCTGAGTTAAAGGTGTGAGACACCAACCCCTGCTAAAAACTGTAATCCTAAAGATTAGTTAGCAGAAAGAAAATATGTTTTGGAAACTTCATTTTTCTTAAACATTTCTGTTTTTTATATTCTTTGCATTTTATATTACGTTTATTCCAGAGATGATTTATCATCAGTGTTCTTGGACATAATTTTGGAATTTTTTATCCTTGTGAAATATGGAAATGGTATGGTTGACATTTTCCTTTTAATTCATCTTTATAAAAGAGAAATTTCTAAATAAAACTTTTTCTTAAAAGACATTTGACATAAGTAAACTAAATAACAAAATATTATATATAATTCTTAATTTTTTGTTATGAGTAGTAGAAATATAGTGCTATAAAGATTAGTATTTAAATATCTTTTTTTCTTTTGGTACTGGGGATCAAACTCAGGTCCTTGTGCTTGCAAGGCAGGCGGCAAAACCACTGAGCTAAATTCCCGGCCCTCAAATATCTAACTTTTAACAGTACTTTGCTTAATATTTAACTTTTTGTAAGATTTACCGGTTCAAAATATATAATACTCTTTCAAATCAATTAGCAGCAAATGATTTCTTTCATAATATTTGTTTTAACTCAATGCATTATCCTACTAAATTATTTTATATTTCTTAATAATTAGTGGAGAATAGTAATAGTTTTTAAAATAATCATTAATAGTACTTGACTTTTATAATAGTAAATGTGCATTTTTATTTCAGCTGATACATTTTTAGCATATAACGCTCATAAGAATTCTTAGATCTCAAATTAGATCTAAATTACTCACTCATATTTGGAAGTGAATGTTATAGTAACAATAAATCTCAGACTGTTTGTATTTTAATGGTGCTATAATTTTTAGATTCCAGGGGATCTTTGCTGCCACATTGTCATCGATCATACACAGGTTGAATAATGTCAGAATGGATGTTGAATTAGGCATGTCCAAAACAGATTAAAGACAAAACTGCTTATGAATTTGAGTAAATAATGTTGCCACGCTAAACTTCAGTGTAATCCTGAGTGGAACCCATGTTAGAAATGTAGCGAATATAGAGGCTAAGATGGTAAGTAGCCTGCCCAAGATCATAGGGATAGTAAGCACTTGCTGGGATTTAAATGACAGAGCGCATGCTTTAACCATCATAGCCCTTCAGGCTACTCAGTAAAGTATTTGTCAAATAAGCAACTCAGGTTCCTCAGGAAATTGATTCTAGTAATGGAGATAAACAATCAAGTAATAAATTACTTGATAAATAATAAAGCAATTCTCTTGCTTCAGCCTTCCAAGTAGCTGGCACTAGGGGTACATACCACTGTGTTTGGCAGTCTTGTCTTTTTGTCACTTAGTTTTGGAAATTGTACCTGATAGCCCCTTGATACATATTGAGTGATGAGTTCCATCTGTAGAGGAGAATTGATCAGGCAGGTAAAAATGGAACATGGAGGACAAAGGTGTGAACATGAGTGAACGTGTGGAAAGTCACTGCCTATTGGGGAAATGGCCAGTTGTGTAGAGTGAACAGAGCATGGGAATATGGCCTGAGATCTTAGGAAGGGTTGATTCAGCCTCATACACACATACACTGTGGTGAGAAGTGACATTATTAGATTTCTGAATGCACACCTCTTCATCTCTCTAAGGACAAAGGGCCCCAAACTGGGACATATCATAGGGGTTAAGATCTAGTTCACACTCTGCTTTTGCTGCTTCTTGATTATGTGACAGTGGGCATTTCACCTGTCTCATTGTCCTGCCTGTCATGTAATAGGCATTTGGTAAAGAGGCCTTAAATGAGTGAATTAATATAATTATGATTTTGCAGGAAAGTTTAGAAGAACTTGAGGTATATCTATGTAAAAGATCTAGTATTTTTTTGGTACTAATTGCTTAGTATTTGGAATAAGCTTGGTACTTAGTCACTGAGAGGGAAACAAGCTTAGGAGTTCTCTGGTATGAGGAACACAGACATTCAGATAAGGTAGCGGGTCTGTGGTTTGGGGTGGCTGGCCACCTGCAGCACACTTGAGCTAGTGGCATGGGGCCAGTATGCTGGGAGAGGAACCAAGGTAGGGAGAAGGCTCAGTGCAGTGGAGCTCTAGAGCACAAAGTGAGTCCAGGTGTCTAGGTGAATGTGCCCCTGGTTGAGAGGGCAGGGCATGGGGACATATCATAAAGGTGTACTATGGAAGAAAAGAACTGACACATCTTGGGTTTCAAAAGTAAATTGCAGTGTGAGCTCCCAGGGCACTGACTGCTTCTGGAAACACATTCTTTGGGTTTATTGAATCAATGACTTTCATTCTTTCCTTTGTCTCTCTAATCATCCCAGAGAGGGTAGTATTTTTTTTCACAATGACTTTGAGGAGACTGGACCATGTTGTATAAATGTCCTCTGTGAAGATTGGAGACCCTGTCTGCTTCTGCACACTTCACACACTAGTGCTGCTGTATGCCCCACTTTAGGGACAGTGGGATGAAAGCATAGCCCCCGGTTGGTTATGGTTCAGTGTGATTAGCCTGGAGCAAAAGTCCAATAGGTTCTTGATTTTGCACTAGCAAGAGGGACAGTGATCAGTCAGTGCAGAGTCAGCGAAGACCTCACAAGATAGGATGTGACTGAGCTATCCAGAGGAAGGCGGCATAGGTGAAGGTGAAGGAGTAGCTGAGGCACCCTGATGATCACAACGTGGCGAGCTTGGTATTCCAAGTGGGCCATAGGTCATACACTGGGACAATTTGGAGAGAAGAGCAGTAAGTCCTCATGCCCTCTACTGGACTCTAGGCTGAGGAGAGTCTGTGGTGTGTGTTCTGGGGCAGACTGCAGGGCTAGAAAACCTGGCCAACCACTGGGTTCCTCCATGACCTTGGCCGAGTATGACTTCAGCTTCTCCGTCTCTTCATTTCTGCCTGTGAGCAGGGTGGTTGTGAGTATTTGAATAATGACATAAAGCACTTTGAACAGTGTCTGGCACTTCAGTTATTGTTAATAATGATATGAGGTATGTAATTATATAATAATAATTAATGATAATTATTAAATTGTGACTGATCACCAAAGTTTAAGCAAAGTATATTTTATCAGTGTACTTGATGCTTATGGAAGACAGATAAGTGTTCTTTGAGTTTAAAAAGTAAATTACTTTTTCATTCCAGGTTTTAAAAAAAGTACTTTTTTCCTTCTCAGGATAGTACCTATCCTCAAGAAACTAGCTCAAAGACTAAAGGACAAACAGACCAAAAATAAATCACAATTATGAAATAGCTGTGGTCGAGGTCTATGCAATGTCCTAGAGGGACACAAATTATTAACACAGAGAACAGAGTAGCTTGGAGTGGACAGCCCAATTAGAATGTGCTCCAGAAAGCCTGCAGAGGAATAAGACTGAAGATATTCAGGGAGTCTGCCCCCTGAACTGAGGGAGCTAGAGAGACAGAGCTGGAAGAGTCTGGCAATGCAGACTTGATTGAGCTGCGAGAGGCTGTTTCATAGGGTGACAGCCCTGTTTTTGCTGTACTGAGTGTTGAGCCACATAGCTGCCACTGCCCTGTGCAATGTTCTCATACCAGGTCACCAGGGTGATGTCAGTGCCATTCTGCTTCACATACTTCGTGAGCTCCTGTGCGCTCTGCACATGGCAGTGCTGCACAGTGCTCCCTCTGTGCTGCTTTCAGCTGACCGGCATGTCGCCCGTGGTGATGAACATCCTTGATGTGCGGCTGGTGAAATCACAGAAGACTGGCATTTCCCATTTTAATTCCATCTTAGAGATGCTTGTTAAGCATAAGGATATAATTCATTTTTCAAACTGCTGAAATGTTATTTTGGCCTGTTGAATCAAAGGCATTCCGCAAGTGTTTTCCTTATTACAAGCCTTAAACTTTAATTAGGATTTAATTATAAGATCCTCAAGGCATGAGTAAGAGGAGCAGATGGGATAGTAAAAGCCGCTTACTGAAGGAGGATTAAAGATTCAAAGTTGCTCATTAATGGCATAAGGAATGAACAGAGAGCTAAATCGCTATGCTTTTGTGTTGTTCTTATGCTTTTCAATTCTGTAGTTCAGTTTCATTATTAGATTAAAGCTAAAGAATGTCATAAATTAGTATTTTTTAGTTACTAGAGTATGTTTGTACATAGAAAACGTGTTAAGTAAAAAGTGACAAAATGGTATCTTATTCCTTCTATCCCATCTTACGGCATTTTTACCTATTAGTGGCTTAAATCATATTTATTGACTTGAACCGAAAGAAGCTCAAATCTGCTTGTTAGTGAGGATCAGATGACTATAAAAGATTTTATTAGAGATGGAAAGGGAAGGTGTGAGTCTGAGTCCAGGCTAGACTTTTCCATGGGAATGTTTGATATCTACTTAGAGGGCTAACTCACAGCTCCCTTACCTTTACCCTACCCCACCGTGGGCATTTATTTGCCTTCTGCCACCTCGAGTCCTTGACTAGGGGAGAATAGGGAGCACTCTGAAAGTCTTGTGTCCCACAGTGAGGATAAACTATTCTGCTCCCTGGAGTGGTCGGATTATCTGCTAGGCTGAATCATTCCACCTGTTAATGCTTTTGCTTCTAGTGTTTCTTTTCTTTTTGAAACCTTATATTTAGAGTTTTTTCTGCCCTTGATTTCAAGCTTAATGCAGAAAAAAATAGGTAACTGATGAAAATAAAAATGAAGGATACATTATACAATGAAACAAAATGCAGTTCATCTTCCAACGTCTTCCAACATCCAGAAACAACCTTTTAAAAATCTTTTTAAGCATTTTGAAAGATAATTGCTTCTTATTATTTGCAAATTCACCTAATTGCTAAAATTTATCGCTAGCCTCAATACCAATAAACCGTGGCGTGCTGCTTTCACTGGCATTTACACATGTACATGGGGAGGGGGAACAGTTCTGAGTTGGTCACTTGCATGTTCTCAAGGCTAGCAAGACAGCACTCTGGCTTCTTGCTTTAGTTCTCCTCCTAGGAAGTGTTGTCCTTTCAGAGATCTTTTTGGGCCATGATTTCTTTTTTTGGGGGGCGGGTACTGGGGATTGAACTCGGGTCCTTGCGCTTACGCAGCAGGCGGTGAAACCACTGAGCTAAATCCCTGGCCCTTGGGCCATGATTTCTTGTTTCTGTGCTTTTTTGTTGGTAATTCCACTGTTTCACATGGCTCCGGGTGTAGTGCTGTTGTGCTGCTGTCTAGCACAAGAAACCTGCAGTGCACCTTTCAGAGACAGTATTGTGTTCAGACAATTGGTATCAAGAGATCAACAATATCCAGGACACAATTATATGTCACATGAGGTTTTTAAACACAGACACATGTAAAACCAGGTGTGTGTTGATCAGTTGATGAAACCTTAACCAGAGGTTCACAGGACCCCAACCCTGTATTTCCCCAAGCAACCGTGATTCAGTGTTCCTTAATTCAGTGTTTGTGGAGGCAGAGAGTGTATCTACCACAACAGTGAGCTCAACTGTATCTCTTTCTGCCCTTCTTGCTCTCTCACATGTGATCTCTCCATCCTCCAGTATCTCAATCTGTGTGTTTATAGTGTATACATCTTTTAATTTGCCAGTTGTGTTGGCCTTGTGACCTACGTGCTCTAAGATGCTCTAAGATCCGTTTGTTACCCTTAGCCTGCTGTGTGCTGTGCTCCAGGGGTTGAGCCTTTGGCATTTTGACATCAGTAAGAGATAGAAGGCAGGGGAAATAAGGCAGCCGGAGTGCGTTTCCTCCTTCCCTCTGCCTTGGGCAACATCTCTGGCGGTGGCCACAGCTCCTCTACAGCCCTCCTGCCCACTGTGTGGGCCTTCATGGCTCTATTTCTGCTTGCTGTCCCTGGTTATTAGACTCCATCTGTACCTTCTCCCTTTGTCCTTTCAGCCTAAGGCTAGCAGTAGCTTCCTGCTGTTGTTAATCACTAAGTTTCTTCCCTGACTACTGAGTATAGCATCAAGACAAGGCAAGAAATGAAGGAATGGTAACCAGGGCACCCAAAGGTGGAGGAGGGGCAGAGAGAGGGAGACCACAAAACAGGGGATGTGGTGGTCAGCACCAGGGCCCTGTGTGTTGAATGCATGAGGCTGTGGGCCGCAGGCACAGGCTAAGCAGCTAGGACACCACAGACACTTGGAAAGCAGCCAGGGCCTCTCGTCCTGGGCTTATTTGTCTGGAATATGATTCCCCTGAACCTGACGAGTTCATCCACTGAGGGAGAAAAAAATCCATTTTAATAATTATTCTGACAGGGCTCTAATGGGACCTCTCTCCTAGAAGATAATTTTTTTCTGGCCTTTTTCATTCTCTTCTTCACACTAGGACCCTTTATCCCAAGAGTGTGTGCCCCCAGTGGGGTGTACACATAGAAATGCTATATACTGTCTAAGTCTCTTGTGTTGGCAGAACCCTTATTAAAAATGTATTTTCCCTGAGACTCGGCTGTGGGCCCTGAAGTGTGGATTAACAGAATGGTCTTCATTTTTGAAGAAGGCCTGCACCAAGTTTTATTAAACATTTATGACCTGCTATGTGTAAAGAGTTTATCTCCTTGCTTTAACTCTTGGACCAAAAGGTTTCTTATCTGTTTTGTGCTGAGATGGAGATCATAGAAAAGCTGCTTTTTTTAACCTTGCTAGGAGATTTTCCTGTCCCAGGAGTACAGAGCATTTCTTTGTCCTTGTAGAGGTACCAGAAAAGGTTGCTGAGACTGTCAGTATTTTGGCCATGTGACGTGACTATGGAAAAATTTCAGACTCTGGGACCAATAAGATGGGCTCTGCCACATGCAAATATGATGCCACTGGACTTGGTCATGTAGGTGAAGTAGCCCTGGCTGCCTCTTGGTCCCTGGGGGCTGCCCTGAGAAGATGCTCTCCTCCTCTCTCCTGGGTCTTCTGTTTGAGGCTGAGCAACCTAAAATAAACTGTGGTGTGATTGTGCTATTAATAATAACTAAAATCACTCTGCTTAATCTTTACTTAATAAATAAAACTGAAATATTGCTCAAATATCCTTTGCTGTTTTTGGAATGCCCTCGTAAACATTTTTTGATCTTGTTTAAAAATACAACATTTCAAGTATTTTTTTTAGGCCCTATTATTCATACCTGAAAACATACAGAAGTTTGGATGATTTTGGCACATACACAGGCTTACATATGCATGTAGATATATGTTTAGACATTGCCCTTTCTTCTGCATATATGGATGTAACTCTTTAAGAAACGTTCTCCAAATGTTTTGTTTTCATAAAGTCTGTACTTCACATCATTTTTTACCAGAACTGTGTATCCTCACTCCAGACGTGACCCCTGGAAAGGTGGCAGAATAAATAGATGGCTGGTGTGTTTGGGCAGTCTGCATTCCTTTTAACTCTGTGAGATCAGGCTTATGCTTGGCTTTCAAGTCCCCTGTCCAGGGGCCTAGTTACTTTGATTCTTGCTGGAAAATCAGCCTGTTGTTCAAGCTCATGAGAGACGCCATAGAGCTTTCTTGGGTTCATGAACTAGAGATCTATGGAGTGTTTGATTTTATTTGCAACTTCAACCAAGGCAGCCTTGACTGAGATTTTGTGTTCTTACTTGACTTTTAGTCTTGTAACCTTAACCTGATTTCTTTTTCAAATCTCCATCCTCCTGTGTCCCACAATTCTTAATCTTTCTTCTGTCCTCAGATTTCCCTCCAAAGTCAGGGAATGACATTCAAATCCATCCTCTAAGAAGTGTCTAAAAGCCGACACATGCTTAGAACGGTTATTTTTTTCCGGGTCACTCAGGAAGAGTAAGCAAAGATTTGGGACAGGGAATTTAGAAGGTGTGGAGGGAAGTTGTGAGGCAGCTTGGGCAGGGAGGGTGAGTTTAGAAAGCACTGGACACTCTCACCTGCCCTTCATATGGGCTTCACATTCCTCTGTGGGGGCTCAGAGCCAGGTTCTGGATGCTTTAAAGGGGGAGAAGACCGACTGACAGGATAACTGCTTCCAGACCTGAGCCTTGAGCAATGAGCCGCTAAGGCTTTCAGGAAAGGGGTAAGAGGCACAAAGAGGCCTAGGGAGTCCGCACGCGGTTTCTTTGCCTCTAGTTTATGCTTATTCCCCCAAGTGTGTCCTCGAGGCTGTGAAAAACACTGTTATACCTCAGTTAACCCTCATAACCAGCCAGTGAAGGGAACAGTGGTATTCTCTTTACCGATCAGACAACAGCATTTATAGTAAGTCTGGATTAATCAGCTGGTGGGTTGCCTTCCTCTTTCATCAAGTACTTCCTTTCCTCCTTGGTTTGTTTCCTTCCTTGGCCCTTCTTTAGATCTTTCCTTCTTGTAATATCTTAGTCAAAGGAAGTAAGATTTTTGAAATATCTGTTATGCACCAGACACTATTTTATGTAATATACATACCAGTGAGAACCAAGTGAAGATAATGGTATTCCTGTCATTTCAGAGAGAAAATCCCTGAGGCTTAGAAGGTTAGGTAATTGCCCAAGGTCACACAAGACATAGGAGGTGACATCAGAATTTGAGCCCAGATCTGCCTCAAGAACTTTTGCCATGTATACTGCACCAGCTGTCCACTTCAGGATAAGGTCCATTGTATGGGGCCACTCAGAATAGATCGGAGTAGTGTTTCATGCTCATTTCATTTCTTTTTTTTTTGGTACCGAGGATTGAGCTCGAGTCCTTATGCTTGCACAGCAGGCAGCGAAACCACTGAGCTAAATCCCCAGCCCCTCATTTCCTTTCTTGCATAATAGGCATTTAAAGCAGAGGTGGGCTTTCTTCCTTAGTTTCAGTTTCTTTGCAAACAAAGTTAGTAGTAACACTGATATGGATATTGGTACCTGATGTGAATACCTGTGTGTACCAGGCACAAGATCTGGTCTTTACACACATTCTTTGAAGTTTAGCTTATGACAACTCTAGGAAATTTTCTTAAAACTTACATCTGCATAAGCACTCAAGGAGGAGTGGACACTTGTCTGCCCCATGTCACACTAGGACTTGGAGAAGTAAGGGTTTGGACCAAGACTCCTGACACCAAAAGTGTACTCCTTCCACTCAGCATTGAGTGTGTTGTGCCTCGGGGCACGTGTGGTATGATTCATGGTAGATTGAGACATGGTGAAGAAATGATTCCCCTTTTAGCTGTCTTACAAGCCATCTGATTATATCAAGGAGGAAGTCTTGGTTTTGATGTGTGTTTACAGCTTTCTAAGAGAAAATAGAGATTGGGCCTTGAGGCTTAGGCAGGCAATTAGAATCTAGAAAAATATAAAGACATTCTTTATTGTTATATATTCTAAAATACTGTCTTATTAAAAATTACTATGACATGTTTATACATGCAAAATAACATAACACATATACCTATGTAAGGTATAAATAATAATAAAATAGACATCTATGTACCAACATACCTATTGCCTATTGAGAAAGTAGACTATTTTGGGGTACTATTAGAACCTTTCCCACAGCTTCTGCCTTTGTCTCTATAAACAATTGTCAAAATTAGGTGAATAACATGCATACAATACTTTTATGTGTATGGATGAATTCTTTCATGTGTACAGATGGTTTTGCGAGTTGTCCTGCAGATATCTCTTTTTCTGAACCAGAATATAGCATCACATATGCTGCATTTAGTTGTCATATCTTTGTCCCCTTTCGTTGGAGCAGTCTCTCAGTCTTATCATTTATGACTATGATATTTCTGAAGAATCCAACTAGGTATTTTTAGACTATTTTTCTAAAATGTTGATGGCTCCTCACAGTTAGGTCCAGGTTATGTGCTTTGGCAGGAACACCACAGAAATGACACTACCCATTTCACAGTGTGTCCAGGCAGAAGGTGTGTGACAATGACTTATCCCATCACTGGGATGGCAACTTTGGTCACTTATTTGAAGCTTGCCTTCCAGCTTGTGTAGTGTAAACTTAGTATTTTTTCCTTTGTGTTTAATAATTAACCTTGTGGGGAGATACTTTGAGACTATGTAAATATCACACTTCTTATTGGTCTTTTGTCCACTAATTTTAGCATCCATTATTATTAATTCTTGCTGAAACATTTATTTCTGTGATTTTGACAGATGGCATTTTTCTTTGTTTATATTCCTTCTAAATTTATTAATTAGAACTGTACTGTAAGTGGCTTTCCCCTTGCCTCTCATTTATTTGTTCATTCATTTATCTATTTGCATCAGGCTGCACTTATAAATTCTTATTTTAGTCTGTGATTATGACCCATTGCTATCATTATTTTGCTATATGATAGTTCCAGATTTAACCACAGAGGACCTCTTTATCATGGCTTTTACATGTTCCCCTCTCTTTATGAGCACATCTTTGCTTTTGGCTATTGCATGAGGTTACTTTCTACTTATCTTTCAGGGCCTGAGAGAACCCTGTCCTGCCTTTCTCCTGTCCTTTCCTTCCAGACCCACTGTATATGATTTCCACTCTCCCAATGAACTGTTGCGGCTGTCCGTAAGGTTATTGCTAAAGCAGTGGTATTCGTAGTTCTCACTTGTATCTGCTCCATTTCAGTCAGAGCTTCTTAGGAGGATGGTAAAGGAAATGTCCTTCCCTTTTGCTCCAGCTGCCATTGTGACAGCTGGGTTTGCAGAGGCTCTGGGACCACAGTAGTAAAGGTGGTGAGAAGCGTTTATATTTTGAAGCTTATGCTTAAGAAACTTGCCGTTGTGAGGGAGGGAGGTGTTAGGCACAGACTAATCAAATATGAATCTGTGATGCCTTGATTTCCTATCTTTCATAACATGTACACATATCTTTCTGACACTCCTTTCTGAGTCTCATTCAGATTCCCCTTCTAGGGTCTCTTTACATGTTAGTTTTCATAGGTTTTTGATAGTAGCTCTCTGGTCTTCTCATAATTACAAGTCTTATATAACAGAAGTTTCGAATGTAATATTCCTTGGGGACCCAAGGAAATAACAAGTGGGACGCAAAGGCCAAGACAGGTGCACACACAACCACTGTGTATGTGATGATGAGCTTGGTGCACCAGATAGCATGTGCCCTGAGGGCTTCCTAAATGCACGCCAGCTTTCTGTGTTCACAAAGGAGGGGATGCTGGCTCAGTATTACAGTGTCTTCTGATTTTTCAAGACAAGTAGATATCTAGATTTTTTTTCATACTGTCAAGATTTTTATATGTTAACACAAACCTTTCTTTAGGACTAAAGTCTATGTTCTAGATGTGCCCCCTTGGTTGGCAACTTACTTGGAAATATTTTTTTCTGGGGAAACTTGGTATTATTTACTTAATTTGGAGGCTAGTTACTGCCAAATCTATGTTTCCATCTGTGTTCTTCAAAACATAACCAGCCACTGAACATTGCTATGCAGCTCTTCCAAAGTGGTCTCTTTTTAGCGTGTTCTGGGTTTAATTCCCATCCCTTGACTCTGCTCTGCCTGTTACATGTTAGTAATTCACCATCTCCCCGTGGACACCCAGGCTGAAACCTGGCTTCATTCCTGATGCCTTCCTCACTGAGAATCTGCATACTCAGAAGTCTATCTCTTAATCTTGTGTTCTTCTATAAACATTTTTCAAATATATTTCATCTTCCTTTCTACAACCTTAGTTGATCATATAGCTGGCTTTGGAAGTAATATAGCTAAGTGTTCATCATTCTGCCAGTTTTGTAAGTGATGAAACTGAGATGTGGAAAAATGAATAATTTGTCAAATCACACAGTAACAAACTGCAGAGTGTCAATTCGAACCCAGGCAATTTGAACTGTAGAGCCTATATCAGTGATGGTGAATTTTTAGAGCTCTCCATGACAGCACATCACCAGCTGTGCCACATGTGCTATAGGTTTGCCACCATTCACCTATATTCTTCAACACAAAATAATAAATTGCTCATCTGTAAAAAGAAAATGTTAAAGGCAAGTATGTGAGAAGTGGAAGTAATCAACTTGAATTACCTAGAATTGCTTATAACAGCCCTCTTCTCAAGCTGATTTTAAAAAGTCTATTTTCAGTTACTATGTCATCTGGATGTAAAATGGGGCTTGCTATGTTATATGCTCAGAGGGTCTTCTTAACACACATTTTCCCTTATAGGCTTTTAGCTCTTTCTTTAGATATGTTTGCTTCATCTGTGTAGCTGGTTAAACACAGAGAAGCTCAGTACAGATTATGAATGTTCAGTGTTCACATTGAAAGGCATTTTATTATTTACAAATATGGCCATGTCAAGGCATCCATATCTTTGAAAGTAAACACAGTTGACCTCTGCTGACAGACAGAGCCTATGGTCTTCTGTCTGAGCCCCATTTTTAAAGATGGTTCTGGAGGTCCCCTGCTTGTGCTGGTAGCCTTTGCTTGCTGTCCCCTGCAGAAGCCTGGCCCTGCTGGCTCCAGAAAGGAGCCTGCCTTCTCTGTGTGTTTCCTAGAATTGTTGTTAATTGTTCTTGTTTCAGTGTAAAATCACTGGCAAGGCAGTTCCTGTTTGATGGTTTCCTTTTCTGCTTGGTTTAGACAGTAGCTTTTAATTTGGAAAGGTGACTGGTAGTCATCCACAGAGAGCAAATCTGTTCCTTGGGACACTGGTGATCTGAGTTCAAATACAACCAAAAGGTTTTGCAAAAACCCTTGGGAATCATTCTACCAAAATGTACAGTGATGGCAAAGAGCACAGCTCTGGATTCACATTTCTCTAGGTCTGAGCTCTAGCTCATTTTTAGCCTATTTAATCTTTGAATTGGAATCATACTTACTTTGTAGGATCACTATAAAGATTAAATGAAATAATGCCAGTGAATCCCTTAGTTAACTATCTGGCACATAATAAATACTCAGTAAATGGTTGTTATTACTGTTATTATTATAATTATTGTATTACTCTGTTAGCTCATGTACAGTTCTTCAGCCAGCTCAGACTGTATCCTCCCTCCATCTCTCAAGTGGAAGGGAATATAATTAGCATTCCTTCTTGCCTAATTTTTAATTAATTAATCAATTAATCTATGAAACTCTTTTGAATATGCTCTATGCACCAAAAGGCACGCTAATCACTGCACATTTAAGAATAGACTGGGAATTTCACCCCATTTTATTCCTGCTTCAACCTGACCCATGTTACTGTGATCCCTCAAATGTACCATCCCTCTTCCTGAGTCTGTGTGTTTGCTCAAGTTGTTCCAGTGACCCAGACTTGCTCCCTCCCAGTTATCAAGCTGGAGGTTTCTGTCCTTAGTTCAAGTCTCATTAGAAGCCAGCTCTACTCCCCTAGAGATACCTGAGTGGTTTTTCTGTTGCGTCTGCACTGTGCTTTGAGTGCAGTACTCATTTATAACATTCATATGAGTGTATGTCTTCTGATCATCTGCCTGTGTCTCTCCTCACTGAACCAGGAGCACTTTGAGGGTAGGGATGATGCCTGTATACTTTGTGCTCTTAACAAAGTTTTATAGGAGCTTAAATCTGTCAGGTGGACAGATGGGAGGAAGAAGAAAAATGATATATGAATTAAAATAAATGAAAGTCAATGATTAAGTGACAAGTGACCCGACCTTAAGACCTTAAGATGTGGGGGAGTCAAGCATATAACCATTGCAAGGTATGGTAATAAATGCTTAGAGACCCTCCAGCAAATTTTGCCCATACACATGTCATGTTTTTGCTGCTACTCTATGTTCATTTATTTAAAAATTCAGTTAGGCATTAAACACAAAACTTCAGACATTTAGCTTCTCTATTGGCAAACTGGACCTGTTCCTGTGGGCTTAGACTTTGCCGCTCCTCTGGGCCTCTCCATGTAGCTTCACTCATCGTGTGGCCACCCTGGTCCTCAATGTTGTTGGATTTGCAACCCCTGCTCTAAGGGGTGACTTGGAACTTCTACAAGTGGGGATATGAACAAAGAGACAGTTCACTGTGATGGAGGAGCAAGAGAGTCACAGTGAGCCAGAGAGGTGAAAACCACATGGGATATTGGAGAACTGGCTGTAATTTGCATCCACTGGAAGCACACAGAGGTTGTAGGGGACTAACAGAGCTTAGAGTGGAGAACCCTTCAGGGGCCCAGTCAGAGAGATCTTTTTATATATTTTGCTAAGGAATTTGAGTTTCAAGGTATAATAAGTGGGGAAACAGATGTGCTTTTCATTCTAGGAATGACATGATCAGATTTAGAAGGCCTTTCTGTCCTGGGAAGGTGGATGAGCTCTGAAGGGAATAGGAGTAAGTACAGGGAGATTCAATGGGAGACTGTTGTTCTGTGGTTCTCAGCTGGATTCAGTTCTGCCTTTCATGGGACACAATATGTGGAGACATTTAATGTGAGGAGGGGCCCTTCTTACCATCTTGTGGTAGAACTAGGGATGCTGCCAAATATCATGTAGTATATTTATATATACTTATATATGCTGTATGCCCTACAGCCCCACGAAAAAAAACATCCAGCTCCAAAGGTCAATGGTTACAAGCTGAGAAACCCTGCTCTGGTCAGTAGAGACATCAGGAGGAAGTGAGCTGGCTACTGTAGTGACAGTGGCCATCTTAGGAAGGGGAAGGAGTCAGAGTGGATTCAGGAGACAGTGTCTTTGACTGTGGCTTGGTAGGAAGCGAGAAAAGTGGATTGGCAAGACAAGGAAACTATGCTGAGTAAGGTTCATAAGTAAAGAAAAATTCCCCCTTCAAAGAGTAACTTAAAGCTATAAGTTATCAGTTCCATCATTAACTTCTGTTGATTAAACAGGGAGCCCAAGAAAGCACCTTCTGATTCTTTCTTTAACTGTGAAGAAAAAGTTGGTGTTTGTAATTTTATTAGGATCTAGATCATATAGTGTATTTGGGGAAAATATGGAAAAACTTTCATTTATACTTTGGAGTTTTAATTGAAGAGTCTTTTGGTTCCAGATTTTGAGGTAAAGTCATAATCACAAGGTAATTGTGTGTGCTCTCCCTGGGTGAGTTTCTGATGTTTTTCTCCCTCTAAAAATGAGAAGGTGTTCTCTGATTTGATTTTTGGTGTCTCTCTCTTATAAAAGTCCACTGGAAAGTGGGAAATTATGAGTCTAACTCTGTTAAAATATATGTGCAATGTTCTTCTGTCAAGGCTATTTTGACATTTACATATTCTTATAGGTAGAAGGAAAGTGAAACTTGGTATTGACAGCTGTTATCTATCAATCTAGGTGCTAGAATTAATTTGTTCTACTCTGTTAGTGCAGAAAGAGTAGCTTTGAGAGGCATAGGAAGAGAAATGGGGATGGGGTAGAAAGCAAAGGCTGATTAGTAGGGCATGGCCTGCTACTCCACCCTGGAAAAGTACTTTAAGTTTTAGATTTGTTCCTCAATACTGTTTTCCCAGGTTCTAGTTATCTGGAAATGTGTGTTCCTTCATGATATACAGATCAGAAGGATTCTGAGTGGAATGGAAAGCACACTTAACCTCCATCTCTGTACAATGCTAGCTGCCCTTTGTCTGACTTCCCTGAAAACTGCCAGTGCGAGAAGGTGAAAAGGTGGGAGAAGGCTGTGCTGGTATTTGTCCAGTCTCCAGAGGGGATGCCTGTCTCCATCCTGATTGTGGGTGCATCAGATAGGACTACTGGCCAGAGACAGGTGGAACACTCACATGGGATGATTTGAGAAGAGTGGACACGTGCAGGTAAACCACAAAGGATACCACAAGACCCTGGTGTACCAAAAGTGGGGCTGGTAATAGCTCTGGGTCTAATGAGCAAGGGGAGGGTGTTTCCAGGTCCTGGAGAGATTGTTGTGTGAAGGTCCTCATCATGTAGCCTTTGGAGCCCCAGCTGGCCCACTCTTCCCTCTTACCTTTTGGTTTCCCTCTGTGTGCCCTCTGGGTGAACCCAGCAGAAGTCGAAGGCTGCAGGGCCTTCTGGTATCCCTATACCTGTTAGAACTCTGCCTCAGAAGGCCGGAGAGTGAGTCTGGAGATACAAGGGGAAGGTTTCTGTGATATTTGGCCAGGCTTCCTGTTGGGTTGCTTCTCGTAGCCAAACACTTGTGGATGGGTGAGGTGGTTTGTGCTGTGGCGTGAGGGTGTCTGGGACAGGATCCCATCTGCTGTTGCTGCTAACTAAGCACCCTCAGCTCTAAGTTCAACAAAAACCAATTTCCTTGCTGTATGATGGGCCATAGGATAGATTCATGAGAAGTTTTGAGAGGAACACAAAAGAAACTACGTGCTATTGTCAGGCTTGGGAAAAAGAACATTAAAAGGTCAGTGGTGTTTCTCAATAAAGCTGCTTTTGTCTATAAACATATACATATAACTAATGACTGATTTTTTTCCTCATTGTATTTTTCGGTATTCCCAGATCTTCTTCTGTTATCAGAAAGACAAAGATATTCACCAGGGCTGTTGATCAATATGTTCTTACTGCTCTTCCAATGATTATTGCTGGCTAATATTCTGCTCTTGGGGTCACTGAGTTGTGTGAATTAGCAGCTATAGCAGAGCCAGATTGACTGTGGGCAGACTGGCGAATATGCCTGCCTTCTTTTG
This sequence comes from Heterocephalus glaber, assembly GCF_053883595.1. Classification (NCBI taxonomy): domain Eukaryota; kingdom Metazoa; phylum Chordata; class Mammalia; order Rodentia; family Bathyergidae; genus Heterocephalus; species Heterocephalus glaber. The sequence continues at coordinate 9,678,830 of NW_028258299.1, read as the reverse complement.
TGATATGACCATAGGCCAAGGCCTAGTGTTCACCCCAGAAGCCTTTTATGAGCCCTCAGGTGCTTCTTCTCTGAACTCCTGGAGCCCTTTGGATGCTCTGTCATTTGTCACTTTGCATAGCAGTTACTTCCTTACTACAATGTAATCTCCAGGTTCAGAACTATATTTTATTCCTGTCCACATCATCATGATCCTGCCTATAGTTTGTAAGGGCTGGTGTCACTGTAAATGCCCACCTTCCCATCAATGGCTACAGGGAGTTCTAGGGCTCATTCACCATACCTTTTGCAACAGAAAGCAACTGACCTGTGATTTTTCTTTTTTCAAGTTCCAGAATCCGAGGAAAGAATCCCAATTAAATTCTATCTCTTACTAAATTAACCATACCCATGTATGTTAGTCACTTTCCACCTGGCACTCACAACTTAAAGGAGGAGAGGTTTCATTTTGGCTCACAGTTTCAGTGGAATCAGTCCATGGTTGGCTGGCTCCAAGGCAGAAACAACATGGCAGAACAGCATGGTGGAGAGAAACTTCACTGAATGGGGGACAGGAAGCAGAGAGAAGAGAGGAGCCAGAGATGAAAATACACCTCCCACACTATGCCTCCTGTGACCTGCCCCTTCTGACAAGGCCCCATCTCTGAACATGAAACTTTGGGGGCACAATTTAGATACAAACTCAAACACCGTGGGAGAGCTATGTTGGCAGGGAACTCTGTTGTGGCCTGTAGGGTGGGGTTTCTATAGTATAAATGGTTTTGTTTGTGCAGTGAGGGAGAGAAGGAATTGCCAAAGAGTGCAGCCAGCTGTAGTGACAGTACTCAGAAGCTGTATGTAAGTCAGTTGGCCATATCAAGAATGGAACATACATTAGGAGTGGATTTGCAGTGGGACAAAAGTTGGTTCTTGAGGGTGAAAAAAGTATTAAGGATGTAGTTTTTGGCTTTGTAAAGCTCATTTTTATCTGAGCAGACTATCTATAGCGTTAAAATTTCATGGGACAGGTATAAGGAAAAGGATGGCTAGAAAAGCTCTTTAGTGGTGGGTGATGCTGAAAAAGACTGGAAGACACTGAACTGTAATGATCATAATAACACATAATTCTTATGTAGGATTGTGTGTCAAAGGCTTGTTTTGAACGGCTTATACACAGTTAGCTCACTTAACAATATTAGCTACTACTGCTGACTAAAATATTCCATTTTACAGTGGCTTAAATAAATAAGGGATGATTTCCCAGTCTTGCAACCTTAAATAACAACTCCAGCAGTGGTTTTACCATGTCAAGGCCAACATATATTTAATTTTTTGGAGTTTTTCCCTGGTAGCTATTGGTTCCTGGTTCTATGACAGTTGCTATAGCTCTGGACCTTATATCACCTTTGACACTAGAAGAAATAGAAACAATCATTAAGTTAGAATCTTTTGTATGTGTGTCCTTTTTTAATGAGAAGAACTGGAGCTTTCTCAAGAATCTTCTCCTCTACCTGATTTTTGCTTAGGTTTTCTTGTCTGGAGTTTGGTCACACAGTGACATGTAGCTGCAAGAGGATGAGGAGAGTAGAGAACAAGTGTTTCAGAGAGGTCATGTTATAGTTGACTGAGCCCTGCACAATCTAGTGTGGCAGTTAATAACCACATATGGCTACCTAAAACTTGCTTATTGAGGGCTGGGGATTTACCTCAGTGGTTCCAGTGCCTGCTGCACAAGCATATGGTCCTGAGTTCAATCCCTGGTACCCCCTCAAAAAAATTTGTTTATTGAGATACAATTTACATACTGTAAAATTCATAAATCACAGTAGTGCTTTTTAGTACTCTATTCACAGGATTATGTAAGCATCACCTACTATCTAATTTGAGAACATTTTCATCACGCCTGAAAGAAACCTTATATCCATCCGGTAGAAGTTACTCCCTATTTTCCTACCCCCAAGCTCTTGGAAACCATTAACATTTTTGTCTCTGTGGAATTGCCAATTCTGGATAGTTTATATACATGGAGTTATATTATATGTGGTCTTTTGTGCCAGGCTTTTTTTTTTTTTACTTAAAAGTTTTATTAGGGATCATTTGTGTTGTAATATTTATCTGTACTTTATAAAAATAAGTTTCTTGGGGTTTTTGACTGAGTAATATTCTATTGCAGAGATGTGCCCCATTTTATTTTCCCATTCATCTTTTGATGGATGTTTAAGCTGTTTCACTTTTCACTCACTATGAATAATGCTGCAATTTATATTCACCTAAAATTTTATGTCAAAATAATTTTAATTTCTCCTCCAGTTCTCTTCAGCATATCCTAGGATGGGATTACTGGGGTGGTACATGTAACTTTTGAGGAGTGTCAGACAGGTCCCAAGGTAGCTGCAGCATTTTGTGATCTTCCTGGGAATATGTAGGCACCAGTTTCTCTGCATCCTTGTCAGTACTTGCTATTCTGTGTTTTTGCTTTCATTGTATAGCCATATGAGTGAGTATGAATTGTCTCATAGTGGTTTGCATTTGTTTTTATATAATGGCTCCTGATGTTGAGCATATTTTCCTGTGGACATTGGCTATTTCTATATCTTCTTTGGAGTATTTAATATTTGGATACTTTGACTATTGTAAAATTGAGTTGTCTTGCTACCTTTGAGTTATAATGACTATTTCAATTTAAATTAGCATAAAATTAAGTTTAAAATTGTGTTTCCCAGTCACACTGACCACATTTCAAGTGCTCACTTGACTTGTGTGAATGGTGGCTGTGTTGGCAGACAGCTGCAGACAAAGAGCTTTCAGATTATTGCAGCAAAGTCTGTTGGACAAGACCTGCTCGGACCATTGTGATTGATCACTGAGAACCGGGCTCATAGCTCTTCTAAACAAAACTAGGGTTCCGTTATACTAAGGAAGGAGGGGGGAGATGATAAGGAATATAACTACAGAATTCCCCATGAAGAATAAGGTGTACTGTTCCCAGGGAAGACGGATGTGTATAATCAGCACATAACTCCTAGAAGTGCGCCGAAGTTAACAAAGGGAAGAACTGAGGCAGTGGGTTAATAGGAGGCCAAAATTGTAGACCAGGGGTTGACATAATTTTTCTAAGGGCCAAACAGTCAATACTTTGTCTTCGCTGGCCATGGGTGTCTGTTATAGCTGTTCCCCTTGGTCCTTGTGATGAAGCAGGCTGAGACAATGGGTAAGTGGATGGCTGTGGCTGTGCTCTGGTCATACTTCATTCCCAAACACAGGTGGTAGGCTGGATTGGGTCACTTGCCGTAATTTCCTAGGGACAGTGGTTAGAAAGATTAGGAGCTTGGCACGCTGATATCAGAGGTGCGGTGAAATGTTTCATATGGCTGGAAAGATGTGCTTTTAGGACAATGGCTCTAAGACAAGGAGAGGAAGAAAGAGTGAAAGAGTCCTCAGTTCATCTCAAAATTGCTTTGTTTTGTTCTGTTTATTTTTTAATCCTGAGGATTAAATAAGCCATCAAAGGGTTTTAAGTAGGTGATTCTATGGTTAATTGGCTTTTTAGACAACCTTCCAGCAGCTTTATGAGTAATGTATTAGAGGTAAGTGAGACTAGAGGAAAAAAAAAACAAACCAGTTAAGAAGCTATTGAACAGCCCGAGCAAAGGCAATATTATAAAGTGAGTAATCCTATCAGTAAATATACCAGTAATTGTTATTCAATTTCTTTCTATATATTTTGGGTTAAAATAAAAACCTGGTAGGAGCTGGGTATTTACCTAAGTGGCTCCACACCTGCCTGGCAATCGCAAGGTCCTGAGTTTGATTCCTGGCACCAAAGATAAATAAACAAATAAAAATAAAAAATAAAAACCTGGTAGTTAAAAATGTGATAATTTTGTCAGTATGGATATGGATAACCACACAAAAATTCCTGTACTGACTCGTCTATCACTTGTATGGGTTAAAATATAGTATTGATTTAAATGGGATGTGCAGAGTGGAGCTTACACATGCTCTTCATGTATCAGGAGAATCACCCTGGACACCAGACAGTGGTGGTGAGTATTGATCCGAGAACACCGGTGACCCTTGGAGAGTTGTGAGAATGGAGAGGTATGGACAGACTCACTGCAATCCTAGAGGGATTGACTTCTACTTGGGGAAGTGAGGTTCCCAAGGGAGGAAACTAGTCCCCTGATGAACCAGGGAATTCACTCCAGAGTTCAGCATCATATGGAGGTTTGCCTGGGAGTGTCTGCCACCAGGGAAGACAAGCTATCCATGTGGGCTTAGAAAATCACAGATGCAAATAATGCATTACTGAATTTTTTTCAACATGGTAGCAGCTTAAATATGCAGTATATTTTCAAAATCAGCTTTGCAAATTAACAAAACCTGTACAATAAATACTGCTATCAACAAGTTGGTTTTCCTATTTGTCAGCCTATTAATTGAGAAGCCTCCAGTGTTTAATTTGAAATGAGATAATTCCCAGGGACCTCTGACAAGCTTTATGCTTTAGCCATATTTCTAAAGTAAGCAAGTATCTTGGCTTATTCACTGGTTAAATCCTCACCAATTCCTAAAATGATGAAATTGAAATACAGGAAACATCTTTAGGCCTTTCACACAAGCCAGAACTGTACTTTACTAATGAAATGGAAAGGAACTTACATCTCCCATGTATAGCTTCTTTCCTTCCAGACATCCTGACTCCAAATGCTATGAATACCAGAAAATGTCTCCTGACTCTGGATTTAGGTGGCTAGACCTATGTCCTGTGGGAATCAGGAATATTTGTGAGGATATGGAGGTGGAAGGGATAACATCAAAGGAGAACTGCCCTCTGCTAAGGCTGCCTCATTGGCATCATTGTTCCCAGAGGAGATGGGTATGCACTTGTACAGCTGCTGTGAAAACAATTCCCTGCTGCCCTGTCAGTGACAGAGCAAGGGCAGAGGTGATGGCTTATCTAGATTAGCAGTGTTTGACATGTTCTGGGAGGTGGGATGAGAAGAGTGAATCCAGTGTCCTTGAACAGAGGGACTGACTGGATCCAGGACATTTGGAGGCCACTGGATTTGTCAAAGTATTTCTCAAGCTTGTAAGTTTTAGGACTTCCCTAAAAGTATTTTAATGCACTGGTATCTAGTAAGGGAAATGCATACTGTACGTTTCTGATGCTGTACATTTTCTACACTGAAATTATCAAAATATTGTGTTTCTGAGATCGCTGTAGTCCAGAAAGATTCTTTTGAATTTATTGTTTCTTTTTGCTCTTTGATGAGATGTATAAATGGGTCATCATAGTCATCACAGAGAAGCTGAAGTTCACCCCAAATTTCTGGCCACCAGAAAGCTTTGGGCATGTTTTTTTCTGGGTTATTTATGCCAAGTGCTATTCTAGGGACATGTTTCTGATTTGCTTTACACTTGCCTGAATGAGAGAGCTGTTTTTGAGAAATCTTGGGATGTCCAGCAATCACTAAATGGAGCTTCCTAAATCTTTCTGGCAAACAATATACTAGTTGGAAAAGTCAGTTGGTTAGGTGGACCAGTTCCTTTGAACAACAACCAAAAAATGCAAAGGGGGAAATAGAGACATGGAGGGGTATATGTAGTGATAAGGGCCTTGGAAGGTATACAAAGCACTTTTAGTGTATGGTCCTTATTTGAACTTCATTCAAACAACTGTTGAAAGAAGAAAAGTAAAACTAGGAGAAATATATAAGCCTACAATGGATATTTGGTGACGTTGGGAGTTACTGTTTTTAATTATAATATTGGTATTGCAATTGCTTTTTATAGATAGCTCATTTCATAGATACACACTGAAATATTTACAGAAAAATAATACAAACTTTAAAATATGTTAAAAATTAGGGTGTGGTATAAATGAAGCTTGTTCTCTCTCTCTCTCTCCCTCTCTCTCTCGTTCTTCTCCCTTCTCCCTCCTCCTGACCTCTTCCTCCTCCTCCATCTTCTTCTGCTCTTTCTCTCCTTTCCTTCCCTTCCTTCCTCTTTCTATCCTCTCTTTCTTCCCTCTCTTTCCTTTTCCTGGCCTTCATTAGAGCTGATGAGAAAAGAATACACATGTATTGTATCGAATTGGCAGATGTAATTAGGATATATTATGGCAGCACAAAGGTCTGTCAGTTTCTGAAGACCCAGATGGGTGCTGCAGCCTGCCAGGGCAAGTCTTGACCTCTAAATAGCCTTAGTGGGATGAGCCCTAAACTTGACTTCCCCACTACTCCCAGTCAGCCACTGCAACCTGTTTTTAAAAATCATTGTCATGATTAGAAAGTGAAGGATTTGGGTTGAAGTTAAGGACACTTCCTAACTTGTTATCATGTGGATTTTTAAGAGGAATGTTAGGATCTCACTCCCACTTTGTTACTGTCTATGATTTGGAATGAGCTCCAGGCATCAAGCATTTGCTGTGACATTGGTCTGATTTAATCATTACCTAAGCAGAAAGATATTAGATCATTGGATCCCAAACTTGCACCAGACAGTAAGCCATGATGGGAAAAGTCACCTGGATAGGTGTTTATTTTTTATTTTAAAAGATTTTTAGTAACACTTGGGGGCCAGGTATGGTGGTACAGGCTTGTAATCCCAGGAAGCCAAGGTAGGAGGATGGCAAGTTTAAGCCTAGTTGGGGCAACTTAGTGAGACCCTGTCTCAAAATAAAAAAATAAAATAAAAAGGGTTGGGGATGAGAAGACCACATACTTGCACATGCACACACATACACACAAGAAACAAAACAAAAACCCTCAAAACTTGGGTAACCTGAGTAACTCCCTGGGAATTCTGAGTCAGTATGTCATTATAGAAACAGAATAGAAAACTCTGCAATTTTTTTTTTCTACAAGATTCTGTCCTGATTGATTATGTTAGAGATCTGTTAGATTCAAGGAATTTTAATAGCTTTCAGTGATTCTAGTTGCTTGGCAGCAAATTGATTTTATTTTCATATATTTCTGCCTTATTACCATTGATGTGGCAACTGTATCATTGGTGTTCTTGTTTTTAATTGTCCTTATTGAAGATGGTTTGCTTCTTAACAAGGTCTTGCCAATAGTAGTTATTACATAAGTACTAGATAAATAATTGATGAACAGAAAAGAAAGTCAGAGTTCAAAGGAAAGGCAACTAACATTTATTAAATGCCTGCCATTGTAGTAGACTTGTCTCATAATTTCTGGATCATGTAGCAAGAGGTGGAATCTGTTGAAGGTCAGGAAACCTGACTAATGGGATGGGGCATCATGGCTCCTTTCCTGGGATTAATTGCTTGTTTTCTCTGTCCAATACTGGGTCAAGATCCCACTGAAAGCCTTTGTGATGGCTTAGGACCTCAGGGTGTGATCACTGGGAAGCTCTTTAGCTGGGGAACAATGCATCTGAAGGGCAGAAGCCTCTCCTAGGTGGTTTGCCTCAATCTCAAAAAAAAATTTTTTTTTGTTTTTGCTCCATATAACAGGCCTGAGAATGTTGAAATTTTTTGTATGGATGTGAATACCATCTAACAAGTTGGCTTTCTTTGGCAATGTGAAAATCGAAATGTGAGATGGAAAGAAATAAGTCTCATTAGGAGATTCTAGGAACTTTGCTTCCCTCACTTGGTCATGCAGCAGCTCACAGGGCCCTGACTGGTACGGTGTGTGACTGTGGAAGCATAAAGGATGAAAAGTTAGTCAAAGCTCAGCTTAAACTCCAAGAAGCCCAGAGTGACTGCTTCTCTGAGACTCATCAGCATAAGAATGTCTCAGGAGAATAGCCCTGACCCATGAAACCCCTTGCCTTTTATTTGTAACCCTAGGGCATGAGAATAATAGTGTAGAAGAAAAATATATTTTTGTAGGAGTTTTGATCCAAGGAAAGGGAAAGAACAGGATAGTCTGCTAAGCGAGCTAATCAGGGCATGAGGAACACAAGGGTGGGAGCAAACATCTCTAAGATCAACTCTTTTTCTAATTCTGCTCAGCTGTTACCCTGCAGATCTGCTCTAATTTTTAACCACGCTTTCCAGGAGCCCTGAGCTGTTGCTCCAGGGGTCCCTTCATCTTTGCACTCATATCAATCACTCCTCTGGCCAGAGTCTCCCCACATCTGGCCTCTAATTTCCAGGCCCCTTTCCTCAGAGGACATCCTCTCCCAAATCAGAGTTGATAGTATTCCTCCCTTGTAAACCCTTCAGTTACCCCTGATTCGGCAAGGAGCTGATCTGAGCCTCTGAACACAACAATGAAGACCCTTCCTGGTCTGTCCCTCTCTCATAGCTGTGTGATCACTACTCCCTGCTTCCAGCAGGTCATGCCACCTTGGCTTGGTGACTATCCCCCGGATGTACTGTCCTTTCACAGCTCTGTTCCAGCTGAGATTTCTCTCCTTTGATGAATGTAGCCAACTGCTATATAGCTTTAAATCCTCCTCTTCTGGAAAGCCTTTCTTACAGGTCCTTCCTTTGGGCAGCACACTGTGTTTTCCACCTGTCCCTGCAGTTTTTCTGCCTCACTCACTAGAGTATTTAGCTTTCTAGGTGGAAGGTGGTGATGTGTGATTATTTTCAAATCATTCACAGTGCCCACTACGTAGGATGCTCACCATCAGTGATAAATAACTGAAAGAAAGCTTGAAGGAATAGGTGTGAATAAATAGGCCACAATATTTCCGAAACCTGAAAAGAAATTAATGGGCAATATGATAAAATTTTAGGGGAACTTTGATGTGTTCTGTACCATGCCAAAAGTCATAGAAAATAGGAACAGCCAGAGTGCTTGCACATGACAGCTTCCTAGCTGTTTTAGAAGTAGAATCAACAGATAATAAAGAATGAAAAAGCATGTGAGAAAAATATATAATTTAATTCTAACTTGTTTGTTGCCTGGTAGTATCTGATTTTTCTGTGTGTTTATTGTGTCTTTCCCCTTTTACTGTGGGTTTCCTGAGGCAGGGACTTAGTCCTGACTATTTCACCCTCACACATAAAACAGTACCCGGTACATAGTAAATGTTCAGTTACATGTTTGTCCAGTGAATTAATAAATGTTAGGCATTTTTAGGCATACATGGTTTTCATGCACTGAAATGCTCAAGCAGGCCTTCACATATAGACTGGTGTGAAGCTCATAGGAACTGAAGAATGAGTAGGATTGTTGTAGGTTTTGGTCTTAAGACAGTTTGAGTCTTAGAAAGGTTCTCATTGTATTGAGAAGAATATGAATTTTAGACCAAAGAGAACTCAGCTCAAGTTTGGACTCTTGTTTATCATCTGTGTGACCTTAAGTGCTCCAAGTCTGTTTCCTCTGTCATCCAATGAGATTAATATTACTTTTCTTAGAGTATTGTGAGGAGGAAAAGCAACATTGTATATAAAGCATTAGCCTGAAGCCTAGCACATATTCAGCTCTCAATAATTGGTGAGTAAAAGATTATACAGGTATAGTGTTACTCAAGTAGGGGGGAAATGTGGACTTTTTGGATGAACTAGTTAAATTTGATTAAAATGGCATGATTATGGTACTGGGACAGAACAGTCATAAATTTACTAGGTTCTAGGTTTTTTTAGTTGTCTTGATGGACTGTGGGAATCCTCTCACACTTTTATTTTTATTTTTTTCACTTTGGGAAACAGGGGTAGAGGAGTGAATGTGGTCCCAACCTATGCTCCTAATATAGAGATCTCCTTTCCCCCAGTAGTATATTGTGTGTGTGTGTGTGTGTGTGTGTGTGTGCATGGATGCATGTGTGCGTGTGTGTGTGTGTCTTGAACCCAGAGCCCCAAGAATACTGGGCAAGCACTGTACCAATGACCCAACCCAGCATCTCACTTTGAAGGGTGAGTTTTCTGGCAGGGGTACAAATGGGTGGAGGAGAGGATTGGGAGTCTACTTTCTATTTAGGTAGAAGAGTTAGGCCTGCCCTTCCATTGGCAAGCTACTTGCATCTGACCCTGTGCTGTGCCCACCTGCATTAGTGTGCATGTGTGTGCCTATGACTATAGATGCTAGAGTTAGAGTGCTCTCCATGGTCATAGTTTCTGGCCCCACCTTAATACCAGCCACCTTATCTTCAGGGTTTTCTTCCTCACTCACTATTCTGTAGCCACCTCTGCTCTTTGGGATTCCTTAAGAATACTAGGTTTTTCTCTGCCTCAGATTCTTGGAACTTGCCATTAACATTGAATGAAATTCTGTATTTTTATTTTATTAGTATATTTTTGCCATACATAATGATCACATTCATCATAGGGGATTTTTCCTTGTATATATTAACTCTTTTTCCCCCCATTCCTCTCCCCTCCTTTCAACCCTTCTTCCCCTCCTCATTTACAAAAGCTTTGTTTCCATGTTTTCCCTTCCATTCTTTTTTTTCTTTTCTCTTCTTTCCCTTTCCTCTCTTGCTCCCTTGTTCCCCTTCCCATTTGACCATGTTCTTCCTACTTCCCAAATCTGTCCTCTTTTTTGCTCCTTATTTACCCTTTGGGTTTCTCACACAAGAGAAACAAAATGGTATTTTAACTTGTGTCTCCGATTTATTTCACTTAACCTGATGGTCTCAAGGTGCATCCATATACCTAAAAATGACTCACTTTATGGCAGAGTAGTACTCCATTGTATATAAATACCACATTTTCTTTATCCATTCATCTGCTGATGGGCACATATGCTGTTTACAAGATTTAGCTATTATAAACTGTGCTACTATAAATATGACTATGCATATGCCACTGTGGTATAATGCTTTTAACTCTTTCGAGAAGTTACCTAGAATGAACATAGCTGGGTCAAATGGAACTCGTAGTTTCAGTTTTTGAGGAATCTCCATACTAATTTCCATAGTGCTTGTAGCAATTTAAACTTCTTCCAACCAAGAAGAAGTGTTTCTTTTTCCCCACAGCCTTGCCAGCTATTGTTATTAGTTAATTTCTTAATGGTAGCTATTCTTTCTGGAGTGAGATGGAATCTCAGCTTTGTTTTAATTTACATTTCTCGAATGACCAGTGATGTTGAACATTTTTTTCATATATTTATTTGCTGGTTGCACTTCTTTATCTGAGAAGTGTGTATTCATTTCTTTTTTTCTTTTTTTTTTTTACTTTTTTTTTCCCCCATTAAGTTTATTGGTACATTTTCGGTATAAAATACAGTTACATTCATCATTGGGATCTTGTACCTTTACATGAGTATCTTGGTTCTTATTTTGTTCCCCTTCCCTTGCCCTCCCTTCACCCCCTCCACCCTTTCCTATTTGCAAAAACCTTGTTTCCGTTTTTTTTCCCTCTTTTCATATTTTTTCCTTTCCCTTTTTTCCCTTCCCCTACCCCTCCCAATTCCCCTGGTCTTTTAGACCTTTTCTTCCTTTTACACAATATCAGTTATACATTTTTTAAATTACAATATTAAGATCTAGGAGACATTACTACAGATTTTACAGAATTTAAAAGGATATAGAAAGCATATTACAAAAATCTTTTTTGAAATAAATTTGACAACTTCTAAGAAGTACCTTGGGAGACAAATTAATGAAACTAACTCTGGAGGAAATATAAAATTTGAATAGCACCTATTCCTAGCTTGAAAACCTATCTATATGACAACAGCAGGCTCATAAACATTTTAACTGATAAATTTTATCAAATAATTAAAGCAGACAAAAGAAGGAACACTTCTCCCCTTATTTTAGGAACTCAACATTGTGCTAATCCTAAAACTGGATAAAGATAATAGAAGAAAAAAGTATGAACATAGATAGAAATTTGTTTAACAAAACAAACTCTTAGAAGTCAGATCTGGCAGTATATAGAAAGTGGTTTTGTTATAGGGATGGCAGTGTTGGTTCAGCATTGGAAGATCCACCCCCCAAAATCATCATTTAAACAGAGGAAAGGAGAAAGCCATATGATCCTGTCACTAGTTGGAGAAAAAGTATTGGACTAAAGTCTACAGCTGTTCATGGTAAAAGCTATCAGGAGCCTAGAAGTAGAACAGAAACTTTTCAACAGATTAAAGACATGTACTCCATACTTCCAGCGAGAATGCCTTATATGAGTGGAGAAGATACAATGCTTTCTCCTTAAGGTGGGGAACAAGGGAAGATATGCTTACTCTTTATCTGTCCGTTAAACTTTGAAACCTAGTCCCCACCAAAATAGCCTGGCAATAAAATAACACAACTAGGATAGGATTGGCAAGGCAGAAGCAAAATCTTTATATGTAGATGAAATGATCATCTACAGAGAAAATACTAAGAAATCTCTAGGAGCCCCTAGAACTTGTACTTGAATTTAGCAGGATTAGAAAATACAAGATGTATATAAAAATTCAGGTCTGTGTATACTTGCTATAAATGAAGAATTGGATATTGAAATTTAAAAGTTATGTAGGAGTACAGAGGACCTAGAAAAGTTAAAAACAAAAACAAAAACAAAAACAGTGTTGGAAGACGTTTAGTACCTAATTGTAAGACTTCTTCTAAAGCTACAGTAATCAAGGCAGTGTTGGTATAAGGAAAGACATATAGATCATTTGAATAAAACAGAGAATCTAGAAATAGAACCACACATATATGATCCACTGAGTTTTGAAAGATTACTTAACATTAGCATTTTATAGAATATAAACTCAATTCAAGAGCCAAGGAAGAGATAGTGTTTGCAGCAAACGGCACTAGAACACCTGGTAACCATATATAAAAAATTAACCTCAACCCTTTATTTCCACACATGAAAATAACTTGAAGAGATCTATGAACCTAAATAAGAAAGCCTAAAAGTATAAAACTTTAAGAAGAAATTATAAGGGAAAATATTTATGAATTCAGGGTAGGCAAGAACTACCTAGGATACAAAAAACATGATGAATAAAATTAAAAAATTGATAAATGGGATTCCATCAAAATTTAGAACTTTAAATGACATCATTAAATGAAAAGTAGTCCTTAAACAGACCATATTTACAATGCCTATAACCTATGAGCAGAATATATAAAGAATTCTTAGAGCTCATTAATAGACAACCCAATTAAAATGTAGATGTAAGAAGATGATAAATAGCCAGTATAGCACAAGGAATGGTGTGCAGCTCTAGAATCAGAAAAATACTAATCAGTACAATAACAAGATTGAATCATGTACTCATTATGGAGATGAAGTTAAAAGTTTTAAAAGCCTTATCATGACTTTTTCTTTTTGTTGGATTCTCCCCCTTTACATTTAATTTGTCACCCCCAATGGATTCATTCTGCTGGGTTTCCTGGGGTTGTGATCCTCATTGTCTTTTCCTAGGGTATTGTCTAAAATTTTTTGGAGTGCCAGTTTGGTATTCATGAAGTTCCTGAGGTGCTCTTTGTCATGAAAGTATCTTATTTCTCCATCAATTTGGAAAGATAGTTTTTCAGGGTACATCAATCTGGGTTGGAGGCTGTTTTCCTTTAGGGCTTGAAATACATCACTCCAGGCTCTTCTTGCCTTGAGGGTTTGCATTGAGAAGTCTGCTGTGATTCTGTTGGGCTTTCCTTTGTAGGTGATTTGTTTCTTTTCTCTCATTGCTTGTAGAATTTTGTTCTTCTGTTGGGTTTTTGGATTCTTATCTATTATATGCCTGTGTGTAGATTTTTTTGATTAAGGCTAGCTAGAGTTCTATATGCCTCACTTATCTGTATGTCAAGTTCTTTTCCCCTCCTTGGGAAGTTTTCTGCCATCACTTCTGTGAACAGTTTTTTATGTCATCTTCACTCTCTCCTCTTTCTTCATTGACTCCAATCAGTCTTATGTTATTCTTCTTTACATTGTCTAGCAGATGCTGGATCGATTTCTTGTGTTCCCTTACAATTTTAAAGCAAATTTTCTTTTCCTCCTCACTAGTTGCAATCTTATCTTCTATATGTGAAATTCTATCCTCACAGTGGTTCATTCTTCAGCGCAGAGTTTCGATGGAGTTTTTCATCTCTTGGAAATCTGTTTGTATCTGTTTTATGGATTCCATTTGTTTCTTATGTTAGGATTCCATCATGTTCCTCAGATCCTCTATTTTTTTATCTGTGTCCTCTCTAGATTTATTAATCATGTCTTGCACCATGAGCAAAATCTTTGCTGTTATCTAATTATTTCTGTTTTCATTTTTCCCAGATCCTCTTTTGTTGCCAGTTCAGAGAGTCCAGGTGGTTGAGTATCAGATTGTTCCATCTTGTTTCCCTTTGAGGTTGCTGTAGGTGATCCAGAAGTCTGTTTTTGAGACTTGTTTACATGTCTTCTCATTTCCATGGGAGGGGGTGCTTCTGGTGCCCACACGGCTCACCTTCTCTGCCCTAGGAGCTTGGGATGGTGTTGGGTGAGCTTCCTTCTGGGTTCTGGGACTGGCTGAGCTTCTCTGCCCTAGGAGCCTGGAATGGCAGCGGGGGAGCTTCCTTCTGGGTGCTGGGACTGGCTGAGCTTCTCTGCTCTAGCAAGTGTGTGTTCATTTCAGATGCCCATTTTTGTATTAGGTCTTTAAATTGGGGAGAGTTCTTATTTTTTAAGTTCTTTATATATTCTAGTTATTAGTCCTTTGTCTGAGGAGAAGCTGGTAAAAATTTTGTCCCATTCTGTGGATTATTTCTTCACTCTGTTGATGTTTTCTTTTGCTGTGCAAAAGCCGTTTAATTTGATGTGATTCTAGTGGTTGATTCTTTGTAGTAATTCCTGTGTGATTGGGATTTTTTTCATAAAGTCTTTGCATACACCTATGTGTTTGAGAGTTTTATCTATTCTATCTTCCAGCAGATTTAGTATTTCTGTTTTTATATTTAGATCTTTGACCCATTTCAATTTTCATTTAGTTCATTGTGAGAGATGTGGGTCTAGGTTCAGTCTTTGGCATATGGAAAGCCAGTTTTCCCAGCACCATTTATTAAATAAGCTATCTTTCTTCCAGTGAAGGTATTTGGTTCCTTATCAAAAATAAAGTAGCTAAGTGTGCTTGGAGTTGTTTCTGCACCTTCTGTTCTGTTCCACTGATTCTCAGGTCTGTTTCTTTGCCAGTACCGTGATGTTTTTATCACTGTAGCTGTATAGTATAGCTTTAAATTGGGGATTGTGATTACCCCTGTCTTGCCCTTACTGCCAAGAATTGCTATTCCAGGTCTCTTCTGGTTCCACATGAATTTTAGGATTGTTTTCTCTAGTTCTGTGCAGTATGGTATTGGTATTTTGATTGGGATTGTTAACAGTTTTGGTAGTATGGCCATTTTAAGTATATTGGTTCTGGCTATCCAAGAACAAGGGCTATCTTTCCATTTTCTGATATACTCTTTGATCACCTCTTTCAGAGTACTTTAGTTTTCAATGTAAAAGTCTTTCACTTCCTTTGTTATATTGATTCCTAAGTATTTCGTTCTTCTCCGTGCTATTGTGAAAGATATTTTTTCCCTGATTTCTCTCTTAGTGAGTTTGTTAATTTGTGTGTAGGAATGCTATTGATTTTTGAGTGTTGACTTTGTATCCTGATACACTGCCAAATTTGGTTATTAATTCTAGCAGTCTTTTGGTCAAGTTTTTGGCTTCTTCTATGTAGAATATCATGTCATTAGCAGATATTGATAAACTTCTTCCTTTCCTATCCATATTCCTTTTATTTTTTTTCTCTTGTCTAGTTGCTGTGGCTAATGTTTCTAGAATTATATTGAACAGGAGTAGTGATAGTGGGCATCCTTATCTTGTTCCTGATTTTAGAATCAAAGCTTTTGGTTTTTGACCATGTAGTATGTTGTTTGCTCTTGGTTTGTCATAGAGGGCTTTATCAGATTGAGAGTCTTTTCCTCTGGCTCTTTTCAATTTTCAGGAAATCAGGTGGCTTTTTATCTGGTAGTTTTATTAGAGCAATGTAATGAAATTTTTGTAGGATATTTTCATAATATCAATGAATAAGACTTTTTTTTTTATTTTGGTACTGGGGATCGAACTTGGGACCCTGTGCTTGTGAGGCAGGTGGCAAAACCACTGAGCTAAATTTCCAGCCCCTAGATTTTTTTTAAAGTGTTTGTCATTCCTAATTTTTTTAATCCATGAAATTTACACATTACATTACAAAAGTTTAGGAACCAGTTCCCCTTTCCTTTTTCAGTACTCTCTGCCCTGGGTCACTCTTCCAGCCATATCTCCTGAGTAGAGGAAAAGGCAGTCTTTCACACCTCCCACCCCCAGCCTTCCTGAGCTTTTAGGATGTCTACCTAGGGTAGGTCCTCTCCTCAGCAGCTCCCAGTTCCAGTAATTTTCCTTTCTTGTCCTAATAATCCAGGGGGAATGACTCTGCTGGAGTCAGATTATTGCCTTTTCCCAAGTGGAAAGTGAATGGAGGCAGAAAGGTTGCGGAGCCAATGCCTCAGAGGGCACTGAAGGGCTTGCCACAGGGTCCTCAGGTTGGGAGACAGAGGGGATGGAGGTAGAAATTGAATTACAGGGTCAAGAAAGATGAACAAATTTGCTGACTGATGTCTGTAGGAGGAGTGTTACACCCACAAAAATCTTGGAAATTCAGAACTAAAAGAAGCACACCATGCTGTAACATTAAAAAGTCATAGTGCATTTATAATTCTCATCTAGCCTGTCTCACATCAGAAGATCCCTCCTCAGAGAGGCCTTCCCTGAGCTTCTCTCTCTAGGGGCCTCCCTACATTTACTTGTTTATGTCCTCATGGCATTTGCTGCTCTTGGGAAGCATGGCCTTTGAGTTTTCATGTGACTCACCCCAAATGTAATCTGAACTCCAAGGGCCAAGGGCCAGCCAGCCTGCTCCTTCCCCAGAATGGACAGATGAATGTAGTTGTGGCAACCTAAGATGTGTGGACCAGGTCAACATTGAAATAAGGACTGTGGTCACCTGCAGTTGTATGAGCCAGTTCAGGAAGTTCATAGACAAGCTTGAGTATTATTAGCATGATTTTTACTTTGTTTCAAAACCTTTTTCAATGCCAGACATATTGTGAATTGAGGGAAGTAAAATCTTACAACAGATGGTACCACCTGCAAAACAGTAAGTCTAATTTTTTAATCCCACCCTCCTCTTCTTGTCAGATATGAATAAACAAAAAAATATTTTAAATTCTCTCTTTGGAGGGAGGGCTCAATTAGCATTCTGAGTCAGGCATGGAGAGTCTGTGGCCATAGGGACAGCTGAGAACTTAGGTCCATTCAGGGCACCCAGGTCAGAGGTGAGGAAAGGGCACCTTCTTGTCTGCCAACAGCTGCTGGGCCCTCTTTCCCTCCCCACAGAAGTCTGCTGGAGCCAGTGTTTCCTGGGCCTCTGCCCACCAGTCAGAAGCAGATGGCCTTGGGCCACTGCTGACCTGCTGGCGGCCCCAACTGCATGGCTGCTGCTTTAGTCATGAACCAATGGGACAGAAGATGGGCAAGTCAGTTACCTCTTGTCTCCTCTCCAGCTAATGTGACTCAGTTTTCTCTACCTTAACTTTCAGCTCAGGTTCTTTGGGCTGAAAGAATTTCTTTTACTCATGCTTGTGTGAGAGCCAGACTGGGCCAGGAACAGGTGTGACTCTTTACATCTTCAATCAAAGCACTTTAAAGAGAAGTTTTACCCCACTCCTCACCACCAAGTCCTCCTTTACCTGTCACAGAAGGGGGCCTGTCAGAATTGGATTACAAGTGATTTGCTAAGTGCAGTAGCTGGGAGGAAGAAGACAAAGCTGTCAGAGCACTGTTCATTATCTCTCTGAGGCTCTATTGGCAACTCAGAAGGGAAGTGGGCAGTGCAAGGAATGCTGCGGGAGGAATTCGGCAGCCCACATTCTGGGGCTGGGACCCTTGACCATCACTTAACCTCAGTGGCCTTCTGACTTCTCATCTCCAATGAGGGATGGTAGGACTAGATTAGGAACAGCAGATAGGTTAGCTCTGGTGCCAATCCTAATGGATTGGAAGTTGCTGTTTGGATCACGGTGGAAGGAATGACTGGGAAGCCATCTTGGCTAAATGAGAAAGAGTAATCAACTATTGATACTTGGTCTATGCACAGTCAAGGGATATTAGTGCCCTTGGAGGTATTATCAGATTCAATGGTAATTTTTACTTCTATTATTTATTTTATGATTCCATGTGTCCTATAGCTGATTCTACACCAATCAGATAACAGTATCTAGTTGCAGTAATTACCCTGGATTCTATTGATGATGATGGTGAACATACAGAAACCAGACTTTTATTGAAAATTTACTATATTTGAGATTATATCATTAAGATTCTTTATGGATAGGACAGAGAAAAAGTAAGGCTCCAAGTGATTAATTGACTTGCCCAAAGTTACTCAGCTAATTAGCAACAGAGCTAGAATTTGAATCTAAGTTTGTCTGCTTCCAGAACCCAAGTGCTGAAGGGTTACCTGTAGTACTTCCCATTTGGAGAACACCTTAATACAGATTATAATTTTTTTTATACAGATTATAATTTAAATGCCAGTGTGTGGCATTGCCGTAAGTACCCAGGATCAAAATGGGGCTCTAGCGAGTCATTAACTGCTATCTGCCTGACTCTTGACAAGTACTTTCAAAGTAATATGATCATATATGGAGTGCTAGTGACCTACAGAACATGCAGAATATATTACCTTGATTGCTGCATTTAAGCTTTAAAAGCTCTGACTCCATTTTTTGAATGAGACAACTGAGATTTAGACACTAAGGCAACTTGGCCCAAAAATCACTTGGCTGGGATTCTGTTGAGGCTTGCCCATCTTGGGAGTCACTGGTAGCAGCTTTATGTACTAGTGGACCACTTGGTGTCATTGGAGATGCTTGGGAATATGAAAGGTGAGGTGAGGACCCTTCGCACTTATGTCTACTCTACCTGCAGAAATTGACGACCTTGGCCCTTACTCACCAGAGTTCAGAAGAAGGTAATGTAGCCACCCTTACTGTGTCCCCTTCTCAGCCAGGGACAATAGACCTTTATGGTCTGGGAGTGCATAGCAAGTCCTACAAGAGGCAGGCCACAGAGTGACTGATCCCACATATCAGATGATTAGTTCTTCACTTTCGGGAAAACTGAAAGTTCAATTCATTCAGTCAGAGGTAGGGGTCCTATGAAATATAGGACATTACAGAGAAGTAGATGCAAGTTGGTACCCTGGGGTGGACTAGAGAAGTGGATTCCCTGGTAGCCCTGATAAAATTAATTTCAATAACTCTGTTTTTTTCTTTTTCTAGCTTGGAAACTTAAAGGTTAAAAATAAGGAATATACACACAGATTGAAAATACATGTGAACATAGAAATCTTCAGAGGATAAGTGGAATATTACTACATACTTCAATCGTTTCTCCTGTTGATTATTTTGCTTGGGAAAATTTCTGTCTTTCTAACCAACTTAATTCATTTGGTGCTATTGCTTTCCTTCTTTGAAAACCATTAGTTCTGGGAATTTTGTCAAAACAAGCATGAAAGTACAACCCTTAAATTGTAAATATCAGAAAATCTGAAATTTGCATTTTTTAGGCTAAACTAACTGGCTGGCAAAATTGGCTGTTTTGTGCCCTCCACCACAACTTAAATCTCATTCTCTATGTTCCCTCTCTCTCAGCTTATCTCCAGCACTTGTGCATGTACAGTAGACCCATGCACACACAGATGTGCACAAATGCACACACACACTTTTGACTTTGTGGTAATAGATACAATAGGCTAACATCAGCCAGGCTGAGGCTCAGGTCTGTCTGGTTTAAATCTAAGCTGCCTGGGAGACTAGGGAAATAAGTGAATGACAGCAGGTGCAGATTCTATTATAGCCTTTGAACTCAGCCCATAGTTCTTTTTTTGATTCTTTTCTTCCAATATCTTTGCCTGAATTGTGTCCAATAAATTTTATAGCTGTACGATCCTGTTTCAGAGCTGAAGGGAGGCACTTGGCTAAATGGGGCCTAAATCAAAACACTACTTCCTGTCCTCTCATCCTTTCTTAAGAAGTAATAAGGAATAAACCCTAGGCCATAAACTGCTGCATCCAATATCTTCAGTTTTACATGAGAAGAGATAGTTTTCCAAAACTATTTTAGAAAAGTTAAGAATTAACTTGCAAAGCATTAACCATAATTCAGGAGAAAATAATTGCTAGGCTTTTTCTGCCCTGTGATAACTGGAGCCACTGGCAAATCTTTCACAGCACTGTCAATGCCCACTTCTGTACCAAACAAAGCATTACTCTTGAGGCCATGAAAACTGTATATGAATAGTCTCTGTGGTACATTTTGGTACAACCTCCTTGAATGCTGGCATTGCTTTTATTTCCTGCCTTTTTGGTGCATAGTCCTAGGATGGTGAGACATTTAAAGATGTGAATGATGTCTGCAGGTGTCAGGATGTTTATGGGCACTGGATGCCAGCTTAAGATCAGGTCAGATCAAAGCTCCTTAGGGAATAGGTTGTGGTCCAGGAAAAGAATCATTTCTGACATGATCCCATTGCCTCAACATTTTTTATTTTGAAATTTTGATGAGCTGCCTCTATTCTCCAGTGTGAATAGATAGATGAGCAGATGGATTTTTATCTCTTATTCCATATGAAACAGGGAAAGGAGATGGTGGACATTTTATTGGAGCTTGACCTGAATACAGTTGGTCGTGTACCTTGGTACCATCATAGTACAATTGACTGGCATGTATTTTCACAAATTCAGACCCTACTGTCCACTCATAAGTTGACAAGTTGAGTGTCTGTTCTTCACCTCTCTCCTGATACCTTTAATTGTGAATCTGACATTACTTGAGTATTTGAAATCTTTTAGTAGCATCCCATTGCTTGTAGGAATGAATCCCAGCTCCCTAGAATGACATATAAGACCGCTGTAATCTTGCTGCATGCCTTTACTCCACTCTGACCCTCTGCTACTCTCCTGGTAGAACAGACTGGTTAGCATAAACCCTGTCTTTCTCTGTCAACTCTGTACTCTACACATGCTATTTCTTCTGCTAGTAATACCCTTCCCTTTACTAGCCTTACCTTTGACTCCCACCCTTCTGTATTATTAGGTTATAGCACTCTCAGAGATTTAAACAAGATTGTGTATTTCTTTTTCTGCTAGTCTAGAAATAGATCCTTTCCATGAGAACACCCAGGAACCCAAGTGGCTTCTGCATCGTGTAGACCTCCCTGGCATCATTCCACCTTGATTTGGATCCCCATATCAGGGTGCTCAAGTTCTTTATATACAATAGTGTAATATTTTCATGTAATTTACCAAATCCTCTAGTATACTTTAAATCATCTCTAGATTACTTGTAATACCCAACACAATGTAAATGATGTAGAAATAGTTGTTAGGTTGTATTGTTTAGGGAATAACGATAAGAAAATTCTATACATTCAATACAGGCTCTGTATGATGTTTTCAAATATTTTCGATTAAGGTTGGTTGAATCCATGACCATGAAACCTGTGAATATGGAGAAGAGCTCACTGTACTGTGGTCAGTGAGAAGCCCTTGTCTGCATGATCTCAGGGGCATTCAACCACATCTTCCTTCCAGGAAGCCAGTGGAGAATGCATGGAATAGGGACACACCTTCTCCCTTTAAAGACTATCACATCATAAAAAATGTACACTTGGTCTCTTTCACTGATTCCTAACACATAGCTACTAAATCCCTTGAATTCCCTGATAGAGATGCCAGGGTTATCTTTTGTTCTATTTTTGGTCTCTGCTCCCAGTTCCTGACATAGAGCTCCTAAATCCTTTGGAAATTCCTGGGTGATAGGAGCATCTTTTGTTCTACTGAAACAATTCTTGGTGGTATCTGGATTGGATAGCTCCAGGGTGGAGGCTGCTTACCAGGAAGTCCAGGCAATGATTAGAAGCTTGGAACTTTCATCTCTAACTCCACATCTTCCAGTGAAGGAAAAGGGCAAAGAGATTGAGTTAATAATCAATCATGCCCATGTGATGAAGTCTCCTCCAAAATCCCTATAAGGTGAGGTTCAAAGAGCTTCAAGGTCATGAACGCATTAAGATGTGGAAGGGTGGTGCACTGGGGAGGTGTGGAAGTGCCGTGCTGTTCGGATGTGCCTGGCCTTCTGTCATGCATCTTCATCTGGCTGTTTATTTGTGCTCCTTATAGTAAACCAGTAAACATAAGTAAAGTCCTGCTTCCCTGAATTTTGTGAGCTATTATTGCAAATTACTGAGCCTGAGGAAAGAGTGTGGGAACCTCTGATTTTTACCTTCACAAGCACTGACGGCTGTGCCATTTGAAGTAGAGGCACTCTGGTGGGACCAAGGCTTAACCTTGGGATCTTCCTAGATTCCAGGTAGTTAGTTCAGAATTGAGTCATAGGACTTCCATTTGGTGTCTGGTGAGTGAATTAGAGAATTGTTTGGTGTGGGGAATCTCCCCCACCCACCCTTTGGTGTCAAAAATGTTTTAGGTGTTGAAAACAATGTTTCCCTTTCTGGCGCCTTTCCAGTACATTGAAGAATCTGTGTGTATGTATGCTTGCCCGCCCTTTGAGCCTGCTGTCTGCCTGGCACTCTCGCTCCTTCTCTGTGGTGGCAATAGTAGCAGCCAAGGAAAAAGTAATGCTGGTAGCAATCATGGCAGTGCATTTGCAGTAGATGCTGCTGCAGCAGTAGGCAGCACTGTCAGTGTAATAATTTCCTATTCCCAGTTTCAGAAGAAATCAAAAGGCTGAGTGACCTACCTGAAGTCACACAGCAAATAAGTAAATGTCAGAGTCCACACTCAAACCCAGAGCTCACTTATCTCAGAGTCCACCATTAGGTCCTCAATCTGATTTAATCAAATGACAGCTGTTTCTTTATCATGTTCTCAGTCACACTACCTAAGCTTCTTGGGAAAAAGGACTTTTCTAGTTCATCTTTGTATAAACAGTGCTTTGCATAAGGCTGGGAATATGGTCAATAATCAGGACATATTTCAGACATTTAAATCAGGACTTTTTATCCATACCATTCTGGGCTGGATGATTCTGTGTCATCAGGCTATCTTCCTGAGTAATATAGGATGATGAGCATCCTGGCCTCTACACACTGGTTGCCAATAGGGCATGTCTCCAGGTCCGAGTTAGTAAAACTGAAAGTGTGTTACCAGCTGCCCTGTGGGAGGAGAATTTCCCCTGATTGAAAATGTTCAATCCAGAAAGGGCATTTTCAGGCTTGGTGAGGCTGCTGAGTACCTGAAGGATAGTGATGTGTTTTCCAGGGCACCATGTGTTTGGAGCTCAAGACACTCACAGGCTGTCTGTAGTGGTGGCTGGGGTGATATCCCAGTGTGCCAGACCTTCTCAGGGAATACCAAGGAGGGTCCCTCTGGGGGCAGCTTTAACTGGGTCATGTACGCGTCAGCTATCTGGCCTGCTACCACTGGCCAAATCATTCTCATCCAAAAATATGCTTTTATAAATTTCTTGTCAAAGTGGGGGCAGCCTTCCACTTTTTTCCCCAGATGTGTCACTGGTGAGACACAGAGCCTGGGAAGAACTCTGTTGGAAACCTGTCTCTCATTCTTTGCCAGCCTCATTGTCATGATTTTCCACTGTGTGAGCCAGTCTAGGCTGTTACATGCTGGTCATTGTCTAGATGCCACTTTTACTTTCGATATTCTAGAGCCTTAAGGTGCTGCAAGGGGAAAACTTGATGGGTTGTTTTATAGAGGAGGTTAATGCTTCCTTGCTTGCAGTGTTTTTGTATGGGAGACAAGAGACATGAATACAAGATCCAGTATTTATTAACTGTGTTGTTTTGGGCATTGTTCTTAGCTTCTTTGACTCCTGGTTTCTTTGTCCTATCTACCTCCACAGAATTACTCTGTAAACAGAATAAGCTAATCTGTGCAAAAAGCTTAGGTTCCCTAAGTGTGAAATACTATCAGTGTATCTTTTGCACCCAGGAGAACTATAGCACATTTTTCATGGGCTCTGGACTATAAGTGCTTTTAAGGGAGGCTCTGTTTCAGTCTTTTTATTCCAGTTCCCAGGATCTAGAAGACATTCAGTAATGACATGGTGAATGACTCCTTAGAGAAAATTGGAATGTGGAATCCAATAGCAGTTAGTCCACTGCTCCAGTGAGTAGTAGAAAGGGGAGGGAGGGTATTGTATGGCTTAGGAGCCATTTGTATTTGTGCATATTTAAGAGTTCACCTGGTGTTTATTAGGGGTCACAAAGTCATGTGCCTATGGAGAAAGGATACACTTAACACTCTGGCACATATAAGGCAAGACAGGTTCGGGAGAAATGTGGTAGAACTAGGGAAGCTATACCCTGCTGTCTAAGTCTGTTCAGGCTGCTGACTATAGATAAGAGCTGCTTATAAACAGCAGACAGTTATTGTTCATGGTTCCGGAGACTGGGAAATCCAAAATCCAGGTGCTAGCAGATTTGCTGTCAGGAGAGTCTACTTCCTGGTTTATAGATGCCTGTTCTCTCTATGTGCTCAAAGGCACTTTTTTAAGGGCACTAATTTCTCATGACCTAATACCCTCCATAGGACTTCACCTCCAAAATGGCCATCAGATGAGATGCAGCAAAGGAATTTTAGAGTCAGATATTCAGTCTTTATCACTATCCTGAAGACGTGAAATCACGTATTTCAAAGTCTCTGTCTCAGCCAAACAAAATGTGTCTTTGGGCCAACTTAAGTCTCCAGGCAACAATTTACAACTCCCAATTGACAGAGTACTTGGGATGAACACTGGGCCAGGTGTTGAGCAAATAAAAACAGAAAGCTCATGTCTAGTAGCAGTGATGGACAGGAAATGAGTATTGTGACATTAGAATGGCTAAGATGTACTGAGAGCTCTGCCAGGCACTGTTCTGTGTCCTTCACAGATGACAATTGCATTTATCTTCACAGTGGCCCAGTGTTGGGCAGGGGATGTTATGGCCCCTCTTTTGTAGGTGAGGACAGTAAGATACAAAAAGGTGGCATAGCTCAGTGTAATGCTGCCATGCTTGTACTCACTCGCCTATGCTTCCTCCACATAGCAGCCTGAGGGATATGAAGTATAACACCATCTTGGCACTTACCAGTCCTCTCACTGTTCCTGCAACAGTGTGATGTACAGATTTCAGAAGTCTATAGTACTTGAGTGTATGTGTGCAGCTGATTGTTCAAATGTGGACAGTTATAAGGAAATGTGACTGCTACTAATAGAGCTACTGTTTATGGAGGACCTACATAGATCAGTTGCTCTGCCAGGAGGTCCTTTATCTATAGTGTGTCTGTTCCTCACAACCAGGCTTTAAGTTTGGTGTTACTGGCCCTACCTCATATGTGAGAAAGTGGAGAGAGTTGCCCAAGTCTAATCACATACCAAGTGGCCAAGCTGGAATTTAGGTCTGGGTCTGCCTCTTCCCAGAATCTTTGCCCTTTTCATCACACTACACAGCATCCTAAAATATCTGTTTATTTGAGAGGTAAGTACCACTGGGAACTTACTTCCCCCTTTGTTTATTTATATATCCAGAATGCTTCACACATTGTTCAGAAACAGCCAGGTCTAAGGTTTAGGCATAGAATAGATTTTTTAAAAAATGGTCAACCTCAGTGTTGCTGTTTCTGACCTTCAAAGATGTTTTCAGTGTCAGTTATCTAGTGACAATATTATTGACACCCACTGAGAGTGCCAAGTCTATCCCTTTAGCTGCTCTTCCACTAGGCAATCAAGACTCCTATTGGCCTTTTGTGAATGGATTACAGTGGATGCCAGCCTAAAAGTTTTGCATGTGTTTGCACCTATAAGTTAATTGCCTAAATTGTAACTCTTCAGTATTAGGAATTCTTCTTTTAAAAATACCATAATTTGGTAAGATTTATTCTAATCAAGGGGGAAATAATTGGAAATTATTTTCACCCAAGAATAATGATCTTTTGGCTCACATTGAGAGACTTACATAGTCCACTGTGGACCACTTATATGACCCAAAACAACTTTCATGTTTTCTTATTACCTCAATACCTCTGATTTAGTTCAGATTAAATGAGGCCATCCTTTGCCCCTAGCCATGATTCAGATATCTATATTTCTGTGCCTTTGTCTATGTTTTAACCCTTGGCAACTTATGAATTATTCATACCTCATAATCTGTTTCTTATGCACACTTTTTCTTACCACTTGATTGCTCTAATGGACATTACCGTTTTATTGTTTGTTACTGCATAAGAATTCTTGTCTCTTGAGTGTTACTTATTGATGTCACTTCCATCATAGTTATTGAAGGAACTTTTTTCTCTCCTGCAGTGGACTGAGAGCTGGACTATGTCTTATCTCCATGCACCTGGCACATCACACAGAATTTACACTTCATGGGCACTCAGTAGATTTCAGTAGATTTTGTTAAATTAAAATTTAAAAGGAAACATATGCTTTCATTTACATAAAATCATAAATTAGGTACAACGGTCTTCATGAATTTGAAATTCTCAGAAACATTATTATTATTCTTCAGTACTATTTTTTATTGACATCGAAGAGGTTGCCTTTGCAGTAAATAAACTAGAAGATCTCTGAATCATAAAAACACTATGAAAACACTAGAAATCACCTGTGTGACCCACTCCCCCTTCTTCAAGCCAGATGGCTGCCCAGCCACTTGGAAATGATGAGGGTCTCCTTCTTTAAAGTTCTTCTTAAAGAAAACTATCATCTTCTCTCATACCAAGTCATCATTGTCTTCTAGTCCTATAAATCACACAGCTTTCCCTTAGTTAACCTAAACCCTCTCATA
The DNA here is from genome assembly GCF_053883595.1 of Heterocephalus glaber. Taxonomy (NCBI): domain Eukaryota; kingdom Metazoa; phylum Chordata; class Mammalia; order Rodentia; family Bathyergidae; genus Heterocephalus; species Heterocephalus glaber. Next base: position 9,652,129 of record NW_028258299.1, on the reverse strand, counting down.
CCGAAATTTATACTCACTGTTTTCATAGAAATGAAAAACAGCTGCTCTCAACTGAAAATATTTCTCTTCACAGAGATGGTTATTCCATCCTTCTCTTCCTCAGGTGTAATTCTCCCTTCCATCTGACTTTTTTTCCCCTCTATTCCTCAAATATTGAACGCCACTTTTGTTTCTACAAACAACAACAACAATAAACTCGGGCTGGGTATGATTAGTAAGTGATTGTTGATTTCAGGTCTACTTAGAAATATGTCTCATATGATTAATATCAGTTGATCCAGTCAGGCTGGTGGGTAAATGGAGAATGTTGACCCCACATGATATATGGTGATATCTTTTTAAGCCTGCCATTGACCATTCCCATCTCAGTTTTTCTAGTTGTTTAATTTATAAGACATGATTTATTTCTTATAAATTGCTTTACAAGGTTCAAAAGAATCAGAAATGATGCACCAGGGAAACAGAGTGAATTTAGGCCATGTATTTTTCCCCCCAGGTCTGGTTTATAAATAAGTCTTACAAGTGCGCTCAATTAGAAAAACACATGGTAATTTTAATGGAGATAAAAAAGGAACATGGGAGTGCACTTTTTCCTTTTCATATGACTTTCTACTAAAGAAACCCCATGGGCTAGTTTTTGCTAGTTAGTGGAAAGGATATTAAGCAAACAGCTTCTCTTCCTCATTGAGTTTAGCAAGGATGTTGATTTACTCTTCAGCAGAGCCTTCTGATCTTTTTTGCCTGTGGTTTTGTTTGTTTTTAATATGAACTCATTTAAAGACTCAGTGTATGGACTGAGTTGCAGAGGTGAGCTCCAGTTCAACATCCAAAGCAGATGCCTATGCAAGAATAAAATGGCTATTTGTGTATGCAATAGAAGGTTGAAGAAGACATCAGCAAAAACTACTCATTTAGCAAATATTAAACACCTGTGTGTCAGCCTGACATCAAAGACCAAGATACAGCATGTGCCATTTCTGCTTCCAGCATGCAGTCTGGTATGGGAGAAGACAAAGATCATTCAGCAGGAGGTCTTCATGTGCTCAGTCCTCAGATACAGAGCATGCAAGCACAGTGGAAGGACAAAGAGCACAGCCTCAGAAGAATTCCCAAAGGAAATGATGTGCCAAGATGAAGGAAGGCCAAGGCACTTCAGATGGGCATGACCAAGAGCAGGGTGTGACAGTGGGAGGTGACCCACTCAGGAAACTGCATGTGTCAGCCAAAGAGTAGACAAAACATGGGCAACCATAGCACTTGTTCTAGATTGCCTGGAACATACCCCTTTTTTCTGGTATTTTTAAAAATCAAAGTTCCTTGAACTTCCAAGTAAGAAGTAGAACTTCTGTTTTCTCATAAAGCTTTGGGCATACCCATATTAAATCTTGCATTGCTTTTTGTGTTTCCTTTCATGTGTGTATTTTCTCATGTACTTCTGAGTAATTCAAGGGAAGACTCTCCTGCCTCTGCAGACTTTCCCAAATATGTTTGGGAGGTAATGAGTCATTGCTTGAATGGAGAGAACATTTTCAGAATTTTGTCACTAAGTATGCATGGAGGGCATAGTTCAAGCCCGACATCAGTTTTCAAGTTCAAAGCATTAGCCAAAAATTTGATTGTCAATAGTTTTATGTTAAGTTAAGCCAAGCTGAGCTGGGTTGTGTATGTCTTACTTCATTTTGTTCAGATTCTAGTCAACAAATAAGACCTGAACACCCATCTCTTTTCTCTGAAATATCCCTAGAAAGTGTCTTAAAGCAAGTTTTCATTTGGACACTTCCCTTTCATTGTTGTGTTTTTCCCCTCAGAAGTAGCTAGGAGGTGATGGTTTTGACGCTGCTAGAACAATGAGAACAAAAGTAGCTACTTTTTATTGAGCATGTGGTATGTGAATTGACAATTAACCCAGCACTTAATCTTTTGATAAATTTATGAGATGATTACTACTCTCTTTAACAGAAGAAGAAAGTGAGAACAGGGAGGATATCTTACTGGGAATGGCATTTTCCAACCCAAATCCCATACTCTATCCATGTTCAGTATGTTTTCCTCATAAATCAAAAATCTGAAAGAATCTTTTGGAGATCAGTATTCTGTTTACCATCTGGAGGTAAGGTCAGTGAATGGAGTGGAGTGCGTTGCAATACAGCTTGAAATGTATCCTCCGTAACCTTTGTCCACTTGGCGAATGCCTCTTTGTATGTCAGAACTCCCAGTTTAAGCTATAACTCTGCAGGAAAACTTCCTTAATATTCCCAGGCAGATTTGCCTCTATTGTTGCTCATATATGTCTTATATTTCATCTGTGAAATTTTCAATTCACACAGATGGTGTGTCCCTAGATGCAGTTTGCATAGTTGTTAAGGGCTTGGACTGAAAAATTAGTTGTTTGGATCCAGATACTAGCTCTGCTAATATTAGATAGATATTCTGGGGTGCCGTCTTCCCTGAAAGACAGTTTCTCCCTTGAAGCCAAAGAGAAAATACATACTGTATGTGTCTTAAATGGCTAAATGAACAAATTGCTATGTATTTGACATGAGTAGCAAGTCTGACTATATCCTTCTTCTGAAAAGCTGACATTGTTTTTGCAATTTTCTGAGTCTTGGTTCCTGAAGAACATTGAGAACCTCATTTTAAGGCCATTTTTGGTTTCTTTTTTTCCCACCTCTGTTTTGCTTTTGCTTTTATTATTTTGCATCCTTTCTTAGGGATATTTTAACATATATGAAGACTTCAGATCTATACAGTACTTCTAGTTTACCAACTCTTTCTTTCAAGATTTTACCTCTTTTGGTTGTTTGGAAAGTTTTGACCCTTTGCTTTTTGAGAGAGAGAAATCACCATGTGTTAAAATTGTTGGCTCTGAGAGTTAAGTAGGCACTGTTGGGGTATTGGGGCAGTTGTCATAGTAACTAAGAAGGGCACCAATACCACTGTGGTGACCTCCACTTTCTGGGACCATTGTTGTAATGGCAACCTCAGTGACCTACAGTGCAAAAGGAGAAAATAATGAGGGCAAGAATGCTACCAGCACTTTGGCATTTTATGTCACTGGAGAACAGTGGCACCATTTCCAGAATGTAAACTCAAATTGGTAGAATAAGATGACTGGAGGAATTGAGTCTGCCAAATGCTGTAGGTATCAAATACCTGCAGCTGGTATTGCTGAACAAAATCAGAACCCTGTGGGATATTTAGTGAGAGGGTACTCACTATGCCTTTTAGTACCTCTTAGAGTTGTTATTTTCCTATGAAGGATACAGATAAAGAATATGTGTTGAGTAGCTCCAATATGCTGATGTTATGGCTTATGTCTAGATGTCCCCCAAAAGCCTCATGCAGTAATAGGTGGGGCTTTTCAGAGGTGGCTAGATCTAGGCGGTGTGATGCTAGGATTAAGGGCAATAAGATTAAGGATGTAAGTAACTTCAGTTGGTCAATTGAGGCTCAGGCTCCCCTACACAGTCTTCAAAGTCTCTTGGTGTCCTTAGAGAGACATTGGCCTTGGACTTTTCAAGTAACCCTGTGCAGGAAAGGATGCTGTAATGCTCCTTCCAGAACTCTTTAAGGGTTAATCTATATCTGAGACCATCTGGAAGCACAAGTGACTGGCATCTGGGTTGTTAACTCAAGACTTTGGTCCTAAGTTAAAACTAAAATTCAGGTCATAATCCAAGCTTTTTATATCAGGCTGGTCATAACTTGAGGGTCCACAGTATAAGGACACAAAGAAGTTTGTCTTGTCTCTTGCTTGCTTTGTTACTTTCTACCCACCATGAAATGTTTCTCTTCTGTGATACCTGTCTTCTGTGTCACCCTGCCTTGGAGCCAGCTGACTATGTACTGAAATCTCTACAAACTGTGAGCTAAATAAACTTTTCCCCCTTTAACTTTGAGTGTCAGGTACTTTGTCTCTGCAACTAGGGAAAAGTAACTAAAACAGCTGTACTATACTGTGCTGAACTATATAGCATAGTATAGTTGCTACTACTAATAGATTCTATCAAGAGAATTGTAGCTTACCAAGAAAAGATTTGTTTTATAATTTTTTCATGGGCTAATTTATATTGAAGAACATTCTCAGGAAGATTTTTTTGTTGGATGCTCCAAAAGCCAGAAATTAATCATGAAGAGGCCCAATAGCCAACAAAATTGAAATTCACTTAGCCAATTGGAAGGTGCTATTTGAATTTGCCCCTTTCTTACCCTCTCCCAGGAATTTTACATTATTTCATCAAGACAGAAGAGTTTCAACTACGGTTTATTAAGATAACTTTCTTTTTCTTTCTTCCATCCTCTTTCCAACTAGTTGTTTTAGAATAATTTTACTATCATTTCTGTCTTTCTTGTCTGTAGTATTAGATGTCAGACGTTGATATATACACTTTATCTTTGGATCAGCACAGTGCTGAACTTCATAAATGGCAGGTCTGAGATACCATTAGGACTAAAGAATTTTGGAAGAAAAGGATCATACAGTTAACACTATTCAACATTGTTGATACACAGTGTGTTGTGGTATAATAGAATAGGCCAGAATAGATTGAACTGGAAAAGGTATTTTTATATTCAAGCTTGTAAAACATTTGGGAAAAGTCTCTTCTGAATCAGAGTGACTAGATGGTTATGTCCTCAATCTTCATACAAGGCTTATGTTGGAACAAGGCTATGGTTGAGAATAGGTCTTGGTATCCATAACTGGATATACATACCAGGTAAGACCTTGCAAAAGCCAGCATTAGGGGTGGGACCTGAAGTCAGGGTTTAGAAGAACTAGAGGGTAGGCAAATGATGAGTCTTCAGAGTCACAGCCAGAAGGGTGAGATGAATCCTCCAGTCCAAGAAGGCAGGGGAAGCCTGAAATCACCCAGTTAGGAACCCCGATTGCTGGAATGAAGAAGGAGCTAGAACAAAGAATAAAACAAACCCAAGACTTGGGTGGGTGGTCTAAGGGTGTTGAAGTCACAAGGCAGCCCTGTTTTAATTTGCCTTAGCCCTGGGCTCTGCTGTTTAAAACTGGAGTAGATAGATTCACAGTGCAAACACTGCGACCTGTAGTTCTGCTTGTTGGTGGAAGAGCCTAAAGCTGGTATATGGACTGCAGATACTGTATAGAATACTTTTCTCTACTTACCCAGCATAGCATTTATTAGATACCTAGTGAACCCTTTGTGTATTTCTCTCTTGCTGGAAAGTCTGAGCTCTGTGAGGGAAGAGACAGTATGTGTGTCTGGTAATAAGAAGAGCTTAATAAATATCTGTGCAGCAAGAGGAGAAGAAAGAAAGAAATGATCCTTCAGTTTCTTTTCTTCATATGAGGGACTCTCAGCCTTGAGGTTTGTACCGCAAGGCTCTGTCTCTCACTTCCAGCCCTTTGCACGTGCAGCTCCTCCACCTGCAACCTTCTTTCCTCTCTGCATTCACATTACTTTTGCTCCCTCCTGTTCTCATGCAGACATCACCTGTTTGGCTGGCACAGCCTTTCCTTAGCCATCTTACTGCCCAGCTAGTTACTGTGGCTCTGGGTATCTTGGAAGCAGTTTTGTCTTCTCATGGTCATTTTTTGTTGTTTACTCTTTCTAACTATGGGTTGACTATTTACCCTCAAAATCAGTCTTAATTTTTATGTCTTTGGGGAATATGTATCTCATTTTTGTCTGAGTCCTTACTTATGGTATGCATCTCCTCATCACTTTAACTTCCACCAGAACCTCCTCACAGGAAACCTAAGGCAACCTCTTTGTTCTGTGCAGCTCTGTATCGTATGATCTGCTCATCTGTCTTTATTGTCATACTTTTTACTTTATTTAGTAGAGGAGATAGGCAGGATAAACACAGCAAAAGCAAATACTTCCTCAGAATTATCAGTCTTTCATACAGCCTAATCTGCCTTTGCAGTGTCTTGTAAATACCTTTTCATCAGCTGCCCGGAATAAGCATGTAGTCAACAAGTATAGACTCTAATCGATCAAGGCTTGGTTTGAACTTATTCCCTCCTTTCCACAGGTCTGACCTCAAGTGAGTGACTTGACCTTTCTGAGTCTTAGTGTCTTTAATGTCACATGAGGATATGAGTGTATCCTGGCAAGTTTGCTGTGATATTCAGTAACCTACACAGTGCCTCACATATAACAGGGACTCAGTAAGCTGTCATTTTCTCTTCTTTCCTTCCCCATTTCTTTTTCTTCTTTCTCTCATATTACCTCTAGTTAGTATTAGACTTATTTTTATGGGACAAGTCCAAATATGTGAATCCAGGGCCTTCACCAAGATCTTGAAGTATCTTTGGTGGCAGCTTTAGGATCAGCTTTTTTGACTCTTAGATCTCTTTCTCTAGGGGACAGGGAAAACTCCCTCAACCTGTCATTTATTCAGTTCTTTCATGCTGCCCATATTGCTATGCTCACATTTGAACCATATTATCAGCAAGTCTAACTGTAAAGGCAATTTAATATCACCCTGTGTTGCATCATTGCATATAATATTTCGGTCTGTCATGGACTTGTCAGCAAGTCTTGATAAAGTGCAGAGTCAATAATAACAAGCTTGAAATCTGACAGCTCTTTAACAGAAGAAACTTCAATTGGTGCAGTGATATTTCTTCAGAAATAAGGCCACCTTGGTTTCTTTGTTAATGCAAATAACAATCCGGTCATTGTGAGCCACTATATTTCCCTAGGAGTTACTCTTTCAGTACTGGCCACACAGTCTGGTGCATGGCATGGAAAAGCAGAACCACCATCATCAGCCTGTGATGTACCAAAGACTGCAACTAGGAATATCTTGGTAATTTATCCCCACTCTCAGCTCTAATCATTCTGTTACTCCCTAGCTTGTTCAGTTAAGACTTTCCAGATTCTTCATTCCCCAGAGGACAAAAGGTTTCCTCTGAAAGTTGGGGCCTGGCCATGTCAATGCAGTGAGCTGTGTATAAATAATGCAGCAGGGCCATCTTCATTTTCATGAAGTCTTGTTGGAGAAATACATGAATAATCAGGCCCTACTTAGCAGATTTATGCTTTCATGTGTGCCTTGCTCAGGGAAATCAGGAGCATTGGAAGTTCCCTTCATAACTACTGAGGGTCTTGCATATTCTTTTAGTGTAGCTGGGGTCTTGGTGACCCTTTCACTTCCTTTCTTTCAAAGTCTGCAGTCTTTTGCTTAAGAAAACCCTGCATAAGGGGCCCTCAGGAAGTACATCCTAAATGAATACTTTAAAAGATAAAGACAATAGAGTTACTGCTTATTTATCATAAAAAGTTAGTTTTGCTTGTACTCCCTCATTTTAATCCTCCTAAGACTAGAGTGATCTGGCTGGGCTATTCTTTCTGTACTCTGATCTCCCAGTTGGCCTTTTGTTTGTTTTGTCTTTGTTTAAGGGTGTTTTTGTTTTTGTTTTGATCTGGTCAGATTCCCTCAAAGCAAACTTTAAGGATGTAAACCTGCCAGCAAGATGTCCAGGAGTTGAGTTAGGAAAGGTGCTAGAGGGCTGACCTGCAGAAAGGCAGACCCTTATTAAATCTGTTTTGTCAAGGCTGCCTTGCCATTTCCTGGGGTCATGTACCCTCCTCTCTTGGGGTTGGCCCTTAGGGAGAGCTAGTACCCTAGTTGCTCCTGGGTCACACAAGGCCTAATTCCTTTCTGAATGGACTTTGCATCTTACTCTGTTTTCTTTACTTTTATCTTCATTTTCAAAGGTGCTGAGTGCCACCACTCCCTGAACCTTTTTGGGTCTTTATGTATAATCATTTTGCTTTGTAGGTTGTATCTTTCTCAAGTCTAAGGAGAGCTACTACTTGTCCATCTACATTTTCTGGGTTTTACATTTTTCATACTGTCATCTCTCTTATTCCTATTGTCATATATGTAACAAATCTGACATCTTTAACTGGAAGCGGAAAGAAAATCTGTTAGAGATTTGGCATCTTTCTGTGTCTCAGAAAGTCCGTGAGGGATGAAAGTGAGGTAGGAAGAGGCGTCTTCACAAGGCTGTCATTCTTGGGTGGTTGATGGTCTCTGCAGGGAGCCTGGTGTCTGCTTGCTGTTGCCCCTGGGCACACCTAGACTCTGTCTCTCGTCTCCTTTGGGGCCTGCTCAGGGAGCATAGCTGAAGATCCAGGCCTTTTCTTGGTGAGCTGGCTCTTCAATCATAATGTAACACATTTCCTTTTACTGGATAACATTTGTGTTCTGCAGTCAACTTTGTCTCACATTAGTAAACCACTTCAGCTTTTCCCTTATTACTGTTTGCATGCTACATCTTTTTCTATCCTTCTACTTTTAAACTTACCTTGTTTTTGTATTTAAAATAAATTTCTTTTAGACAGGGTATATTTGGATTCTATTTTTAATTTTTATCTACTCTTAGGATTTTTGTCTTTACATTGGAATTTTTAGGCCATTTACATTTAATGGTTGAGTTTTAAGCTACCATCTTGCTTATTGTTTGTTGCATACATTCTCTGTAATATCCCTTTTTTCTGCCTTCTTCAAATCATTTAAATGTTTTTAGTAATCCATTTTATCTCTAAAATTAGTGTTACCTCTACCTTATTTTTACTGATTGTTCTAAGATTTATAATATGTATCTTTAATTTATCAGTCTGCCTTAAAATAATTTTTATATCCCATCACTTCTAATACATTTTCATATCTTCCTATTATTTGTGCTATTACTGTCTTAGGTTTTGCTTGTATATATGTTATAAATCCTACAACCCATTTTAATCAATATTTTAAAGATAGAGATTAAAAATTAATTATTTTTAAACAAATTTAAAAATAGGCCAGGATTTAGCTCAGTGGCACTGCACCTGCCTCACAAGGGCCACATCCTGGGTTCGATCCCCTGTACCAAAAAAACCAAAAAAAAAAAAATTAAAATTAAAGTTTATTTTTCTTATATGTAGATTTTACAATTCTGATACTCTTCATTCTTTTGTGTAGGTTCACATTTATAGTTAGTAAAGATTTCCTCCTTTCTGAAGAACTTCTTTAACATTTCTTACAATACAGACTTCTTGGAAATAAATTCTCTGAGATTTTATCTGAAAAAGCCTGTATTTCACATTATTTGCTCAAAGATATTTTTTTCTGAATATAGAATTCCAGATCTTTTTATTTTTATAATTTTCAGTGCTGTAAAGTTGTCTTTCCATTTTCTTTAGGCTGATGTTGCTTCTGGTAAAAAGTCTGTAGACTTTTTGTCTTTTTTTTTCCTGTGTAATGTGTCCTTTTTCTCCCTTTTAAAGATATTCTTTTTGAGTATGTTACGATTTTTCATTATAAGATTATAAGATGATCTCTTTTTTTATAAGATGATCTTTGATTATATGATACAACTTTCTTTGTGCTTTACTGAACTTGGCTATGTGTGTGGTAGCTTTTATCAAATCAAGAAACAAATTGCCAACGTTTCTTTAATTTTTTACTTGATGCTGACATTGCCAGTTTTATGTTTGAATCTGGCCTTATTGCCTTCCTTTAAGAAATACTGAGCTACTTTTTTCTGGTTATCTATTTATGTGCTTGTGGTCTGATTTTATCCTCTGCAGGCTTCTGTTTGCACCTTGTTGGAAGAGGTGGCACGTCGCCTTTCCACAGCAAGTTCAGCCATACTTCTAAGTCACAAGTCTTCTGGGCTCTCTGCTGAAGGCCAGAGTGATCCCCAGGCACTTTCTTCTGTGGTCTTTGTGAATCCTGAGATCATAATTCAGATCATAGATCTCCATTCACTCTCCTTGACTTCATGGAGCTTTTGTCATATGTGCATCTTAGTTTTCAACAAAGATGGAAGGGGACTCATGTGGATTGTTAGAGCTCGCTTTCTTCACAGCTTTCCCTGGGTCTCTTCCACACTCTGACCTGGCCTGTGATCCCCAAAGGCAGTCAAGGAGGACTGAGCCACCTGGTTTGCTTCTCCTGGTGCTCATGATCTTCTTCAGTGTTGCCTCTTGCTCCAGGGCTCAGATCAGTCATCTCACATCTGCTGCTCTTCCAGGTGTTTAAGGGAGATGGAAAAATACAATCTTGGAGCTCCAGGCATGGTCATAAGTGGAAGCTTCTGTTTCTGCTTCAGTGAGGTATCTTGGCATGGTGTTTAACCACCACATACTTGGCACTTTTCAATATGCATTACTTTTCTCTCCTTTGGTAAAATACTGTGCTAAAATACTGTCATACATCTCATATTAAAATGTCCTTGAACATTGCTTCTCATTTGTAAGACTAAATTAGTCTGTGTCACGTGTAGCGTTTTTATGCCACGTGTATTCATGAAGTGAGAGTGATTTTTTTGTTGCTTTTGCTACCCTCATTTGGTTTTTGTTATATGTCTAACCTTGTAGAATGGGAACATTTCTTCTAGGTTCTGAAATGCTTTGAGGTGATCCATTTATTGAATGTTTGTTAGAGCTTTCTGCTACAACTATGTGGGCTGGAAGTTTTATTTGACAGGTTTTTTTTTTTTTTGGCAGGTGGTTTTTAACCATTGACTAAATTTTTTAATGGTAATAAGCTTAATATTTACTAGTAAGTTATGTTCTTCTAGTAAATTATTCATCTAAATTTCCAGATTTACTAGCGTAAGGTTGTTCATGTTATCCTTTTTTCCTATTACTATCTGCTTATCAATGGTTATGCTCCTCTTTTCTTTGTTATTTTTGCATTCACATTTCTTTCTCAATTTTGCCAGAAGTTTTGTTTGTTTGTTTGTCTTTTCCTAGATGTATGTTTTGATTCTCTTGATTAACTGAATTTTATCTTGGCATTTTATGCTTTTTTAATTTGCTTTTATCTTTACTGCTCCTTTAAAATCTTTCCCTTAATCTGTTACTGTTTTTCATAATTTCTTAAGATGACTGTAGGTTATTTTTTTTTCAGGTTTCACTCTTTTTCAATAAAAGCTTTTAAAATTCTGAATTTCTTTTAAAATACCATTTAAATCATACATTATTTACTTATAAGACATTTTCTCTTTCCCTATTCCTACATGGACAGGTAGAATTGATCTTTTTGATTATATGCATGTTTTTTAATCCCACAGTAGCAGTAATGATAATTATTCTTATAGTTTACATGTTCTTCAAAGTCTGATGGTACAAAAAAAACCTTTAAATAGAATTATTTTTAAATGCTTTCTAAAATTATTTGAGAAGCTCTTGTTTTATATCTTTCCCACTACATTGTTTGGTTCATAGAATTTTATGAGTGATATTATTGTTGGGTGAAATTTTGTCATTGTGGGATGCTCTTCTTTCTCTTGTTTAGTATTTGTGATCTTGCATGCTGCTTGAATATTTATATTGTCGTATTTAAATGTTGTTGTATTTGATATTTCTTTGTATGCCTTTTAAAAAGAATACCACATTTAAAATATGTATCATAAACAAGATATAATTTAGTTTCAACCCATTGTGATTGTTCTTATTTTTTAACTAGTTGTGAAATTTAGCCATTCATATTTGATGTCATATTCAAATAATTGATTTTATTCCCTCCATCTTATTTTTGTTTTGTATTTATATTATATCACCTTCCTTTTCATTTCATTTTGTTCACTTTATTGGCTTGTTAATTTTACCGTTCTTCCCTTTTATCCTTATTATTTTATCCTTGTTACTTTTTGTTTGTATTGGTGGTTCCATTAGTGTTTGCTGCATGATTTCTTATGACCACCATTATACTTGTGTTCTGCCTGAACAAATGTATGTATTCCAAAGTCCTTTTTCTGTGCACTCTGCTATGGTTTGTCTGTGTTCCTCCAAGATCATATGTTGAACCTTTAGTTCCCAATGCAACAGTGTTAGGAGATGAAGCCTAGTAAGAGGCAGGTAGGTTACATGGGCTCTGCCTCCATGAATAGATCAATGCTTATATATGAAAGTGAAAGAAAAAAATGAATGGCTATAAATGCATGTCACCATTTATTAGTTTCTCCGGGCTTTGACTGAGTGTTGAGATAGTTGCTCTGAATGAAGGAGTTCATATTGGCTGTTTTTTCTCAAGCATTGTCCTCCGAGACCATATGTGGGAAGGTTTTTTTTTTTTGTGGGGGGGTGGAGTTTATTTTTGAAATCCTTCCATGTTGAAAATGTTTTTCTTTCTCCTTGATAACTGAATAGTATTTTGTTTGGCCATAGGATTTGTGAATCAGTTTTTCTCAAGGGTCTGTACATTATTCTAATGTCTTCTGCATTCCAGAGTTGTAGATGAGAATTCCTTAGTTATGCTGAATCTCTTGCTTCTGTAAGTAACATTCTTTCTGTTTGAAAGCTGTATAATTTTCTGTTGACTCTTGAAATTCAAGTATTTCCTTGATTTATTTCCTGGACTTAATGAGACTTTCAATCTGCAAGCTTGAATCTAACTTCAGTTCAGTATAATAAAACACCTAGTATTATATTCATTTACTTATAATATTTCCATCATCCGTTCTGTTCTTTTTTTTTTTTTTGACTATTTTCTTTTTTTTTGTATTAAATTCTTTTATTGGTACATTGTAGGTATACAACACAATTACATTTCTCATTGGGAATTGTACCTTTACATAATACATCTTGGTTCTTATTTTTTCCTCATTCCTAACCCTCCCTTCACGCCCTCCACCCTTCCCTATTTACAAAGACTTTATTTCCATTTTTTCCATTTCTCATCATTTTTCCTTTCCCTCCTTTCCTTTCCCCTGCCCCTCCCACTACCCCTACCCTTTTGGACCTTTTCTTCCTATTTTACATTATCGATTATTCATTCTAATCATTGGTACATTTTAGGTATACAATATAATGACATTCATCATTGGAAATTTGCACCTTTACATACTCTCTCTTGGTTCTTATTTTTCACCCTTGCCCAGCCCTCCCTTCAACACCTCCTGTCCTCCCTATTTACAAAGATTTTGTTCCTATTTTTCCATTTTCTAAAAAATATCTCTGGAATTCCTTCTATTGTCATGTTAGGGTACAGGAAATGTTCTCCAAACCTCTTAGCCCTTCCCATATGATTACTATCTCTTTGTGTTTTTGCTCCTTATAGGAAGACACTTCATTTACTTGTTCTTCCAGAGCATTAATTTCATTTTCATCAGGGCCAGTGATTTTTATTTTTAGTTCTTCTGCCACTACTTTAAGTTTTAAATTTAAAATCAGTGTTCTTAGTTCAGAATATCTTTCTTGCATTTTTTTCTTGATTTCTCATTGCTATCATCACTGATATTTTCTTCCAATATTTTAATTATTTCTACCTAAGTGGGGACCTGCCTATTATAAATGTCCTATGTGATCTACCCTCAGGTGAATTTGTCCCCCTAAGTTATATACTGTTTTTCTTCTGCCTACCCATGGATCTATTTCTTCTGACCCTTATGTAAGTGTTTACGTAGGTATTTGCCATTAACAAATTTGAAAATAGCGAAAGGCACAGGCCTTCCTACCCTGGCATTCTCGCTAGAAGTGACCAAACTGGCCAACCTGAAGTGGCCCCTCTTTCCTTTCAGAGCTTTCTTGGGTAGGAGGAGCATCTTTGTCTCTGGCCCCTGAACTTGGAAATAAGCCATCCAGCTAAAGTAGCCCCTGACTGTCTGGAGCCCTATGGCTAATTCTACTCCTACAACCTCCTAGGGTGGGAGGAATACTGAACAATGGGCAGCTGGAAGACTGAATGTGGGTACAGCCTGTCTGAAGATAGAGACCTCTCTTGGGAGGGAAGCTTGCCCAGTAAAGCACTTCAGGGAATGTCAGAACCCTGGTCTTTAATAGACTCAGACTGGAGCAAACTCTCCATTATGCTACTAGTATCTTACCTTTACTCACAAACAAGAAAAACAAAGTCTTCTACTTTCTCTCTTATCTAGAGATTTCCAGACAACCTATGGTCTCAAATGCATTCTCTAAGATTTTCTAATTCTGCTACTTAAAGCACATCCTTATATCTTATTATCTACCAGTTTGATTTAAAGAGACTCAAATGAAATAGACTCGAGTGATCTTTAAATAATTCATACGGAGGATAGAATTCCCAGAGGTATGTGTAGCCATAAAGCTTCTTGCCTCATAGCTTCAATCATTATCACTCAAGAACACACTCTGGCCACTTATTCTACCCTTCTGTAAGGAATGAGGCATTCCTAGTCTTTCTCTTATTGGGGATGAAAATCTACTTGAACTAATTCACTTATGCTGTAAAAGGTTAATTGCCACTTGATTATGAACTACAACCAGTGTTGAGTTTAACTCAATAATCATTTCTTTGGCTCATGGGTAGTTTATTTAGACTTTGCTCTTTGTAAGTGGTTCTTCTAATCTCACCTGATTCCACTCACTGGAGTGTTACCTGCCTGATCCAAGTTGATTGAAGACTACGTAGGGATATCTGATCCAGATTGGGCTTGGCTGGTCATTGTGCTCCACATAGCTGATCCTCCTTGTGTGACCAGTGGGCTAGCTCTGCATGATCTTCTCATGGCAGTGTCAGAGGTACAGGAAAGCAAGTAAAGGCACATAAAGCATGTTGGGGCTTAGCCTAGGAACTGGCATGCAGTCACTTCAGCTTCATTCTTTCGGCCAAGTCCAGTCATGTGTCAAAATCCAAAGTTTAGAGCCAAGAAAGGAGGCCCTTCCAACAGTGTAGGGGGCAAGAGGAGGAGGGTGATACACAATGAATGCTTTCTTAGTCACTCTCTCATTGCTGAGACAAAATACCTGACACCCACAACTTGAAGGAGGAAAGTTTTATTTTACCTCATGGTTTGGTTCTGTGATTGGCTGGCAGAGAGGCATGACAGACAAAAAATGACTCACATTATGGTGGCCACAAAGTAGAGAGTGAAGAGAGCAGCCTGGGGAAAATATTCCCTTCCAGGTCACACCCCCAGTGCCACCTCCAACTAGGTCCCACCTCCTAAAAGCACATTCAGCTACTAAACTCTTTGTGGATGAATCCACTCATGAATACATACTGCACCCTCATGATCCAGTAAATTTCCAAAAGCCCCACCCCTGAACACATGAGCTTTTTGGGAGAATTCTATGTTAAATCACAAGAAATATGTTGTGCCGTGTGTTTCACCTCTGAAAAAGTCATTGATGATAAATGCCATTTGCTTACTTTCAGTATTGTCCTCAGTAAGTCTCACTCCCTCTTGTGGAACCCTCCTTGATACCATGTCCCCCTGAATCTCACCCTGCCATCAGATTATAGTAGATTCTCCTGCTAAAGGCTCTTATTTTGCTCTCTACTTCCTTTAGAACACTCATCTCTCTTCTGAGTTCAACTTTTAGGTTCTGTGAGAGCAGAGGACCAGGAATATTATATACAATTTCTCATAGAGCCTAGCATGGTGCTAGGATTATAGTAACTGAGTATTAGATATCGAGTGAGCAACTGAATCTATATAAATGTCTGAGTGAAAGGCATCTAGACTCTTGGTCCTATGAAACAGGTTTTGGTTTACCTGTAAAACTACCTGACTTTACATCACCAGATATACCTTTTACCTTTGGCAAAGTGGACAAACAATATGTATGAGTAAACCACATGTATTAGTTATGCATTAGTACATATTTGCATTACACAAAGTTTACATTCATCTTGGGGAGTGGGGTATATGTACATAATGTAGCTTGTTTCCGTTTTTAATCCCCTTCCCTTTCCACCCGTCTCCCTCACTCTACCTCTAAATCCCTTTTCCCTATTTTCATTCTTTTTGTTATTACTTTTAGCTCCTGTTTATGAAATATAATGTTTACATTCATTGAAGTTATTAGGTTCCTACACATGGCATATCTTCATTCTTCTTACTCCACTATCCCACCCCTGCCCTTGGTCTGGACCCTTCCCGTTTGCCAGAGGTCTGTCCCCTTGTTTCCTTTTATTCATTCTTACTATGCTCTTTGTTTGTACTCTGCCTTACTCAAGTGAGAGATACCATGTAGTATTTAAGCGTGTAGGTCTAATTTATTTCATTTAACATTATATTTTCCAGTTGCTTTCATACAATGGCTATTCATTGTGGCTCAACATAAACTTGCTCAGACTAGGTATTGATGACCCAAGATGAGTAGGACTGGTTTTGTGTTAAAGGTATTGCTGATTCAGTGAAAGAGATAGAGGCATGAACAGACAAAAACAGTTACTATGGTAAATATAAGATACAGACATTTCCAGATTGGCACAGGGAGAAGAGGCTTTGGACTCAGCATGCTCTCCTTTGGGACTCCCTGGAGAGGGGCACTCTGAGCTGGCTTGTGAAGGTTGACTAGGAGTTAAGTACATAATGTGAAGATAATGTAGAAAGAATGAAGGAGAGGACAGTGAGCTATCCAAGCTGGCCACAGGGAATTTCAGACGATTCAGTATTGCAGAATGGAGAAAGCAAGGGTGAGAATGCCCAAGAAGCAGAGCTGGCCATGGTCATGTCATAGAATGTCAGTTGAAAGAGTTTAATCAGGGTTGATGTAATGGATTTTATTTTATAAAGTTTGATTTTGATAAAATATGGAAAACAGATGGAAGTTAATAGGACTATAAGGAAGATAAAGAAGCAGTATATACCACATGAGGTAGGAGATCAGAAAAGGAATATCTAACTCAAAACTGAAGTCATAGCCTAGGCTAAATAATGACTTTGAGTTGACTTTTTTCAGATAGATGCAAATGATTTTTATAGATGGAGTATAAAATATTAAGGATGACAATGAGAAATAAAGCTAAAAGTCTTCCTCTTATTACATATTTTCTAGACTAGAATGACTATATTATTTACCATATAACAGGCACTTTTAAACATCTTTTTTATTATAGAAAATTTGAATATGTGCAAAAGTAGATTCTAACAGTGGACACTTCCAGGCCAATCCTGCCCTAACTAAATGCCACTTACCTTCCCTTTCATGTTATTTTGAAATAAATCCTATGTTCATTTTACTATGTAACGATCTGTTTAAATGATAAGAAAGTTGATTTTGTTTTGTTTTTTGAGACAGGGTCTCACTATATAGCTCAGGCTGGCCTCCAACTTGTGGCAGTCTTCCTACCTCAGTCTTCTGAGTGATGAAATTACAGACAAGCACCACCATACCCAGCTAAGACATAGTTTTTAACATAACAACAACTACCAATATCATATCTAAAACATAATTCAATTTAATCAAATAACTTATCAGTGTTGTAATTTCTGATTTTTCCAAATGTAGAAATAAAGATATAAATTGAAATATTCATCTATAGAGTTTATTTGTTCAGGATCCAAATAAAGGGTTGCGATTCTTTGAAAGAAGGGACTACCAGTAATTAATAGGTGTACATGGAGAGCTTTGACTTACATAGAAATACATCACTACTTACTTTGGTTTATTTCACTTCCTCAGTACTTCTGCAGATATCTCAGTAGGTACTTGGCAAAATATGAAGGAAACCTAGATTCTATTATTGGTTCTTTCTCCCATTTTTCTAGGTCTCTGTGTTCCCTGGTGTGCAAATGGACATACTCGGCAGAAAAAGGCTGGGATGAAAGTTTCTGGAAGATGATTGGTTTGGAAGACTTTGTTGCTGATAATTACAGCAAGATAGGTAAAAGAATAGAAAATATATCAAATGATTATCTGTGTGTGTATTAAGATATTCCTGTTTTGTTTTTGTTTGAATTAAAATACAGGAACACAACTCAGTTTTTTCAAGCCTAGGTTTTCCCAAATGATTCTATTGTGATAGACAGGCCATGACAATAGGCCCTTACGTTAGGGCTTGTTTACCTGAGTGGTGATACATGCTATGGAAATCTGTGTTGAAATACAGAACCACAAGTTGAACTAGACTGAGGAGGATCTTTGCATGGAGTAGCTGGGTCTAGCATAATCAAGAAGGTGGGCCATTTCTAGTCTGTAGTAGGAAAATTGTGAGTTAGTTTCAAGGGATAAGGCAAGAAAAAAGAAAAAAATAGAAAAGATAAAAAGTAGAAGAATCAGGAACAAGACAAGAAACAGAATGAAAGCTGATACTATGTGAATAAGGCTTTTCAGTCCCAGACTCCCAGTTTTACGTGGCAGTAAGTAGATGGTACTTTTCTTTTAATTCTTGGCAATCTGTTGTTATGGAGTTGTAGATGGAGTAGCTAGTAGTAGTTTACCTGGTGAAAGTATTTAGATGGTAGATACATGTAGTGACATTTCAGATTTTAAAGCTTTTAAGGTCATTTCACGAGAACATGTTTATTTCCTTTAGTTACTACTTACAATTCTAGTTGGTTCTCATCAGATAGGCAATTATACATACTTCAGTGGAAATTTTGAAACACTGCTGAATTGGTTAGTGTGCAGATCAGGATATTGTAATAATAAGATTAGACAAGATAGAATATGATTTCCTTTTCATGGAATAGAATAAAAGTAAGTGACTATTAGGGCAATTCTTCAACGTGACCTCTAATTTTGGACCCAAGTTAGCTAGTTCAGCTCTGATCAGTTCCCAGCCAGTGAGAAGGAAGAATAAATGATCCAGAGGAATCATGCATGTTCTTTTGGAGGCAGCATAACCTCATTTCTGTTCATCTCTTGTTGACCAGGCTGCATTCAGAAGCCCCCAGTAGGCTGCAAAAGTGTGGGGCATGAAGTCATTGGCTGGGTAGCCACATGTCCATCTATGAGTAAAACTTGAGCAGTGTGTTATTAAATATAGGGAACGACTGGTAGTATCTGTTACAACTTCTGCTCACTCTTGGTAACTATATCCCACAGTAGTTCAGCCTACCTTTCTCTAGAAGAATCCTCATGACAGTCTATGAAAGTTCAAGTAGAAACATGAAGAATAATAATCCTGGTATGTTATCTATGATCTCTTCATCTACTAAGAAATGAATCTGGGCAAAAGAATGCAACCAGGGTTCTAAGCAGGAAGAGCTCTGCTGGAATTCCTGTGGCTCTGTTGAATCCATCTCAGGATCTGAGTTGGTAGAGAAGGGGAGGAGCTTGGGACCAGGGAAGAGAGGAAGAAAGCAAAGCAGCCATCTTTGGTCAGCAGCTATGTTTCAGAACTCTTGCTAGGTGATTTGTGTACATTATCTTATTTGATCTCATCAACCTCTAGTTTCACTATTCTCATTTTACAGATGTGAAAATTGAAATTCGTTTCCTTACTGGGTATTAAGAGGTAGAGTCTGACTCTTTTCCTTGGGATACGTTAGGCTGGGAGGACAGATGTGGCTGTGCAGCTGGCCTGTCATGGATTGTGGAGCATTCCAGTATTCAGTCCCCATAGCCACCTTGAAGTAGACTGGGACAAGTGTCCGTAAGTGGACTTGGGTAGTGGTATTGTGGGATCTCAGTCTTATGGGTTGGTAGAACTTTATATACTTTAGGTCCAAATGTGGTTGTGTTTTAAAATTCCTAATGTTGAGATCAGTTGGGACAGAGACTGAGGTAGGGCCAAACTTTGACCTCTGTGGTGTTTGGGGGAATTGTCCATTGTGTGGTGTGTCAGGGCTCCTGCCAACCAGGCTAAAGTTTTAGATGGTGCTGCAGGCCCAGCAGCAGAACTGATATTGACAGGAAAATGATACCAAACAGGCCCCTGGATGATAGCTTTTTATCTGCCTTGCCCTTGAGTGTGCTGGCATGGTAGGTATTGAAATGTAATACTGACTGAATGTATAAACCATAAGTGCAATTGTTCAGATGACAACAGATTGCCAAGAATTAGAAGAAAAATGCAGAACACTATAGACTGGGTGGCTAAAACAACAGTGTTTATTTCTCACAGTTTTGGGCTTCAGGAAATCCGAGATGCTGACATTGAGAGGCCTATTCTCTTGGCTTATGGCTGCCTCTCACTATGTGCCCACGTGACCTCTGTGCACAGGGCCAAAGGAGAAAAATCTCTGGTGTCTTTTCTTGTAAGGATGCTAATCTTCTGGGATTAGAGGCCCACTCTTATGACCTCATTTAACCTTAATTTCCTCTTAATCACCCCTGTCTTTAAATACAGTCACAATGGGGGTTAAGGCTCTAACATACAGATTTTAAGGGAACAATTCAGTCCATAACACCCAGGCACTGATAGATAATGGCTAAAAAAAGGGCCACTAAGCCAGGTGTAGTGGAACACACATATAATACCAGCACTCTATGAGGCTGAGGCAGGAGGATTGCAAGTTTAAGCCTAGCCTAGCAACTTAGTGACTTAGTGAGACACTGTTTCAAAACAAAAAATTTCAAAAAGACTGGGAATGTGACTCAATGCAAAGGCCCTGGGTTCTATACTCAGTACTGCCAAGAAGAAAAAAAAAGGATCAAGGAGTGACTAAGTCCTAAGTACACAGCCTGGTGCTCTGGAGGCTCCTCATGAGCTCCCTGACTTGGAAAAGAATTATCAGGGTCTAGTGGCAGGGCTTTGTCCTGTGATGGAGGGAGTATAGTAGGCAAGTGGGGTCCAGTACACCGAACCTGGAGCTGGGTTATTCTAGTTCTGGCTCTATGATAATAACTCAGACATGTCTCATAATGCTTCCATCCTTCCATAGTCTTGTCTACAAAAGATAATAGAACTAATATAAATTGTTTACCATGTCTCAGATATGATGCTATTGCATTACAATCATTCTCTTTTTATATTTTAAAAAGTGTATTAGTAACACACTATTTTTACTTGTCCTGTTTACTCAAGGCTCAGAAAGGGGCAGAATGTCTCACCAGTGGTTGCACAGTTCATGATAGGTGAAAGCAGAATGCAGATCCACATTTGGACAAGGCCAAATCGTGCTCTAACCATCTTGTGTACTGACTTTCATCTCATATTCACTGTGTACTTATAGTAGGCAGTGGGAAATACTGGTTCTCCCTTCCTTTCCCTTCTGTTTTCCACATACCTTGTTTCATGTCATTCTCACAAGTAATAACAAAAGTACTGTTAGCCTTTTCACCTATAAGAATCAGAGAGATTAGCAACCTTGGTTAACTAACCATATAGAGAACCAATAAATTATAGGTGAAAACTGAAATCTTTTGGGGGGGGGCTAGATGGAGGCAACATTTTATTAGAACACACGTGGGAGTCTAATTATTTAATTGATTTTTTAGCATTTATATGCTCCCCCCAAAGGTTACTGTTTCTTTCCTCAGTATTCCCATGGTATGTTGAACATGGAATTTCATTACCTGTTTATGTGTATTGATTACAACTTATACTTTGAGCTCTTTGACACAGGATTTTCATTTATTTACTTTGTATTCTCAATAAAAGCAGAAGGCATGACATATTGTTAACTTACTGTTTGATTAGTAAGTGGATAAATTAATTATTGAGATTGCAGATACTAGAGGTTGGTGCTTTTTGGTTTTAAAGGCTGTAAGAGTATTTAGTATCTCAGCAGTATCTTTGGCAACAGGGGTCCAACTTTCACTCTGATTTTCTGATTATTTTAATGCTTTTCTCTTCTTATCTCACACAATATACATGTTCAATCAGTATATTAGTTCTGCTAATAAAGCAATACCTACAAGAAATACTCATTAAAAGTCCATAATGTTAATCTAGCAGAAAATTTCCAGGGTAACTTATTAGATTTTGCCTGTTATGTTAATGGATTTTTAATGGATGTCCTAAGGAGACATATCATTAAGCAGAGTATTGTTGTACATGGATTTAAATTTACCCATTCATCAAAATTAATTGTGTGATGTTTTCTTAGATTTTCATTTCTGGTTATTTGGGCTCAGGATGGTTCAATTTGAACCCAAAGCAGAAGACATTTAATAGTATGTTTACTCTCAGCTATGACTTTCAGAAACTCCTCTGGATGCTAAGTCAGACATTGCTTAGCAATTCTTGGAACTATGAAAAACGAATCTCGGAAGCCTCCCTATGAAGTGTTAAACATTTCCAGTGGCCTCATTGCCCATCAAGATGTGGGCGATACAGCATAAAACCTTTTAGCAGATTTGAGCATTGAGCAAACGGCCTGGATTTGAGCATTAATACAATTACCATAATTTGCTCCATGTGGAGCTTTTAGCCAAGTCTTTACCAGCCTTCCTTGGCTCATGCAGTAAATAAATGCTTTCCCTGAAAACTGAACACCTCAGCAACTGAAAGTCTTATGGAAGAATATCTTTGAAATAAATTATTTATGAAGTATAAATTAAGGATCAAATGCAATATTTATATGGTGCATTTCAAGGACAGGAGATATTTATAATATTTTAAGTAACTACTTGCAAATTTCTAAAGCTAAAAGATTACTAACTAAGATCTTTCAAGGGGGCACTTGAATAGTTTGGTTTGGGATAATTATACAAAGGAAAGAAAAAGTTTTATGAATTAAAAGAATATAAAATTTCTTTTTGATTGAAAAATACAGGTTGAATTAGTATTCAGAATTGATGGATAAAGCCCCAAACTATTTTTCCCTACCCATGGGATCATCTATCCATGGTCCAATAAAATGATCTATGTCAATAGATTGTGACTTTCAATTCCATGTGAGTCTTTCCCAGGTTTCCTATCTAATCCCAAGCATCTGTCATAAATAAACAGGAGGCAAGAGATCAGCAGGAAGAAAGGACCTTTAGGAAGATAAGCAACATCCCACTGTTCTAGTGGATTGTCTAAGCTCCATGTCAACATATCCCAATTTCCTCTTTATTCCCTGGGGAAAGAGCTTCATTGTAGTATTGGGATAGACCCCTTTATGAAAATGCCTGTGCACAACATTGCTGAATTATAGGATAATTACTTGCATTACAGAGAGCTCTGTTATATAAAAAGTTCATCATGTTACCTTGTACATCACTCATTATTTGGGATCAGAGAAAGCCAGGCAAAGAAAAATCTAAGGCCCAAGAAGGAGTTACCAGGAGAAACAAAGACAAAGAGTAAATGAAAGAAGAGGTTTCCTTGAGATGAGGGATGCTGTTTTTTAAAAACTGGTTTTCTTTTCCCCCATGAGACTGTATTTTAGGTACCAGACACTGGACACAGTCACCTGGCACAGGGCGAATACTATTGACATGTGTTAAATCCATGAATATATGATTGAATGAAGGATTTGGTAAATAAATTTATTCTTGCCTTCATTGTTCCTAACATTTAATGGAGACTCTTATCAATTCTTTGAATGAAATAAATATCCTAGGTTATAGAGAAACAGTAAATTTATTTCATAGATCGGTTGTTCACAGTGAGGTTTCACTAACCCTTTACTTAAGGAAGGATTCCTGTAAAAGGCACACCTCAGACCAAGTGATAGCTGCAACCTCATTCCTATGGCCAATTTCTCAAAGATCTTTCCAGGACAGGAAATATTTTAACAGCAACAACAACTTATTTTAGGAAGGTTGGAAATTTTACTTTTCCATAGACTGTTTTGTCCTTTAGTTTTAAAATTGTAAAGAATGTTGACAAAAGGTAAGTGTGTGTTGGGGACATAAATGTGCCAGTACTTAACCACTATTCCATTCTGAGGTCTAACCCATAGAGGATAATTCACAGAACCACTTTAGACCAAGTGCAGTATTGGCTTTGGTCAGGCTGAATCACACAGCCTGGGGGTCTCCTACTTCCATTTTTAATCTGGGCACACTTTGAGACCTCTATGACACTGACTTAGCCATTCATTGTCAGGCTTTGAGGCTGGGACAAAAAGAAATTTCACTGTGCTTGTCTGTGGCAAGTTCTGCTTCATCTGCTTGATTCATGAACCCAGGAGGCCCAGTGGCCTGAGTACAGGTGGCTCAGAAGAGACACATTCAAGCCTGTCCTGACTTCACTCCTGTGACCCCACTCCTCTTTAACAAGTTCCATGGATGTTGCATTCTTTGGAGTCCCATGGATCAGCTAAGTGTTTCCTTTTCCCATGGCTGGAATAAATGAGAGTAGAGAAGCAATAGATGGGTGTATTCACATCAGTATTTCTCTATCTTGGAATGGAGAAAAAGAGATCCCCTCATTGAAATATACCTAAAAGCTTCTCCTGCCAAGATGAATCATGATCTGTCTTGGGAACCTGCATCCAGTGATACCATCCATAGTTGTGGGCATTTAAAAACTCTTTTTAAAGCTTCTCATACCCAATGTTCTGAACTTTTCCAATAGATCGGACATATTTATGAGGATTTATCTACATAGTCCTTGGAGTATGAGGCTTACATTTTTCATTCTGGTCTGAATGACCCATGTAGTTTGCTACTGCCATTCTCTCCCCCAGACTGTGACTGCTCTGTGCTTACCAGTTTATACTGGGAGATCTAGAGAACCATTGGCCACAGGTATTCCCAGACTCTTCTAGGTTACATGGGGCTGGTCCCACCACACTCTCCCATGGCCTGAGGTGGCCATCCCTGTGTATACTCTGGGCCAGGTTTGCCTAGCTACTTCCCTTGAGCTTTTTTACCCCATCTTCCTGGCACCTTTCTCATTCCTATCCAACTTACATACAAAGATGATTCCAATACTTAATGATAAGTACATAGCCTCTGAATATTACACTGTCTTATTCTACCCTTTAAACTCAAACTTCTGCTTGGCAGAGAATGGCCTGGAGGCCTCCATAGCAGTTAGCAATCTATCCAATGATGCATACACATGGCCAGCTAGAAATACTTACTGAGTGCTTCCTATGTACTAAGCATGAAGATGGATAAAAGTGAATTTATCGTAGTCCGTCTTCTTGGACATCTCATGTCTACTGGGGAGATAGGTAGATAAATGAATAAATTAGTAATCTCCTGGTTTTTCAGTAAAATGTCCACAGCACTCTGGAAAGGCAGAACAAAAAGTCACTGACAGTGACTGTGATATAAAGGAAGTCTTCCATGAGCTGGCATTTGAGATGTGTCTGAAAAATATGAGAAGTAGTTTACCAGGGCAAGAGAGAGCATGGTTTCCATGGCAGAAGGAATGCACAAGCAAAGCACAGAGGCTTGGAAGAGTTTGGGGTGGCCATGAATTGTTGAGTGTAGCAGGAGCTTTATAGGGTTCAAGTGGTTTAGGGAGGAATTGTAGGATACAGGATAGGAGAGGGAACTGAAAACTAATTTCTAGTGGGACTTCTATTCTTCTTGAAGATGAGCCACTGGTGAGAGATTCAACATAGGATTTGTTTCATTCCCATCATGAGATGTTTCCAATTATTATTCCTGCCAATGCTGTGGAAAAACAAACCCTAGGACAACAGGGACCGTTGTAGAAGTTGTTAGCTCCTATAAATATATATATGTGTGTGTGTGTGTGTGTATTGTAAGATCATGTCTTTTTTATAATCACATGCAATACCCATTAGTAGCTCCTTCTCATAAATATTGGTATGAAGTTGCAATGAGGTATCAATATCCCAGGACAGTATAGTTTATGAAGCCCATCAAAATGGTAGCTCTTCTCATTTTTAAGTGCACCTTGGCACCTGAAGGACATAAGTACTCACCCCCTCTGCATTCTGTTCCAACACCATGTCCATTCCCATCAGTTCCATTTTAGCTGCTGGCCCTTCCAGGAATAACCCTGCAGAGCCAGAAGGAGACAGGAGTAGTGACATCATGGTAATGCTAAGTAATGGCTTTCAGAGCCTTTGCTGTGTTTGAAGTTTCATGGAACTTCTCCTTTCAGTATGGCATCCAGAAGATGATTGTTAGCTCCCCAAAAGTGAGCTCTACCCTCAACTTCTCTTATTGTTGCTAGAGAATCAGTGAATACCAAGGCAGAAAGGGAACACGGAGATCTAATGCTCTCAACTTATAGATGAGAACTGAACCCTGGGGTGTGAGGTGAATGTCCATGATCTTTTGTGGCATCTTAGTGATGAAGCTAAGACCACAAATCAGGGTTTCTAGCCTCAAAACTATAGCCTTTTTTATGACATGCCAATTCTCCTGGTTGAGCTTTTTCAATAACTGTTTGTCACTTGGACACTGTCATTTGAGTGGGACTAACCACTAGGAGAATGTAGGCAGTATCATCTGTGCTTGAATTCACCTAGCCCATTGTCTAGTCTTCACCCTTGCAAAGGCTTCATCTGGATTTTGTACATGTAGCCAGGGACTGTTGTATCTGGAGACATGCTAGTCACATTCATGACTGACTGCTACAGAAAAAATAATACATTCTCCATTGTCTGTTTTAGGGTTAAGATATTGGTCATCAGACTCCAAACTGACTTCTCTTCTGGCTTTGTCATCTGCAAGTTATGCAAGCTCTGCCATTTATGACTCTGAGTGAGGTGCTTGATCTGTTTTAGGCTTAATTGGTATGTTATGAATATTAATAAGTGTATTATGAGCTAAAGGAGCTCATAACACCTATATACCTAAATCTTCAGAAAATGTTAGTTCTTACCACTGTAATGACTGTTCATTCCTCTGAGCTCATATTCATCGCTCAGTGATCATCACATCTGCCAAAGACAGTATTCATTGAACAATCCAGGTAATTATTGCTACTTCTGGATTTTGGAATGTCTTTCTTTGTCTTTGAATCACATGGCCTTTTTTCACCAAGATATACTAAAACTAGTTCAGTTTCTGCTTTTAAATTATAATCACATTCAAGCTTTACCTCCTTGAGAGATCGTTTCAATTGGAATTCCTAATTTTTTCAATCCCATATGATTGTTAATCTTTAGCTTTTTTCCATGAACCAAAGGGCATATCATATACCCATAGGCAAATTAAAATACAGGATAATAATTGAGTTGGAAAATCATTGACTAATATTCCTACAGTTCTTAACAAATTTAGAAGAGTACTGTATTTCCATACATTACTAGGCAGCTAAGTTAGATCAAAATTATTATGCAGGCAGAGAGGGGTCAGGCCCTCTATGTAGTCAGCACAGAAGATGAGAGACACAAAAACACAGTTGGAGGTGAATATGAAGAGAGCCAGGCCTCAACAATGAGATACAAAAGCCAGGCCTGCAAGCCTCCCTAGAGATAAACAGCAATTTAAGATTATCCTGTCATTAGCACCACCTAGTCCAGTGATCCCAGATAGGTATCAGATGCATAGGTGGTTGAGCAGGATATCTGGACCCATCCCCTTCCATGAGTGCCTTTTGTTCTTTCCCTGGCTACATGACCTGTTTCCCTATTGGATCAATATTACCTAAGATACTTGTAATCCTACAAGTTGACTATAGTTTGACCCATGTTCCCATGGTGTGAGTTTGCTATATATATTAACCCTGACAAAGGGCCTTGGTAGCCACCCACTCCAGACCCCTCCTGGAAATCCTGGAGCTGTGTTTCTCCTTCTTTCCAGTAAAACTCTCCCAAATTCCTTCCAGCTTTATTCTTTGATGTTGTGAGAACACAAACGCAGCACATCTGACATCTAACAGATTGGGAGTTATTTTCCCCCTAAAATCATCACATAATTGTTCCTATCAAATTTGTAACATAGGTTTTGTTTCAGTTTTATATTCGAGGAAGCCAGAAGTCATGAGCTTTCAAGTCTAAAGGCCTAGGATCCCAGATTTACTACTTACTGGCCATGTTGCTAAACTGCTGTGAGACTTTGTTTCTTCACCCATTAAATAGATGTATTAGTACCTATTTTGATGTTCATTATGATAGAGTGAGATGATATAAAGGTTTTGACTTCTGATAAGACCCCAATAAATAGTAGCTGGGTTAACCAAAACAAAATTCAATGCTATATGAAGGGTACGATGTGAATATATGGTGAATGTTTAAATTTTTAAAAAATTATAGTAAAAGACACATTGCCATAATCCCCCTCAAAATACTCCCCTTCTCTTCAAACACACTTATCCCATCATTCTTACCACTTTCTGAAGCAGTTCTTGAAGTCTTTTTTCTTTAGTGTCTTTTTTTGTGACACACTGACTGCCTTGATGCCCTGAATTGATTCAAGATGTTTTCCTTTCATGGTCATTTTGACTTTGAGAAAAGAGCCAGAAGTTCCATGGGGCCAGATCCAGTGAATAAGATGGATGAGAAAACACCATAATGTTTTGATAAGCCTGCATTTCCTTTGGATGGTACTGTCAGCAGCATTCATCATATTTTTGATCACACCCTGTAAAGACACTCATGAAAGAAGACATCAAGAGCTGCTTCAGCAAGTGGGAAGATGATGGGATAAGTATGGTTAAAGCAAGAGGGAGCATTTGGAGGGGGATTAAGGGCAGTGTGTTTTTCTCTGTAATAAATGTTTATTATTTAAGCATTCACTATGTATTTTGATCATCCCTTATATAATGCCAAATCCTTTGAACAATTTCCTGAAAAACTTTCGATAATTATGTTCAAAAGAAGGGAAATTAAGAGGAATAGACTTATGGTGTGCAGAGACCAGGTCCTATTAATGACTGAATAGAATTTTGTTTCCCCTCTTTGGTCTCATTTGTTAACTTAGTGGTAGGTGCTGTGTTACATTGTGGAGAATAACAGAAGACTAAAGCCAACAGTGTTCCTGCTTTCCTAGAACTTACAGTCAAGTGGCGAGAACATTAAACTTTCATTCACAATATTGCCATTGGGGTAAATGCTACAAGAACAAATTAAGGCTTTGGGCGCATATTACTAGGGGATATGACCTTGTCTTGGAAAAGCCATTCTTAGAGTGACATGCACATAGACTGAAGAGAGGTGGAAAAGTGTTTCAGGCAGAAGCAATAGCACTGCAGTGACTGGATGGAGGGAGAATATAGTAACAGGCCAGTGTGGCTGGAAACAGGAAAGTTGAAAGGGAATGGGATTTAAATGGATGCAGAAATCATTATCCAAAAGAACTAGCTTCATTCCAGCTAAATGTGGTGGACAGAAAATGAAACTTAAGAGATTATTTTGACCATATTGGTCAATTTTAGATAGTCATGCACAGCTAGACATCCCTAGCTAAAAAGATCAGTTCCAGAAGTGACCTTGGAGCCTGGGAGAGTGAAGCTGAGTTGTTCTTCAGAGATAGGAAATGGTCATACATTATTCTAGTTTCCAAAGTTGCTAAAAACTTTTAGCCTTCATCATTAATGTTGTAAGGACCTTGGTTTGATTATTAAGCATGACACTGTGAAAGAGGATGTTGTTAGGAATTACCCCTGTTCACTGTACATTATGCTCCTGTACCTTCAAGCATTGCCTTTTCTTTAAATTCTTTCCTCATTGATGGAATTGGGTTGTAGTGTGGGTTGTTGGTACATTGCCCAAGCCCCAGTCCTACCTGCACTTGTTTTTTATCTGTCTGCTTTTGTTTCTCCAATGTGGCTGTTAATTCTTCGAGGCTCTTTGCTCCGCTGTTGGCATCACCATGAAATCAGTGTTTGATGGTGCCTAGATAGGAAGGGAGGATTGAATTCTTGATTTGTCCATACAGTGCAACTACCTACCATACTATTCCTTAGGTTTACTTCATCTTGGTAAGAGGTGTCTCAATTCTCCCTCTTGGTCAGGACCTAACTAGGCGTCACTCTTGATGCTTCTCTTTCTCTTACACCTTGTAATCCATTAATCAGTCCTTCCTACTTTGTTCCAAAATGAACACTGAATTAGACATTCCTGTTGCTGTTTTTTACTGTTACGGACCTAGGTCAAAGTACTTTCATCTCTGCTAGATTAGTAGGCCAGCTTCTTCAATGGTCTCTTTGTGTCTGTTTTTCCCTCTGATAATCCATTCTCCAGAAAACAGCTAGAGTGATATTTTAAAATGTAAATCAGATCAGGTTTCTCTCCTGCTTAACTTCCTCCAGTGCCTTCCTGTAACAAATTGGTTGTGGTGGTGATCTGAATCCCTTGTCAGGTTCACGAAAGTCCTCTATGATCTCTTTGACTTGTACTGCTTTCTACTGTGGTGGTGCTTATTCACTATCCAGCTATAGTGACTTTCTTTTTGCCCCTCCAACATCTCTAGTGCATGTAGCCTTTGCATAAATGTTGTCCTCTGTTTGGCATGGCCCTTCTCAACATGCCCCCATGCTGTTCTCTCTGCCCCTCAGCCTGTCTCTCTCTGTCTCTCCCTCTCTCTCTCCTCTCTCTTAGATCTCAACTCAGATGTCAGTCAGTAGAGATGATCCTTCCCTACCACTGAGCTAATACTCCCTTCTATGCCAGCAGTAGTTTACCTGTTTTATTTTCTTCTGAGTACTTGCTGCTATCTAAAATTGCCTTGTTCTATATTCATTTATTTACATCTTGACAGAATAGCTGCCTGTTGAATCCTGTTGGATATACAGTTAATTAGAATTTTCAGAGTGGCATAGAAAATGGCACAGGAATGTACCATGAAAGCCATACATTTTTAAGAAATTTCTAACAGTTCCTTCATAGTCAAAATAGAGATGTTTAGAATGAACAGTATTTTTAAGTGGATTCCAAAAGGCCAAGCAACTATCTCAAAGTCCATATCTTAAAGGACTTAATCTCAGCCCATTGTGAGTCTGTAGTGGTAGGACATATGATAATTTGTTTTAACTTTCCAATGTCAGTATTCTCAGTCAACAACTTAGATGAAAATATAGAAGACTTGCTGGATAAATTTGCAAATTATACAGAACAGAAAAGCATAGTTAATAGGTTGAATAAAATGATTTAAATAATTTTAATGATTAGCAGGTTAGAAGGGTGCACTAAAATTAACAAAGTATATTTTATCAGGGATAAGTTTACACTCATGACTTTTCATTTAAAAACACAAGGAAGGAAAAGCAATGTAATTTCTAAGTGGTATCTCTGTAGTGATCTAGATTTCTTAGGAAGTCCTTGATTTCTAAGGATTGATAAATATGTATGATCTACCAATCATTTCTAGATGCTTTATTAATATGAACTTCTTTAATCCACTTAACTGGTCTAGGTATGTACTAATATATTCAGATTACTGATGAGGAAACTGAGCTACAAAGATTTTGAGTAAGCTGGTCAGGGTCACATAGTAAGGAATGGCTCCAGATAGGTCTGCTCCAGAACTGCATATCTGAGCACAAGATTGCATGGCCTTGTAGGCCTGAGGTGCAGTGCTTAGATCAGGGTGAACAAAAGCCATCTGACATGGTGACACAGCCACTCTAAAGGCTGTAATTCTAACCTCTATGAAGGCTGAGGCAGGAGGTTTGCATGTTGGATAGTTAAGACCTCAGCTGGATAGTTAAGACCTTGTTTCAAAAATAAAAAGGACCAGGGATATAACTCAGCTTAGTGGTTAAATACCCTTGAGTTCAATCCTTAGTACTGAAAAAGAAAGCAGGGAAGGAGAGGACAGAAAAGGAAAAAACCCCCAAAAAAGAGCCCCAGCACTGGTGTATTATATCTGAAGACATGCGTTATGTCTAACATTTATGAAGACCACTGATAAAAAAGTGGCATATATATAGGGAGGGAATGGCCTTGATGAAATAGCTAATTTAGTTCCAGTAAATGCAAGCAATATTAGCAATATTTGGATATGCAGGGATTATCTAACCTCATGAAATTACCTGCCCAGAGTCAAGATATTGATAAACCGTGGAGCTAGATTCTAGTCCACATCTGTTTGACAGTACACCACAGCCCCTCAGAGCTAACTGGAGGACTGAAGGAAGCCACTACCTCACAAGACCTAAGTGCCCTCCAGGTCCCAGTAGGGGTCAGCCTAAAGACATAGCCAGACTCTGGAATTTCAAAAGAAGAATGAACAGAAGGACACCTTGCAAAGGTACATGTGTGTCAGTCATATTAAAATGCATAATTTGGTTTGGGATTCTTTTCCTTTCTCTGAAAGCTATTACCTTGGGACTTGCTTCTAAATCTTAGTTGGGCATCTGACCATCTACCATTATTGCCATCTTTGTAGAGGTCAGTGAACTCAGTGTTCTTGAAAGGCAGCCACTGCACAGGTGCCCTTCCACCTTGCATGTGACATGTCATCACTCCTCTTCCTAGCTTCTCTTGGTCATGCAGCTGGTAGGCGAGACCTTGGTGTCTGGGAGGACTTTTCCTCTAACTCCCTGGCTCCTCTCTAGTCTCCTTCACCTTAGTTCTGTGGGTTTTGACTTCAAGGTACCTATGACTTTTTACTTTCCCAGCACGGGCTAACCTTTCTGAGAATCCACATCAGTGTGCTACTGTGGTCAATTGGCAGGTCACTGTTTGACTAATGGCCTTCTCTAAAGTTTGCTGGCAGATGCTACATTGCTGTGAACCCTATTGATCACAGAAATTTGCCTGCTGCTCAGACAGCCTCTGTGGGTGTAAGGAAGGAGGTGGTGAGTCATGGACCCACCTCCTCTGCACCCAGCTGTTCTTGTGGCAAGACTAATGAAGATGATCTCTTTGTGGTACCATAAAACCTAGAAAGACATTAAAAATTCCGTGAAATGCTCATACC
Source organism: Heterocephalus glaber (assembly GCF_053883595.1). Lineage (NCBI taxonomy): Eukaryota > Metazoa > Chordata > Mammalia > Rodentia > Bathyergidae > Heterocephalus > Heterocephalus glaber. The sequence goes on along the minus strand of NW_028258299.1, from coordinate 9,619,829 downwards.
CTTTTAGCTATTGAAGCGTACAGTGTATTAGTAGGGGAAAAACCACCTCCAGTGTTTTCCTCACTGCTCTTACTTCAGAGGCTACTTAAGGGACCAGGTAATGATTTTACCGTGTTTATCAATCCTTCATGCTCTGCGCTCCTCCCTAACTCTTTTCCATGAAGAACCGTGCATTTGTCTTTAGACTGAAAGCACAGGAACTGTCAGGGATTGTTAAGAGATAGAGCGCTGGTGTTGTCATGTCCGTGTCTGTTGGGGACACTGAATGTAGAGATCTGCTCTTGGCTCAGACCTGCTGGGTCTAGATGCACTGTTGGGTAATGGAGAGAACAGGGGATCTGGAGGCAGGCAGAATGACATGAGTTTGAAACGTGGTCCTGCCATGTTCTAGCTGTGTGACTTAAGCAAGTTACTTAACTTTTGAGGACTTCAGTTCTGCCACCTACCCCTGGGAAAAGTAATACCTCTATTTATTTTCTTGATGACCTCACACAGAGACCCCTTAATGTAGGCCTCAGAGGAAAAATCTTGTCAAATCTAAATACTCAAATTATTTTAAATTTCTCCTAATTTTTCTTAATAATGATAATTATTACTCTGTCTCTCATGGTAATCATCACAGCTGGCAAGATATCCTTTAGATCCTTGAGGATATTTATCACTGAAATGCCATAGGCTTATGAGCCACTAATATAAATTCATCTCAATTCATTATGTTCCCATCTTTGGTTTTCTTTAATCTTTAATCTCATCTTATTTTATCTTTGCTTACTAGTTGTAAGCTGCTTCAAATCTTTTGTAAGATAACGAAGCTTATGAAAAGCCATCTAGAACATAGTACTCAATGGATACTTGGTATATGAATGAACAAAATATTAGAGAATATATACAAATACAAAACAAATACGAATACAAACAAACGCTTCAGAGGACAGTTAAAACATTTAGTTTAGGGGAAGACAGTGACCTATGCCTTTGAGATAGCCAAGTAAAAATGTGGAGCAGGCGGGTAAGTCTATGCCGAGAAGGTAGCTGAGGATGAAGTAGAAGTATGGAAGTTGTCAGGGTAGATGACGTTTGAAGCCGTAAGAGCAGGAGAGTTTAGAATTGGAGGGTTTGGTCTCCAGGGATGTGGAGAGGAAGTAAGATGGGAACTGAAAACCGGCCATCTGACCTGACGATGTGGGGACCCTCATGGTAACATTATGACAGTCCTTCTGTAATAGAGTGCCTTGGATGAAATAAACTTTAAAAAACAGAAACTTATTTCTCACATTTCTGGAGGCTACAAAGCCCAAGATCAAGGTGTGGGCTTCTGGTGTCCTCACATCTTGAAAGGCAGAACAGCCAGAGAGGACAGACCCACTGCACAGCCCTTTTGATATGAGCATTGACTCATTTATGAGGGTGGAGCCCTCATGAATTAAACACCACTCCCAATACTGCTGCACTGGGGATGAAGCTCCTAACGTATGAATTTGGGGGAATACATTTAGGCCACAGCAAGGGACCTTCGTGAAAGCTACAGTATTATAAGTGGGGTCAGAAGATAAGAATTGGGGAGTGGATAATAGTTACTACTACTGTGACAGCTAACATTTGCTAGATGCTATGCCAAGTGCTTAGTATGTATTTTAACATTATAGCAACCTTATGAACCTGATGAAAAATGTAGTGATCCCTTTTACAGGAGAGAAAAAGGAGACATAAAGAAGGTAACCTCCTAAGGTCACACAGTTACCTAGTGATTGAGTCAGGATTCAAGCCAAGATAGTCAGTCAGATGTCGGGAGGGGAGTTGCTGTGTAGATGACATTTAAAGCTGTAGACAAGAAATGGAGCCAGAAACTTTATAGGCACCTCTTAAGATATTTGTCTGGGAGGGAAAGAAGGAGAAATGAGGCAGTGGCTAGAGGAAGATGACAGCTGAAAGTAGATGGCATCTTCTGTTGTTTGGCTGATTAGAGGTGGAAGAGAGGAAGGTCCCGGAAGTGAGTGCTAGATTGACAATACCAGAGGAAAGGACAGAATCAGACTCAGAGTGGCCTGAAGAGGTCGAGGACAGGCCTCCAACCAAGCCACCTTGTCCTAACAGAAGGGAAGAAGACAGTGATGTATGTAGATTTGTGGGACCACCTACACTCAAGTGGGAAGTGAATGAGCTTCCCTTCTCCTGGCTCCCTTTTGCTTTGGGAAGTGAAAGGTGAGATGATTATCTGAGAGAATGATACAGAAGTGAAGGAGTTGGGGTTTTGAAGAGTGGAAAAGGTTTACCATAGAAGCTCAGAGAACGAGGGAGCAAGATTAGAGAAAATTTGGATATTATCAGATGGCACTGAAAGCCCTGTGGAGGAGCTCATGAATTTATTATGAAGCTACTCTATGGTATGATTTTTTTTCCATCAGACCTTAGCATTCCAGTTGCAAGCACAAAGGAAAAGGTTGGTTTTGTTTTGTTTAGGTTTGTTGATCTTAATACATAGTGGCATCTCCCAGACTCCTCTGCAAGCCCTTGGTACCACCCTCTACTTTCCCTCACATCTAATCAGTTACCAAATACTGTGGGTTTTAGACTGTAACCCACGAACTCTCTCCACCTTTGAATGCTGCCAAGATTGTGTCACCATCATCCCATCTTGACTATTCAACAGGCTTCTCACACTTTTCCCTGAATCAGAAATTTGCTGTCCAGTATCCATCCTGCACACAGCAGCCAGTGTGAACTTTTATAATGACAATGGAATCCTGAGACTTCCCAGCATAATCTCCTCAAGTCTCAGGAGGTTGAGGAGAGCTCCACTTTGGCCACATCTCCTGGCATCATTGTCCCCTTTGATCTCTGTCCTTTAGCCACCTTCCCTTCTTTCAGCAACATACATACCTTTGTCTTCACCACAAGGTCTCCCTTTATGGCCTGTGATTTTGCCCTCTGTGTCAAATCCCTGTCCTCGCAGAAGGACAAAGACGAAGGACACAAGTGGGTATGTTAACTGACTCTGCTTTTGTTCAGGGATGTTATTTCTGAACTTTTACCATGTCCCTTCAGCTTCCATCTCACTGACCAGAAGTGCATTACCTGAATACCATTGCTCATATGGGAAGCTGAAAAAAAGCAAGCTTTTTACAGGTCATATTACAGCTTCCAGTGAAATGAGTGGTAATAAAAAGAAGAGGATGATGGGAACTAGGTGGGTACCTCAGGGTCTCTGTCCTAAATGAGACAGGTTTTTCCAGGTGAAGAATTGGGTGAAGAGGATGCTGACTGACATAACAGCATGAATCCAGGTTCAGAGCTCACCAGTATGGTGGGAACTTGTTGGAGCATTGAATCTAAGTCAGGACAAAGGGAGAGGTGGAGCTGGAGAAGTGCACAGTGCCTCAGCATGGTAATGCCATTTGTCCTAGCTGAGGAGCTGATATGTCCTGTATATCAAAGGTCTCCAAATGGGAAGACCTTATGCTTCAGCTGATGTCAAACAACATGTGCACTGGGCATAGAGAAAAATTTTAGAATTTCTAGTTGTCTTTATTTGTATTTCATTCTTTTCACTTCTATTTTTATCTACATTTACATAGATATAGATATTACAAATTGAGTTGTACATTAATATAATTTATAAGAAACTAATAGCCATATATTGTGAATATGCTGAAGAATTTTTATTAATAATGTGCATAATCAAAATGTTTAGGAACCATTAGATTAGAAGGTTTTAAACAAGGAAAATGATAAAATCAGTTTTCTTTTTTCCCATATAGAATATAGAGTTCTTTAAAATTTTATATAATTTTAGAATGTATATACTTGGTAAAGAACATATGAGCCATTTATTCCACATTGAAAGTCACATAACTGAGCCCTGGAAGGTTATGTAATTAGGGCTGGTTCTGTCATTGGTTTGGGGGGACAGGGCCTCCAACTAAGGTCCCTTCTCCTCATGGTCCTTTGTGTTCCCTGCACAGTACTTCCTCTTCCTGAGTGTTCATTCTCTTTCTTCAGCAACCACTCTCCTTATCAAAGCCTTGGACAAGTGGGAGCCAAGAGAGGGATAAAGTGAAAACGTTTAATAAAATGAAAACCAAGAAAACAGTTTTGTGAAAGTGAGTCACCAGTTTAGCCCCAGGATACTATTGCCTGTTTAGCTGTTAACCTGAAGTCTCCAGGCATAAATTCTCATGGGCTCTATTTTCTTGATGGTAAAACCATCAGCAGTTCAGCTCACACACTCCATTGTACAAGGTCAATACTTTTGACTTTATACTTATAAAGCTAACAGGCTAAACAAGAGATTGAATTGAACACATTTCTGACCTAGCAAGGTAGAGTCTTCCCAACGGGTGTACTGCCCCACTATAAGTCAGCCCTGTGCATATGGAGAAATGCATGGGGCATATGTATGTGTTTAGATCTATTTCACAGAATGTATCTTATAAAAAATTGTTAGGAAAAAAACCTGCTTTATGGAATCCTATTTCCTGATGTTTGAATTCTAGTTCATGTCTTTGCTAACTATTTCTTGGCCAGCATAATTGCTTTATTTTCTCATGCCATCATCAGCCCAGCTACACAAGCACAGGAAGGACACTGACTCTCAACCAAATGGGGAACAAGAGCTGTATTCTCTTGGGTACACTAAACTATTCAGAAAATTCAATTTATAGGCATCCAGACGAAAGGTTATACATCTCCAAACAAATGTGTTTGTCAAGTTGATGATCGTGTTTTCCAAGACCCTTTTATCACCAGCTGAGTCTCTTTTATAATGGCACAGGTCACCCTGGAATCGTTTCAGAAAGCAGCCTGATGTGAACCTCTAGTGGGCTTGCCAGGCACAAATCTAAAGTGAAATCTGCATCTTTCATGGTAATGAGCTGGAACTTCTAGCACACTCACATGAAACGTGGGAAGATGTTTTCACATTTGAGCAAGTTTTGCCTGGAAAAATGTTATTTAAGAGGATATGTATGTATGCATGTATGTTTTGGATGTAAAAAATCTTGATTTTATTTCCCAAGGAAAATTACAGTTCTATATGCGTGTCTGTGTCTCAGTGTGTATATGTATTTGTTATATTCTATGTTCTTTAAATAAAGTGTTGTTTACTTGTTTTGACTACCATGAAATGGTCAGTATTATTCTCATTTACAGATAAGGAAATTGAATCTCAGAGAGGTGAAATAGTGTCACAAAACTAAGAAGTCGTGATTTGGCACTTTTAATTACCTAGTAATTATGAGAGTTGATTCTGGAAAAACAACTGACGTTCTCTTTCTCAGCCTCCATTTCTTCCTCTATAAACCAGGGGATTGAATTATATGAGCAATTCTCAAACTAAAGCATGTATCAGAACCATCTGGAGGCTTCTTAGAACTCCTGGCTGGGCACCACTTAGAGTTTCTGAATGAGAGGTCCTAAGGAAGGTCCTGAGAACTGTCATTTGCAACGAGTTCCCACGTAGTGCTCCCCAGCTTTGAGACCCACTGGAGTAGATGATCTCTCATATTTCTTCCAGCTGGTACATACTGGAGGGCCAGCAACTAATGGCTAACTTCATGAGTCACCTGCATGGGTGGCTGATCAGAATACTACTTATGAAGTGACTTCCCACCTAATGTGGCCACTCTTGGAAGTTATACAGTTAAATTTCCAACATGAATGAACAGATGCTGATGAAAATCACTCCTTCACATATTCATTCTCTCATTTGTTCAACAGATATCTATTGAGTCTCCCACATGGCAGACATTGTGTCCAGTACTAGAGATTTGGGATAATCAAGACATACTTGGCCCTGTCTGTCATGTACGTATAGACTATGGAGCAAAAGGATCATTAATTTATTGTTATTTCTAAAAGGAACTTATGAGAATAAAATGCTCTTCTCTAGGATTTGCAATGATAACTTCAAACTTTATCTGTAAGTGGCTTATCTTCTACTGTGGTTTAGGTCATAAATTATCTATTTATCTTGTTTGATTCTTTGCTTTGTTTTTTGAGATTTTTTTTATTGTTCCAGCTCAGTAAGTGGCATTTCCATTTAAGTTTTGCCATCCTAAACATTGTCTTTCTGTTCTAGATGAAACTTTGACTTTGTCCAAAATTTTTCATTTTCATTTTTAGCATACAGTCACAGTTTAAGTCAACAGCAAGACCAGAAATACTTATGTAAAACAATTTCCTCACTATTATTCCAATGGCAGTGAAATTTACAAGTCCTAGGGAGATTAATTCAAGTATTCACATTCACCCTTACCTTTACCCTCAGCAATTTGGTTTCTTTAAAGGATAAAAGATGTACAATGGCAGAGTTCTTGAAGGGAGAATATCTACTATAAAAAATAAAAGCAAAAAAAAAAAATGTACTGAGAATTCTTGCCATTTGTTGAAAGTGTTTTATGTGCCAGGGACCATTCCCAAGCATTTTGCATGAATTTTCATGTAAACTTCAAACAACCAATGAGATACAAGTACTATTACTGTCTTGCTTTTACAAGTATGGAAATTGAGGTTCACACAGGGTAGATAACTGCTCTAAAGTCTCACAGCTATTTGATGGAGGAAGGGTATTCAAAACCAGGCCTGCCTGATTCCAAAAGCTCTTGCTTTTATCAGTAAATTATATCTCCAGTCATTGCAATCCATGGATTTTTCATAGGATGGTGCTGACTCATGGAATTACTGGTTTTTCTGACTCATCACGTTAAACACAGACAGATCTAATGTATATTTTGCACTGTCCCTTGTATCCTCTCTCCTTCTGTTCCTTTTTCTAGTGAGGTCTCCATAGCGCATCATCTTTCTTCTTTCCTTAGGCCTTAAAAAAATACCTTCTCATGAACTGTCAGTGTCTCTGTGATCCAGTGGAACTCTGGTAAGCTTGCCAGAGAGTAAAAGTGCATTTGTTCAGGGCTGTAATGTTTATTTGAAAGTGAATTTCAATCACAGATCTGACTTTTTTATGAGCCTCATTAGATATCCTTGTGATGGGAAAAATGCACCAGTAAGAAATGCCTCCATAAGAGTTACTATCACCTGCATTATTTTAAAAGATTTGGTAATAAGAAGCACTCAAATTATTGATCACTTATAATTAATATGAAAACATAACATGTGTTTTTAAATAAGATTCATCATAATAAGGCTGAAAACATGGGCTTTTTTTTGTAAGAGTCTGATAAAAGACATGTTACTCATTTATAGATTCAAGGAGTATATGAACAGATTAATCTGGGGGCTCAGTTTTTCTTTGTTAGGGACAAAAACATTATTCTATTGTTAAAGAAAAGAGAGTTAGTGGTTTTTTCCAGGCCATTAAAATGATTCAAAGTCTTGGCTAGCAAACATCTTTCTAAAAAATCAATTTTTCAATAGCTTAGAGTGAATCAGACTTAAATAGTCAGATTTCCCTTAACAGGGGGACATGCTTTCAAAATAATTAAAGTCGAAGCAGCATTATAGATCTTGAGGAAATGTGCTTGGAAAATGTCCTTTGATTTGTTACGAAGCCCAAGCTTTGACGGAGGGGAGTCGCACTGGAGTCGACTTCCCAGATGCAACACTGGCTCGTGGTCCTTGACCAGTAGCAGAGAGAAGCTAAATGTCCATCTAACCCACAGTGTCTTCCCTTTTATTAGCAAAACTCAAAGACTTTTAGCTTTACATAAGTCTTTACAATTCTGCATTCAGCATCTTCCTCTGCAACTATGTGTGTTCCTCTGAGCTTTGGCCAATGAGATAGAAGTGGACATATCCTATGAGGGCTGAGAGAAGTCTGTGCTCTCTTCCTCAGGTGTGGGCCTGAGTCAGGTGGTTGCAGGTGCCATAGCAGCTATTTTTTGATATAGAAGACAAGGGTCATCCCCAGGGAAGGTGGACCTCTGGACTTCTTTTACAGAATTTTTTTTTGTTATTCACTTTAAAAAAAAAAGTCATTATTTTATTGATTTGTAGTTCCCTTGAATCATAACTAATAAAAATGGTGACTCCTGCTGGGGATTTAGCTCAGTGGTTCCGCCGCCTGCCTCGCAAGCACAAGGTCCCAAGTTCAATCCCTGGTACCCCCCCCCAAAATGGTGACTCCTCAGTTAACCGTGAACTAGCACAAACAATCAACAAGTGGGATCTCTTCCTATTAAAAAGCTTCTGCACAGCAAGAGAAATCACTAACAGTGTGAAGAGACAACCCACAATGTGGGAAAAAATTTTCACCTGCTGTTCCTCAAAGGTCTACTGTCTAGAATCTATAAAGAACTTAAAAAAATCAGACCTGGCAAATTTAAAGACCCAATCCAAAAATGGGTATCTGAAATGAACAAACATTTCTCAGACAAAGAAGTAGAAATAGCAAAAATGGTGACTTATCGGGTTTGGTGAGACAAAAAGTAATTTAGCAAAGTAAGTTAGCTGTCATCACTCAATACTTTTTGTACACCATGTACTGTCCTGAGAGCAGTAACTCACATAACTCATGAGACAGTTTTGTAAGAGCTTGTTGTGCCCATCTTACAGATTATGAAATAGAGGCACAAAGATGTTAAATAACTGCCTGAATATCACATGACCTAGCCAGAAGTTGAAGCCAGTCTGGCTCTTGAACTGTCCCTGAATCGCTGTGGAAAAATGACTTGACAATGTTCTTAAAACAGTCCAGGAGCTGGACTTAATCCCCAGGTTTTCCTATGTAGGTCACCTCGACCCATCCATCACTAATTATATGTGACCTCTGGCACCTCACTTACTACCTTCTCTTCAGCTTTATTTTTAATACGGGTGTGTTGCACTACTTCACTGTTGGTTATTAGCCACTGTGAAGCTAGTGTTTTGCCAGGTACATATGTGCATGTGACAGTCCCTCTCCAGAAGGAGCCCACAGACTGGTCAAGTCACAGGTCCTGAACACTGAAACAAAGCAAAGAAACCGTGAGGGGATTCAGAACAACAACATACCCATGTTCAGGAGAATTCTTAGTGCTTGGTATATGGTTGGCACCCAATGAATTTTTCTGAAACTATAGCAACAATGCATGACAGAATGCCCTGTGAACGGGCAGAAATAAATGGTGTAAGTTAGGAGGAGGAGTGACCCTTGATGTCTAAAAGACTCAGGGTGCTTAGTAAGTCCCTGTTCTGTGTTGGTTAAACCAATAAATGAAGGAGCCTTACAGATTAGGAATTGGGTAAGTGTTGGGGATTGTTAGGTTGCTCTCTCCCTCTCGCTCTACCCACGACTGGCTCATTAAACACACTCCCAGCTTTTCTGCCTTGGTACCTACACAAATACTCTGCTCTCTGCTTGCCACATTTTCCCTGCCACTCTTTCTAGCTCAATTCTCACCCTTCTGGTCTCAGAGCAGTCCTCACTTATATTTCCTCCAGGACAGGGGAAGTCCTTCAGAATGGAGGAGTTGATTCTAAAGGCTAGGCATATAATGAAAATCCCATAAGTCAGAATTATGCTTGAAAATCCCCAAGGGGACTGGCTCTGCAGTGGAAACTGATAATCCATCTCCACTAAATGCAGCACAGATCAACATTCCAGTATTTCCTTATTCTTTGATATAACCAGCATAGTTTGGAGTAGGGGTTGTATGAAAAAACAGAGATCATAGCCAGGTAGGTTGTTCATCCCAAAGAAGTGTTATGATGAGTGGTGCCCCCTGAGATAGTTCAGTGCACCCAGAACTGAGCACAGCGGACCTGTTCAAGTCATATGTAGCAAAAAGAGATACTCACATTATTAGAAAATAGAGACTGAGCTCAATACAGGGAAGGCCTGACTCACATCCCACACTGGGATAGGGCTTCCTCGGCGGGCTTGTGGACTAAATCACTTGCTTTATCGGTATCATTCAGTTTCTTTCTGTAACTCTATCATTTGCTTCCTGAATCCTGAATACAGCTGAATTGAGTATCGTATCTGTGCACAAACCCTAACTCCAGTTCTTATTCTCACATTCAGCACATTTGATTGTTGATAATTATGGGCTTAATGTTCCTGCCAGAACACATATTCTGTGCAGGGAGGGGCTGTGCTCATCTTATTGCCTGCTGTGACCCAGCACCTGTGTGGTGGCTGGCACAGCTCCGAGCACATCCATTCCAGACATTGCTGTGGCTTCCACCAGCCTGCCTTCAGGAAGATCCACTCAACCTCTCTCTCAGTTGCTCAGTGCTGAGCTCTGTCATTGCTCGGGTACTCAGGAAAGCCCAGGCTGGGCATGAAACCTGTGTGGGCTAGGTCTGCTCTGATGCTGTCAAAGCCCTGAAGCCGATCACTGACCAGATGCTTGTTATTTCAGGGGAGAAGGGGCTTAGGGAGCTCGGACCATCTTAGCTAATCATCACCTCATTAAAGCTGCATCCTACCTTTAATTGTTCTTACCATTCCCACTGCAGCTCTGTCCCAAGGCCCTGCTCAGCCTCACTTTTCCTGAGGCTCTTTTGTGAATGAATTCCACTGAAACCTTTTGAACACAGGTCACAGGTCAGTGTTGGTTTCTGGTAACATTTTCTCTTTTTAAAGTTTTTTCTTTTATTTTCAAAGGAGTCTAAAAGTAAAAACAACTAAAGAAAATCCAAAAGTTAACCACCTCTCTAAAGCTCCAAAACATTTTAGTTCATTTTGACTATTATGTTAGTTTGTAGCTTAGATTTTGAAAGTAATGTTATTGCATATTAATGTTTCCATTTTCCATCATGTTCTTTATGAGCCTAACTTTATTTTTGTCCCTTTTTTATATCAGTACATGTTTGCAGGAGATAATGATTATCTTCATCCTGGGGAGTGTACATACTCATATACACATAACACATCTTTTCTCTTTTTCATCCCCTTTCCCTCCATTGTCTCCCATCTCCCCCATCTCTTGATCCTCTTCCCTTTTACAAAAGTTCTGTCTCCCTATTTCCGATTATTTATCTTCTGTCTTGCTCTTTATTTATAATTTGAATTTCTAATATAAGAGAGACCATACAATATTTAAACTTGTTTCATTTATTCACTAAATATTATGGTTTCAAGGTACACCATTTTCCTACAAATGACTCAAATTTATCCTTCTTTACAGTAAAGCAGTACTCCATTGTATATGAATATTGTGTTTTCTTTATCCATTCATCTGTTGATGGACACATTGACTGCTTCCAAGATCTAGCTATTGTGAATTGTATTACTACAGACATGAGTATGTGTGTATCACTGTAATATGATGTCTTTACATCTTTCAGAAATATACTTAGAAGGGAAATAGCTAGGTCAAATGGAATTTCTAGTTTCAGTCTTTTGAGGAATTTTCATACTGGTTTGTATAGGGGTTGTACTTGTTTACATTCCCACAACAATGGAGAAGCCTTCCTTTTTCCCTGCAGCCTCACTAGCCTTTGTTATTGTTTGATTTCTTGATTATATTCATTCTTTCTGAAATAAGATGGAATCTCAGTATTGTCTTGTTGAATTTCTGTAATGGCCAGAGATGTCAAACATTTTTTTCATGTATTTATTGGCCATTTGTACTTCTTCTGAGAAGTGTCTATTCATTTCAGTTGCCCACTTTTTGATTAGATCTTTTATTTTGGGTGATTCAGTTTTTTATGTAATTAGTTATATAGTCCTCATAGTTTCTGCATGTTTTAAGAGAATTTCCTTCTACCACACACCCATTAGAATTGCTACTATTAAAAACAAAACAAAGCAAAAGCCAAAATAAGTGTGGATGAGGATATAGAGAAATTGGAATCTTGTGCATTATTGATGGTGTTATAATGTGGTAGTGCTAACTATAGGAAGCAGTATGGTCATTTATCAAAAAGTGAAAAATAGAATTCCATAGGATCCAGCATTTCACTTCTTGGTGTATATACTCCTAATAGTTGAAAGCAGAGACTCAAGGAAGTATCTATGTTTATAAAACTATTATTCACAAGAGCCAAAAAGTAGAAATGTCCCAAGTATTCATCCATAGGAGAATGCATTAACAAGATGAATGTAGATACAATGGAATACTATTCAGCCTTAAAAAGGGGAATTCTGACACATACTACAACATGGATTAACCCTAACGACAACATGTTAAGTAAAATAACCTAGTCACAAATGGGCAAATCCTGCACAATTCCATGAATAAGAGGTGCTATTATTATTTGACTGTGGCCTCTAAAATTTCACGGGTTGGAAACTAACTCTCCAATTTTATATGTTGATTGTATTGGGAGATGACACCTTTGGGAGATTATTAGGGTTAGATGAGATCATGAGGTGGAATCCCCATGCCATTAGTGGCTTTATCAGAACAAGAAGAGAAACTCAAGCTAGCAAGCTTGCTCTGTCTCACCATTCAGTGCTCCCCACCAAATTATGATGCAACAGAAGGTTCTCATGAGCTGCCAACGCTATGCTTGTGGACTTCTCAGCTTCCAGATCTCTGAGTTAAATAAACTCATGTTCTGTTGTATTGATTACAGTGACAGAAAACAGCAAGGACAGATACCTAGATGTGGTATAAAGCTTTCCATCACTATAGCACATACTTGAGATAATTAGCTTACAAAGAAAAAAGATGTGTTGGCTCACAGTTTGAGAGGTTTCAATCCACAATCATTTGACTGTTACTTGGGGCTGGTGGTGAGGCAATGCATCATGGTGGGAGTGCATGGCAGAGCAGAGCTACTCACCTCATGACTGGGAAGCGAAAGAGAAGAAAAAAAGGCAGCTGACATCCCTCTTCCTCTTAAGATCACAGCCACAGTGAACTAAAGGCCTCCCACCATCCCAAAGGCCCCACTGCTTCCCAGCAGTGCCCCTCTGGTATCCCTGCTTTTAACATGCGAGCCTTTGGGGTCACTTAGAATCCAAACTAAAGCACTGGAGTACTGAGATTCATGGAAACAAAAAGTGGAATGGCACTTTCAGGGCCTGGAAGGAGGAAGAAGGGGGAGCTAGGGTTTGAGAGGTACAGAGTTTCTGGATATTGGCTGGTGATGATGGTGATGATGTGAATGTACTTAATATGACTGAACTATATATACACACAAAAATGGTTAAGATGGTGAATTTTATGTTTATTTTACACCTATTAATTTTTTTAAAAAAGGAAAAAGAATTTTACTGCACTTTTGTTTCATTGTCTTCTTGGAGCATATAGAAAGGAATTGATATGTTCAGTTTGTTACTTGAACTATTTTGTAGGGGGAAAAATTGAGCTTTTTGAGGCAGGATGTACCATGTACAGGTGCAAATTCCATATGAGTGTTATCATTCTGTATGCCTAAAATATACCAATAAATGTTTTGTTATAAAAAAATAAATCTATGAAATGGAGTACTACTCAGCTATAAAGAATGAGAAACTAGAGACTTTTATAGCTAACGGATGCACATTGAGGCCATACTCTTAAGTGAAATAAATAAGACACGTGTAAATACCGAATAGTTTCTCTGGTATGAAAAATTAAAAGTGTAAATAAGGTTCAAAACATATAATTGATAATGTGAAATAGGAAGAAAAGGTCTAAAGGGGAAGGGGAAGTGGGAGGGGTAGAGGAAAGGAAAGAAGGAAAAAGAAAAATATGAGAAAAGGAAAAAAATAGAAACAAAGTCTTTGTAAATAGGGAAAGGTGGAGGGGTTGAAGGGAGAGCAGGGGAATGGGGAAAAAATAAGAACCAAGACACATCATGTAAAGGTACAAGATCCCAGTGATGAATGTACCTGTATTGTATACCTAAAATGTACCAATAAACTTAATGAAAAAAATAAATCTTTAAAAAAATTGTTTTAAATTGAGTTTTTTGTGGTTAAATGGTTTTTCCTTGTCACATGTAGGCTACAGTATGACCTAGTTGTGGGAGGAAGGCTGGAGCTGTTAACCTGATGATTCATAGATAAAGTCAATTCATTCTTTCAGTAGCCGGCAACTAGTCATCAAAACATATTCCTCTTCCTGGCATTCTTTTTTTTTTGGTACCGGCGATCGAACTTGAGTCCTTGCGCCTGCGCAGCAAGAGGCAAAACCACTGAGCTAAATCCCCGGCCCCCTCTTCCTGGAATTCTTGAAGGTAGCAGTGAGCAGGAATGGTTAAGGTTGCATTACTTTACTCTGAGGAAGACACATCAGATATCAAGCAAGTACACAAAGAAGACAATGGCAGATGTTGAGAGCAGAGTTCTGAGGGAAATAAAATGCCATTTGAAATATGATAGCAAAAGCTTCTCGAAGGAGGAGAGCTCTGCGTTGAGGACCCAGTGTGGCGGTGGCTTCAGCAACATGACTGACAGGCAGAAGTGTTCTTGGCAGAACCCATGGTGTATGCAAAGGCCCGGGAATGGAAGTATGTGTGATACATTAGAGGAAACTTAGAAAAGAGCAATGAACATTGCAGTGAGAGGGGAGAACAGCAAGAGGTGGAGGAGGAGATTTTAAAATGTAGACTGCGTGAGCCATGAAGGAAGGCATCCAGACTTTCTCTGAGTCTAAGTGAAAGCCACTGATGGCTTTCAGACGAGAAATGATGATTTTACCTTTTAACTTGCAGTTGGTTTCTACTTTGTGTCTACCCTATAAATGGTGGGTCAACCAGAAATATGCCATTGGACACTGTTGCCCACAAGGAAATTCTAGTCTGGTGAGGAAGAAAGAGGAGATATGTCCATAAAATACGGTGGCATCTCCAGCAGTGTACACTCTGGAAGTAAGGGTGATGTTTAGGGGAAAACATCCATGATCAAATCAGGTGGGGATTCATATTTTATATTTCCCTAGAGATTTTCATTGTACACCAGTTTATATTAAAGTTTCAGAATTGTTTCAGTGTAAGAACCTAAGTTGATTGAATTGTTGAGCCTGACACGTCCCACATTTGTTTTTACCAAGAGCTACTTTCAAATAGCACATGTCAATGTCATTTTGAACTTCTGTGTAAAGCACTGTATTCAGCCAGTGTGACAATTGGTTATATGCTGAGGAAGGACCTGGCACAGCTTAGGGTGTAGGCATGCAGGGTGTCATTTCTGGAGAAGGCGGGCTTGCATTGCTTTCTGAGGGGTGAGCAGAGAGGTCAGCCATGTAAAGAAGAAGGAAACTATGCCCATAGAGGAAGAATGGCCAGAGCATGGACGCGGAGACCCAAACATATCATCCTGGAAAAACGCATTTACAATTTCAAGCAGGAAGATGAAAAGCAAGATGCTTGTTTTGTACTTTAGTACAAATATTTGTTTAAAATTGACACGGAGTATGAGTCTCCTAGTCCTAGTCTGGATTTTAACAGGACCTGCCAGTTTCTGTTCCACAGGAACAGGCCCCCATCCTCTGCTGCCAGGCTGCCTCCCTGACTGCCAATCTCCTGTTTGCACCTCCCACAACTGCCTGCACACAGTGCAGCCCTGTCGTGGGAGGCTGGACAGAGCCTGCACTCTGTACCCCACTCCCCTCAGCTGGCCCAGGATTCCTAGAAGGTGGGTTTCTGCTTGGTATCTAAAGTTCTGTCATCATGCTATTTCTGTCTTCCCATTGCTTCCAAATGTTCTCACACTGCTGTCCCATTTTCTCTTCTATATTCTTCTGGGCTCATTTTTACATCTAATTAATTAGAGGATGTCATACTTCCCTGGAAGGGCATATTCTCATGCACAGCAGGACACAAGGGAATGAGAAAGCTTCATAGGTATCTGAGGGTCTCCTTCCTGTACGCCCACATATTCCACTTGGGATAATAGGGATTTTACAGAGGTTAGCTTTTCTCACTGTCACTAGCTGATGAATAAAAATAGTCCCTTCCTATTTAGCACTTACTATGTACCAGACACTATACCAAGGGTTTTATATTATTGTTAATTTCCACGTCCCTAAAAGACTTGCATTATTAACTCTTTTAGAAATGAGGAGGCAGGAGAGTAGCTTGCCCACTGTCATTCAGCCCAACAGAAAAGCCATCATTTAAGCCTACGTTGCAGGTGTAAAGTGCAAGCATTGGTACATGATGTCATTAAATGGTCTACATGTCAACGTGGATTTTGGGGGGATTCTGTGCTCACTTCTAAATATGCATCGGATTTACTTGGTAGCTTTTGAAAATAAGGATCCTAGGGCCCCATTTCTTTTTTTCCATTTTTTTAAATTCATTAAGTTTATTGGTACATTTTAGGTGTAAAATATGATGGCATTCATCATTGGGAATTTGTACCTGTACATGATATATCTTGCTTCTTATTTTTCCCCATTCCCCTGCCCTCCGTTCAACCCCTCCCTATTTACAAATCTTTGTTTCCATTTTTTCCTTTTCTCATATTTTTTCCTTTCCCTTCTTTCCTTTCCTCTGCCCTCCCCCACTTCTCCTTCCCCTTCCCCTTTGAACCTTTTCTTCCTATTTCACATTATCTATTATATATTTTGGTCCTCATTTACATTTTCAGTTTTTCACACCAGAGAAACTATTCGGTATTTACACATGTGTCCTATTTATTTCACTTAAGAAATAAATGTCCTCAATGTGCATCCACTTAGCTATAAATGTCTCTAGTTTCTCGTTCTTTATGGCTGAGTAGTACTCCATTTTATAAAAAAAACCCCACATCTTCCTTATTCAGTCACCAGTTGATGGGCATTTTGGTTATTTCCAAGATTTAGCTATTACAAACTGTTCCTCCATTTCATAACACTGACCAAGAATCAGTGATGAAGACTAGGCATTGTTTTCAAAAACTCTGTAGGAGTGTTAAGGTTTTTATCTAGATGTTCCCCAAACCCTTATTCTCTTATAGGTGGGGCTTTTGCAGGTGGCTGGACCATGGATGTGTGATATTCATCACTGGATTAGTCCACTAATGGGTGACTTTGGGAGGTGAAGCCTAGTAGGAAGAGGTAGGTCACTGGGAGTGTGGCCTGGAAGGGTGTATATATGTGTTACCCCTCCTCCTCCCTTGAGGGCTCACTGCTTCCTGCCTGCCATGCCCTGAACAATTCTCTGCCATGCTGCCCTGCCTTGGAGCTGGCTGAGATTATAGACTGAAATCTCTACAAACTGTGAGCCAAAATAAACCTTTTCTCCTCTAAGTTATTGGTGTCGGGTATTGTGTCTCCACAATGGAGAAAGTAACTAACACAAGAGACCCTAATGCAGTGGTTCTCATATGTTAGCATGCATTCGAATCACACAGAGGGGAATTGCAGGGGCTGAGCTCGGAGTTTCTGCTGTAATAGTTGAGGGTGAGTCCTGAGAAGGTGTATTTCTAACATGTTTTCAGGTGATTTTCATGTATGTAGTTGAGGAGCCAACTGAAGCTACAGTTAGTGGGTGAAAAATGAGAGAACAAAGCTGAAGTAAAACAGGAGAGTGAGGATGAAAGATGATTGCTAGCTCTTCTCTTGTCTTTTATTCCCTTCCTTCCTCTCTCTTTCATCCCTGTTTACTCTTTCCTCCTTTTTTCCCTCCCCTTCTTCTTGTTCTCCCTCTTCCTTCATCCCTCTCTCCCTTCTCCCTTTTGCTTACTTCTTCCCTATTGCCCTTCAGGGTTTATTTATTCTGACCAGACATTTTAATTCAGAACTAGGAAGTATTATAGTTTCAATCTAAAATGCCCCCCAGAGGTCTCATGTTTTCATAGGTGGGGTTTTTTGGATGGGGATCATAAAAATTCTGACTTCATCAAGAGGATTAACTCATTGATGAGATCATATTTTGATGGCATTACTGGGAGGTGTTGGAAACAGGAGGTGGGGCCTAATTGGAGGGAGTGGGTCATGGGAATGTGACCTTGAGGACTATGTCTGGTCTCTGGCCTCTTCCTCTCTGGATCTTTCCCTTTTTCTCTGCTTCTTGGCTCCCATGAAGTGAGGAGCTTTGTGCTACCACATCTGTCTAGCATGATATTTCTGCCTCAATATAGTCCTAAAAGCAATGGATTCAGACAACCATGACCATGAACTAAGTCCTCTGAAACTGTAAGCCAAAATAACTGTTTCCACCTTTAAACTGTTCACATCAGGTGTTATGCCACTGCGCGCACAGGATGGGGCGCGGGTGTTGGTGTGGGACTTGGAATCATACGGTTGGTGCCAGTTTCCAGTTTCACCACTTATCAATGCTATGAGCTTCAAAGTTTCCTGAAGAAGGGAGCCACTGAGAGCTGACTCCCAGCTACTCAGTAACTAGAATTTTGATCTTATCGTTCTCCCTTTCCACTTACCTCAGAGAAAAAATTTTTCCTTGGCAAAAGCCAGAGGATTTCATTTCAAACTTCAGTTCAGGAAATGTCTTGAGCTCTGAGTCAACTCAGTGTGTATTCACCATGGGAGAAATTTGGCTGGTCAGAGCAAGCACCTCTTCTGCTGTAGCTTTTGCAGGCTTCTCATTGTTTCCAAGGGAAATGTGAGGTAGGAAAACATTAGAAATCCTGATGCATCTGCTGGTTTGTGGCCTAAGTCTTGGCTTTAGGCAAGGGGGAAGGTATGAGCCTTCCATTGGAGAGTGAGGCTTGGGATACTCAGCAGAACCTTGATGGAATTTGCAAGTGTGATGTTTGGTAGAAGATGGTAGAGCTAATAGCTACAGCTATACCTGGACTTGGGAGATATGTTTTTCACTCATTGCCTAATGGAAAGGGAATGATCTTTATAAATGAAACAACCAGATCCTACATTTCCTACCAAACTCTATATCTATTTGAAATGAGGCTTCAAACAAGTTACAGGTCTATCCAGCATGCATTTTGATTTCTTGACCTGTAATGTCGTTGACCTTCCCTCTTCATGAGATTAGTATGAGCTTCAATTAGGTAAGAGGTTAAAGTGTGTTGGACATGTTTGGATCACAGTTTCCAGCTTAGTACTTAGCACAACTTAGATATTCCCTGATGTTTTGCTTCCATATAACTTTCACAGTATGGGAAGAAAAATATTTGTGAAAATTGATTAAGTGCCATGAGTTGTGCTAGGCCTTTTTACATTCATCATCTCATTCATTTGACAACATTCCTTTTATGTGCTGTTTTTACTGTCTTATGAAAGAGAAGTAAAGAAGTTAAAAACATAACCCAAAGCCTTATTTCAGCATATGTTGTTATAGACTGGAGCCCAAATGTGCCTAAACTCGGTTCTTGAGGCCTTTCATCTTATCCTACTGCCTAAGCAAGGAGCCCCAGAAGAACCATGTAAGGAAGGAGATTCAGATTGTTTCACGTTTGATTTTTGTGGCTAGAGAAAAGTGCTCATACTTTTTCCTTGTTTTTCTAGTTCCCCAAAGTTATGAGTTACAGAGCTAAAGGATACTGGATACCTACTCATCACCTCCATTGTTGCTGAGGGCTAGCAGAGGTGGCATTTCTAAATTCCTTAAGTATGCCATGACACTCCATGGGCCAGGATGCGTGTTTCAAGATGTTCTTTACAGTATTTTTTAGAACAGACATAATAGACTGAGGTGTTGAATTTTACCTGAGTCTAGTGTGCCTGGAAAATAGAAAAGATTGTGAAATACTTCCTACATTTTGTGTGCCAGGAAATGACCTACTATAAAGAATGATATGGGGAAATCTGCATGGCTTTGCTAAGACTCATGGATGTTCCCCATTACCTGTGACAAGGCCCATTAAAGACACTGTAAATTCTCATTTGGAGACAGAGGGTTGCTTTAGAAATGGTTCACTGAACTGCTTATTGCCTCTGGTCAGCTAGAAGAAAATGCTTATTAACTAAATTCTTGTTAATATTCTGTCTTTATCCTACATTCTGAACTTTTCCCTTTCC
Source organism: Heterocephalus glaber (assembly GCF_053883595.1). NCBI lineage: Eukaryota > Metazoa > Chordata > Mammalia > Rodentia > Bathyergidae > Heterocephalus > Heterocephalus glaber. The sequence goes on along the minus strand of NW_028258299.1, from coordinate 9,600,093 downwards.
TCTGCCTGAGTCAGAGCCAGTGGAGCTAGAGGGATTTTGTATTAGGCAGAGTTCTCCAGAGAAACAGAAATAATAAGAGATCTATCTATCTATCTATCTATCTATCTATCTATCTATCTATCTATCTGTCTGTCTGTCTGTCTGTCTGTCTGTCTGTCTGTCTATCTATCTATCTGTCTATCTATCTATCCATGCATCTATCTCCATCCATCCATCCATCCATCCATAATACACTAGAAGGTATCAGCTCCCATAACTTTCAGCTGAGATCTGCAAAGTGAATCAGCAAGCTGAATACGTAAGGGAGCTGATGGTTTAGTTCCAGGCTAAGGGAAAAGGCATGAGACCAAGACAGCTCCTATTTTACTTACAGTATGAAGGCCAGCAAGTTCAAGCAAGCCCCAGGAAGAGCGACGTTTTGAATCCATATGCTAGAAACAGCTGAGGTCTAGTTTGAAGACCACAGAAAAGGTGAGATTCTCTCTTCTTCCAGGTAGTGCCAGCCTTTTGTTCCATGTATGTTTTCAGCCGACTGATTGGGAGTTAGGGGGCACCGTCTGCTTTGCTCATTCTCAGACATGAAAGTTAATCTCACAGAAACACTATGTTTGATCAAAAGTCTGGGAATCATGTGACCAATAAAGTTGACACATAAAACTAGTTTCAGTTTTCTCTTGTAAAGAGGCTGACCCAGGGTCAAACATGCTCTGATCCACTGTCCAGTCACACCACTCTTTGGTCCAATTTGCTCATACCCCATTCTTCTTTTTTCCTCTCTCTGTTACATTCCCATCACTGTGACAAAGTACCTGAAATAATGGTTTATTTTGGATCACGGTTTCAGAGATTCAGTCCATGGTCCCTTGGCTCTGCTGGCAAGAGGCTTTGTTGGGCCTGTAGCAGCACAGATAATCACAGTGGGGGTGTATGGGGGTGGGGAATAAAGGTGCTCATTTCATGGCCAGGAAGCAAAGAGAGGAAGAAAGAGCCTAGAGTCCTAATATCCAGAATTTCCCCTAAGCCCCACCTGCTTGCTAAGGTTGCACCACCTCCCAGGAGTGCCATAGACTAGTGAACATTTAGCATGTGGGCCCTTGGGGGACCTTTAAGACCAACACCATAACACTCCTTACAGAAAATAAAAACCCTCTGTGCCTAACCCTGGAGACATTTGCACATCTTAGTATAGTCTCCCTATTGCAGTAATTCCATCCTCCATTGCGGGTGCCCCCCTACTCCTTAGAATAATAGTTTGGAATAAAACACCCCTTCAGGCCTGGATTTGTTTTTAATCTGACACAAACAAGTTCCATGTCCAATACTAAGTGATTGGTCAAATAATATGGCTCACACAAATGATAGAATGTGATTCATTTTCAAAAAGAATATACTATAATCATTGATGAGGAAAGATGTCTGAAATACTGCTGAGTTAAAAAGGCAGACTGTAAGACTGCATAATTATATTATCTCATTTGCATAAAATTAAATCTGATATATCTTAATATTTTGGAAATATATTTATTAACATTTTAAAATATTTCATTAGTTATCTCTGGGAGAAGGAAAATTAAGGGGAATTCTTTTTTCCCTTCTATCATTCTGCATTGTTGAATGGTCTATAATTAAAAGTTTATTATCTTTGTACACTGAAGAATAGCTGTAGTTCATAATAGCTTCACAGCGTCTATTTTTGTCTTTAAAGAAGAGAATTATGATGGCACCAGCCAGGGCCTGGTGGACTGGCCCCCTGGGTGCCCATCCTTGATGACCTTCCAGAGGTGATATAACTCTGACACTCCTCCTGTAAACAGCTGTGGAAGATGGGGCCCTACCCTTTCCATTTGTTTCCCCTCCCAGCCTCAGACACCAACCTCTTTGAGATTGGGGCTGCTATCTCTGCCTCTGATGCTCTCTCTGGGAACCCTTTTTGTGGCCAGGGTGAAAGCACAGGGTAACTGGTGACATTTTTGGGCCTTGATCCAGCTTTCCTTTTTCATTTTGCCTAAGGTTTGTTCACTTTCCCAAACCTTGAGTCCAAAGAATAAGAGTTTAAACATGGTGAATTAGATTGCCTTCCATTTAGAATGCTTGAAGCTTCCATTTCTTATCACTTGAGCATTTTCTTCGAAATGTATATGACATCTTTCCAGCCCCAGATGACCTAGATAGTCCCATTAAGTTATGGCATCATTTTTGGAAAATTTGTGGTTGGACTCCAGCGTTTGGCTAAATGTCAACCTGGTGAATTCCATCCCCCCACCCCACCCTGCAGGCACTGCAAGTGCAGTGTCTTCCTTTGCCCAGAGTACAGTCATCGTGTTTGTGGCTGTAAGTGAACACTTTCAGCTTCTTCAGCTTGTATCCCTATTGTAGAGACCTAAGAAAAGAAGACTCTGTTTTACAATTCTAAATTACCATTCCTCCTCTTCTGAGACCTCAAGATGGTCTCTTACCATAGGATCAATTCTAGATTTGCATCTCTGGATTCCTCTGGTGGTGGGGCTCATGCTGCCCTCACCTCTGCTCATTTCCTTCACACTTGCACCAGAGCAGTTACATACTAGATTTCTGTAAAAGATACCTTTTGTGAGAGGGAAGAGCTCTAGTTCTTGGAAAAAAGTTTTCAAACTATAGCCATATTCCATTTCTTCATAGATTCATTTCTGGGCTTTGGTGAAATATAAAACAAAACAATGACTTTATGAGCTATATTCATTTGTTTCCTGGCTTTTGTAATAAAACAGCTATTAGCCAGCCTCTCTGTGTGCAGTTGTATTCTATCCAGTTCCCTCTGCTTCATTCCTGTGTGTGTATGTGTGTTTGCGTATTTGTGTGTGCGTGTGCATGCTTCCCTCTAAGGATTTCACACACAAAGACCTTAGTCTTTTGAATATTGTCTCCGTGCTGTTGAGTTTTGTTGGCTAAACCTGACTGAAGAAACACATTGTTGTTTATTTTCCATATTCTGTGCAGTAAATGTTTGGTTGTCAGGACAAAGGCACAGAGGTGGAGGGTCATTGATAACTACATGAATTCTTTAAATAAACTAAATCAGAGCAAATTCCAGTGTCTGTTTGAAAGCTGGATTAAAGAGGAAAAGTTGCAGACATGTTCTTCCTTTTATAAACTTTTCCCCTTTCAGAATCAGTTGTGGTTGTAGTCACTCATAGTTTTATTGAAAATCCTGAATTAAGGTATTGCCTTTGCTGAACAGTACATCATACAGTATATTAAGTGAGTCTTATGTTCTCTTCCCTGAGTCCCTGAAGGACAAGCAAGTACAGTGGTCCGCTGTGATCTCTCAGTACCAGGTACAGAGGAGGTCCCCAATACAAACTGTAGGAATGAATAATCCCCAGTCTTAGTGATGCCCCTGATAGATGGGTTTTATGATGTAAATCTACAAAGAAATTGAATTTAGATGATTTAAGTGATTTTTTCCAAGGTCCTTAAAGATTGAGGGAGTAAGTATTTGGCCAAATTAGAGCCAAATCATTCTGTGAAAAATACATAGAATTGTATTTTGTGATACCACACAGCCTCTCTGTCAAAAAAGTGAAGAGTAGACAATTTAAAACAGAACACTGCTAACGTGAAATGTTTACTTTTCAAAACAATAGTGGAAAATTTTTTTCAAAGGTAAAATAGTTGGATAAAAAGAAATAATATGAAAAAAAAGAAATAATATGTAATTTAGAGTTCATTGAGAATAAGCAATTAATCCTGCCCTCCAGGGGTGAATTTATGTCTAGCTTATTTGCACATGAAAGCACAAGATTGACTTCCTTTCTGTGAAAGTAAGACATCTGGTTGGGAAGTAAAAACTTTGGTCAATTACCTGGATCATGTTTGGTCTACATGATAGAAAAGCCCCAGATGTCTTCCAATCACCAGATGTTTGGCCTTGTACGGTTAATACCAGATCCACTTGCTGGCTTTTCCACTTGAGAGTCACTATTTGACATCCCGTAGATCCATCCATCCTTAGGAGGCTGTTATCATTTTGTATACTAGCAGTGTGTGGACAGGAGTCTAGACTAGAGAGCAACAGTGGTCCCTGAGAGAGTGTTCACTGGGGTGTGATGGAATAACTGAGCTAGGACATGTGCTTAATATAAAAGAGTGCTGTTTATTTTGAGATCATCTCCTTCCTGTCTTGTTAGTGATAACACATTCTGTCAAGTGACCCTGAAGCTGGGGTTTCTTTTTCTGTGAGTCAGTGGGACAAAACAAAAAAATTGAGAAACTAATGTCAGTCTCCAGTTTCTTTTTGTGTTTTCTTTAAACTAGATTTTGAAAAAACAAAATGATAGAAACTACTGCTTTAAACCTTGTAGTAGTGACAGCTGAAATATTTTCATATATTTCCCAAATTTTCTTTCCCTTACAAGTGGGTAAGCTCTTTATGAAAGAACTGTTTTCCTAGGTCTTAAAGGCATTGCTCATCATAATATTCATGTGTTTTGCTGACAAAATAATAATTTTTCCTTTTGAAACCAACATTTGGTCCTTAAAATAACTCCAAAGAGAACACCTCCTACACACTTTAGATATTTCACTCTGAGGGCATGCCATAGAGACATGACCATAGGGAGATGGACACTTTCTTGCTCAGAAAATGAATTCCATCACTGTGAATATTTTAACAGCTTTCACAGTTTCTGTAGCTGGCTCTCATGACCCCAAAAGCATATATCTCCACATGTTGTGACATCATAGATCTCTCCTCAAGCTTTATGAACTCAGCCAGCATGAACCCGGTAAGCTCTGTGTTTCGGTGATGTCCAGTACACTAGGAATAGGGAGTCATAATAACCATAGTAGTATCTCACATTGGTTGAAGAATTGCCATGTTGCAGACACCTTGCTAAAGTGCTTTATTTGCATTATTTACCTTGAGTAAGATAACTACTCAATAGCGTAATTCTGCCCTTTTCACAGTTGAGGAAACTTGCAGGAAAATCTCTTGACCAAACTCACAAGCCCTGAATAGTAGAGTCCCTACTTCTCTCCAAGCCTGTGCATCCCTTAACTTGAACTCCCATGTGTTTTGTTACCCTGTCTGCCTCTGGTGATGCATCATCTGCAGAAAGAGCCCCTGACCTCAGGGCAACTATCATTGGAATTGGAAGAGGTAGGCTTAAGGGAACAGGCCATATGTAGAACAGGATGATGTAATTCCAAATCCCATGTTGTGGGATTGTAGGGGAAAGAGCAATTAATTATTATTTTACCTAGGGAAGGCTTTTTGGATGTGGCCTTAGGCTAGGTGAGAACAAAATAGAGCATCTGCAATTATCTAGAGAATCGGGTCACCGTGGGTGCCAAAGTGAATGATTTCAAGCTAAAAAGACTTTATGCTCTGAATAGTTCTGAATTGGCTGCCCACACCACTGGAATCTGTTGGAATTTTGCCACCTCTCCTGTTTTCCATGTGACTTGTGGCCTTGGCTTAGATGAGCGTCCTGCTCCATTTCAGGGAGACTGCAGGATGGCACTGCCACAGCAGGAAGTGTTGGAGGAAGCCTGTTTTGAGTTAGAAGGCCTGGGTTTATGACTGCTTCCGTAGTTAGTTGGCCCCAGGAAAGCATCTCCCTCTCTGGGCTCATTTTTCCCTACTGCAACAGGAATATACTGAATTTTATGTCCTCCCAAGGGCCAAAGTTCAGTTTCTGTGTTTTTGGAGCATAGTAAAGGAAATGAGAAGAAAGCAGAGGAGAAAGTTAGAAGATTCAGAATGTTGGGATTTCATGGCTCTTGGGGCCTTGTCCTTGGATGCAGCCTAGCAGAGGAGCTGTTTGGCAATGAAACTGTCTTGGCTTGCTTTGTCCTTTCTCATCCTTTCCCTTCCCTTCCCTTCCCTTTCCTCATTCCTCCTATTCTTTCCTTTCTTTTTTAGAGAAATTAGTTCTGTGTAGCTCAGGCCTCAAACTTGCTATGTAGCCTAGGCTGTCCTTGAACTTGCAATCCTCCTACCTCCACTTCTTGAGTACTGTGATTATAGGCTTGCACCACCATGCCTGGTCACCTTCCTTTTCTATCCAGGACAGTCCTGATCTACTCCTCCAATAGGCATGGTAGAGAGGGATAATCCCAGACTCCAAAGTCAGAGACTCTAGGTTGAAATCCTTGCCAGACCCTTATTACATAGGTGACTTTGAACAATTTACGTTTCTATAACTATAAAATAATAGAATCCAATATCATAGAAACTCATTCTCAGAGTCTGATTTTATTACTGTAGAATCTAATTCTCAGACCATAGGTCTGTTACTAGCACTGCAGATGTTAGCAACTGAACCCAGAGCAGTGACTGGAGACCTATAGGTTTTAATAAGTGGGCTCTATGACTATTATGATACTTATCTGGTTAAAATACAAGTTGTATCCCACTCTTCAGTGTACCTACAGTAGTTAACTAGTTGCATTTTCATGTACTCCTTGAACCAGACTTGTCCAGGTTAGGAGAATTGGAGAGCTAATATTCTACTGAAAGATAGTATCTACAGTGCCTTGCCACCACAGCATCTGTTTTTCCTAGGAAGAGGCTTGTGCCTGCTGGTCAACCATTTTCTAAGCATGTGTGTTGGCCTTGATAGATTCCATTGTCCCTGAGTTAGAGAGATAAGAGCGTATTACTGGTGAGATTATATGAGGAAATATATTCCTTATCTCTTATCCTGTGGTATTCAAGATTGAGGGTTACACTTAATAGTCTCTTCTCCTTACTCTCTCAACTGAAATTCAGCATCCTATATGAATAGGTACATGTGCGTATGTTTAATTTTCTTGTATAAGTTGATTCATCTGGGTCTTATTGTCTCTTTTCAAAAGGTATAAATTTGGTAAATGAACCTTGCTAGCAACTCCTGTTCCTTAGACACAGTTGGCTGTTGGACAGCAGAGGAAATGAATACAGAGATAAATAAAATAATCATTAAGCTAGTCTTTTTCTAGTGAGGAGTGGATAGAGATATGGGGTAAAAACAACACAAAGATTATTTTAAAATAGATTAAAACTGATTTGCTTATGTATTAAATACCTACTACAGGTCAAAATATAAGGTCAAGGACTCACAGAAATATAAAGCACAGCCTAAACTACAGCGGAGCTTACAAACTGTAATAACTACAAGGTATAAGTAGGTGAGGTGTTGGTTAGGGGTGGAGTCTACAAGAAAGTGAGACGTGTGGGGGCAGGGATCTCATCTCCCTTGATCCTTACTGCATCTTTAGCACTGGGACAATGCTTGGCACATAGTAAGTACACAGTACATATTTCTATAATGACTAATGAGGATATCATAAAGTTTTATATTAAATAAATAATGTAAAGTAGAATTTAGTTCTCATTTAAAATGAGTATTCTTAGGAGGTAAATGAAGGGAAAGGAACTTATTACTGTTTCAGAAGATGTTTTCCAGCAGGTGGGAGGGCATCTCAAGTTTGGATTCCTCATTCATTTCTGGGGTTTGTGACTTGTTCTAGAGGTGCATAATCCAATTAAGGAGCCAGAATTTCTGTAATGTTTTTCAATCAGTCATTCACCAATTGTTTTCTCCCAATTTAGGAGACTCCCAAATCCAGGTGACCAAGCTAAGTGATCTGGGGTCTATGTAGGTAAATTCAGGTGCTGGATATGAGAGAAGCCCCTAATTCTGTTAGTTCTTTCAAAATTACTGTCAGCGGCCCAGTCTCCTGGCAGCCATGTGCACATAGATGGCATTGTGTTTCACCTTTTGAGATTTCACGCTTCTTGTAACTTTGGAGCCTCACCTGAGTCAGGCTAGGTCTGAACAGTCTCTGAAACTTCCTAAGCATGTGTTATGCCTGTGTGAGGTACCAGATTTACATCTGCCACCACATACTTTAAAAATAACTCCAGCCCATTGTTGGAGAGTTGTATGTTCTTGAGTTGTATGTTCCCCTTCCCTAAACAAGATTACAAGTCAGATCCATCTGAAGTGCACCAGTACCCTCTCTGCTGGCAGAGCAGGGCATCACTTTGCTCTGTCCCAGCCAGTCTAGTTGGCCCGTTGACTTTGGCAAAACTAAGCTGGGACCCCCCCCCCTTCCCCAGTGCCAATCATGCCACCCACACCCAGACCTCTCTGACATTCCTATGAGTCTGAGGCCAGCTCTTCCCCTGGATTTCACCTCCCTGCAGGAATGCAAAGGGGCACAGAATCTTCCACTTAATTCAACACCTCACCCCCTTTCTGGAGAGGATAACAGTTCTGTTGACCATTATAATGCATTTTCTGTCTGCCAGCAATCCATATAGTCATTAATTTCTGCTGCTGACATCAGGAAAGAGGATTATGTGTATGTCTGAAACTGTTCCCAAAGTGCTCATTAGTCATAGATAATTGAAAAACTGGTAGGGGAAGATTTGGTGTAATAGGAGCCCCTGCCTGTGAAGAGGGACTGTAACCACCAGATAATTGTAGACTCCAACTTCTGACCGCTCAAACCGAATCTGCCCGTCCACACGGGAACTCAGCAAGCCCCAAAACCCCAAGATAAGTGCTTTGTTAACATCCCAAGGTGCAGCTGTATGCACAAGCCGGATCTAGGTGAACTGCCCTTGGGCTTCTTTCCTGCCTTTAGACCACGGATCAGGTTTTGGAAAAGATGCACAATATTCCTCTTAGGTATTTTATTTTTATTTCAACTTAAGCTAGTGTGATCACAAAAGAAATGCAAGGCCTTAGTATAGAGCAGCAGAAATAATAAAGAAGAATACCCTGCACTGGACCCCAAGCCCTGAACTATCCTCTGAGTATTTTTCTAGGATTTTCCTAGAAGTATATGTCTTTACATTTAGCGCAACCTTTAAATATTGTAAGCATTATCATACTCTGAATATCACTCTACGTCTTGCTATTTTTCTCTTAATTTATCTTGGACTTATTTCAGATTCATAATTTCATTCAACTTCATTCATTTAATGTCTATGTGGAAGCTGATTAGAGTGCCCTACTTTATTTACTCTGACTAGAACTGCATCTCTGCTGCTCCATGCCAAGAGGAACAAAACACAGAGTGAGTTTGAAGTTGGTAGATGGTCACACCCAGGCAAGGAATCCATAGGTGTGGAGTTGGCCAGGAACAATTGTCCTTGGGGTGGGTTCTGTCTGCATAGTATATGGGAGTTGGCTCTGTCCATGCAGTCCAACTTTGGATGTCATTTGAAGAAGAGTGCAGAGTTTGTCTCCAGTTCTTATATTGTAATATTTTGGGACATATATTTTCTATTTATAAAACTCAGTTTCCACATTCATCTGTAAAGTTGGGAACGTATATTTATTGGTGTCCCCTGCACAGAAGGTTACTATGAAAAAGGTGAGAAAATGTGTGTTGTGTCCTCAGTGTAGTCAGTGACATATAAATGCTCACCATGGGAGTGATGTATATTGTTTTTTTCCAGATATGATGGCATAATTAAGACATTCCCCAGAACCAAATTGCACAGAACCAAGGGGATATTTTCTTCTAAATTTCTATTATCCTGCACAATCAATATTCAACACAAATAGAGGTTTTCTTCCTTCTGCCTCTCTTGGAGCAGCATAACCTTGTTCTCCAGGCCAGCACTGCCCTATCGCTGTATCTTATGTACCACATATGTGGCTATAAATTTTCCAGTAGCCATGAAAAAGTAAATAAGTAGGTGAAATCAATTTTAATATTTTGCTTAATTTAATATGTCCAAATACCATTTCAACATAAAATATTAATAATGTTTTTTCACATACATTTTTGAGACTCAGTCTTTGGCATGTGTTACATATTTTCCACTGAGCATGTATCAATTCAGACACTAGATTTTCATTTGAAATACCTGAGTTAGATTTCATAAATTAATGTTGAAAAATAGATACACATATCCAGATCACCCCAAGCATATGCCAAGCAAGTTTTCAGTTACTGAATTGAGTATCAGTTTTTAAATTTAAATGGAAACTAAAATCAAAGAAAGTGAGAAATCTAGGTCCTCATTGTTCCAGCCATATTTTGTGTATTTAATCCAGTATCCAGGGGCTAGTACATTGGACAAGAAAGGTCAGAAGCCATTGCAGTGGTTTCAGGCATCGTAGTTCTCTTGTTTCTAAGACAAAATATCAACACACACAAGGTAAAGGAGGAACGTTTAATTTTAGTTCACAGTTTGTAGAGGTTTCAGTCCATAGTCAGCTAGCTTTGAGGCAGGGCATCATGGCAGAGGAGAAACAGTCCATGGCAGGGTAGGCAGGAAGCAGCAGCACTGAGCTTCCTTTTCACTTTGTATTCTATCCAGGCTAGAAGCCTATTGGTTGGTGCTAGATTCTACTAGAATCTTGGGCCTCAAAAGATATATAGAAATATATATAGCTATATATTGATATGTATACCTATCTATCTATCTATATTCTCCCAAAATATATACACATTTCAAGAAAAGAAAAACTTGTATAAATATTTTAATACTAAATTTATTGAAACATCATGAGATTAATACAAATTACCTTCAACCTCTACAATTATAGGAAGTGCTCCAAGTGGTGGCCATTACCTTCCAGACATTTATTATTTTTCTTTTCCTGAAATATGTATACATTTTTAGCAGGCTCTAAGTATATATATGTTCATGTACATGTACGTGTGTGTGTGTGCATGCATGTGTATGGGTCAATAGAGTGCAGAAATAACTTATTATAGAATTCCTTGATGCACAGTAGAGGGATCCACCTCTGTTAAACACCTGGAAACAGATGGATAATTGCATTCCCTCCTGACTCCATGGATCTCTGTCCTTATTTTGTCTTCCTAACTAGGTTGGGAGCAAGAACTGCCTTTTACAGCCCCACCGTACTAGCAGAAAGCAAGATAGTCAACAAATTATTAACTGAGGGCTGAATAATTATAAGAATTCAAGGTCGCCTCAAATGTCAGGGTCAGTACATTGCACAACTCTAAAGTACATCAGTCAAATTGTATTCTATAGTTGTGCAAGTAGCAGCCTTGTAATGTTTGCCAGGTTTAGATTGGGCTTTCTTTCTTTCTTGTGACAAAATATTTCCCTTCCCTCCTTATAATTTGATAGGAAGCAACATTTCACAAGTAAATTTCTCAAATTCTTTCAGAGTTTACATTCCCCTGGTCTTTAAGAGGCTATTGAATTTATGCTCCTTTAGGAATTTCCCATTAGTGGGATTTTTCTTTGGTTTGAGCAATACCTCAGAATTCTAGCTCTGTAGAGCACCTCAAAACATGACCTACACATACCAAGTATAAACAGCCAGGTCACCAAATGAGCAAAGGGACTCTTTGTGGCTACATGGATCTGTCTTTGTGAAGTTGAGGGAAAAACAAGCAGCAAAGGAGGAGGGATCAAAGAAGTTCCCATAAGGTTGAGGATTTAGCTTAGTGGTTCTGCCACCTGCCTTGCAAGCACAAGATCCTGAGTTTGATCCCCGGTACCAAAAAAAAAAAAAAAAAAGAAGAAGTTCCCGTAAGAAAACTCGGTGTTCACTTTTTATTTCTCAAACTGATGGGTGTTTGTTTTCACTCCTCTCTACCCAGGAAATGAAGTGCTGTCTCCTGGGGCTTCTCTCGGAAATGGGCTAACACCAGAGGCAGCAAGAGAGCTCGGCCTTCCCGTCGGCACTGCAGTGGCAGCCTCACTCATTGATGCCCATGCAGGAGGACTAGGTAACCTTTTCCCCCGTGCCTGCACCCAACTCTGTGTCAGTTGAATATTCGCCACAACACATGACACTCTTTGTGTGACTGGAAAGCAGAGACCAAGAACTGATGACTCAAGGGGTAGCAATGCAAAGCCTTTTACAGTTAGGCATTAGGTAGAATTATAGAACTTTTAATCAAATATAAAATTTATATTTCCATATATAATAATATTTCTCCATATATAATAATATAAAAATTGATCCTAGAAAATGTGTGGGTATTTCTTGGCTTTCTTGAAAATTTAAAAAACATATGTGTATTTCCATCTAGCATATGGTGGTGCTGTACTCATGTTTTCTAATTGTACCACAAAATCCTTTTAAGTCTAATCGATATTTATATTTATTTGTTGTTTTGCAGTACTTGGGTTTGCTTGTTTTCTTGGACAGAAGGGTTCATGCTGAACCCTGTGTCTTTCTTATATTTCTTATAGGTGCTTTATAAGTTCATTAAATTTAATCTTATTAAAGCAAGAATAAGGTGCATTGGCCTTAGCCTTACAGAGAAGATTAACCTGTTTCCTTCAATGGCAGATTTTAAACAGTGTTTTGTCCTTCTATGGAGTGCATGGACTTGCAGAAACAGCATAGTCCTCATCAGGCCATGAGCATGTCGGTCCTGTTCATTGCCCTGACCTCAGACTCTGCCCCAGTGCCTGAGACAGTGAATAGCCAATACCACATGTGGGGTGGTGGAGAGGTAGGCAGCGTGGTTCTGACTTTAAGCAAGGATGTTTCTCTAGAAGCACTTTGCAGTGTGTGCTTGTGGTGGTAGTGTCATGATTTGGGTTTTTTAGTATAAGCACAGAGAGAACTAGAGGTCTAAATGAACATGGCGTGCTCCTGTCCCTAGTGATCCTGACATTCCAGGTCACATGTGAAGCCTTTCAGTCCAGCCTTTGAAACTGCTCCTAGGATGACAGGACCAGTCCACCTCCAGCCAGGTGATGCGCACCCGGCAGGGGCCATCCCATGCTGAAAGGCAGAGAGCTGCTGCTGGGGAGCTTTCCAGAGCTCCCTCAGGGATAAGAGAAAACATACCTTCTCCCTTTCCCCGCAACTCACTGTGTCCTCCAGTGTGGGAGGTCAGTCTTTTTCTTCAAAATGTACCTTTAGGAGATTTGGCTTAAGCCTTTGGTTCCTCTAAAACACAAATGCTTACAAGTTACTGAGTTCCCCTGTGTTGTCAGAAAGTAAGTTTTTTTAAGTGGAAAGATAAAATAAGACACAGGATTCTTTAAGGGCTGAGCTTAGGTGCCAGCAGTGGCTGGGAAAGACAGGAAGGACATTCTTAGTGACCATGGACAGGAAAGTTTTACTTAACACTTTAGACCAAGATTTATCCTTTTCGTACCCACTGATGCTGCCTCCTCTCTCCTTCACCATAGCCAGTTCAGGATTAGCACATCTGAGAGAGAGAGGAGGTCTGGGAGTAAAGCTCCCTTCTCATTTCCCACCTTGCCTCTGCCCCATCTGGATGTGGAGGAGAACAGAAACCTAAAATTCCTGAAAAGGTCATCCAGCAGTCCAACTGCAGGCTCTAAGACAAGGATCAAGTGCACAAAAACCTATCAGCTATGGGTCCTAGACACTGGCGGTTTTGAACAGTGAACAGATCTGACAAAGTCCCACTCCTCTCAGAGAGAAAATTCTCATTGTCCTCTGCTGGCCTGAGTGATTGTAACTTGATAGTACTGGTTTCTCGGGAGAAGCCCCTGAGACCTATTGTGTCTGGAGATCAAGATTAAATTCCTGTCTGTCTACAAATAGGATGCCTCTTAGTGTGTTCATTTCTTCTTTTGTGAGAAGAGCTTGCAGGGCTCCTTTGCAGGATTATTATGAGAATGATGATATAAATTGTTACAGTGGATAGCATTGTGTCTGGCACATAGTACATACAATAATGAGGCCTTTCTCTTTGGTTTTCTCATCCAAGACTATAGTACCTGACACAAAGTAGGAGCTTCATAAATGAAGCTATCTGAGTTACCACTTTGGTAGGAAATGTCTATCAGAACTGTCTTTTCCCACCTAAGGCAAGTGAAGAAAGACCCAAGGCTCTGGACTCTCTTTGCCTTCTCTGCATTTGCACTGACTTTTTCTCCAGTTCTCTGTACCACAGTGCAGGATTCACTACCTTAAGATTCTGTGTAGCTGGAGGTCAGGAATGGTGCCCAGAGCTGGTTAGATGAACTCTGTGCCAAGAGATCCCTGATGGTCAGTGCAAACTCAGCTTTGGGGTGAGACATAGAGGCCCTCTAGGCCTTTCAAAAACAAGCCCTGACCAATGTGGCCCCTTCAGGTGCTGTTCTGGCATGTTCATGTTGCACCCTACACTCTGAGAAGGAGGAGGGTTAGCACTCCGTTTTGGAGAAATGCCTCTGGACACTCATTCCCAGAACCAGCCTTCAAAGAGAGGATGAAGATCAAAGAAGCAAATACAGCTCAACTCATGCTTTTTCCAGCTCTGGAGACATAGGAGGAAGGACTTTGTGGGAATACAAATCAAAGATAAAAGAACATTTTGTTCTTAAGGTGCTGGTTAGTGAATTCCCCAGCAGACAGAGAAAGATAGGACTAGCTTTGTTTGCACTCTGTGGGGGTGGTTCTGGCCACTGCTCCTGCTGCTGATATTTTTCTAGCTTTTAAAAATAGCATTAACTTTGTTCCAGGTCTGTTCTTGGCTCCAGCACCCCAACTGTCCCGAAAGGCAATAACAACCTAATTTCTCACAGGCCCTTCTCCTGTCAGTTCCTCTTCTCTATGAAACACTTATGGTTATACATCAAATCTTGAAGATGGTGTCATCTTCTTGGCGGAGACTTCTCTAACTTCTCAAGCTAACTTTAACACTCCTTTTTTCTAACTGTGGCTTGTATTTGTAGATCTATATGGGCAAAATTGTCTCATCTATGAATTCATAAGCTGGTTTAGCACATTGCCATTCATATCCCACAGCTTTTACAGTACTTTGCACGTGGAGAACCCTTGTCATGTGCATATTAGTGTGTGAGTGAATGATCAAATGGCATTTCCTCCATGTGAGATGAGAGTTTTGGCTGAGAGATACAGCAGCCTCTCTCATACAGAGGCAACTGTCCCTATGCAGTAATTATACCCTGCTCAGTTTTCCAGGAGCAACAGAATTTGTTTTGTGCTCTCTCTGAACTACTCTTAGATGTCTGGAAATCTCCATCATTTGTGTTCTCATCACATTAGCAGATTTTGGTCAAGAGCAAATTTTCTGGCTAGGTTTAGCAGACTCTTTGCTCACCAATCCTGGATTTTTTGCCAGACATTGAATTGGCTTAAATTGCTCATCTGGGCCAGATGTTGAATTGGCTTAAATTGCTCATCTGAATTGCACACTCAAACTGAAATGAGGATTTTTAATGTTTGTCTTTTTCTTTTTTAATGGCAGAAGAATTAATTTAGCTGGCTGAAAATGAGCTTCTGCTTTGTGCCCTCATGAAGCAAAGCACAGTCTTGTCCCGTGAGCAATAAAACCGACCAGTTTCTTGTCTCACCATTATCAGTGTTCTAGCAGAGAGGGTGGATGGGCAGCAACTCTAGATAACTTGATCTGGAGAGTGTTTATTTATAAGCATTGTATATATAAAAGGTAGTATGTTTGACCAGGAACACCCCTACCCCCCATAAGCTGTTAACTTTCTAGCCTTTACATTTATGAAGTATATCTGTGTTTACTCCTCGCAGCAACTTTGTAGTGCGGTTAGGACAGGTATGTGCAACCTCATTCTGTATGGGAAACCTGAGCCTCAGAACACTCAAGAAGAGTTAGCTGTGGACCCAAGAATAGATTTTTATATTTTATCTAATACTTAGCTCTCAAAGCAGCTTTTTACATACTATCATTTATTTTCCCTTTGTCATATGAGCTAGTTGAGCTCATGGGATTGCCTAACTTGCTCTATAAAAGTTGCAAAGTAAGTGGTGATACATGATTAAACCCACACCATCTGATTCCATAGCTCATACTTAGACTGTCTTACAGGCGGGGACATATCTCCTCATATGTAATGCAGTCCTCACTTGAATTTGACCCTTAAAGTAACCCATTGTTAAAAAGGAAAGTCTTTCACAAATTGTTTCTTGAAGAACAACCTTGCTAATTGATGAGGATATGAGGTGAAAAAAATGGACTTCTGGAAGTTGGTAGTTGAGGTAGATAAAACAGACAAGTACATAAAACAATTTGTGCCAAGTGTGTAAGGCTCTGGCAAAAAAAAAATGGGCTCCAAATTGAGACTTAAAGAATTAGAAGAGAATTCTTAGAGGAACTGTGTCTAGTAATGTAATTGTAGTAATTCCTTTTCTTTGTCACATGGAAGCATTAATTAGGCTTTATTTCTAATAGTAAAATAATATCGACATCATTAATAAGAACTGCTATTAAAACCACCACTCTCTTTGGTCCCACTGCTATTACGACTATTTCTTATTTGCCTTCTGTGTGCCAGGGACTTTGCCTGATGCTTCATATACTTTATCTCCTGCTCCTTACAGTAATCTTAACAAGACCTAGGTTACTCCCTGTTGTGTAATGAGGGAATTGAAGGCAGAAAGAGTAGCATTTCCACAATCACATGACTATGGTCATAGCAAGATTTGAACTTGACTTTGATGCCAAAAAGCTAATTTATTTTTCTCTAGACCAATAATTATCAACCGGGATGATTTCACCCCCAGGGAACATTTAGCAATGTCTAGAGACAGTTTTATTAATCATGGTTGGGAAGCCGGAATAGTGCTAGCCTGTGTTAGGCAGAGGCTAGAGATGCTGGTACATATCCTGCAACGCTCAGGCCAGACCCCTACAACAATCAAAATGTCAGCAGCGCTGCAGCTGAGAAGTCCATGTTATGTTAAAATACCATGAATGATGTCCCTTCATCGATGTGGTCCATTTCTATAGAAGCTAGAAGGCAGCCCAAAATAAGGCATCTGCTAATATCTTAGTACTTCCAATAAATACATCTTGTGACATTAACTCTGCAGTCAAAGAAGCTGTAAGACAATAAAATCAGAGTGAAGACTGGGGAGTAGGGAACACAAGGTGACTCCTACCCCATGCTTCTTGCTGAAATCAAGCTGTGCCACACCACTGGCCTTCTTTGCACACTTCCTGGGCTGGCTGCCTCTTTTCTCTGCTCATGTGCTTTCTTGTATGGGAAGATCTTCCCTCCCCTCTTCACTTAGGTGTCCTGCTCATCCATCAACATTTTCCACTGTGGAAGTATCCTGAAACTTAATCCCACTCATAGAGAAAAATGAATCCCTCCCTACTCTGTTTCTGCAACACTTTACACCTTTTTAACTTTCCCCAACACATCATATTCCTTTTGGTTTGCTCATCATTTAGTATAGAACCCACCAAATCTGTCCACAGTACCTCAATGAATTCATTAATAATTAAGATAATAATTGAGAGAATCTTGAAGACTCAAAAATAAGGATTGCTAAATCTAAGTGAAGGAGCCTTTGAAACATACAGATCCCTGGGCCTAACCCTTGTGAAAGTTCTGGGGCCCAATGTCTGGGGTGTCGCCTAGCAAGCAGAGGAGATAGCATAAGGGAGCAACTTGGTAGTGAGGACACAAGGAGTTGGAAGCAGTTGTCAAGGAGGCCAGTCAGACCAGAACGGAACTGTGCTGTGAAGGAGCCAGCCAGGATCTAGCTAAGACCTGGGGCAGGAGGAAGCTTACCAAAAAGAGAAGGTGGATCCAGACAGGCAGATGGTCTGCAGGAGATGGAGGGGATTCGAAGCACAGGTCAAGTGGTGCTAGGGAATCTGGAAGAAGAAAGCTCTGCTAGGCCCTGAGCACATAAAGCAAGGACAATTCAGGGAGTTTCTGAATGTGAGTCAGAGGAGGAGAAATTTGTTAAGGTGATTTCAAGTTTATTGTCTTAAGTTGAGGTTTGTTTACTGTACGCCATTACTGTTTGAGACCTGGCAGCAATGAGCAGCGTGGTGGCAGCTCCCATGGCAGAGGGGCAGAGGAGATGAGAAGGAAGGGCAGCTTGGTGTTCATTTTGCAGGCTCTTGGGCTTTCTAGAAGTGCTTTGCTTCTCTAGGCTATGGAGGACTGGCCTGAGACTTCTCTTGGACAGAGAGCTGGGAGCCACCCAGGATCTTGGCATGCACCCAGCTCCCCTATCTCATGCTCTTTAAATTCTGTGCTACACCAATCAGTATCTACAGCTGTGAACCTGGTGAGAAATCTTAGCTTGATACACATACTCTTGTTTAGATAATGAGCAATCATAAGGTTTTAGAATTAAAAGATTGTGCAAAGATTTTCTCTAACAAATTCTTCAGTTCACAGTGAGAAAATTGAGGCCCAGAAAAATGGTCAGTCACTGAAGGTTTCATCAGCAAATTACTCTTCGAGTTGAATTTAAACTCTGTACCTCCGAATTCATCAGCCAGGGCCCTGCCCATATAGTGCAACACCACCTCCAAATTAGGAAGAGAGAATGATTCTGGGTATGTTATTCTGTTCCATACCTTAGATCCCATTTAATAGCTACAGTCAGTATCACAGGTGGCTATAAAAAATAGGTAAGCATTTTCTCTAGGCCACTCATGAATAAGTCTCTGTTTTGTTACCACAATGTGCACTATGCACCTGGTATTCAGGTTCCTCCAAGAGCTAAAAGCAGCTGTTTTTATTTTGCTTACTTTTATTGAACACATATTCAGTGCCAAGTGTTTTGCTAAATATTTTAGCAGTCACCGTTGCCTGCTCGCAACCATGCTGTGGCTACCATTATTTTCTGCGTTTTACATTTGAGGAAATCACAGTTTAATAACTTGCTAGTGGTAACATTAATAAATTATAAACGTAGTTTCTAGGTCCAAGTCGTTATGACTCTGGGGCCTGTGACTTTTCCCTGACTCACCTGGCTAGTGTATCTGTGCCTTTGTATTTGTTAGCCTGTCCTCACACCAGTGCATGCCTGTGTCCATGACAGAAGACAGCACTTCTATTTAACATTCTTCTGGGTGTATTTCTAGATCCATTTTATAAGACCCCAAGTGGGGAGGTGACTTTAATAAAGGACCTTCAAAGCAGCAGAAGAGTCTGATTTCTACCAGTTGGGAATAAGAGCAGGCTTGTTAGACCAGGATAGGGGATTCTCAGCTACTTCTGCCTGTGTGGTAGAGAAAGCAATGATGTTAATGTTGATATTCATTTTGCTGATTGCTTTTGTTAATTGCCAAGTGCTTACACTAATTTCATTTGTGTAATGACTTGCCATTTTTAATCCACTATCCCAGAAACGAGGAAGGAACTTTTTTCTACCCTAATGGTTGAGAAAACTGGCATTGAAGGAAGTGAAGAGATTTGTCCAAGGTTATAGGAATAGAAAGGATTGGGTACAAGATTCAACCCTTCATCTGTGTACCCCCACCATGTCTTCTCATCTACTTTGGTGCACCCTTTGCAACAAGCAGTAAACAAGCTCTGCCCAGCTCGTGGAGCAGTGTCTGGACCCACTGCGAGTCCCTATGCTCAAAGCCCCTGACTATAGGCAGATCTCTGACAATTCCATCAGCTCCAAAACCTTATTTAGTTTTCAGTGGGAAATTTTACCCAGCAGGTTCTATTTAATCTCTCCTACGTTTGTATGTGGCTAAGAAGATGAGCTGCTCTTTTCCTTTGCTGAGCTTGGGAACAAAAACAAAAAATACACAATAGCCTACCCATGGGTTCTGACATTGCCAGCCACCTGTTAGAAGGGCCTCCTGCTCTGAGTTCAAAAGGTAAAAGACTGCTGGAAAAGTGTTTAGGGGCTCAGAGTCTAAGATTGCATTTGCGTCACTGGCTGCAAGAGTAGGATCAGGGCCACTGTTTTTCATGGCACAGAAACACAACACGTGGTGTTTCCTGTCCATATACTACCCCTGAGCACTAATGTTTACTTTGGGCCATGCCTATCAGCAGCTGATGGTGGGAAAGTGCACATCTCCACTGACTGCCCCGCAGCAATAGCCTCCCTTCTGAACTGCCGGCTTCTCCCACATTGTATCTCTGTAGACCTACTTCATTTCCTTGTTTTCAATTTTATCTTAACTGTACATTCACATAAGTCACTTAAAAGAGCAAAGAGAACTATTTTTTTTAACTTCCCCATACTGAGCATCTTAAGGGTCACTTCAGTGCTCACTGTAGCTCATTTCTGGAGAAGCTAAGAAGGAATAGTTGGCATATAGCTCTGTCATGTTACAGCACCTTCTCCATCCCACGTTTCCATAATTCTGACTTTAGCTGTTGTCTCTACTATGACTCAGATTTAGAATTTGGCTCTTTGAAGACAGTGGAAGTTTAAGATCTTGAGGTAACACAGTGTAGTGGTTAAGAAAATGTAGCTGACTTGAATCCTGGTTGCATAGGGTTTCTATGTACCCCTAAGAGGTCCCCTGACACCCCATGCCTCAGTTTCCCCACCATCTGTGAAATAGGAATAGGTAGTACCTACCTCATGGAGCTGTTTGAAGAACAAGTGAAAAGATAAGACCTGTAAAATGCCTAAAACATTCCTTAGCAATGTGTGTTTAGCTATGGTTAATGTGATCTCGACTGATCTACATTGTAAGTTGTGAAAAGGGGCAAAAGAAACTCAGATTTGTTCCTCCATTTAATGAAGATGTGATGTCCTCTTTCTGTGAGTCAGGCATTTTGTCAGTGTATTAGATACAGTGATAAAAAAGCCAAGTTCCTATTCTCACAGAGCTTCTGTCCCTCTCTGGGAGCTTATAAATTCTTTTTTTTTATATTAAATTCTTTTATTGGTACATTGTAGGTATACGACACAATTACATTTCTCATTGGGAATTGTACCTTTACATAATGCATCTTGGTTCTTAGTTTTTCCCCATTCTTAGCCCTCCCTTCATGCCCTCCACCCTTCCCTATTTACAAAGACTTTATTTCCATTTTTTCCATTTCTCAGCATTTTTCCTTTCCCTCCTTTCCTTTCCCTTGCCCCTCCCACTACCCCTACACCTTTGGACCTTCTCCTATTTTGTATTATCGATTATTCATTCTAATCATTGGTATATTTTAGGTATACAATATAATGACATTCATCATTGGAAATTTGCACCTTTACGTAGTCTCTATTGGTTCTTATTTTTCACCCTTGCCCAGCCCTCCCTTCAACCCCTCCATTCCTCCCTATTTACAAAGATTTTGTTCCTATTTTTCCATTTTCTCATATGAATCCCATTCCTTTCTATCCTTTCCCCTAGCTCTCCCACTTCCTTCCCCTTTGCCCTTTTTCTTCCTATATCACATTACCTACTATACATTTAGTCCATATTTACACTTTCAGTTTCTCACACCAGAGTATTTATTTATTCATGTGTGTCCTATTTATTTCACTTTAGAGTATCCCCTCAATGTGCATCCACTTAGTTATAAATGTCTCTAATTTCTCACTTTTTATGGCTGAGTAGTACTCCATTTTATAAAAAAAACCTCACATTTTCGTGATCCAGTCTCCAGTTGATGGGCATTTGGGCTGTTTCCAAGTTTTAGCTATTACAAACTGTGCTGCTATGAACATGGGCGCACATATATCACTGTGGTATGATTCTTTTAATTCTTTGGGGAAGATCCCCAGCAGTAGAATAGTGAGGTCAAATGGGACTTCCAGTCCTAGTTCTTAGAGGTATCTCCATACTGATTTCCACAGTGGTTGCACCAGTCTACACTCCCACCAGCAGTGGAACAGGGTTCCTCTTTCCCCACAGCCCTGCCAGCATTTGTTATTGGTTGATTTCATGATAGCAGCCATTCTTTCTGGAGTGAAGTGGAATCTCAGTGTTGTTTTCATTTGCATCTCTTGAATGACCAGTGATGCTGAACATTTTTTCATGTATTTATTTGCTATTTCTACTTCTTTGTCTGAGAAATGTCTGTTCATTTCAGATGCCCATTTTCGGATTGGGTCTTTAAATTTGGGAGGTCTGATCTTTTTAAGTTCTTTATAGATTTGAGATAGTAGACCTTTGTCTGAGGAAGAGCAGGTGAAGATTTTTTCCCACATTGTGGGTTGTCTCTTCACACTGCTGGTGGTTTCTCTTGCTGTGGAGAAGCCTTCTAATAAGAAGAGATCCCACTTGTTGATTGTTTGTGCTAGTTCACAGGCAACTGAGGTTTTGTTCATAAAATCTTTTCCTACACCGATGTCTTCAAGGGTTCTACCTAACCTCTGTTCCAACTGGTTCAGAGTTTCTATTTTAATATTTAGATCTTTAATCCATTTTTATTTTAGTTTTGTGAATGGTGAGAGATATAGGTGTAGTTTTAATCTTTGGCAAGTTGAAGCCCAGTTTTTCCAGCACCATTTATTAAAGAGGCTATCTTTCCTCCAGTGAGGGTGTTTGGCTCCTTTATTGAAGATGAGATGGCTGAGTGTGTCTGGCATTGTTTCTGCACCTTCTAATCTGTTCCACTGGTCCTCAAGCCTGTTTCTTTGCCAGTACCATGCTGTTTTTATCACAGTAGCTTTGTAGTAGAGTTGCAGGTTGGGGATTGTGATACCCCCTGCCATGTCTCTGTTACCTAGAATTGTTTTTGCTATTCTGGGTCTCTTCTTGTTCCAAATGAATTTTTGGGTTGTTTTCTTAAGGTCCATGAAGTATGCTGCTGGGATTTCAATTGGAATTGCATTAAATCTATATAGCAGTTTTGGAAGTATGGCCATTTTCACTATATTAATCCTTCCTACCCAGGAGCAGGGGATGTCTGTCCATTTTCTGATATCATCTTCAATCTCTCTTTTCAGAGTGCCATAGTTTCCAGAGAAGAAGTCATTGATTTCTTTCATTAGGTTGCTTCCTAGGTATTTCAGTTTTTTGGATGCTATTGTGAAAGGAATTATTTGCCCTATTTCTCTCTCAGTAAGTCTGTCATTTGTGTAGAGCAAAGCTATTGATTTTTGTGTGTTGACCTTTTAACCAGCTACTTGACTGAATTTGGTTATTAAGTCTAGAAGACTTTTGGTGGAGTTCTTGGGGTCTTCTATATAGAGTATCATTTCATCTGCAAATAATGACAGTTTGACTTCTTCATTTCCTATCTTTATTCCTTTTATTTCTTTCTCTTGTCTAATTGCCATGGCTAATGTTTCCAGAACTATATTGAACAAGAGTGGTGATAGCGGACATCCTTGTCTTGTTCCTGATTTTAGTGTGAAGGATTTCAGTTTGTGACCATTTAGTATGATATTGGCTGTTGGATTTTCATAGATGGCTTCTATCAGTTTGAGGTAGAGACCATCTATTCCAATTTTTTATAGGGTTTTTATCATAAATGTGTGTTGGATTTTGTCAAATGCTTTTTCTGAATCTATGGAGATAATCATATGGTTTTTGTCCTTGGCTCTATTGATATAATGTATTACATTGATTGATTTGTGTATATTGAACCATCCCTGCATCCCTGGGATGAATCCCACTTGATCAGGGTGTATGATCTTCTTGATGATCTTCTGCATTCTGTTTGCCAGTATCTTATTAAGGATTTTTGCATCTATGTTCATTAGTGAGATTGGCCTGTAGTTCTCTTTTTCAGTTGGGTCTTTCTCTGCTTTGGGGATCAAGGTGATGCTTGCTTCCAGGAATGAATTTGGGAGTATTGCTTCCCTTTCAATTTCATTGAAGAGTTTAAACAGTAGTGGCAGCAGTTCCTCTTTAAATGTCTTGTAGAATTCAGCAGTGAAGCCATCAGGGCCCGGACTTTTCTTAGTTGAAAAATTTTTAATTACATTTTCAATTTCATTGGTTGATATTGGGTTGTTCAGAATTTTTAGGTCTTCTTAGTTCAACTTTGGTAATTCATATGTATCTAGGAATCTGTCCATTTCTTCTGTGTTTTCCATCTTATTGGCGTATAGGTTCTGGAAGTAGGTATTGATGATCTTCTGGATTTCTGCTGGGTCTGTTGTCATTTCACCCTTTTCATTCCTAATTGCATGGATTTGGGCCTTTTCTTTCCTTTTTCTGACAAGGTTGGCTAAGGGTTTGCCAATTTTGTTGATTCTTTCAAAGAACCAACTCTTGGCTTCATTGATCTTTGGTATCATTCTCTTAGTCTCCATTGCATTGATTTCTCCTCTGATCTTTATAATTTCCTCCTTTGTATGAGCTTTGGTGTTGTCCTGCTCTTCTTTTTCTAGAAGATTGAGATTTAACATCAGGTTATTTAATTGGACTTGTTCTGTTTTCCTAATATGCGTGTTCACGGCTATGAATTTCCCTTGTAAGACTGCTTTCATTGTGTCCCACAGATTCTGATATGTTGTATTTTCATTGTCATTTAATTGAAGGAACTGTCTGATTTCTTCTTTAATTTCCTTTGTGACCCATTGGTTATTCAGAAGTGTGTTGTTCAATTTCCACATGTTTATGAAATATTTTGAGTTTCTTTTGCTATGGATCTCCAATTTCATCACACTATGGTCTGATAATATACAGGGGATAACTTCAATTCCTTTGCACTTACTTAAACATGTTCTATGTGTGAGTATGTGGTCTATTTTGGAGAATGACCCATGTGCAGCTGAGAAGAATGTGTATTCTGATTTTGTGGGGTGGAAGACTCTCTAAACATCTGTTAAATTCATTTGTTCAAGAGTTTGATTGAGTTCTAGTATTTCATTACTTATTTTTAGTCTAGTTGATCTATCTATTTGTGATAGTGGGGTGTTGAGGTCCCCCACTACAATTGTATTAGTGCATATATAATTTTTCATGTCCGTTAGTGTTTATTTTATATAGTTGGGTGCACTAGTGTTTGGTGCATAGATATTTATGATTGTCATCTCTTCCTCTTGGATTCTTCCCTTTACAAGGATGTAGTGCCCTTCTTTGTCTCTCTTAATCAGTGTTGGTTTGAAATCTACTTGATCTGCAAAGAGGATAGCTACTCGTGCTTTTTTTCGGTTTCCTGTCGCATGGACTATTGTTTTTCACCCTTTAACTTTCAGTCTATGAGTTTCCTTTTGAATTAAGTGTGTTTCTTGTATGCAGCATATTGTTGGATTTTGCTTCTTGACCCATTCTGCCAGTCTATTTCTTTTGATTGGTGAATTGAGATCATTAACATTGATAGTTATAACTGAAATGTATTGACTTGTCATTGCCATGACTTTTTCTTTTTGTTGGGTTCTCCCCCTTTACATTTAATTTCTTGTCCTGCCAGATGGGTTCATTCTGCTTTGCTTCCTGGGATTGTGATCCTCAATGTCTGTTCCTAGGATATTGTGTAAAATTCTTTGGAGTGCTAGTTTGGTATTCACAAAGTTCCTAAGGTGCTCTTTGTCATGAAAGTATCTTATTTCTCCATCCATTTTGAAAGCTAGTTTTACGGGGTACATGAATCTGGGTTGGAGGATGTTTTCTTTTAGGGCTTGGAATATGTCACTCCAAGCTCTTCTTGCCTTGATGGTTTGTGTTGAGTAATCTGCTGTGATTCTGATGGGCTTTCCTTTGTATGTGATTTGTTTCTTTTCTCTCACTGCTTGTAGAATTTTGTTCTTCTGTTGAGTTTCTGGAATCTTAACAATTATATGCCTATGTGTAGATTTTTTTTGATCAAGGCTATTTGGAGTCCTATATGCCTCACTTATCTGTATGTCAAGCTCTTTTCCCCTCCTTGGGAAGTTTTCTGCCATTATTTCTGTGAAGTGATTTTTTATGTCATCTGCACTCTCTCCTGTTTCTTCATTGAGCCCCATCAGTCTTACGTTATTCTTCTTTGCATCATCTAGCAGCAGCTGGATTGATTTCTCATGTTCCCTTATAATTTTGAAGCAATTTTTCTTTTCCTGGTCACTAATTGCAATCTTATCTTTTGTGTCTGAAATTCTGTCCTCACATTGGCTCATTCTGCTGTGTAGACTTTCAGTGGAGCTTTTTATGTCCTGGAAATCTATTTGCATCTGTTTTATGGATTCCATTTGTTTCTTATGTTGGGAGTCCATCATGTTCCTCAGCTCCTCTCTAGATTTATTAATCATGTCTTGCACTAGGGGCACAATTTCTCCTGTTATCTGAGAAATTATTTCTGATTTCATTTTTTCCAGATCCTTTTTTGTTGCCAGTTGAGTGGGTCCAGGTGGCTGAGTATCAGAGTGTTCCATCTCATTTCCCTTTGGGGTTGCTGTAGGTGATCTGGAAGTCTGGTTTGGAGACTTATTTACGTGTTTTCTCATTTTGACTGGGGCGGGGGGCTGTTAGTGCCTGCACGGATTACCTCCTCTGAGCTGGGTGAGGTGGGACAGGGGTCGGGAGCAGTGGTAGGGATGGTGACCCAAAAGCCCTTTCCTCTGTGCTGGGAGCAGTGGGAGGGATGGTGACTGGGAAGCCTGTTCCTCTGGACCAGGAGTGGTGGGATGGTGGCTCAGAAGCCCCTACCTCTGGGCCGGGAACAGTGGGACTCAGTACCTTGGTCTGGTGGTCTGGTGTCCTCTGCATCTTTGTAGTGTGGAACCAGGTGGCTGCCTGTCTCCAGTGGGGTGATTCAGCATCTTCCGTGTGGCTTGGGACCTAGGTAGGGTGTGCACAGACCTGTCTGTCTGCAGCAGGCTGATTCGGCGTGTTCCACGCGACTGGGGACCTCCTATAAATTCTCATATAAATGTCTACATGTACATACATTGTGTGTGTGCATGAATGTGTGTATGTATGTGTGTAAACATTTGTATTGGTGTATTCCTATGCATGTGTTTGTGTATGCATGTATATGGTGTATATGCACATGTCTGTATTAAAGGTGGATGTGTTTGTTCTTCTATATCATTTCCTATGCATGTATATATGTGGTGCATATATTGTGTTCATGCACTTTTGACTGAATTAATCTCTGTTATATGTGTTTATATGTGTCTTAGTTACTTTTCTCTCATTTCTGAGACAAAAATACCCAACACCCAAATTTAAAGGAGGAAGGTTTATTTAACTCATAGTTTGTAGAGGTTTCAGTCCATATCAGCTGACTCCAAGGGAGGGTGGCTTGGCAGATGGGTACCACAGAGAAGAAACAGTTCATGGCAAGCAGAAGACAGCAAAAGCAGACAAGGGGGAAGACAAGCCTCTTTCTATCCCTTATATTGTATCCAGACTACAGGGATTAGGGTGTTACCAAACCAATGAATGGACTGATTTAGTAATCACACATGCTTACTCCCAGCATCACACACTCTAGATTCAGCCACCTCTGAAAAAACTCCACCTATGACCACACAAAACTTTGGGGGGATATCTACTCATAAGCCATAACAATGTGAGTGTGCATATATATATATGTGTGTATATATATATACGTATATATATGTCTGATGTATATGTGTATATTTATAATATATGTTTGTACATGCATTTTATATGCATGTGTAATATGTGTATATGTATGCAGATGTGTATGAATATCTCTGCTTGTACAGATATGTATATTTACAGTCATGCACTGCATGACAGTGTTTTAGATAATGGCAGAGTGCATATGGGACAGAAAATCCTTAAGATTACATTGCCTAGTGACATCATAATTATCTTGGTCTGTGTACATACAGTTATGATGTTCACACAATGATGGAATTGCCTAGTAATACATTTTGAACATATCCCCATTGTTAACTGACATGAGTATATATGTACAACTATATATGTGTGTATATATGGATACTTATTGGATACTTACGTATATATGTGAATACTTGTATGTGCATCAGGTACTACTCTTAATGTTATGAAGAACAGATCTCTTAAAGTTATAGAAAGTTTCAGGAGGTGCTGTTGGTACAATATAGAGAGGTCAGGCAAATTCAGTCCAGAATGGTGACATTGGAGGACACAGACCTTACTGAAGGGAAGGAGCATTTCAGTCAGCAGGTACACATTGGGCTCATAAGTTGCCTCAGACATGTGCTCTAAACTGGGTATACTGGGCTGATGTTGGCCCAGTCTTTTTTCTAGAGGAGCTCAACAGCTGGTGGAGAAAGCAGACCTATAATCAGACAATCCCAGTGCAGTCAGCACACTGCTCTTCTGAGTGGTTTAGAGTTTTCTTTTTTTTTAAAAAAAAAAGAGAAAAGCTTTTAAAATTTGATACAGAGGACGGTAGATATAGCTATCTGGTGCAGGTATAATAGCATAGTATTGTATAACAGACAGGGGTCAGGTAGACCTACCTTAAATCTTAGCTCTTACATTACCAATTGTGTGGCTCCAAGAGTCAGGCTTCCACGACCCTGACTTTATCCATAAGTCAGAAGATCAAGATCAAATTCTTGCTTTCCTTCTATCATATATCTTAGATGTGTCAAAATTGTCCTGCTATTAAGGTGTTGTTATTGGAACAAGTGTGATCACAAATATAAAGTATTTCACTCATTCAGAGTTTATTGAATATTTTTGTTTCTGACAGGCTAAACTAGCCTCCCTCTTCCCCAAATCAGAAAAGGTAGAGATGATTAAATGACCTGTACACACAACAAACACACCCATAAGAAGGGATCACAGAGCCTCTTGGCAAAGTACTTGAGGGACTAAGAAGGCTGGACACTTCCAGCCTTTTACTCTTAGCATTTGTTGATGAGAAATCTACTGCTGAGAGATGAGAAGCTAGCCACCTATTTGAGCAGGCTATAGTTGGAAAATAAAAGTCAAGATAAGGAATCATTAAGAAGGAAAGGTACCAACTAGGCTTTTAGTTGGGGCCCAGGAGTAAAGGTAAAATAGAAAGCGACAAGTTATACAAAAGTTGAAACCCAGCTTTGGATCAATACCTGATTCTGTTCAGTTAATCTGTCCCTCTTTCAGCTAACTTCAGTAGCCATAATCCTAGCTATACTAAACAAACATACAAACAGAAAGGATTACATAATCAGAGGCCCAAGTTATAACTAAAAGTACAATACAATATCTGTATTCAATAAAAAATAACTTAAGCATATAAAATGTGATAATTCAAACAAAAAAAGAAAACATAGACCCACATAAGATCAATCTGGAAGTTAGCAGTATTAGATATAGATGCTAAAATAGCCATATAGAATATTATGGAGAATTCAGCAGAGAGCTGGGAAGTATACAAAAGAAATAGGAATTCCAGAACAAAGAATGAAGTAATTGAGATGAAGACCTGGATAGGTGGAATAAAGTTAACAGCAGACAATTCAACTGAAGAGAGGATGAGTAAAATGGAGTGTAGATCAGAAAAAACTATTATTACCCTCTCCTCAGCATAATATACAAAAGGATGGAAAATATTTTCACAGATTTATAAAAGAATACAAGATATATGGAGCTTGGTAAAGGGTCTAATAGAGGTATAATTGAAATACCAGAATCTTAATTAAAGCAGAAGGTATATTTGAAGAGATCATAGCCATACATTTCCAAAACTTGTAAAAGGAATATGACTTATTTCACTTTTGAAAGTTAATTAAAGGATAAAAGAGAAAAATTATATGATTGTACTAATGCAGGTAATTGTCTTAAAATGGCCTTTGATGAAATTCAACACATATCCAAAATATTCACATATTTTTAAAAAAATCTTGACACACCTAGGCATTTCCTTATTCTTATTGAGTACATCTGCAAATAAAAACCTAATAAAAATACCATAGTTAATGGTAAATTCTGAAACTGTGCCCACTCTCATTACTTCTTTTACACATTGTAATGTAGGGTCTAGCTAGTGAAACAAGTCAAGAAAAATGAGTTAAAATACAAAATTTACAAAGAAATAACGCTAGTCACACATAATATAATTATATACTTATAGAAAATCAAGAGAAACTACATATAGAATATCAAATTTAGTAAGCAATTTGAGCTAGGTATAGTGGCACATGCATATAATCCCTGTGCAACTCTATTTTAAAAATCAAAAATTAGTAATTTAGCTTGATTGGTACTGCAAAGAGTAATAAAAAACTCAACTTTGTTTCTATAAGGCAGGAACAACCATTAAAAAATTAAATTTTAAATAATATAACTTACAATAGTAGCAAAATACCAGATAACCTATGAATAAAAATATAAAGCACATCTGAGCAGAAAGTTTGAAAATGCTGCAAAACACCAAAGAAGTCATAAATAACTGGAAGGATGCATGCTATTCATTGACTGGAAGACTCAATGTTGTACATCTGACAGTTTCCTCAAGTTCTATAGATTATTACAGGCCAGCTCAAAATTCTAGCAGACTCATGTGTGAGGGGCTAGGGATAGACAGTTATTCTAAAATTTATACAGAAAAGGCCAATAATAAGACAGTCTTGAAAGAAGTTGGGAAGACATCATATTGCTAGATATCACGGTTTAGCATGAAAGCAATTAAGACTGGTATTGTGGTGAGGACAGATGAACCAGAGGTAAACAGATCAGGGAACCCAGAAACAAGTCACACATACAGACAGTTAATTTGTGGCAGCAGTGGTATTGCAGAGTGGTGAGGAAAAGATTTTATGTTTCAATGAAATAATGCTAAATGGATATTACTATAGCAAAAATTGAAATTGGGCCCCTGCCTTATTCCATATATAAAAGTAAATTTCCCATGGCTTATAGAACTAACATAAAACATAAAATATGAAATTTTTCAAGGACAAGCCATTTATGACTTTTGGGTAGGCAAACATTTCTTAAATAGGACACAAAAATTGTGGAAGAAAACATTAGTAGACAAGACTGTGATAAAATAAGGACTTTCCTCAAAAAGAAAAAAATCAGCCTGCAGTATTAGTGCTGGACTGCCCACCAGAGTGGCCAGATCCAGACATTAGTGGAGAGCAGAAATACCATCATTCTGAACTCAGGAAGATGGCAGACTGGTAAGGAGCAGAGGGAGGGCCTCTCTGAGGCTTCTTGTTGAGAATTGAAGTCCACCGGGAAAGCAAAGAGAATCACTGTAATAAAGACACAGCAAACCACAGAAGTTGGTGAGTGGTTGGAATTAGCACCTCCTACAGGAACCCGGACTTGCTGTGGGGGAAGGGCACCTCCAACCTGCAGCAGAACCATGCAGAGTTCAAACCCACAGGAGGTCAGGGAGCTAGCTCAATTCCAGCCTTGCAGCCAGAAACCAGCCTGAATTTCAGTGGACTACAACTACCTTGGTGAGATTAATCAACCCAGATCTGTACACTGCTACCCATCTTGTCTACTAGCAATAGCAGAGACACACCTTGAAGGGACAATTTCTCTTCTTCTTCTTCTTCTTCTTCTTCTTCTTCTTCTTCTTCTTCTTCTTCTTCTTCTTCTTCTTCTTCTTCTTCTTCTTCTCCTCCTCCTCCTCCTCCTCCTCCTCCTCCTCCTCCTCCTCCTCCTCCTCCTCTCCTCCTCCTCCTCTCCTCCTCCTCTTCCTCCTTCTTTCTTCTTCTTCTTCTTCTTCTTCTTCTTCTTCTTCTTCTTCTTCTTCTTCTTCTTCTTCTTCTTCTTCTTCTTCTTCTTCTTCATTTTTCTCCTTCCTCATTCATGTTTTTGTCCTGTTTTCTTTTTTCTTGATTGTTCTTATTTATATAGGAGCATGAATATAGTTTCTAGTTTTCCTATAGCTGTTAGTTTGTTCTGTTCTTGTTTTTGTTCCTTCCTTCTCTATTTTTCTCCTGTCTTCACCAGTTTCCCAAAGTTTGCAAGATCTTCCTGTGTCCTCTAGCCCCATTTATAAAGTTTTCATCTCCTTCTATCTCTCTACCATCCCAACTCCTTCCGAGTCTTCATCTTGGCAGGTAAATTAACTATATTGAGGGGCTTATTTACTACAAATATATTTCTGGTTGGTTCATGATTTATATATTTAACCACAAGTATATTTCATGCAATTAAAGGTGATAGATTAATAGTTATCACAATTTGTCATTTTTCTACACTGTATTTGATGGTACTGTTGATGCTGATTGTATTACTTTGACCGAAGTGATGTGATTGTTCTAGTTAGTTATCCTTCCTGGTATACAAAAACCAAGATTACCTAAGGGTCATTACAGATGCAAAATTCAAAGACCAGCTAAACCTGGAAAACACCTCTGAGCAGTACTCATTCCCTAAGGTTTCTAAATACTACCAATAAAGATACTCCAAATAAGCAATATACAAGTATCAACCAGCAGTTAAACTAAAAACATCAGCAACAAAAAAATAAATGAGAAGACAGATGAACAGAACACAAATGCAGACTTCCAGCTCACTAAAAGCAAATCCAGCAGAAAACGAGGTGGAACAATCTGAAGTCAACTTCCTGGTTTCCTCGAACTGATAACAAGGAAAGTAACCAAAGAGATGAATGAGGGTTTAGAAAAAAAAAATAATAATAATTTCCCACATAACTACAGAGATGATGACCAGAATGAAAGACATGCTTAGTGACTCTAGAACTGAAACAGATTTTTAAAAAAAAGGAGTCCAGGAACATGATGGAAATCATGAACATCCAGCATAGGCAACAAATGGAATCCATGAAACAGATTCAAACAGATATCCAGAAGATTAAAAACTCCATTGAAAGTATACACAGCAGAATGAGTCAATGTGAGGACAGAGTATCAGAATATACAAAAAATTTACCAAATCGAAGAGTTGGTTCTTCAAAAGAATAAATGAAATTTACAAACCCTTAGCCAACCTTATCAAAAAAAAAGGAAAGGCCCAAATCCATGCAATTGGGAATGACAACAGTGAAATCACAACAGACCCAGCAGAAATCCAGAGGATACATTGAGATCCTGTATTCAAATAAGATGGAAAACACAGAAGAAATGGACAGATTCCCAGTAAATATTACCAAAGTTGAACCAAGAAGATAGAAAAATTCTAAAGAACAAAATGTCAGTCAACAAAATTGAAAATGTAATTAAAAACTTACCAAGAAAGAAAAACCCAGTTCCTGATAGCTTTACTGATGAATTCTACAAGAAATTCAGAGAAGAGCTAACAGCACTACTTCTTAAACTCTTTAATGACATTAAAAAGGAAGCAATACTCCCACATTCATTTCTGGAAGCAAGCATTACCTTTATACCAAAAGCAGAGAAAGATCCAACCAAAAAAGAAAACTATAGGCCAAACTCCCTAATGAACATAGATGCAAAAATCCTCATTAAGATACTGGCAAACAGAATGCAGAAGATCATCAAGAAGATCATACACCCTGACCAAGTGAGATTCATCCCAGGAATGCAAGGATGGTTCAACATATGTAAATAAATAAATGTAATTCACTGTATTAACAGAGTCAAAGACAAAATCATATAATCATCTCAAAAGATGCAGAAAAAGCATTTGACAAAATCCAACACCCATTCATGGTTAAAAAAAAAAAAACCCTCCAAAAAATAGGAATAGATGGTTTTTCTCTCAATTAGATAAAAGCCATCTATGAAAAACCAACAGCCAAAATCATACTAAATGGTCAAAAACTTAAATCTTTCACACTAAAATCAGGAACAAGTCAAGGATGCCCACTATCACTACTCCTGTGCAATATCGTTCTAGAAACAATAGCCAGAGCAATTAGACAAGAGAGAAATATAAAAGCAATAAAAGTAAGAAATGAAGTTAAATTGTCATTATTTGTGGATGACATGATACTCTGCATAGAAGACCCCAAAACTCCACCAAAAGACTTCTAGATTTAATAACCAAATTTAGTAGTGTATCAGGATATAAGGTCAACACTCAAAAATCAATAGCCTTCCTGTACACAAATAACAGACTCACTGAGAGAGGAATGGGGGAAACAACTCCTTTCACAATAGCATCCAATAAAATGAAATACCTAGGAATCAATCTAGCAAAAGAAATAGAAGACCTCTACTTTGAAAACTACAGCACTCTGGAAAAAGAGATCAAAGAGGATATCAGAAAAAGAAAGAAATTGTTTTGGGGAAGGAAGAACCAACATAGTGAAAATGGCCATACTTCCAAAAGTGCTATGTATATTCAATGCAATCCCAATTGAAATTCCAACAGCACATTTCACAGAAATAGGGAAAACAATCCAAAAATTTATATGGAGCCAGAAAAGACCTAGAATAGCAAAAGCAATTCTGGGCAATAAAGCAAGACGAGGGGTATCACAATCCCCAACTTGAAACTATACTATAAAACTACTGTGATATAAACAGTATGGTACTGACAAAGAAACAGATCCAAGGATCAGTGGAACAGATTAGAAGATGCAGAAACAACTCCAGACATACTCAGCCAGCTCATCTTTGAAAAAGGAGCCAAACACCCTCACTGGAGGAAAGATAGCCTCTTTAATCAATGATGCTGGAAAACTGGGTTGCAACTTTCCAAAAATTAAAACTAGACCCGTATCTTTCACTGTGCACTAAACTAAAATTGAAATGGATCGAAGACCCAGATATTAAAACAGAAACACTAAATCTGCTGGAAGATAGAAGAGATAGAACTCTAGAAGACATAGGTGTATGCAAAAACTTTATGAACAAAACCCTAACCGCTCAGAAAATATTACAAAGAATCAACAATGGGGATGTCATCTTATTGAAAATCTTTTGCATGACAAAAGAAATCACCAACAGAGTGAAGAGACACAGTGTGGGAAAAAAATTTGCCAGCTGTTCCTCAGACAAAGGACTAACATCTAGAAAATATAAAGAACTCAAAAGTTTCAGACCTCCCAAATTTAAAGAACCAATCCATAAATGGACATCTAAAATGAATACACATTTCTCAGATGAAGAAGTAGAAATGCCAAATAAATATATGAAAAAATGTTCAACATCACTGGTCATTTGAGAGAGGCAAATTAAAACAGAGAGTGCATCTCACTCCAGAAAGAATGGCTTTCATCAAGATCAACCAGTAACAAATGTTGGAGGGGCTGTGGGGAAAAAGGAACCCTTCTCCACTGCTGATGGGAGTGTAGATTGGTGCAACCACTGTGGAAATCAGTGTGGAGATTCCTCAAAGAACTAAAACTAGAGGTTCATTTGACTCAGCTATGCCCTTTTTGGTATCTTCCTGACAGAATTAAAAGCATCATACCACATCAGTATATCCACACCCATGTTTATAGCAGCACAGTTTGTATTAGCTACATCTTGGAAACAGCCCAAATGCCCACCAACCAATGAATGGATAAAAAAAGATGTGAGTTTTTGTATACAATAGAGTACTATTTTGCTATAAAGATAGATAAACTTGAGACATTTCTAGGTAAATGGATGCACCTTAAAACCATAAGGTGAAGTGAAATAAATCAGACACACATGTTTAAATATCACAGTGTTTTTCTGGCGTGAGAAACGGAAAGGATAAATAAGGACCAAAATATACAATAGATACTGGGAAATAGAAAAAAAAATGTTCAAATGGGAAGGAGCACAAGGGAGGGAGACAGAGGAAAGGAAGGAAGGGAAAAGACAAAAGAATAGAAGGAAAAATAGAAACAAAGCTTTTGTAAATAAGGAGGGGAAGAGAGATTGAAGGGAAGGGAGAGGATGGGAGAAAAAAGAATTGAGATATATCATCTACAGGTACAAATTCTCTACTATGAGTGTGATTATTTATATCTAAAATGTACCAATAAAATTAAGTTTAAAAGAAACAGAAGGTCAGAGGGAAGCAGGTCTCAGGAAGAAGTCTGGTTGGAGCTACAAAGGAAACAGCTCATCCCACCAGAGGACTCACTTGTACTTCTGTGAGGCCACCTGCAGTCTGTCTTCAGAGAGATGTGTGTGGGTGTGGAGACCTCCACTTCCTGGTGACCATAAGATCTTTGAGAACAGAGGTTGTGTTTCTTTACATAGTATTTCTCTGAAAGTACTGAGTTTGTGCCTGATGTAGTGCTGTGTGCAGTGAATGATTATTGAATTGAACCCTACTGAACGGAGCAGCGGGGAGAGTATCCATCAAGGCCTAACATGTGTCAGCTCTTTGTTTTTTCAAAGCATGATTGTACATTTTTATTTTGAAACAATGGTTCCCAACCACTGAGATGTTAAGAGGGTCAGGGAGCTTGGCTCATTTGCCTGAGGTCATGGAACTCCCTCATAGCCGTTCCTAGCCTAGCCACCATTACCTGTGGACTCGGGGGGTACAGGGCAGCTGTCTGAGCAGGTGGGCATCAGGAGCATAGGCAGAGGTACAGCTTTTGGGGAGGGCTGAATCTTGATCCCTGCTGAAGTAGAGATGACCTTTCCATTGTAGTCTTTGAAAAATGCCATTGTGTTCCTCCTGGGCTTTTTTGTAATTTATTTTGCGTCCCTCTTTCACTATATGTATTTACCTAGGCCTTTATTCTCTTTGAAGCCATTTCAGCCACATGTCCTTCACTGTATTACAGCCCTGGGCCCCTTATCCTACTCAGGCTCGCTTTTTGTTTCTCCCCAGCTGCATTTTATTTTCTGAGTGGGGGCCTGACTCTTATCCTGTGGTGGTCACCTAAAATGCCACCCCAGTCTCCTGGGAAGGGTGGTTGTAGGAGAGGGAGGGAGTCAGGATCCAGCTTCAAGACCTATTTTTCTTTCAGCCTCCTACTTGTCTGAGCTTGGGCTAGGTTAGTTCAGTCAGTCTCGGTGTGATGGGGCCCAGTGACCTTCCCCAGGGGAAATCATAACCTTATAGAAACTCACCCAGTTTTGGCTCTCAGCCTGAATTCCAGGCTTTGAAAAATCTGTCAATGTTCAACTAACCCCAGCAAAACCTCTGGAACTTTGCATTGGAATCGAAACTCACCCCAAGGGAGGAGTTGCCCTCAGAAGTCAGAAGAGGGGAGAACTAGCCTGCCAGTTAAGATCTTTTTCTTTGAAATTTCCGTCCTCTTTCCTCAGTTCAGATGTCCTAAAGAATTTGTTGAGCATTTCTCCGCTCTTTCTGGTGTCTTCCTGATGCCTCTCACTGGTCTGGCTCCATCTTTCAAGAATTTCTGGGCTGGTAGTTCTTTCTCTAATTTCAGGGAGCCTTCAGATAATTTTATGAGACCATTTGTCTAGTGTCAAGAGGAAGTTCCTGAAGGAAATCTAATTCTTCTTTATCCCAGGAGAAATTGGACACTGACATTTATTAACAATGACTGTATCTGAGGCACAAGGTTATATGCCTCACACATAGGGTGACAAACTATTCCAGTTTTCCCAGGACTGAAGATATTTCCAGAGACATTGAGCTTAATAATATAGGGTGGAGAAAATGTCACTTCCTCACCCTTCTTGTGTTCATAGTGGAGACCCCTGTAACAAATGACAGATAACAAGAGAAGCATACACATTTGTTTAAGCTTTATATGACACAGAAGTTTTCATAAGGAAGCAAAGATCTAAAGAAACTGTTAAGCTTGAGCATTTTATGAAGAATTGTTTCATGGGGAGATATGATAGGGCAAAAAGGGTATTGTTAATGTTAAGGAACCAGGGAAGCTTAACAAGCTTGTCCCAACTCTTCTCAATGACCCCGTCTCTCCAGAGATAAGAAGGCACCTCTCCTAAGGATGCAGGAGAACATCTCTCACATGAGGGTCTTAGGCCCTGCTTCAGGGGATGTTCAGAAAATCCTTCTCAGCTGCATGAGCTGCTTCAGGGGAGAGGATTGGGGAGGATGAGAATGACCTTCTCAGATACCTTCAACTCATAAATTCGGTACACTAGTGTGCCATATTTTTAGACAGTATGTGCTAAATCCCATCAAATGCCAAAATAGAGAATAATGACTCTGTAAAGTAGGTGCCACTACTTCCACCTTACATCTGAGAAAAATTGAGGCATGGAGGGATGAACTAGCTTATCAAAGTTCACACAGCAAACTAGAGTTGGCAAGCATGCAACTAGAGTTGGTGAGAAAATATAGGTCTTTCTTTCTCCAGAGTCAGAACTTTAGACCCACCTCCCAGCTCCTGCAGACTGTGGCCCAGCAACTATGCAGCAGCTCTCTCTTCTAAATCTTTCTTTTACTGCCTCTTTGTCTCTAGGTCTACCTGAAATGCCTTTCCTTGCCATTCCCCTGTGCTGCTGGCTAACATATTCCTGCCTTACCTGCCTCAGGAGGCCCCCTGACCATCCAGCCAGGTCAGGCTCTGGGTTCCTCATTTGTAGTCACTGCTCACTCCCTACTGTCCTGTAAGGATCTGATAGTATGTCTTTCCATGGCCCTAGACTAGGATCCCATAATAAAAGGAAACAGCTTCCATCTTGGATTTCTACCGCATGACATAGTGCCTGCCTTTTAATTGGGGATCCATAAAAAGTTGTACTAGTCAATTAATGTATAAGATATCAGAAGGCAACTGAAATTTAGACTCGACTCACAGTTTTAGATCTATTTAAAGCTGTATTCTATGAGATAACATTCATGGTCTTTAGAAAAATTATCTTGCTTTTATTTTACAAAGTAATTTTTGTGAGTTCACTTGGCTGTTTGGATTGGATTTCAGCCTGACACTTAAGTCTAATCTCTGCAAGTAATAAGTGTCTTTTGTGAAATTATAGATGACAATTTCCAAATAATCTACACTATAGTCTTATATTGAGGATAGGAAGAAAGGAATTTCTGAAATCAAAATTTTGCTGTCTTCACTGGGGATTTTGCTAGAGTTCTTTCAGTTTCAGATTTCCAAGCTATTCTATTTTAGCCAGTCTTTGACATTTGATCTCTTTTAGTTAAAATGAGGACAAAGAAGCAAGACCCAGTTAGTTATCTGAGAGTCTCCTCTTTGTTCTCTGTCCCTCCAGCCCCTACCTGCTCTCCTATTGGTTTCCGATTGATTCAAGCTATGCAGAGGATGGCATTAAAGAAATGATGAATGTCACCACAAATTGAATCACAGTGTGAGAGTTGTTACATACATATGATCATGATCTTGGTGGGATATAAGCAGCTTTTGTGTTACTCTCAGCAATGTTTGAAATATTAGCCTGCATTGTGCCTACTACCTGGTACCTCATTTTCCTTATTCTTCTGGAACCCCCATTAGTCTGTCATCATTTGTATATCTGAAGACAGAAAATAGATATTACAATCAATCCAAGTAAACCCCAATAACTCTAGCAAAACAGGCACTGAGCTGAAGACACATGCATGAACAGTCATGCCAGACCCTGCTATCAATGAAGAAGAGTGGACATGGTCAGGAAGAACAGTAGTCAAGATAAAGATATGTGGAGGAAACTGTGTCCCAGGCATTTTCTATTCATTTGATCCTCACTGTGGCCCTGTAAGTTACAGATGATCATCTTTGTACTCTCATAGATCAGAAAACTGAGGCACAGCGGGGCTAAGTAATTTGACCAACTCACCATTGTGCCCTAACTGGTTCAAACATTTGGGAAATGTCTATCCACCTCTAATTCAAAAATCTTTCCTGTTATCTTTTCCAGCTTGGTGGAGAATGTGTGTGTGTGTGTGTGTGTGTGCACACGCGCTTGTGTAGGTGGATGAGACAGAGTAATGTCAAGGTGTGTAAAATCTCTTTGTACACTTAAAACAGAATTTTTCAAGATAAGTTGACTTCAGGGTTTAGGTTGAGTGATTTCTATATCACAACTGTTTCAAAACCAAGACAATACTTCATCCAATCCTGGGGTCACTGCTGTCTTTTCAGGATTGATGTCACTTTGTTAGACTTGATGCTACCCCTTTGGGCTCACTTTAGTTCCACACCAGCAAGTTCTCCAGGAGACCCGAGTTCAGCTGGGCTGTCTGGGAATGCTTGATATTCTTGGAAGTAGTTGAAAAGGAAAGGACAGGTTTCCATCTGCTCCATGAGTTAGTATGGTCAGGTAGATCTGGGTGTGCTCCCCCCACACACACATCTACAAGTTCTGCAGCAGCGAGGGGCATTGGTAGTTTAGTCGGAAGATCTTTTTCTCATTTTCTGTATTTGTAAACTGTATAGTAAAAACAGCCTCACAATATTGTGGTGAAAATTATATTTATATAGGGCCAGGCACAAGACAACTTCTCAGTAATCAAGGATCTTAGAGCTTTGTGTCTTTACAAATGATTTTTTAAATGGTGTTTGTCATGGAATCTAGGGCCTTGTCCATGCCAAGCAAGCACTTGACCACTGAGCTGCACTCCAGCCCTACCAATAACTTTTGACAAGTTCCAGTAAGTTAAGTTGTGGTGCTCTAGTAACTGTATTATTACCCATGCCTTGTCACTCAAAATTCTTCAGTATTTTTGCTCATATTTAAGATAGAGTATTTTTTCATATTTAAGATACAGTGTATTTGCCCATGAATAAATGTGCTACAGTTAGCTAGGAAATGTCTTATGCTTTACTAATATGAGACTTATGCCATAGGCATTCAGTTATTCAACAACAGCAACAAAATAATTAGAGAGCTACAGCAGTATCAAGACTGAATATATAATTATGACTTGTTAATAAAACTAATTTATCTGAGCCTCAGTTTGGTCATTATTTAGTAGAGGGAGACAGCTATGCAAGAAGGTAAATGACAGGTTTTGCCCCAGACTTCACAAGGTCAGGCAGTGGGCCCAAGGGAAGGCATATTGGGTGGCTTCCCAACACTGAGGCTTCTGATACTACAACTGAGGCTTCAGAATGGAATCTGCGATCCAGATAGATCACTGGGGTAAAGGGAAGCTATGGAAACAATATTCTGGGCAGAGTGACACAGATGAACAGGGCACAGTCAGGAATGTATGAAAGGCCTCTGTGAAGCCCTTCCTGTTGCAGGCCCTTTTGTAGCTCCTGGGTGGAACAGCTCCTACTGAGTGAGACATGGTGCATTCCTATGATCTCACTTCATCCCCACAGCAGTGTTATAGGCAAGCATTATTACTGGCTTCCTTCCTCAGATATGGAAGTTGAGGTTCCACATCTGAGAGATGAAGGCATTTATCAAAGGTTATAGAAATGGCATTCAATTTCAAGTCTGATGAAACCAATTTTTAAAAATAACAGCAATACAATAATAAAAGAAAAACAACAAACATTCATATTGTGCTAGGTGTATTCTAGCATGCGCAATCTAAGTATCCACTAGATAGCTGTAGCCGTTTAAATTTTAACTAATCAAAATTGATAAAATAGAAAATTCAGTCCCTCAGTTGGGCTAGCCACATTTCAGGTGCTATTCGCCACATGTAGCTGGTGGCTGCCTTATTGGATAGTGCCAATGTAGAGCATTTTCATCTCCGTGGATTGTTCTCCTGGGCAGCA
The DNA here is from genome assembly GCF_053883595.1 of Heterocephalus glaber. Taxonomy (NCBI): domain Eukaryota; kingdom Metazoa; phylum Chordata; class Mammalia; order Rodentia; family Bathyergidae; genus Heterocephalus; species Heterocephalus glaber. The sequence goes on along the minus strand of NW_028258299.1, from coordinate 9,559,166 downwards.
CTGGCCTAAGCACTATACATATATCAAAATATATAATTCTCATAAGAATTCTATGAGTAAGATACTATTATTTAAATTGTAAGATATGAAAATTGAGACATAAAGAAAGCAGGAAACATACAAATCACATGATGAATGAGTCTTTGTTTTTAATACTTCATCATAATGCCAAGTCAGTATATAAGATGTTCTATATAACATAAATGAATGCTAGTCAATTCATAGAATTCCATCTCTCCTTATACGTAGACTGGTGTTAGATCTTCTGCATAGGTATCTTTGCATGGTTTTGCCATTCAGGAGCTTACATTTGGCGTAGGCTGGTTGTCTGTAGAGACATCTTCCCTAGGAACTCCAGCCTCTCGGCCAACATAGTCAGGCACCTAATCTTTCATGGACTTTCTCAGTCTGCTTATTCCTTCAAATACCAAATCAAGAGTCTCAAGTGCATACAGTCTTAAATAGTATACAAAACTTACCTCTTCCTCTTTTCTCCCATCTTCTGAGGTGTCCGAAGTCATTATTTCAAGAGAATCTTTTTCAAAACACTAATACATCAGGCTAGAAGACCAAAAATTCTAGTTGGAGCCCTACTCCTGCCTATACATAGCTAAATAAATTTGATGAAATTACTTCACCTCTAAGAAATTCAGCTTTTCAACTGTGCAGTGGAAATAAAATACATGTAACAGAATTTTTCTAAAGATTAAATAAAAAGTATAGTGTTTGAGGATGCTTTCAAGTTATAAAGCACTTTATGTAGCTATAAAGTGGAAGATAATTATAACACGAAGGCTAGAATGTGGGATGTTTTTCTTCTATATAACCCTGTAAAATTTTCAAAGCAGCTGTGCCCTGATAAATTATAGGATAACATACTCTTAATCATAACATTTACAAAGTCTCTTTTTTCTTTTATATAAATAAAGAAGGCATTCAATAAATATTTGGATGGAAGTTTGGATTGTTGGATGGATGGGAGAGGGAAAGGGAGAAAGCACATGCTTTTAAATTTTAACATATTTTGTAATATGAGCTATGTAGGTATGTTGAAGAGAAGTCATTAAGCAAGAGACCCTGGACTGATCTGTTGTGTCAGTAAACTTGTTTGTCTGCTGTTTGTTTTTCATTCAACAAAAATTTATTGTGCAACCACCATCATCTGGGTATTGTGCAAGTTTCAGAGAAACCACAGTTGAATATGTCATATTTTTTTGGTGCCCATTTCTTCAGGTGCCAATTTTGCCCCTTAAGCACGCCTAGGAATACAGAATAAACTGAAACCTGTACACTCATACAAACAGTCCTGCATCGTTGAGGGCTACACTTGTCAAAATCTCATCTTGGGAATCATTTCCTGATCATTCCTAATTTTCCAATAGAACCACAGCTGAGGGCCAGGTATTTAGCTCAGTGGCACCACACCTGCCTTGGAAGCACAATGTCCTGAGTTCGATCCCTGGTACCAAAAAAATGAACCACAGCTGAATGTGCAGCCTGTGAGCTTTCTATGAATCATCAAGTATGTTTATGCAGAGAGGAGAGAGCTCTTCCCACTTTCTCTCACTTTTCCCTCTATGTCTTTGGGCCATGTTCTCAGAAGCAGCCCATGCCAAGCTCTGCAGTGCCATTGTTAAAGAAGAAGGTCAGCTGTTAGATTCATGTGTTGTCACAGAAAGTGTCACTATGCACTGCTGTTGCATCAGGGATGGCATTAGGCAGTGCAGAGAACTTTACAGAAGGGAAAACTGGGCAAGATCTGCCTCTTGTCAGTGCTGTATGAGCCTGGTTGATGGCCAATTGGTCTCTTTAGGACTGGAGAATTAGGATCTTGGGAGGGGTTTTTTGTTCTTGTTTTTCCAGACAAGGAGATACTTTTCCTGGTACAGTAGCACTGTGTATAATGGCCAAGGAAGAATCTTGGTCTATGATCTGTTTCTGTCATGTGGAGATGAGCAAACTAGTTCACACTTGTGACAGAATTGGTACTGAGACTCACATTTCCTCTCTGCCTGGGTACTGACTATGTTCCATGGTGAACTAACAGTTCCAGGTATTTTCCCTTTATACAATACAGTTATACCATCACAAAGTTAGAGAGAGTATAGAAAAAATGAGAGTTTTGGTGTCAGAGAGAATAAGGTCAAATTCTGGCTTTGCTTCTTGTATCTGTGAGACTTTGGGCTAATTACCTGAACTCTTTGGTCTTTTGTTTACACATCTCTAGAGGGGAAGAAAGAATATTTACCTCTAGTGGATATTGCAAACATTAAAGAGTGGAATACATAAAATCTTAGCAACATACTCAGCCTATCTTAGATGTGTGATTGTTTGGAAATGAAGGAAGAATATGGTTGACTCTTGAGAATGCATTCAAATGTTGATTACATTGGTGTTCATGGTGCTGACAGTGGTAGTGGTGATAATAACACAGCTACCATTGGCCAAACATCTATTTTTGAACACTTTCTCAAAAATCAAAGCAACCATATGATCTGTTGTTTTATTCATTTTATGGCAGATCTTTCTCTTTTCAAATTCTGTGATTTTTCTTATTCATTCTTACTTCAAAGCCTATATACATAAAGAGCAAATCTTCTAACTACAGAAGAAACAAAGAAATATCTCCCATAAATCTTTTCCTCCATTGTCAAAATGGAATGGACTTGTAAGGTCAACTTTGTACTGTATATAAGTGGAACCAATAAGTATGGGACATTCTCAAGATTTCTTTGAATTTATTTCTAACGGTGGACCAGCAGTGATCAACCCCTGTTCTGTTAGGGATTTCAGCATCAATAGTTTGAAGATTGCAATATTTTGAGATGTACAGATAGCAAACACTCCCTACCCTGTCATTGGGTTTTTGTGCCAGTGGTGAGGAACCAACACTTTGGAATTGGATTACCTGAGTAAGAATCACAGTCCTGATATGTGCAAGCTCTGTGACCCTGGTGAAGGTTATTTTCCTTTTTTCCATTTCTAAGCTTCAGTTTCTTCTCTGTAAATAAGGACAATAATAGTATTGGCCACAGTAGTCAACTGTTTTAAGAATAAAATTAGACATGTCAAGACAGCGCATATGAGAAAAGCACAGTTCAAATTCACTAAATCTGAAGTTTCTTCTTTGTGGTCTGAGTGGGGAGCCACATCCCTCAGATTCCATGCAGGAAACACATGCCACACTGTTTTAAAAGGAGAATCCTAGCTGGGAATTTAGCTCAGTGGTGCTACCACCTGCCTCTCAAGCGCAAGGTTCCGAGTTCAATCCCTGGTACCAAAAATAATAATAATAATAATAATAATAATAATAATAATAATAAAAAAATAAAATAAGTAAATAAATAAAAAGGAGAATTTCATGTGCAAAGAAGATTGTTCCCTGATGATGAAGGATCTGAGAAACTGGAGATAACAGAATGGAAGCTGCTACCACAAGGGGCTGGTGTCTAAGGAGAGAGAGAGTGTGGACACCCAGGGAGTTAACACCAGTGGATTATGCAGCCGTGGCTACTGTCAATACAGCCGAAGGTGGAAGGGAAATGTCCACAGTCAGAATCTCCCTCTGAAGGAAGACAAGGAGACATGCTTTGGCTTTCCCTCTGCTCCAGCCACTGGATCTCTTGCAGGCTGGACCTTGGCTGAGTCTGGAAGCGTTAGTCTGGGGGCAGCCCCACCATGCTGAGCAGAGCAGGAGCTTGGTCTGAAAGCAGATGGGCCCAGATTCCTGCAGGCTCAAGTCCCAGTCCTTAGTTGCTTGGTTGCTGTGATTTTGCTACTGTAATAAGCTGTGCAGAAAGCTCAGGAGAGCTGTGCCCCCTGCAGCTGGGCCTCTGAAAACTAGCAGAGGTGCATAAGCTGCTGTGCCCAGAAGGAAGAATTTGGGAAATGCAATGGAAAATCCTAGCAAACTGTAAGAGGCTTCTCTTTGGCCCCTAGATCCAGATGTCTAGAAAAGCCTACTTGCTGAGTAGCCTGTGTCTCAATATCTGAGAATCTGTGGCCTACTAAGACACCCCATCCTGCCTTTCACCTAGCTAACTCCTGTGGAACTCAGTGTGGCCTGAACTCCTACAGAACTCCCTCTGGACCCTGGCAGAAATGCTCAATTTAGGGTCCTCTCTCTCACCAGGCTGTGGACACCCTGAGCACAGGGACCCACCCGTGTTTTGTATCTTGCATCCTCCAGCATTCATACTCTCACTTTTTGCCCTGAGACAGCAACTCTAGGAGATACTGCACTGCCAAGCATGTGAATAAAGCAAGGCCTTCGTCTGACTTTTATTATAGAAGAGGATCAGGTGGTTCATGAGCTCTCAAAATTGCCAGTCTTTTCTATTGGGGACGTACAATGGTGCAACACTGAACAGGGAGATTCCATCTTTCCTGTAGGACTAGGAGGCCCTTCCTGAGAAAATACCATCTATGTTAGGAGTAAAGAGGAGCCAGCCCAGTGGAGAGGCTGAGGACTGCATTCCAGGCAGAGGGACCAGCATATGAAAAGGTGCAAAGGAGCATCTAGTACTCTAGATTGAGAAACAGGTGGCAGTGTTTGGAGCTGAAGTGGTCAGCGGGAGGTTTTCTCTCCTGCATCCCAGCATCCAATCTCTGCCCTGCACTGTTCACCTCCTGCCTTGTGCTATAATTATGTACTTCTTGTCCATGGCTTCCACATCATACCTAATGTGTCATTTTGTGCACAGATTACTTGTTGGATATTTGAATAAATGAAGGTGGACCAGCTCTGTCTAGCTTTCTGATCATATTTGTAATTTCATTTGCCCAGCACATATTGAGGAATATAGTCTGTGTAGAAAAGCCTGAGTCTACTATGCATGGGAAACTCTGCGATACGACATTCTTTCAACAGGGGCTCACACTCATTCTCCCTCTGCTTCACACTTGGAGCACTGCAGTAAGTGGGAATGAGATCAGTGACCTAGAGATACTAGGAAGACTCAGTCCTGAGGCAATTCCTCTGCGCTTGCCTTCTTTGAAATCAAGGTGTGATGTGTTGAATCAGACCCCATCCTTCTGCTCCACTCCTCACTGCAGTGTGACTGTGGGCAAGTCTGTTAGCCTCTGCAGACCATGGTTCTGCCTTGACGTCTGTCTGTGGCATTGCTGACATCCACCCAACAGTGTTAATATTCAGTGAGAGTACACACGTAAATGTACAGCACATGCCTGCTCCTCTATGAGTACAAAGGAGCTGGTGGCCATTGCTCTCATTATGGAAGGCAGTACAGTTACTGTTACTGCTACAAGATCAGAACCATACATGGGTCACAGTGAAGCAGAACAGAGCAAATTTCCTTATTTCCCATGACAGGTGAGTAGACTGGCCCACACATGGAACATAGAGGGTTTTATGCTTGCTCTGGGTTTCTTTCCTTTTTTTTCTTTAAGAGAGATTTGTTTTGTTTTGTTTCTTACAGGAGTGATTGGAGCAGACGTGACAGGTCACGGCCTCATCTGTGAGGGCCAGCCAGTGACATCACGGCTGGCAGTCATCTGTGGAACATCTTCGTGTCATATGGCGGTGAGTATGCTGAACACCAGGGCAAGGCCACTGCATGCAAAGGGAGGCAGCCCAGGATGAGGAATGCTCATACCGGTTCTTTCACCCCTGCCTTGCCTCCCTCTTTTCCCTTCCTGCGCCTTTGGGTTTTGTCTAGCCAGGAGCCCACAGACTGCCCTTCCCACAGCCTGATTTAGATTTTCCCAGGCTTTTTCCAGAGGCCAAATTCTTAAGACGCATGCAAGGGTTAAATCTGCTTTTGAAGACAACCTGGCCAGAGAACCAAGCATGGTGAATGTAGTTGGGCCCAAAGATGACAAAGCCTCATTCCTCCAGAACAATCTGTCTCTGAGGGTAGTACAGTTCTTGGAGAAGTGTCTCTCTTCTTTGGCCTCAAGCTCTCCATCAATATAAATCCATCTCCCTGGGAGCATCCTGATGAGCTATAGAATTAGGCTGCATATCATGACTTCTAAAGAACACTGATAAGCAATTTTCACTTTGTCAATTTTTCTCCATGAATTAATGGAAAGGCTTTCTCCAAGATTGCACTTAAAATTTAGTGCCTGCCCTAAAATTTATATCTTCTTTAAATGCATGAGTCTGAAAGCATTCCATTTCGATAAGTACCTATTTCTACCATATTTTTATTTAAAAGTCATTACTCTGCTAAACTGAGATGGACGACTCCTTGGATTTTTCCCAGATGAGTACAATAGAGGGGAATGTGGAAGGGGGGGTGGTGGCAGGAGATAAGCAGAGAGTAGAGTGGGACACAGCCCAGGGCAGAATTGTCTGCAATCCAAAGGAAATCATGTGCCACTGGTTAGTGCCTGTTGGGACCACATAGAGCTTTTTTTGTCAGTAGATACTTGATGCAATTACTTATTTGCTGATCCCTGCTGTCATGTCCTCTCAATGCTAAACTCTGGGAACATAAGGATGACATAGACCCTCCTGTAGATGAGATAGAGTCATAACAGATATTGCAACATGAGGCTCCAATACAAGTTCAGACTAAAACCATGATACTGAGTATGTTACGTGCCAGGCACAAACAAGTTGTTCTCTCATGTGGCATCCCATGTTGTAGAGATATTTGAGCCAGCCTGACTGGTTTCCAGTCCCACTTCCTTCATTTCCTGAGAAGGGGCCATTGGACAAGGTACTTCACCTCTCAGGGCCTCAGATTCCTCACCTGCAAAATGTGGAGCATGACAGCCTGTGTCTCCTGGTGGGAGGACTGAATGAGGTAAAGGGCTTCACGTGGGTGAGCACTTCTCAAGGCCTGCTCTTGATTACCTGCACTTTCCTTATGGGGCAGCCAGGAGCCAGAAGGGTTCAGAGTTGCAGAAATCTTCCAGGGTAACATTTGGGCTAGATTTTGAGGGTATACATTTCTTTTTTACTTGTTTCTCTGAGCTCTAGGCTGTGTTAAATGGAAGTTCCTTGACCAGATTTAAAGTCTCACGTGTTTCTTCCCCACTAGCAACCCTGTGGTGAAGTGTAGCTGTCACAGAAGGCAAGTCAAGGCCTCTTTCAGCATGAAGTGCCCAAGCATCAGGCCAGCCTTTATTTCCCTAGACGTAGGTCTATACTTGTTCATTTGTCTCCACCAATCCTTTATTTAAACCTATTTAAACCACCCCCTATTTTTAGTAGGACAAACCTGCTTTGGTTTCCACTGTCAAGCCTGAGAGTCAGGTATTTGTAACCTACTCAGTTTTGACTTCTATGCAGATGCAGATCTAAATGAAAGTCACTCTGCAATGCCTCACATTGTCTCTTCATGGAATGACACTGGCTTTTCCTGCCTTACAGATGAGGAAACTAAGGCATGGAAAAGTCCAGTAATTTTCCCAAGGTTACAAAGATACTAAGTTCTGCATCCAGGAACTCAAATTTTGCACTGTGTGGCCCCGAAGCTCACACTCTTGGCTGTAACATGGTACTACACATGCTGACCATAACCCTGTTGAGAAGTGGAAAGAGCAGGTGCTTACAGTTGTTAAATAGATTTTAGGACATCTTTTCATGCATTGTTTGGCCTTGTGACCTGAGTAAGCCACTGAACTTCTCAGAAGCCCTAGGATTCTTCACACATCAAATTGAGGGTAACGGTGCCAGTCTCAGAGGGCTGCTGGATATGATGCATCATGGGTACATGTGCCCATAGACACTTGGCAGGGGAGGGGATTCCAGTGGAACTTTTCCAGTGACATAAATGACTCACATGAAGCCACTGTTTGGGCTTTAACAAATTTGATGGGCAGCTGCAGTTGGCTGCAATGAATAAGGACCATAAAATGTCAGTTTATGGTGTCCTTCTTACTGGAAATATACTATCCACCCCCACTGGCTTTGTACTTTCGAGTGAGAACTGGCCTTCTGGGCCAACAGGATTAGTCATCCGCTTTAATGTTATGTCACGAGGTGAGACTGTGGTCACACTGGCATCAGGAAGTGCCTTTGATCTCCCTCAGGTGCTGTGAGCCCTGAAATCCAGCAACAGTATCACCTTTGTCAGGTCCAGGAGAGGTGCAGTCTGAGGAATGCTGCCAGGGAAACTCAAAGACCCCTTTTGTTGTGGTTCTGCCAAGTAAAACTACCACTGTCAGTATAAATTTACCAAACAGAACACAGGGGCGAAAGGGTCTGTGAGATTTTCAAAAAGTGTTTTTTCAACATGATCTAAAGGATTCTCCTTCTTCCTGTCTGTTACTTCTGATGTTTCCAAGTCAGTGGGTTAATTGAGACGAAATTCCCAGGGACATTTTGTGCTTGATCCAGATTGCTTCTTTCTAGGTCACCCCGAAAGAATGAGTAAAGGAATGACCAAGTAACTGACTATTGATAAACACTTAGAAGCTCCGTGCTTCCAGGAATCTGGAGAGAAAGCCTAAAGTAAAATCTAACAAGTACTAGTCAGGCCTTTGATATTTTAGAAGATACAAGTGTGGGCTGCACATTTATCTTCCTCGTGGATGATTTAATTAACAAGGAAAAAGTGCCTGACGTTCTTTTTTAACTCCAGGAGAGAAGAGCCGCTTGCTCAGAGTTAATTAGCACTAAGTCACTGAAACTCAGGATAATACATGGCGGGGGTTAGCCAGAGGTTGAAAAGTCACCAGGTCATGGAGCCGATCCTTGCCATTGCTCCAGGACCCTTTTTATGGTGCTGTCGAGTTGTAAGGTGGCAGCTTGTCCTCCAGCAACTGTGTCAGGTGGGTGGGGTGGGGTGGGGAGGTGTACTGACGAGGTAAGGCTTGTGCAGAACAAGACTTGAGAACTGAGAAGTCAGCTGTACCTTAAGTTGCTCAGAAATGAAATTTTCACTCTCCAATTAATGTAGAGATGAATATAGAGAATATAAATATTTTGTTGCTGGGTGAATATGCACTCTTAAGGACATAGGCTCCTATGCTAGCCTGAGTACTGCCTGTGAATTTAAGTAAGATATCTTTCAGAGCTGCAGTTTTCCTCATCTGTTAAATGTGGGCAATAGCATTTTCCTGTATATTTATGTTGAGAATTAAATTAAGTAATCTTTGTAAATAGTTTGGCACCATATCTGGCACAAATTACCAAGTACAGGGTTATTATTAAAGGTGACAACAGAATGATCATGTGGAATGGATCAGTATTAGGGACATCAATAGGAATTCATTTTTAGCTTAACATAGGATACAGCTATGGATATGTGTGTATGTATATATACACAGGTTAATAGCCATAGTTGTATTACCTAGCCCTTATGGTGAAAGGGCCTGGAAATAAGATTACCCTAGAAACTAGTCATACAAGCACACTTAGCACCCAGAACCTGGTGTCTAATGCCCGTATTCAATGAAAAGAACCAAGACTCCCTAGAGAAATGTTTGATGGTAGGGTTGGGGTGCAAAGTTGGATATTTTACAAAGACACTTATTTTGCTGGTGGGCCTAGAGGTTCAAGGGCATGGTACTGGCATTGACTAAGTTCTGATGAGGACTGCTTGACTAGATCATCGTAGATCATCAAACAAGAACCCTGGAGGGAAGAAGGAAGAAGGAGAGGACCTCCCACATGGTAAGGCAGGCATCCAGGCTATGTGGAGAAGGGGAGGGGCTGGTCTTGGGCCTCCCTATAGGCCCCTTCACCTCTCAACATTGCCATGCTAAGGACCAAGCTTCCAACACACAAATCCTTGGGGAACACACTCAAACTGTTCAAACCATAGCAAAGATACAACATCCATTAATCACAAACTGTGCTGAGTAATAGAAGCTAGACCCCTGCCCCATAAAACCATACAAACTATAGTTCTATTATTTAAAAATTCAGGAAATGTGCACTGATATACAGTGACTGAGAGCACATTGGTGGTTGCCTAGAATGGTCAGTGGGTGCAGAGAGCACCACAATTATAAATGGGGCTCAAGGAAATATTTGAGGTGGCAGACATACCACCTTGATGGTGATAGTATCTTTATTGGGTGCATGCTGTGTCAGAACATCAAATAGACATTTTAGATATGTGCCATTTATTAAAGGCCAATTATAGATACAGTTTTATGAAAAAGTAAAAGAGAATATTGGAAAAATCAATAGTATCTGGACTCACATACATAGTGCTTTCAGTTTTATAGGCACTGTACAACACTAAAATTAGTTCTCATTTTAAAGATGGTACACAGGAGGTGATCAATAAATACTAGTTTTCACTTTTTTCCTTCCAAACTCAATTCTCTTAACTCCACTGACGTATTTCATTCTGCCCTTTCTGCTGTTACTTTTGTGTTAATGGTGCTGGGATGTTTCTCAGGTGAAGCCAACTTTCTGAGTGAGTCCACACCTCCTGTGCCTCCCCTGGGCCCATCCTGCTCTGTGGCATAGTAGATGCTTAACTAGTGACACCTGGCTGGATTCCTTGGCCTGGGGACTGGTTCCAGTGCTTGGATTTTCTGGAGTCTCATCTCACTCTTTTCTCATCACTCACCTGTTTTGCTGAGTGAGGCCTCAGTGATGGGTAGAAGTCCCTCAGGTCTAAGGTACTGTGAATCTATAACCTACTCCCTTTTCCCCAGGGAAATCAGGGTGCTCACACAGCCTCTTGAGGGAAAGATTTTCACTGAGCACTTTTAGTTCAGTGAGCCATTCTCTGCTCTCTCCTCCTTCTTCCACACAAACAGACCTCTAGAATATTCCATCCCAGTCCCCCCATCTCTGCATAAAGCTCATTAGGATGCACTTAGGATGCCTGCCTCCACAGCCTGGTCTCCATTCTGTTGGGAAAAGATAGTTGGGACCCTGTGGTCTTGTTGTCGGTGGACTCCAGCCAGAGAACAGCTTTCCTTCGCCCTGAGCCATATTGTTAGAACCATGTGATTTGAATCATGACTTCAGTGGCGCTCTGCAGCCACCTCAGACCATCTGAGGGAAACATTCCCCAAAAGCAGGGTTGTGGCTGTGCCTTGATGGCTGTATGTCAGCCAAGACCATGGAGCACTAGACAAAGTCTAATTGTTAGAGAAGCAAAAAATGCCCAGTGATATTAGTTAGAAGGAAATGAAAATACCCCACAATGAGATATATTACATGCTTACTAGAAGGGCTGCAGCCATGGGAGAATCTGGGGAGCTAGAACTGTCACACACCATTGGCAGACATGTGAAATGGCACAACCACTTCAGAAAACACTTTAGCACTTTCTTAAATAGTTACACCATGTGATACAGCCATTGCATTCCTACAAAAGCTGAGCAGGGCTCTCTGGCCCCATGCTCCTGGAAGCTCTCCAGAAACACAACAAAGTCAGGTGGAATGAAGCCTCTCAGAAGGTTAGAAACAAAGGTTCTGCAAAGAGTTTACCTGGCATCTGGTCTGAGCCTACTCTCCGCGATGGACTGCCACTGGCCTAGGAAAAGGGTGAAAGTCCTGGAGGGAAAAATGGGGCAGCTATATTTCTGCTCCTTCCTCATGAGTGCTGGGGCAGAAGACCCTATTGTCCTTCCAAGGGCACAGGCGGCTGATGAGTGGTGGGAGTAAGTTCTCATGCACTGCCTTGGTAGAGGAAAGTCGCCAACAGTGACAATCACAGCTAATATCTGTTGCATAATTGTGGTCTAAGAAATTCGGCTGTGTATTTTTAACCCTCATAAATAACTTTGTGCAGTTATCAAAATTATCCTAACCATTTCTAAGGACTGGAACAGGGGCTCAGAGACACATCGCTAACCTAAGGTTACGTAGCTAGTGAGTCCTAGAGATGAATTTGCAACTCAGGCTGTTAGGTTTCAGAGCTCCTGCTTGAACTGAACAGTGATGAGACAGACTGCGGGATGGATCAGTCGTGTGCACATGTGCTTTCTGGGAATGGAGTAGAGTGATTACAAGGCAGATCTTTGCCAGAGCCTGAAGAGAACTGCAAAGGTAGGGCTGGATCACAGCTAGACCACAGTGCTCTCATTTTTCCTTCTGCTTCTCCCTACCCTTCAAAATCACTGCCTTTCAAGAGGCCACCAGCCCAATAATAATAATAAAAATAAACAGCATCACTTGTCACCATCATCCCCTTGGAGAAAAGTATTTATGAGACGCCTTATTTAATCTTCCCTCTTTCCCTGATGTTCTGTAGTCAAGTACTGAATTTGGCAAAGCGAAGACATGCAGCTGACTCCCTGACTCATGAAGACGTTTTTGTATTTGTGTGGAAGAGCATGAAATGAAAGCCACATTGATTTTTTTCCCCTTTTCCTATTTACTGCTCATCTGCTGTGTCACTGAGAGTCACCCAGCAATTAAGGAAAGGTTTGCATCTCTCCAGAGGCGTGGTATGGACTGACTGGATCCTGAGGACAGCTACCATAGGACCCTCCCTGAGCACCCTGCACTCTGCCAGGTGCTGCAGCACCCGAGGGTGCATTTCACCCTGCATACCCTTAGTTGTGGCAATTCGCCCCATTGCCCCTGAGGTTTTCATCTCCTTCTGCCACTCTTTGTGTGCTCCTAGTGCCTCTTTTTCATATCTTAATTACATTTTCCTATTTTTTTTTGTTCCAAGAATCAGCAAGGGGTAGTTTCTACTTTTCCACTTAACAAGTGGTTACAGCCCCCAAAGAAAAAACATCTAAGAGACCAAAGATCCCAGAAGAGCCAGAGAGAAGTTTTCCAAGCAATCAGCACCAAAGCGCAAGTTTGAAAGTCCCTTCCTAATGAACTGTCAGTGACTCCCTGTTGCCAATAGGAAAAAGAAGTTCAAATGGGAAAGTCGAGTGAACATTTTGGCTATGTTCTTATGGTTTGAGGATATACTCAATTGAAAAAGAACTTGTCTTAAATCCTCAGGATTGTCATGCATTTAGCAAAATAGTGTGAACTGTCATGCATTTTAAATTTTTTTATTGAAAGATAATTCACATATCATAAGATTTACTCCTGCCATGTACTTTTTAAAACATTTGGAGAATGGAGTTTAGTTATATTTGCAAAAGAGATAGATTCAGGGCCCATCTTTTAGGGGGCACTGGAGAATGATACCAGCATGTGGTCCTTAGTACACGAGGGGATAACAGAAGGGTACCACAGCAGTGCATTTCTGTTTTTCACTTAGCATAATGCCTGACACATGGTAGATGTCCAGTAAGTATTCGATGCATACATACTCTACTAATTTGATTTCTCTTTGTTGATTAACTGATTATCCACATAGGACCTGAACTTTTCACTGAATTATATCTTGAAGCAGGACAAAAGCAAAAATATTTTGCTCTTTATTCATATTTTTTGTCTCTCATATAAGAGAAACAGTGATATTTAAGCTTGTGTGTCTGATTTGTTTCATTTAACATTATGGGCTCAAGGTACGTCCATTTTCCCACAGATGATTCGTTTATCCTTCTTTATGGCAGAGTGGCACTCCATGGTACACTGCCTTGAATCACACTTTCTTTATCCATTCATCTGTTGTGAGACATGTAGGCTACTTCCAGGATTTAGCTATTATGAACTATGCTGCTATAAATACAGCTATGCATGGATCACCGTAATATGATGTCTTTAACTCTTTAGGGAAGATACTTAGAAGGGGAAGAGCTGGGTTAAATGGAATTTCTAGTTTTTAGTTTTTGGAGGAATCTCCGTACTATTTCCATAGTAGTTGCACTAGTTTACTTTCCCACCAACAGTCCAGAGAGGTTCCTTTTTCCACATAGTCTCTTCAGCACTTGTTGTTATTTGATTTCTTGATGATGACCATTCTTTCTGGAGTAAGATGAAATCTAAGAGTTGTTTTAATCTTTCTAATAGACAGTGGGTTGAGCATGTCTTCATGTGTGTATTGGTCATTTGTACTTCTTCTGTGAAGTATTTATTCATTTTACTCTTGCATTTTTTGATTGGACATTTTATTTGGGGAGTTTAGGTTTTTTTAGTTCTTTATACATTCTGTCTGAGAAATCACAGGCAAAATTTTTTTCCCATTCTGTAAATTGTCTTTTCACTTGATGCTTGTTCCCTTTGCTGTGCAGAAGCTTTTTAATTTAATTTGATCCTATTTGTTGATTTTCAGAACTATTTCCTGTGCAACTAGGGTTCTGTTCAGAAGGTCCTTGCCTATGCCTATGACTTGAAGAGTTTTACCTATCTTATCTTCCAGCAGGTTGTTTCTGGTTTAACATTAAGTTTTTTTGTCCCATTTTTATTTTAATTTAGTACATAATGAAAGATATGGGTTTAGATTCAATCTTCTGCACGTGGGTAGCCAATTTTCCCAAACTATTTATTGAAGAGGCTTTCTTTCCTCCAATGCATGTTTTTGACCTTTTGTCAAAGATCAGATACTTGAATGTTCTTGGAGTTGTTTCTGCATCCTCTATTCACTGAGCCTCATGTCTGTTTTTGTGCCAGTGCCGTGCTGTTTTTATCACAGTGGCTTTATAATATAACTTCAGGTCTGGGATTGTGATAAAATTAACAATTCATGTGACCCTAGAGATAAAATTTACTATGCCCCTAAAAGACAGGGCTAGGGTTCTCTGGAGCTAGAGACATAGCCCATAAAAAAGGGAGTCCCCAGAGAAAACTGTCAATTATTTTTGTAGGTATTTATTCTTCTATGATGGACAGTGCATCAATTTGCATGGACCTCTCTACCCTGATATGTTTTAGACATAAAATGTCCCCCAAAATTCTCATATGTGTGAAAGGTAATTGGATTGTGGGGTGCTACACTCATCAGTGGAGTCAAATGATTTGGTAGCTAAATATGCAGTTAGGAGGTTGGACCAGGTTAGAGGCTGGCCATTGGTGATGTGACCTGGAAAGGGAGCATCTTCCTCCCCAGCTCCTCCCTTCTTTTTCTGCTTCTTGACTGCCATGGATGGAGCACCTTTTCCTCCCTTCATGCTCCTTGGTCAGCCTGTTTCTGCCTCAGAGCCAGCTGATGTGGACTAAAAGCATGAGCCAAAATAGACCTCTTCTTTAGGATGTGGGTATTGAGTGTTGTATCCAGTGACAGGAAAGTGACAAAGACACTGTTTGACTCAGGGCAAAGGAGGTCCTGAATTCAAAATCAAGGGTTTCACCCCTTCAGTAAAAACCCTTTGACAACTCTGAGTCCTGCTTGGGCATCGGAGATCTCATATGATCTGGTCTCTGCCTAGCTCTAATCCTGCTCTCCCTCTCTTCCATCCTATGTTGTAACAGATGCACGCACACACCCTTATCTGAAATCCTCAGGGCTGGATATGTTTGAGAATAAAAAGTGACCAGATCTTAGATAGTTGCTACTGTATACGTGCAATATATTGCATAACATTATGCAACGGATAGCACCCATAATCAAACACATTATTATTTCTACAGTAAAATTCATGGCTAGTCACATAAAGTAGGTTAAGGCTGCTAAATGGCTTGATCTGTTCAGATCTAATTTTACCACCAAATAAGGGTTTTGTATTTGGAATGCTTCAGATAGAAGTGGTATAATAGACCTTTACTGTACTTCCTTTTCTTGAAAAGCAACCTGTACTTTTTCTTGTCTGGAATGTTATTTTCCGGGCCAGGATGACCATATCTCCTTCTGTCTATTGAGTAGCATCATTACCAAAAGCACCATCATTTTAACAAACACTTCTTGAGCACTTACTGTGTTTTTTGTTATACCAGCATACTTCCTGAGGTAGTTCTCATTATATTATGACTTTAGAGTTCAGATGAGGTAATTGAAGTTTGGTGAGGTCGCAGAGCAAGGAGGAAGTATAGTTGAGGTTGAACCAAAGCAGAGGAATCTCAGATCTGTGCTCTTAGTTGCTGGTGTCATTATTGTGTGTCTTCCCCAAAGTTCCAGTCCGGAGCATGCCTCCATGAAGTCTTTCATTTCCACACCACTTGTAGTCGATTGTGCCTCCTCTGGGCCTTCATAGCTCTTTGTACACAGCCCTAGTGCAGTGTTTATCATTCTGTCCTCCCCATAGGCCCGAACTCCTTAGGCAGCTGGGCAAAAGTCTACTTTAATGTTTGATCTCTAGAGCACATAGTTCATATTCAATACATGTTTTAGAATCAAGGTACCCCAAAGAGACAGGGAAATGGATAACAACTAATTTATATCTTAGTGAAATAGACACTAAACACCAAATAACAAGTTCAAGGGTACAAAATTTAGATCTAAAAAAAGACAAAGGAATACTTAAATAGGAAAAGGCTACATGGGCTTATGTGTGGTTTGTAAAGAGGAAGCATTTGTTGGGCTAACAGTTTAAAGATAAGGAATATGTCTGTACATAAAAATAATGATAGTGAGGATTCACTGAATACTTGCCATGTGCCAGTTTCTTTCCAAAGCAGTCTGTACATAGAATTTCTAATTCTCACACCAAATATGTGAGATTAATTTGAGAATCCCTGAATGAACAATAATCACAGCTGTATAAGAGCAAGATATAGTAACCAAGCTTTACAACAGAATAAAGGGTAACATGAATATATTCAGATTAAACAAAAGCTAAACATCATTAGACTGTGTTAACAAATAATCCAATAGATTACATTTCCCCATCTAACAGATAATGGAATTGTGATCAGAAGGATGTCAGGCTTATACCTGGTTTTTTATATCCATTCATTGACAGTGCTAACTTAGAGACAGAAGAACATCCTACTGCTGTACCCAGGACTGGCTCCAGTTTGGAGCTGTGCTTTTGCAAAAGAGCTACTGGTCCCTGGAAGGAGGCATATAATGCATAGCAGTGATGTTGAAACTTAGGGGGGCCCTGTGAGCAAAGCTGGCAGTGATTAGAGATGGTGTAGTTCTAACTGTTTAAGAGAAACCTTAGAGATTGGCTTAATTAAATTTGTGTTTATGCAAGTTTTTTGATCATAAAAGGGTTAACTTTCCCTGGTGCTTCAGAGTATAAAATGCATTATGGGATTTGGTGCTCAGAATAACAAAGGGAGGCACCCAGAGCAAATGTTGTTTTCTTCTTTCAAATGAAGCTCAAAGAAAGTAATTTGTCCCATGTCCCACAGCTAATAAAGCCCAGACTCAGATACATATCTGAGCAAGCCCAAGTCATTTTTGCTGCTTCTTAGTTGGTTTTCTTCATTTTCTGAGATCAATGCATCTTGCTACTAGTGAAAGTCTTATTCCTCACAGGAAGGGCTATTGGTTCTATATTACTAGTTGTCATTGTGACTACATTCTTCACTTAACTGCAAGCTGGTAGTTCTCATAAAAAACATGTAAGGAGCTCCTGTTGAAAATACATTCCCTCAGTCCTCAGTCCCACAGGTTCTGATTCAGTAAATCCTGCTGGGAAGAGGTATCTGAAAATCTGTAATTTTATTTCATTTCTTATTTATTTACTTACTATTTGATACTGGGGATTGAAACCTGGGCCTTACACATGGTAAGCACTTGCTTTACTATCAAGCCACATCCTAACCCCAGAATCTATAATTTTAATGTGTACCCCGGTGATTTTAATGGAGGATATTTAGAAAATTGTTTGTTTTCAGAGTAGCAATTATCTTTTCATCCTTATTTCCTCATTGCCTAGTAGAGTACTTTATACATAGATAGTATTCTGCATTTACACTTGATGATTCTAAGAGTGAAGTAAGATAAAGGTACTGTAAAATGAAAGGAATCAAGTTGGAAAGTCAGTAGTCAATCTCTGACAGGTTTGTGGCACACTAGGGGCCCTTTGAATCTCCTTCCTTCAAAGAAGGTGTCTCTTGGCAGACATTCTTAGAAGCTATGACTTAAGAGTACATGATAGAATCTTCTGACAGTTAGATATTCTGGAATTTTTATTTTTCTTAAAATACAGAGACTGTAGGGACAGACTCTGAAACCAAAGCACAGACACACCAGGCACAACAGGAAACCACAAAGGACTAAGATCTTTCAGTGTAAACAGGAAGTCAGAGTTTACTTTGGAACACACTGTGCCAAGCTGCAGGTACAGTGTTTAACCAGCTCTGTGCCCAGCTATTCCTTGGGCCTGGGCACAGGTGAAACATCTTCCCACCTGGGTAAAAAGCATTTTACAGTGTTTTTTCTCTTCAGGACTTGGAGCAAGCTTCTTTGTGTTTGTGCTAATGGATAATTTGGGACACAGGTGCAGTTTGGACTTGAAAGCAATTAATTGGTCTCCTCAGTTTTCCCTAAAGTGATATTTGAAACCTCATGTCTTTCTCTACAATGAAATCTTAATCCACATATGGTCATAAAGCATTTGTCATTGTACAGCTCTCTCGTATGCCCTGTGGACCTTTGGGTGTAGGTGCCTAGCAGTGGAACATGGGCAACACTTACTATGTACTCACTGCCTTGCTATCTATAATCTCATTTTATTATTGCTATTACCCTGGGAAGTAATAAATAGGATACAAATGATTGTTACCACTTTAAGATAAGAAAAATTTGGTGTGGTAGAAAAGACATGAGTTTTGAAGTCAGGCAGACAGACCTGTGTTCACATTCAGAAGGTTTTAGCTGCCTTACCAGAGCGCCTCCTTTTATTCAGCCAATTGTTTTAAGATCTCTGAGCCAAGCACTGGACTGAAAATGGTATGCAGAAGTACACTCAGACCTAACAGTCTCGTGGAGGAGATCTATGGGATGCCAAACAAATAATCACAAACATGTATAACTATAGATCTGTGTAAGTGTGTTACTTTCATACCCTCCTGGTAGAAGTAGAATGCAGTTGCTTTGGAAAACAGATTTGAATAACCACATGCCCAATGCTCCACCAATTCCATTCCTAGCTGGAAAATCTGTGTACCAATGTATGCCCAGAGACAACTATAATTACTTGTGTATCCCCAACTTGTGAATGAGTTCAGTTCCGGGAGGACGTTCATAGGTTGGATTCATTTATATGTCCAACTACACCTTTGACACAGTTATACAATGTAAAGCATAAACACACACATATGCACACATACACAAATACTGTAAATAAACTATTTTTACTAGCAAACACACGAGCTACTTCCATGATTTGTTTGCTACTACAAATCATAATGTGAGGTCTGTTTGTATCTGTAAAGTTGGCAACTCAAATGTTCGTAAGTCAGGGACTTACTGTACAAGCGTATCCATAGCATTATTTTCCATAATAACTATATTTAACCAACTCAAATTTCTATCAATAATAGGAGTAACTAAATTGTATTATATTTATATAGTGGAATACATATTTAAATGAAAGAAGTACATCTATATATATATATTAGACAAGTTTTTCTTTGTTGTTGTTGTTTTTGGTACCCGGATTGAACTTGGGACCTTGTGCTTGTGAGGCAGGCAGTGGAACCACTGAGCTACATCCCTGGCCCTCAGACAAGTATTTTAACAGACAGATATTTTAAGAGAAAGGAACAAAGAATGGAAAAAACACATACAGATTATTTCATTCACAGAAAATTTGTCATCCAATAAGGTCTTCACTAGTGAATTACAAGGCTTAGAGGTGCTGGCTGTTGAAGGAAATGATACCCTCAATGAAAGCTTCTGGGGAATTGGATTTATTGGTGAAGGACACAGAAGTACTCTGGAGTCTTTAACATGTTCCCATGTTTTAAGCAATCTTTTCTGCATATGATTCAGAAGTGCTATACAGCAGAGGACCCACCATAAAACCATAAAGCCTACTTGGTACGATCTGGGTGGTGGTTAGGAAGGCCTGTACAAAGCAGTGATGTTTAAACTGAGAAATTTTGATGGGATGACTGTAACAGTTAAGCTAATAATCGACTTCATTGGCATAGGATCTGCCTAGGGGATTAATAAAGCATACTTAGGGTATGTCTGGTGAGTCATGGAGGTGTGACCTTGGGGTCTATATCTGGCCCCTAGCACCTTCTTGGGCACCGTCTCCCTGATCTAGTTACCAGCTGCCATGAAATAAAAAGCTTTCTTCTACAAAGCCCATCCACCTTGATGTTCTTGCCTTGGAGCTAGCTGGCCATGGACCGAACCCTTTGAAACCATGAGCCAAATTAAACCTCTCCTCCTATAAGTTATATGTGTCAGGTATTGTGTCTTGTGGATGGAAAGCTGACTAACATAGCGACTAAGCAAAGAGTCCCAATTGGGAGGAAGGAAGGTTATGTATAGCAGTAGGTAGTCATTGAAAGAAAAGTGATGAGGAAGCAAGTATGCAGGATAAAGGAAGGGAAATGGGCAGCTTTGATGTGGGACAGGAAGGAAAGTGGTGCAGGTTAGGGCTGGAGACCTGGAAGGGCAGAACACAGTGGACTTGAGAGCCTCATGAAGCAATTTGGTCTTTCGTCTTAAGAAAAAGTGAAAGGCTTTAGCTACAGTGAGTAACATAACTTGACTTACAAAGAATCAAAATAATTGCTGTTTACACAACAGATTGGAGAGACACCAGATGGGATGCTAGGAGATGCAATAGAAGGAGACTGGAAGTCCAGATAAGAGAGGATGTCATGGTGGCTTGTCTGGAACCTGGTGGGGGAATGGAGAAAAGTGCAGATAGTTAAAAGATGTGCAAAATGTCACATCAGTAATACTTTCTTGGCAGTGAAGATGCTAAAGTTGCAGGGTAGTTGCAGTAGAGGCTTCTGTGGTATTTCACCCCATTGTACAGAATCAGCCAGTGAGCAGAAAGAAGAGAGAACAGTAGGCTCGAAGGAGTTCCTGGGACAGGTTGGACTTGCAAGAGAGAAATTTTCCTGGTAACAACATCTGCTTAGGTTTTTGTGTGAATCTTTTACATGTTTTGTCCTTGGTGCTTACCAAATATCTTGCCAAAAGTAGCTGTGTGGAATTGGTATTACTTCTGTAGTCATCTGCCCATAATGCCTACTCTGAATCTAATCATAAGGAAATGTAAGAAAGTCAAACCGAGGAAGATTCTAAAATATAACCTGGCTCAACTTTTTTTTAAATATTTTTGTCACAAAGGATAAAGACAGACTCAAAGAGAGTTTCAGATTAAAGGAAGTTAAAGAGATAAGACAGCTAAAGGGCATCTATGATGTTAAATTACATGCCAACTGTCACTATAAAAGACATTTAGTGGACAGTTGACAAAACTATAATATCTATAGAATAGGTAGCAGAATTGCTTATTTTCAGACAGAATAATTGTATTATGGTTATATAAGAAAATATTCTTGTTTTTATTAAACACACTAAAATATGTAGGAGTAAATGAAATGAATATTATATCTGTATCTTACGCTCAAATAGTTTAGGAAAAAATTATATGGAGATATGTGTGTGTGTGTGTGTGTGTGTGTGTGTAATATGAGCAGAATGCTTATGCAAAGCATTGAGAGAATCTAAATAAGTGTATATAGGAATTCCTTGTACAGTTTTTGCAACCTTTTTATAAATGTGAAATCATTATTGAATAAAAAGTGTAAAACTATCTAAAAAGAAAGAAAAAAGAGAAAGTAAGGGAGGGAGAGGAGGGGAAGGCGGAAAAATGAAATAACAAGGTATGTGAAAATCATGTCTGTGTTTGCTGTAACCATTTCTGGGAGTTAATATGTCACTTATTGTGCCCTATATCAAATCAACCTTGGGAAATGTTTTAGAATTCACTGTCTGGAAGAATATAGTTTAATTTGAACCAATATATTTTTTCCAGCAATGAAAGCTATACAACAGATCATATTTTTCTTCTAGGCCAGGAAGCTATGGTTACTGCTGTAACAAATTATCACACATTTTGTGGCTTAAAACTACTCATTTATTTTCTTATGGTTCTGCAGACTAGCAGCCAAAAATTAGTTTCACTGAGCTGTGATTAAGTGTCGCAGGGCCATGCTCCCTCTGCAGGTTCCTCACCTCTCCCAGGTTTTGGCCACTGGCATTCTATGGCTTGTGCCTGTATCACTTACATCGAGCTTCTTTGGGCATTGCCTGCCCTTTACCTGTGATCTTGTGTGACTCTGCCTCTTTCTTGTAAGGACAGTCAAGGCCTTAGTCATGCAGTTAGGGCCTTCTCCATCTCAACATCTTAACCTGCTCACATTTTGGAGCCATCTAAGGTGGCATTCACAGATTAATTACAGAGGTAGATGGTCCAGTATGGTTTGAATGCTCAGCAAGGGTTCTGTAGGGCAGTGATATCTGTGGTATTTTGGTTAGGAAAAAAATGGTACAGGCACAGAGGTCAGCATGAACTATATCTATGAGATAATTTCATCTGCAAATTGTGTCTCTCTTCCTTTTTTATGTCTTTATGTCTGTTGTTGTTAACTTTTGCCTAATTGTGTTTACCATAATTGTATTATGTTGAACAGCTACAATGATAAAAAGCATTCTCATCTTGTTCCTGACCTTAAAGTGAATGTGTCTAAAATTTACCCAATGTGTATGATATTTGCTGGAGATTTCAGAGATATACATAGAAACATACATAAATACACAGTTATACACATATATGTGTGCTGTATATATACATATACATACATATTTCCTATATGAAATTGAGGAAATGATTTTCTATAGTGTTCAAGACTAGTTGTGCTTGCCTAGCCAGTAAAACTGATGTTATTGGATCTTCGCCTCTCATAGCCATGGAGTTCCATCCCTAGGTTGTGAACTTCAAGGACAGGGATTGTTGACACTCACTGTATCCCCAGTGTCTAGCACAGAGGGTAGGATTGTTTTAGGCTTTCAGTCTTTTCATTGAAAGAATGGAAGGCCCTTAATAAGTATTTGTTGAAAGCTAGACATTCTTTTTATAAAGTAAACCCCCAAAATCTAGCTTCTTTCTCTCTCTCTTATTCAATGAGTTGAGCTCTTTTCACTGCCTACCATACCTCCATCCAGCTCCTGGCATGACCTGCTTGTCATTTGACATATGAAGAGAGAAATGAATGAATCAATTACATTACCTTCTACTGCTGGGTATTAGACTTTGCCCCTAGATTCTGAACGTCATCTGAACTGAAGCCAGGTGGTTAAAGATGATTTAATCAAGATGAAAATAAACTATTTTTTAATGGAATAATTGCTTATTTCATTTTCTCGTTAAACTTAGCTATTTGTCTCATTCCACTGTCTCCATTTATATATGTGCATGAAAGACTGAAACTGATTATTCTGAATTGATGCAAAAGTCCCCATAAAAATTGTCTTAGTAAAGGGCTAGAGGGCTCAGAATTGTAGAATTATATTATAAAAGGGTCAGATATAATGACAAGCTTAAACTTTACTTGCAAAAAGCAGTGTTGAATTTCTGAGGAAGGATACATGTAGATATATGTATTGCTGAATAAGTAAGGTTTGTTATCATAAAACAAGATCGGTATTTTAGAAGTTTAAATACTTTATGATGGCTCCAATTTGTATATTGCTGCTCCTTTCAAAAGAGATTTCATTTAATAAGTTACTTTGAGTTCACCCAATATTACAATGCTCCATGTCCAGAAACTGATTACTTTTTTCTCACTTGAAGCTCTCCACCCAGAAAGCCTTTGATGACTCCCTATTGTCGGAGGGAAACATTAATTTACTTTGTCCTAGCTGGCTCTGTCCACCTTATCTCCTCTAGCTACATGTAACAGGGTCTAACAATAGCTTGGACGTTTTGAAGAGCCCTCAAAGAGCAGACCACATGTTCACTAAGATTGTAAACATTGTCTTAAAAGTCACCTTGAGGATGTAAAGGGGAGGTGGAAGAAGTCAGAGGTGAGGTCGAAGACAAGAGGACAAGGTTGGCTATTGTATTTGAGATAATAAAGTAAAACACAAGGCTGCTTTGGCAACTGAATATATATTCACCAAAGACAAGGATGAGGAATGTGTGTGTGTCCAGAACAGGGAACCAGATGCAAGTACCTTAAAAGCTTCTCCATCCAGGATGGGCTCAACCCTAGGAGCAATGTAATTCCAACAGGAGGGCAAACCACCTGAAGCCTGGGATAGATAGTTGGTTGTCAGCAGACTGCTGCTGAGACCAAGAGCCAGTTCCAAGCAGGCTGGGGTCCCCAGCGAGGGCACTGCAGTGAACCTGCAGAAGGATCTTACAGAACATTGACTCTGAACATGCACCACACCCCAAGGACAGAGCCAAGACAGATCCCAAGCTTGCAGTCCAGGAAGATCCTCACGAATAAGCCTGCGCCTGTGTGGAGAAGCCCAAGGCCACAGCCAGTGAGCCAGCAGAGGGCAAGCAGAGAAAGGAGGAAGAGAGGAAGCCTCTTTCTGCAGACATGCCTGAAGCCTAGAACAAGCTGCAGCCGTAAGAGGGGGAGCTTTCCAACTAGACAATACAAGAGTGTTGGTTATTGTCATGGGGTGTGCACCTTTAGTGCCTGAAGGTGACCAAGGACCTTTTATTATAGAAGGGTGTAGGAATACACAGACCCACTTGAAACTTCATCCAGGAATGAGGAAGAGCAATTCATGAAGCA
The DNA here is from genome assembly GCF_053883595.1 of Heterocephalus glaber. Lineage (NCBI taxonomy): Eukaryota > Metazoa > Chordata > Mammalia > Rodentia > Bathyergidae > Heterocephalus > Heterocephalus glaber. The sequence continues at coordinate 9,534,757 of NW_028258299.1, read as the reverse complement.
AGTACAGCGGACATAGCAGGGTATAGAGAAAAGAACAGAGCTGCTGTCCCTTGTAGACCCTTCACTTAGAGGTCCTTCAGGCAGCCAGGACTGACAAGCTCTGTCTCCTCTCTTTCACCTGCATTGACAGCGCTCTTTCTAGTGAGTCATGTAAAACTACAACATGCTACAACCGCTCCCCTCTGAATGAGAGGATAGGAGAGGGAAAACTCTCCGGCTCTCTCTTGAGTCCAGTCAGTGCACACTTCTGCATGAAAATAACTCTTGAGCGATTGTTTCCATCACTTCCTATCACTGAACCCAAGGGCAGCCCTCTTGCAGGTGGATCTGTGGGCAGCATCAAGTCTTGACTCTCTTGTTTGCTCTCTCTCACCAGCCCCTTTGGTTCCAGCATCTGATTCCTCTCTCTCCCTCAGTTTCTAAGTTTTGGAAGCTTTAAAAGAAACCTCTAAGTCTCTCAGACCTCTTCCTCCTGTCTGCCCTCACCTCTCTGGTGACCTCACCAAGACTCACAGTTTAAATGACTACCTGTGGCCTAAGGTCCCGTATGTATCTCTCCAGGCTGACCCCCACCCCATATCCTGACTACTGCAGCTAATTATGTATCCAGGCTCTCTTCCTCGTTTGCTAACAGACATCTAAAATGTAACTTGTCAAATGCACGTTGCTAATTCCGTCCACCTCTTAAAACCTCTCCCTTCCACTGTCTTTTCAGAACAGAGAAGGAGAATGCAATTCTAGCAGTTGCCCTGGTCTAAACTCCTTCAAGCATCCTGCCCTCTCTTTCTCTCATGTCTTGCTCCATCAGTCAGTACTGTCTGTTGTATCAGTACAATATGCTCAGAATTCAGTCACTGGGGACCAGCCGGGCCAAGCATCTGTGGCCTCGTGACTGGGCTCCCTGCTTCCAGCCTTGTCCCAGCAGTTTATTCTCATCACCACTTTCACACACAACTCGCACTATGCTATTCCTTTCCTCAGAGCCTTCTAGTAGGTTCCCATTTTCCCGAAAGTTAAAGCCAGTACTCTTGAAAAGGGCTAAGAAGGCTCTGAAAACCCTGGCAGTCTTACTTTTCTGCCAGCATTTCCTGTCGCTTTCTTCCTTGGTGCCCCCACTCCAGCTGCACTGATTCTGTGCTCTTGGTTGCAGGTAGCAAGCACAGCCCTGCCACACGGCCTTCACATTTGCTCTTACCTCTCTGCTGTGTCCCTGCTAACTGTATGCTTCACTCCCTCATTGCCTTCCGTCCCTGCTTAACATCGCCTCATCATTAAGCTCTACCCAGGCCTTTACCACGCTCGCGTGCTTCATTTTTGACAAAGGACATCACCAGCTGATATTTTATATATTTAAATGGGTACTGATTTTTGTCATCCCGCTCTCCACCAGACTACAAGTCGGAGAAAACAGGACTTTAGATTTTCACAGCTATGTCCTTAATCCACAAACAGTTCTTCACTGAAGGATTGCTTCCACACTCCCATTACTCTTTCTGCATGTGGTTCTGCTAGGCCAGAGAGCTTCCCTTTGCCCCTGACTCCAGCTGAGCCTGTTAAAATCCTGTGCATCCTCTGAGACTCCAGCTCTGCTCTGCCTCCTCTGTGCTGCTGACAGAGTCAGATTTCATTCTTTTTCCTCAGAACTCAGCTTTAGATTGTATTTCATTTTAATCCAGTCCATTGATTTAAGCACTGCATCATGCTGCCTGTGAGACTCATGCTCTTTCTTGATTTCTGTATTTTGGAGATGACAAACTCAACCACTGCAGGTCCTGCTTACGTGGTAAAAGATAAATAAAGTAGCTGTCCTGAAACTCCACACAACACAGTAAATGCTTAATCTAGAAATTTCAGCATCTCAGTCCTGTCACATGTATTTTTTCCTTCTTTTCTCTTCCTTCTGCTTCTTCATCATCAAAAAGTCCCAGTCACATATTACATGTCACTCATGTACTCTAAGCATATTTCACTTGCTCTTCCTCTCAGTGACCTTTTCCAGGACTGAATGGTGGTGGGGACTAGTACGCTTTTCATCTAATTTTGCATGGAGGAAATAACAATGCAGCATTGAACCCATGGGGTCATTTTAGGTCTTCTCTGCAATGGTTTGGGAAGTGAGGCTTGTCAGTCACTTTACTTCTATCCCTCGATAGTAAAATCCCTAGTATGTTTTTGGCTAAGATAGTCATATTTCATGACAAAGAATGGAAAAATTAAAAACTTACAGAAGAACTAAGGCTTTTCCTCATTTTGATTGTACATTCACATTTTTATTCTCTGAGACCATTTGCATGAGGGAGGAATTTCATTAAGATTCATTCAATTCATTAAGATTCCTCATTGAGAACTTCTTTATTGGACAAAATTGGACCTGAAGATCAAATTATCTTACAACTTCTAGAGAGTGAGGGATATCAGATAGTATTTTCAACAGCTTGTTTATGAACTATTGGTCACTAATTTAAATAATTTTTCTGATTTTGCCTGGGCCTCTACCCATGAACTCAGGCGAAAATAATCTCCTCTTCCTCTTTGTTACTATAGCACTTTATTCCTGTGTCTTTTACACTTACAATATCTCATTTGCAAAAATGTATTAACTGTGTGTCTCTGCTTGAGCTCTGGAGAGCTATAACTGTGGCTAATTCATTCTTGCATGCCCAAAGCCTGGCATGTAGTAAACATACCATAAAAATAGAGAGAATATATTAAGCCACACTCCCCTGTCCAATTAATAGTCACTAGACGGTTGTTGTGTTACAGCAGTGGGAGAGATATTTTGAAACATTTGGTGTTTAATCCTAATTAGGGACCCTAAAGTCTTCTGTCCTCCCTGAGTTATTAGTGTGAAAGAGTTTCCTAATACAAATGCCGGAAGTATAAACACCAGATATCTTTTTACTATCAACCGATTAGGGACACAAATGGAAAATTAGCAATCCTCATGGCCTGAGATGAAAAATGCAACCTAGATTTCTTCCAATCAAAGCTACATCTCCAGCCATTCCCTCCCCTCTCCTGAAAACTTTGTTGTTTGCATTTTACCTGGATTAACCAGACCAATCTGTACTCTGAATTGAGGAAAACGTAAACATTTCCTAGCTTAAAAAATAAAGAGTATAGGAAGTGAAATTATCAGCTCTCACTTGGTTATTTACTATGTGCAGGCAGTATATAGGACTTGCTCTAACTTTTTCTTTAATTTTCTCAAACATCCTGGAAGGAAAAGAGTCTTCTCTGTCTCTCATGTAGGGGAAAGCTAGGCTTCAACATGGTCTTGTAATCTGCTACACGGAGCTGGGAATCCCAGCCCCAATTCACCCAGACACCTTCTTCATGTCAAGGTGGCAGTCTCACCAACCCCCCAACTCAGTCCAAAGGAGGTGGAGAAGGTTGTCCTCTCCTACTGGGGCTGAGTGTTCAGTCATCACCCCACGAGTCAGGCAGTGAAGTGAAAAAATATCTCCTATTCCTGACCCTGTCGTCTGTCTCTCAGGTGAGAGCCAAACTCTCAGGTTGCCAGGCCAATGTCAAATAACCCTGCACCACACACACAGGGTATCAGTGCAGAGGGTTCTGACGGAATTCACACATCCCAGGGGCCAGGCTGATGCTGGGACTCAATCTCTTTGTATTTCATCTCTGCTGCATGATGAATACAGAAAAAGAAGAAAGAAGAGGTCTCCAGAAATGGAGTTTGGCTTGCTCACTGAGAATGTACCTTGTTCCCATTCAGAAGCCCATGGCCTACCTCTGTAAACTCACAGCAGAAGCTAAGATGTCTGTGGAGTGGCAGGGTTGGCTTCATCGAGACCCTTATGTTCATTTGTCTTTTAGGTTTCCCAAAAGACTGAGAGGTAGCCAGGTACTGTAAGAAAAATGTGAAGTCAGGCAGATGACACCAAATCCCATCTTACCACTTGGCACTCATGTAGCCAGAAACAAGTCTTTGAACTTTGGTGAGCTTTAGTTTCTCCATCTGTAAACTGAAATGACAGGATTATCATAAAGATTACAGATGAGAATTATGAAATAAACAATGCACAGTAGCTGCTTTGCAAATGTTAATCGCCCTCTCTTCCCTTCCTAATGGTTGGGCATAATGCCTTTTATTAAAAAATAAGATTGACTATAATTTTCATTGGTTTGGAAATTAAGTACATTACTGATTAACACTATTTCTATTTCATCTATCCTCTCAGTACTATAACTGTGCCGAACGCCATGTCATACATTTTACAGAAAGTTGCTTTTCTTCCTTTTTCTTTTCTACTAAGGATGTCCAGATGGGCCCCAGATACCTTCTCATAACCCGGATGGCCAACTCCAAGGGTTAAAATAAGGCCTGCTTCACATCCAGATGATCTATTCATAACAAAAGCTGCCTCCTAGCCATTGCCCACAGCTGAATCCTGTTACTCTGAAGCCATCATTTCATTTGTTTCTGATTGCTCTACAGTGTTTGCATACCTTACATGTTAGCGTGATCTTTTGTAGAGCACAAGCAGACGGTTAGCCCTCCCAGGTCAACTTTCTCTCTGAGCACTTTCTTCTTTTGAGTTCCTTGATGCTGCATTACAAACCATTTCTCTTATATAAGAACTCATTAAAATAGGGAAAGAACTTTTAAATATTTTTAAACCTAAGATTCACTTAACATTCTCATAGTACTGCTATATAATATGGAGAAGTGGAAAAAGATAGCAAAGGAATGTGTGTGGGGGGGTTCTTTATTTCTCTGATGGAGGGAAATCCCTTCACCTTCACTGAGTTTATCAAGGAACATATTCTATTTAGGGACCAGAAGGAGCTGGGCTGGCTCCAGACCAAATCCGGAAAAGGGTGCTATCTGCCTGTTGTGTCCCTGCTTCTCCTTTGTACTACATTTTTTTTCTTCAGGAAAGTATCTCAGGAAAGCACAGACTCTTAGATTTAGGTCTAAATCCTAGTTCTGCTGAATTGTAAATCCAGGAAGGAACTTAAGTTCATTCTTCTGAGTCTCATTTTCATTTTATGTCAAAATTGGGTATGACTCAGTCTTGCCCAGCATCCTAGTGGAAGGATGTATGTGAGGGTGACTCACCCACCGACTCACCTCAAGATGGTAGTGGGACTTCCAGGGACCTCAGTGGCTCCTGGGCACATGGGCCTGTGGAGGATTCAGAGGCCTCATCCAGATCTGGCAGGAAGGGAAATTAGGACAAGTTATGTCAACCATGGAGAAACTGGCACATGGATGACTTATGTGCTGTCTCTGGTGACATATTAGTCGCTAAAGAATGCTTGGTTTCATACTCTGTTTTTGCTGGGCCTCCTCTCTTCTATTAACTCCTCCAACCCAATCATCACTAATTTTTTAATGCTCTCATCAATCTTTTTAATAGATAAGGTGTCCACATTAAACTCCTTCCCACTAGTCACCTCAGCAGATATTTGGTAAACCTTTCACAGTTCCTAATACTTTTGTAGTCATGTAGGGAAGCTACCCATGTGCCTGTGGGTAATTTTAATTTTCTTTGCCTAGACTTCTTGGCCTTCTCATCTTGTATTAGACCAAAAATGGGGGAAGAGTTCTGCAGGTCAAGATTCTTCAAGTCTAGACCTGCATGGATATGTCCTGAATTCCTCTGACCCCAAACTGGAAAACAAGAGTGGGTTCTTTTGGAGAATGCTTCCAAAACACTGTGCATGGAATTTCTGACTTTTCTTAAAATCAGCCAGATTATAAATCAGCCAGAGCTCTCTTGATGCCTTCACACAATATGTTGTTAATAGGGTAAAACCTTCAAGTGTATTTATTCCTTGCAACAAGTCTCACAACTAGAAAGTAACCCATCTGAGTGGTTGTGTTTATTGTGCCTTCTCTGGACCCAGCGCAACTTCTGTACCCTGCTTTAAAAATTGTAGTCTAGATAGTATCAGGTCTTTTAAAAATTAAACTCCTAGGGCCAGGGATTTACTCAGTGGCGCCGTGCCTGCCTCACAAGTGCAAGGTCCTGAGTTCGATCCCTGTTTCCCCCCAAAAATAAATAAAATTAAACTCCTATGTGTGAGCCTCAATCCATAAATAGGAAACATACTTTGGCTAGTATGGAGGTGATGATATTAACACAATTCCCTGGTCACTGAATGTACCCGGCACTTTACCAAGACTGTGCCACATTTTCTCTATGGGAATCTGTAAGAGAGGTCGCAGTCACCCCATATTCCAGATGGAGACCCTAAAGCCAAGGTCACACAGCAAGTTAAGACAGATCGTTCAGCATTAAGCTAGAAGATCCAAGATTTCTGAGGCCAGATACAGGTATTAGAGAAAATGGTCTTATCAAGGGAAACTCAGAAACTAACAAAGAGCAGGACAGGAGAAGAAAGTGCCACAAGTTAGCAGTAGGAACGCGGCAGAACTGTGTGTTCAGACCAGGACCATGCAGCAAGGGAAAGGCTGAGCCATCTCCAGCCATCTATACCACTGACTAGCCTTGGCTGGGAGGCTTCCCCAGGCGTCCTCTGCACTGAACCCTACAACAAAAAAAGCGCATTGGTTTGGCCGTATTTGAGAAGCCCTTAATAATTAGTTCTATGCTATGTATACCTCCTGGGGAATTTAACTGAAGTAGAAGATTTTGTTCTAATGCTGAGGGTCAGACTTGCAGAGTGACTTTGGAGCAACAGAGTCAAGACTCCCTGTGATGCGTCCTGTGTGGACAGAGCACCCTACCTCCTTAGCTCCCTCACCGTCCCGTCCCACCCCACCTGCCCTCCTCCTCCACAGTGTCCACAGAGAGACCAGTAATTGTTTACATACCACAGGTGGTTTGAGTTGTGGAAAGCACACACAATATGATTTTATGTCCTCAGTGTCACTCAGCTCGACCTCTCAAAGCCGAAAGCCAGTCTGAACTCACTGAAGCCTTTCAGGCATTTGTACACAGGAGGCCAAATGTGGCCTCTTGTCTGTAGGTAAGAGAAGGTCTGGGAAACTTTTGGAAGGCCCCCCAGTTCTGTTGGTTATTCAGTGTCTCTTGCAAAGCAAGTTTGGGTGTGTTAAGTATAAGTAAATTAGAAACATACGGATTACATTTCTATTGTGATCACATATGGGTTTAAGAATGATAAAGAGTGAAAAATTCAGGGTTTAAAGGGTCCAAAATACTTTACAAATAGTCTAGGGCATTGCAGGCAACATTTGGCTACCTCCTTCCATCCCAAATTCAGGGATTGTTTGGTTGGGTGACAGACCTGTTCAGTGCCCTCACTGCCTCTTCAAACCACTAAGCTCCAGAAGATATCTGTGGACAGGTTTCATATGTGATTGTTTTGCTCAGACTGAAAAAAAGATTGAATTGCTAAGAAGGGGCTGCTCTTTATTGGAGGATTCTTATCCTTTTGGAAGACAAAAAAAATTGGCAAGCTTGAGCTTTAATGTCCCCTACAGGTTATTGTCTATGGATTTACTACTTTTTCCTGGATATGGAGCACAGGGCCTCGAGTACGCTAAGCACATGCCTGACCCCTGAGCTGTATCCCCAGCCCTTAGACATGTTTTATCTCCTATCATTACTCTTAATGTTGGTGACATTGCCGTCTTAATGAATATAGGTGTGTCTTACTATACTATATGTTAAGTACATATTTACATAAGCATTTATAAATACGTACATTCAGACACATAGTGTGTTATTACAAACTACAATGTAGGAAGTATGTAAAGTTAAGGGAAGACGCAGGCAGAACTACCTCACCTGGCATTGTGGTACAAGTCAGAGTTTTAAAAAGGCATCTCCAAGAAAATAATATTGAGCTAACTCTTAAAAAGACATGGCCAAGTTAGCCAAGGAAAGGTGAGACGGAGTACCTACCAGTTAGAGAGAGATTATGAGGACTCAGAGATGAGGCAGAAAATGGTACACTTGGGGAATTCCAAGTTGATCAGTAAGGCAGGGGCCCAGCTATGATGTGCTTGGTGCAGTGAAAAGTTATGGGGCCAGGGATTGGAGAAATGATAACATATATGATTAGGGCAGGTAAATAAGTAGCAGACAGATCAGAGAGGGTCTCATTTGTCATGGGAACTTCTGAAGGAGTCCTGAGCAGGGATTGAGAGCCATGGGGTAGAAGACAGTATTTGAGATAGAGAAACAAGTTCAATCTAGTTTAATCACTGATGCAGTAATCCAGGCAGGGAACTGGACTAACACAGTGGAAATAAGGAGAAACAAAAAGAGGGGACAGAATACAGTGACCTAGAGAAACTCCATGAAAAAGTTGAACAAATGAAGAATGGCACCCTGAGACAGGGTCTCAGAACAAGAGCAGCCCTTGCGAAGAAGGGTGCAAATTATATATTGGACGTATTGACTGGATACCAGCTAAGTACCCAGTGCAGGGCTCAGAAGGAAGGACAGAATTTGGGATAAAAATGGGGCACTCAATAGCTTAACAAGTGTCTTTCCACAAGTGGAGTGGATGAGCTGGCCCCAGGAGATGTAGGGAGTGAAGGAACACAGGAAAGGGCCTAGGAAAGGAGGAAGAGCCGCCCACTAGAGACACAGAGCTTATGCTTGAGCCCAGGCTTTTGAACTCAAACTTCCACTATCCCAGAAAGGAGTAGAAGAAATCTACTTATCTAGGGTCTTTATCTCCATTGTACCAGTCAAGATGTAGCCATATCTGGTTGATGAGATTATCCTCATTTGCAGATGAAGTAACTGAGTCTCAGAAAGACTCAAGCTCATATGGCCAGTAAATGACCTAATTATAATTACCTAGGGTTGACTGACTGCAAAGTCTGTGCTCATGTCACTTCATCATGTTCACTGTCTTGAAGATAAGACGTGGCTTTATCTTCCCTGTTCACAGAAGAGGCAGACATGTTAATAGCTCATTGCAATTGAATCTGAAAAGGGCAAAACTAGAGGTGAATGTTAAGAGACCACATTCATAAGCAGATTTCTCTGTGCTCTGTTTTGTACTGGGCAGTGATCTGGGAGTTGGCAGGAATGTGTATAAATGGTTTTTCTCTAGTAAGATGATAGTACAATCCATTTGGAAGGAGAGACGAGCCACCACGGAAATACCCAGACCCACACATGCCTGCGGCTAGCCTCTAAAAATCCTGACCTGGCTGGAGACATTCAAAACAAAACCTCCTGTTCTCTCCCAGGACAATTGGCGCCTGGATCCTGCCTCTTGCCCCTGCCAGAGGCTTAGGCCAGGCCAGCCTCAGAATGACAGGGGGAGGCAGAACAGATGGAACTGGAACAGCTCCCCGCACTGCACCATTTATTTTTCCAGAAAGAGGTGTGAGCAGGGATCTGAGCTTTGTCATGCAGGGAAACTCAGTGGATGGGAGCAGAGCCTGAGATGGAACTTAGTCAGTGGCAGCTACTCATGGAACCAGCGTGGGCACAGACATGAAGAAAATTAGGAGCCCATGGAAAGGACCTTCTAATCCCAATACACCATTTCTGATCGTGGGCAGTTTGCTTATCCTCTTTGTACTTGTGTTTCCTACTGTACTCAGGCTGAATACGTTAGACTTGCCATACGGTCAACAAACTCTGAAGTCTGAATGCATGTGTGTGCTCACAAGTCAGGTGATACTGAGTGAGCCCCCAGCCCATCCTGAACTCCAACTCTCACTAGACTGTAAGCCTTAGAAGGACAGGGTCTCTTGTCACCATACAGCTCTGAAGCCCACCTCCCGTATCTTCTCAGTAGTTTGCTGAATATTTATTCATCTGATATAAGATGTTGAGAGTAGCCATTACACATAACCCAGGAAGTTGCCACTTAAAAAAATCCCTCAATAACCTTGGCCACATGATAGAACAAGCGGGTACTTGTAGAAGCCCCCAGAGGCAGCCTAAGAGTCACACAAAACCCTAGGCACAGTCTTTGTTGAAATAGCTTGCTGGAGAATTCTAACTGACTAGGTGAGATGGAATAACTCAACTTCTTGAACTCTTAGAAAATCTTAAAGACAAGAGATATTAAGCACCTTTAGGGCAGTCTACTTATGTTGTAGATGAGAGGAATGAGGGCTACAAAGAGAAATTACTTGGATCCTGAAATTACTCCTTTTCTATTTATTGATTATTTGACTCCCTACAGCTTAGATATTCTCATTTGTGAACTTAAGTATGATAATAGAATCTCTTTCATTGGGTGGTCATGAGTAGTAAATGTGATAACGTATGTAAAGAGCCTTGAAGAATTTGATAAATGCATAATCACTTTGAGAAATTACTACTATGTTCTTATTATTTGTTATTTATTTTATTATTATTATCTAACATAGAAGGTCATTTCACTGAGGCTTCTCCCAAGCACACTTTTTAAAAGTGTGAATTTTTAACAACCACTAGGATCTGTGGATACAGAACTATACCTATTCTTTAAACCATATGAACTTGCCTTTAAAGCTGAATGCAAAACTTTGAGCCTTTACTAACTCACTGCTCTGTGATACTGAGTCCTTTCTCCCTGCAATACCTTCCTCTCCCCCAAGCCACCATGTCTCCTCAGTTAGAGCCCTGTGTCTCTGTGAGCACCTCTGATAGGTGCTTACTCTTCTCCCGGCCACTTAGTGGTGCTTGCCTTTGGCTTCTACCAGATTTCTCTCCAACCTTATTGTAATGCTTGCCATTTTTGTTTGCAATTTTGGGGCCATGTATCATCATTGTTGTCATCGTCATCCCTATTATTATTCTGCATAATTACTTTTACAACATTGTTCTTGATCTCAGTTCCTGGCATACAGTCTAACCATGCCAAATGTCTAAGTACAATTTAAGCAATACAAAAATGAATACCCATGTACCCACTACCCATCCTATGGAAGAGGATATTGCTAGTACCTTTTCACTATGCTATTTATTTCCAAAATTGTTTTTGTTAATATAGGACCTTGCAATCCCATATGGATTTTAGAATCAGCTGGTGAGTTTCTACAAAGAATCTATGTGGTATTCTAATGGAGATTTCAATGAATCTGTAGATAATTTGGTGAACCATTGACATCTTAAAAATACTATCTTCTGATTCATAAATGTTTTATTCAGCTTCCCAATTGCTAAGACACAATTCCTGACATCCACAGTATAAAAGAGAAGAGGATTAATTTGACTCATGGCTTCAGAGAATTCAGTACATGGTTGGCTGACTCCAAGTCAGGAACGTCATATTGGAAGGATGCTTAGTTCATGTTGGCCCAAAAACAGAGCAGGGGAAGAACACCAGAGAGGAAGAAGCAAGGAACAGACATAGACCCCAAGGCCATGCCTCCATGACCCACACAAATACACCCAGCGCTATGCTTTTTCAATCCCCTGGGCAGATCCCTAAGCCGGTCAAGTTAACAGTCCACTTTAACCATCACACTGAACATGGATTTTTTTCTATATTTATTTAGATTTTAATTTTCTCTAAAACATTTTATAGTTTTCACAGTATAAGTTTTTCGTTTCTTTTGTTAAATTCATTCCTATATACCTTCTTTTTGATACTATTATAAGTGGAATTGCTTTCCTAATTTCATTTTCAAATTGTATTTTGCCAGTATGTGGAAATAAAATTGACTTTTATTAAAAAATTAACTGATTTCTTATTTAATTGTGCTTACTGTCCTAGCTCTCTGAGGTAATTTTGATTCTTGATTGGAACATGTCACATAATAATCAATCCTTCCAAGTTTTAATATCTGAAAATACGATACCCTTTACTTCTAAATTATAATTGGGGATGGTGACTAAAATGAGACCAAGGGCAAATATGTGACCTCCATCCTGGCTCCAGTTACTTTGAGCTCTGGATGCTCAGTCACTTGAGTGTTCCATCCTGCAGGTCTCAATTTCAGGAGAGCAAACGTTTATTTGGTATTTGACATAGAATAAACTGTCTCATTGTGGTGCAGTCAGCTCTCTCCTTTTGGATCATAGAGCAGCCTCCCGGCCAAGATAGCCATCAGCCTAGGAGGAGCTTTCACAAAAATATTTTCAAATATTTAGGTTTACTGGAAAGGATTAAAGAATACATAAATACACAAATGTGCATTCTCTAACTCCCTTCTTCCTCAAAACAAACTGTTACTCGTTTCCTTTAAAACAAGAAAGATTGGACGTTCTCTTTGTTTCCTTACTTTACTTGGAATTTCTGATGGAAAGCATGTGCCATGCCAGATGAATGAGCACAGAAGTGCATCAGCTCAAAATGGTCTGTGGACAGAGCCAAGTGAGAGCCCTGTGCTCTAGTGAAGGCTTGCTGAGGTGACAAGACATACTTCCTGTGGGCCTGGGTGGGAGCTAGGCAGATATGGGTCCTTCCTAAGGAATCTCTGAGGAACAGAAAGCCTATGGGTGGGGCTGAGGACAGCATCTGCCTCAGCTCCAATCCCTCGGCCATTTAGTAGCTGTGTGACCATGAACAATTTAGACTACCTCTCCAAGACTACTCTGTCAAGTGGGCCTGAGAGTTCTTGAAGAGAGGAAGTGCAGTGCACACAAAGATGATTTGGCCTTGGTGGGTGTCTTTCTCCCTGTCCAAATCCTGAGTTATAAATACAATTACAAATATGGGCTGCTTTATTCACCCCAAAGCTCTACAGTGCAGGTTAGATCAGGAATTTCTACTGTTGGCATTGGCAAAATTTTCACTGGCAAAGGCAGGTTGACAAAAACAAGGGCCAGTGAGTGTGTACTCCTTGTGGCTGGCTCGCTTGCTGTCTCTCACACACACAAACACACACAAATACACTCACCAAGATGAGTAAATTCTATGTATATTTTATATCATAATTCACATAGCACTTCTGTGAAGCTTTCCCTGCCACCTAGGCTAGATTAGGTACCTCAATTTTGTGCTCTCATAATACCTTTCGTTTCCGTTCATTCATTTAGGGTTTGTAAATACATGGCTGTGACAGGTTTCAGTTAATGGTTGTTTTATAGTTACTAGCTGTCATGGCTTGGTTGGGGCTCACCAGTTTTCAAGATACAAGACTTTCAGTGCTGGAACTGGCACAGTACTGGCAAACTTGAATGGCCACCTTACCTTCCTCCCTCTGAGGATGGCACACTATGGGACAGAAAGGGCTGTACTGCCTTCCCATGTATCTCCAGTGCTTGACAGGCATTGGATCATGATAGGATCTCAGGGAACATCTGCTGGTCCAGTAAAGGAAAGGATGAATATGCTGAACTACTTTGCTTTTAGAGGCCTATTTCTCTGAGATTGTTCTTCTTATTGTATATGTTAAATGCCCATCCCTCCCCCCTTTTTAATAAATTGCACTTATTTGACAAAATTAAAACTTGACATTTTTATATTTTTTCCTTGCCTTTGCAAACTCCCTTCCCATTTGGAGGTTGGAAATTCTACAGAATTAAGGAACCACTAGTTTAGTGGGAAAAAACAAACTAGAATGAGCTGGCATAAAAGCAATTAAAGAAGGTCTATCTTCATTCTAGACCATAAAATTCGTGAGAGCAAAAACATGGATATTCAGTTCTTCCCTATTAGTAATAAGTAATAAGCATAGTAATAATTTATTGTAAGACCTGAATAAATATTTGTTGTATAAGTAAATGAATAGATTCTCTGCTTAACCTCAAGACCTGGTAGAGTAGACCCTGTGTGTCTGACTCTCATAACCTCCCTACCCTCCAGGTAAAGCTTTCCACACTCACAAATCTGACTTTAGCAGCCCTTCCTGCTGTGGGGAGGATAAGCAGGTACCACTGAGGATGAAGGAATGCATGGCTCACCACTATCTGTCCTGGCTCATCTCCTTACATACTTTCTTCACCTTCAAAGGGCACTGTGGTCTGCTGCAATGACACTGCAGTGCCTCAGATGCTGAGACCACCTTTTCTCCCAGGAGGCTTGGTTTGGGAATGCCTGCTCTGCTTCTTCTAGCTTACTCCCAAAACTAACCCTTTGTCCCTTTCTCTAAGAAGCCACCTCTGTACCATTCTCTTGTCAAATGTAAAATCAAAACAAACTACGGAAAGGTTTATTGTCATACAAAAAGTACAGATTGTGATCAGCAAGACTTCAACCCAAGTGGTGGGAGGCTGAGGCTTAGCAGTTGAGTTACCTCCCAGTTTATAAAGCATAAGAGAGAAAGCATTCTGGCCTTGTTCCTGACTTCCTCATTGGCTGTTAATGGGGTTCTTTGCTGTGTGGTGGGGTGGGGCGGAACTGAGTAGACTCATTGCCTATAGCTACTGGTTTAATTTCACTGAGTCATGCTGACAAGGATGCAAAGCTTCATTTTAATTTCATTAAATCATTCTGACAAAAACATAAAACTTATATTTTGTACTTGTTTATTGTGGAAGCTAGAATTTCAGGAAAGTTAGGATGACTTAAGATTTGGCTACTTGGTTATGGGTAGCTGGGTCTTGGGTAGTTATCTAAACCGAGGCCTTTGTACTTTTCTTTAACACGCTTCTCAGCCCCAAGATCCCTCTTAAAAGTCTGTGTTTTGTCTTTATCATCCCATGGATCAAATCATAGTCTGTATATGTTAACTGTATAGTTCTTTCGTGGATCCGAGCTTCTTTTTTTCATGAAAGGAAAATTCTGTCTGATTCATTTCTGTGTTTCCATCCACAGAGTATGCTACTAACTGTCTAGGAAATGATTTTAAGAAGAAAGAAATGTATCAGTTATCTATGCCACAGAAATGCTAGGTAAAAAACATGAAATCTTAGTAACACATAGCAGAGGACATGAATTTTTGCTCATAAATCTGTTGGTTGGCTGGGTGATCCTGAAACCCTGGGAATGTCAGTTGCTAGGCAACTAAGGGGACTTGCTGGTCTTGCCTGGGCTCTGTCCCATATTTGGCACATAGTCTTAGATCATGAGGCTGATCATGTCTTTTCATCCAGAGCAAAACTCATGGCCGTGGCAGAGGGGCAAGACAAGGAATAGAAGCAAAAAGCCTTCTTGGGCCTAGGCCTAGAACACTGGACAGAGTCACTCCTTGATAGACCCATCTCTTAATGAGAGAGCTGCAGGTCTCCTTGTGAAGCATGTGAATATTGGACGGATAGAGAATGGAGACCAATGTTGCAATCTCTGCCACAGAGAATGGGGCAGCAAGGAAATGCTTCACCAGTTTCTTTCCATAATGATCGTGTTTTCTACCTTGACATCTAAATGGTTTCATCAGAAAGGTTTCCAAAAATGAAGCCATGACCTTCTCTGAGAGAGAGTGACTTACCCACCACTGCATGAATTAACAAGAAGCTGAGTTCCCTGGTCAGAAAAACATCAGGTGGAAGAAGGGTAAAGCTTCCTCGAGCCCTGAGGGTCAATGTTTTCACACACTTTACTTCTTTCTTTTTAGATCAGCAAAGACCCGATTTTTGTACCAGGTGTGTGGGGGCCTTATTTCTCAGCTATGGTCCCTGGGTTCTGGCTGAATGAAGGTGGTCAGAGTGTTACTGGAAAACTGGTAAGTTGACACTGTATAGGGTGGATCCTGAATATTCTTACGTGTTGACTAGCCCATTATGTCACATCATACTGTGCCCAAGATCTAGAAGATCTGCAGACTCCTAAGTGAGAATTTATATCCCCTCAGGGCACAGCCTGACATAGTACAGATGCGCGTGTGTGTACGTGTGTGTGTGTGAGTGTGTTTGCTAAAGGAACAGATATTGCTCCAGGCAGTGGTGGTTGTCCCTCCTCACCTGATCTTTCTGCACACCAGTCTATTTTTCTTAGGGAAGTAATAATGATATTCTACTTTATAAAATAATAATGTTACTTCCCGACTCAAATCTTTCACTGGTTCCTGATAGTCTGTAAGACATAGTTTCTGGCATTTCACCCTCATGAATGACTTCACTTATCCTTTACAACACAATTCCAGCTCTTACCACTTTGATTCTCATTGGCTTCCTAATCTGCTTTTCTAGAATACCGTAAGCTCCTGAAAGACAAGGGTCTTATCATACTTCTCTTTGTATCCAGCTTAGTGCCTGGCCTCCAGAATGTACTTAATAGAAATTTGCTGACTTATTGTAATTGTCTAATAGGGGAGACAGATGATCCATGAGAGTGAGATGAATACTGTAAATAGATACAAGGCTAGGTTAGGAAACTCTTAATGAGAGAGAAGACATTTGTGCTGAGCCATAAAAGATAAACAGGGGAACCAGGCAAAGGTGTGAACAGGCTCCTAGGCAGGGGAACACAAATAAGAACACACAAAAGTGAAAAATAACAAGGCATATTTGAAGGAAAGTGCAAATAGTCCAAAATTTCAATTGTAGCATGTATAGTAAGAGAGCAGGGGTATGACTGAACACAGGCATGTCTTATGACAGACAGAGGGCAAAATCTTAGGGAATCTAAAAGCTAGCATAAAAATTGACACCCTCTAAGTCAGGAGCAAAGCAGACTTTCCAGTTAAATCCAAAGATGCCAAGCAAAGAGACAGAAGCAATGCCTGTAATCCTAGCACTCAGGATGCTGAGGCAGCAGGATTATGAGTTCAAGGCCACCCTGGGCAGCATAGTGAGAACATGTCTCAGAATAAAACAAAGGAAAGACAGAGTAAGAATAACAATGATAATAATAACAACAGCTACAGTTATATTGAGTACTTTTTATGTGAGAGTGATTTATGTTCAAATTCTTAATTATTAAATCTTGAATGTTGTTCATAATAATCACAATGCCTAATGTTATTTTCAAGGCTTGGTTTCTGGCCTCATTTCCAAGAACTTTTCATATTCGTACAGTATTAAATCACTTAATCCTTTCAAAACTCCTATAAGATAGAGTTATCTGTATTTTTTGTTTGTACATCTGTAATAGTATATACTAATTTTTCAGTTTTTATTTTGTTATCAGTACGTGTATGCAGTACATAATGATTACATTCGTTGTGGGGAGTTAATACATGTACATAAGACATCTTAATTCCTTTTTCGTCCCCTTCTCTTCCCCTGATTCCTCACTCCCTCCATCTCTTGGTCTGCTTCACTCCTAAAGATCTCTCTCTCTCTCTCTCTCTCTCCCTCCCTCTCTCTTTCCTGTTAGCTGTCTTTTACTTTGCTCTTTATTTATATTGTGATAATTAAGCCTGTGTGTCTGATTTTTTTTCACTTAATATTACGGTCTCAAAGCACATCCATTTTCCTGCAAATGCCACAGGTTATCTGTATTTTCCCAATAGGCATCTGAAGCTCAGGGTGCCCAGCATGGCCTGGATGGGTTCCTGAGCCACCATCAGCTCTTCACATGGCTCCATTGCCACTCAACTTTCCTTACCATGTGCTGGTTCTGTAAATTCTGGCCATGGACTTTAGGACACATGTCCTTCTCCAGGTCTCTGTTTTTTTGTACCAGGGATCGAACTCAGGTCCTTGCGCAGCAGGTGGCGAAACCACTGAGCTACATCTCCGGCCCTACTCCAGGTCTCTGAAGAGGAGGTACCTCTTTTTGGTGTTTGTACACACATCTTCTCTAGTAAGCCACACAGGAAGGCGGTTGCTCCAGCAGGACTGGGCTCCTCCTCAGAACACGTCATAAACACACCACCAATAGCAACGAAGGAGGCAAGAAAATGGAAGGAGAGAGGAAGAGGAAGTAAAAAAAAAAAAAAAAAAGGAAAAAGTAAGAAAAAAAGAAATGAAAAGAACTGAACTGTAGGTTTGAAGAAAAGGATTATTTTGTCTCATTTTTTTCTTTTAAATGCAGATCTCCCATTATAAGCAAGTCCTTCATTCCAAGTATGTGAATGGATTGGTTCTTCATCTGGTTGTCTTTAGGAATGAAAAGAAAAAAAAAGAAAGAAAAAGGACAGGATCTCTTCTGGCTCTGGGGCACTTGCAATTTCATTTGACTGAGAATTAGACTCATTTTTCACTCATTTCAGATCATTTCATTTTACTGATATTTCTTTCTTATTTGAAAGGTGCAGACTGCCTTCCTGTAGTGTGATTGATTTCATTCGTACCACCATGTACCCATTAAGGATTATCTTGTGCTTGCCAATTCTCCAGAATAATTGTCAAAAAATCATTGTGGTTTGCCAGATATTTTTAGCCCTGTGCTAAAGCACAGCATCCAGAAGCTGAAGCTTGTTTCCAGCTACACCTTGACCATGCTCCCTCTAACTGGTCCTTTGTCTTAACTGAAGTCATTTTTATTGGGCAAGAGTTTGCGTAAGGGAGGCTAACACAAGCTCTAAGTCAACCCTGAGAGGGCATTAGCTTTTTGGAACAATTGGTCTTATATAAAGGGTCACCTTAAAATTATTTGAATCCTGAATTTGCACTTAGGATCATGAGTCACAGGGTCAAAATGCAAGTTGCTGTGTGCTCTTGCAATGTTAGGATTTGTGCATTGTGAGTGCCTATCTGCCTCTCCCTCTTGTCCAGTTTGGGCTGGCCTCAGGAAATCAGCTATGAAAGGCAGCCTGGCATAGTGGGTTATGAACAGCTTGTGGTGTCCACAGTGCTATGCAGGTTATGGAGATGGTGATTCCATCTACTCATTTGTTTGCTCATTCTGTGGATTATAGGGCATTTCCTGATCGATTACAATGGGTCAGGCAAAAATTAAGTCATTCCAGTAGTTCACCATCAAATAAGAAAGTTAAATACAGAATGAATCATTATAATTTATTATAGCACATAAAAATAAGTTGTACTATCCCTGGACCCTACTGGAAAGGTGGGAGCTAATGTTAAGTACTTGTTATGTGGCAAGTACTGTTAGCCCCATTAAGATTTTTTTATTTAATGAGATCATCACAACATGTACTTACATTCACTATTATTATATTAGTTTTACTAGGGAAGAGATAGATAATCTGATAACGGTGAAGTAACTTTATCAAGAACTTCCAGATAATTACAAGTGAGAGAACTGCAGTTCCAACCCAGCTGCCACCAGAGGCCCCAGGTCGGTCCAGAACCAGAATGAGTGACATTTTTGAGTTTTACATACAATTATCTCACAGATTTGTGAAGCAACTATTGTCAGTCAGTTTGACATTCTTGTCAAGTGTCTTGAAGCACGTACAGCTGGCAGGTTTTGTAGGGCCATGAGATGTGTGTGTGTATATCAGTATAGATGAGATCTACTGTAGACTTGTGTGTGTCCCCAGCAGACTTCACAGATACACAGACCAACACTGCAGAAATACATCTCCCAGTTCCCTCCTCCTGCCCTGTCTTTCCCTGTATTTTTTTGTATACCCACCTGGATTTCTACACAGCTTGATGGGCTTCTTGCCTCTCAGCTTTCCCCCACTAATCCAGTTCTTGCTTTTCAGCTAAAATAGTCTAAGACACAGATGTAGTCCTTTCACTACTGCTGGGTTTTTAGTTGTCTGTAGAATTATGTCTAAACTCTTTCAGAGTGAGTTTATTCACACAATTTATTGAGCATTTCCTGTGTTCACAGGTATTGTTCAGGGTGGAAAAATAGAGAATGAAACAGACTCTCTGTTCCTCCCATTTCCCCCCAAAATGTACCCTTCCAGGCTTACACTGTACAGGAGGAGACAAGTAATACAAGTAAATAAAAAACGTGTTTAATTTTATGGTACACTTAAGCCCAGGTGGGCAGTTTTATTTATTTATTTTTTACTTTTATTAGTGCATGTTTGCAGTACATAATGATTACATTCACTGTAGGGAATTGGTAAATGTACATGACACATTTCTTTTTCTTCTCTTCCCTCCATTCCTCCTTTTATTTTGCCAGCATCGGATTCATTAACTTATAAGACCTTATAAAGTTAATTGTCTTATATACAGATTTAAAAACCAGACTAGTAGGCCAAAAACATATAAAAATATATAAGACAATTATACTAAGTCAAGGCACACATTCAGATATACTGCACTTGGTTATAATACCATTTTTTCCTCTCTCTCTTTTCCTATTATCTGTCTTTTATTTTGTACCTTATTTAAATATTAATTTTTTATACAAGAAACACGAGATATTTAAGCTGTGTGTCTGAGTTACTTCACTCAACATTATAGTCTCAATACATCCATTTTGCTGTAAATAACTCAAGTTTATCTTTCTGGACAGCATAATGGCACTCCATTGTATATATAGTGCATTTTTTTATCCATACATTTGTCAGGATAAGACTCATTCAAGTGACATTTGAGGAAGGATCTAGTAAAAGAAGAGATTTAGTCATTTGATAGCCCTGGAGAAGAATATGCCAGGCCAAGGGAACAACCAATGCGAAGGTTCTCAGGGGTTGTCTACTTGCAGTGTCATAGAAATAGAAATAGCAAGCAAGCCTCATGGGTGGGGCAGAGTGAACCAGCAGCCCTAGGGAATTAGTTCAGGGAGGTAAGGGGACAACCTCATTGGCCACTGTAGGAGTTTTGGCTTTTATGCTGAGTGCAATGGGAAGCCACTGAAGAACAGTGAGCAGAGTAGTGCTGTGACATGACTTGGGTTTTAGGGGATCATTGTGACTGCTGTGTTCAGAATCAACATGGGAATAGAAGCACAAGAGTCATAAAGAAGTTGTTGCAATCTGCCAGCTGACATCAGGATGCATGCAGCGAAGTTGAAAAGGAATAGTAACATTTTGGATTTGTTTTTAAAGTAGAGCCAACAGAATTTCTTGATATGGATGTGAAGTGTGCAGGAAAACAGAGGTCAAGGTTTTTGATGTGAACATTGCTATCAGTAGAGAAAATGGATTAGATGTCAGGAGGTAGGGTGAATGAGTCAAGAATTACTCCCAGTTTTCTGACTATAGGAACTGATAACCTTCCCAAGTTAATCCTTCATTATTTGTCTTCATCTTGGTGAAGAGCACCATCATTTATATTTTTTATGAAAGCCAAAAAACAGGATGAAATTTTGACTCTTCCTTTCCACTCTTTCTCTACATCCAATCTATCAGTAAGTCCAATGGGTTGCTCCTCCAAAATATATCAGCAATTTGTTTATTTTATTTTATTTTTTTACTTCCAACTCAACACTGCTGGCCAGTCCACAATTGTCTCTATCATGGTTTGTATCACATGTGTCTCTTCTACACAGGACCTAGTTGAGTCTTACTTTTCTATCCATTCTTATAATTTCTGGTTTTCATTTGGAATGTTTAGATTCTTTACATTTAATGCAAAGATCTGTATGGTTGGATTTAGGTCTTCCATTTTGCTATTTGTTTTCTGTGGTTACTTCTGTTTTCTGTTTCTGTGTCTCTCCAACCTGCCTTATTCTGGATTAACTCATTATTTGTCAGTTTATGTAAAATATAAAAAGGCTTCACCTCTATAGTTGTTTGCCAGCTCCTCCCAGCTGTTCATGCTACAGTAGTCATATGTGTGACAACAACATGTACTATAAATCTGACTGTACAAAAATTGTTACCTTACTTGCTTTAAGCAGTGTCTTGGTCTACTCAGTCTGTTACAACAACATACCAAAGACTGAGTGGCTTAAAATTACTTTATTTCTAATCTGGAGGTGACAAGTACATAATCAGGTGCTAGCAAATGCACTTCTGGGGAATGCTCTTTTCCTGGCTTGTAGACAGACACCTCTCACTGTGCCCTCCCATGGTCGTGTGTGTGTGTGTGTGTGTGTGTGTGTGTGTGTGTGTAGAAAGAGAGAGCCCTTTTCTTTTCTTATAAGGACACCAGTTCCATTGAACTAACACCCCACTGTTGTGACCTTATTTAACCTAAATTATCTCTGTAAAGGTCCCAGTCACATTGGGGATTAGAAAGAAGTTCAGTGTTTGAATTTTGAGGAGACATGATTTATCCCATAACAAAGAGTCATACATATTTTCATAGAAATTCTAAGAACTCAAACTAGTCTTCTGTATTCACTTACTGAATGACTGTTTTCATTGCTTTATACTCTTTTCTTAAAATTTAAGTTTCCATCCGGTATTTTTCCTCTTTACTTCCTCTAGCATTTCTCATAGTGCTGGTCAACTGTAGCAAGATATTCTCTTTATTTCAATATATTGATTTTATATTTTATATTGAAAGACAG
Source organism: Heterocephalus glaber (assembly GCF_053883595.1). NCBI lineage: Eukaryota > Metazoa > Chordata > Mammalia > Rodentia > Bathyergidae > Heterocephalus > Heterocephalus glaber. Next base: position 9,512,743 of record NW_028258299.1, on the reverse strand, counting down.
TTTTAGTCAACATAGAATTCATGGTTGGCAGATTCTTTTTTTTTCTTCAGCATCTAAAGTGTCAGTATTTTGTATTTTGACACTATTATTTCTTATGTCAACCATTATTTTTATCATTCTTCTCTGTTTGTATAATGTGACATTTTCTCTGGATGCTTTCAAGAATTTCTTAAGCTTCAGTTTTTATTATGGTATGTTATTCTTTGGATTGATGCTTTTTAAATTTGCAATTGATACTTTTCACCAAATTTGAATGAATTTGGGGCATTTCAATACCTTTTCTATCCCATTTGCTCTCTTGCCAGTAGATTCTAATTTTACATAGTGGAGACCTTTGGCTATTGCCCCACTGGACCCTGAGAGACACAGGGTGGTTTTTTCCCCAGTGTACATTCTCATTCCTATGTTCATATTCATATTCTCTCCCCCCCACCCCGCCTCACTCGCTCCTGTTGTATTTTTAAGTTCGTGATGACTCTTGTGTCTATTGTCTTTTCAAACACCATTAGACCTGTCTGCTGTGTATTTATGTTAGATATAATTATCACACTAGCATTTTCATTTTTAGTACCTCATTCCTTGCTATTTCCAGTTTGTTAATCATAAGCATATTTTCTTTTCTATCCTCGAATGTGTTATTAAACTACCTGCTTTAAAATCTTTGACTTCTAACTCTCACATCTGGGTCATCTCAGGTTTTATGTCTATTAAATGGCTTTTCTCTGAAATGTGGAAAACATTTTCCTGTTTCTCAATACATCTAATAATTTGAGGTCATATTGTGGACATTGTGATTAATATATTCTAGAGACATTGGATTATTTTTATTCCTCTGAAAAGTATTGATTTTCTTGGTTTACCAAGTAATTTATTTGGCAGAATTCCAAGTTATATGTCTCCAGTGGTGAGCAGCTAGTGAGATCTCTGTTGAGGTTTTTAGCCTTTAGCTAGACTACTTGCATTGTTCCTGTTTGCCATGTAACTCAGAGGTCAGCAAAGACAAGGTAGCATTTGTGTGCACAGTGCTGGACCCCCTTTCTATGCTCTCTCTTTTCTGAAGTTCCTGCCCCTAGTCCAACTTACTTTCTAGGTACTATGGTTTCTTGAACTCTGATCTTACATTTCTTACCAGGAAGACTGCATATTTATGTCTGAGTATTATTATGCATGGCATTGATTAAGCCCTACCCTTAGGCAAAAATTTGTAGAATCAGCAAACACATGCAGCATTATTTTTTTTTTCCTTTCATGTAGTGAGTCTTCTCTGGTTTCCCCCTAATTTTGGCCACTTTCCAGTGTCTTCTGGAATTATTTGGTGTATTTTGATCAGCATTTGTAAAGGTCATCTATGGGAGAACTGGTATTATTGAACTGTTCAGCCATTATCAGAAATGGAGCTCCTGAATTTTTTAAAAAATAAATGAGATTTCTTTCTTCCCCTTATTGGAACACTTCTGTCTCACCATTATCCTTATAATAGAATCTAAAGCCTTTATGGTAGCCACTTTCTGCCCTCCACCCTCACTTTATGCAACTTTCTTCCTTACTTGTTCCTGCCTAGTTTCACTGGACTCCCATCAATTCCTAGGACCTGGAATGCTCTTTCCCTCTACAGAGCCTTCACATCTACTTTTCTCTTTATTTGGAAATTGTTGAAACTTTATTCTTTTTTATGTCTTAGCTTAGATTTAATCTTCAGAGAGCTCTTTCCTGACCCTTCCTTGCAAAATCAGTGTCCTTCCCACAGTAACTTTTCATTTCCTTCAAAGCACTAATCACTACCTCCCATTATATTTATTATGTAACTATACTTTTTACTATCTTTATCTTTTAATAGATATAATCTCAATGGAAACACAAACTAAGTTTTTGTAAATTACCAATGAATCCCCTGTGCTTACTTGCTTGTCTCAAACAGAATAGGTGTTCGATTTACACTTTTAAAGAATTTTACTTCAAGAGATGCAGATGAAAACAACACTGAGATTCTACCTCACCCCAGAAAGAATGGCTGCTATCAAGAAATCAACCAATAACAAATGCTGGCAGGGGTGTGGGGAGAAAGGAACCCTTCTTCATTGTTGGTGGGAGTGCAGACTGGTGCAACCACTGTGGAAATCAGTGTGAGGATACCTCAAAGAACTAGGATTAGAAGTCTCATTTTACCCAGCTATTCCTCTGCTGGCTGTCTTCCCAAAAGAATTAAAAGAATCATACATACCACAGTCATATATGCTCACCCATGTTTATAGCGGCACAGTTTGTAATAGTTAAAACTTAGAAACAGCCCAATTGCCCATCAACTGGAGACTGGGTAAAGAAGTGGTTTTTTAATAAAATGGAGTACTACTCAGCCATAAAGAATGAGAAACTAGAGACATTTATAGCTAAGTGGATGCACATTGACGCCATACTCTTTTTTTTTTAATTCTTAAATTCTGTCATTGGTACATTTTAGGTATACAGTACATTTACATTTATCTTTGGGTGCTTGTACCTGTACATGATGTATCTTGGTTCTTATTTTTTCCCCATTACCTGTGCACCCTTCACACAGTATGGCGCTTAAGTGAAATAAATAGGACACACGTGTAAATACTGAATAGTTTATCTAGTGTGAAAAACTAAAAGTGTAATTAAGGATCAAAATGTATAATTGATATTGTGCAATAGGAAGAAAAGCTCTAAAGGAGTATGGGAAGTGGGAGAGGTAGGGGAAAGGAAAGAAGGGAAAAGAAAAAATATGAGAAAAGGGAAAAAATGGAAACAAAGCCTTTGTAAATAGGGAAGGGTGGAAGGGGTAAAGGGAAGGCAGGGGAAGGGGAAAAAATAAGAACCAAGATTCGTCATGTAATGGTACAAGATGCCAATGATGAATGTAACTGTATTGTATACCTAAAATGTACCAATAAACAATGAAAAAGAAAAAGAATCTTACTAGTCTCAACTCTACTTAAATATTGGCACAGATATTTTCCTTTTTTAGGTAGAGCTTTGTTTTTTGTTTATCTTTTTATCCTTACTATTTAGAATGATGCATATTTTAAGGTAACTCTATATCACATTAGTTTCATAAATAAATGAACCAAGTTACAAAAGATGCACAAAGTTACCAACTTTGATGCTGAATGATACTGATTGTAGTATGTATTAAGTTAGAATCTATCCATTTACAAATGAAGTTTCTCTGAGTAAAGCTAATATGAAAATTATGATAAGCAAAACACAGCGTTTGTACTGTCTTTCAGGAGTATTTCTTGATCTTAGAGATTGTTCATTGTTGAAATCCACAATCTTTGACAAGCAACATAGAAAAAAAGTCTATGTTGTGCTTTCTTCTTTCTTTAAATTTTCATGAGATTTTCAAGGTAAAGATCAGGCAAATGTTTTTAGCTTCCACATGAGACTAGTAAGTAAAGAGTTTAAAGATAGCCTAGATTTGGAAAACAAGGTGATATTATAGGTTAATTTAAATGGTAACAAAGCAATTGCAAAAAATCATAAACATTTCTCTGAGCCTAAGGATTTCTCTACCAGCAAGGGAGAGTGAGCAGCAGCCTTAAGACTAGTAAATAAAACTGATTTTAATTGGAAAGAAAATCCATCATGCGATAAGATAGTTTTGTTTTAGCTAAGTGACCAGTGAATTTAAGTTTCTTAAAATAAATTCTAGGTTTGCATGTGTTGTTTTCTTTGCCTGTGAACTACTTGCCAACAGTACTGATATCTTAGGAAGGGTAGCTCTTTGTACTTTTACACACACTTGGCTCTTTGTCACCCTAATTTATTAAGTGCTTCAGAGAGAATCATATAAGACCCTGGCCGAGGTCACACCCTTAGCCAGGATTGAGCTCCAATCTCCTGATTCCTTGTCCTGTATTCTCTGTGCCATAGGCAAGGTCAAAACTCAGATGTCTAAAGGAGTCAGAAAGCAAGTGTAAGGAATACTTCTTAGTTCCACAGAAAGTTTCTCTTGCATCTCACAGCAATCTAGGACCTGATTCCTTGTTCCTTCCTTTGACAAAGAAATGGCACAGAGAAAGATTTCTATTACGAGTAAAACATCATAATGCTGATAACAAATTGATAAAACCTGGTGTCTGGCAGCGTGTGGTGAGGCTTTTCACAACTGGAGCACACAAGCCTTTGGGAGGGCTGGGTTGTCACTCAGCACTTGCCATGGCAGGGACGTATAGGCAGTGCAGCGTGTTATACTCTGCAGTTCTTAAAGAGAACAGAATCTTGACTTTAAGGATTTGAAATATTGGATCACTTGTTAAGCCTTATGCATTCCAAATAAAATATATCTGCAGGACAGGAGGCACCCTGCACTACCCAGTCATGATCTGTGCCTTGTTCTCTGATAACTGCCATTATCCCACATTCCCAATGCTAGTGTCACCTTCAGGGCCTAAAGCCTCACATGATCTACTATAAATTGACTTCCTCATCCTAGTCTAGATCTGAAAACCAACCAGCTCCAACTCAAGCTGTCCTCCTACCCCGGCAGCATTTAGCCTTGCCTCCTGTCAGCAGCTACATGTTCTCAGGATGAAATCTGAGAGGTTGTGGGAACAAGAAAATAGTCAGAGTTGGACTGGTTCTGTCTGCATTTCTGAGGCAACCTTTTGGCAAAGACAGTCATCATTGGGAATCTGGTTATTTCACTGGGAAACACCTTCTAAGTGGGCACCATGTTCTTCTATACTGTGCTAAGTGAGTTGCAGATTAGATCGTGAGTTCTGAGGACAACCCTAGCAATGGACAGACAGTTCCTGTTGTTGAAATGAGCTTTGACAAGTAACTCATTCTTTGTTAATGAGGGGACCCCTTTACCACCAGATGCTCTGGAAAACAAAAAGTGCAGCTAACCATTTGGGATCTTGTTCTCCCAAACACAAAGAGCCCAGAGTGTAAGGTAAGAGGTAGACCCTTGAATTACTGACAGTGAAAGAATTTGATGCTTATTACAGTAGGGTGAGGACAGGAAATATCTGTACCTTGGACTCCTACTGTCAGACTCAGACCCTTGCCTGGCTTTGCTGCTCACTGTGTCTGGTCTTTTCTCAGCCCTAACATACTGTGCCAGACTAATTTTCCTTCACTTTTCATCATTTTACTCTCCAAATTAAAATAATTTCCTGTGGCCTCCAATCCAAAAGTATAAACACTTACCTACTTTTAAGACCCACTGTCTGTCCCCACCTTCCTAATTCATCTACATTTCTGTGACTTTATTTATCCTCTGATTTAGCATACACTTACCCTGTGACCAGTGTATGTCCAACACAAATAGATAGCAATGAAATGTGTGGCAAGTAGCACAAAGAACTACGAGTGCTACGCGATGGCATGCCTGCACCGTGGCGCATTCATCCCACATTTATTCCAAATGTGAATTGGGCATCCATGATATGCCAGTCCCCTTCTCTTCACAACTACATTCATGTCTTTACAATGACCACCAGATAACTGATCCTTTACATATGCTACTGTGTTTTATATGTTTCTTACTTTTCACTATGTTCCCCGAGCCTATACACAGTACCCACACATTAGACGGTCCGTAAATACTAAATAACTGCATTCACACATGTACCACTCATGTCCTCCTTGAAGCCCACTTAAATCTCCCTTCTCTGAACTGCTAAAAATTAGCCAAAAGCAATGCCTTTAACTATCCATTAATTATCCCACTGGCTTCATCCCGATGCTGTTGTTAGATTGCAGACTCTGTGAGGCTCCAGAATATGCCTTGCCACAGTAACCCACAATCAAGCCTACACGAAATACATACTCAAACTTGCTTGATTTTTTTTTTAACTGAAAGGATCAGTGGAGTTCTGTAAATAATAAATGAAATAATGTGTATATAATACTTAACAGTGCTGGTGTAGCACATAGATATCATTATTTACACTACTGCTCCATCGTAGTAGACATGCTTTACTTCCTCACAAACCTGTTTTAAAAGGGGGCTGATGGGTAAGGAGGCTATGGAGGTTCAAAGCAATTTAGTGACTTTCTCAAAGTCATGCTGCTAGTGAGAATCAGAGCCAGACCCCAAATCTGGTCTCTGTGACTGCAGAATAATTTTTCTTGCTCTTTATCTCCATGCGGCCAACATAACCCATCTGCTCATAGTTTGAATGAAAATAAACCCCTCAGAATGGTTGTTTTAGAGTCCTAGAGACTCAAGTAAACATTCAGAAATACAGAGATTAGGTTTGGGGACTCCAGCACAGTGTTGGCCAAGTACCAGCCCGCAGAATAAGGCATGGAAAGCAGTGCTGTTCCTGATGCACAGTACATACTGTTTCATTTAGGGCCACCACAAAGACTAGGAGTTCAACCCTAGACATGGGACTCCAGACGAGAAGATGGTCTGTACATAGCACAGACGTTTCCATCCTTGGAGAGCTGTCCTACTTTCTCCTGTAACAACTTCTCAGTCTAGGGAGGTTCTTTTGACACATCTGGAGGAGCTCGGTTTTGTTTAACTGGGACTCCCTCATCATACCTTCCTCCCTCCCTGTCATAGCTACCCCCTTCATGAGCACAGTGCATAGTAATTCAAGGTTTGACATAACCTTAGGGTGACAGCCTGGATTAGGAGGGGTACTGATGTGATCCCGAAGCACACCATGTAACGTGAATTTCCCTTCCCTCCTCTCTCCTCATTGTCAGACCTGATCTTGCCTGCTTCTACCAGTTTAGCTCAAGAGTTGCTACTTTTCTTTCTAAACTTGTTTAAAGCATCCAGTTCTTTGTTTTATAAATCCAGGAGGCTGCCATTAGGCTTAGCAAAGCTAGATTTCTGATAGAACTGAGACTCTTGCAGAATAAGCACTTTAAATATGTTCCTGGATTCTCTGTGAAAGAAGAGAAAAAGAAAAAATGAATTATGTATCTTTTTCTCTTTAAATGTAGATTAGAAAAGCTGTAACACTGACCCCACTCTCTTGTCTTTTAGATAGACCACGTGGTACAGGGGCACGCTGCCTTCCCAGAGCTACAGGCCAAGGCCACCGCCAGGTAACTGCTCTGTCTTCTCTCTGACTCTCTTTCCATGATGATGTGGATGACATTCACTTGAGCAGCTGTGTGATTTTCAGGTCCTAGGCACAATGAAAATTCCTATCAGTCCTTGATTGTAAGATGGCCATCCAGATGGTCTGTAACATACATGCATTAATTTTCAGAATGACTCAAGAAAACTCAAAAGAGTCTAGAGATCCCCCAAGAATATCTGAGGCTATGGATGAGAACCTCTGATACAGAGGATTTGGGGGTTGAACCTCCTTGAGTTCACATGCCAGCTTTGCTGCTTCCCAGGTGTGTGACCCTGCAGTTTATTTAACTGCTTTAAGCCTATCTCTTTATCTGTACAACTGACAAAAACTGATATAGAGTACTTTCTATTAAGTAAGGCTTAGCTTAAAAGACTGCTTACATGTACTCATTTTCCTGTAAAAAGTAGATAGAAGAAACCATGTACTCATTTTCCTGTAAAAAGGAGATAGAAGAAAATATGTCTTTATAGCTGTACAAGAGAAACAAAAGATCAAATCAGAAGCTAATTGAGTTGGCTTATCTGTAGACGGGTTAGAATGGGAAGGAGAGACAAATTACCTGTGTCATCTGTACCCCTTCCTAGTGGTGTGGCCCTTGGAACTTCTTAGTGCCTTAATACCTCAATGTAAAGGAAATAATAAACCTTGTATGTTTACTGAGGGAATTGAATGAGTTAGAATAGTGGCTGGCATGTACCAGTAATTATCAAGCTGTAATGGGTGTTCACTGACAGTGATAGTGGTAGAAGTTATTGCTGGATCATTGTAGGTGCCTATACTAGAAATTTTCATTCCCCCCAAGAGGCACACACCCTCCTGGAGTGGAATGCATTGTGTGCTACACTAGAATACAGGCAGGGTCCAATACAAGTCTCTAAATACAATGCCATGAAAATGGAGGGGGTTTATGCCATGTCCTGCTATGTCCCCTCATTAACTGGCACTTTAGTTGTCTTAGTAATGGTATAACTTAGAACAAGAATTCCTAATTTCAAGTCATCAGTGAACCTTTGCAATTATGCATCTTTTTTAAAAAAATTACATACTTGTATTTGGATTTCTGTGAAAAGGGGCTATAACTTTTATCACATTCTTGAAGGGATCCTACACAGAAAAGAATGCTAGATTTGGAGTTCAGAGATCTGAATTCAACTAACAGCTGCAAAATATATCCTTGTGACATAGTATTGGAAAATCAGCCCAAGATGCCTGTGAAAGTGTATTTTTAATTTTGTGAAGTAATATATTTGACAAGGCCTTGCAAACTCAGTTTTGATAATGATGATGACAGCTAATTCTGTTCTACCAACTAATGATAATAAAGAAGGAGGAAGTTTGGTGGTAGCCATTCCAAGGTTAAGCAGATATCAGTCAACCATAATTTTCCTACCTTCTAATGAAAAGTAGGAGGAATACCAAGAACAATGAGTTGCTAATTAGAAATTTTGGATCTTATGCCAATTTTCCCATCAACATCTCAATGACTCAATTTGTACACTCATGAAATCACAGTAATTCTGATGTATTTATCTCATTTGAAGATGTTATTAGGATGAAAGTAGATCAGATGAATGTCAATATATGAAGATTTTAATTCTCCATACAAACCTAAACCAAAGATAGATTTGCAATGAAACACAAATTCCATAACTTTCTTCTATGAATGAACTTCATTTGGAAAATGAAGTGAGTGGCCTGAGCTTTGCTGAATCTGTAGGATGATTTTAAATCTCCTTCAGCTCTCAGCAGCATGCGGCAGCAATGACCACCCCTTTGTACTTTTAATGATCTCTTTCTTTGGCTTTCCAGAATGTCACCCTCTCCCAGTTTTCTCTCTGACTCCTCCTCCTTTTGAAGCTCCTGATACATTTTTGTCCATCAACTCAAGTTCATTGCAGCTAGGTTCCTGGATCCCCTTCTGCCTTTGCTATCTTTTCCAAAGTGGCCCCAACTCTGCCCTTTACCTTTATGTCTTTCTATATATTGACGATTCTCAAATTTTACTTCTAGACCAGATACTCATTCTGTAAATATTAGTTCTCTTCCACCTTCATTCTGTCGTCATGCAAAGAAAAATGCTTCTCTATCATATCAGATCTACGAATGTAACATTCTAAGATGATAAGCCCCATTATGTTTTAGAATGATGCAGGCATAGCTGTTATTCCAGGGGAGTTGGCTGTTTGAAGAGGAACACAAATCCCTGGAAATCGGGAGCAGTGTGCCTCTCTGACTGTGTGGGAGCTTTCCGACAGCACCAGTGCTGCTCACCTCCATGTCAGAGCTTAACATCAACAAAAATCTTGTTTGAAACTGTGGAAACAAGTGTTGATAAACAGATTGAGTATTTTATCCTCTTGATTTACCATAATCCTTTCAGGCCCAGTCTCTGAACAGAAATATCTTATAAGCTTATAAATTAAGTAAACAATAACGAGATGTGCCCCTACATGTAACTGGCAACCACAGTGTCTCTTTACATGGGACCAAATATCCAGACATTTCACTCCATAGCCAGGAATTGATTTATATTGTTTGTAATTCCAGCATTTTTTTTTTTTTGGTTTTGATTTGTCCCATAAAACCTTAACTAGAAATGTCTCAGAATGAAGCTCTGGTGACATGAGCAGACAGCTGAGGGGGAGAAGTTGGCATAATCCACCATAGCTATGTCCAAGGTTGGCAGCAGAGGCAAGATTGAGCTCTAGGTCCTCTGAGTATCTGACCTGACAAATGTCTTGTGAACATTTATGATACCAGTGTGGACAAAGGAAAGCAAGTCCTTGCTCTTCATATAAATTGCACATACACGCACACATGCATACACATGTATGTATGTATATACACAGAATGAAATCGATAAATGTATTAAGGAAAACAGAGATAAGTAAGGAAATGTAGCACAAAGGCTTTAGAGGTGATAAATGGGAGCTATGTCAAGTGAGACTTCTGTCCTTTCTGGGGTGATAGTGGAGCAGAACTTTGAGTGAAGGGAAGGAATAAGCTATGATTCTAGGGGGAAGATCCTCCAAATGGGAGGAACAGCAAGTCCCCAGGCTGGAGCCAGCAGCCAGCTTGGCAGGCTTAAGGAACACCTTAAAGTTCACTGTGGCTGGACTGGAGGGAAACGGGTTAAGATGAGTGCAGGAAGTTAGCTGGCAGCCACACCATGCAGGGGCTTGTAGATAACAAAAACATGCTGAATTTAACTTAGGGTTTTAATTTGTTTGTTTGGGGTTTTGGTTGCTGGGGTTCAAACCCAGGACCTGGCATATTTTAGGCACATACTATTCCACTGAGCTATACCACTAGCCCCAAGGTATCGATGGGGCTTTTGAACAAGAGAGAGAGACATGATCAGATTTACATTTTTAAAAGGATTACTTAGGCTGTTCTGTGGAAAATGAACTAGACAATTGTAAGGAAGTGGAGACATGGTGGAAGCAGAGAAATGGGAGAAATAAGGGCCTTCGGTATCCCTCAGCAAGCTCCCAGTGAGCTGGGCAGGAAACTGAAAACAGAGAAGTGTGTCTGTTCTTGGTTTGTTTGCAGAGGACCCTGTCAGCAGTGGTCATCTCCTTGTGAGCCCGCTGGTTTTGGGTCCTTTAGATTTGTCTTTGTTTCACTAATTCACAGTTTTTTCTTGACTTGTCTTTCTTTTTAACTACTTTCCCTGTAATTTTTCTGTAATTCCTTTGAGACAACTCATTTTTCTTGGTTTGATTTATTCCTCAAAGCTTTTTTGTTTCTGTGATTCCCATAATCTGAATAAAGATCAATTTCTTAAAATTTACTTGTCTTCTGTATGCTAAATCTCAGATACACTTACAACTTCCCATGAGAGTCTGTAAAAATCTTTCTTGAACAAGGAAAAGAAAAAGAAAAGACAAGAAGATTTATTAAAAATTTGCAATGTGCCTGGCACTGTGTGTAGTAACAGTTTCATCTAGATCTCATTAAATTCTAGGTGTGGAAATGAGGATTATTGAGAATTCTCAGATTTCAGTTTTAAAGATTATTCTCCCTAGATCCCATCTTGTGTTCTCAAATTGCCCCCTTGGCCTTTCTGGCTCTGTAAATTTCAGTTTTGTAACTTGGACAGTTAGTCTATCACCAAACACTTACTTCCCTCCCCTCAGCTAGGGCAGTCATAGAATCAGCCTGCTGATATTGACATCTTTCCTCACTCTGGGTATGCAACGATAATCAGTAAATTCTTGAGGACTCTCAGATCAGAAGTTGCTTCTTAAACCAAAATAGATGGGTATATAATTTAGCCTTTCTTTGGCTTTTCTTCTGCATGCAAATAAAAGAAAGTGCTCAGACAATCAGGGTCCTTTCAAGAAGACCAAGGGCTGTGCTGATTTGGGATGGGACGTAAATCCTCCATTTTCCACCTCTCCAGGCACAGTGTGTGGCACATGCAACAGGTCTGGGGACCACAACACACTTGTTGGCTTCCCTTGCTCCTCTTCTGTGTACACCAGCATGCCTGGGAGCTTGTATCCACATGACCCCTGAGATCTCCCTTTGGCAGCCCAGTGCTTCAGGGAGATACAGAGATATGTGATGTGTAAACAATGAAGAAATGTGGGGATCCACCAAATTTCCCGTTAAGAGTCAACCTGATATCTTAGACCATTCGGGCTATTGTAATAAAATACAATAGACCAAGTGACTTTTTTTAAAAAGTAGAGATTTATTTCTCTAAGTTCTGGAGCCTGGAAAGTCTAAGATCAAGGTGCCAAAGATTCAGCCTCTGGTAAGGGACTCACTTCCTGGTTAATAAAGTAGCACCTTCTCACTGTGTCCTCACATGGTGGAGAGGTGAACAAATTCTGTTAGGCCTCTTTTTTAAGGGTCCTAAACCCATTTATGAGGGTTCTGCTCCCATCACCTAATCAGCCTGCCAAAAGTCCGGCCTCCTAATATCATCATCTTAGGTAAAATTCTTTGGGATTTTATCATGTAGAGTTGGGGTAGACAGCAACATTCAGATCACAGTCCCTGGATATAAGTGACCTATCATGGCAGCATTTTCAGAGGCTCATCAAATACTGTATTGTTTTTTCTTCATAAGCTGTAAGAATGATCCAAAAATTATAATTCTAGTATTCTACATAAGATCTATATTCATTCATTTTGCACTCCAGTAACTGTTGAACACCTGGTAGGGTGTATAAGATGCAGCCCTGACCAAAAGGATTTCAGATTCTAGGGATGGCCTGTGGAGCCTTGATCTTAGACTTCTCAGAAACCTTCATTTCCTCAACTGAATTAATGAGATGGAGGAAGAGTACCATTCGTTCTTTGGACAAATATTCCATAGTGGCACTGTGTGCCAAGTTTCCTGCTAAACTCTGAGTATATACTGTGATGGTCTAACTTCATGACACAGATGGTCTGGGGAGGCTGAGGGCATCTAACAAAGAAATGAACCCATAAATAAGCCTATAGTGACCAAGCATGATTAGAAAGAAACCAGCTACAGTGGCAATATACTGGGGAACGCTCTTCAGGTATTGGGTCAGGGGATCCCTGGCCATGGAAGGACAGTTAAAATCTGGAGGGTAAAAAGGACATAGCCTTGTAGAGGGTGGAAAGAAGGCCCATTCCAGGCACAGGACTAGTGCCTGTGCAAGTGTGAAGGGAAAGCTAAGGAAATTGATATGAGGCCACAGGTTGTTGCAGGCAAGGTGAGGCTGGAGACAGGGGCAGCATGTGGATCTTCTATGCAGAGAAAGCAGTCAGCCACTGCTGTATTACAAGCAGGTAAATAATGTACTCTGTGTCATGTCAGCAGTCTCCTTATTCCCAGACCAGACACAGGGATGTTACTGTCAAATCCCTACAGAGGATGAGGGCAGGTGGGGTTCACTGTGAGGGTGCACAGCAGTGCCAGGATCACCCCCTCCATTAAGGGAGTTGCGCTGGAGAGGAAAGTAATGGACCAGAGAGGGCTGTGTTCAGAAGGGGCAATCAAATAAGTCCAGCCCCAGGAAAGGCCTCCACAAGGTATCACACCTGAGTCTGGAATAGTGAATGACATAGGACAGGTAAATAGGGCAAGGAAGAGGATTCTAGGTAAGAAGGAGCAGAACAAGTGAACATTCATAGGTCAGGTATACATATTATGAGAACACAAAGTAGATTTTTGAGGTGAGAGCATGGAGAGCACAGGGGTGAGGAGAGGTAAGTGGAGGATGTTCGTGCCATACAGCAAAGGCAGGGAGAGCTAGCTAACAAAGTAGGTCTTGCAGCATAAAAGAAGCTTGCACTTTGTTCTGAGGACCAAGGGGAAGAGCCACTGCAAGATTTCAGGTAGAGGTGGGAGTCATAACCAGACCTGCACTGTAGAGGAGTCACTCAAAAAGAAGTGCGGTAAGCCTCTTTGGAGCTGGCAGGATTTCAAGCAGGGAGATAAATTTGGAAGCTGTTATGGTTTAGATCTAAGACACCCTTTACAGATCTTGTGTGATCTCCTGATCTTGGGGGTGCTATACTCATCAGTGAATTAAGAGCTTAGGAGATTGTGAGGCCTGGTTAGGGATGGGTCACTAAGGCAGGCATTACCTGGAAGGCTGTATTCTTCTCCCCAGCTCCTCCCCATCTCTGCTTCTTGGCTGCCATTCAGTGGGCAGCTTTCTTCCGCCACACACTTTCACCATGCCATTTCTCTGTTGGAGTCAGACAACCTTGGACTGAACCCTCTGAAATAGTGAGCCAAAATAAACCTCTCTTCCTGAAAGTGTCATGATGGGAAAGTTGACTGATACAGAGGCCAAGTCTCTGATCTAGGCATTTGAAGGTGGCTTGAATAGAGTAGCAACAGTTAAGCTTGTGAAAAGTTTTCTAGTTTCAGGAATGTTTAGAGAAAGGAATCAAGTCCGGATGAAAGATTGAATTGGGGAGCTAAGGAAAAAAGTCAGAAATGGTATTTGCTCTGACACTGCCTCCACCCTGGTTAATTAAGCAACTGTTCAGATGATACTTGCTTTGAATAAACAAAAGAGCACAGAAGGAGAAGCAAGTCTGTCAGAAAAGGTGACATGTGTCATAGACATTTCAGTTTAGTTGCCTTTGAACATCCAGGAAGAAGCCTTTGATGGTGCTTGGATACTTGAGCTGGAACTCGCGAGAGGGGAGTGCACTGAAGATATGCATATATATATATTGGGAAATCCTCAGTGCTAGATGGTAACTAGTGCCATCAGAGAAGGGAGGAATCATCCAAGGGAACATAAAGCATAAGAAGGGGTCAAAGACAGGGCTCTGGAACAGTCAGATATTTAAGGGACAAGCGAAGGAACAGATCACCTGATGAGGAGATAGAAAACTGTAGAGGGTAGAGTTCTGGAAACTAGAGAGAGAGGGGGAGAGAACTAATAAGAAAGAAGTGGGGAAGTAGTATAAAATGCAGAAAGTGATCCACTGAGGTTAAAGTAAGGTGTTTCACTGGAATGGAACCAGCAGGACACGTACAGCATTGGGTTAAGAAGTAAGCAACTGGAGTGTGGAAGCCTCTTTTCCAGGACTTCCCCTTGCCTCTAGAAAGGATACAGATGTCTTTTGTCATAAAACATATTCAAGCTTTGATTTCAGACTACTTCTGAGTAGACTATGAATCCAAAGAATTAAATGATTTATGGAGAGGGAGAGCAGAGGAGAAACTTCAGTGATGCTGTCTGCATTTAAGATTACAAACAACAGGCTTTTTGAATAAAAATCTTCATCAGTGACTCTTGGATTCTTTTAAAGTTAATGATGAATTTCCTATAACAGCAAAGGAGAGGGATCTATTTGTCAATCACCTAACATTGTATACTGCTCAGGGCTCTGTATTTAATCTTCCCAGCAGCCTCTAGGGTAGAGTGTATTAACCCCAATTGCAAAATAGTGAAATAGATGGTTTCAGAGGGGTTTTGTGTACCTACTCACTCAGCTGGTACATGGTGAAGTCACTTTCTGAATGTTAAGATTTTTGTTTATTTATTTTATTGGCGTGTGTTTGAGGTACGTAATTCCATTCATTTTGGGGAATTGGTATACATACACATATATATTTACTTGTGTAGATATATGTAATACCTTGAATTTTTTGATCCTTGTACTTTCACCTCCTTATTCTCCCCGATCCCCTTCTCCATTTCCAAATTGGACTTGCATAGGTCAAATCTGTCCCTCTGAAACAGGATATATGATCCTGGAGTTCATGAGAGGGAAATGACAGTTGCGAGCATAGTCACTGGGTGACTCCCTAGTTAGAAGAGGGCAGACTGCCATTTGAGAGAGAGTTGATAAAACATACCAAATTAAAATGAAACAAAGTCAGGACCAAAAAGGTATCATGCAAGATTAAAATTATGTGAATGATGATGTGCATTAGTTATTTTAATGTCTTCCAAGTACATTTTATTTTGAATGCTATACTCAGATAATTCACATGGTAAGGTATAATGGAAAAAACATGTAGAGAAATGGCTGAATCCACAGAATAAGCATACAGCTGCAGAGGTGAGGAGTCAAAAGGGTAAACATATGTCCCATCCCCCAGGGATCTCATTAGAGCATGAGTGACCGTATATGTAGAGGCCAAATGAATCTCACTGTTTGCAGAGACCCACAGTAAATGAGACAATGACAAATTAATAATTATTAGGACTGTAGGCTCTTATTGACTCAGATGTCTGAAACTAAATGCCCTGCTCTGAGATTCCCTGAGAGGCAGAATGAAAAGATTTATAGACATGCATTTAAAAAAATATATCCTCTAAGAGCAGTGATGGTATTCTGAAATGGCAAGCTAGGTTAGTACAGACTCTTGGCTTTGGGTTAAAAAGAATGTTCACAAGGCTTCTGTTGCAAATGTTGGTCCTGTTGGACCAGAAGCAAAGAGAGCTAGGAGACAGAAAAACAGGGTGTGATCATATTCTACCCCTTATATTCTTCTGGCCTACTGCCCTGGGGGCTCAGAGAATCCTTTCAGAAAACGATAATATCCTAAAATAAGGTGTGAGTGTGAGCTTTGACAAACACTTTCTGAGCTGAGATATGTAAAGCACATGGGTTCAGAATCACACCGCGGGTTTCATGTGGACCCGGTCCTGCCTCTCTGCCTCAGAGTGTTCTCCTGTGGAGGGCTGTTAGTGATGCCTCCCTTCTTGGGTGGTGGTAGAAGGCCAACCATCTCCTCAGGGAAGGGAGCTGCTGCCCTGTGGTGGTTGAACCTTCTCTGGGTAGTAGCTTATTCCTCCTGATATGATCAGAGAGAAAATTTTAGACTGGGCATGAAGTGCTACAGCAAGAAACAAAGAGCTTGTGAGTAGATAGGGTTGCCTTTACCCCACAGAACACACACACACACACACACACACACACACAGTCAGGTACGTACACATTCATTTGTGTACAAGGCACTTTTGATTCTCTTCATTTCCTATATAGTATTTCCTTATGAAATTTTCATTTAATAAAATAGTTTCACTGATCAAGGGAGGAAAGAGAGTTTGAAAACCACTGCTCTAGTTGTTCGTTTCCTTACACTCAGTTCAGAAAACTTTCAGAAGCTTCATGCGATCCATGGGGATGTTCCCAGTATCGTAAAACTACAACCAGAAATCATAAATCATAACTATTGTCTGAGGTATTGACCTCCCTTCGGCCCTGATTTCCTATATTTTTATTCTACCATTATTCAAGCCATGCTTTTAGCCTTTAAAGCTGTAGTTCAGGGACAACAGCTGGAAGTAGAGAGATGCTGACATCTGATATACTCACTTTCCTTAGTTGAGAGCTTTGGAAGGCATCACCTTTAGGAACAACAAGGCTAATCAACTTCAATCGGGATGCCAGGCAGTGAGATTGAAAACAAGGTAGTTATTGTTACACCAATTTTATGAATGGGGCAGTTGGATTCAGAAAGGCTAATATGTGTGACCCAGCTAGGAGAAGTAATACCAAGATCTGAATCTAGCACTGTCCTGACTCCCAAGCCCACCATCTTCTGTCTCCTTCTCACATGAAGAATGAGGGGACTGGTCTGGCTCCTTCGTTCTTTACATGAGGAAACTAAGGCTTAGAAAGGAGAAAGAACTTACATAATGTCATTTCATGTGTTAGGAATAAAAATCAAATCTCATCTCCTGATCCAAGCTGGATTCATGACATCCAGTCACCTCCTTTACCAAGTTCCTATTTTGGATTCAGAAATATATATTTGTCGCCCTTTGTCATCTCATCATCATTATTACAGTGAGAAAGACTGATGTTAGTGAATCCTTTACATGTGTAATGTACTGTACAGTTCCCAAAATATTGCATGTTAACATACAGTCTTCTTTGATTTTCACAATAACTGAGGTAAGCTGGACAGGGATTTTGGTATCTGTTATTGCAGATGAGAAGAGGGTAGTTTCAAACGTTTGAGAACCTTTTCCATGGTCACCTACCTATCAGGAGTAAAGCCTTTCCCAGACCTGGTCTGCTGACTTCAAACCTTATTGCTTCCCAGTAGGACATGGTACTAAGGTGAGATTAGAGAGTGCAGTAGACTGGCTTCTCTAGGGGTAGTTTCTTTGACAGAGATTTGGGGAGTGTGCTTACTTTCTGGGTCTGATATGGAAGTGCAATTTTTTCCCCCTGAAGAACAATTGGCTCCTGACCCTAGCCCTTTTCTAAAATCAAAATCCACTTTTCTTGCAGATGCCAGAGTGTATATGCATATTTGAATAGTCACCTGGATCTGATTAAGAAGGCTCAGCCTGTGGGTTTCCTCACTGTTGATTTACATGTTTGGCCAGATTTCCATGGCAACCGGTCTCCCTTAGCAGATCTGACACTAAAGGGCATGGTAAGTAACAGCCTGTCCTTGCGCGAAGATGAAGGCAGGCCAAAGGGCCAAAAAGTTTGGATGAAGCAAAGTGAAGAGAAACAAAAAAGAGGAAAAATAAAAAAAGAACAGGCCACTAGCACACTGGCCTCTTGGAAATGCGTTGCTGGTGTGAAGGCCCTTGGTGCTTCCAAGACAACCTGTTGAAAGTTCTCATTGTTCCTGAGCCAGCCTTGAGCACATTCAGAGTAGTATATGTTCAACTACTTCTGCTGCTTTGTCCACGGTGGCTGGAAGTTGTGTCTGTATAATTTGTGTATTTACCTCAGTTGATAAAGTCATGCTTTTCATCTCCATCTCCAGCCACCTGGCAAATCAGTGGTAAATATTACCACCCATAGTCTTGCTTGCCTCTGCCACAAGTCATATAGGCTCTGAGTCAGGGCTCTTCAGAATCTGTACCAATATTTTTAAGGTTTCAGGTTAAACTTTGATCAAAAATAAATACCATTAATACCTTCTGGTGGGTAATAAATTCAGATCTTAGTAAGCTTTAAGATCACTCCCAGTACAGAGATTCTGGGCCTTCCTAGAGGGTCAAGGATGAACTTGGTGGGCAAGCTTACAGCCACCTATCCAGAGGCTTAACATCAGTTAGATCATCAAAATTTAAACCCAAGTGTCCTACTCCAAAACTCATCATCTTTCCATTCACATACACTTCCTTTCTAAGTCCAAAAATCTCAATACAGTATTTGGGTAAGTATTTTATATCTTTAAGATGCTGTTCACATATTTGTGGTAACTACATGCAACATTTCCACATTTCTAAATATTTTTTCTGTTACAGTTCCCTTAATTACACAACAGGTAAAATAAATAAAATGTGCCTAGCATTCCAAGTCTCCCTTGGGACTTCCCCACACATTTGACTGTCTTGCCCAAAGATTCAAACTAGGCATGTGCATATTTATAAACACTCCTTCCACTTGTGTTTCTTCCCTACTTCCTCTCATTCATGGCACCATGCTCAGCCATTGCAAAGCCCCGCCTCCTCAGGGCATTCCCAGCTCTCCCAGGATACTATAGCCACCTTCCTGTAGGGCAGCTTCTACAGGGTCCTGTTCAGTCTCCCAGTTGATGCATATGGCAGGCATTCCTTGGGAAGTTCCATCTGGGCTGACTTTGAACTCAGGTCCCTGGTATCTGAGAGGAAACCAAATGGACTTAATACTTATCTGACCTTCTTGGTCCCCATTTGCATATCAGATGAGACATCAAGGAAACAGTACCCCAGGTCATGGCATCTTTGTATTTCAGAAAGAAAGAGCTTTCAGTAATCCACATTTCAACAATATGGCTCTAGTGCTAGTGGTGAGTGAATTAGGAAATGGCTATGCTCACTTCTCTTTTGATATTTCTTACCTCCCATATCATGCTCCCTGTAGTAAGCCCTTTCTAGAACTTCTTGCGAGGAATAACTTTGTCTCCTTGAGTGATTACTATGTTTATCAGAAAAAGAAAAAAGCAAAGTCACCCATTGTGTGTCCCTTTTTACCATATCTGCTAGCAAGTTCAAGAGTTAACTTTAGGGCTCAATTACATTGATTACTTCATTCTCACTTTCTGGAAGAAAGTGTCTCCATGATGTCTCTGATCTCTTGGAATGCTTGAAATCTAGAGAAAGGTTCACAGTATCTTTTTCCTTCAATACTAATGCTTTTTGGAAATTCTCATGGATATCTGCTAAGGACTGAGAGAGTTAAATTCAAGTGTCACACCCCTCTCTCTTATAGGTTCTTATTCATTTGAAGGATACAGAACAAGTTACATTTAATTATATTATTATACAAAGCACTGGGTTTCTTAATAAATATTGATTGGAAAATGCTTCTGCAATATAAAATGAAACTACCCCACTCCCATCACAAATTATCCAGATCTGTTCTTTAAAACTCACCTGTGGATGAGACACAGAGGATCATTTCCCACTGCTGCCAGAGAGAAGAGGCCAGAGGGAGGAAATCTCTTCACCTGACTCTGAAAGAGAGATCTAAGCCATGGCCACTCGGCTTCCATAGTAGACCAACAGCAAGACATGAGCAAGAGCATAACCAGTGATCCTAAGCCAGAATCACAGCCTACCACACGGTGTCCAACTGATGTGGCTGAACTCTTACTCATTTCAAACTTTTTAATTTGTTCTCCCAGATGGATGCCTTTTTCTTACACAAGGCTCCATCAGCGCTTCAGGGAACCTGCTTTTACGCCAGTCTCATCTAAGTCGCTCCCATGATAAGGATGCATAGGTGTGATGGTGTGGGTGATGTGGCAGCAAGTGACCAGGCTCCAGATACCCCAGTTCATGCTCCTCTGGGGCATGAAGCAATGTCTTCCCTCTGTATTTGATGAGCCAAGGAATTAATGTTGTTCAATTATAGTTGCGTAAATTGATAGAAAAAGATAGGATATAGAAGAAAAAATGTTCAGTAGCAAAAAAAGAACTTGAATTATCACACATTTAACAAATTTTAACTTAATATCTACTGTGTACCAAGCATAGCACTAGGCACTGAGGATACTGTGATGAATAAGACAAGCAAAGTCTGTCAGAAGACCTGGGTTCTGTTTTCCATTCTCTATGATCCTTTGGGCAATTTTTTTTTCAGTACCAGGAATTGAACTCAGGACCCTGTGCTTGCCAAGCAGGCATGGCATCCCTGAACTAAATCCCCAGCCTCCTTTGGGAAAGTTAGAGCCTCACCTGTAAAATGAAGTTCTATAATATCAGCATGATCATGTTCACTCCTAGTTCCAGCATTCCTACTGTATGTTAGGTCCTCAGGGAATTTGTCTTAGTTACTTTTCTCTCCTTGCAGAGACAGAATACCTGACACCCAAAGTTAAAGGGGAAAAGGTTTATTTGGTTCACAGTTTGTAGAGGTTTCAGTCCATAATTGACTGACTCCAAGGCAGGGTTGTGTGGCTGACAGATCTTTCAGAGGAGAAAACAGTTCCTGGTAGACAGGAGGTAGCAAGAGCAGCAAGGGATTTTAACAGTGTCTTTCTGCCCCTTTTGTCTTATCCAGACTACTTAGGGTGGTAACACTCACACCCTTAATCCTAGTGTCCTTGGGCCTAGCATTGCACCAGGAATCAATCACACACTCTAGATTCAGCCACCTTTGAAAAAGGCCCCACCTAAGACCACATAAGGCTTTGGGGGATATCTAAACACAAGCCCTAACAGAATTTTATGATAGATATTTTTCACAATATTGACTTGAGAAGGCTGAGTCCTAGAATTCCTTTATGGTCTGTTCTTCAAAGTTTCCATCTTCCTGTGTGTTGAAATCAAAGCCATAGTTTTCGTCTGGTTGCCCAATTATTTGCCAAGAGTAAGCCATCAACCAGTAGCTCTGCTGCAGGCAGGAGTCCCTCTTGGCACAGTGAGATGAATAACTCAGAACAGTGGGAGCTCAAGATGCAAGCAAGGAAGGGTAAGAGCAGGTGCTGGAGAGGAGCAGCAATGAGCCAGGGGAGTGTGCATACACAGAGAAGGTATCTCTACTTCAAAGTAGCTCAACAGGGAGGAACATGCTCAAATTTGCACATGAGAACAATCACTCTGCCTCCATTGTGAAAAGGAGCGTGATTAGAAATGTGAATTTGTTCTGGGCTGTATCAGCAATAGGGAAGGACAATGTGATGCCCTGAATAGAGAAAGAGGAGGACAGTAAGGACCCAGTAAAGGAGATGGATTCAAATAATTGGAGGGAGGGAGTCCTGTTTGGGCAATTGAATGGTGACTGTGCCTTGCAATGATAGACCAATCCTTGCCTGGCAAGCTCAAGGTCCTGAGTTTGATATCTGGTATGGGGGGGGGGGATAGACCAATCCTGGTTGGGGGCAGAATCTAGAGAGAATACAGTGGACTCCCAAAATTCATGGGAGTTATGTTCCTAGAGCACCTGTAATTGTGAAAAACTACAAATTTCAGATAGGGTCAGAGAAATGCCTATAAATGCCTATTTTTATAGTTTTAACCCTAAGTATGCTATGTCTCCCACAGTTATGTAATTTAATTTAATAAAATACTGTATTAATAAATCCTTACAAAGTGCAGGATGTTTTGGCAGTATCTTGGGGATCTTAGGGCTTTAAGAAGAACAAAAATGAGAACACCTGAGATAGCTACACATGGTACAGCAACCTGTTATGATGAGAGAATGCTGATACATCTACCAGAGAGGTGTTGGGGCTGGTGAGCTGAAGGGAGGCCCAGTCAGGCCAGGTTTCCAAAGAAAAGAACACACATGGAACCAACATTACACAGCAGGAACCCAGCTTTATTTTCCAGCTCACCATTTATAGTAGCTTTCATCAGCTTACTGAGACATAGTAAGACAAAACATTCTGGGCGAGCTTGCAGGCTGTGTGGTGCATGTGTGGTTGTCTATTCTGATTCATTATTATATAATGAAGCCCCATTGTGTGCCTGCACTGAATGACAGGATTGTGTCCTCAGGTGCCCTCTGATGACCTCAGAGCCCCAGAGTTTGATACATCTCACAGTGACCCCCTGCAAGGGGTTACAGGGCAGCAGCCGATCGGCAGCAAGGAGAACTGAATATCACTCTAGGATTGGCTACTTGCAAACCTCCTTCCAAAAAAAATTGCAGAGGATATTTGCAGTTTCCACAAACAATTATTAGTTAGGTTCTAAGAAAAAAAATCCTCCAATGACTGAGGCTGCGAACTCTGAACCATAACTTCATGGGGATACACTATATTAAGTAGGGCTGAAGAGGAAGAAGGACCAGGACCCAGGTAGACCACTCACCTCTTCTATTTTTTTGCAAGCTGCATACTCAAGCCTACTTCAGCTCAAGATTATCATACCATATAACTTGGGTAAACGCATGTTGTGTGAATTAATTTTATAATGTGAAAACCTAAAGTGAACTATAGTATAGTGGTACCTCGGATCACAAATGGTTTTGTTTGTGAATAATTTGATTCTCAAAAGAAATGTTTGGGAAAATTTTTTTTGCTTGGGAACTCTGCGTCAGATGATGAACACAATCGGGCTATCTTTCCACATGAACATGAATGTGGCCATCTTCTCCAGAGCCATGAAAGTAATTAAGTTTATAGACCAAGGTACCACTGTATTGATGCCTATAAACTTCAGGCTAGGCTTGAAGAAACCATCAGGCTTTACCCTCTGGATATGTCTCATGAGAACACCTTGATGAATAAGAGTTGTGAAGGTGGAACTGCGGACAAGTCTTCCTGACATCCAAATCCAGCTTCCGTTTAGTTCTGGCATTTCTCAGAGATGGACCTTCTACATATAAGCATATGGTTCCAACTGACTTTCATGGGATTCCCTTTCAAACCACAGATTCTAAATTATCACTCAGTAGGTGTGACATTTAGAGGAGACAGATTATTTTACTGTGAATACCCCTTGAGCACTTACTGAATTCTGACAGAAGCAGAACTGAGACAAGAGAATGTAGTAGAATGCCACTGTTCACACGTTCATTTCTTATAAGCCACAGAAATTAGATATTTCTAAGAAAAAGAAACAGCCGTTTAATCTCATGCTAAGAAGCATCAAACACAATCATCCTGTAGTGTTTGTTTTGCTTTGGTTTCTTCCAAGGGCAAGGCACTTGGGGGGCTAAGGGGAAGAAGGGGTATTTTTTCCCAGGTCTAGAGAATAAATGATTTAGTAAGCATTCCACGTTCAGCTTACAAAAAGGGGATTTGCATGTGAAATTGTTTCAGCAAGAAAACACAACACATTCAGAGTTCATGGGAACTATATCTAGCCATGGCAGCTCCTTAAGCCATCTGCTTTTCTTTTCTTTCTCCCTACAGGTCACTGGATTGACACTGTCTCAGGACCTTGATGATCTTGCCATCCTCTACCTGGCCACAGTTCAAGCCATTGCTGTAAGATACTTTAATGCTATTTTTAAAAAGAATCTGGGGCTATCAGTATATGAAGTATGATTTTAAAATATGATGTGTGATTAAATTTTTAAAACATTTATTATAGTAAAAGACACATTGCTATCAATCCCCATCAAAACAGTCCCCCTCACTCTGGACACACTTATCCCATCACTCTGGCCTTTTTCTGAAGCAGTTCTGGAAATCCTCTTTTGTGTCTTCAGTGGTATTCTCATAAGTGCCTCAGTGTCATGGATTGATTCAAAATGTTTACCTGTCATGGTTCTTTTGATTTTGGAGGACTGTCAGAAGTCATGTAGCGCCACATCCAGTGAATAAGGTTGAGGAAGACACCTCGTAACGTTTTTATGGGCCACCTTTTCCATTGGATGGCACTCAGCAACAAAATTTGCTTTATTTTTTAATATTACCTCATAAAGACACAAAAAAGGACTTCCAAAACTGCTGCAGAAAGTGGCAAGAATGATGGGACAAGTGTGTTTTACGCGGGGGGAGTTATTTTAAAGGGGATTATTGACAAAGTAGTATTTTCATTGTAATTTTTTTTTAATTTAAACATTCTTTACAGCTTTAGATCACCTCTTGTACTACTCTAAGCCATAAGTATCCCAAGCTCTTGTGATAGTGTCTTAATTTAAAGAGAGATGGTGGTTTTCTGGAAGGGAATTTGACAGTCCTGCTTTACTGATAACCCCACATAACTGAAAGCCGAATGGAATAAAGTCTTTGAGCTATCGCTCATTTATCTAATTTATCCTCTAAGTGGAGTTGAAAGCAGGCACATGCCATGTGTGCTTGCATTAGAAAAACTGGTGTTAAGAATGACCAAATTTAAAAAACACACAATGTTGTTCACTTTGTGGAATAATTTATAATTGACTGTTTAGATGAGGTAGTTCGATGGTTACTAACAGAAAGGAGAATTTAAATCTAAAATAGTAGGAGCTCTTAAACTAAATTCCAAAATGAAGACAAAATCCTAGAAACTCAAATATTGTTTACGAAATATTGTTATCTAGAGGTGACCCAGGAGTGGAGCATAAGAAGATAACCCTGAAATTACAAGAAAGTTTATATGTGTATACCTGTTAGAAAGTACATTTTGGTGGAGACAGTCATGGCTTTCAAGGTCTCAGAGCAGGTCGGTACAGCAAAATAACAGTTAATCCAGGTGGTCTAGTCACTTCTGGAAAGAGAATAAGAAGCGACGTAACGGAAACATCGATTTACTAAATTTAAATTCAAAATTTATTATTAAGTAACAAGACCTTTTAAACAAATAGCTTTGTTAATGCTACACAGACATAAGGGTTATTCAATTATTTTACTTCTCAAAAGAACTACTTTCATAACTTTATTACTTTGAATGTTAGAACTAAATGCATATTTATCAATATCACCAATAGAAGTGTTCTTTAATTGGTCAGATCTATCAGGTGCCATGCATGTACAATAAAAAACAACTTACCAAACATGAAAGAAATGTATACCTTCTTTAATGTCACTGTGTAGAAGTATAGAATCAGTCAACAGATTAAACAGTCCTTATAAATAGCAGACCGGTCAATCTGTCTTCATATAGTAACGTGATTGTATGAGAAGTCTTACAATAGAATGAATCACTTGAAACAGATAATCCAGAAAATCAGCTGAGTGATCCTTACCTGGTGAGCACAATGCTAAGAGGTGGACATGAAGGTCAACGTCGAACAGGAAGTGCTGAGGGGCATCGTCACACAGTGGTCATGAACTTCCATGGGTCTCCGACCCTATTCCTGGCATCAGAATGCCACAGCTGTGCTGTGACTGAAGGCAGCAATCCTGTAAATCAAAAGTATCACCCTCCTTTTACAGACAAGAGAAAGAAGGCTGTGCTAGGGTCACGCAGCAAGTCCATGGTAGTTGGAATTTGAACCTTTATCCATCTTGTTCTCAGGCACCTGCTCTTTCTACTTTACAATGCTGCATTTTTCTTTGATCTATTTGTAAACTCTACTTGGATGAAATAGGCCTTCGGATATTCCTAAGAACAATTTTTACTAACACATTTTAGAATTTGAATTTGGCTTGGGATTTTCTCAGAGGTCTTTTTCCTGATAAGAACATTGCAGCAATAAGTCCACCAATATAAGGTGAGTTAAAATAATGGAGGCAGGAGAGGGGAAAAGTCAGCTATATTGTCCTGAGTACACAGTTTGGAAAATCAATCTTGTATTTAATGGGCCTTACATGTATTTAATGTGATCAGATTTATTCTGTCCATCGCTTTAATGATCTTTATAATACATTAAAGGGAAGGCATTTAAAATAAGATTTCTTCCTTGATAAGGCTTTATTGAGGAGTTTATTGAATTGGGAGGAGTTCAGTCAGTTTTTAAAAATGTGTCAGATGCTGATCTTTTAGGCAAAAATGTGCATTTTAATAAAGCATTCTGATAACAGATATTACCCTGTTTGGCTTGAAAAAGAATGGTTTGGTTTTGCTTCTTTCCTGGGCCCTGAGATTCCCCTAGCCCCTATTTGATGTTTATAAGTTAAACAAGTGCTTCTCTGTGGTAATATTTATGGTTAGTGTTTTGTAGGAATAGAATGAAATTAAGGAGAGAAAACTTAACTCTCAGGACTGCAAGATCCTCTATGCAATACACTTCTCCCTTGCTCAGGCTTCATTGAGAGACCTGTCAGCCCCCAGTTCATCCACCGCCTGTTCTGCAGTTTTCCTTTCAGAACAGACCCTTTAAAAAGTACTATTTGCATTTGAAATCTCTTGATTTGCATTTGGTTCTGTACATTCCCAATGGAATCGCCTAGTTTTAATTTAAATATATTGGTGAAACATTTTTTCCAGAAAGGTGAGCACCTAATCATTTTCACACAAAGCCCTTTGGTGGGGGCATTTCAGGGGGATGAGGGGTTACACTTAGCCGAGTCTGGCACACCAAAAGGGAATGCCCTGTAGTGAACTGCTGGGGAGGGAAAATGCGGACCATAGTGCTGCTCTGGGGTGAGATGGGCTGTCATGGCCCCTGGAGGGAGTGCCCTTGTTCAGGTCTTTGCTTTTCCCAGGACATCTGCTTTGCATTACCCTCCTCTTAAGGCTGCCAGTCATGCAGCTCTAGGTGCTTGGTTTTAGAAGTATCAGAAATTTCAGTTTGCATGGCATTCCCATGCAAATTGGAAGGCAGCTACCCTCCCTGCAAATTACATAGCTCCTGAGTGGGGATAACAATATGTAGTTTCTGAGTTTGTCTTAAGATTAGAGATGTCATTAAAGTGCATAGTGGAATTTGTAGCACCTAGCTAATGAGCAGAAGAGCTCTTTTGTAAGCTCTTTCCATGTGCTCTAGCACACACTGCCTACAGAAGCAGGCTTGGAAGTTAGGTATCACTGTGTTTCATCAAGTTGGAGACTGCACTTTTTTTTTTTTATGTCGCCATTTTTGACAAGCCATAGAATTTTCAGCGGAATGAATATAGCATTTTTGTTACTATTTAACAAATGAGAATCTTAGGTTAGGCATAAGAAATAGGTGAAATGCCTGAATGCTGGCTTAAGGTTCTTTTTTTTCCCTCTTTAACCTAAAACTCATGCTTCAGCTCTTACAGACCCCCACCCCTCCAGGAGACCAGCACTGCCTGCAATCCATGGGCATCAAATGATCCATGGTGGATTTAAAGGCATCTGGTGACCTCATGGAGTTATGTATAGAACTGTTTTCTGTGAGACCTATTTTTTCTGGTTAGGTCAGTAGGTTTTATCATATTTTCAGTGGGGTTCATGACCCTCAAAAGGCCTAAGAAAAACATCTGGGAGTAATCAGCTATAGTCAATAAGCAGGATCTGGCCTTACAACATGTTTTAATTTTTTAAACACGATACATCTGTGGATTCTCACTAGAGGCCCAAGTTTCACCTAGTCCATATTTTTACCAGATTCATGAGTGGCTTCAACAAACTCTGAAGACCTCAGGGCTGGAACTGCTATGCCTTTTGCTCCTGAACTGCCCCGTCCCTCATCATTTTCTCCAAACCATTGGGATTCCATACCCTCTGGCTTCAGGTCCCCCCTCTGATACCTCCTTCCTCAGAGGTACCTCCTGGCCTCTCCAGTTAGCCCTGTCAAAGGAGATTTACCTTGCTCTATGCCGCAGGCCTTGGGGCCCGAGATCAGGGGGGCATCCTGCTGGCTTCCCAAATTTCTGCTCCCTCTTGCCCTCAAGTTGAACTATCTCTACTTCTTTTCTATGCACAACACTGTCATACTTTCACTAAAAATTATGGTGTTGGCTCTTAACTCCTCTGCAGCCTACCTCTCACCTTCTTCTTGGTGGCTACACTAAGGAGGGTCTTCTGTGGAGATCCTGGCCCCTCAGATCCGTGACCTTTTGCCTCACCTGACCTTCCCCTGCCTCCACTTCAGCATTACTCCTCTCTAAACATTTCAAGGGCTCTCTATCCACCTCTAGTCCTCCTCCTCACTGCTCTCCAGAGCCACCCCTCAGATATCACTCTGTAGCTGCCTTCTTAAGGCCAGGTCACAGTTGCTCTTGTTTTAATCCTTACCCCCAAAGAAATTGTGAATTTGGAACTTTCAGGGTCTTTTGCATTTCCAAATGAATTAGAATCTCCAGCTATTTGAATAGCCTGGTCAAAACTAAAGATTTACATTACAGTTCACCTCAGTGACCCTAAGGAAGGAAGTGTCTTCTCAAATTACCACAATTTTTACTGAGTTTGGTGCATTCAGCAAGACAGGGATAAGGATAATTTATTTTAGGAAGGACCCAGCACAGAAAGGCTGGAACACAAGGGCTGAGCTCCCAATAGGTGAAGCTCTGAGCCAGGCAGAGTGAAAGTCTTCCACATAACCCTAGGTCATGAGGATGGCAAACCTTTCAGAGCTTTCAGTGATACAGACAGCCCGCTGCGGCACTCATGCCAGTGGTTCGCCACCAGTGGAAGAGATGCTGGCTCCAGAAGCCTCACTGCCACAGAACCATTGCCTCACTTCAGGCCATGACAAATGCAGGCTTAGCCCTTTGCTGGCCTGAAGACTTGCATCTCATGTTCTTTGTGCGATTAGAGCCCCTTTTCTTATGTTTCTGTTGCTATATTATTCGGCACCTTTGCTGAGGAAAGAGTCTTTAGTTCTGCTTAGTGAAAGAAGATTGACCCCAACGCCATCAATGCTGGTGATTTCAGAGCAGTACTGCAGTCACTCCAATCCCAGTATCTAACAGTGTGTCTAGGTTGCAATAGACTGTCATCAAATATTTGAAAAGAACTGTGTTAATATTAACTGTGTTAACATCATCAACTGTTTTTGTTAGTGTTGAATAATTACTGATAGAAGTAAACAGTAGAGTAGTGAAGAGACTTTTGGAGTCCAGCAGGCCTAGACTGCATTTCTCACTCAGCAGGCCTAGGTTTAATTAATTGTGTGATCACAGGCAACATATCTCCCTTAGCTTCAGCTTTCTGAGGTGGTGGATATAAAGCTGTCAGTGCAGCATTAAGCACTGTGTAAACATTTAGTAAGTGCTCATCATTTCCTTTTGCTACCATACTAATGGTTCCTTATGCTTTTCCTTTTCAGTTTGGAACCCGCTTCATCATAGAGGCCATGGAGGCAGCAGGGCACTCTATCAGTACTCTTTTCTTGTGTGGTGGCCTGAGTAAAAATCCCCTTTTTGTGCAGATGCATGCAGATATTACTGGTAAGTCACATGGGAAGAGAGATGGGCAAATGGGCATAGCCACACTCTAGGCTGGCTGAGAGCAGGAGGACTTAAGCATTGTGCCAAGCTATGAACATGCCTAGGAAGCCTTCATGTTCATCATTGGGAAAGTGACTTCTATCCATATCCAAGTACTAAATGAGATGAGAGACACTGGCAAGGGTTGGATCTTAACTTAAGCATTTGCTCCACAGTTCTGAGTACCTCTTCTGATGCAGGCACGGTAGGGAACAGTGGAGATACAGAGATGAATTAGGGTGATTCTTGCCTTTGCAGAGGCCTGCTGAGGAAGATCTACTGAGGAAGAAGGGAAAGAGCAAACAGACACACTCAGTTCAGTGCAGCAAGAGCTCTGATTGAGAGAACAAGGTGATGGAAGCTCCTGTTACAGCACAGGGCATGGGGTCTAGACGAAGTGATCAGGATGCTGTCCTGAAGAGAGAATGCAGAGTCCAGATGCTGGGAAAACCTGGGTTTAGCTGAAGACTGGGAATTTGAACCAAGAGACCAAGATCCTGGGATTCCTTCTCTACTCATCACAATCAGGGGTCAGGACGCAGGAGGAGGGAAGCTATAGTACCAGTCTGAGCTCCTTATGATATGAGCAGGCAGTGGCAGAGGAACATCCTTGGTAGAGCTGCTGGGGCACAAAGGCTGGTATGGGTACCCTCACCCTTCTTGCTTCCTCTCCACTGTTGTCTCCTTGCTCCCTCCCAGAACCCATCCCAGAGTGGGCCAGGGACCAGGGCAGGGCGGGGAGGAAAGTAGGAGAGGATTGGAGCCTATCCACAGTCCCCACACCCACCGAATGAAAGCCCATCTGACACTGGCCTCTAGTCATCATGGCCCTCACTGTCCTCTGTCCCTGGTTCCTTGATTCTGACAGCTGGGCAAGTCAGAGCCTCTGAGGTCACTTTGCCTCCCCATCCAGGTCATGTGAGACAGTGCACACTGTAAGATGAAACTAATCAGGGTTAACTACCCCCATCTTAGAGATAAACAGACTGAGATGCAAGTCAGAGGATAGCTTAGGAAAGGACACAGTATAAGGGTACATCCATCGGATGGGAACTATAACAGTTACCACCATGAACCAGTTACCTACTATGTGTCAGAGTGAATCATTCTATATACGTTTAATCCTCCCATACCACTGAAATTAAAAACCAATGCTCCCATCTTACAAGCTAACTGAGGATAGGGAGGTGAATTAATTGACTTGCCAAAGTCAGACAGTCAGTAAAAGACACAACTAGCTTGTAACCAACCCTGTCTGGGCCCACTGTCCTTGTACCTTACTCCTTACCCAGATTTCTTGCTTCTTCTTTT
Organism: Heterocephalus glaber; assembly: GCF_053883595.1. Classification (NCBI taxonomy): domain Eukaryota; kingdom Metazoa; phylum Chordata; class Mammalia; order Rodentia; family Bathyergidae; genus Heterocephalus; species Heterocephalus glaber. The sequence goes on along the minus strand of NW_028258299.1, from coordinate 9,481,789 downwards.
GTAACTGTTTGATGATGACTCCCTTTTCCCCAGGAATCCAGACCTATGGAATGGGCTGGAGAGAGCAGAAAGAGGGGACACAGGAGCCAGATTGCCTAATCACTTCCCCCAGGAGAAAAACCATGACCACATTTTATCTAAAAATCATCTGGGTGGCTCAGATAAGGTTCAGGCTTAAAATCTGGCCTGTGACTTTCCAATTTTCAGCCTTCTGACAGCCAAAAACATCCAACCTGGGTGCAGGAGGGAAATAGAAGTCACTTGTGGGTGACATATTGCCTAAGAGAATGGGTAAACCAGGGCCTGTAGGGGCATGGCAGGTAGACATGACCCAGTGTGTGTGGCCCTGGGACTCCGGCTCCAGCCCTGGTGAGAGTGAGTCCCCGTCCAGCCCAATATCCCTGAGCTGACTCAGAAGCAGGGGCAAAGCAGCCTCCTTGAAAGTTCTGCTTTGGAAACTGCTGTCCTCTGCACTGTTGGACAAAAAGGCTGTTAATCAGTGTTTGGATTCAGATCGAAACTGGATTTTTTGTCTCTAACTGTGCACCAGTTAGTTTTGGACAAAGGGACCTTTTCTTTGGCCTGAAATTCCTCTGCCTTTGGAAGCCTGTGATTGACAAGCGATGGCAAAGTGCATCTGCCTTTAAATGCTTTGGGCTCTGCTAAACTCATTAGTGCAGCAGATAAAATAGTTCACATTCCTCTTCCTCTCCTTCACCCAGCTCCCAGAGGAAAGAACACATTTGCATCTGTCCCTGTGAAAGGCGTCTGCCCAGGCAGCAGTACACAGCAGCCAGTGGACAGGTAGTGCTTTGATGCCTTTAAGCACTGTAACTGTTCTAGTTTCCCTGCCAAGGAAGACTCAGAGAGGACCATAGGGACTGGACATTATTCTCAGAAATACACATAAAAAAACACAAAGGATTTGGAAGATTCTTTGGAGACAGTGTGGAGTCGTAGAAAGAGCAAAAGGGCAGCTCTGTGACCCAGAGCAAGTTCCTTTCCTTCTCTGAGCCTCAGTTGTTTCTTCTGGAAGACAGAAATGTCATCACCTCCCCTCTGTAGATCATGCTGAGCAGTAAATGTGCTGGAGTTTGTTCATCAAACTGTGCCTGCTTCTCAGTAGGTGATAAGTAAATGTTCATTCACTTTTTCAGTCCAGGTGGCCTCATGCCCAAAAGGAGAAGGGACAGTGAAAAAAAAAGCAGTCTGATATTTTGGAACCAAAATCTCTGCCCTGTTAGGAGCAGCCTGCTCTGTACAGGCGGGGAGATGGGGCTTTGCCAGCTCGGGAAATGTCATCAGTGTGAGGAAGAACCTCCTTGTACCCTGGCGCTTCAGTCAACTGTGGTTTCAAGAAACACTCGGCGTGGACCAAGTAATTGTAGGTTTCCCTTGGTGAATTGGAACTAAATGTTCCTTCTGCTGAATTTTGTTTTGAATACTGGCAGTTTCGGTCAGGGTTTCCCTCTTCCTGCCTTACTCATTATTTTAACCGTTCGTTCATTTATTCACTCTGCACATCAGCCCATCAAGAGCTGTGCTTGGTGTGGGGATACAGAAAACAGTGATGTCTTGCCTAAAGTTGTCTTGAAAAGAGAAAACATGCTTGTGGGCCTCTGACGGAAAGACCAGGTACCAAAGAGCAGGGTGGGAACCCAGAGGGCAGAGGTGTGGGTCCAGCCAGGCCCAGACATGGAAAGACCTACACCCTCAAAGGGTTAGCTAAAGACAAGTAGAATGAGGGGTTTATTTAAGGAGATTGCTCGGGGTGCAGGGAAATTCAGGCACCCAGGAAGTCGCCTAAGGTTACAGACATGTTGCCACCTCTAAGCTTGGAGGCATAAAGGCCCTGGGGGCTCTGTGAAGAGGGAACCCAGCTGGAGCTTAGTCAGAGAAGTAGCCAGCAGGAAAAGGACACAGTTGGGGCTCAGAACCAGGGGAGAGAGATGGGGAGGAGGTGGGACTGGTTGAGAGTCAGGGGAAAGTGGTGGGTGGGGAGTTCCACCCACTGGGGCTGTATGGGTGAGAGACGTCACAGAGAAGGTAAGCTTCAAGAATCTTAACAGCCATTGCTTATCTACTGCTTTCTCCAAGCCATGCACTGTTTTAAATGCCTGACTTTTTCATTTGTTTATTTATTTATATTTATTTATTTATATATTAATTGGTACATTCTAGGTATACAGTACATTTACATTTATCATTGGGTGTTTGTACCTGAACATAATGTATCTTAGTTCTTATTTTATATTGAGGCCATACTCTTAAATGCCTGACTTTTAATAGAATTGTTAGTCCTCATAGTAACCCAAAAATGGGTAAAATTTTTGCAGTTGAAAAAATTGAGGCACAGATAGGTCAGGTAACCAACCTAGGATCACACAATTAAATCAAGGAAGTCAAAATTTGCACAGTGGTAGTCTGTCTCCAGATCACTGAGGGCTGCAACCCAGGAACTAACTGGGGCTTCATTCAGCTCCTTTCCCCGTTCCACTCTCCAGCCCAGGTGACTTTCACATAGAGCTTCACGCACCAATAATGTTAATTCTAACAGTGGTGGCCACCACTTGGTACTGCTCAGCTGAGCACCAGGCCCCTAATGCCCCAGGTTTCTTTTTCATCCATCTCCCCTCTGAGACTGGAACAGCAAGACACAGTCTGATTGATCTCAGTATTCCTTGGTCCCCGCAAAGCTCATGATAAACATTTGTTGAGCTGAATTTGAATCAAATGGCCGGTAGCACCAAGCAGAAGTCTGGAAGACCCAGGCACCCACATCTCATGGAATGATATAGATATGGTATCGGTTCCCATGGAGTTCTGGGCTGATGCACCAGCAGCACGAGCAGTGAAATCCTTTAGAACCGGTGATCCCAAGGAACAGGGTTATGGTCAGGATTAGGGTGGGGGGATGCTGCCTAGATGTCAGGTGTTTCACCACTGGAGCTGCTTGCTGCCTCCCCAAACGGCTCTGGCCTTGCTTCCTAAATGAAATGTGGCCTTGTCCTGCACAGGCATGCCTGTGGTCCTGTCACAAGAGGTGGAGTCTGTTCTTGTGGGTGCTGCTCTTCTGGGTGCCTGTGCCTCGGGGGACTTCGCTTCTGTGCAGGTATGTTGGATCCAGGGATGGGCTGTGGTCCCTCCCCTGTCTGAGACTGTCCTTCCCTTGACAGCAGTTTACATCTTGCAAAACACACACAGGATATAATTAAGAAATGATGGGTTCCAGCCAGGGAGATTTCAAATGCTTCCAGGCTCAGACATACTTATTGCAGTTTCCATTTCAGTTGGCCTGTTAGTCTTGGTTGTTCTGTCTGTTTTTTGGTGGGTTTTCTTTTTTATCCTTTAAAATATCTCTTAAAGTCATGCATTCTAAATGTCTTCCTTCCCATTTTTATTTGAGCAAGTGAAACAGGTAAGGCTCAAAATTTTAGTTTTTCCTGTACATGTCAACTTATATATCCTTATTTCAACATCATAACTTTCCAAGTAGCTCTGAGGCCTCTATCAACAAGAAACACTAATGAAAATGTTGGTAAAAAAGAAAAGAAATTTAAAAAGAAAACAAGGAACAAAAATATAGGAAGAAGGAAGCCATTTGGTGGGTGTGATTGAATGTTCAGTTTGGCTTTGAGATTCCTGGAAGCCAAGACCAAAAGAAAGAAAGAAAAAAGAAAACACATGATAAGTTGCATAATTTTTATTTTCAAAAAGAGGAAACATGCTAGTTTCTGGTAAGACTCGAAACTTTTCCTGCCACCAAATTACAAAAGGCATTGCATATGTTAGGCTTTTGTAAACAGGTTCTGAATGCTAAAATAATACAAAATACTACAGAATAAGTGTTGTGCAGAGGTCAAGAGGATGCACCCTGGAGTTCAGGCACCCAAGCCCAAATCCAGGCCTGATTCCCTATCAGCCTTTGTGACTTCACCAGTCCATTCTGCAATTGCATTTCTCTGTAACAGTAGGCAATAGATACCTCACTATGAGTTCTTTTTCTCTGAGTCAGGGACACCCACTTAGTCTCTGCTGTAGCTCTGTTGTCCCTATTTTATAGGTGAGCGAGCCATACAGAAGTTAAGTAACTTGACTAATTTGAAACAGGAACCAAGTAACCTAGTAAATGCCAAAACAAGAAGTCTATCTCTCAAGTCTCAGCTGAGAGTAAAGAGATATTTATTCAGCTGAGAATCAGGGAGCTTAATGACTTGCTCAAGGTCTCAAAGCCAAGGCAAAGAGCCCGGTTTTCTACCGGTAGCCCAATGACTCTCTTATATGCCAGACACTATGCTGAGTGCTTTTTATTTAATCTTCCTGACTACCCCTAACAATGCTTTATGGGTCACAAAAATTGATTAAGAGATCCAGGAAGCTTAAAAACCTTAAAGGTAATCTATTAGAAATGGACAAAAGTATAAAAGTATAAAAGTATAAAATGTATAAATGTATAAAAGTCAATTTCCAAAATCCATGCTCTTTGTTCCACATTTTGGGAAGTGTGGTACACTACACATCGTCCATGCCTCTGGAACCAATGACATATCTCTCTCAAGGAACTGAATTTACTCATAAACACTTGTGGACTTTAACTGAAGTCTTTAAATTAAAGGTAATCTAATTGAATTCTCAACATTTTCTGAATTTTCTGGTCCCCTCTCAAAAAGATCTAATGGAAATACTAATTTATGCAGTGAACTGTCAATTATGATTTTAATATATCAACTTTCAAAGACATTCTCATAACTGAATGTCTTGTCCTTCAAACAAAACAAGAGTGATGTTTATTAAAACCCTGCATACATTATCTCCTGGATGGACTGAATGTGTATCCCCACAAATTCTCATGTCAAATAGGGAGTCTTGACCCCCCAAATGATTTGCATTTAGAGATGAGGCTTTGAAAGGTAATTAGAGTTTGATGAGTTCATGAGGACACTGCCCTGGTCCAGTGGGATTAGTGCCCATACACAAAGAGACACCAGAGATCTTGTTCATACTCTTGTCTCTCAGAATTTAGCTGCCCACACACCAAAAGAGGACCCTCACCACAATCTAATCAATGGCACCCCAATCTCAGACTTTGAGCCTTAAACACATGAGTCTGTGATATCTTCTTATGGCAGTCTGAGCAGACAAAAATGGCTCATGTATTCTTTGCAGTCTTCCTGGCTAGAGGAGCGATGGTTCTATCCTTGTGTTAAGTGTGAGGAAACCAAGTTTCAGAGGCATTTTAAGTAATTTGTAGAAGGTTTTACAATTAGGAAGGGCAAAGAAGAATTGAAATGAAGGTCTATCTGGATCGGTACCCTGTCTTGATTTTCATTCTTTTTCTAATTTGTTTGATTTTTTTTCTGTTTTCCTTAAAAATATTTCGAGGGGCTTCTTAAGGAATCAAAGACGTATTTTCTGAGAAGAAGTGCTATTGGCCACAGATTGGGAGATGTCTACAGCCCAGAGCATAGACTGACACACAGTGTCTCCTTGATACTTTACTTAAAACCAGGGTCCCTAGGTAAGGGAGTTTCACTCACATCATTCCCTGAACGGAAATGGACCACAATTCCACACAGACATGTTTGCTACATAAAATCTGATGTTAATCTTTGGAGTAGAATCTGAGATAGAGCAGATCAGATATGGTGTTAGTGTGCTGAGTAGCAGCTGTAAGGCTGACAGCATCTTAAACACAAGCTCATGTCTCTTATCCAACACAAAGAAATGTGTTCCTGCCCTGACTGTCTTCAGAAGATACTGTTGTCCAGTAGCAAAGAAAGGCATACGCTCTTATCTGTCATCATTAGCTGCCCGAATCCGTGTAGTCTTGAGCTTGGTGCTTGGTTGTACATCTTTAGACAGTGTTACCTGTCCTTTCCAGGTGCTTGTTTTGTATGTTTCTTTTTCATTTTTTTAATGTTTAAATAAAAGAATTGCCCCTTGTACTGAAAGTTTCAGCGATTTCCCAGATATAATCAACATCGTTCAAATAATTATGTTGGTAACTGCTTTGAGAATATAAATGTGTGGAATTGGCTTCACCCTTCTCCAAAAGAGTAGAGCCCAACCATGTGTCCCAGGACTGGGGATCAGCTTAAGATTCTGGCAAGGTTAGGGGAAACAGAACTGCTCCCTTTCTGTGATTCATATTTTTCTATCTGCACTTACACATAGCCTTTTCTTTGATCTTCAAAGATCGTAGCTTGTTCTGCATGGTACTGCTACTCTATACTGTAAGAAAGCCAAATGATTCAGCCAGCAACTCAACTATGCCAGTAGGCCAGATGTTCTGACTTCTTGTAGACCACATACCTAGTAGTAGGATTTCACTTCTTACTTATATGGGCAAGGGTCATCTCCTTCAAATGAGGGAAGGCTAAGCATGCAGAGAACACAGACTGCAGACCTAGGGAAGAGGTTTCTGTGCCTGGGGAGACAGTTTCCCAGTCCATGAAGTCCATGACTTCAGCCAGGGGAACAGACTTGTACTTGCCTGACACCAATAGATCAGAATGAGGCTCCTGCAGTGGATTTTACTTAAAGCTGTCACAAACTTCTGTGTTCAAATCTGAGGGAATTTTGCCAGAAGGAGAGAAAAGGACACTGGGTAGAATTTTCTGGTGGGAGATTGGTAAAGTACAAGTTCCATCGCTATTGCAAATTTTGAAGCATGCTAGAATTTCCTAGCTTCCACCTCCTGTTCTTTTTTCCATTTATATTCTCATTCTTTGAGTCTCTTTTTTCCCCTGCCCTTTCCTACTCTCTCTTCCTTTTGGCATCTAAAGTCTTCTTACTAATCTCTTTTCAAATTAGGACCTCTCAAAGGTCTGACATAGCCATCCACCTGCTCTGAAGAATTGAAGGAGTGGCTTCATTCTAGAGTTAGCCTTCTGTGAGAAGGGGTTTTCAAAACTGTCCGCTGAAGTGTGTGTCCTTGAGGATGAGTCATGGTCATTTTTTATACCTGCAGCTTGATGCTGTGGAACCAAGCCATGGGTATGCTGTTCCCAGAGCAAGGCACTGCTGAGCAGGTGGAAAGGGCCACCAGAGGGGAACCCTCTTCCCCTCTCTTATTCATAGGAATGCAAAGTCCAAGTAGTTTGACCTCTGAGACCTTTTCACTTTATCACCCTACCCTCAGTGTCAGCGTGCCAAGGTATAATACCCTCTAATTCTGACTCCCCTGGAAAGTGCACAGTTGTAGTCAGAAATTGACGACAAACACTTCTGTAGGCTCCTAGGCCCTGGACAATTAATGAGCTGGAAAAATAAATTTATATAATATCAGCAATTTAAATTTTCTAAGCACAGACAATGAAGAGGTTCTAATAAATACAAGAGCAAATAAACAAGAGGACAGTTTCAAGCAGTCATGAGAGAAAACCTGATCAGGTGGCAAAGAGGAAGAAATACAAGATGGCTTTCCACTTGATGTTTCCTTCTGGCTCCTGCAGATATCATTAGCTCTCTGCGAGCTCTCTGTGAGCTCTCTCGGGGTTTTTCCAAGACTACTTATACAAAACAAGCTTTAACTCCTACAGTGCTATTTATCTTAAAAGGCCACTTTACCCCCACCCCCTTCAAGCAGCACAAGATTCTTCTGAAGTGAATACCAGCACTGGAGCCAGTGAGCAGAGGCCAAAACAAGCCCCGCAGTGAATTTCTCAGCACTAGTGCAGAGAAAACAAGTGCAGTTCATCAGAACCTTTCCTCCAACACTGAGTGGGTGCTGCCACCCTATAGGCCACAGCTCCATGCACTGCCACTGTCAGCTCTCCTCGTCATGGTCCTGACAAACTCCCATGTCTCCCAGACCACTCGTGTAAATGGCCAGCTAAAGACCGTGATTCCTCAGTCCATCTGTTATGTGTGCCCCTGAGATCAGCCCTGTGCTGACCAGTGCTCTGCCCTCGGACAGCCCTGCGACCATCCTCATTGCTTCCCCGAAATCTCGGCTTCCCTCATGTAGAACCTTTACATCCATCACCTGTTATGCCCTTTAAAACCTGTGATTCTGTGTACAGTATACTGTATTTCTCCATTTGTTTTATTTTGTGACAGTCAACTTGCTGTGGGTTTCAGTCCTATTTGGGTTGTCTACTTCCATGAATACTACTTTTATACTTTACAAAGTGAAGCTGACTTTATCAACTTCCAGAGCCTTGGAAAGATGGAAGTCTAATGCATGTCCCGAAGTATGCATTGTCCCGCTTCCTAGTAAATTCAGTGATAGTTTGCTTATTTTTGTTTTGTTCCCCTTTGTTCTGAAATACTACTAATAATTCACGTTCATTGGAAAAAGAAAGAAAATTCATTTAAGTAAAAAGGACAGATATGAAAACAATGATCTTATTACTCTGAATTATTTATTTTAGGCTATTTTAATATTAATTATTTAATATTTTACTTCTATTCTTTTTATGAACATAATTTAAAATATTTCATATTTTATAAATTTTAAAAATATATTCATAAAATGCATGCTGTTTAATAATCTTTTTCCCCACCCGGAAACATATAGTAAACATTTTTATTTATCATTTTTCAGACTATATAATGCTACCCCATAGAATATACTATGCCTTATTTCATCAGTCCCCAAATCTTGGACATTTTGGTTGTCATCATTGTTTTAAAGAATGTGCAACTGACTTACCTATAGCTAAATTTTTGCACAACCAAAATTATTTTGATAAAATACATTATGAAGGTATATAATTGTTTAGCCAAAAGTTTGCCCAATTTGTAGGATTTAAGTATAACAACTTATATTCCCACAAATAGTACAGAAAATTCCAGGTTTACATTTCTTGTGTACAAGGGTCTTTTTTCTGTTAATTCCAGGGGCCTTTTTCTGTGAATTCTAGTTCTCTTTAGTTTTCATCCCCAAACTTATAATCCTATTCATCTCACATATGTTCCTGATACCAACGTTTTTAGTAGCCTTTTGCCCTAGCCTGCTTTAGCATATCTTTTAGAGCTGGGGGATGCTGGTTTTTAACTAAATAGCTTCATATTTTCTGATTGAATTTCCTGAGTGCATATCCTGTCCCATATGCCAGTGTCCCATAAGTCACCAAAAAACCTTTGGAATGATAGTTAATAGTTTAAAGAAAAATTGAATTAAGAATGTGATTCAGGCCCCAGCCAGAGGCCCACTGGGACACCTTTGGTAACAGTACACAGGAACCAGCCAGCCAGAGGCTCGACTGGACAGCAGTGCAGTGCAGGGGTCCAGAAGGCCATCATTCTGAGCCAAGGAATTTGCACAGTGGTGAGCATCACAGAGAAGGTCTCTCTGAGGCTTGTTGAGATTTGAAGCCCACTTGTAGAGCAAAGAGTTACCTCAATAAAGGTACAGCAGACTGCAGCAGTTGGTGAGTTGTTGGAGTCAACACCTACTACCAGAGCCCAGACTCATTGTGGGGGAAGGGCAGTTCAAACCTGCAATAGAATGGTGCATAGTTCAAACCTGAAGGAGGTCAGGGAGCTCAATTCCAGCCTCACAGACAGAAACCAGCCTGAACTTCATTGGACTATGACTGGCTCACTGAGATCAGTTGACACAGATCTGTGCACTATCCATATTGTCCACAGGTAACAACAGAGACACATCTTGAAGGGGACATTTTTTTTCTTCTTTTCTTTTCTCCTTTCATTTCTTGCTTTTCTTGTTCCTGTTTCTGTCCTGTTTTTTTCTCCATTGTTCTTATTTTTATAGGAGCAAGAATACAGTTTTACTGCTGCTGTTAGTTTGTTCTGTTCTTGTTTTTGTTTCTTCCTTCTGTCTTCATCAGTTTCCAAAAGTTCACATGATCTTCCTGTGTCCTTCCTCAAGCCTTACTTTTAACCTTTCCCTCTCCTTCTATTTCTCTATTCCCCCAACTCCTTCTAAATCTCCCTAGAGGGCAAATTGACTATATTGAAGGGTTTATTTAGTGCAAATATATTTCTGGATGGTTCTAGATTTTGATATGTAACTACAAGTCTAGTTCATGCAGTCAAAGGTGGTAGATTGACAGTTACCACAGTTTGCCACTTTCTAGGCTGTGTTTTACTTTATTGTTGATGCTGATTGTATTACTTTGGCCAAGGTGATGTGATTGTTCTAGTCAATGGCCCTTGCTGGTGTACCAAGACTGAGGTTTCTTAAGGGCCATTACAGACTCAAAACCCAAAGTCCAGCTAAACCTGGAGCAGAATCCAAAGAGTAGCCATTCCCTGAGGATTCTAAATACTAGCAATAAAGATACTCACAATAAGCAATTTATAAGCAGAAACCCAGGAATTAAACCAAAACATCAAAAATGAGAACAACAAAAAAATAGAAATGAGAAGACATCTAAGCAAGACTCAAAACCAGACTTCCAAATCATGAAAGGCAAATCTGGGGGGAAACGAGATGAAACAATCTGAAAGCCAACCACCTGGATTCCCTGAATTGGCAATGAAAAAAGACCTGGAAAAATAAAATCAGAAATAACTTCTCAGATGAAAACAGATATGGTGACCATAATGATAGACATGATTAATAACTCTAGAGCAGACAAAGACAAAAAAATAGAAGAGCTGAGGAAAATGATACAAACCATGAATACCCAGCATGGGAAAGAAATGGAAAGCATAAAACACATCCAAGAAGATATCCAAGAAATTAAAATTTCCATTGAAAGTTTCTGCAGTGGAATAAGTGAAAGAGAACAGAATTTTATATATAGAAGATAGGATTGCAGTTAATGAACATAATACAAAGATTTCTTAAAAATAGCAAGGGACCATGAGAAATCAATCCAACAGCTACTAGATGATGAAAAAAAGAATAACTTAAATTTTATTTGAGTCAGTGAAGGAGTAGGAGATAGTGCAAAAGACATAAATAAATTTTACACAGAAGTAATCACAGAAAGCTTTCCAAACAGGGAAAGAGAATTTAACATTAAGATAAATGAGGCGTATAGAACTCCAACTAGCTGTGATAAAAAACAAAAAAAACTACACCTAAGGATATAATAATTAAGATTCCAGAAACCCAACACAAGAACAAAATATTAATAGCAATTAAAGAAACAAATCACATACAAAGAAAAGCCCATCAGAATCACAGCAGAAAAGATCATGACAAGGATAGGTCAGTACATATCAGTTATAACCATCAAAGGTAATGGTCTCAATTCACCAATCAACAGAAATAGACAGGCAGAATGGATCAAGAAGCAAGATCCAACAATATGCTGCATACAAGAAACGCACTTAATTCAAATAGAAATTCGTAGCCTGAAAGTCAAAGGATGGAAAACAATACTCCATGGGACAGGAACCCCCAAAAAGGCAGAGGTAGCTACAAACTGTATTTCAAATCAACAGTAATTAAGAGAGAAAGAGAAGGTCACTACAAAGAAGGTCACTACTAATTAAGAGAGACAAAGAAGGTCACTACATTGCTCTTGGAATAATCCAAAAGGAAGAAATGGCAATCATAAATATATATGTGCCAAATACTAATGCACCCAACTATATAAAACAAGTATTGATGGACATAAATAATCAAATATGAACTAATACAATGTAGTGGAGGACCTTAATACTCCACTGTCACAAATAGACAGATCAACTATACAAAAAATCAACAATTAAATACTAGATTTCAACCAAACTCTTGAACAAATGGACTTAATAGATGTCTACAGAGTATTCCACCCAACAAAATCAGAATACACATTCTTAGCAGCTGCACATGGGTCATTGCCCAAAATAGGCCACGTGCTAGCTCATAGAACATACCTAAGTAAATGCAAAGAAACTGAAGTTATCCCTTGTATACTATGAGATCATAGTGCATTTAAATTGGCAATCAATAGCAAAAGAAACTATGAGAACTTCATAAACACATGGAATTGAAAAACACCCTCCTGAACAACCAATGGGGTCATTGAAGAAATTAAAGAAGAAATCACACAGTTTCGACAATTAAATGACAATTAAATTAGATTAAATAGCAATGCCAGTACAACATACCAGAATTCATAGGACAAAATGAAAGCAGTCCTACAAGGGAAATTCATAGCAGTGAATAGCCATGATAGGAAAACAGAACAAGCTCAAATAAACAACCTAGTGGTGAACTTCAATCTTCTAGAAAAAAGAAGAGCAAGACAAGCCCAAAGCTCATAAAAGGGAAGAAATTATAAAGATCAGACCAGAAATCAATGCATTGGAGACTAAGAGAACAAAGAAAAAAATCACTAAATGAAAAAGTGGGTTCTTTGAAAGAATAAATGAAATTGACATACCCTTAGCCAACCTAATCAAAAAAAGGAAAGGCTCAAATCCATGCACTTAGGAATGAAAATGGTGAAATCACAACAGACCCAGCAGAAATCCAGAGGATCATCATTACCTACTTTGAGAAACTATATGCTGATAAGATGGAAAACACAGAAGAAATGGACAGATTCCTAGATACATATGAATTACCAAAGTTGAGCCAAGAAGATATAAAAATTCTAAACAACCCAATATCGATCAATGAAATTGAAAATGTAATTAAAAACTTACCAACAAAGAAAATACCAGGTCCTGATAGCTTCACTGCTGAATTCTACAAGAGATTTAGAGAAGAGCTAATGCCACTAATGCAAAAACTCTTTAATGAACTTAAAAGGGAAGCAATACTGCCAAATTCATTACTGGAAGCAAGTATTACCTTGATACCAAAAGCTGAGAAAGACCCAATCAAAAAAGAAAACTACAGGCAAATCTCCCAAATGAATATAGATGCAAAAATCCTCAATAAGATACTGACAAACTGAATGCAGAAGATCATCAAGAAGATCATATATCCTGACCAAGTGGGATTCATCCCAGGGATGCAGGGATGGTTCAGCATACACAAATCAATAAATGTAATACACTATATCAATAGAGCCAAGGACAAAAACCACATGATTATTTCAATAGATGCAGAAAAAGCATTTGACAAAATCCAACACTCATTTATCATAAAAACTCTACCAAAAATTGGAATAGATGGTCTCTACCTCAAACTGATAGAAGCCATCTATGAAAAACCAACAGCCAATATCATACTAAATGGTCAAAACCTGAAATCCTTCACACTAAAATCAGGAACAAGACAAGGATGTCCACTATCACCACTCTTGTTCAATATAGTTCTGGAAACATTAGCCAGAGCAATTAGAAAAGAGAAAGAAATAAAAGGAATAAAAATAGGAAAGGAAGAAGTAGTTTAACTTCTGTCACTATTTGCGAATGACATGAGACTCTATATAGAAGACCCTAAAACCTCTACCAAACGACTTCCAGAATTAATAACCAAATTCATAGAATACCTGGATACAAGGTCAACACTCAAAAATCAGTAGCCTTCATGTACATGAATAACAGACTCACTGAGAGTGAAATGGAGGAAACAATTCCTTTCACAGTAGCAACCAATAAAATGAAGTACCTAGAAATCAATCTAACCAAAGGAGTGAAAGACCTCTACTCTGAAAACTACAGCACTCTGAAAAAAGAGATTGAAGAGAACATCAGAAAATGGAAAGACATCCCTTGTTCTTGGGTAGGAAGAACCAATATAGTGAAAATGGCCATACTTCCAAAACTGCTCTATAGATTCAATGCAGTCCCAATTGAAATTCCAACAGCATATTTCACAGAACTAGAGAAAACAACCCAAAACTTCATTTGGAAACAGAAGAGACCTAGAATAGCAAAAGCAATTAGACAACAAAGACAAGGCAGGGGGGTGTCACAATCTGCAAATTAAAACTATACTACAAAGCTACTATGATTTAAAACAGCATGGTGCTGGCAAAGAAACAGACTGGAGGACCATAGGAACAAATTAGAAGAGGCAGAAACAACTCCAGACTTATTCAGCCACCTCATCTTTGACAAAGGAGCCAAACACCCTTATAGGAGGAAAGATATAGCCTCTTTAATAAACGGTGCTGGAAAAACTGGGTTTCAACTTTCCAAAGAGTTAAAGTAAACCCATATCTTCCACCATGCACTAGATTAAAATAGAAATGGGTCAAAGATCTAAATATTAAAACAGAAACATTAAACCTTCTAGAAGATAGGTTGGCTACAACTCTTGTAGACATTGACATAGGAAAAGACTTTATGAACAAAAGTTCAGTTGCACAGAACTAGCACAAAGAACCAACAACTGGGATATCATCTTACACAGCAAGAGAAACCACCAACAGAGTGAAGAGACAACCCACAATATGGGAAAAAAATTTACCAGCTGTTCCTCAGACAAAGGATTACTATCTAGACTATATCAAGAACTTTAAAAATCAGACCTAACCAATTTAAAGACTCAATCCAAAAATGGGCATCTGAATGAGTAGATATTTCTCAGATGAAGAAATAGAAGGAGCAAATAAACATATGAAAAAATGTTCAATATCACTGTGGTCATTTGAGAGATGCAAATGAAAACAATGCTGAGATTCCATCATACTCCTGAAAGAATGGCTGCTAGCAAAAAATCAACCAATAACAAATGCTGGTGGGGCTGTGGGAAAAAAGGAACCCTTCTCCTCTCTTGGTGGGAGTATAGACTGGTGCAACCACTCTGGAAATCAGTGTGGAGATTCCTCAAAAAACTAGGATTAGAAGTCCCATTTGACCCAGCTCTTCCCCTGCTGGATATCTTCCCAAAAGAATTAAAAGCATCATACCATGGTGATATATGCATACCCATGTCTACTGTGGCACAGTTTGTAAGAGCTACATCTTGGAAACAGCCCAAATGCCTGCCAACTGGTGACTGGACAAAGAAGATATGTTTTTTTAATATAAAATAGAGTACTATTCAGCCATAAAGAATGATGAACTAGAGACATTTATAGCTAAATGGATGTATATCTAGGAAACACATATGTAAATATCAAACTGTCCCTCTGGTGTGAGAAACTGAAAAGGAAAGAAGGGGAAAAATACAAGAAAAGAAAGAAAAAATGGAAACAAAACTTTTTAAAATAGGGAGTGGTGGGGGCAGAGAAGCTCAGCCAGTCCCAGCACCTGGAAGGAAGCTCCCCCACCGCCATCCCAGGCTCCTACAGCAGTGAAGCTCACCCGGTCCCAGCACCCAGAAGGATGCTCCCTACCTCCATCCCAGGCTCCTAGGGCAGAGAAGCTCAGCCGGTCCTAGAACCCGGAAGGAAGCTCCCCCACTGCCATCCCAGGCTCCTAGGGCAGAGAAGGTGAGATGGTCCCAGCACCCAGAAGGAAGCTCCCCCCCCCACCATCCCAGGCTCCTAAGGCAGTGAAGCTCAGCTGGTCCCAGCACCCAGAAGGAAGCTCCCCCACTACCATCCCAGGCTCCTAGGACAGAGAAGGTGAGACAGTCCCAGCAACCAGAAGGAAGCTCCCCCACCACCATCCCAGGCTTCTAGGACAGAGAAGCTCAGCCAGTCCCAGCACCTGGAAGGAAGCTCCCCTGCCGCCATCCCAAGCTCCCAAGGCAGAGAAGCTGAGCTGGTCCCAGCACCCGGAAGGAAGCTCCACCACTGCCATCCCAAACTCCAAGGGCAGAGAAGGTGAGCCGCGTGGGCGCCAGAAGCACCCCCCCCCACCGTGGAAATGAGAAGACACATAAACAAGCCTCAAAAACAGACTTCTAGATCGCCTACAGCAACCCCAAAGGGAAATGAGATGAAACACTCTGATACTCAACCACCTGGACTCTCTGAACTGGCAACAAAAGAGGATCTGGGAAAAATGAAATCAGAAATAATTACTCAGATAACAGCAAAGATTTTGCTCATGGTGCAAGACATGATTAATAAATCTAGAGAGGACACAGATAAAAAAATAGAGGATCTGAGGAACATGATGGAATCCCAACATAGGAAACAAATGGAATCCATAAAACAGATATAAACAGATTTCCAAGAGATTAAAAACTCCATGGAAAGTCTGCGCAGCAGAATGAACCAATATGAGGATAGAATTTCACATGTAGAAGATAAGATTGCAATTAGTGACCAGGAAAAGAAAAATTGCTTTAAAATTGTAAGGGAACATGAGAAATCAATCCAGCAGCTGCTAGACGATGCAAAGAAGAATAACATAAGACTGATTGGAGTCAATGAAGAAAGAGGAGAGAGTGCAGATGACATTAAAAAAACTGTTCACAGAAGTGATGGCAGAAAACTTCCCAAGGAGGGGAAAAGAACTTGACATACAGATAAGGGAGGCATATAGGACTCCAGCTAGCCTTAATCAAAAAAAATCTACACATAGGCATATAATAGTTAGGATTCCAGAAATCCAACAGAAGAATAAAATTCTACCAGCAGTGAGAGAAAAGAAACAAATCACATACAAAGGAAAGCCCATCAGAATCACAGCAGACTTCTCAATGCAAACCCTCAAGGGAAGAAGAGTTTGGAGTGATGTGTTTCAAGCCCTAAAGGAAAACAGCTTCCAACCCAGATTGATGTACCCTGCAAAACTATCTTTCCAAATTGATGGAGAAATAAGATACTTTCATGATAAAGAGCACCTAAGGAACTTCATGAATACCAAACTGGCACTCCAAAAACTTTTAGACAATACCCTAGGAAAAGACAATGGGGATCAGAACCCCAGGAAACCCAGCAGAATGAATCCATTGGGCATGACAAATTAAACGCATGGGGGAGAATCCAACAAAAAGAAAAAGTCATGATAAGGCTTTTAAAACTTTTGACTTCATCTCACTAATGAGTGTATAATTCAGTCTTGTTATTGTGCTGATTGCTATTTTTCTGATTCTAGAGTTGCACACCATTCCTTGTGCTATACTGGCTCTTTATCATCTTATGTCACATTTTAATTGGGTTGTCTATTAATGAGCTCTAAGAATTCTTTATATATTCTGGTCATAGGTTCTATGCATTGTAAATATGGTCTGTTTAAGGACTACTTTTCATTTTAATGATGTCATTTAAAGTTCTAAATTTTGATGGAATCTCATTTATCAATTGTTTTCTTTTATACATCATGTCTTTTGTATCCTAGGTGGTTCTTGCCTACCCTGAATTCATAAATATTTTCCCTTATACTTTATTCTTAAAGTTTCATACTTTTAGGCTTTCTTATTTAGGTTCATAGATCCCGTCAAGTTATTTTCATGTATGAAAAAAAAAAGGGTTGAGATTAATTTTTTGTATACGGATACCAGGTGCTCTAGTGCCGTTTGCTAAAGACACTATCTCTTCCTCAGCTCTTGAATCGAGTTTATATTCTATAAAATGCTAATGTTAAATAATCTTTCAAAACTCAGTGGACCATATATGTGTGGTTCTATTTCTAGATTCTCTGTTTTATTCCAGTGATCTATATGTCTTTCCTTACACCAACACTGCCTTGATTACTGTAGCTTTAGAAGAAGTCTTAAAATTAGGTACTAAATGTCTTACAACATTGTTTTTGTTTTTGTTTTTGTTTTTAACTTTTCTAGTCCTTTGTACTCCTACATAACTTTTAAATTTCAATATCCAGTTCTTCATTTATAGCAAGTATACACAGACCTGAATTTTTATATATACCTTGTGTTTTCTAATCCTGCTAAATTCAAGTACAAGTTCTAGGGGCTCCTAGAGATTTCTTAGTATTTTCTCTGTAGATGATCATTTCATCTGCATATAAAGATTTTGCTTCTACCTTGCCAATCCTATCCTAGTTGTGTCATTTTATTGCCAGACTATTTTGGTGGGGACTAGGTTTCAAAGTTTAGTGGACAGATAAAGAGTAAGCATATCTGCCCTTGTTCCCCACCTTAAGGAGAAAGCATTGTATCTTCTCCATTCATATAAGGCATTCTCGCTGGAAGTATGGAGTACATGTCTTTAATTTGTTGAGAAGTTTCTGTTCTACTTCTAGTCTCCTGGTAGCTTTTACCATGAACAGCTGTAGAATTTGGTCCAATACGTTTTCTCCAACTAATGACAGGCTCATATGGCTTTTTCCTTTCCTCTGTTCAAATGATGACTTTTGGGGGTGGATCTTCCAATGCTGAACCAACACTGCTATCCCTATAACAAAACCACTTTCTACATCCTGCCAGATCTGACTTCTAATAGTTTGTTTTGTTAAACAAATTTCTATCTATGTTCATACTTTTTTCTTCCATTATCTTTATCCAGTTTTAGGATTAGCACAATGTTGAGTTCCTAAAATGAGGGGAGAAGTGTTCCTTCTTTTTTCTGCTTTAATTGTTTGATATAATTTATCAGTTAAAATGGTTATGAGCCTGCTGTTGTCATATAGGTAGGTTTTCAAGCTAGGAATATACTTTCTTTAATAGGTGCTATTCAATTTTTATATTTCCTCCAGAGTTAGTTTCATTAATTTGTCTTCTAAGTTACTTCTTAGAAGTTGTCAAATTTATTTCAAAAAAGATTTTTGCAATACGCTTTCTATATCCTTTTAAATTCTGTAAAATCTGTGGTAATGTCTCCTAGATCTTAATATTGTAATTTAAAAAATGTATAACTGATATTGTGTAACAGGAAGAAAAGGTCTAAAAGAGCAGGGGAATTGGGAGGCGTAGGAGTAGGGAAAAAAGGGAAAGGAAAAAATATGAGAAGAGGAAAAAAATGGAAACAAGGTCTTTGCAAATAGGGAAGGGTGGAGGGGGTGAAGGGAGGGCAAGGGAAGGGGAAAAAAAATAAGAATGAAGAGACTCATGTAATGGTACACGATCCCAATGATGAATGTAACTGTATTGCATACCTAAAATGTACCAATAAAGTTAATGGGGAAAAAAAAACAAGTAAATAGGGAGTGGTGGGTAGGTGGAAAGGAGGGAAGGAAAATGGGAAAAAACAGGAACTAAGCTATATCGTATACATGTACAAATTCCCAATGATGAATGTGATCACAATGTATACCTAAAATGTACCTATGAAGTTAATTTTTAAAAAGAATGTGATGTTGATTCTAATATTCATTATACTTACTGCCATAGCTGGTTAGCAATACTTCATCTTTTTAAAAATTTCCCTCTCTCCTAAAAAAAACAAATTCAGGTTCCAGGTTGATTGCAAAGCTGCCTACTCCACTGTAGTTGCAGAACAGCATGGTAGCTTGATGGTCTAAAAGGTCAAACATGAGCCCAAAGTTCTATTTTTAGGAAATTATTTGAAAGTAAGACATATAACATGACTCTCCAACTCCGTACAGATTGAGCCAGCAGCAGAGCCTGTTACTTTCCATCTGTTCTTATTCATAGAACCACTGAAGCAGCCCACTAGGTAACAGCAACCATTTCCTGATGAGAATTCTGAAGCACAAAGAAGAAATTGTGTAGCATTGATGCAAAGTCCATCAACCATAACCTATCCACTGCTTAGGATGAGCATATAGTCTAATATGGCAACTTGGCCACCCTCCACAGTGTGGTATTGTTCACAGGAAATATCAGCATTACACATTTGTCATCACTGCCTGGTTGAGTACAAAACATAGAAATAAAAAAAGCAGAGTGTGCTCTTGGTTTGAAGATTTCTCATTCATTTGCCTGGAAGAGATTTCATACCATGCTCACCTATATTATTTTGCTTTATTTGCTCTTAATAATAATCTACTTGTTTACTTTTCATTGAGGTAGATACAAAAAAGTACCTTATTTAAGTTCTTCGCTTAAAAGATAGATCTTTTTTCCCCTATACTGGGAATTGAATACAGGGGCACTCTACCATTGAGCTACATCCCCAGCCCTTTTTATTTATTTAGTTTTTACATTTTGTGGCAAGGTCTTGCCAAGTTGTCCAGGCTGGCCTCAAATTTATGGTACTCCTGCCTCAGCTTCCCGAGTAGCTAGGATTACAGGTTTTCAGCACCATGACCATCTTAAAAGATGCTTTTAATACCATTGTTATTAACATTAAGATTTTGGCTAACAAATATATTATTCTAAAATATCTCCCTTTCCCTACAATTTTTTTCACAAATTTAAGAATTAGGTTTTTATAAAAGCAATCAAAGTCCACATATCTACTGCATCCTTAGAAACCTAGGATTACAGACTTGTTTTTCTAAAATAAAAAGTTTATCTAACTCTTTGCCTTGACTTTATTTAAGACAATATTTCCTGCTGGTGCATATCTAAAAAAACATACAGAGTTTACCAAAATAATATATATATATATATATACACGCTTTAGGAAAAGAAAAACATGTATAAATATTTTAATACCAAATTTATTGAGCTATCATGAGATTAATACAAGTTACCTTTGGCTTCTACAATTACAAGAAATGCTCAAAGTGGTGGCCATGAGCTCCCAGACATTTATTAGTACGCGAACTGCTGCTTGAGTAACTTGGTCATTGAGATTGCTGCACATGCATTTTCTTTCTTTCTTTTTTTTCTTTTGGTACCAGGGATCAAACTCGGGTCATTGCGCTTGCAAGGCAAGCAACGGAACCACTGAGCTAAATCCCCAGGCCATATGCGTTTTCAATTTCTTCTCTCAGTTGGGTTTTCTGTGATTTGTGACATCTTCTAGGGTTCCCCTTACAAGGGTAAGATCATCCATTGAAAAAACATCTTACTATTTCTCTTTTTCTGAAGTGTGTATATATATTTTTTGGTGGACTCTGTATACGAGATCTTCCTGTGGAAGTAAAAGCTTATAAGTAATTAATTCCTCACTCTAACTATCATTTATACCACAGCATTAAATAGTAAACTTCCATGTTGGAATAAGTAAAAATGAATAGGTTAGGGTTTCTTTTTTTTACCTTTACACAAGGTAAACTCATAAATAGAAAGTGCATACTGTATAACCTTAATATTCAATATAAATTAAGCTTGGAATCCAAGATCAGGAAAGAAAAGACCTTTAGTTAACTCAAAAATATCCTACAATTGGTGCCCTGAATAATGATTAAACATAGGAATACACTCCTATACACGTAAATATAAGTACCACGCACTACTACCATTAGGAAAAAGTTTGATTTGGAGTCATGGAATATACACAGCTTTGCTGAAGTTCATGAGAGAGTTATGATTGCAGCATTGAAGCAAATGATAAAGAAGTATGCAGAAGGGAAAAAAGAGATCATTATCTTTGCTTATTGGAGATATTTGATACTCAGCAGTGAACCATAAGAAAGTACCACTGATTCAGAAATATGAATGCTGAGTCTTCAATCAAATGCACTTCAAAGAAATTTGAACATTTCAAATGTTTGCCTCATGTTAAAAGTTGTATAAAGGAGAGCCAGGGATTTAGCTTAGTGGTTCTGCCGCCTGCCTCACAAGTGCAAGGTCCTGAGTTTGATCCCTGGTACCAAAAAACAAAGCAAACAAACAAACAAAACCCCAAAAAATTGTATAAAAGAAATTTCCTACATTATTATAATAATTTTACAAATGGAGAAACAGGCTAAGTATGGTTAAGCAACTTAGGAAAGCCAAGTGCTAGAAAGTAATGGAGCTAGAATCCAACTCCCGGCACAAGATCCCACTATTCAACTCACCACAAAAAGAAATGGACTATTTGGAGGTAACATGATTGCTATTATTTTTTTAAAAAACTAGTATCAGAAATAGATTTATGAGAATTTATATGTACATTGAAATATCACTGTATTAGTCAGGATCCCCAAAGTAATCAGAACACATTTTCAAATTAGGACAACTTTAGGGAGTTTGAAGGAGGGACTCTTTATGAAGTTGTAGGCAGGATACTAGAGAAATTACATGAGAGAACGTGGTACCCATTTGAGGCGAATAACAGGAGGGGATAGTTACTGGAAACCCAGAAGGTAAAGCTACCTGGGGGTAGCCCTGGCAGCTGCCTGCAGTGCAGCCGTGCTGGAACGAAAGACCTGCACTGCTAATCCATCCTCCAGCACTCTAATCTCTCCCCAGCCTCCCCAGTGGTTGAACTCAGAGACCAAGGCAGCTCCTTGCTGAGCTCCCTATGTGTCAGCCCATCTAAGCTCAGAGAAGGGTAAGGAGGGATGGTCAGGAGCATTTGAAGATGTCCAACACCATCTTTTACACTGGGCCATCTACTGCAGTCTGTGTATTCGAATCTAGTCTGCAAATGTGACGAGATAAATAAGGACCTGGCATCAGAATGAAAATGAATTATGTCATCAAGCATACCTTAGTTCAGCTGATGCTTTAGCAGAGCAAGATGTTCTTAATGAAGGAACTGGTGTGTTGGTTTATTTCGGGGGGCAAGTTCCTTATGTCATTACAGATAGACCATTACAGCAACAGTGAACTAAACTCCTAGGTCTGCAGGTAATGAGAAACATGCTAGAGGTCCTCCAAAAGTACCCCCTCATCCCAGCTTTCATGTTTCTGCTTGGCTGTCTGCTAAAGAAAAGAAAACGGTATTTGTGTGTAACCTACTCTGACTGGGCACTGTGCCCAGCACACTTTAGATGACACTTAATTCTTGCAAGTTAGGTTATTCACCTGTCCTTTACACATAAGAAATTAGCTCAGAAAATATCAGTGACCTGCTGTGGTCTATCAGATAGCAAATGGCAGGAATAACAAGCAAATCCAGATCTGAATCCAAAGTGTATGCCCTTTGTTTTATCTGTGCTTTTCCTGGACTATAAAATCATCAGACATTAACACTCAGGAATCAAAACAGGCTTGTAAGGGGATTGCCTTGCTTAGAGACCCATGGCTATATTCTTTGTTGTTGGTAAACACCAAGTCACAGTTCTGGCAACAGATGTACCCCAACTCCCAAAAACTCAAATAATGCCATTTATGGATGCCATGTTACTTCACTTTACAAGGCCTTTTCAAGCTTGAGCAGCCAGATCATAGATGAAGTCCATTTGTTTCTAAGTGGCTTGTGTCTGTTTCCATCTCATTTTAAATCTAGGAGGTCAGGAAGAAGATGGGGAAAAAGAATTCATGAGAGGAATAATGCATTTCCTTAGAAATGTTATTAATTGGCTGGGCAAAATAAGAGAAGGAAACAATAAGTAAAGGCATCTTCCTCCCTTATGTCATTAAAAATTAAAAGCACTCTTGGTTTAAGCAGGGGAAATTAGTAATTAAGTGCTATATAATCAACCTGTATAAACATAATATTGAAGGGAAAGCTAAATTAATCACTTCACTAAGCTTGTTTTTGCTCCCATTAATGTACTTTTTACTCAAGTCCTTCCTGTGAGCCAGGATGCGTTTTCTGGTCTCTTTTGCTGGGCTGACAGATGATCATGGACCAGAATTGCAAAAGTTATCCATACATTTGGGCCTTAATATAGGCAGCCAGGAGTCCCATTTTGATCTCAAAGGTTCACCAGAATGAGCGTGCATGTAACAATGGCAGTCCTAGATGGTGGCAGGATGGAGCTAGATACAGTCTCGGTGCCAAGGACTTCCCAGTCTGGGATGTTGGGGTGGACCCAGACAGGCATAATTATTAAAAATATTCCTGAAATGTAATGGCAAAGTCCTTTTTCTTTGGCTCAAATCTTGGCTCTACTGCTTATCTTGGATGAGTTACTTAATTACTGTGTGCCTCAGAGATCATAGATATCTTATCTCAACTCATGTTGTAAGGAGTAGACCTGAGTGCAGTATATAAAAGCAAAATAGTTTTATTGAAAGCTATTCTGTTTCAGTTACAGTTGTTATACAATGTGATACTGGAGCATCAGAGAAGGAATGTCTGTCACTGTCTTGAGGGCTACCAAAGTCTTCCCAAGGAGGCAGCATTGGAGCCAGGCCTTGGAGGATTATCTGGCAATGGAGCCAGGACTCCTTGGCCTCTGTGATGCCATGGCTGTGCACTTCATCTTTTTGGAGGAATGCCTTCTCTTGAGGCAGAGAAGAAATGGGGCTCAAACTTGTGTGAATATCTCCATTTCACTCAACACAGTAAATAGTAGTAATAACTTCTGGAGCCCAGGTGTGTGCTATTGTGACAACAGCCTGCCAAGGATGAGATAAGGTGTAGAGAGAGTAACTGAGCCAAGTCCATTGTGAGCAGGGTAAGAAGAAGTTAAGTGGAAGGGGGGAGGGAAGGTAGCCCTCCATGTCCCTTTGCTACACCCCAGGGTGGTGACATGTCTGTGGTTTGCTATATGAATGAATTTGGCTAAGCAAAGTGCAGTATTTCATATCTTTGTTCCTTGATTCCATACTAACTAACCTCACCGAGTTGCTTCTGTGAATGAAAGTGCACGAAGCACAATTCCTGTTACATAGAAAAGTCCTCTTATTACTCCCTGTGTTGATTTAATTCTCACAGCAACCCTTTGAGGTGAGAACATCATCCTGAGAAAGCAGAAAGTTGCACTGCCAAGACTTTGATAAGCTTGTCTAAGATTAATAGATGGTGAGTGGTGGGATGAGGGTTTAAACCCTGGTGAATGTTGCAGACCCGCCCTCCACATCTCCCCCACAGCCCTGTACTTTGGAGGGCACCAGGTGCTAGATGGACCTGCCCCATGCTAGACATAAAGCAGCCAGCAATTGGTGATGTTCAGACTCCACAATCAATAATGAGAAGAAATTCTTTCACCTTGCCTCTTGAGAAAAAGGTAGGGTCGAGCCTACAATCACAGTGATGGTTCAACAAGTGAGCTCAGTGAGCAGCCAGGGTGACTCACCAGGAGCCGTTACCCCTGGATGTGGTGGCTGTGATGCTGCTCACGCTAATCTTGGCAGTTTTACTCAGGGGACAAACAAGTTGTTTTTTGTTTTGTTTTGTTTATCACGCATACTCTACTGCCACACAGAATTTAGGGAAGTTTTAATAAATGACTAAGCATGCTACCAGACTAAAACTCACATGTTAGAAATTATGTAGAAGGAAGAAAATGCACTTCTGGGAGGAGAGTCCTCAAACTCAGATCTCTTCAAGTGCTATGCAGGCCATATAAACACGGGAGGATGCCAGCAAAAGACAAGATGATGTGATGCTGCTGCACCAGGTTGAAGAAAAATATCATTATTATGCTAAAGCTATGTTCAAAGAACATCAACCCTCAGATTGTTCTCACCCTGGAGTGGTGAGTGCCAGAAAAACATCTATGGAACTAGGAATAGGGGAAGTGGGAGGGGAAGAGGAAAGGAAAGAAAGGAAAAGAAAAAATATGAGAAAAGGAAAAACATGGAAACAAAGTCTTTGCAAATAAGGAAGGATGGAGGGGGTGAAGAGAGGGCAGGGGAATGGGGAAAAAATAAGAACCAAGAGACTCATGTAAAGGTACAAGATTCCAATGATGAATGTAACTGTATTGTACACCTAAAATGTACCAATAAAATTAATGGGGGAAAAAAACCCATCTATGGGACTGATCTGGCCATAGGTCTCTGACCTAGGCTAAGAGATGATGACCTCGGTGGACCCCAGGCAGCCAAGCAGCATGAGAAACCAGGTGAAGTCAGACACTGTCCAGAGGCGAGGAAGTACACCACTTCTTTTGGCGGGCTGCCTTTTTCTTGGTTCCAAATTATAAAATCATCATTTCTTTCAAACTAAGCTAGAAACCCTTCCTTGGAACTTTTACAGAAGTAGAATTATGTGTTAGACATGACCTTGTTGAGAGCCCAGAGCATGGCCCCAAAAGTTGGCTTCAGGTTAAGGACAGCCTGGGTTTAAGTTTCCAGAGATGGCTCCTGGTGCAGAGGTAGAACTGGCAATGCTGCTCGGGTAGATGGATAGCGTATCTCTTTGCCTCTTCCCTGAATTTTCCTTCCCTCAGCCAGCTTTGCAACTAAAGCTGTGCCACTGACCAGGGACTGTTTCAGAAGTTCTCAGTACTAAAGCTTTTTACCAGCTTGGCATCAGAGAAATGCTAAAATGAAGCACCCATCAATCTAGAAGGGCAACAGATGTTGAAGCATATCAAATATCAGTAAACAGCAAGCCCACAGAGAGAGGCTACTGGACTTGGCATCATCTGAGCAAAAATACCCTATTGCTTTCAAGAGAGAACACTGTGGACTTTATAAAGTGCATTGAATTGATGCATTTTTTTTCATTTGGACAAATGCTCCACCATAAAATATTTCCACTTAGAGATGGTTTACTATATTCTATTTTTTTTTCATCTCTGGTTTTCAGCAGAGCAAGTTGAATGCTTACAGAATATTCTAGGCTTTCATCTCTGGAAATATAGGTCTTTAAAATACCTTCCCAGTAATTGTAGGGAGTTTTGTGTTCCACTTACCTAGTACCTCCCTTACTGGTAGCAGAATTATCCATAATTATAAATAGTAAATAGGACTATAAATAAGGGTTCAACACTGATATTACACTAAGCTCAAAAATTTTAAATGTGTATTCTGTTATTCTCTTCATTCCTCTGAGCCTGTTTCCTCATTTGTAAAAATAAGACCTATCCCATGTGATTGTTGTGAAGATTAAATAAGATAATACACATAAAGTATTTGTCATGGTTACTGGTATGAATAGTTTCTCAGTGAGAGAGATATGAAATGATAGAAGTGGTCATTGTTATTAGCCAAGCATACACTGCATTAGTGCTTCATGTATGTTACTGGAGGTGGTTGAAGACGGTTGGGCTGGTCCTTTCCCTGATTGCTGTTGGAGACTCATTCTCTCCTTCCCTCCCTCTGCTATGTGTGCCACATTTCCCAGGCTTCCTTGCAGCCTCTTGGTAGGTTTGGCTAATGAGAGATACTGGTGGAAGAGGACATGAGAAGCCAGGTCATTACTCCCCTTCACTACAGCAGCAACTGCACTTTCCCTGTGATTCTAGCTCCTAGACGTCTTTTTCAGGTTCCATTTCTGACCAATCAGACCATTCCTAGGTTTCAGTTCTATCCTGACACACCCAGCTTCTGACTCTGGTCATACTACTGCCTCCTGTCATCCTTGACTCCTAAGAGAGAGAAAAAAAATTCTTCTGCTCTTTCTGATGTCTTAGTCACTTCAACATCACCTATCTGGCCTCTAGGTTTTTTTTTTTATCAATTATCAAACCAATTTCTTCTATTAAATTCTTCCTGTTGAAAGACCTAAAGTAGTTTCAGTTATCCAGATTAGACTAATTTAGTTGCTTTTAAGCATTAAAAGAGAAATCAGTCATTCTAGGGAATTCACCTCTACCCATTAGAATGAGCTGGGTCAGCTAGACAGAAAGTAGGTAGCAACCATGGAGAGTAGCTCACTTTGACAAAGCACTTTTAAGGAGCTGAGAGTTGGGTTAGAGAAATGAAAATGAAGCAGGCTGACACTAGAGAGTGCCATTCCATAATCTGCTCTCTGGTCCTAGCTAAAGTGGGAAAGAGAAGTGAGGCTTTGTATAAGTGGGGCCTGGAACAGGTTGAGGGAAGTGCTGATGTTGGACACGCAGGGAAGCAGTAGGAGAAGAGCTTCTCACCCAGAGGCACTGGTGAGAGCGAGGTGTGGCCAGAGGGAGGAGAACTTCCTCCAGGAAGGGCCTCGGGTCAGGAGTCACAGGACAGAGAGCTGGGTCTGTGAGGACCACAGTTCACTGGGAGTGGGGCTCTTAACCGCAAACAGATCCGTTAGGAATTGGAGCAGCAATCAGGGAACATCCTTTGTCCAGCATGCTCTCAATCTTTAACTGTTTATAGTGAAAAAAGATAGATTGTAGGCTGATCATCTTGTTTTTTTAAAGTCAGGAACATGAAGTTGCTTTCTGCTAAATAGCACATAAATTAAATCATCCTGTCAGTAATAACAAAAATGTATTTACTTATCTCTAACAATTTTGAAGAGACACTGCAATAGAAGGAAAACACTCCTTAAATGCCCCTAAAAATCTATACTATTTCACTAGAGCACGTTTGTGTACCAGGTGTTGTAGAAAATCACACCAGAGAGTTTCAGCATGGAGGAAGCCTGAGACATCTCCACAGGAAGAGAGTACAGCTTACCTTCAGTGCTCAGAGCCTACCCCTTCCATTCCCTGTCCCTCCTGGATGCCTTGGCCTGGAGACGCCTGTGTGTTGGTCTAGACCAAAAACAAAAAAAAAAGAAAGAAAGAAAGAAAGAAAGAAATTGGACTCTCCAAGGGCAGGGAAAGCAAGGCTTTTAATCCAAACTCTTGCAAGAGAGGCAGCCCTACAGAGACAGGCACCCTCCAGTTGAGAAGCTGTGTGTTTTCATTCCTAACTCGCAAGGGTTCCCCACCCTCCATCTCCCACGGCCTGGGATCTGGGGTTCACAGTCTGCCCCAAACAATCCGTTCCATCCCACACCTGTTGTTCCCCTCCTTTCCCTTCGTCAGGGAAGTGTCAATTAATCTTGGGGCCAGGCCTCTCACACAAGAAATAATATAGCATCCTATAGAATTTAAGACTCCCCGCTGCACGGGAAATAGCAGCTACAGACTTTCAGGTCTGATTTCCCAAGCATCCTTGTCCTGATAGAAGGCCACCATCCAACACATTCCACCAAGATCAGCGTCCCATCCTAAAGGGAGAGGAGCCATCTGTGCCTGTGGTCTTGTCGTGGTGCGTGTGTAGCAGTCACTTTTGTTAAGAGCCTGCACTGAAAACTTTACCCATTCAACCCAGGCATTCATCTCCTTATATCCTGTCTCAGCTTCTAAAGTTTGCCTCAAGTCCTTTATTTTGACTATTTTTATCTTCTAGGATCATTATTTTGTGAGTTAGAGAGTTAGTTGAGGTAGCCTTTGGTTGAGACAAGTTAGATTTAACCATAAGGACAAGCTTGCTTAGACGGTCTGGTCCTGCAGCAGTTTAAACTTTTACGAGATAATACTTAACAGGTATCAAATCTCAAAATTAGAGAGACTGTGATTTTAGTTACATTAGTTATCAGCTTAACTGAGTAGTCAAGAGTCCCTTTTCAGGGTCCTAATCTCACACCTCAACCTCTCATTTTTGGTATAGTAAGCCATCTAAATTAGCTTTGAGAGAGGGGGACCAGCTCCTGTTCTTCTTTTTTTCTTAGAGTCAGCTGTAACAGTTCTTTTTAGGTGACACCAGTACCTCCCAATGTTCCCTATGGGTCCCCTTACCTACGTATAGTGAGTCCAGCCTGTTTTAGCAGTCCTCATAGCCATCTCAGTGGTCAGGAGCACTTGACAGAGGACTCCCCAGAGCAGCTGGGGTTTGTCCTCTTTCCAGGTTATCAGCACCAGACCACCAGGTTGGAATGGATGGACAGTGAACTCCCAACAGTCGAATCTGGGCTGGGAAAACTTAACCTTTTGGTAATACCCAACTTAAATATGTTACAATAATATATTTACTAATATTTATTTAGCTGTGTCATCACCCCCACTTAGTTATCTCAACAATCTTTTTAAATGACTCATGAGAACCAATCATAACAGTTAATATTTAGGGGGCTATAATTATATATATATATTATTTTAAGTTACTGGATACAGACAATAGGCATTGTATTAATAAAACCAATTTTGATATCATTTTGACTGGCTAACAATCTGAAAGGAAACATGTCATCAACTTTAAAGGCATCTTTTTTTTTTTTTGGCATCTTTGCTTTTACCAACTGATTTAAATTAGCCCACTATTGAGCTTTGTAAACCAAAAAACTTTTGGTCCAGTATCATGAGTGTCTGTTTATCTATAAATCAAGCTCAGTAGGACTTTTTGGAGGATAATAATATATCTCTGAAAGTCAACACACACACAGAGAAACATATATCAGCCTAAATGACATATAACCTTTAATTATCAAACTTTATGGCCTTTATTTGTATTAGTGCCCTCTAAGCCTATTAGCCTTTGTTCTATAATGAGACCCATTTCGGCTACTTTTCTTCAGAGTCAGAAGTTTACAAGGGCAAAAACAAAAGGAAAAGTAAAATTGACATGAGCTCAGAAATCTTTAATGAAGCAGCTGCAGGTACCTTAACCAGTTATTACAACAGATTGACAGGCTGATGAACAGACAAGAAAATATACAGAATACATAAAACAGTTATATGTAATCATAATGCACTCTTAAAAAATACCAACTTAAATTGAAATCCAAAAGTAAATTTATCAATCAGCTAAGATTTGTAACAATGGGCTCTTGTTAAATTCTTATGTGGAATTTTAATCTCTTTTACAATAGAAACTATGATTTTTATATTCTCTTTCTGCTTTTCTCCCTCTCTTTTTTTAAGTAAACTTTTTGTGGTTTTCTGAGTAACTCCTCAATTGGCTTTCTATTTCGTCCCTCTAGATTTTGTAGCTTTCTTGATATGTCAGACCAGCTCTTAGTAAAAAAATTAACTTTGAGAAACCCTTGCCCCAGGGGACCCTCCGGTCCAGCCCAGAATACTTTTTCATCTGCTCTTTTAACTTCTGTAAGAAGGCAGAGTGGGTTTCCTCCATTTTTTGTTGACTCTCAAATGGCTTAGAGATGTTTGGGGACTGAGGGCTGACTCTTTAATCCCTTTGATTGTTAAATTTTTGAAAATCTCACAGTTGGCCCTGGCCATTTTTAACATTATTATTTTATCTGGGATCTTAATTTGAGAACTTGTGTTTTGTTGTAGTTACACCTGGTCTGGAGGATTGGTTCCCTTCCCAAGCAAGCATGGCTGTTCTTTTGATATTTATTTGTTTGTTTCTTTCTTCCCTGAGGATAAAATGTTTAGGTTAGGATAGGTATCAGTTCAGCTCATGTGTATAGGTTGGGGCCTAGAAATTGGTCTAATTGTTTGTCTAGTCCCAGGGAATTCTCAAGTAACACACACACACACACACACACACACACACACACACACCTCTCTCGTTGTTGATTTCAGTGCTAGTGAAGGGATCGTTAAGGAATCTAATTTGTCCTCCTCCCATTGGTACCTCACAAAGAGGGAACATATTAGAACTGGATTGTTTTGTAGGGAGGGGGAAGCTTTCTAAGTCTTTTTTACATTGTTTAAACTTTCTCCTCAAATTAGATACAAAGGAGCTGCTGGTGGGGTGTCCCTCCCTGACCCCACACACCTTGATCAATTTTTTTATTGAGCTCCTGTCTCTTCAGTGTGTCCCTCATCCTGAACACTTTGTGGCTGTGCATGGGTAGGGAACAAACAAAATGAAAGGTCCCGTGACTTTTATTCTGCGTTTCCTTTTTATCCTTAAGGGGAAACACTGGTGTTGGCTCTGGGAGCCAGCAGAGGCCTTAGTCTCTCTCCTCTTGTGAGGCTGAAGTTTTATCATTCACAAAGAGGACTAGTGCTTGACAGACCCAGTCTTCACGAGAGCCAAACTTGGGCCAAAACACAGGGAGCCCTTTGACTGGCTCCCCGGGCTAAAGGAAACAACAATATTTAATCATCTTTTTTTTTCACCCTTAGTCTGAGAACTGTCCTCCCAATTTTCAAGCCTTTTCCCCATAGACTATTAGGGAGCATGTCCAGGGTTTTTTTCCCTGATTCCCTAGCCTGAGACTGTTTCCCATTCTCAAGAGATCCCTGCGCCTGGGTCTTCTTGTTGTGTTCAACCCCCCTTACCAGGCCCCTGGTGGCCCCTCTTTTTGCCAAGCCTCCTACCTGCCCCTCTGTAGGAGTCTACCCGAGACAGGTTTTAAAAAGAATAGAGGTTTCTTGCACACCCCGAGAATTGCTTGTCTGGAACCCAACTCAGTCACACACTCTCGACCTCCTCCAGAGAAAGTCACCCAGCCAACAAGGCAAGACCTTAGTCCAGTTGTTCCTACCTTGTCCCGTGCACGAGATTACTTGATTGCTGCGGCTTGTCTCTTTTTCTCTCCCCTGCCCTGATTTCACAGTCGTCAGAACAGTCTAGGATGTTCCATGGCTTCCGCAGGGAGATGGAGTGTCCAAGCAGAGCGGGCCGCACGTAAATGGAGTGAGACACGTCTCCCTCTCCACCAAGACAACCTCAACCACACAGGCACAGAATCTCCCTGGCGAGCCCCCAATTGTAAGAAATGATCTCACTTGTCCAGACCAAAAAAAAAAAAAAAAAAAGCAAAAGAAATTAGACTCCAGAGGCAGGGAAAGTGAGGCTTTCAGTCTGAACTCTTACAAGAGAGGCAGCCCTACAGAGACAGGCACACTCCAGTTGAGGAGCTGTGTGTTTTTATTCCTAACTCACAGGGGTTCCCCCGCTCCATCTCCCACGGCCTGGGATCCGGGGTTCACAGTCTGTCCCAAACAGTCTGTTTCATCCCACACCTGTCGTTCCCCTCCTTTCCCTTCTCGTCCCCTCCTGTCTGTATCTGTGGTTACTTTTAGCGTGTTGGCTTTCCAGGATTCAAGAAGACTCTTACCTCTGGTGTGATTCTTTGTACAGCGTGTGTGTCCTTGTCTGCTAGTTGACAAAGCTAAGTCTAACAATAAGGGCTTATTAGAGCAGTTAATGAAATACGGGATCAATTAAAAATATGTCTACCTCTTACAGGTAGAATTCACGGCAGGGACATTCTTCCCAAGGTGGCTGTGTCAGTTTCACCTATCAGCATCTCCAAGGAGGCAAGATTTCAACAAATCAGACTTGTCTGGGTAATTGGATCACAGTAGCAGTCTTCACTGTAGTACGCTAAACACTGCAGATGCCAGAGGAGGAAGTGGTAGACAATCCTAAACTAGGAAGTTAAGCAAGTATTTCAACTGTTAGGAAACAACAGGCTTTTCCTGAAAATGTGAGTTTCCAGCCCTGTTGTAATGTGGTGGAGAGCAGGGACATCTAACTTCAAGGGGCTCCTAAAAATGACAGCACAGGGAATTAACTTAGCGTGCACTGCCAACTGTTTAAGCCTTTTTGTATTATTAACTCCCTGAACCCTCATAGCTGTTCCATGGTGTCTGGGTATTGTTGGTACTTTGCAGGCAAAGTCTGAATGGCCAAGAAGGCCAGTCCCTTTCCAAGGCTGCACCAGCAGTAAGAGAGCAGCTCAGATGTGAGCCTAGATGTTCTACTCTGTGCTCTGCTTCCTGTGAAAGGCTGTGAGCCACCTCTGTCACTTCTTTGAGTAGCACCTTTGCACTGCCCTTAGGTGTTTCAAAGTGTGCTGACCCTGCTCCAGTGCGAGCTTCCAGCCATATTCACCCTGTATGCCTAATCAGACTGGGGGTAAAACTACAGGTATGTGTAGCCTCCTTGGAGCAGCCTAAAGAAGTCACTTGTGGCTGGTTCCACAGAGAACCAGCCTTGAGCCAGTGGTATTAATGCTGGATTTAGATGTGAAATCCTTAGCAGGAAAAACCTGATCTGCCTCTCTAGCAACAGCTTTTCCTGTTTACCCCAGCAGTAGCTCTAAAGAGTTCCTTGTAAGTCTCGCTCTTTCTAATTTTTCATAGAGAAGCCCCCATCTTTAGAGTCTCACACATAGTGTGTGACTTGGGACAAGAAGTCTGCCTCTTTGGGCCTTGCTTTTCCTCATCTTTAAATTGCAAAGATTAGATTCAAGGTGTTTTTTTTTTTTTTAATAGCAAGCATTGGAACTGTGGAAGAAACCAGACAGAAGGTGCACCCCATTTCCTGCTCACCCGTGACTCCTTGCTTCCCCCACTGTAATGCAGCCTTCACGGACTTCTGCTGGACATGAGCGTTGGGCTAGGATGTTTCCAAGAAAATAATCCAAAATATACAAAAATAATCACATAGGATGCCTACTACAATATAATAATAAAATAGCTTAGCCACTGAGAAAAGTAGGTTGGAGAACTCTCCCCACAGGGTCCTCTGAGATGCTATGTCCCTAGTGGGGGAGATCAGCTTGGCCAGATCATGGACAGGCTGGGGAAGCTAACTCCACTGGGCCTCATGCTTCTTGCTGAGAACAGACTCCCTGCTGCAACCCTGGTGAATTAGAAATTCAATCCAGTGACTTTTGGAGATTGGTTTTCTGTCTGGGGATCTGACTCTTACTTCACTAGAAGAGGGATCAGGCTGTTCTGGGAGGAGTAAGTGGACTGGCCTTCAGGAAGGTCTCTCTCTCTCTCTCTCTCTCTGTCTCTCTCATTTGTTTCTCCTTCCTTCTTTCCTTCTAACTTTTCATTCTTTCTCTCTTTCTTTTTAAACTCTATTTCAAAGGGAATTTCTGATTACTTCAGGTACTTAACACCCCCAGACTGACTCTGCTGTATTATCACTTACATGTTAAAGATATCCATATCACTACCCACATCATTCCTTTGTGCTAGAAGATCACTGAAGGTTTACTTTTACTTATGTCATGTGATTTATTTTTTGAAAACCCTCTTAGAGTTGGAAATGAATGTCCTATTTCCTTTATTTTGGTAATTTTCACAGACTCCTAGGTAGATAGCACTAGAGTAAGAATCTTACTGTTAAAATATTTTCGATCTCCAATGCCTGACACAGAGAAGCTGTTTAGCAAATCTTTGTTTATTGATTCAGAAAATACTCCTGCATATAGTCAGATGGAAAATAACTATAATCTCAATCCTTATGTCTGTAGTTGAAGAAAAGAGACAGTTAAATACATTATATATCTTTGGTAAGTGCTCTAAAGAAAAGGATGGATTAGGTGGAAGAACAAATTCAAATGATAGATTGTGAAAGTAAATGACCTCAACTCCCAACTCTAAAATTCTGTCTGATCCTGTCTCACAAGTGATGATCATTTCCATTATTTCCATCATTTCCTATACACCCATCTAGTCTAAGCCCTATGTTAGCATCTTCATATTGACGGTGAAATTACATGAAATTAACAAAATAACCCCCCCAGTTAGGCCTTCTTATCCCTTTTTCCAGATGAAATAAAATAAGGCCCAGAGAACAGATAGTTGTACATGATCAGAGAACTAATAAGTAGGACAGATGAAATTTGAACCAAAGTTTAGTCTGACAGAGTATTTTATTCTGAGTAAAAGGAAAAGAAAATCTCACAGACTCCCAAAATTATCACCAGGGGTCTATTAGGGTTCCAAGTTTGAGAATCACCAAATCAGACTAGATAATAAAAGGTCCAGTATAGTAGGAGAGAGGTCAAGAAAAGAGGGCGAAAAACTTGGCTGGAGGGTGGGAGGGAAAGGGAGGACAATAATATTCTTGAGTTGTCCATCTTATCAGCCTAACAATAATAAACATCTCCATGGCAACAAGAAGTTTAATTAATGGCAGATGTTGAGTCCTTTTAAAAGCCACACCAACTGCATGCCAAGATGATGCTGTAAACCCTTCTGCTCTGCCACAGCTGGGCTAATCATGCTATGGTCATGTTGGAGAAACCCATGTTTTGAGGGTGGAACAAACTCTGGCATCTCCCAGAATGCATGTGCACATGCGTGTGCACACACACACGAATACACACCACACACACACACCACCGAGGTTTCTCAGGTGTTTGAACATTATTTTTCAAATAGTTAAATACCAATTTTAATGTGTACTAGAAAAAGGAATAACTGGCATCAAACCTGAGTTTCAGGATATTTTTGCTTAAAAAGGTAAATTTGAGACATTTCATTACTTACAAATACCATAGGCAGTACCCAGGCATGGAAACAATTGTGAAGGTGCTAAAGTTTGTGAAAGAGCAACATAATATATGAGAAAGTACCAGATGCATAGAAGGCCCCAATAAACCTTTCCCTCCTCCCTGATTCACATAGGGAGCAGGTCCCAGTGCCCAGTTCTAACCCTCCCACTAGACCTGGTCCTGCGCGCCTTTCAGGACACCCCTCTTTTGTTGTTTCCCCTCTGCTAACTTCACACTGGATCCGTCTCCCTCCATGCTCCCACGAGGAGAAGTGCAGCAAGTGCACAAGCGACTAGGGGCTCCATCAATGCCTAGATGAATGTCAGCAATCAACAAGTATTTGCCTAAAAGAGTGGACAGTATAGGATTTGGAAAAACAGAAATCAGAATCTGAGAACTGGAAGGGCTCTCAGAAAGCATCACGCAGCTGAGCAAGTGAAGGTCAAATGATTCAGCAATGAGAATTCAGATAAAATAGGCAGATATAAAATTTTACAAATATTTTTAGAAGAACCTGTTTCCTCGAGACTTCCTGCTTTCCAGAAAAGTAGCAGGGAAGTACCACAAAAGGGCATACACTTCAAAAATCTAGAAGGTCATGCTGCATACTAGGTCAGGAAAGGGATATCATAAGTGATCATTGCAGAAAGCATTCCTGGTTGAACATTCTGTTTATTTTCCTTGTGGTAAAGTGCAGATGATGTAAAATTTACCATTTTAACCATTTTTAAGTGTACAGCTTGGTGGAATTGGGTTCATTCACATTGTTGTGTAATCTTCACCACTATCCATCTGCTGAACTCTTTTCACCTCACAAAACTGAAACTCTGTGCCCATTTAACAACTTCCCATTCACCCCTCCGCCAGCCCCTGGCAACTATCATTCAGCTTTCTGTCTGGCATGAATCTAACTGCTCCAGCTATCTCATATAAGTGGACTCTTACAGTATTTGTCTTTCTGTGACTGGTTTATTTCACTTAGCCTAATAATATGTGCTCTAAGTTCTTCCGTGTTGTAACACATGTAAGAAATCCTTCCTCCTTGGTTGCACTTCTTTATGTTCCTAAAGGCTTGGCATGCTTAACATTTTAGTGACTTCTTTCCAGTGGGAGTAGCCCTACTGTGGGTGACAGCAGCAAAAGGATGCAATATCTGAGGAAGTTTCAACTTGGTTCTTGTAGTCTAATAGCTACAAGGGGAGTAAATAGAATTCTAAGCTGCACTCCCCATTTACACCGCAACTTCCCTTACTGTTTCTGCCCCAAGTCTTTAGTCAACCACAGAGAAGCATAGGAGTTGGAGATTTAATAGGAGGTTTGAAAATAAAACAAGCTTAAATTCCAGCCTGACTTCCATGATCTTGGACAATATATTAATTTCTCTGAGGCTCATTTCTCTCATCAGTAAGTGGACAGAGTAATACTTGTATTGAAAAAGATTTCTTTTGTTTTCCAAGGGCTGAGATCTTTTCTGCACTTTTCTGAATTAATCGTAGTTTCTTAGATTAAAAAATTATTACTACAATTTATTCCACTGGGAAGTGTGGAAACATAATGTGTTGTTGTATGACATTTGCGGCACTCTGAGGATTATCAGGCAACCTAGTGAAGCTGGAAAGGAGTGAGTGCTAACTTACTGAGCATGCTGTGCATGTCAGGTACATTATGTTTTCATCAAAAACACACAGAATTCTTTTATGGCTCTTGGCCATCTCCTCTTCTATCTCCCTGTTATCAGAACCAACCCCTCCAGCCAAGTCCCACCCTCCATCAGTGCCTAATATTATGCCCAGAAAACTACTGATACTCCCTCTCAACCCCCCTCAATATTTATTTAAAGTGTATGAACTCTGTCAGTACCTGCCTGTGTTTGTTTGGCCACTAATACATTCCTTATATCTTAATGTAATCTCTGTGCCCTCCAGTTCCCTCCTGTCCTCATAGTAAATGTGCCATCTTTTGGCTGTGCCAAAGAAGAAAGCCTGAGTGTAGAAACTGATTCAGCGCCTCTCAGAAGTTGGGCATCTCTCTTTTCTGGCCACCTGAGAAGCATTTCTCTCCTCTCCTCTCCTTTCTTTTGATAAACAGGATAGCTGTCCCCAAAGGGATGAATCCATTACGTTTCGCCAGGGTCGAGTTCATTTTCCATTGCATGTTTCAGTTTAAAGAGAGAACCTTTTAAAAGGGCTGAACATACACTGAGTGTGGGTACTTAACTTTTAATATGTATGTGCCCACAGCCAAGAGAACAGAGAAGCCTTAAATAATAATGAAACCAAATTGTGCATGTTGTATGTTTTATGTGGCACTGATTCCTAAATATACTCTTAGCAGCCAGGTATTATTTAATATATTCCCCATTAATCAAGCTGCCAAATCTAAATGAAAACCATACTTAAATATATGTAATAAAATTATGGCTTTGAGTTAAATATCAAAGTAACACTCGCTACATTTTTTCCTCCCAGCCAACCTTCATTTATTGTCTTAGTTTTTACTCTGAAAGCTAGTTCTTTTGTATTAGGAAGTCAGTCTTGATTGCAAAAAATTTATACCACAGACTTTCAGGATTATGTAGGTTTCAGCTGAATTCCTAAATGCCAGTATTTTAGAGAGAAAGAACTATATGGGGATTTTTTTTTTTCTGGCAAAAATGAGATGTTTCTTCTTATGGTGAGACCCTGAATTTGAAAAGAAATTAATAATTGCCTTAGAGGCACTGAATTGTTTGTAGCTTCTGTAATAAATGGTGCCTGCCTTTTGAGCTGTTACTGCTTTTAGGGTTTTGTGCTAAATATCCTGTTATTTCTTTTTGAGGTTGCAGTTTCTGTTGGTTTTGCAATAGTGACATCTAGGGGCTTCAGGAAATATTGCATGAGCTGCTAAAATTCTCTTTTTCCAAAACCATCCCTTTGCTTGGAGACGATGACATGTTTGTGGGTCACTGGGGCTGAATGAGAGAGAAGGCAAATGGAGCCCAGGATGGATAAATCCCAGTTCTGTCCATTAGGCTTCTGATCTGGAGATAAAGCAGAGAAGTAAACAGAAAAGTATCTTACAAAACACTAGCCAAATTTGGGATGGCCTGGACCATCTGAGCAGATTTTTGAAATTATTGATAAATGACTGTACTTACCATGTTCAGCTCATTCTCATTTGTTTGGGTGCTGTTCTTTGCCTTTTCCACAGAGGCTGCAGGGTGATTTTTGCATGTGGTCCCCTGCTTGCTGGCTTGTGTGATTCCTTGCTTCTCAAAGGTCCAGTTCTTCTCTTGTTTTAATCCAATGTTCTCTATCCATAGTTACCTCTATAAAGATGAATTTCAGGGCTTCAACTGATGTGTTCTTTCCATTAAAATGTCATCCTTTCTTCTAGTGTCTGAGTTCTTATGTGGTTCTCCATGTTTACATGTCCTAAAACTGTTAAACTCTTGATTTAGAAAATTATATATGTCTATTACAAATACTAAAATGCTATGCTTATGTAAGAGCTGATAAATAACTCTTATTAAACTTCTCATACTGCATTAAATTCAGAACGGGGGCACATGTTTAACTTTGTACATTGTATACATTATAAGCTTCATTTTAAAATAATAAATCCAGTGCACAGCAGTGCATGTGATTTTTAGACAGGTATTACATTTCTGCCGTATCTCTGTGTAGAAGAAGATGATAGTGGTGATAATAGGAGACATTTATTGAGATTTTTATATGCCACGTGCTATTCCTGTCATTTTATATGAAATAACTCATTTATGCAGCAAAACACAAAGGAGAAGAATTATTTTAACCCATTTTACATATGTTTGCTGAGTACTTCTGTGTTGTGAAAGGGAACTTCAGCAAGATACTGCATGAGATGATCCTGGGTAGAGTGCAACCTATGAGTTATTATGAGCTCTAGCCAGGAAGCAGGTGTGTACCTGTAGTCCCAGTACTCAGGAGGCTCAGGAATTGGAGACCAGCCTGGACAAGAGAGCGAGACCCGATCTCACACACAAAAAACATTAGCAGGTTTTTAACTCTTTGGAAATCACTGCTGCTGTCCTTTGTCTCACCAGCCAGCTATCCCTTTGGAGTTGTTGCTTCTCCTTCGTCCTCTGATACTTGTGTCCTTTGCGCTGGGAATCTCTAGCTATGTCTGTTGAAGTAGCAATGCCTGCTGCTTGTCCAAGAAACAAGCAATAGTCACAAATGTTATTAATTCCAGGTAAAAGAGTGTGTTAAGAGAGAAAGCCATGTAAGGAAACAAACATGGACTGGGCAGCTGGGAGTGAAGGGCTGGCTCTGGGTGCCATGGGAGAGGTCTCCTGAGGGTGGGTGTTTAAATTGAGCCCCAAATGGTGAAGACAGCAGGTGCAATGGCCCTCAGGTGGGAGCAAATTGAATACATCTGAGGAAAGGCAGACTAGACTGGCGAGGCTGGGGTTTGCTGACGGAGAGGAATTCTGTGGTGTAGATCTCTCTTACTTCCTCCTCTCAGCTCCCTATACATTCTGTTTTCTGCCTCAGACTATTTTCACTGAATTCAGGTGCGTGGTTCTGAATAGCAAAGTCCTGAAGTATCATCCAGAAGGGAGTGCTAGGCAAAGAGGATACCCTGGGAAAGGGGGCACCTTGTGTGTCTTCCACACACACTTCCAGCCTATAAGGTCAGATCAACAGGAACATAAAGCAGAGGGAAATCACAGCACAGTGTTGCGTTCTCAGTGCCCTGAGGCAGAGAGAAGACCAGGACATCATTCTTCTCACAGGTGTGGTGACAGCTGTGTCTGCTTCTCTAGACTGGAGGCTGACGGGGGGCAAGGCTGATGTCATAGCCACTCTTCGGTCATTTTGATAGCCTGCATTTGTTTATTCAATAACTGCTTCTGGAGTGCCATCCATGTGCCAGCCAGCCACTCGGATCTTCAAGCTTCTCCCACACCTGCAGAAACAGATAGCTCTAGTACAGGGTGCTGTGTCCCCAACCGTGGGGCTCAGAGAAAATATTCCAAAACAATGACAGTTGAGCCAGCACTTGGCAATTAAATAAAAGTGCATGTATGAGTGTGTGTGTGTGTGTGTGTGTGTGTGTGTGTGTACTGAGGGGCTGAGGTAGGAGGAGGACTGTGCAGAATTTTAAACCTTAGGAAGCAAGGATTTGATTTGTGCACTCAGTAGTGAACTCACCCATAATAGAGTGAACATGTGAATGAGTGAGTGTGATTTCTTTCTCCATACCCATGCAGCAGGGACAATTCATAAGATGGAGGTGTGAAGCTGAAAGGAAAGGAAAGTGGCTAATTCCCTCTGAGAATCACTCTTGCAGTCCTGCCCATCATTCCCTGCAGGCAGACTCCGTGAAGGCCATCTCCATTCAAAGGCTGCTGACAGGTTGGTCATCCAGTAGTGTGTTGGAGGAGCAGCCTGAAGCTTCATGATGGGATAGCCCTGTTGATGG
Source organism: Heterocephalus glaber (assembly GCF_053883595.1). Lineage (NCBI taxonomy): Eukaryota > Metazoa > Chordata > Mammalia > Rodentia > Bathyergidae > Heterocephalus > Heterocephalus glaber. The sequence continues at coordinate 9,440,930 of NW_028258299.1, read as the reverse complement.
AACTGGGCATATTCAAAGCTCTGGCCGATATTTCTGCTTTCCTGAAGATTGCTTGGCTAGAACTTGAGCATAAACAAGTGAGTGAAAACTAAGTCATGACATCAAGGCCGTCCATGGGGGAGAGAACAACCCTGGCCTGGAGTCTTTGCTGCTCCAGAAGCTTGGACATTGCTGGGTCCAGAGCACTGAAAAGATACTTTCTTATTCTGCCATGCTCCTGTGGGATTCTGCTTGTTCACCAGTTGTATTCTGTCACTGTTGTGGGTGAGCATGCTGCTGATGTCTCCCTCCTTCCTCTCACGCCTACCTTTCTAGCCACCTGAGAAGCCCACCATTCCTGGTGTAGCCTTTCCTTAGCTCTCACGTAGGGACCTACATGGTCCTACATGGTCTGGCCAGTGTCCCCTCTATCACTAGCGCCACACCACAAGCACACAGGTGCCAGCTCCTCCACTAGTGTGACCTTGTTCAGGTTTCTTAACCTCTCTGTGCCTCTGATCCTTCAACTGGGAAATGTGGATGGCATGGTTTCTACCACAGTTATCTGTAAGGACTGATAGGAAAATCCATGTAAAGCAGTTAGATCAGTGCCTGGCACTTGACAAATACAATGAATATTAGTTACTGCCTGCCATAATTATTCCTCAGTCCTTCATTTCTGCCTTCCTTCTTTAAACATTTTCTCCCTAGTTCTCAGGCAGACATTAGAGGTACAGATGTAACTAGGGTGCCATCTCTGCCCTGGGGAGCTTGGTCCAGTGCTGCCTGTGTGGCTGGCACTGTACTGGTGACCTTGTTGAGTGAGTCCACCCCATAACCCAGCACAAGGCTTATCTTCCTGTTTTGTGCTCCAGCACACTGCAGCCCAGAGAAGTCATGTGACACTCCCAGCACCACACAGCTAGTAAAGGGCAAAATTGGGGCTGGAGCTCCAAACCCTGAGACTCCAGATCCATCCAGTGCACCTTCCTCCACATTGCCAGGCCACCACAAAGATGCTTTTGCATTGTTTTGAAAGGAAAAAGGAGCATGAATGATGGAGTGGTCATAATGGGAAAGAAGCACTCCTTCCCTGGCCACTCACTTCTGGCTGTCAGGGAGGGAAGACTCAGCTGGTGAGCCTAGCTCCCAGCAGCCCATGCGCCAGCCCATCTGAAAAGGATCCATCTTTAAAAGTAAGGAGGCAGAAAAATATAATTCATACCAAAAACAAACTCTGTCATGAGTCATTTGACTGACTCTGCTTTCCCCCAAATGCACAGTTTATATCTTGGGTGAGCTAAGGCTAAAGGGACATCTGATATGTTTTAGACTAGCAAAGCCATTACTCAAGGCACTTCACATCCACTGTGTGCCCGCTGGACCCCATGGTTTAAATCAAGGCTTTTGCTCACAGGGTCTGACAGTCTGTTACTTTAGTGGTACTTGTACTGCAGTGTGATTGTGTACATGTTTTTTCAAGATGACAAGAATCGCTTCAGTCAGTGACTCACAAGTTCTGTGCAGTGGTTCTTCTACGTGCGAACGTACACAGGCAGGGTTGTGTATGCACAAATGAGTGTTCAGATGGTTGAGAGAGAATGCAGGGAGGCAGGTCCCACTAATAGGAGGATCCCTGTCCTGGACTGGAGTGTTTCTCCATCCTGCATGTGCACTAGGTAACCCAGAACACAGGTGAGCGGCTTTGTGGCCAGCTTGCTGTTCTTCAGATAACTACAAAGTATGCATTTACATTATAAAAACATGAACAATATAGAAATATAGAGTGAAAGGGGAAAGGCACAGACCTCTGCTGATCCCAGAGGTGATCCCTATTACACATTATGTGTGTCTTTCTAACCTTTTTAATGTAGTCACACACACACACACACACACACACGATCATATAATAGAGATTATTATTTACAAGATTATTTATTTACAAGAGTTTTAAAATATATTAGTGCTTATACCACTGCCGCATGTCTGTTACATACTGACTGTAATCCCAGGGCCTGCAAATATATAAAACTGTTCAACCGATGTCCTATTACTAGACATTTAGGTAGTTTTTCTAGTTCATTGCAAACAGTAATGCAAAGATCTTCCTGATATGATTTTTTACATATAAGTATGAGGATCTCCAGGAGAAATACAGAAAGTGAAATATCTAATAAAGGATTTGTACATTTAAAACTTTGTTTGCTCTGACCAGAATCTTCAAAAAGGTCAGAACTGCTGTCCTAATGTGTATTTCTTCCAGTGAGGTTCCTGCCCCTTTGGCAACAGTGGGTATTGTTAGTCATTTAATCATTTAACATTTCGGCCAAATTACTGGGCAGAAAATGACTGCTCATTGTTCTTTGTCTTTGGCTTTCTCTTGTTGCTAGTAAGAATGAAAATTTTCTTAGTATCTGGAGGCCGCTTAAGTTTCTGTTTTCCGTTAATAGGCTATTTACATCTTGTTTTCATTTTCCTACAGGGGTCTTTGTCTTTTCCTCATTGATTTCAAGGAATCTTTGGTTGCTTATGCATACACACTGAAGACTTTCTTGTAATCTATTCCTTGTCATCTACCTTGCTTATATTTTATGCTCATATCTGATATCTCTTTGTTCACCTAATGTCTAGATTTCTTGACACCTCCCCTTTAAATTATTTCTACTCTTACAGCAGTGTTTTTCAGAACGATAATGTTTTATTTAGGCCTTTATGTGTCCAGGAGTAAACGGAGGACCCTGGAGGCAAAGAGCCAAAGCTTAGGCCACAATACACTGGCTGGCGGATTGGTCTCTGAATTTGTTCATTTTCAGTAATTTTATCATTACTTATAGGAAAATTCCAAATATCTGCCTGGATCAGTCACAGAGAAGTAAGAGGCAGCAGGGAGCCAGGTAAGTGGGTGCAGTATGAAGTCCCACAGCCACTGAAACATATCCAGGCCTCTCTACTCACTGCCTTATTTTGGAAAAATAGCTTGCTGCACGAAGTCTTTGTCTGTAAAATGGGACTAATCACAACTTTGAAGGTTTCTTGTGAGACCTACATCTCCTGTGTTTCAGTACATGTTAGCTACTCTACAAGTTTGCTTTTGCCTACAATAGCTGAAGACCTCCCCCCATATGGAGTTCTAAATGCAACTGGCATTGACAGCTGTTGACTTCCATCCCTTCTGGGGATTTTATATGAAATATTGGAGTCAAACCTTGCTTAAGAGTCTGAGGCAGTTTCCTACTGATGCGTCTCAGTGGGCGAAAAGGAAACGAGACACCTACACTATTGCTCAAGGTTGGAAAGTTCTCCAGGGTGGCCAACCTCTTTTGCAGGGGAGGAGTCAGGACTGGGGGACTGCTCCCATTCACTAGGGTGGGGAGTTCCTGGGTTCAGAGCTTTCACAGTTCTTAGACTAACTGAACCTCTTGTCTATTCATGGACAACTCCCTGCCTTTGTAATCATCCCTTCTTCCCCTTACCTCATCTGGAGTCCTTCACTTCTTAAAGCAACACAGCACCAGAGGCTGAGACCTCAACTCTGAAGCCAGACTGCTTGGCTTTTAAACCCAGCTCGTCATTCTTTATTTGCAAGGCCTGCTGCAAGTTCCATAATTTCTCTCTGCTTGTTTCTCTGCCTGTAAAATGAGGGTACTAATATTACCTTCCTCACAGAGTTTTCACAAGGCTACCATTTATAAAGTGCCTGGCACGATGCTACAGTACCAAGAAATAGCATGCAGCATCCTCCTTTCATAGCCAGTTGACCAGATAAAATACTTATTCTGAAGTCAGAATAACTCATATAAAATGACTGTAAAAACATCAACTTTGCAACATTGCTGGGAAAGTCAATTGAGACAATTTGTGTAATGATTACAGGCATTCAGTAATGGGTGGCCATGATGATGATGATTGTTTTAAAAGGACGGAATTAACAGGTAGGAAGTACTCAGCCCTCAAAAGCAAACAAGCTTGTGGTTGACAGAAAACTCAATAGAGTCAGACAATGGGTTAGAATGCAGCTGCCACACTCAGCTTTGTGAGCTTGGACCTACACTTTCCAACATTGTTTCCTGCCATGTAAAAGTGTACTGATAATAGCAACTCCATCTAGGCCTGTTTTGAAGTGGAAGTGATAATGCACTGGGCACATAGACAGTGCTGGAGGAAATTAAACGTTACCATGACTCATGTCTCCTGCCCATCCATTAGAAGATTCCTGCTGCCAGAGAGGAGACACTGGGCAGAAAAGATAGCGTCAGGGCCAGAGCCCTAGCTCAGTCCATTCTAGTGGCTTTGAAGCCCACAATAAGATGGAGGATGAAAACAAGGAGGGGAAACAAAGAAAGAAACTTAGGCTCTTCAGGTCCAGCAAAAATGGCTGGAATAGAGAGATAAACCCAATGAAAGGTGTACATCAGGATTTATTTACAGCAGTGTATCATATTTAATTCTTAAGACAGTCTTGTTGAATAGGCACTATTCCCAATTTCACCTAGCGAAACTGAGGATCAGAGAGGTTAAGAGAGTTGGCTAAGGCTACACAAGTAAAAGTGGAGGAACCCGGGCTTGAGCCAGTCCCCAGTGCTGTGCTATTAGCTCTATACATCATAACTGTTCTGGGAAAGGCTCAGAGGCCAAGCTGAAAGCTGGTGGGGGTGCAGGGGTGACTTTCTCTGGGTGAACAGAAATGGCAGTGGCAGCAAAGGGATCTGACAATTGGATCTAATGAGTTTCGTGTAAAGATTTGGAAATTTTGTTCAGAGACAAGAGGGCATTTTCAGCTGTACCCTGTGTATGAAGCCAAGGGTAAACCAAAAACACAGCTATAAATAGCTTTCCATAGAGTTTTCCTCACAACACCCTGTTTGTTCCTTCTGTTTGGAGGGGAATGTTGAGCACTGTGCCTAAAAAAATGCTGGATCTTCCCCTCGGGGTGTGTGTATGTGTGTTAAATTTTTCTTTTTAAGAAATATTGGTAAGGATAAACATCCTTATGTGATTGATAAGAAGCTGACAAGTGTATGTCTCCAAAAGATTTGAGTATTTTATTGGTTCAAAACTTGAGAACTCCTGGACCAGGACTTCCAAGAAGATGCCCATTCCTGCTTGTGGGGACAGGCTCTCTTCCCTAGTCACTAGCATCAGAAAGGTTTCCACCTATGCACTGAGTAGTACTGCATACTACAGCAGTCTTCCAGGGACATCTTTATTTGTGGAAGTGGAAGGGATTAGTGGAGTCTCTCAGAAGGGCAATTCAGAAGCATCAACATCAAAATTCCAAATCTGAAACTCCTCTGTGTCCTATCCTCCTCAGGAGGGCAGGGCCCAAACAACAGTTCCGTGGAAGTGAAGTGGAAGGGTGATGATACATCCCAGACCAGTGCCAGCTTATGTGTACATCCTGTTGTAATTATTAACATCCCCCTTCCTTCTTAAAAGTGTTTAGAATTTAAAAGGTGAGACTACTTGGACAAGAAAGTAGGCCCACCTAGTGAGAGGTCCCTTCAACCCTGCTCAAGCAGGAAGTCCATGGTGGCTAACTGAAGGGCCCTGTCTGTCCTCTGGAAGCCTGAGCAGGGTGTCGTCCTGGAGCCATTAGGATCCACATAGATCCAGAGCTTCAAAGACCTAGGATGGGTGAATCTCTGGCTCCTCACCCAGTGGCTTCCCTGGGGACTGTCTGTGGGAGCCTTGACTTGAAGACCGAGCCAGTGCCTGTCCTTTGATGAGGGGAAACATAGCAACACAATGCTCCACTGAATCTGGGAACAACAGATATGTGGTATTTGGGGGATTGTAGTCTACTATAATTACTCTAGCACATGTGGAATTAAACATGAAACAAACAGTTGATTGCTGTTAAATCCACATGCACAAAACAACCAGTACAGTGTCTTCTTAGCTACAGAACCAGCATCTTTTCCTAGAGTAAACTTGTTATTAGCCTTGGTTTGGGAGTGAAAGAAGAGAACAAGAAGGAAAGGGGAGACTAAGGAATGAGTGAGACACGCGAACAGTTTCAAAACATACAAAGTCTGTGGCATGTAGGGTAGGTTATTTTATCGTTTTATTCCATGTTCTTGGTGTGTGGAAAGTAATCATTATTACAAACTTTGGATTCTCAGGTTTAAAACCCTTCTTGTGGACCAGAGGAAATCACTACATAAATCACATTCCCAAAGCCTTGTGGCAAGCCTGACAGTTTTCAGGGCATTTTGGTGACATTTCTGGGTGCCCTTTGTTTCCCCCTTTCAATAAAAGCCCTTTCTTTGCCTTCTCACATAACAGCCTGTGATTCTTGTCCCCCCAGAAATGCATTTGAACTTGCTGGGTTTGTTAAGAGTCAGGGCATAAAGCCTTTCTCCATGGTAGAAAAGTTCTGGCATTCCAGTGCAGAACTAATGTGGGATTTGGGAAGCCTGCCCTCTTTGTGCTGTTAATTAGAGCTCACCAAAGGCAGCTGATCAGTCCATGTCATAGGAAACCCAGGCAGGGGCCAGGGAGGGCTGAAAGGGCACTAGTGCTCTGAGCCAGTGGGGGAGCGTGGGTGACACACCTGTTCCTTACTGCCTGTAATCTGGACTCCAAGGAGGCAGAACTGTGTACTTTCTGACAACATTCGTGTGGGTCCCAATTTATCAGCTGATTTAATCAGCTGATATGTTGCCAATGTTGAATCAAGTCCCAAAACTCATGGTCTCTCTTGGGTCAATAAAATATGCTCTGGGTTCAAGTAAGAACTTAGAAGTTCACAAAATTGCAGTGGAAAGCTACAGGCTTTAGACTCACACAGACCTGAGCTCTGTGTCTGACTCTGCCACTATTAGAAAATGTGAGATCTCAGAAAAGTTTTTCTGTTATTTCTGAGCTTAGTTTTCTCCCCAGATGTCTATTTCATGGATTCATTTTCATAACAACAGTTAACATTTGGCAAGTAATTATTGTGTGCTGAACACTTCTCTAAGGGCATGAAATATATTAACTCTTCAATCCTCTGTGAACTCTACAAAGTAAATTCTATATTAGTATGTTAGAGGTTCTTTTTGTTTGTTTGTTTTGTCTTTTACTACAGGGTCTCACTGTGTAGCTCAGGCTGGCCTCGAACTCGTGGCAATCCTCCTGCCTCAGCCTCCAGAGTGCTAGGATTATAGATATGCACCACCATGCCCAGCTTGTTAGAGGTTCTTGAACACTGATTGTTTTTGCAAATAAAGCTTTATTGGGACAGTTATATCCATTCATTCACATATACACACTGGATGCTTACATGTTACACCTGCAGAATTGAATAACTATGACAGAGACCACATGGTCCACAATGGCAGAAGTATTTAGTGTTCTGGCCCTTTGTATAAAATGTTTGCCAACCCTAGCTTTAAATCATTTCAATTTAAAGAGGAGAAAACTAAACCAAAGACATGTGAATAACTTAGCTGAGGCTACACAACTGGTAATGGTCTGGACTGGGATTTGAATCCAGTTGCCTGTCTCCAGAGCATGTACTCTTCCCCAGCAGCCTGGGGTACATAATAGACAAGAAGCACCAAGTGCATGCTGGGCACAGGGGACTTGCACATGTCTGTGCCTCATGGAAGGCTCCTAATTCCGCATCCCTAGGTCCAGCCTCTGTGCCAGGTTCCTATCACTTCTAATCTAATCGCTTTCCCTTGTCTTCTGCCAGATTATGTTTTCACCTCAGCAGGTTATGTTTTCACCTTATCCTTGCACCCAGTGTCTCAGCCTATCAAGAAGTTCTGATATTTGGTGTGACAATCTTCATTTCAAAGATGAAGAGACCACAGCTGACCTCTGAGCACCTGGGAGTCTCTACACTCACACTGGGGACACTCAAGGGAACACTGCTGGGACCTTTTTGAACATTAGTTTTATGCAGCAAACTAGAATTAAAGGAAAAAAACCCAGTGGCTATTTGAGAAAGGATTATGATCCAACTGGGCAGACAAAACCTAAATCCTGGAACAACAGCAGAGAGTTTAAAGTTATTTAGTACAAACTGGAAGTGGATGTGAATTCAGAGAGCTGCAGACAGGGGAAGGGAAGCCCATCAAAGGCTTCTTGTTCATATATGAGCTGGACCTCGAATGTGGGACAGAATTTAAAAAGAAGAGGGTCAGATTTGGGGCTCATGGGAGAGTAAAAAGGAACCACAGAGAGAAGATACAGAAATGAAAACAAGAACTGTCAGACAGAGAGGGCCAGCCAGTCCTTGGGATTTGTGGACAATAAGAATGGGCAAATAATGTGGAGAGATTGTACTAAACTGCAGAGGGCAAAGAGAGTGTGTGGGCTTTAAAATAATGATAGTGACAATTATGATAACATGTACGGAATTGCTCACACACACTTTACACACATCTTCTCCTTTATCCCTCCCAGTCATTCTGGGACATGGGAATCATTTCATTTTACAGATGGACAAATTGAGGCTTAGGGTGTAGCAATAAAATGGTAATGGGGAAATTGCAAATATTCCACAATGCATAGTTCAACAGTGCAGGGTTTTTGTGTTGTGATTTTTTTTCCTGTGGATACATGTGCTTGTGGTGAAGATGTTATAGTGCACCCATACCACATAATAGAGCATGTTATGCCTGCAGAATTGCTGGGCATGTTTGACACTTTCATGTTGTCATTTGCTTGTGGACTCAGATGGAGGGTTGTAGGTGGAGACCAAACTTCCTGGACCACTTTGGGATCTGTCACCACTGGCAATGGGGAGCTCTGAAAGAGATGGAACAGGCCATCAGGAGAAGAACTGTATGCCTAACAAGGCCCAGCTGGATGGAATCTGGGAATGACAGGAAAGAGGAAATGGCATTAATCTGGAAATGTCCTATGTTGCTGTTGGGCTGTCTTTGAATAAGAACCTGGAGTTTGAGTTTGGGTCTACAAAATGCCAACAAGAGAAGGGTATACATATGGATCAGAGGCCATAGCCAGCACTACTTCTGTCTTCCCACTTAGCCACAGCTGAGCAAGAGGATGCCGAGGATGGAAACTTAGGTCCTGGCTCCATTGCTCTTGGTACTGTGTGAAAAGGAGGGAAAGGAAGAAAATCAAATGCTGCTTGAATTATACAGCATCTCATTGTATCTTCCCATCAGCTCCTGGGGGGAGCTGGTGATAAGAAGAAAGACAGATAACTCTTTAATACTTCCGTGTGCCAGCACTTCCTAATCTCTCTTCTAATCACTTGCCATAGCTAACTCATTTAGCCTTCAAAGAACCATATAAGGGAAGGGCCATTATTATGTTCTTTGTGGAGAGGAGGGCACAGGCCCAGAGAGGTAGCATAGCTATGGTCAGATAGTTGGTAAACAGAAAAACTCAGCTATGAACTGAGGATCTTGGGCCCTAGTCCATGCTTTTAATCACAGTCGTGCTGCCTCACAGAGAGAAACAGGGTAGGAATTCTGAGCCCAGGTCTGCAGATTGAGACTGAGAGCCCAGGAGGATAAGGGACTTGGCTCAAGATCAAACAACTTAGTAAACTTCTATGCTGGCATTTGAACCAGGTCTGCTTGATTCTGATCCTAGCAGTCTTTGTATTAGACTATACTGTCTCCTGTTGGTGTGAAAGCACCTCACAACCATAAACCCAGTTAATATGCATTGTAGCCTTTTTCTGATTCAGTTGGATCAGCCAGGTTCATGGATAGCAGTGATGAAGGGGTTGCCCTCCAGACTGGAGCCTTCTCAAGAGAGGACAGGCCTGTTCCCCACAGGGCCTCGCAAGAAATGGCGGAGTGGCTGTCAAATATTTGCTCAACCAAACATGTTCCAGATAGATAGAAGCTGTGGGGCTTTGCACTACCACAGCAGTACAGCTAACATGTTTGCTGCCCTGAGGCAGCCCTGGGGGTGGTAATATGTGACAGTGTCTATAAATCTGTCACCTGGCCCTTCTCCAAGTGGATTTACCCAGAGGAGCATTCTGGGATTGAAGTTAACCTGTCCCATCTCCCCACCTGCACGTTCACACTCCCATGTCTGCACTGAGGGGTCAGCAACCTTCCACCGAGAGGGTCCTCACCACAGCCTGGTGTTCCTCACAGCCTGTCTGAGCCTTTTATGTCATCCCCCTGGGCACTCAGCCCTTGTGTCCTAGCTCCTGGCCACTCCCAGTGCCCTTGGCTTTCTGTCCATGAGGACTGACTCCTGCTGCCACTCCATACAGACTCTCTGAACAATTTGCTTTTGCCCTTGGGACACTTTCACCTCTAGTGCAAGGTGAAAACCCAGTTCAGCATCTCAGGTCCTCTCGTACTGAGTTCATTCGAGTGCCTTCCCACCACTCCTCTGGACAGAATTGGACAGCTCGTCTACCCACTTTCTCAAGTGCCTGTTCCTGGAAGCTCTCCTCGTCCCACCTGTTCCTGGCCTGCTAACTGTCAGTCCAAACATTGAGGCTGTTCTGGGGAGCAGCAAGATGTCTTTATCCTAGTTGAGTCTCTTAAAAAAGAAGACAAAGGCATCTTTTCTTTTTTTTTTTTTAATATGCATTAAAATTCTTCACTGGGTACTATAGCAGTTAAGAGCATGGCCTCTGAAATGAAGATATGAGTTCAAAGTCTAGCTGACACTTGCTGGCTGTATCATCCTTGGAAATTACTTAGCCTTTGTCAACCTCAGCTCCTCTTTTTTAAAGTGGAACTAGAAGAAGGCCTGCCTTATTAGGTAGTTGTGAGGATTCAGTGAAATGATGTATTTGGGTGTGTAGTCACACCACCTGACAAGCAGTAAGTACTCAGCAACTGACAGTTATTGTCAGAATTATATTAAGTATTATTATATAAAGGATCTTTCAAGACTTCCTAGAGATATTTTATTCAGACAGTTATATATTTAGTTATCAAGAGGTTACCAGATCCATGCCAGGGGCAAAGATGTGATGAATACTCATGTTTATAAAAAGAATCAGTGCTTGTTAATTGCCCTCCTTTAGGCCTTCTGTTGTTTTAGTCATTGTAAAGGTGTTATTTCATTTAATATTGATAAGGGCCTTGCAGACAGGCAGGAATTATAATTGTCATTTTACAGATGAAGAAACTGAGGTTCAGACTGGTTAAAATCCTCAGGACAGCCAGTGATTCAGTATGGCATTCATCACCCATAAATAAACCAAGATATTCCAAGTTCAAGTCTGTACTATTGAGGGGCACATTTTGCTCTCATACTCATGTAGAATGTCTTTCCTTATCACCTTTCTGCTTAAAGAGAGAGTCATAGGGACACGGCTTTGGTATCATCCTTAGTGCTACAAGTCTCTGCAAGAAGTGTATGAAGGTGATGAGAGTGAAGGGCTGTCACACTGATGATGGGGATAGCATATCATTCAGGTATCTTCTTGAATCTTGTGGGTCTGGAAATGGAGATGAAGAAGGCATAGGTATAGGCTCACTTTTGGACAGCCCAAGGCCTGCTTTGCAAGTTACTTTGCTTTCTAAGTAAGTTCCAGTCATGAGCTTGCCTTTTAGGACCCTACCTAAGTGCTGGTAGCCATTGAAAGCCAAATGTGTTAAGGTAAAAGTCCTTCAGATAGTTGGGGATTTGTTCTGGTTCTACTTTGGTGGTTTGGAACTAATTACAGACTGTGCTCTCTTCCCAAACCTGCAAAGTGAATGCTGAGCCAATTACTTTAATAATGAAGAGAGGAAAATCTACCTTTCTTTCCATTATCTAAAGATTTCTGGCATATATGAGAGTTTTAAATAAATATGTTGAATTATGTGCAAAATTGGCTTCATGCCTTTATTTCACTTTGGCTGTCTAGAAACAGTCTCAAATTTTGTCCAGAAAGGAGATGACATGTTTTAGACTTCTTCTCTGGTAATAGAGAATCTTCCTGGAATGTGTACAGGCTGAGATTTTGTTATTGCCATGAAGTATCTGTGTATGCTGGGAGGGATGTATTATGAAGGATGACTCTTAAAGGCTGAAGTACCCGGAGTAAACTTGAGGATGAAGAGGGTCCATTCCTCTTGTTCATTCATCCATTTGGTCCTCCCTGTGGCCTGCAGGCCCACCTGGCCTGGCACCCACCTGCCTCCTGACTCCATCTCCTGAGCTTGTGCCCTCTCCAAGCTGCCTCAACTGCTCTGGCTTCTTTGCTTTCTTTGCACAGACTGAATAAACTCCCCACTCAGGACTCTCACACATGCAGAGCCCGATACATGGAATCCTTTTTCCCCATACATTTGTATGGCTCATTCCCTCCTCCCCTTAGATCTCTGCTCAAATACCGTTTTACTACAGAAGTGCCATTCCTGGCCACCTATGGCAGTGGTCTGCCCCACTCCCCTTATTCTACTTGATTCTTTTTCTCCCTAGTACTTATCACCACCTGACATAAGTGGATGTATATGCATATATGTAATTGTGTGTGTGTATATATATATATAGTAAGATATATGATATATGTATATATAATTGTAAGAAATTTTATTTTTAGAACAGTCTTGTATTTATAAAAACACTGTGGACATATGAGGCAAGAACAAAACATATCGTTAATGTTTAAATTTTTAAAAAGTTATTACAGTAAAAGGCACATTGCTACTAATCTTCCCCTCAAAATCCTCACCCTTGCTTTGAACACCCTTATCCCACAAATCTTGCCACTTTCTAAAGCAGTTCTGGAAGTCCTTTTTCATTAATGTCTTTACAAGGTGTGATCAAATGTACAGTGGATGCTGCCACCGAGTGCCCTCCAATAGGAAGATAGGCTTGTAAAAACATTGTTACCTTATTCCCTGGATCTGCCCCTGGAAGACTTCTGGCTCTCCCCCTGAGTCCAAATGACCATGACAGGTAAATGTCTTGAATAAATTCAGAACATCAGGGCACCCATGATAGCACAGCTAAAGACACTCATGAAAAAGGACTCCCAGAATCATTTCAGAAAACAGCAAGAGTAATGGAATAAGTGTTTTAAAGTGAGGGGGAGTATTTTGAGTGGGATTAATGGCAATGTGTCACACTGTAATAATTTTTAAAATTTAAACACATATGTTACAATCATACTGTACCCTGTAGTACAAAGAGTTCCATAAACCCCACAGCCAGTTTTGCTTATTATTAACATCTCACATGAATATGGAACATTTGTTAACAATTAATGAACCAATACTGATACATTATTATTAGAAAAGTGAGTACTTCATCCAGATTTCCCTTTGCCTAATGAACTTTTTATGTTCCAGGATCCCGTCCAAGATACCATATCGTATTTAATCATTGTGACTCCTTAAGCTCCTTTGGTTTCAGATGACCTTGATAGTTTTCAGAAGTACTGGTCAGATACTTTGCAGAACATCTTTCAGTTGGTATTCATCTGGTATTTTCTTATGATTAGACTAGGGGTTTTCCAGAAGAAAGGCAGTAGACACAATGCCATTCTCATCATATGACGTCAAGGGTACCTACTGTCAACATTGCATCACTGTTGATATTAACCTTGGTCATCAGAGCTAGTGCTTGACTGCTTTCTCCACTGTAAGATTACTCTTTGGTCTCTGTCTCCTTACCATAGAAGAAAGAAGTCACAGTGCACAGCTCAGACTCAAGGAGCAAGAAGTTAGGAAGACAAAAATAAATTTGGAATTCTTGGGTGTGGGAGATTTGTCTCTTTTAATTTAGTCATTCATTCATTTAATAACTTACAGATATTTGTATTTTGGGTTATAATCCAATGTTGCTTTATTTTGTTGCTCAGTTACTCCAGTTCTGGCCATTGCTAGCTCTTCAGTTGGCTCCTTTACTCTAACACAACCTCAGAATTGTGTTTTGTAGGGTAATTCATTATTTTTTTTTCTAACTTTCTGGTAATACTCCAGGCTTGTCTTGTATATTGCTAGTTCCAGTCCCCAAATCAGCCATTTTTTCCAGAAGTCTGGTCCTTGTTAATGGAGAAGGGTATTAGAAAGCAAAATTAGGGTGCTAAATGTTTGTATTGCTCCTGAGCTATTGTGTAGCTTCTGGGCCCTCCGAACTAACAGAAAAGGAATCGTGGGAGAGCATAGCTTTATCTTCAACTAGTGTCCTGCATTATCATCTCTGTCTGTACTAATCTAACCACGAGCTCATGCTGATGTGCCCAACTGCAGTTTATTACCACCTGCGTCATTCTACCCTCCTCCCCTTCCTTATCTGTGAACTCCCACTCAGATCATGAAAAACCTGTCTCCCACCATCTGCCATCCATTTACTTAATGTTCAACTTCAGTGTACATGTGCAGAAATATCAGAATTGTTAACCCATACCCCTGTAGGTTACAGTTTATCAACTAGAGGACAGTACTTACAGTGCATACAGGTATTTTTCTGTTGTATGTTTTTGTTTTGTTTTGTTTTCATCTTTGCCTTTGGTTTTACCCTTTATTCATTTCCAGAATTATTTAGATCAGCACCTTAATCCCCAGCACCACTTTCAGAGACATTTTCCCCTACACTGGTATCACAGTTAGATTGCTTGTCACATACCTGGTCTATTGTGTTATTCTCCCGCCTCCTAATTTATGTTTTTTAATTTACATATTTTAAGTTTCATTCTTTCTGCTGCACCAGTCACTGGTTTTGCTGAATGCCTGATGCCATGTATATACAATTATAGAATCATACAGAATAGTTTTACTACCCTAAAAAATAAAAATGTACTGTTTTGCCTATTTAACCATTCCCTTCTCCTGAGCTCCTGGCAACCAAGCACCCAGTGTTACTGCCTCTAGACTGTAGTTCCGCCTTTCCCAGAATGTCATCTAATTAGAATTATGCGGTGGGTAGCCTTTTGAGACTGGCTTTTTTCCTTTAGTAATATGCATTTAAAATTAGTTCATGTGTTGTTGTGGCTTGGTAGCTCATTTCTTTTTATTGGTAAATAATGTTTCATTACATAGATGTACATGTTTGTTTATCCATTCACCTATTGAAAGATACCTTGGTAGCTTCCAGTTATTAGTGATTATGGATAAAAATAATTTAAAACTTCACATGAAAGTCTTTATGTGGCCATAAGTTTTCAAAGCAGTTGGGTAAACAGCCAGGAACACAATTTCTGGGTTTTGTGGTAGCACTATATTTAGCTTTGTGGTAAACTTCCAAACTATTTTCCAAATAATTTGTACTGTTTTGCTTTTCCACCAGCAAAGAAACAGTTCCTGTTGAACCACATTCTTCTATCATTTGATATTGTCAAATTTTTGGAGTTTAACCATGTCAGTGTTATCTTAATTTACAATTTCCTGTTGACAAATACGGTTGAGCAGAATATCTTTTTATATGCTTATTTGCTATCTATATATCTTCTTTGACAAAATATATGTTTATTATCTTGTGCCCATTTTTTTCTTTAGGTTGTTTTATTATCATTGAATTTTAAATCTTCTTTGTGTATTTTGGATCCAAGTTCTTTATCAAATATGTGTTTTTGTCTAGTCTGTTACTAACCTTTTCATTCCCTTAAAAGTGGCTGGCCCAGAGCGGTTTAAATTTTAGTGATCCAGTTTATCAATTTTTTTCTCATGGATTATGCTTTTGGTATTCTGTCTAAAAACCCATTGCCTTGCCAAACCCAACAACACACAGACTTTCCCCTATGTTACTATCTTAATATTTCATAATGTTGTTATACTTGTATATCTGTGATCCATTTAGTTAACTTTTCTGAAGGGTATGATGCAGCTCAATTCACTATTTTTAACATGGATGTCTAGTTGTTTAAACATGATTTGCTGAAAAGATTATCCTATATCCTTTCTATTACCTTACTAATCTGTAGAAGGTTAGTTCACTATTTATCAGTCTGTTTCTGGGTTCTGTCTTTTTTGTTATTGACCCAATTGTCTATTCTTTCACTGATACCACACTGTCTTGATTATTGTAGCTTTATGGTAAATTGCAAAGTTGGGTAGTGTTATTATTCCTGTCTTTGTTCTCTGTAGTATTGTGTTGATTAATCTTGCTTTTCCATATAAACTTTAGAATAATTTTATTGATATTTACAAAATAAATACCAAGAGTGTATTTTGTTCAGTCTTTCAATCAAGTTTGGAGAATTTGTCATCTTCATATGCTAACATTTTCAATTCAAGAATATAAAATATGCCTTCATTTATTTAGATCTTATTTTCAACAGAAGATCCTGTACATTTTGGGTTAGACTTATACTTGTTTAATTTTTTGAACAATGCTATTGGAAACAGCCTTTTTATCTCAAACTTCAATTTTTTATTAACGGCAATTGCTGGAAACAATTGACTTTTGTAGTTTATCTTTGTATCCTCATGCCTTACTACTTGTTTGTTGATTCTTTGCTCCAATTCTTATTATTGCTTTCATTTGCTTTCAACTTTAAACTGTGACAACTTTTTTTCTAGTTTCTTAAGGTAGGAACTTAGATTATTGATGTTTTTCATTGTTCTTTTTTAATATGTAAGTTTAATACTATAAATTTCCCTCTAAGCAGTGCTTTTTCTACGTCCAACATATTTTTACTCAAAATATTTTAACTCTTCTTGAGAGTTCTTTTTTGACTTGTGTTACTTAGAAATGTGTTGTTTGATCTCCAATTATTGAGAGGTTTTTCATCTCCCCTTCTGTTACTGATTTCAGTTTAATTCTACTGTAATATGAAAACATACTATATGTAATCTCTGTTCTTTCCATTTTTTAAGTGTTCAGGTCAGCTTCATACCTACTGGTTCTTTGCCTGCTTGTCCTACCCCTTACTGAAAGATGGGAGTTGAATTCTCCTACTGTAATAATGAATTTATCTATTTCTCCTTGCAGTGCTCTCCACTTTTGATTCATATATTTTTACATTCTGTTGCTAGATGCCTACACATTGAGGATTATTATGTCTTCTTGCAGCATTTATCATTATGTAACATCCCTTATCGTTATGTAAGAAATCCTTTATCCCCAGTATCTTCTTTGTATGAAATTAATATGGCTACTACAGCTTTATTTTGAGTAGCACGGTATATACACTTTTCTCCATCCTTTTCCTTTTGTCTTTTTTTGGTACTGGGGATCAAACTCAGGACCTTACACTGGCGAGGCAGGTGCTTGAACCACTGAGCTACATCCCCGGCCCCATTACTTTTAATGTAAGTCTTTTGTCTTCAAGTTTTATTTTTTATTAGTACACATTTATAGTACATAATGATTAAATGATTATATTTCTCATGCAGAGTTGGTATGTGTATATAACACATATTAATTCTTTTGTCATCCCCTTCCCCTCCTCTCCCTCCCTCTCTTGGTCCTCTTTCATTTGCACAGCGGGCAACCAAACCACTGAGCTAAATCCCTGGCCCAAAGCTTTTTTTTTTGGTACCAGGGATCGAACTTGGGTCCTTGCGCTTGCGAGGCAGGCGGTCAAACCACTGAGCTAAATCTC
Source organism: Heterocephalus glaber (assembly GCF_053883595.1). Classification (NCBI taxonomy): domain Eukaryota; kingdom Metazoa; phylum Chordata; class Mammalia; order Rodentia; family Bathyergidae; genus Heterocephalus; species Heterocephalus glaber. The sequence goes on along the minus strand of NW_028258299.1, from coordinate 9,423,535 downwards.
CAGCCCGATCCTCTTTCATTTGCGAAAGATCTGTGTCCCCATTTCCTATCATCTGTATTTTATTTTGCTCTTTATTTATATTTTGGGTTTCTCATAGCAGAGAAACCATCTGATATTTAAGGTTGTGTGCTGATTTATTTCACTTAACATTATGGTCTAAAAGTACTTCCATTTTCCTACCAGTAACTGAAATCTGTCCTTCTTTCTCACAGAATAGTAATTCATTTTGTCTAATTACTACAATTTTTTTATCCATTCATCTATTGATGGACATATAGGCCACTTCCAGTATTTAGCTTTTATGAACTGTGCTGTTATAAGCATGGGTATGCATGTACCACTGTAATATGATGTTTTTAACTCTTTTGGGAAAATACCAAGAAGGAGAATTAGTGGGCCAAATAGAGTTTCTAGTTTTAGTTTTTGAGGCATTTCTACGCTGATTTAATAGTAGTTGTGCTAGTTTACGTCCCCACCAACAATGTAGAAGGTTTCCTTTTCCCTGCAGCTTTGCCAACATTTGTCATTTAATTTCTTGGTGATAGTCATTTTTTTCAGTAAGATGGAATCCCAGTATTATTTTAAATTGCATTTTTATATTGAAAAGTAGATTTGTTATAGGTTTTACTTTTTATCCACTGTAGCATTCTCTCTTTTATCTGATGTTTTTATGCCATTCATATTTAGAGAGATTACTCTTTATGATCAGATGAATATTTACCATGTTGTAACTATCTCATATATATTAGACTGCATTATTCTTAATTAACTTTCTCTTTGTTTTCTTGCTGTGTTGCGCATGGTGCCCATCAACTCCTGGGCTTAAGTGGTGCTCCTATCTCAGCCTGCCAAGAAGCTTGGACTATAGGCATGTGTCACCCTTGTTTGTATTTTATTCCTCTTTTTTTCCCCTTACACATGTTTCAGTTTCTTTAAAATTTATAGTATATGTTTTTGATGCATAATAATTATACCCATTTTGGGGAATTAGTATGTGTATATCGTATCTTGATCATTTTTGGTCCCCCTTCCCAGTCACTACTCTTCCCCTACCTACTTGCTCTGATCCTCTTCCCCATCTCCAAAATGTTTGCCTCCCTCTTTTCTTCCACCTTTCCTTTATTTTACAGTTTAATTTATTTATAGTTTGGGTTTCTCATATAAGAGAAATCATGCAGTATTTAACTTTAAATGTCTGACTTTTTTGCTTAACATTGTGATTTCAAGATCAATTCATTTCTAGCGATGATGTGAATTAATTCTTCTTCAAGGCAGAGTAAAATTCCCATAGAGGTGTATATATATTGCTCATATAAATCCCATTTACCCATTTGTCTGTGGGCATCAAGGCTAATTCTATAGTTTACATGTTGTGAGTTGTTCTGCTATAAACATGGGCATGGATGTATTACTATACAGTATTATGTCCTTGACTCTTTTAGGAATATACCTAAGAGAGCCATAGCTGGGTGAAGTGGAATTTCTATTTTTAGTTGTCTGAAGACTCTCCATACTGATTTCCATAGTGATTAGATTTATTTACACTTCCACCACCAATGCAGGTTTCCTTTTTCCCCTACATCTTCATTAGCATTTGTTTTTGTTTTTTTGTTTTTTGTTTTATTGTGTGTGTGTGTGCGCGCGCATTTGTGCATGTGTGTACGTGTGGGGCATGTTGTTTGCAGACATTTTGACTGGGATAAAATAAAACGTCAGTGTTGTTTTGATTTGCATTTCCCTAGTGGCTAAAAATGCTGAACACTTTTTATGTGCATATTGGCCATTTGTACTTCCTCTTTTGAGAAATATCTATTAATTTTATTTGCTCATTTTTGAATGGATCATTTGTTTTGAGGGGTCTACTTTTTTGACTTCTTTTTTTAAAAAGTAAGTAAGATATGTATACTATATCTTAGTTCTTTATCAGAAAAGCAGCTTGTAATTTTTTTTTCCATTCTGTAGGGCATCTCCTCATTTTGTTAGGCAGAAGCTTTTAAATTTAACATAATTCTAATATTGATTCTTGGTATTATGTTTTGTGCTACTGGACTTGTATTTTAGAAGTTCTTGCCTGTGCCCATGGCTTCCAGTATTTCCCTTATGTTTTCTTCCAGCAACTTCAGTCTCTGTTTTTATTTATTTATTTATTTTTTTTTTTTTTTTTGGTACCAGGGATCAAACCCAGGCCCTTGCGCTTGCAAGGTAGGCGGTGGAACCACTGAGCTAAATCCCCGGCCCCAGTCTCTGTTTTTATATCTAGGTCTCTGATCCATTTTGATTTGATTTTAGGACACGGTGAGAGATACAGTTCTAGGTAGAGATATAGGTCTTTCATTCTTCTGCATGTGGATGGCCAGTTTTCCCAGTACCATTTGTTAATCGGGCTATCTTTTTTCTTGTGTATTTTTGACCCTTTTGTTAAAGATGAGCTAGCTGAAGTAGTTTGGGGTTTTTTTCTGTGTCTTCTATTCTACTCCACCAGTTTACATGTCAATTTTTTTTCCAATACCATCCTGTTTGTCTGGTATAACTTGAAATCTGCGATTGTGGTCACTCTGGCATTGCTCTTTTTGCTTAGGATTGCTTTGGTTATTCTGAATCTCTCTGATTTCATATAAATTTTAGGATTATTTTTATTTTCTATTTCTATGAAGAATGTTGTTTATTACAGGAAATGAATTTAAAACATACTACTTTTGGTAATATGGACATTTTAATGATATAGATTGTGGCTATCCAGGAACAGGGAATGTCTTTCCATTTTCTAATGTCTTCTTCAAGCTCTTTCTTCAAAGCATTACAGTTTTCATTATAGAGGTCTTTCACATCACTGGTTATGTGGATTCCTAGGTATTTAATTTTTTTTTTTGAGGCAATCATGAATGGGATTATTTTCCTTGTGTCTTTCTGGTGGCTTCATTATTGATATATAGGAGTGCTATTCATATTTATGTGCTGATTTTGTAACATACTTCTTTGCTGAATTTGTATACTACTCTTAAGAGTCTTTTAGTAATATTTGTTGTTGTATGTACGTATGTATGTGTGTAAATTATCATGTCATCAGCTAATAAAGCCTCTTTTTACTTCTGCCTTTTAAATTTACGCCCTTTTTATTTATTTCACTTGCTTGATGGCTCTGGCTAAGATTTTGTATACTTTTGAGTATACTGAAGAGGACTGGTAAGAATGGACACCCTTGTCTCTTCCTGATTTTAGAGAGAACGCTTTCAATTTTACCCCAGTTAATGTGATGTTGGCTATGGGTTTTTCATAAATGGATTTTATCAGTTTGAGAGAAAGTCCTTCTGTACCTGGTCCTGTCAGGGATTTTATTGTGAAGGGATGTAGGATTTTGTCAAAGACCTTTTTTTTTTTCCATTTATTGAGATGACCTTGTGATTTTTACCTTTGACCTATTTATATAGTGCATTACATTTATTGATTTATGTATTTGGTTGCATCCTGGGAAGAAGCTGGCTTGGTCATGATGTATGATCTTTTTAATAATTAGTTGAATTCTATTTGCAAGAATCTTATTAAGGATTTTTACATCTCTGTTCAGTAAGGCTATTGGCCTGTAGTTTTCTTTTTTGTTGTTGATTTCTTATCCAGCTTTGACTCTATGGAATGAGTTTAGCAGCGTTCTTTCCTTTTCAGTTTGATAGAAGAGATTTAGTAGTATTTGGCATCAATTCCCTAAAGTTCTGGTGAAGTTTAGCAGTGAATCCATTGAATCCTGGATTTTCTTCATTGGTAGAGTTTTTATTTTGTATCAATTTTATTTCTTGTTATTGGTGTGTTCAGGGTTTTTATATCTTCTTGGTTCAATTTTGCTAAGTCATATGTGTCTAGGAACATCTGTTTCTTCTAGATTCTCCAATTTATGAAAATTTTTGGTATATCCTTTTATTGGTACATTTTAGGTGTACAATATAATGACATTCATCATTGGAGATATGCACCTTTACATACTCTCTTGGTTCTTATTTTTTCCCCCTTCCCCTGCCCTCCCTTCAACCCCTTCATCCCTCCCTATTTACACAGACTTTGTTTATTTTTTTCCATTTTCTCATATTAATTCCATTCCCTTTTTTTCTTTCCCCTACCCCTCCCACTTCCCCTTTGCTTTTCCCCCTTTTCTTCCTATTTCACATTATCTATTATACCTTTTAGATTCTCCAATTTGTTGGAATGTAAGTTTTCAAAATAGTTTTTATAATCCTCTGGATTTCAGTCATATCTGTTGCAATTTTTCCTTTTTCAGTTCTAATTTGATTTCTAAATTGCATTGACGTGGGTCTTTTCTCTCTTTCTTTTGGTTATTTTGGTTAAAGGCTTATCAATCTTGTTTATCTTTTCAAAGAACAATCTGTTTAATTCACTAATCCTTTGTACTTTTTGGTCTCTATTTCACTGATTTTCACTTTGATATGTATAATGTCTTTTCTTCTACTAATATTGTGTTTGAATTGCTCTTGTTTTTCTAGGACCTTGAGATGCATTATTATATTTATTTGGGATTGCTCTGTTTCTTAATGTAGGAACTCAGCTATAAATTTCCGTCTTAGAACTGCATTCATTGCTTCTTTCAGATTCTGATATATTGTGTTAACATTTACATTTGATTCTAAGGTTTTAAAAATTTATTACCAGGTTCTTCTGTGACTCATTTATCCTTGAAGAATGTGCTATTCAGTTCCTGTGTGTTAGTGTTGTTCCTGTGGTTTCTTTTTCTTTGGTTACTAGTTTCATTCTGTTATTATCTGATAAGATGCTAGAGATTTTTCCAACCTATTATATTTATTGAGACATCCTTTATGGCCTAAAGTATGATCTATTTTGATACAGTTCCACGGACTCCTGAGAAGAATGTGTATTCTGCTGTTATTGGATGAAACATTCTGTAGATACAGTATCTGTTAAAACCACTTGTTCTATGATGTCGTTCAACTCTAATATTTCTTTTTTGTTTTTTGTCTGGTTGACCTATATGTGAGAGTAGGGTATTGAAGTACCCACTATTACTGCATCACTATGTATCTGTCATTTTATGTCAACTGTCACAGTTTTTGCCTTATGAAATTGGGTCTAATGACATTCAGTGTATATATATTTGTAATTGTTTTAGTGAATTGTTACCTTTACTAATATGTAATGAACTTTTTATCCTGATCAGTTTTGGTTTGAAGCCAACTTTGACAAAAATTAGAATAGCTACTCTTATTCACTCTCAGTCTCCACCATATGGAATGTCATTTCCATCTATGTGTTTCTTTGTAGATAAAATGTGTCCCGTACAAGCAATACATAGTTGAGTATTTTGGTTTTTTCTTAATTCAGTCTGCCAGTCTGTGTCTTTTGATTTGTGAGTTTAAATTAAGCATTATTACTTAAATGTGTTTACTGATTCCTGACATTGTATTATTTTTCTACTGCTGATTCCTTTACTTTTCCTTTGGTTTAACTACTCTCCCAATCAGATTTATTCTTTCCTTTGGGCTCTTTGGTGATGTTGGCCTCACTGTCTCTGTTGAGGATTTCCTTAAATAATTTCTGCAATTCTGGTTTGGTGGTCATAAATTCTCTAAATTTTATTTGTCATGGAAGATGTTTCTCTCTTAATCTCAAGGATAATTTTGCAGGCTATAGTAATCTGGATTGGCAATTATGTCTTTTATGGCTTCAAATACTTGCCACAAGCTCTTCTACCTTTAAGGTTTGTGTCAAAACATCTGCTGCTATTCTAATAGATTTGCCTTTATACATTATTTGGTGTTTCTGTGTAGTAGATTTTAGTATACTTTTTATTCTGAATTTCTGAGATTTTGATTATGATATATCATGGATAGATTCTTTTCTGGTCATATATACTTGGGGTTCTAAATGCCTCATTGGTATTGATTTCATTCTCTAGACTTGAAAATTTGGGGGCAATTATTTTAGTGAATTTTTACCCTTAGATTTCCTCTCTAGCCCTTCTTTCAATCCTATAATCTTTAGAGTCATCTATTTTGTAATCATTTCAGAGACATTGAGAAGCTCTTGCATCATCTTCTGGTTGTGGTTTATTTTTTGAATATCACTGAATATGTAGTCTACTATGTTGACCTTGTCCTCAAGTTCTGATATTCTATTTTCTGAATGACCATGCCTCCTGCCAAAACTTTCAAATGAATTTTTCATTTCCAGAATTTCTGTTTGATTCTTTTTTATGATCTCTAATTATCTATTAAAGTTGTCATTCATATCCTGAATTGTTTTGCTTAATTCATTCATCTACTTATTTGTATCTTCTTTCAACTCATTGATCATCTTATTAATTGAATCATGTAGCTGCTTATTTATATCTTCTTTAAGCTAATTGAACATGTTGCTTCATTCACTTGCTTGTTTGTCTCATTGTTGATCTCTTCAATTATTTTAGCTTTTTTGGTTGTTGTTCTTTGTATGAAAATTCACCCACTTCCGTGCCTGTGAGACTAGCTTTTAGGGAGTTTTTGGAAGAATCTTGTTGGGTTTTTTTCTGATTATTCTTGTTTGTTGTTGTTGTTCTGAATGTTGTAGATCACTTGGGATAGAAAGTTTTACTACTACACAGAGATCACAATACTGATCTCCTTTGTGAGTTTCTCCCTCTGAGGTGCCTTTCACTTTGGTATGAAAGTGCCTTCATTTTCAGTGTGTCTGCACCTGCTACACCTATTCAAAATTCTAGGTTTAGTCCCTATCACTGCCTTGTGACAGGAGAGCAATTACCAGTAATAACAACATCCAATAAACCAGTCATATGTCCAGACTTAACCCAAACCTTGTTTGAAAAGTTTTCAACTTTTTCAATAACCCAGAAAGTCAAATAATAGTAGAGAAAAAGAATGGTCTGGAAACTAGAAAAAAAAAAAAAAGGTAAAGGGGTGAGGAGAAAAAATTAAATGAAATAGCAAAATAAAAACAAAAAATAGGAGGAAAAAGTAGAATATAGGGTTTTTTACATTTTTTTTTGGTATATATTTGCCATGTATAATGATCACATTCATCCAGGGAATTTGTAACTGTGCATATTATAGCTTACTGTCTTTTTTTAACATTCTCAACCTCTTCCTTCAACTTTTCTTCCCCTCCTCATTAACAAAAGCTTTGTTTGCATTTTTCTTTCCACTCTTTTATTCTCTTTTTCCCTTCCTTCCCTTCCCACTCCCCCCTTCCCTTTTGAACATGTTCTTCCTACTTCCCAATATCTATCCTCCATTTTGCTCCTCATTTACCCTTTGGTTTTCTCACACAAGAGAAACAATACAATATTTAAACTTGTGTGTCTGGTTTATTGCATTTAAAATTATAGCCTTGAGGTGCCAAAAATGACTCAAGTTTATCCTTCTTTATGGTAGAGTAGTACTCCATTGTATTTAAACACCACATCTACTTTATCCACTCATCTGTGGATGGGCATATGGGCTGTTTTCAAGATTTAGCCTTTATAAGCTGTGCTGCAGTAAAAATGTGTATGCATATATCACTGTGGTGTGATGCTTTTAACTCTTGGGAAGGTATGTAGAAGGAAAACAGCTGGGTCAAGTGGAACCATTAGTTTTAGTTTTTTGAGGAATCTCCATACTGATTTCATAGTGGTTGTACCAATTTACATTCCCACCAGTGATGAACAAGGGTTCCTTTTACCCCACAGCCTCACCAGCTATTGTTATTAGTTAATTTCTTGATAATAGACATTGTTTCTGCAGTGAGATAAAATGTCAGTGTTATTTCAATTTGCATCTCTTGAATGACTGGTGATGTGAAATATTTTTTACATATTTATTTACTATTTGTACTTCTTCATCTGAGAAGTGTATATTTATTTCAGGTGCTCATTTTTGGATTGGGTCTTTAAATTGGGGAGGTCTGATTTTTTTTCTTAGGTTCTTTATGTATTCTATACATTGGTCCTTTATCCTTTGTCTGTGGTGTAGCAAGTACAAATTTTTTTTCCATTCAGTGGATTACCTCTTTACTCTGTTGATGGTTTCTTTTGCTGGTAATAGCTTTTGAGTTTGATGTGATCCTAAATGTTGATTCTTTGTAATACTTCCCGCAATCAGTGTTTTGTTCATAAAGTCTTTGCCTACACCTATATCTTTGAGAATTTTACCTGTTCTATCTTGCAGAAGATTGTTTTGTTTTATATTTAGATCTTTGATCCATTTTGATTTAGTTTAGTGCATGGTGAGAGATATGGGTCTAGGTTCAGTCTTCAGCATGTGGAAAGTCAGTTTTATCAGCACCATTTATTAGGGAGGCTATCATTCTTTCAGTGAAGGTATTTGGTCCCTTTGTCAAAGATAAAGTAGCTAAATGTGCTTGAAGTTGTTTCTGCATTTTCTGTTCTGTTCTATTGATTCTCAGGTCTGGTATTTTTCTTTTTTTCTTTCTTTTTTGCCACTACCATGCTGTTTTTATGAGAATCCCTTTATAGTCTGACTTCAAATCAGGGATTATGATGTCTCCTGCCTTGCCCATTTCCCAGAACTGGTTTTGCTGTTCTAATTCTCTTCTAGCTTCATATGAATTTTAGGAATATTTTCACTAGTTCTGTGAAGTATGGTATTGGTATTTTGATTGAGATTGTATTCAATTAGTATAACAGTTTTGAAAGTATGGCCCTGTTTGCTATATTGGTTCTTCCTACCCAAGAGTAAAGGATATCCTCCCATTCTCTTATATCTTCTTCGATCTCCTTTTTTAGAGTACTGTAGTTTTCCACGTAAAGGTCTTTCACTTCCTTCATTAAATTCATTCCTAAGTATTTCATTTTTTTAATGCTATTGTGAAAGATGTTGTTTCCCTAATTTCTCTTTCAATGAGTTTGGTTTTTTGCATACAGGATTACTATTGACTTTTTTATTGTTGATTTTATGTCCTGCCAAATTTGGTTATTAATTCCAGGACTCTTGTATGTCCTTTGGTGGCCCACCCACCACCCTCACCTCTTTTCCCTGTATGTCTCTGAGTCACTCTCCCAGTTGCTGTGGCGCCCTCAGACAGACACAGCCCCAGGCTGCCCCCTGTCCCGTGTACAGTTGGCCCCTCCCAGTCCCTGCACAGCCTCCTGCCCACTGGCACTGCCACCACAGAGCAACCCCAAAGCTGCTTGGCCCCACTTCAATCTCTTTTATAGCGGGGGTGGGGTAGGGGGTACTGACTTCCCACTCATTGCCCCATCTTCCAAGACAAGGATGTGTTAAATCCCATGCATCCATGTCCCTCTCTCACACCACTGGTTGCAGGGCAGGAGGGTTTGTGGTGTTCCACTCATACCTTCAGTGCCACTGCTGTGGTCCCTAAACTTGTTGTCACTAGAGGTTCCAGTTAGCTGCTATGACACATGACAGAGAGAGAGAGAGAGAGAGAGAGAGAGAGAGAGAGAGAGGAAAGGAAAGAAAAGAGAAAAAAAGAAAAGAAAAGAAAAGAAAAGAAAAGAAAACTGATGGCCCACTGGGGAGGGAGCAGCTTCCTGCTCACTCGCCCCTGTGTGTGTTGGCAAAATTTGCTGCCAGACTGCTGCAGCATCCTCTGTGTGGAAGAAGGCAAAAGAGGCAAGAGGCCTTACATCCCAAATCTGTCCTGTGTGACTTGAGTTGGCCACAGCACTGCAGTCCATCAATGTTTTGGAAACTTCCTAGAATGGCGAGTCCTGCTCCATGCACAGGCCAAGTCCCACCAGCAGCCCTGTGGGCTGGTTCACTGTTTTATGAAGTCCTATGTCTGCTTTGTTTAATCTGCAAATCTCTTATTTCAAATTGATTTTGGTATCAAGATGTATATCCCTCCTTTTCTTCCAATTACCTGTGCTTCTAGTTGATTTTCTTTAAGTAGCTCCAATGTGGCTCCTCCTCTATTCAGCCATGTTCAATATCAATTGTAGGAATCTTTGGTGGATTTTTGGGGGGTCTTCCATGTAAAGTATATCACCAGAAAATAATGATAATTTAACTTCTTTTCTTCTATCAATTTTCCTTTTATTTTTGCCTCTTCTCTAACTGTTCTGGCTAATGTTTCCACAACTGTATTGAACAGGAGTGGTGATAGTGGACATCCTTGTCTTCTTCCTGATTTTATAGTGAAAGCTTTCAGTTTTTGTCCATTTACTATGATGTTGGCTGTTGGTTTTTCATCATTGGCTTTTATCAGATTGAGATAAAGTCCTTCTATTCCAATTTTCTTTAGGTTTTCTATCATAAATGGGTGCTGGACTTTGACAAATGCTTGTTCTACATCTGTTGAGATGATGATGTGTTTTTTATCCTTCGTTCTATTAATGGGATGTATTATATTTATTAATATGCATATGTTGAACCATCCTTGCATCACTGGGATGAATCCTACTTGGTTATGACGTATAAGCTTTTTGATGATTTGCTGCATTCTGCTTGTCACTATCTTATTGAGGATTTTTGTGTCTATATTCATTAAGGAGATTGGCCTATATTTCTTTTTGGTTGGATTTTTCTCTGGTTTTGATATCAGAGCAATGCTTGCTTCCAGAAATGACTTTGGGAGTGTTGATTCCCTTTCAGTTTCATTAAAGAGTTTGAGAAGTAAGTGGAATTAGATCTTCTCTAAAGTTCTTATAGAATTCAGCAGTAAATTTATCAGGACCTGGGCTTTTCTTTGCTGCTTTATTACTTCCTCAATTTCAATGATTGATATTGGAGTATTTAGAATTTTTATATCTTTATATTTTTATGTTCAGCTTTGGTAATTGGTATGTATCAAAGAATCTGTCCATTTCTTCTGAGTTTTCCATGTTATTAAAGTACAAATTCTCAAAGTTGGTACTGATGAGCTTCTGGATTTCTGCAAGATCTATTCTGATTTGACCTTTTCATTCCTAATCTCATAGATTTTGGTCTTTCCTTTTTTAAAAATAAGGCTGGCTAAGGTTTGTCTATTTTATTTACTCTTTCAAAGAACCAACTCTTCCATTTATTGATTCTTTGTATTGTTTTCTTAGTTTCAGTTGCATTAATTTCTGCTCTGATTTTTATAATTTTTCCCCCACATACACACTTTGGGTTTAACTTGCCCTTCTTTTGCTAGAACCTTGAGGTTCAACATTAGGTTATATATTTGAGCTCCCTCTGTTTTTCTGGTGTTGGAATTCACCCTATAAATTTCCCTAGTAGGACTGCTTTCAGTGAGTTCCATAAGTTCCAGTATGTCATATTGCCATTATCATTTAATTCCAAAAACTGTCTAATTTCTTCATTAATTTCACCTGTGGCCCATTGATTGTTCAGGAGGGTAGTAGTATTTAATTTCCATGTATTTATGTAGTTTCTGTGGTTTCTTTTGCCACTGGTTTCTAATTGCATTGCGCTATGATCTGAGAATATACATGGGATAATTTCGGTTCCTTTACATTTATTTAAGCATATTCTGTGAGCTTGTATGTGGTCTATTTTGGAGAAAGTCCTGTGTGCTGCTGAGAACAGTGTGTATTCTATTGTTGGGTGGAACACTCTCTAGATGTCTACCAACTCCATTTGTTCAAAAGTTTGGTTCAGCTGTGATATTTCTTGATATTTTGTCTAGTTGATCTGTTTGTGACAGGGGGATATTGAAATCCCTCATTAGCATTGTATTAGTGCTTATCTGATTTTTCATATCCATTAGTGTTTGTTTTATATAGCTGGATGTGCCAGTATTTGGTGTATATATATTTATGATTTCCATCTCTTTTTCTTGAATTGTTCCATCAACAAGTATGTAGTGACCTTCATTGTCTCTTCTGATCAGTCTTGGCTCAAAATCTACTTTGTCTGTAATAAGAATAGCTACTTCTACTTTCTTCTGGGTTCCTGTCATACAGAGTATTGTTTTTTATCCTTTGACTTTTAGTCTATGAACTTATTTTTGAGATGCTTGTATACAGTATATTGTTGGATCTTATCCCTTCATCCATTCTTCCTGTTTCTTTTGATTGGTGAATTGAGACCATTCACATTGGTGCTTACAACTGATATGTACTGACTTGTCCTTGTCATTACATTATTTGCCTGCTTTTCATTCTTTTCTTTCCCTTCTATTTAATTACTTGCCTTGCCTGTTGGATTCATTCTATTGGGATTCTTGGAATTGCTGTCTTCATTATTTTATCTAAAATATACTCCAGAACTTTTTGGAGTACTGATTTGGTGGTCATGCATTTCTTCAGGTGTTTTTTTTTATTATGGAAGTATCTTATTTCTCCATCAAGTTTGAAAAATAACTTTGCAGGGTATGTCAACCTGGGTTGGAGGTTGTTTTCTTTTAGTGCTTGAAATACTTCACTGGAAGCTCTCCTTGACTTAAAGGTTTATGTTGAGAAGTCTGCTGTGATTCTCATGGGTTTTCCTTTAGAGGTGATTTGTTTCTTTTCTCTAACATTTTTTGTTTGTTTGTTTGTTTGTTTTGGTACTGGGGATCAAACTCAGGACCTTGCATTTGTGAGGCAGGTGTAGTGCCACTGAGCTAAATCCCCAGGCCTCTCTAACAGCTTTTAATATTCTGTTCTTGGTTTGAATTTGTGGAATCTTGACCATTATGTTCCTTGGTGTACTTTTTTTCTGATCATGGCTATTTGGAGTTCTGTATGTCTCACTTATCTCTATGTCATATTCTTTTTCCATGCTGGGAAATTTTCTTCTATTAATTCAATGAACAGATTTATTTTTATGCCCTCTGTACTGTCTTTTGATTCTTCACTGATTACAGTTAATCTTATATTACTCTTCTTTACTTTGTGTAGCAGGTGTTGGATTTTTTTTCTTGTCCCTTGCTATTTTTTAAAAGTTTTTTCATTTGTTGATTGCTAACTGCAAACCTGTCTTCTATAGCTATCTTCACATTGGTTGACTCTGCTGCTTATACTTTCAGTAGAATTTTTAATCTCCTAGATTTCTATTTGAGTTACTTTTATTGAATACAGTTCATTTTTATGTTGGGCATTCATGGTTTCCATGTCTTTCCAAAACTTTGCTGGCCTCACTACAGCTCCCAGATCCTGGACATTTCCCATAGTTACCCCTCACCCTGTCACTATGGAAGTTTAACACTGGGAGCCCTGAGATGAAGCCAACCCATGGCTGTTCTAAGTCCCAGGTTCAGTTGGCCCCTTCTTAAAAGGACATCTGACCGAGCACTTTCTCCAAGGGATAGGGCAGACACTTGGACTGGTATCACTCACCAGCTTTCATAGGTCACAGCATCCACTGCTGTGCTCCACTGTCGCGCTTCTCCCTGAAGGCCTCTGGAGTCACTTGATCGATCTCTCTCTCTCTCTCTCTCTCTCTGGAGTCACTTGATCTCTCTCTCTCTCTCTCTCTCTCTCTCTCTCTCTCTCTCTCTCTCTCTCTCTCTCTCTCTCGTACCAGGGACCAAACTCAGGACCTCACACTTGCCAGGCAGGGACTGTGCCGCTGACCTACAACCCCAGCCCTTCACTCTCTGTGGGTTTGATCTTGCTGTCTCACACCATGCGACAAGAGCTAAGGACAAAGTGCAGATGGCACCTTCCTTTCTCTGCCTTTCGGTCTGTCTCCTCAGTTTCCCTGTAGGCTCCAATTTTTCCTTCAGACCCTTCCTGGGTCCCAAGGGATCACCTCCCTCCTTTTTTTCTTCCCCCAGTTGTTATTTTCCAGTGTCTGGATTCCAAATCTTGGAGAGGTTGATTTGTTGTTACTTACCACTCCACCCTCTTCTGGAAAGCCCTAAGCACATAGGTTTTGATGCTATTATTTTTATGCCTGGACAGGAGAAGGTAGGGCGAGGAGGTCTGAGAGGCTGTGTGAGGAGGCAGAGAGAAAGAAGAGAAGGAAATATAAATGGAAAGTGTGAGAGTCTTTATGGGTGTTGGAACCAGTGAATCATGGATCTCTTTAATCTTAACCCTCTGAGAGGCTCAGGTAGGAGGAACATAAGTTTGAGACCAGTCTTGCCAACTTAGAAACTTAGTGAGATCTTGTCGCAAATGATAAAAACTAAAGGCTTGAGATGTAGGGCGCCGTCAAGACTTTGGGTTAACAATCCCCAGTAACAACCAGTAACAACTAATCAATCAATCCATCCATCCATCAATAAACAAGCGACCCTTGGTGAGGGAGAATCCAATAGGTCAATGTAAAAACATAAATCACTATAGAAATTAAAATATTAATCCACACTCATAAACAGCATGCGTACTTATACCCGAAGCCCACACTTTGAGTCTGAAGATGCAAACAGATGGTTGAGTCTATATCACATGCATGCAGAAGGCAGGTTTGGAAGGAGAGTCAAAACTCCACCCAATTCCAGTCCCACTGACTTTAGGTCACCACATTCCTTAGCCTGTATATTTCTCAAGATCCTTGGCGAGGTATTTACTCTTCTCCCTCCAGTGAGTTTCAGCTCAGGGTTCTCTGCCAGCCACAAACTTTCAGGATGCTCCCCTCTTTTCTCTTCCTCTTTTCTTCATCTCTGGAACTTCTGGGTTTTGGTCCATGATTCTGTTTGCTGTTAACATTGTAAATTCTGGGCGTGTCCTGGTGGGAAAACGTGGAGCTCCACCAGGGCTGGGCACAGTGGTATTTGAGAAGTGCTCAGCTGCAGCAGTCTTCTTTCCCTGAAAGTCTTCCGCATTGTACAGGGTGGCTAATTCTCTGGACTTGAGCTGGGATCTGTGCCAGTGATTTGGAGGTCTGTTTGCTATTATTATCACAGATTCTGGGCCAAGTCCTATGGGGAAACCACATGGCTTCTCTGCTCCATGAATAATAGTGCCTCTGGCTCTGTGCTTGGAGAGCTCCTAAGCCTGTGTTCCTGCTCTTCCCACTCTGTGTTTTACCTGTTTGCTGTCCCCTTCAGGGTATATTCCAGTAGTTACTTCTCTCATCCATCTCACTTGTCCATGTGCTATTGCCATATAACACCTTTTAGTATTACTCGAAACAAATAATTATGGTCAATTAAGCAAAATAAAAAAATTTACTCCTTCTCTGAGACTTTCCCTCTCTTTATTTATATTCAGTTTTCTGATCTATATCCTCTCCTTCCCTATGAAGAACTTCTTTTAACATTTCTTGTAGGGTAGGTCTGATGTCAAGGAATTTCCTGTTTTTAGATTTGTTTTATAAAGTCTGCATTTCTCCTTCATGTTTGAAGGATAACCTCATTGGATATAGAATTTTGAGCTACTGGGGTGTTTCTTTGAAAACTTTAGGTATTTCACTGTACTGCCTTCTTGTTTGCATGGTTTCTGAAAAGCCTACTATAATTCCCATTTTTGTTCCTGGTGGCTGGAGTTGGGGTATTGTCTTTTCCCTGAGTGAGAAAAGGCTTTGGTAAAGTCTTCTCCTCAAGAGTGGGGCTTTGTTATGGAGATCTGTGTGGTGCATTTCAGTGATTACTCCTTTTCCCTGTGCCAGAGCCAAGAGGAGCTCTTTCTGGGCTCTTCACAATGAGAACAGGGCAGGGTTCCTGAAGGTAACACTCATGTGAGGGTGCCCCCCGAAACTGTGGTCACCCAAAGGTTCCCCCTGTCCTACTCATCCACACTCTAACACTTCAGATTATCACTGAAGAGTCCCTCCATTTGTGGCTCCTGCAGCTTCTGTTCAGGCAAGATCTCAGCTATGATTGTCTACAGGTCCTGTCTCCCCAGATTGCGGAGTGATAGTTTGCCCAATAACACTGATTCTCCACTTGATCCAAAGAAAATCAGGGATTGGATTCGTCAGCTCTTTTCTTTATGTAGGGATGAGAGCAATAACTTCTAAATTCTTTACATTTTTGAGCTGTAACTACAAGTCTGTATATACATTTCTTTAATGTATTTCCTGGCTTTCCCCTAAGAATATGAAAGCAAGACTTGTCTTATATTCATGGCTGTACCGTAGTAGTTAGAATAGTACTTGGCTCAGAGTAAATGCTCCATAAGTATTTATGAAATGGATTAATTAATCTATTGATTGCTATTGAGTATACTGATAAAGTAGGCACTATCCTTGGTATGAAGATACATCAATAAAAAAGAAACATCATATGTCCATGGTTGTTTTGGTGTGGGGAGATGTGGCTACACTTCAAATAGAAATAATAATAAGCTATGCATAAGAGAGTAAATAGGCGCAGAAGCATTGAGGACATGTACCTCAACTTCCCAAGCAAGAGAGAGGTAAAGCGTTGCCTGGGAGGGAAACCATCACGAGTTGGGTTGTGAAGAATGAGCAGCTCTTAAGGCCTATGTAAAGGAGATCACCTGGCAGAGGAGCCAGCAATGACCTCCTGAAGTCCCCTTCAGACAGTGTGCAAAGTGATTTTCTTGCTCCATTCCATGCCATGCTTACTGCTCCATACAAGGCTATTCATTCACTCTCACAGCAGCAGAACAGTCTTAGTGTGACAATGAGTGACAGAGCAAGTGGCTTTGAATCCAAAGTCCATTTTCTCTCAGCTACAAAGATGAGACAAGCAGGACTCAGAGTATGCTGCAGGAGCTGAGCGCACACACAGGTCCTCACAATGTCAAGGCTTCTGCTGAGTCTGCTCTGTTGTTGCTCTTTTTCTCTAAGATTTCAGCCCGAGGATACAGAGATGAAAATCAGGGCTGTTTTGCAAATGCCCGCATGACACGGGGCGGGGGTGGGGGGGCAGTGTCAAAGAAGGCAGGAAAGAAAAATAAATGTGGGCTTCTGCTCTTGAAACCTCAGCCCAGTGAGCCAGACGTTCCCAGAATCCTTCAAGCTGCTTCAAAGGCCTATTGTGGAAAGTCTCCAGATGTGCCTGAAAACCTCACTGGGAGCTTCCCAGTGAAGAGGCCTTTTAAGCTTGAGCTGAGATGAAGGAAGTTGACTTCAGGAGTCCTACCAGGTGGCCCATGTTCTGAAGGAGTCCAGATTCTACCATAATCTTCAGAAAGGGGGTAGGGAGGAGGCAATTAGCCATCTCAGATTCCTGTGCCAAACAGTGTGCCTTCTTTGACTGCAGAAAGCAGTGGTCTCTGGCTGGAGAGAAGGGAGGGGACATTCCCCAAATGATTAATCTACCTATAAATTTCAACCTGGTCATTCCTCCAGCATATCTTGGGAGGCCTAGGAAAAGATTTCAAGTTTGGAAAAAGTCGAGGCATGAAATGATTCCTGGCAGTTCTGCGGTGATGCCTCTAAGCATTCCTAGAACCGGAATCCTCTGCAGCTTTGCTCTGATCCCCTACCCTGAATCCCTGCTTACACTGTCAGCCCACTGCTCTGTCTGTCCAAGCTTTGAGGCCCCATCTTCCTCTTACCAGAGGGGGTGAAGTCAGAGGGACCCAGGTTCAAGCCCCATCTCTCCTGCCAGCTGTGTCATCTTTCACAAAGTAACATTAGGCAACCTCCCCATGCCTGTTTGCTCCTCTGTAAAATGAGGGCAACACTGGGCCCTACCTTATCCTGTTTCTGTGAGGACTAAATGGTTCGCTGAGTTGCCACATACAAAGTATGTGGTAGTTCCTGAAACACAGTAATGGCTTGGTACATTTTCACCAGTCCTCTTTCAATCTAGTTGTGTAGGGAGCCGGGGCTGTCCCATTTGTCCTTTAAATTTTACTTCTGTGGCTCTTTAAATCTTTTCCTTGTGTGTACATATGTGCTTAGGTTAGTATGTTGAGATCACAGTGTATTTAGGGGAAAGTCCTTTTGGCTCAGCTAAAATTAGGCCTCCCTCTTGCTCTTCTGTTTACCACCCACTTCCTATTTTAACTAATTAGAGTCATTAACATGAAGAAATGAGTCGGGAGAACAGCTGGGAGCTGCTCTCGATACCCACAGCTGCCCCTCAGCAGGCAGGCACAGAAACGCTGGTCCTAAGTGGGGGAAACAGGGTGGGTGGCTTGGCGATAAGATGAAGAACGCTTGACACTGTCCATACCAGGTGAGTTGAGCAGGATGGGGTTCTCATCCTTTGTCCTCCACCTTCTGGAAGGAGAAGGGGTGAGATAGCAACAGAGATAGAAAAATCGCACCACCAGGGAAGCAGGGGAAGGCTGACAGTCTAGCTAGTTAGTCCGGAAGTTGGTTCCTTCATGTTAACCACTGTAACCCCCCACCCCCACCCCAGCCAGACCACCGCAGTTGCCTCCCAGCTGGTCTCTAGCTCTAGGCTGTTTTCCTAGTGGAACCTTAGAGGCCACAGGAAAATCCAAAGCTCATCCCTAAAATATCCACAGTGGGTTTCCACCATTGAATTTAGGAAAAATACCAAATCCATCAAATAGCCCTGACATGGCTGGGTGTATCTTTTCAACCACCTCCCCATAACTGCTACAGTTCAGCCCCACTGGCCTGTGTTCCTTCCCTCCACTACATCAGATCTTCCCCTCCTGGACCTACAGCCTGAGTTGAGACTGGATTTCTTTATTAGCCTACTACCTCTTCAAATAGGCCTCTGCAACTCATACTCCAACCATTGAAAGGTGTTGAACACCCAGGACTTCCCTGTCTGAATCCTGTACACTCTCCTACTGGAGCTCCCAGCCCAGGCAACCCCAGATCAAGGCCCATGTGAACTCAAGATCAAGCCACAGACTCTGAGCATGAGGACTTACTATCTTCCCATGCCCTGTGTTCTTCAATCTTTGACACACATTTTTGTGTTCCCCACATCCTCTGCTCTTCACCACCTCAGGAAACTGGAATATGCCCCTGGGGAAAGTTCTGAGCCTCAGGACCTGTGTTGGGTGTCCAGAGGTTGCATTTAAATTCCCTGGCTATGTAGAGTTCACACTGCTTTCAAAAGGGTGGAGGTGGAGGGGTAGTGGGAGAGATGAAGGCAGACGAGCACCCTCACGTCTCAGGTGTCAGTGCCGGCTTCTGTAACACTTCCAAGGACAACCCATTTTTACTAAATAACTGAGCTTCAAACCCACATGACTGGCTGATTTAAGCTTTGGCTAGTCTATGAGATATTTGTAACATTATTTCTCTTGACTTCTCCCCCTGCTCTTCTCCTCTGAGTAGGGTGGGCAGAGATAAGACTCTTCCTCTCAGGTAGCCCCTGTCCCTGAATGAGGCCTGTGAGACCTGAAGAAGGGAGCTCTTTGAGGAGTCTGTAAGCACCGGACCTCAATCCACCTTTTCCAAAGTGGGCCTTAGGCCTAAACTCAATAACCTAAAAGTGAATTATCTGCCAACTTCTCCTAACACCCTCAACTGATTAGTCACCAACACCTATGGTCCACCTTGGGGGCGTCTCTCATATCTAGGGCGGCCCTGAGAGCCACCCTAGTCTCCCCCATGCCTGGCCAAATATGGTAGAACATGCAGATGGCAGAGGTCCTGGGTTCCTGGTTTTCTGGAAGATCCGAGGTCTCTATGATGTGGACCCACCTGCCCCTGTGCTGTCTTACACACACTTCCCATCTCTCTATCAGGGCAACCACACTGCCCTCTCCTTCCTCCAGCATTGTTTTCTCTCCTCTGCTAGGCCTGTGCATCGTTGGCATTGGAGCTAAGAGATAATGTCCACAAGGCACACAGACACAGAGCTCACACAGCAGACCTCGGTACCTGAGAAAACTGAGACACAGGAACACTGAGGCTTGCCCTTGTCCCTGAGTCTGGAATAGTCCCTGTGTGAGGAGAGGAATCCCATTGTGCAGATCCTGAGGTGGACTGCTCTCTAACAGGCAGAAAGGGACTCTAGAGACAGCTGCCTGGTGTCACCTTGTTATGCTGCTCTTCCTCATGCTTCAGAGCAGGGAGGACCTGGGGGAGGTTGTCCCAAAGACCCAGTCTTGTTTTGTCCTTGCCTTGTTTTGTATTTATTTCTTAATAATCTGGCAAAGACTAATTTGGCTTCTGCAAATGAGCTATCAAAGCTTTCCTGCCCAAGCTATAAACACAGCTTCATCTGTCTCTCTGACCACTTCCAAAAACATTCATTTAGAGAATTTTTGTTCTTTGGAGTTTTACTCAACCAGGCACAGAAACTAGAATATGGGAGCATAGGAAGGGAGGGAGGACTTCTCAGTGTGACTGATGGACATTGACACACACCCACACTCTCCTGCTCCCCCATTCCAGCGCTTACCCCTAAATGCCCTCCACTTATGTCCTGGCCCCTCAAGAACCTCTACCCCTCTTCCAAGCCCTCTTGGTTAAAGGTTAGGCCACCTTCTTCCTTATCCCACATCTAGTCCCTAGTGAATCCCACCCAGCCCTGTGGTTTTTTTCCTCAGCATTGAGAAAGATCTGCATCCTAGCATTGGAGTCCCTCATTCTAGTGCTAGCTGATCTTGTGATCTTTTCTGAACGTTTTTACATATTTCTATCCCACCATTCTCAGGGCTGTGGAATTTTCACTACTGAATTCACTTTGCACCGAAGTAATGAATATTTCTGAGCACCTGTTTTATGCAAGAAGCCAACCCAGGAATTACTTGTTTCTTATCTACCCACCATCCCTACCAGGCAGACACTTCTTCTGTTCTACAGAGGAGAAAGACAAGGCTTCACAAAAAAAGAAACTTGCCAAGGCCACAAGGTGGAAAGAGAGAGGTATGCATCAAACCAGGTCTCAGCTTCCAGAACTCATGCCACTGCATGCTGCTCAGCTCAGGTGTTCTGTAGAAAAAGATGTTATGATGACTTTTTTAAAACAAAGAAATATGGCTCATCTTCTTTCATCATGCATTATGCAGGAGAAGGGATCCTTACCTTGGATTTATTTCCCTCTACACACCTAGGCTCAGGAGCTGAGAATAAGGAAAGCACACACTTAGACTTTATGCACTAATGTGTGACAGCCAGAATCCCAGCACAAAGGAAGAAGAGGAGAAGAAAGAGGGTGGCAGAGCATAGCTAACCCTAGTCTTGTGGTTGTACTGCACAAATTGAAGACCGGAGAGCTTGCATAACTTGTCTGAATTCATACAATTTCCAAATGAAGGAAAGAGCCTAGACCCAGTCTCCTGCCTCTTTCCACTGAATTTTCCCAATCAGGTAAGCTTCCTCTGTCCCAGTAGAAGAACCCTCAAGAACATTAATTTTTTACTCTTGTAAAATCCATGCTGAGCTACACTAAAGGTAATGGGCATTGAAAAAATTGTTCTCAGAGAAATTCCCAGCTGAGCACACAAAGAAGCATGTCTCCAAGGAACAGTGTAAGGATTGTCTGAGAGGATTCATGCTGGTAGGATTACAAAATCTTAATATGTGAATACAGAACATATGGAAGACATCAGCAAAGCCTTCTCCTTCTTCCCATATGTAAACTCAACCTTTGCCTAAAGTCTTTAAGTGAACACAGATGCAGCCAAACTAGGCACCAGATGGCAAACAAGAGCTGAAATAAAAGGTGAAGAAAGCTTTTGGTTTATTCAAAAATGGAAAAAAGCCATACTCTAAAATGCCACAGATTCCCCAGAATGGCAACCCAGAGTCACCGAACCCCAAATCAAGCCCCTCAAGTGACCAAACAACAACAACAAAAACTAAAGTAATCATGGTTGGGAAGCAGTTGCCCTACATGAGTGGGATACAGTGTCTGAATAAAGTGATAATTCTTAGAAATGAAAGAAATGGTCAAAGTAGAAGTACCAGAGAGGGATAGGAGAGTAGCAAGAGTCAGCTTTTGCTGAGCATTTACATGTGTCAGGAGCTTTGCATCCTTAATCTCATTTAACCTTCTCAATTACCTCTTGACCAAATTTTACAAATGGGGAAATTTCACAAATAGATCAAGAAAGGTTAGACTCGAAGGTCATAGCACAAGAATTGCCAGTGTTTCCTGCACTCCATGCTGGCTTTGTAGCTCTGATTTCAGGTCTTTTACCCTGTTCTTGGACTATGTAATATTTGACAAAGAAAATATGTTTCCCTAAAAGATTCCACTCAGTTCATAATCTCTAAGCGTTTACCATGTGCCAAGGTCCTGGGCCTACCCATGGGTTATACCTCAGCACTAGACACACGGCGAGAGTCAGGCAGCTCCTTTTCTGTCCTTCCTGTCCAAACCACCGGACAGATGCGTGCAGGAAGTGCCTCAAGGAGAGACCAGAACAAACATGGAGTGGGGAATAGTGCCCTACACCACTCCGGTTTTACTAAAGGCACCCTTGCTTGTTCCTCATCTACCGTGGGGCAGTGAGCGTCAGTAATATGCATGCCTGTGAGTGTCCTGTGACGTATTTTTTTCAAAGTGCATGAGTTTATGCAGTGGAGACAGAAAATTCTGATAATGCTTTAGCTTCAGCTAAAAGCTTGAGTGAATATCCAAACATGTCCCCTTCTTCCAATTCAAACAAATTATTCATTTGCTTGCAGGTGAAGTGGTAGCTTGGAAAATGCTATCAAGCTAGACAGCCCTATCTCCTACCTCCACAACTATCTAACCTGCCTATCTTGGGCAAGGCACATAATTCTTTGAGTTTTAGTTTTCTTGTCTCTAAAGTGGGACTAATGTGCATTTTGAAGGGTTCTTTTGAGAATCTTTTCTCCACTTTCCTTTTACTTCTCTGTTCTCTTTCACATGTTCAGTCCCCATATAATCATTTTTTTAAATTTTTGCATTGTTCTTGCCTTCCCAAATCCCAGGCCTGAAAAATCTAGCTTTCTGGACACTATAAAGACAAAAACCATACATTCATAAGGCAGATGTTTATACGTTAATTGTCACCAGTCTCCCTTACCCCTGGTTTCTACTTGACTTTGGCCAGCAGGAGGCACCAGCAGGACCCTAGAGGATACAGCAAAGACATTTATTCCCCAGGACTCCACTAGCCACATCTGACTGCCACCTGTGGACCTACTATGGGCCCTAGTTCCTACAGGTGGCCCTCTTCCTACAGCTTTCTGTGCAGGATAGAAACCTATTTTCTCTCCCTTTGTTCCTTCTGGCCAAGTGGTAGCAATGGCTCCCACTGTTGCTAGTCACCTGCTACTTCTTTTTCTAATCCACCTTCTTAAACAAATGGTTCGTTAAGCTTACTCCAGTTATCCAGTGTGAGTGTCCATTCATTTGCTGATAGAAACCTGACCAACACATGTCAACACAATATTTCATTTTTCAAAAACATATCAAATCTTCCTAATTCTAGTCCCAATTTTTCTTCTCACAGATGACCTTCTATTTATTCTTAACCAACTCTCTCAAGGAGAAAGTAAAAGCCATTAAAAAGACACCTGATGCTGTGGTTTACATGTTCACCAAAGCTCATGTGTTGGAAACATAATCCCTAATGCAACAATGTTGAGAGACTTTTGGCAGACAGCTAGGCAGAGGTCCTATGAATGAGGTAGTGCCGTTACTGAGGGCCGACTTAGCTAAGGTGGATGTGGGTTCCAGATGAGCCTGTTCACTTTCTGTCTCCCTCACCTTTCTGAAACCTTCTGCATGGAATGGCATAATACAAAGGCCCTTGGTAGTTGCAGACCCTCAACATTGGACTTCCCATCCTCTAGAACTATGAGCCAGATAAACTTCTATTGTATGTATATTATACAATCAGTTGTATAGTTATAGTAGCACAAAACATAAAACACAAATGCCACCAAATCTTCCTGCCTCCAGTGGTATGCTGCTGGATCTGGCTCATGCCTGCTCACAAAAATAGATTCTGCACATAACTTTCCTGCTTATATTTAGTACCATTGTGTTACTAGCTTGAAAGTGACCACAGTGAAAACATTTACAACACAGAAATTGATAAATTTTACAACTTAGGGCTTTTTATGATACGGCCAGTTGTTGAACATTTATCAGCATACCACTGCTTATAACTTTCTCTTCTCTTTCACATTTGTCATAGAAGAAGAAATGCTCCACCTTTGATCAGAGGTTTCTTCATGTCCCACTGCCTATGGTGTCCCATTCAATCCAATATCCTCTCTCACTCCTGTATATTTGGCCTTTCTATCAATACTAACTCAGCATGAACATTGCTGTAGATCTTTGCTATACAATACAGTAGCCACTAGTCAGATATGGTTATTAAATCCTTGAGATATGTCTAATCTGAGTCAAAATGTATAAAACACACCTCAGATTTCAAAGACTTAATATGAATAAGAGAGTGTGAAATATCCCATCTATTACTTGTTGAATGATAATTTGTATATAATAGGCTAAACGAAATTGATTAAAATTAAATGTACTAGTTTTTTTAAAAAGTATCTACCAGAAAATTTAAAATCACTTGTGTAGTTCGTATTATTCCTGTTGGAATAAACTCTACTACCTGAAAAATAAAAGCCTTTCTTCTACCTATGAGCCCCGCAGTTACTACTGCACATACAAGAATGTTTTATCCTCGTTAGCATTATTTCTCAAAAATACCCCCACTACCTCCTTAACCAAAGCTCATCTTCATTACACTCCTAGAATTCCACCAAAATCATACGAGTGTAGGTCATTCACGACAACCTAGAGCATGGCTTTTTAATTCTTCCCCTTTTTCCTTGGCAACACCTGGCAAAGTACACTGCTCTCTTCAAAGCACTCTTCCATCGACCGTAGACTTTCTTGATTTTCCTCTTACTTTTCTTAATATCTTTCCAAATTCCTTTGCCAGTTCCCCTTTTCTATATAGTACGGTGGGCTCTGCAGGATTTTATCCATCTCACCCACCTTCAGGACCTTATTTTCTATTCATGGGCCGGAAGCTCTGCAGCTATCTATGTAACATCTCCACTTGGAAGACTTAGGCGCATTGACATTTAAATGCATCGAAATCTGAGCTCACGGTCTCCATTTTTACCCTAAAAAATGGCATTATCCCAGAACTTGGCACTCTCTCTAAATGACACCGTATCTACCTCATCTTTCCTGTCAGGGCCTCAAGGACATTCAGAACCCACTCTCTCCTTCCCTTTCTGTCTCTCACAGTATCATTCTAAACCACTTCTCATGTCTCAAATCTTCAACTTTGCTTTAAATTCCAGGGCCATCCTAGTCCAAGTTATCCTCATATCTGACCTGGACTGTTCCAAGGCCTTTTAAATGACCTCCTTGCCTTCACTTTTACCACATTCGAATCCATTTTCTGCACAGCAGCCAAAGTGATCTTTTACTAACATGAAGAGGATCATTTTTTCTTCAAACTCTCCCACTATCTTCCCCTTGACTTCGGCATAATATCATAAATATTTAACAGGATTTAAAAGGCCATCCAGAATCTGATTCCTGCCTTCATTTGTAGCTTTATCTCTTATGCACTTTCCCTTCAACTCCCCCCCACCACGCCCACCAATTTGGACTTCTTTAGTGCACAATGTAGGCCACAGCTATGAACATCCAATAAGGTTACAAGTATAATTACTTAGGTCATGATGGTCCAATTGGGAAACAAGTCACATAACAAGTGTGGATGGAAAGAACAAAGATTCTCCTAAGAAGTGGTGCATCCAGAGGTCCTGGTCACCCACCAGGGTGGTTGATGTCTATCTAGATTTTATTAGGCCCGGAGTTTGTTCTTTGAGAAAGTATATAGGTCTGGTCATCTTGTCTTTATCTTGAGGCTTGGTTTTTAGCCTATGTGTCTCTGATGCAGCTGTGGTGTATTTCACTTTTGTCCTGACTCTGTCAAGGACCTAGCCCTATCTGACTGCCTATAATATTTTTACCTAGCCTATCCATCTATAACACCATGACCCCACAAGTCTTGATTCTAAATGCTTGAAAAACCAGCACCATATGGATGATGCCAAGGTATGCCACCCCCTTAAGCAATAGCCTAGGCCCTTGGACCTTGGCTGCAACTGCCTCTGAATGCCTGGTTGGTTGAACTCAGGCATACATTTCCATAGGTGGCCCTAAATGAGCAGAGTATCCCTGAACTCTCTTCTAAAGCAAAACTTCTCAAAGGAGTTTAGCTTTTTACAACCTTCAGCCTGTTATGAGTGGAGTGTGGCATTTCCTGAGATGCCTTGTGGCATCTCTTCTATTGCCCTGATGCAAAATACCTGGCTTCTTTTTAATGCTAATCTCCTCAGTAATCAAGCTGTCCTTGGCTCCACCTTGACAGGTACTTTCTATCTGATGAAGCTGCTGCAACATTTCTACATCTTTTGGCTCTGCTTTTTGCTCCTGATTCTCATTGTAGATCTAGTTAAAAGCAGCCAGCAGTACCCATGCCACAGCCTGATCATTGAAATTGAAATTTGCCTTGAAATTTTTTCCACCAAATTAGTCCTCCACCAGATTAATTAGTCTCACAAAATTCAATCTCACAGAAAGTCTTAGGATGTGGGAATAGAGACATTCCTTGCCAAATTAAAACACATATGACCTGTAGTCCATTTTCCAATTGCTTTGTTCCCATGTGAATCTTCATGAGCCTGGCCTTTACTGTCTCCATTCCTATTAGAATTCTGGTCTTCTGAGCTCTGATCAGAACTGTCCATTAAGCTCTTCTTACAGCCTTCTTAAGTCTTCTTTAGCTGACATTTCCAAACCTTTCCAAACTCTCCCCACAAACCAATTCCAAAGGCTTCTGACCCGCATGGTCAGGTACAGTCACACTAATGACTCAATTTCTGTAACACCAGTTTTTGTATTAAATACTTTCCCACTGCTGGGACAAAATACCTGATGCCTGCAACTTAAAGAAGGAGAGGTTTATTTTGGCTCATCATCTTCAGTGATTTTATACTATAGTTGGTTGGCTCTAAGGCAGGAACAGCATGGTGGAAGGGCATGGCAGAGGAAAGCTGGTAATATCATGGCAGGTAGGAAACAGAGAGACAAGGAAGAGACAGGAATACACGGTTCCAGGTCACACCCCCAGCAACTACCTCCAACCAGCCCATACTTCCTAACAACATAGTCAGCCATGAACTTATCAATAGATTAATACACTGTTAAGTATAATAAATATCTCATCATCCAGTCACCTTCAAAAGCTGCACCTCTGAATAAATGAGGTTTTGTGAGATATTTTAGATCCAAATCACAGAAAAGTAGTCCCATAAGCCTTCACACTAGATTAAACTCTCTCTTATACTCTGCAATAGCACCTATGTTTATCCATACCTGTCTGTTTGCCTGATATATCCATAGTGCCTAGTACAATGCCTGGAACACAATAATTATTCAGTAACTTTGAACAATAAAACTAACATTATCTGGCTCAAACATACCATTTTGAAGAAGAGGAAATTGGAATTCAAAAAAAGCAATGTATTCAAAGTAACAGAGCCCAGACTGAGTAACATAGTCCTGATGGCTCCTTGATTCCAGATGAGTTTTTTTTTCCCAGTACACTATGTGCCTGTGTATATTATCATGTCCAAAAGGAAGCAGACTGAAATTCCCTGTTTTGTGAAAGCCAGAGCAAGTCATATTTGTAAACACAGCCGACATTGTTTTCTTTATTTGTATTATAGAAAAGGCCTGGAAATCCAACTCAAAATTAAATTCCATGTATCCAAATCTAGAAGTCCTGCAGTTTTGATTGTTACAAGCTTCTTTTTGCTCATTGTTTATATTCCTTCCCCTCTTAATCAGGGACATCAGCTGGAATTGAGTATGGAATGGTGCCTGCATTCTAAGCTCTTTATCAGCATATGTCAGGCAGCATGTCAAATGTAGCAGACAAGTAGGAAGTACTGTCTTTCATAGCAGCACCCAGGAGAATATGACAAGATCCTATGTAGTGCTAGGGAAGAGATGGACATAATAATTATTATAATAAAAGACCTCACAATTTTTTGCTATTTGTGGCAGGCACTGATTTAAATAGTCTTCATGCTTTTTTCTCTTTTACTTTAACACCTCTATGAATAATTATTTCTATTGTTTCTGCTTTACAGATGGGTAAACTGAGATACAGAGAAGTTAGAAGTTAGTAAATTACTCAAGCCATTCAGTTAGCCAGTGGAACAGCCAAGGTTCCAATCTGGGCAGTCAGAGTTCATGATCTTAACTGCCTGCGAGCTGACAGTGAAGAACATACTAGCCCCAGATTCTACATCATTACTCCTTGTTTTCTTTCTAAAGATGGTTTGGAATAAATTCAGGCTTTGCCAGAGAGATTCTGTATTGTAAGCCAGTCCAAAGGCCGGCTCCAAAGGCTCCACTACCAATATCAAAGTCATTTACAGCTAAATGGATGCATATTGAGGCCATACTCTTAAGTGAAATAAATAAGACACACATGTGTAAATACCAAATAGTTTCTGTAGTGTGAGAAACTGAGAGTGTACATAAGGACTAAAAGGATTAATAACTAATAAATGATACTTTGAAATTGGAAAAGGTCCAAAGGGGTAGGGGTGGTGGGAGGGGAGGGGGAAAGGAAAGAATGGAAAGGAAAAATTATGAGAAAAGAAAAAAAAGATGGAAATGAAGAATGTAAATAGGGAAGGGTTTAGGGGTGAAGGGTGCACAGGTAATTGGGGAAAAATAAGAACCAAAATACATCATGTACAGGTACAAACACCCAAAGATAAATGTAAATGTATTGTATACCTAAAATGTACCAATAAAAGAATTTAAGAAAAAAAAAAAAGCAGGAACTATATAGAGCATGGAGACAAACACTAGTGGGTATAAAACCTGTGTCCTGGGTAATTTGGCTATTCATCTGTCTGAATGATTCTTTGCTATCAATTATAGTTTCTAATCTGCTGGTTAAAAAGTCTTCTGATAAGGAGTTAACTTAGGGCAGATATGCAACTTAAGGCACATATGAGAGCTCTCAAGATATTCCACTTAGTCCAGTTGCAGTGCCCCACTGGCTGCCCCATCCTGATCAAAGTTTCACCTTTAAAGTCATAAATAAAACTTATCATTGCTAAGTGGTTTCTGTTGGCTGGAGACACCCATTGAATTTAACAATTAAGAAAATATTAATATAGTCTTGTTGGTAAATGTGTTTGGCATAATGTGTAAACTAGCTATAATAGAAATTAATGATATAGAGGAATGTGGATGGAAAGAAAAGGAAGGGATCAAGATTCTTGAAATTGCCTGGGGGTGAAACAGAACACAATAAAAATGATATTGCAAATGAGAGAAATAGACAGAAGGCCAATTAAAGTCAGAACATGGCTATTGAGACACTGGAATATATATAATTATAGGAGTTCTAGTATATGCTGTGCTTCAGAGTATGACTGTTGTAGTGAATGTTGATGTGAAGCAGAGATGAGGACCCATGGACTTGGATATATGTTGCAACCATAAGATTGGAAAATTGGATGATGAGTCTTATAAACAGATCCTGAAGTCTTCCGTGATAATGATGACAAACCAGATGGCTGGGAAGGCTGTGATCTAGGAGCCATCACTTCATTCAGTTCAGAGCTGTGAGCAAGTGGCTAAGAGAGACAGCACTGAGATGTAGAGGAGGTGTGTGTTACTGAATTGCCATCATTAGGTGGTATAAACCTTCCTGGAGCAGACATTTGTCTGGAATCATGACAACACTGACAGCAAATGTCTTTGCCAGACCACCCACCCCATCTACCTGAATACACATACACGTAGCTGTAAATGCCAATAAATTTTCTGTGAAAAATAAAGTTTAATTTAGTAGATGGACAAAGAGTAACATAATAATAATGTACATGCTTTAAGCATTTAGCATATACAACAGGCTCCTGTAATAGATATTAAAATTCCCACTTCTAGGAGGAATTGAGACTCAGAATGTTAAATGGCAGAGCCAAGATTTGGATTCTAGTCTATGCATCCCCAAAGTCCTTGCTCCAGAGTGAGTTGTTAAGGGTATAGGTTCCAGAGCTATATGTTTCTTCAACTTTCTATTGAGTATACAAAATCGGAAAAGTGTTTGATACAGTGGCAGCCATGCTAAGTACTCAGTAAGTACTACCTGTCATTGATATACTGTCATTGAGTTATTATTATAGTTAACATTATTGGGTTTTTTTTTCCAGTACCAGAAATTGAACTCAGGACCTTGCACTTGCCAGGCAGGCATGGCGCCACTGAGCTAAATCCCTGGCCCTACATTATTGTTCTTGAATAGCTCACTGCACTATTTTACATTTCCTTAGCCAAAAATATTGCAGGATCATTTCTCCTCCAGCCAACAACAGATAACTAGATGAGTATTGGTTTGCAGATTTGAAGTCTATAATTTGTCTGATGCTTTTCACAAGAAGCTCTATATTTTGGCATTTAGAAAACTCATGAGAAGTGAGTCCAATTTATGTAAATAGGATGCGTACTTGTTCATTGTTTATATCTGGACCCAGCCCTTAGCAGTAGGGCCATGTATTAGAACCTCACCCCCAAATCTCATGACAGAGGTACATAGGCTTACTGTGATAGAACCCCTCCCTGGGGCCATATTGGACCATGATTAGATTGGAATGGAACTGCACCTTGCTGGAGAAACCAGCCAGGGTATTCCTGTCGGGCTGGGTCTAGTAAAGCCCTAGGGTCAGAAAGTGTGCCCTGGGGAATCAGGAGTGACTTGTCAACCAAAAGTTAATCAAAAAAACACTTGTGTATGGAGCCAGTAGACTGCAGAGCTGGCAAAGACTTTAGAGATAATTTAATCCAACCCCTTCATTCTACTGATAAGGCAAATGAGTCCCAGGGAGGCAAAGGGTCTTGCTTAGGGTCATACAGCTGGCAGTAATTTTGTTTCAAAAAGAAATATGAGCAATCTTTCTATACACCAAAGACTCTACCTTCCTGTCTTTGTAAGCACAGTATAATAGCCATGATTAAATTTACTTTGACAGTGAGGAAAGCAAGTTTTTAGAATTTTACAGGGCCCCAAAGTTGTCAGATGAAGATAAATTGTCATGAACTAAAGCTACAGATCTGCCTATTGACAGTGACCTCCTCAAGGAATGGGCCTGCTCTTAGTCATGAGTTGAAGCACGTTTCCAATCTTGACTTAGCCATTTGCTGCCGTAGGCAAATCTCTTAACCTCTCTGAGCCTGTTTCCTCATTCTGAACTTTGGTGAGATGTTACTCACAGAATGCTTACGAGGATCAAGTGAGGCAAAAATATAAATATATAATACCCTTGCATAAAGTCAGCATTCAGTAAATGTATACTTTCAGCTAATGTTTCACTAATGCCCTTCTAAGCTACATCACTGAAGAAGAAAACCAACAACTATGCTTTCCTTCTGCTTAGATTCAGTAGGTAGCGGGTGTGGAGAACAGAGATGAGGGCTACAGAGAAGGAAGTAGACAATAAATTAACAAGAAAATTCACAACGCATTTCCAGTTGGTGCTATGCGCTATGAAAGGTTGCAAAGATAAGAAAATGACATAGTATGCTAGCCAGTGTTTGGGAGAAGACTATTTCAGGCAAGAGTAGCCAACAGCAGTCCTTTAGAGAGTGTATATGAAGAGGGCTAAATCATATGAAAAAGCCAGGCAGTCACAGATTCAGAAGAACATTCCTGAGAGAGACAGGAGGACCCTGGGCAGGACCAGGCTTGGCATGTTCTGTCAACAGCAAGATGACCAGTGTGTTTCCAGAATGACGAGCCCAGGGAGTGAGCAGGACATGAGGCTGGAGACAGGGTGCACACGTACTCTGTCTTACAGTTTTCAGCTAACCTATGAAACCTGAATTTCATTAAAAGGCATGAGAGTTTCCTGAAGATTTTAGAAGGTAAAGAGACTGTGATGTATTGAAAAGCAAATTTTCAGCCGGTCGTGGTGGTGCACACCTGTAATCCCAGCACTTGGGAAGCTGAGGAAAGATGATCACAAATTTGAACCCAGCCCCGACAACTTAGCAGTTTAGCTAGATCCTGTCGCACAATTTTAAACGGGGGTGGGATGAGGCTAGAGATGTGGCTCAGTTCAAAGCCACTGAGTTCAATCTTCAGTTTTGGGGGAAAAAATCAGCCTTTGTCCCTGGTTACTGGGATTTAAAACAAACAAACAAACAAAACAACAAAAAAACCATGTATTCCTAAAAACCAAAGCTCTTTAAATCTCTGGAACCTCCAGTGCTATCTTTTTGTATACTAATGAGACGGCTAGGGTTGGGAGCCCTAGATAATCTCAGAATGGGAATTGGTGGTTAGAAAGAGCAGGGCACCTTGAGAGTACTGGAACTTTCACCCCTCCTCTGACCTTCAACTCATGCTCCTCTGAGTTGAAGCACGTTTCCAATCTTGACTTAGCCATTTGCTGCCTTAGGCAAATCTCTTTACCTCTCTGAGCCTGTTTCCTCATTCTGAACTTCAGTGAGAAGCTACTCACAGAAGCTAGTAGAGAGCGACTAGATGTTGAGTTCATCACCAATGGCCAGATATTTAATCCATTGTGGCCAGGGAATGAAGCTTCCATAGAACCCCCAAAACGATGGGAGCACATAGCATCTGAGCATCTGTGTGGGCAATCACATGGTGCCACAGGCAGGATAGCACACATGGAGAGGACGTGGAAGATCTCTGCTCCCCCTGGCAATCCCTTATCTTGCCCTGTGTGTCTCTTCCGTTTGGCTGTTGCTGAGTTGTAGCCTTATAATAAACTGGAAATAACAAGTAAACTATGTTCTGAGTTCAGTGAGCCCGTTCTAGAAGCATATCAATCCTGAAGGGTGAGAGGGCGTGGGAAGTACCCATTTATAGTCAGTCGGTCATATGGGATGGATGTTCAGGACATGCAATGGCATCTGCAGTAGAGGATCGTGTGGAATGGAGGTGCAGAGCTTTATGCCAGGTGATTAGTATGAGACTTGAACTGAATTGTTGGACACCAGTAGGGGAATTGGTTCATGTGAGAAAAAAACCCTACACATTTGGTGTCAGAAGTTTTGTGGGTAAAAACTGCCCAGAGAGATAAAATCTAATTTATTTGATTCCCTCATTTGTTCAACAAATACTGAAGGATTGCATGTTCTCCCAGGCACAGTTGTTAGGGCATGAATGAATCAAAATAAAACCCTTGGCCACATGGAACTTTCATGCTAGCCTGGTAACATATATCTAAGGTTTGTGGGGGCATTTACTATGGGCTAACACTATTCTGAACACTTCAGCTCAAATTATACATGGGATCCTCATAGCAATCCTACAAGACAGGGAAAGCAAGTAAATCTCTTGATTGTGAACATACAGCTAGTAAGTAGTAAGGCCCCATTCCAAACTCGGGCAGTCTGGTATAGTCAGAGTCTATTATATGAATCACCAAATTGTGTTTTCTCTCTGAAATCTCATCCCTACTGGTTCTGACTGCTGTAAAGAGCACCAAAGTGAAATCGTAGACCAGTTAGGAGGTGGCAGTCACAGTTGGGTGCTGGTGTTCCCACTGTGTAAATAGGAAAACTGAGGCTTAGTCCACATGCAAGGTTAGCAGCCAAACCCAAATCAAATTTTTATTTCTAAAATGCGGTATTTTTCCTCTAACAATTGGATTTCCTACAGAGAAATGGAGCTGTGAGAAAGCCTCCATCCCTCTCCTCGTTTACAATCAAGCGGCTGTATTTCAGTCAGAATTTGAGCATAGGGTGCCTAAAAATTTTTATTTCCATTTAGTTGGCCTTTTTTAGTTGAAAAGTAAAAGATAAATATAGTAACACACTTGTGCATGTATACAGTGCATTTTTTCTCAAAACTGAGATGCAGAATACAAAAGTGAAAAACAGCTGTTCAGTGTATAGTTGGATGAATTTTGATAAATGCGTGTACTCCTATAAATGTGCACAACATACAAATGTGCGTGTGAACAATCCAGGGTATTTAAAATGAGAAAGGCTCCAGGGCTCAGGTGGTCACTAATGACGGAGGCCTCTCCTACTCTCCTCTCATTCCTTCCTGCTTCTCAATGAATATAGTTGTTCCCAGGCCAAAGGGTTCACAGAGTCCCGGCTGCAGGTCAAGAGATGACTGTCTAACAGGAAAACGAAACAAAATTTAAAAAAAAAGAACAATTACCATTTCTCAATGCTTCTGGAAGGAAAGTCACATTGCTGTATTTTCTGTTTTTCTATGGAGGAGGGGTCATGTGCCTCAGCCCACACATTAGCACATGAACTTGTTATTCCAGTAAAATGAGTCAGAGTTCTTCAAGAGGCAGATTCATGTAGTATTTCAGAGCAATGAGTCAGCATCTCTGGAGAAAGGTATGGTGTCATGTACTGAAGCACATCTCACCATGCACGTTCAGAGCAATCCCACAGCTAATAAGCCACAGGGATTTGAACTCAAGTCTTGGCAACTCATGGATCAGGTGTCTTTCATTACAGCGAGGCTGGAACCCTTGGGTCTGAGTTTAGGACTAGAAAGTGGCCTCAAGTCCGACCCAGGCTTGAATTCCGGCTTTCCTACAAGTTGGCTCTCTGACCCTAGGCAGATTTATATTCTCCCTATCCTCAGTTCCATGATTCCTAAGGTGGGAATAGGTGATACTATCTGTGTCATTGCATCATGAGAAGGGATAAAAAGCCCAAGTACATAAAGCGAGTAGCACAAGAAACAGCAAGGGAAACCCTTGCTTGAGCCAGCAATGTAGCAATGTTGAGGAAACACACACCACACCAAGATTTTAGTATCTTGTGTCCCATCGGTCAAGAACATTTTGAGCATGTCTCCTCAATTTGTGGAAACTCGTTTATGTAAAAACACATATTATTCTGTGCTTGTGGGTTACTTGATAAAACAGGTAAAATACAGCGAAACAAAAATATTTCAAATGAGTTTGCCCAGCATGTGGCTTTCCATGAGTATTCTGCAATATGTAAAGGTCTATCTGTCTATGACTAGGTGTGTTTTCAATGATTTTTACATAATTTTATGATATCTAAAAAGAGTTTGTTTGTGCTTGTATATCTGTGTATCAAATAGTCTATCCTTATCATCTTGATAATTTTGATTTTTCTTCACAGTTCATGCCTTATCAGATTGGTGTTCACTGTTTTTACTTTATAATATAAAGAGCTACTACTCCATGTCACCACTTTCTTATTCTTTTAAATCTGAAATATCATTATCATCCACAGTCCTCCGACTGAATATTTTGTGAGGGTTAGTTTAAGTAAAACTGGGTAATCCCTGTAACCCACTAACCTGGAACATTAGTAAACCCTGAAAGGGGAGGACCTTCACACAGTGCCATGCTGTTGTCCCCCTGGCACAGAGAGTCCCCAATCTCCACAAGAACCCTCCCACAGCTTGCTGCTGACAGTCTGATATGTGGCCCAGCTGCTGGGTTGAGCACCCATCTGCATGGTAAATGCTGGTAAAGATTAATCAATTTCCTTAGACCGAAAATCACATAAATGGTACCTGCAGATATTTTCCCCCAGAGCCCTGATGGGTCATCTTCAGCACTTTGAGTGCATGGGTGCCTTTTAGGATACGCTGGCTTTGGGGACCTTGCACTGCCCTTTGTGAAAGTCATCATGCTTTCAATCACTGACTCATAGACATTACCCAGTCACCTAGGGGTGAGGACTGTGCTGGGCATTAGGCCTACAGTGACATGGTCCCTGCCTCCTGGGAGTTCACATGTAGCTGTCTCCCACCACACTGGGTCCTGATTTATTCTTCCTGCAGATTATGACTCTGGTCACTGCCAGCCTTCTGGTGCCCTTTGGTTCATATATGCAGGAGAACTGGGAGTGTTGGGGCCACAGGCCCCAAGGTGGAGGAGAAGGCACTGCATCTCTTTCTTTCCACATTGCCAACATCAGCATGTCTGCTGCCAAGGAATCTGTATCTTCTCCATGGGTACTGCAGAGCCCCTTCCTTCCTGTACTCCACTGCCCTGGTAACTCACCCCACTATGGTCTCAACAGAACCATAGCACATGAGAACTGGGTGCTTCCCCTGCCCACTCAGAGGCCTGACAGTTGCCAATGCTACCTCCAGAGAGCAATCAGCAGAGTGTGCTGACTGGCATCTTGTCCTTGACACTCCAGGGAAGGGTCAAACCCATGAATGAGGTCTTTCTTGGCCGGCTACAGGGACCCCATTTTTCCCTACAGAAGCCCTTCACTTGCTTTCAGAAGTGACAATCAAATGTGAACTTTCATCATGTATTTATAGCTCTGCCTTAGAGAAAGAAAAGAAGTGATTAAAATGCTATTTTACAAAATATTTTGTTTTTAAAAAGCTTTCATTGTGTGGGCAAAAAGGAAAAAAAGAAAAGTCATTCTATTCATTGTGCTGTCTAGACTCTCAAACAAAGAGGGTTGCGTGTTGCAGATTAAGACTGTCCAGCTCCTGCCTGCTGACAGAAAGTACGAATTTAGTCTAGCTTCAAATAAACCCTTTTGAACAGAAATATATTGTGGGGGTGACTATATTTAGCATGTATCAGGATTTCCATAAGAAATTCCTATTGTTATGCTGTGGTAATTTGCAGATTTACTGCAGCCAGTGGATTCATGAAGTTTCAGTTTTGTGTTAATTATTGGCTGAAGTAGAAAACTCAGCAGTGCTGTGTGAGATGACAGCACTGATCCTCTGGCATTCTCCATAGAGTGCAGTGACCGCAGCAGCCCGCCTTCCAGGAGGGAGGAGGGGTCGCCCAGGCATGTGGACTGCCTGTGTAGTGGAACTTGTGTTAAGATAATGCGGTACCTCTGTGTTTTCCTCGCAACGATAAAGAACAATTTATGCCACCATAGAAAATTTTAAAAGACAAGTTGACAAGAAAAACAGCTTACCACACATGCTCTCAAACTTTTTAACATTTTAATACATTTTCTTTCATTATGGACATATAACCATGTTTAACAAGTTGCATTAAACAAATAAAAAATTGTGTAGCCCGATTCACACAATTCTGGCCACACAACTGAAAAATGGCTTTAGTTGTTACTCTACTGCCCCTTTCCCTTTCTGTAGTAAAGCCAGTTTTTCCTGACCCAGGTTAAAAGTTCTGGTAGTTCCATTAGGTGAGAACAAAGTCGCTTAAATAATCCACGTTTTATGGTCTTTTAAACTTATGAGACATAACAAAAATTTGGAAATTCAAACATCAAGAATATATATATATATATGAATATAATATAATATATATGAATATAATATATATGAATATTATGTATATATGAAAAGGTAAGACATCTGCTTTCTCTAGCTGGGTCTGCCACAAATGACAGGAGGTAGCTATGATTAGATTCTTCTATTTTGCAAATTCACTTCCTTTCCAACATACTAGCATTTTCCTTGCTCCCCTGAGGTGGTTGGGGGGCATGAGGGAAGACAGGTTAGGGGTCCAGAAAGTTCTTTCCTGAACAGCATTGTTATAAATGGACTTTATGCTCTCTAAGCCTGCTAGACCCAAAGAGCTAGCTCTTGGTCTCATAAGGCTCTGTCAGATTTTTTTGGACACCACTTCTGAAAACCTCTCACGGTATCTTTGTGCTTATTAATACCTTTCTTTATTCTAGCAAACTGTATAATCTCCTCTCAATTCCTCAGCAATCTATTGGTTTACATCCAGCTTCAGTAGCTGTCCATATTGGAGAAGAACTGAGTGCCCAGAACAGCCTTTCCGTCCATGGAAAACAACCATGCTTCTGGGAGCCTGAAGCCCTTGCTGGTGCTAGGTGATCCGAGGACATCTCCTTTTGCCAGCTGGAGCTGCCAGTCAGCATGTGTCTTCCTAGCAGGAGTTACCCACAGTGCACTGTGCGCTACAGCCTCAGGGACAGGCACCCAATTCTGTGTTGGTCTCAGTGAATCCCTGCAGCCATAACTCATGAAGGAAGAGACTTCCCTCCCACCTCACCCTGGAAGTAGGCCTGATGCACCATATGCCAGCAGCTTTCTTCTAGAACTCCATCTCTCTCTCTGACCTTCCATGTTGATGGAAGGTGTAAGAGTTGATTCATAGGTCCTAACTACCCTTGTACAAACTCTTCAGGTGGTCTGTTTCCAGCTCACTCTGGTGTCTTATATCTGTCATCTTTAGATCTCAGCCAAAACTTCCATTTTAACATTCTGTCACATGTGTGATCCTTCAGTTCCTTCGATCTGCTGACATTCCCTGAATGCATATGATATGCCAGATGCTGAGTTTGGCAGTCAAAATAATTATAACAATTCCTGCCGTAAGGAGCTCACAGTCTAGCTGGGGAGACTGATGTGTTAAGAAAAACTTATGGTGCCATGATACAAATGCTTTGGTAGATGGAAGCACAAGTTGCTGTAGGAACAAATAACTCCATCTAGGAGGGACACAAGTGGTAGGAATGAGTCAAGAAAAAAGAATTTCAGTGAGGTGGGTCCCTGACTAAAGTTTAATTTTGAAATAAGTTCTTTCTCAGAAACAAAATAGACTTTAAATTTTTTAAAATCTCTATTGCATTTGCTTCTCAGTAATTTATTTTTTTAAAACAAAGGTAATGTGAAGAAAGGAAGAGAGAATTCCTTGATGCCTGCCATTTGGCCACATGTGTGTTACATGGGAAGAAAAATAACATTTACAGAAGGTACATTTATGAAGACACTCCTGGAATGCCATGTTACCAGCAGAGCCATGCCCCAAGGGCATTTTCAGGATTCAGAGGGGGGAATCAGCTGAGAAAGAGGCAAAGACAGAATGAGAATGAGTGGCTGAGCTGATGACAGGGATTGCTGAGACTATCTCGTCTTTGCTTAAGGGGATTAAAAGGGATTGCTTTGGGGTTCAGATCTCAGTCCATGAAGGAACCTGTTCTGGCACCTGGCAGGATAAGCAGAGCCCTTACTGCAGCCCTAAGTGAAGCAGAAGCAACCTCCATGAAATGTGTTTGCCTGTTTTCCCCTTTGTAATCGGCTCCAGATAACCCTTCTGTACTTGTTGTCTTGTCTTTCTGGTTTGCATACCAGTAATTTCTCATCATTTTAAAAATCTCTCTACTCAAGGCTGCCATTTCTTTGTCCAATCAGTGTGCTTGCTATTGTTCCCATCTCGCATCTCCAAACAGTGCTTTCTCATCTGCTCAATGACAGTAGGAAACAGGTAACTAATTCTGACTGTTCATGCTGTCCTTGGGGAAAAGTGGCTACTACTTCCTAGCAGGAATGGAAATTTGTGTAAGTTGGCAGATGAAAAAGCTATCGAATTTCCTACACCTTACACAGTTATTGAAAAGAAGTACTTATCATACTGTTTCAATCAGAAGAAAAATCTTTTCCATTCTTTAGAGAGCATCTTGGTGAAAGGCCCAAGCAATCTTCCTCCCCTGCCTCCATGTGTATTCAGTGTTATGCTTGGTGTATTAAAGGTGCTCAATGCTTTATGAATAGTCTAGATGCGAGATTCAACAGTAAACAGACACAGCACGTCTTTGCCCTTATGTGACTTACAGTTTGGTTAGGGCCAGGAGAGAAAAGGGCAAATAATGAACACATAAACCAGTCAATCCTTGGGATGTCAGAAGGTAGCTAGTCATATACAGTTCAATCACTCTGTCATGGCAAGGTGGCAGAGATGCTCAGGGGAATGTGTAGATATGTTTCGAAAATACCCAAGGGGTTCTCATACCCTGGATGGCAATCAGCTTTTCCCATGTTTTTACTCCCCTCCAATTATATAAGTTTCTCTGGGACAAAGAGTATGTCTTCCACAAATCCGTATCCTTAACAGTGTCTGATACAAAGTGAGTAATTAATAAATGTGTGGAATAAGAAGTTGTGCATGTGACCCCAGAATGACTGTGTCCTTAAAAATAAGAGCTCAGGGCTGGGGATTTAGCTCAGTGGTTCTGGTGCCTGCCTGGCAACCACAAGGTCCTGAGTTCAATCCCTGGTACCAAAAAAAAAAAATAAAATAAAATAAAATAAAATAAAAAATAAGAGCTCAATAACCATTCCTATGGCACTGGCTATTCTGCTGAGTTCTGTTGTGCTATTGCTTGCAGTCTTCCCTAACGTGACTGGACTGCTGGACTCTAAAGTTTGGGTACACTCCACTCTGCCTAACTTTCTCATGGCCTTAACATTCATGGGCAGACTGCCAAGAAAACCTAACCCAAATAGAGCCTGGAGCCAGGACAATCTATGGTCAGTCTTGATGCAGTACACAGCATACCGTGTCCTCCCAGATGCTGTGACATGTCTTCTGCTTGAGGGCCCCAAGGTAAAGACAAAAATGTCCTGCAGTCACATTCCCGAGTCTGGGTCAGTTAGACTCAGCACAGAGGGCTCGTGTCTGTACGCACAGCCTCAGACACTTCTGGGACAAAAGCTGAAGGTGAAAAGAAGAGATTGTAACTAAGTCATCCTGAAGCATGGGTAACAAGTGGTTTCCCGTCAATCACTGTTCTCTGTAGTCAGGCACCCAGCGAACTCAGGGGCTGACTTTGCTCCTTCTTATGCCTCCTTGTCCAGGGAATGAGGAGGGGAAATTACTCCATCTGAGCCCGGGAAGCAGCCACAGAAGGGCTTTGTCTTCTGGCCAGTGTATCCCCTGAAGACCTCAAAACACAGCTATTTAATAAGCCCAGGATGTGTGGTCACAGATGTAACCTTAACCATTCATAGGGTTTTATTCTTACTGCCAGAGAAAAATAAGTTGAAAAACAAATGGGCTAACTGAATATCTTAAAGGGAAGTGAATTCTTGCCTGTCTTTGCTGTAGCTTTTCAACTCAGCTGTCCGCATTGTTTTCCATTTAACAGGAGGCCATGACAAGAATGAGTAAAGTTGGGAAAGTCATGTTCCCAAGACATGAAGATAAAAAGTAAGTTTGTATTTTTGACATGCACAGTACTAAAGATTGAGAACATAAATATGCATGCTGCTACAGATCTGGAATAAATTTGGAGTTTAACAAATCCTGTCCTTTTATTTAACAGTTGAGAAAACTAATTCCCAGAGAGATAGGTCACTGTTGTTTGCTTAAGATTCAGAGCTAGGTAGGGCCAGAGCTGAGGTCAATGCAAGCTGCTGAACTCTCAGGCCGTTGTTCTGTTTTCCTGACTCACTTGTAGCAAGTCTGGTCTTCTCTGCTCTAAAAAAAAAAAAAAAAAAAATGGAGATCTTTTGTATCTCACATAAAATGGACAGCATCTGTCCATTCTTTTACCTTTTGTATTGCTTGGCATTGAGGGCTACAAAACGACCCTGATCTGTGCTTTAATTCCAACTTGCCAAAATATTTATTTATTTAGCCCCTGCTAAATTCAAGACATTATGCTGAGCTCCAGGCAGGTTTTAGAGGGGAATAAGACATAATCAGATTTATGCACATAGATCACTACAGAACAAAGGAATAAGTATTTCCATTAAAAGTATTACCAGGTGACAAAGTAGCCTAAAGAGGAAAGAAACATGACCCTATAGGGGTGAGAGAAAGCATTTAGGAGTAGGTTAAGTCTCAGCTAACATTTAATGTTTAAAAGAAATGGCTATTCCAGCCAAGACAAGGAATAATATATGCAGAGTTATGAAAGTGGGAACAGCATGTTATATTGTTCCCACACATAAACAAGTCATAACTCCAAAGCACAGAGTGTGAGGTGGGGTGGCAGCAAGTGAGACAAAAGAAAATAGCTTACAAAGGGCTGTGCTAGCGACCTTGAACCTCATCCTACAGACAAAACTCAAGATTCTAAATTTTAAGCAGCGCACGGGTCAAATGCAGATTTCAGAAAATTCCACTTAGAGGGTTCATTCTGGGGGGGGTAAGGTTAGAAGTTGAAAGGCCAGACAGAAGGCTTTTAAGCTAACCACGTTAGAGATGAAAAAGACCTCTGTGAAGTCATCGGCAGTGAGTTTGAAGATGAAGGTTTCAGTTGTGCAAGAACCTTTGTAATTTAGGAAGGTATTTGAGGTTAAGACATAAAAGCAAATCCCACCACCTCATGTAATGGGCAGGCAAAGGTGCAGGTTAGACTGAGCATGTTCAGTATTTAACAGAGTTAGAAATGTCCACAGAAAACATAATCCAGTTTTTCCCATGTTCTTCTTTGTCTCTAAGTGGAGCCACTGCTAACTGAGGCCTGGAGGTGCATGCAGGCCCTCCTCCGGGGAGCTCAAGCAGGAGGCAGGGAGCTGGTGTCACCTCTGCTCCCCTGAGGGGGCTGGGGCATCCCTTGTTTTGTGAAATAGGAAACAGGCATCATTCTCTAACTCCCTCCTCGCCCTTTCAGGACTTTTGAGGGAAGTCTATTTTTCAGTTCTTTCAACCTAGAGTGTTGCTTTGGAAGGGATCTGGCTCCTTCCCGGCAGCTGATGGCTGTCCCGGAAAACCAAGAGGCAGGCAATCGCAATGCTGCAGCCCCACCTACCGGCGAACCGAAGATCCGCAGCTAGGATGCGGTGCTGGGGGCCTCACGTTCCTGGCTTCAGATCCCGTTAACTGTGTGGGACGTTTACTTGGGTCTATGCCGCAAAGAACCAACTGACTGAGTGGGGAAGAATTTAGGAGACAGGGAACTCAACTGACTTGGAAAGCCAAGGTTACATATAACCTAATCTGATGGTGATAGCTCAATCAGCAAATGTCTAGGACGACCCCAAATTTCATCCTTAGGCCCAGACCAAGTTTGTATGTGACTTTAGGACACTTACAAACATGTATTAAAATTGTGTCCTGAAGATGCTAACAATAAATTAAAAAGGCACGCACAGGATAGGAGAAAATATATGCAAATCATATATTTAATGAGGAATTCATATCCAGAATATATAAAGAACTCCTAAAACTCAGCAACAAAAGACTCCTCAGTAATACAATTCAAAAGTGCTTAAAGGGCTTGAGTGAATGTTTCTCTAAAGAGGACGTATTCACGCCAAGAAGCACATGACGGGTTGTTCAACATCACCGTTAGGGACAGGCCACTCAAAGCCACAGTGAGCTGCCACCTCACACGCCCTGGACGGGCACTGCAAAAACAGCTGCCTGCACACAGAGTAACAAGCGTGGCAGTCATGGGAAGAAATTGGAAAGTGTGTGGCAAAATGACAGAGCCGCTATGGGAAACACTAGGGTACAGCAGTTCTTCAAAAAGTAAATATAAAACTAACAGATGACCCAGCAATTCTGTACCTGGATAAATATGCAGAGAAACTGAAAGCAAAGTCTGGTGATATCTGCACATCCATGTCCACAGCAGCATTGTTGACAGTAGCTAAAACCATAAGAATAACCCAGGTGTCCCTTAGTGCATTCATATATGAGCAAACAATGATATACACATGCAGTGATTATTATTCAACCTTAAAAAGGAAGGAAATTCTAGCATATGCTCATAATGTGAGTGAACCTTAAGGTTTATGTCAAGTGAAATAAGATAATCACAAACATTCAAATACTGTATTGTCCACCTGTCTAAAAAATAAGGCCAGTGAATAAAGTTGCTGCAAAGTTTTTAAAACAGGAAATATTCAAGTATATGAGAAGCATTCTGCCCTTAGCCTCCTTCTAGCAGTTTTGAGATTTCAGTATCAGGAATCTATCTCATATAATGAATGAATAACTCTACATTGTATTGCCAAGAGCACCAGTAAAAGCAGAAGATTGTCCCTAAAAATAGATACATTATTAACAATTCGAGGGCTCATAGAGTAAGTTTTGCAGTATCCATATGTATCAGATCAATGATATCAAAATGTTAATTATTTAAAAGTAGTAACTAGCACTTCTATCACTTACTATGAGTCAGCATTGTTCTACATGCTTTTCATGTATTGCTTCATTTAATGCACCCAACAGTTCTACTGAAGTAGATCCTATAATTATCCCCTGTTACAGATGAGGAAATTCTGGCACAGATAGGTTCAGTACCATGTCCAAGGTCACACAGCTGGTCCTGGGCCACACCGGGATCCAAATCCTGGCCGCAGAGCCCCTCTCTTAGCTGTGAGTTTGGCTCCATCATGGCTGAATGCATCCAGAATGCCTAAGGTAGAAATGTGTGAGAAGTAGTCCTGTGCATAGCTGAAGTCACTCTTCCAACCTCTCTGCCCTAATTCACAAGCTTACATCACAGCTCCCTCAGGCTAAACTGGCTTCATCTCTTCAGCTCCCCAGCAGGAGAGTCAGGACAAAGCTACAAAGTACCCAGTATCATTTGTCTGGCTGCTGTTTATCCCTTTCAGGACTCTGATGCCAGAGCAGTTACAGCTGGCCTGCCCTCTGATTTGAGGACATCAGCAGTTCTCACAGGTCTCACCTTAAGGGTCAGCAGAAGGGGACAGGCAGGTGCCTGGAGGGGAGGGTCCAGCGACAGGAAAGGCACTATGTCCCATTTCTATGGGCTTTTACTCCTGGATAAAGCAGTCTGCCCAGGACTTCTAGTCTTGTGCCTGGTCAGACTATGGTTGTAACCTGTGCCAGTCATATAGGAAAAATGGATTGAAGATGGGAGTGTGGAAAGGTCTATACTAAGCCCAGGCCTTTTAGTGCATAGTGGAAGCTTTGAAGTCAGACCATTCTGAGTTTGAATTCTGGTTCCACTAGTTTTTAACTATACTACTTTGGATATATGTGTGTGAGAGAAAATGCCTTTATCTCAAAAATGGACCTAATAGCGCTTCTGGTAGCTTATAGGTAAAGGGTTTGAAGCATGAAAGTCCACTGCCCAAGAGGGTGTGAGCATTCAAAACCTGGGAGGTATGGGCATGATTAAAACTAAACGGAAGGAGAAGCCACGTGGCAGTTTTGCTTTGAGATTGCTCAACATATTTATCCTTCTCCCACAGATATTATGACAAGAAATACCAAGTATTCCGGAAGCTGGTTGAACACCAGAAAGAATATTCAGCGATCATGAATGGGGACTGAACAGGGACTCCAGGTGCTGACACTGGAAGGTTCTGTCATTGTATTTGAGACCTCCTTCCTTTCATCTTATATTCAAGACTCTTTAGGTATCATTTCCTTATTTCTGCTTTGTCTCCTAATAAAAAAAGAACTTAGACACATGCAACTAGAACTAGAGTCTTCCATTTCAAAATGCCACTATTATTTACTCAGCAGTTTCTATACAGGAACTACCATTGGTACCAGAAGTTTCTCATAAAGTCACAGGAATGCGTCTTCCTCACTTTTTCATCGCTGAGACACAATATCCAACACTTGCAACTTAAAGAGAGGTTTGCTTTGGCTCATGGTCA
The DNA here is from genome assembly GCF_053883595.1 of Heterocephalus glaber. NCBI lineage: Eukaryota > Metazoa > Chordata > Mammalia > Rodentia > Bathyergidae > Heterocephalus > Heterocephalus glaber. The sequence goes on along the minus strand of NW_028258299.1, from coordinate 9,378,543 downwards.
GCTGGCTCCAAGGCAAAAGCAGCATGTTGGAAGGGTCCAGTGGAGGAAAGGTGCTCATCCCATAGGAGTCAGGAAGCAGAGAGAGAAGGGAGGAGCTGGGGGGAGATGCACCCTTCCGGGTCATGTACCCAGCAACCTGTCTCCCCCATCCAGGCCCTACCTCCTAAGAGGAAGCAAGCTATCCTGCTCCTGTGGTCCAGTCCTCTTCCAAAAGCCCCCAAGCATTTGAAGCCTTGGGGTCCAGTCTCGATATCAACCATAACAGATCTCATATAAGACGAGACCTTGGTGATGATTCGATCCAGGGGGGACTTGTGCTTGTTACTAGATTGTGTTGGCCATGAAATGAAAGGCTTGAACTGCTGTAAGTAAGACATCTAATGTTTATTCTGTGTCCTTTATGGCACTTCTCTTCCTGGACAGGATGCACTTAGGGCTGGACATTGCATTTAGGTGCAAAATCATCATTTTGCAATCACCATATTAAAGAGAGGCACAGGCGAGAATCATTGATGAATCCAGGAGGAAATCTGATGAGTAACAGGATACATGCATGGTTTTAAGATATTTCTTCACAGACTGTTCATTAGTTATAAGAGGAAAAGAATGTTAACTTCACAGGGAAGAAACAAGACAAGGTCTTGATTGAATGATCAGAATTAACTTCACATGGCCAGATGGACATCATGTGCCACCAGACACTATGGCTAAAAAGTTTTTGAGGTAGACAAATGTTTGGAAAACTGTAGTTACTTTAGGAGACAGTAGAGCAAACACATGGCACACAGAGCCTTACACATGCATACACACACATCATTTAAGACCCAAGAGTTAGTGGCTATTGTTGATTCTAGAGCTGTCATAGCACAAATGGGTAAGGCTAGAGGACACAAGGAAACTTCAGCAAGTAGAAAAGAAAAATCCAATGCAACTCAGTCAATGAACATCCTTTGGAGTACTTGCTGTGTGCCAGGTATTATGCTGAGCACAGGGCTGTGGGAATAAAACAAAACACAGACCCTGCCCTCAGGGAGCTCCTAGTCTAATGAGATGCAGACAGGTAAATCAAGCACAGTGCACTGTGCGACGTGCTCCAGTGAAAGAGCACTGTGAGGAGTGCTGCGTGGAGCACTCAGGAAAGGAAGGAGAGGGGTTTGGCAGGTGGGATGAAAAGCAGTGTGGTGTGATGGCTGTGAGCACTGGCTTGGGAGCTCAGTTCTGGATTTACTACCTGTGTGACTTGGAGAGCGAGCGTTCCCTAGCATTTGTGAGTCTCAATCTCCTCATTTTTATATAAAATATTATTAATACCTACTTTAGGATTGTAATGAGGATGAAATGAGTTGATACACATAAAGCAGTTAGCTCAATTGCCTGGACCATGCCCCCTTGTTACAGGGCCTGGCTCCTGGAAGATGCTCAGAATAATAATAGTAGTAAACACCGAGCAGGAAGATGACATGCAGTTGTGAAGGCCAGCTGTGTAACAGCACCGTACTGTATGGTAAGAATACAGAGATCTTAGGCATGGCCCAGGATGAGTGTGGGTGCGTGCATCTGACCCACCAGGACTGACAGCAGGAAGAAGCCCAGTTCATTTGGAACCTGGACGCCAGCCAGACCTTGGGCTGGGTGAACAGAGACTGGGAGCATCCTAGAGGAGAGCTGAGAATAGCAGGATGTGAGCAAGACGTAGGCTCAAAGCTGATGAGTTTCTGACCCAGAAGCTGGGGCAGGCCTGGGCCAGCTCACAGAATGGGTCAGTGAATGCAATAGCTATTTGTGGTTAGGAAAAAGGCAGAGACCAACTATTTGCAAAGTCCTTCCTGTTTTTTCTCTTCAATTCTTAGTGTTACATTGTAAGATAGGTAGCATTCACCTCACAATCCAGTTGAGAAAGCTAAAGTTCAGAAAAGATAAAATGGCTTGGCCAGTGGTAGTGGAGGTGGGATTGAAACCCACTGCTGTCTGGGTACAAAGCCCAGCTGCCCCACCTCCTGCTCACTGGTTCTGAGTCTCATGCTGTGAGTGACCAGCCTGCATGCTGCGCATTATATGAGATAACTCATAGGCAAACCGAGCCTGACCTTGGCTTCTCACTGCTTTAGAAGAAGGCAAACACATACAAATGAGGTGAGGAACAGGCCAACATGGGGATACCTTTGACATCTCCAAAAAGGCACAGCTAGATGGAAGGGAGAGGAACAGAAAGGCCTTGGCATGTTGCTTCGCCTGTGAGCCTCGGTCTCACCCCCTGGGGGGCAGTGCCTTCAGGTAGCAGGTTCGCTACTACGCTAATATCATTTCTATAGAATTGTCTTTGTGCCTTCTGTCCAGGTTAATCTTGAGAAAATCATTCTGGTCCCTGCTAAAAAGCTAGTGCTTTAGGAAAAATGTCAAAATTTCTGTATAGATCTCTACAAGCATGTGTAACTGAATGACAAAATTGGTGGTGTTTGTTTGTTTGAAATAGTGCCTGTCTATGTAGTTCAGGCTGGCCTTGAACCCACTACATAGCCCAAGCTGGCCTCAAACTTGTGAAGATCCTCCTGCCTCAGCCACCCAAGTGCTAGGATTACAGGTATTCACCACCACACCTAGCAAAGTGTATTAGGTTTTATGAAGAAGAGCTACCGTGTGGCCAGAGTGTTTATGGAATTTTTATTTTGTTGCCTACTGAAAGCTCTTCTTTCAAATTGAAGCCAGCCTTGCCCAGCAAATCATTTTGCCAAGGAACACAACAAGTTTTTAACTTTGACCAAAAAAATACTTCCCATATGTGAAGAATATATGACGTGTGATTTAAAAATGTAGTGAATGTGTAATTTTTAATTTATCATAGTAAAAGATACATTGCCATTAATCCCCTTAAAATAATTGCCATCACTTCATACACAATTATCCATCCTCCTTGCCACTTGTTGGAGTCCTGTTTTTGGCCTTTATGAGATGTGATAAAAAAAAAATGCAGTGACTTCTGCTGCCAAATGCCACCCAACAGAAAGGCGACTGGTCAAAACACGACCGTGTGTTCTCATCCACCTTATTCTCCAGCCCTTCTGGCACCGTACGACTTGTGGCTCTTGTATTAAGTCCAAATGTTCACAAAAGGCATATGTTTTGAGTCAATTCAGGACATTAAGGCAGCCACAACAGTACAACTAAAGACACTCAAGAAAGAGTGTTACACCCAGCGAGAAAGAACCAACCAGAGACCGATATTAAATCCACACAGGAGTTTATTACTGGCCTGGACCTGAGCCAAGCATCGGACTCAAGCCCCGACTGGGGGGAGACAAACTTGTTTTATACACCTTTGAGGCCAACAGTTTCTAGGCCCCCCTATGGGACAGAACTAGCAAAGCAAGCAAAAGGAACAGAAGCAGAACATCCTGCCATTAGAACATTTGTAAAACAATAGTTGATTAATTGTTGTTTCTAAAGAGACTTTCTAAGGGGAGGAGGTTTCTAAACTTCCTCCTTCTAAGTTCATCTAAAGGGCAGGCAGGTGGGTCATCCAGCAGCAATATGGAGTCTGTTTTGCCAACTAGGGTCCTTCAAAGAGGACTCCCAGAGCTGCTTCAGAAAGGGGTAAGAATGATGGGATAACTGTATTCAAACTGAGGGGGAGGATTTAGAGGGGGTTAATAGCAAAGTGTCTTTTACTGTAAAAACTTTTTTTAATTTAGACATTCATTGTAGTTTTTATCATACATCATAAATGCAGCTTTCAGAAGAGCCAAAGGGAACAAATGCCAGGGGAAGGAAATGAGTAAGAAAGGACGAGGGTGCCAGAAAGTGTGATGTGTCCCAGACATGCAGAGATACCCAGTGCTTGGCTGGAGTTCAGATGTTCAGAGAAAAAGGATGGCCTCTCCTGCAATATATTTAGAGCAGTGCTGGCGAACCTATGGCACACGTGCTGCAGTGGGCACACAGAGCCCTCTCTGTCAGCACCCGAGCCAAATCACCCCAGCATTGCCCCAGCAGCTGAACATTGGCTATTCAGGTTTAATTGCTGTGTTGGCACTTTACAATGAATAAGTGGGTTTGGGGTTGCAGTTTGGGCACTCAGTCTCTAAAAGGTTTGCCATCACTGATTTAGAGCATAGTTACGCTGTTGCCATCTGAATTGGGGAGTCTCAAGGGCGGCCATAAAAGTATCATAAGACGTCCCTGGAAACCCTGCTTTGAAGAGGTACCAAAGGAGCACATGAGGGTAACAAGCTTCCACAGTTAGTTAGGCTTTAAAGATAACTTGATCTGCTGTTTCTCACTGGCCTGAGGATAGTCAAATCATCCTGTTTACTTATCTGTACTTTGGCCACTGGCCTGTGCGTTGCTGAGGAGCAGATTCTTAGGGTCTGTATACTTTGTACCTAAACAGTTCCGGGCATATAATGAGTGTCCAATAAACAAATAAATACTGTACATAAACTCCAGACATTTTCCTGCAGAAAAAAGATGAGCAGAACTAAAATATCTCAAACATCTCCCTTTGAGGTCAAGCATTCTATGCATATTTTAATGTGCCTTAATTTAAGCAAGTGTGAAAAACTTTAAAATGTGGCATGATTGGTAAGGTGTTACAAAAATCGTACTGCATTCCTAATGACTTGCTTGTGCTTTTTTATTTTGCACCCAGACACAAACCAGACAAAGAACCGTACAACTTCAGTTTGGTTTTTAGTTCAAGCTCAGAAACAGTGCAAATTTTCATGTTGTTACAAACCATTTCCTGCATAATGCTTAATGGCAAACCAATTATGTCCTAGTCCAGAAATTCACCGGGGCTGCATGCAAATACACTTAGAATCCAGGGCATAGTTACAAATAATTACCATCAAAGAACTTAAAATGAAGGGCACTATTGCTAAATGAGAAACTAATGACTGAGCAGAACTGCATAATATAATTATGCTTACAATGGGCTTCTGCTGAGTGATGGAAGAGCCTGTGTGCAACTGCATGTCTCCACGAAGACACTTAACTGCCACTGACAGCAGTATGACGGAAGCTGATATACACAAAGCTCTCTTTCCTTTTGTGATTTCCAGAAGGAAAACTTAAAAAGAAAAGTACATTAAAAAGAAAAAAAAGGTGCTTCACCCAGGAATATTCTGAGTATTTGAAAAGTCTATTAAACTGGTACTGCTAAAATAACTTAAGTAAAAACAAAGACTTCTGCTAATAAATTCAGGCTTCTCAATTTAACCTTAACTTGCCCCTTAATTATGTGCTCAATTTCCGTTATACATTGAAGATCATTTCAAATTACTATTAGCATAAATGTTTCTAAAGACCTAATAAATTTTATTTGCTTAAGTCGTGCCTTAAGCCTTGATTAGAAGTATTTCCTTATTAAAATCTAGAGCGACCCTACCTCCCTATTCTACAGTTTCAATACACTGTTGAATTGCAAATGTTTTACTCATTGATGTCTGTTATCTAGGCACAGTCATGTCCAATGATGCCTTCCCCTGGAGTTATCTCTGCAGTATTCATCCTCACTGCACTTCCATTCTCTCTTCCATTCCTCCTAGGACATGGAAGAGGCAGGCCTCACAAAGCCAGCCCCACTTGCTGCAATCAGAACTCCAAGAGTCTTAGTAACTAGCCCGAGACTGAGTAGCTAGGGCACAGAAACAAGACCATTTTGCTGCTTCTCCTGAAATAATTCATGTAGCTTATTTGTGCAACAGAAAATGATTGATTATTTGCTCACTGCTCTCTCTTCTGTACTTCCCTTTGTTAACAGGTATAAATATCCAGGAGGCCCTTTCTGGTGCTCACTGATTGATCAAAGTACTGTGTTATTTCCACTGGCAAGCAGAGGTAAAGTAAGAAAGCCTTAGGTCATGAATTGTTACCTCTTGCCTTCGAATCACAGCCTCGCTACTTACTAATCTACATGGTATGTGAATTCACACAAGCCAGTTAATTTGTTAATCTCTGTATCATATCTATAAAGTGGGAGAAAAGAAAATCTGCCTCATGGCTAATATGAGGAATCAGTGAGACTCTATGTGAAGTGCGTGACATAAAGCAGAAATATGACAAATATCAATTTGTCTCCTGGACCAATCCATATTTATTTTATGGAATCCTAGAAGCATAGTTTCCAGTCAAATTAGACAACTTTATATCTGGTTTCTATAGGTAAAATGTCCACGTTACATCAACAACCAACCCTTCCGATGTCAAGAGTGCTACGGTATCCCTGTGTTGTGGTTCAGATCAAGAATGACCCCCAGGGCTGGGGATTTAGCTCAGTAGTGCCATGCCTGCCTTGCAAGTGCAAGGTCCTGAGTTTGATCCCCAGTACTGGGGAAAAAAAAGAATGACCCCCAAACTCTCATCCGCAGAGAGGTTGGGCTTTTGAAAAGTGACTGGATGTATGGGCTGTCCCTGAATGTGCTGTTAGGAGGTGAGGCCTGGTCAGAGGGTTGGGTCACTGTAGGTGTGAGCCTAGAAGGGGAGATGCCCCTCCTGGCCCCTCCTGGCCCCTCCTGGCCCCTCCTGGCCCCTCCTTTCTTCTGGCTGCCATGAGGCAAGGAGCCTTCTTCTGCTTAGGCCCTTTGTCTTAGGTACTTTTCTCGTTGCTGAGACAAAGTACCTGACACCTCAAAATAAAGGAGGAAAGGTTTATTTTGGCTCATAGTTTGTAGGCATTTCAGTCCATAATTGGGCAGCTTCAAGGCAGGGTGGTCTGGCAGAGGGGCATCGCAGAGCGGAAGACAAGCAGCAGCAGTGACAAGAGAGACGCCTCTTTCTGTCCCTTCTGTCTTATCCGGGCTACCAGCCCTTAGGGTAGGTTGCACTCAAACCCTAATCCTACCATTACACCATGAATCAGTCCCAGTGTCACTCTGGATCCAGGCACCTCCGAAAGGCTCCGCTTATGACCGTATGAGGCTTTGGGGGAACACCTAGACACAAGCCATAATACCTTTCCACCATGCAGCGTCTGTGTTTGAGCCTGCCGAACATGGACTGGAACTTCTGAAACATGGGGCAGACTAAACCTCTCTCCCTTTAAGAGCCTGGTGTTTGTCCCAGTGACAAGGAAATAAGACACTCTGTCAAAGTGTAAAGGGGCAAGCATCAGACTTAGGATGGGAAAGACACGAACAGAGAACTAACACCCACAGAAGCCTTACAGCAGGCACCAGGTGGGTGACAGGGCAGCTGAGGGCTGCTACTCACAGGGCAGTGAGTAGTCCAGGGTCGATGGTATTGGAGGTGAGCCCAGAAGTCTCCTGTGGAAATGAATGCTGGAACGTGGCTAGCCCTGCTTTTCTCAACTCTGAAGCTTCAGGCACCGAAAGTTTTCTTGCAGACTCAGCTCTATCCCATCCTGGAGCTGACCCAGGCTGACTCAGGCAGTGTCTGTCTAGTTCATACCAGCCCCAGCCCTTCCCACTGTGGGTCTAGAAGTAGTCTGTCACTATACCCTAAGCCCTCAGGGCCTCACCAAATCACAGCCTTCTCCCCTAAACACAAACATGTTTACCTAATTTTGCTTGAATCCTTGAAATTGCCACCCTGTCCTTACACTAAGCACAAAAGAAGATAAATATTGACTCCTGTCCCATGGTTCACTGCATCATTCCCAAGCCACTGGCAGGGGTGCAATTCTCACATAACATTTCATCTTACCCCCATCCCTGCTGGGCTTACAGCCATTGTCTTTCATTTCCAGCCTCTCTACTGCCTTCAAGTTTGACTTTTGAACTGTCTCACTGGGGTGAACGTTGGCTTGCCTTCAAACACAGGTTAAATGCTCCTTCCTGCTATTCTGACTTATAGATCGTCTCTTCCCCATTCCAACTGACCCACCAAACCCATCTGAAGTTAGGCCATATGGAAGGCTTATCTGCCTAAACTCAGCGACAGGAATATACTTGGCAAACAGAATGGGAGCGAGTATATGATTCGCCCTCTAGTTTCCCTGCTGGGATTGATGTTGTGAGAAAGTCTACCTAAAGGAGACCTAAATCCGTTATCTAGCTCTTACCAGCACTCTCCACCCTTCTCTAGCTTGCCACCAATTGTGATAGCGATGGTGTTTCATTCTTTGGCCAACTTGTGTTTGAGGGATCTTCTCACCCCTTCTGTTAAATAAGCTATTTCTGGCCAAGTCTTTGATTGTCAGTGTAAAAATCCTCAGAACTTTCTTTTCTCTTGCACAACACCCAGTAGTGATCTAGATGGGGATTCTCCTCAGCCTGGGTGCCTGGTAAAGGGTGACTGAGCAGAGCTCTCACCAACCTACATGAAGCTAGAGTGATGTACACTCCATTGTTGTTGAAGCTTCTGAGATTTCATGTTTATTTCTTCTTTTGCATAATCTACCCTGTCCTAACTAGTATACTTCATAACTATCATACCTCAGACTACTAGGTCCGCCTTGCCCCTTACCAAGGGCCAATTTGCCATGAGCAGAATCTGTGGCTCAGCTTGCTTGGGGCAAGTCTCCTAGCTAAGCTAAAACTGATCCCAGCCCTGAATGACTCTCATGCTGGCTTTCCCAACAAGCATATATTGAGCCCTCACTATCACAAGAAGCCCCGGAAGGCAGGCTTTTATTCTATCACAGAGCTTTCTGAGAGAATGTTCGTCAATAGGAATGGTGTTTAGCCACAAGTGATAAAGCATCAATGCATGAGAAGACCTTCTCTACAGCCATTCTTCAATCAAGGACAGCCTCCTAGAAGCCTTCCCATATGTAGCATTGACCAGATTCTGCACTGCAGGCCTGCCACTAGGATGCCCTGGTTGGCATGTAAAGCTCAAGGTTCATTCCCTGTGACTGGGGATACACCCATGCCAGTGAAATCATGGCCTTGCCATGAGGGAGAAGGGAATGGTTGCTGTGTGGGCAATCAACAGTATTTGCCAGAATAGCACTATCTTCTACTTGAAGAAAGAGCTGTGGCTGTCTAAGTGAGAAACCCAGGGCTACGTAAGTTTTGTTATTGGACTGGGGTGTAGCTCAGTGACAGAGCAGTTGCTTGGCATTCATGAGGCCCTGATTTTGATCTCCACCATGAAAGAGAAGGTTTTGTTACTATAGATATCATTAAATAATCTCATAATAATATGTTCATATGCACTGTGAATCTCCAAGAGAGAAACAAGCTATGAAGCATCTCCCAAGTTTTGCTCAGATCATTTTATCGTACTCATTAGAACTATCATAGCAATTTCAATCCTAACCAAAAGTTCATAATGTTCTCCCTTGAGCCATATGAATGTGTTCCTTACATGTTATCGTAACAGAAAGCTTATTTAGCAAATAATTGGCTAGTGTATATGAATTTGGTTGTTTCTCCGAATGTAAAACAAAAGGATATTTACTATTATATGAATGAATGGCTTCTTTTTCATTAAGTTTATAGGTACATTTTAGATATACAATATGATGACATTCATCATTGGGAATTTATAACTTTATATGATGTATCTTGGTTCTTAATTTTTCCCCCTTCCCCTGCCCTCTCTTCAACCCCTCCATCCTTCCCTATTTACAAAGACTTTGTTTCCATTTTTCTCTCATCTCATATTTATTCCTTTCCCTTCCTTTCCTTTCCTTTCCTTTTCACTTCCCTTTCCCCTTTGGAGCTTTTCTTTCTGTTTTACATTATCTATTATACATTTTGATCCTTATTTACACTTTCAGTTTCTCACACCCGAGAAACTATTCGGGATTTACACATGTGTGTCCTATTTATTTCATTTAAGAGTATGGCCTCAATGTGATATCAGTGATTGTCTTACAGATGAATATTATTAATTATCTATGCCTAAACTAATAATTTAAAATAGACTCGAAAAAGACCTCTATTTAGAAATATAAGAACTTTTCAATTAAATTAAATTGTCGTTTTGAGGCAGGAGATACTGTGAAAGACATCTTGGGCATAGGCTCACACTAGACATGATGGTTTCTGGCTTTTGGAGACTACAAGAGCATCTTGCTCTCACCATATTTCCTTTTTTTTTTTTTTTGATGTCTTAACTTTTTATTGGTTATAATAGAATCAATGTGGTTTTTTTGTTAATTTTTTATTGGTACATTTTAGGTATACAACACAATTACATTTCTCATTGGGAATTGTACCTTTACATAATGCATCTTGGTTCCTATTTTTTCCCCATTCCTAGCCCTCCCTTCACGCCCTCCACCCTTCCCTATTTACAAAGACTTTATTTCCATTTTTTCCATTTCTCAGCATTTTTCCTTTCCCTTCTTTCCTTTCCCCTGCCCCTCCTACTACCCCTACCCCTTTGGACCTTTTCTTCCTATTTTGCATTATTGATTATTCATTCTAATCATTGGTACATTTTAGGCAGACAATATAATGACATTCATCATTGGAAATTTGCACCTTTACATAATCTCTCCTGGTTCTTATTTTTCATCCTTACCTAGCCCTCCCTTCAACCCCTCCAGTCCTCCCTATTTACAAAGATTTTGTTCCTATTTTTCCATTTTCTCATATTAATTCCATACTCTTCTTTCCTTTCCCCTACCCCTCCCACTTCCTTCCCCTTTGCCCCTTTTCTTCCTATTTCACATTACCTATTATATATTTTAGTCCTTGTTTACACTTTCAGTTTCTCACACCAGAGAAACTATTTGGTATTTATACATGTATGTCCTATTTATTTCACTTAAGAGTATGGCCTCAATGTGCCTCCACTTGGCTATAAATGTCTCTAATTTCTCATTTTTTATGGCTGAGTAGTACTCCATTTTATTAAAAAACCACATTTTTTTTATCCAGTCTCTAGTTGATGGACATTTGGGCTGTTTCCAAGTTTTAGCTATCACAAACTGTGCTGCTATGAACATGGGTGCACATATATCACTGTGGTATGATTCTTTTAATTCTTTGGGGAAGGTGCCCAGCAGGGGAATAGTGGGGTCAAATGGGACTTCCAGTCCTAGTTCTTTGAAGAATCTCCATACAGATTTCCACAGTGGTTGCACCAGTCTACACTCCCACCAGCAGTGGAGCAGGGTTCCTCTTTCTCCACAGCCCCGCCAGCATTTGTTATTGGTTGATTTCATGATAGCAGCCGTTCTTCCTGGAGTGAGGTAGAATCTCAGCATTGTTTTCATTTGAATCTCTCGAATAACCAGTGATGTTGAACATTTTTTCATGTATTTATTTGCTATTTCTACTTCTTTGTCTGAGAAATGTCTGTTCATTTCAGATGCCCATTTTTCGATTGGGTCTTTAAATTTAGGAGGTCTGTTCTTTTTAAGTTCTTTATAGATTTGAGATAGTAGACCTTTGTCTGAGGAAGAGCAGGTGAAGATTTAGAAGAGACCCAGAATATCAAAAGCAATTCTAGGTAACAGAGACATGGCAGGGGGTATCACAGTCCCCAACCTGCAACTATACTACAAAGCTACTGTGATAAAAACAGCATAGTACTGGCAAAGAAACAGACCTGAGGACCAGTGGAACAGATTAGATGATGCAGAAACAACGCCAGACACACTCAGACATCTCATCTTCAATAAAGGAGCCAAACACCCTCACTGGAGGAAAAACAGCCTCTTTAATAAATGGTGCTGGAAAAATTGGACTTCAACTTGCCAAAGATTAAAACTAGACCTATATCTCTCGCCATGCACTAAACTAAAATTGAAATGGATTAAAGATCTAACTATTAAAATGGAAACTCTGAACCAGTTGGAACACAGGTTAGGTAGAACTCTTGAAGACATCGGTGTAGGAAAAGATTTTATGAACAAAACCTCAGTTGCCCGTGAACTAGCACAAACAATCAACAAGTGGGATCTCTTCTTATTAAAAGGCTTCTGCACAGCAAGAGAAACCACCAGCAGTGTGAAGAGACAACCCACAATGTGGGAAAAAAAAATCACCATATTTTCTTAACATGAGCCTAAAAGATAAACTCCTCCCCTTATCACACTTCCTGAACCTCCTGCATGAGCCCCGGGAGCACAAGCTCCTAACTGCTTTAGAACAACTGAGCTCAACCCCATAACATCATCAGCATTGTCATTTTGATGCCACTTCCAGGCTTGGGCAGTCATGCTGGTTCCATTGAGCCCCTTATAAGTCCACAATCTCCTCTCCTGCCACGGAGGTAGAGACTCACAGTTGATTGAAAAGAAGCCCAATTAGTTACCACCCCCAAATTCTAGGAAATTCTAGGAAAACAAAAGAGAAGCCAACCCTGGAACTCACTGCAGCTGCCGTCTCTACCCTGCTGCCCTCTGTTCTTGAGGGTGGACTTAGGTTATAGCAGTCACCATTTCCGGGGCCTGACTGTTTGAAACTCTCCCCAGTGTACTTTAACCACAATCTAACCAGAAAGGAGGGGCCTCTGGGAGTCAGTCTCACTCTTGAGTTTTCTCATTGGCCCAGTCCTGCTCTGTGGAGGATATTTTCCCTTTCATAAATCATTGCCTTTCTTACCATTTCTGTGTAGCCTGCCCAATTCTTTTTTCAGGATACAAAGAGCCTGCATGTTGAGGGAGACCAAGATCAACTGTCTGGTAACACTTTCAGTTAAATTAAGTTGTAGTTCCAAAAGCACCATGGGTGAAACTATCAGGATAGCAAGTGTAAAATATTCAGTAATAATACAATTGTACTTTTTTATGATCTTTTTAAACTTAGTATTTCCATCTATTCAACTTTTATGTCCCCCTCTCCATGCTGTACTCCAAGCCAGAAACTCCCCAGTCATACACAGCAGGCTGAGGATTACCTCCCCTGCCCCATACCCCCTCCTTGTACACACCTGACCCTAACCACACGCATACATACAACATGGGAAAATTTTAACGTATTATCATGTCTTTAACTGCAAAGAGTAAAAAGCTCTTTTCTTGAGATCAAGCAATCACAAAGAATAATATAAGTAAATTAGCTATTTTGTGATGCGTCGAGTTTCTAACACTAAAATCATGTGCTGCCCTAAAGTGCTAATTTAAATTCCAATCTTATAGAGAAATTTTAACATCATCCTTTTGGCAACATACTTCTAAGATTTGTAGTCTATTTACTTTAATGGTTCTAAAAGAAGTCTCCATAGGGCCAGGGATTTAGTTCAGTGGTTCTGCCGCCTTCCTCGCAAGCGGAAGGTCCTGAGTTCCATCCCCGGTACCAAAAAAAAAAAAAGAAGATTCTATATATGCTAAAAGATGAAGTCTTGTTACCATTAAAAAGGGTCTAAAGAAGTTGTTCATAAAGTTATTTTAAGAGCAAACATGCATTTTCATTTTTGTCTACGTAGTAATTCTTACAGTATAATTTCCAAAACATGCAGCTGAATGCTTCCACACAGGTGTGCTATGAAGCTGGAGAGACATTGTGCTCTATGCATTCAAGCATGTGTTTCGGTGCTGGTCTTTTCACAACAAACACTTCATAGGCTTCCTGCTGTTTATTCCGGGAGCATATATTTGGTCTTTTTATAGTAAAGAAATTTACAAGGAAACTCTGGAAGCTTATAAAATCAACAGGAAAAAGCTATAAATTCTTATAGAGGTGACTGAGTTGGTAAGGAAGTGATTGCAAAAATCCTTTATGACTTAAGCGGATGATGAGATAACAGTGTTACCCTTTTAGTCCTTCTCTTACTATTTCACTCTCCCCACAACTCTTTTGCATTTATGGGAAAATTTAACTCAGTGTGTTATAAATTAGTGTTCCATCAGGTGGATCCAGGGCCTAAGGGTCCCTCCAGGGCCTGTCTTTCTCTCCCACATAGAAAGAGGAGGAGGAATCAGAGCAGACCAGTGTGAAGAAAAGACTTTATTGCAGGTATTTCAAGAAGTGGTACAAACCCATCCCGGGGAAGAAGTGGGGTGCTCAGACCTGAGACACCACCACATCTGGGGTGGAGGTCCTGTTTCCTGAGGTAGGGGTCAGTCTCCACCCCTTTGAGCGGCCACACTTGATGAGTTACTAAACTTGTTGCCAGGGCCCAGAGTAAGTGAGCTGATAAGGGAATTTCGAAGGGAAGCTTTTTTGTTTGTTTGTTTCATTTAAGGAGAAGTAACCTACTTAAAGAGGGTATTGGGGGAACAGTGCGGCTATGCAAAACCCAGGCTGCCCGCTCTGCTGTCTGCTGCTTGCAGAGATGCGAAGGGGCCCAGTCCCTAATCTAATTCCACCTGAGAAGTCACTGTTCCTACAATACCATACTTTAAACATCACTCTTGTTTTCAAGAATATCAAGGGAAGGGGGAAAGAGTAGGAGGAGAAAAGGGTGTCAAAAATGATCAAGATAGGATATACATATGTTTGTACGAATTCCCAAGACAAATATAAATATTATGGATAACAAACATATACCAATAAAATGGAAAAAAATGTAGCAGTCTGTATATTTATAGTAAATACATGGATTAATACTAGTAGCTAATTCTGGGTAAAATCTCACCACAGATAGGCCCTGTCTATATCTATACCCATTTAATCTTCCCCACAAACCTAAATGGTAAGCACTATTATCATCTGGTTGGTAGTTGAAGGAAATGAACCACAGACACCTCAAATAACTTCCCCAAGATATCAGTGGATGTCTGGCTGAAGTTCTTAACCTTTACTTTATACTCACTAACAGCAAAAATGAGAAGAACCACTTTTCAAGAATGCAAATTTTGTTCCAGGAACATTCATTATCTCACTTCACCTTTGTGCTCCTGTGAGTAAATAATGTCTCTGTTCTACAGATGAGGAAACCAAGGCTTCGAGGTACCCAATAACTGGCTTAAAGTTACTGGTAAGTAGCACTGAACCACCTTCTATAAGTGTCATAAGATATTTTGGGCTCAGCTTCAGTGGAGGGCTTTAAGTATTAGTGATAGGAGGCTGATGATGCCCCATGGGAACTGTGTGGCAGTAGTGTCCCATGATTAGGAGATGGGAGGAAGCTAAGGTCCCATGAAGGAAAAAGCAAAACAGGATGCATGGGTTTGCTATTAGTATTTGATCTGCTCTTGTCTCTGAAACAGCTTGTGTTCTGCTCTTGATCTTTTCAAATAACTTCGAAAAAGTACTGACTTATTGTTGAGGGGGACAATGTTCTTGACTCTATACTAGAGACACAGGTGGTACTACCTTAGAGCAAGAGGCAGCAGCTTCTTGTAAAGAGCCAGATGGGGAATATTATTGGCTTTCCATGGCATAAGGACTCTGGCATTGCTGCTAAACTCTGCATTGTAACACATAAGCAGACACAGATGATATGTAAATGAGGAGGCGTGACTGTGTCCATTAAAGCCTGGTAAAGACTAATTGCTCTCTCTTCTTAACCTTCACTACTAGTCAAAACACAGGGCCCTCATACATGCTTCTACAGCAGTCTTAATCCATGCTTCATTCTCCAAGATTTGCCTCATACTTCTGCCACGCTTATGCCAACACATCAACTGCGCTTTATGGAGCTTCCAGCTCACTGTAAGTATATAATGTATCTGGAACCTCTTCTTCAAACACACTCTTTGACTTAAACAGAATCCTAACTCACACTTAGCAAAAGACCTTGCATTATTCATTCACTCACTCAACAGTGATATATTAAATTAAAATTATATCAGTAATAACTAACCTTGCACGGTTGTGTGCTTTGTGTATATTAATTCACACACCCACTTTATTCCTTTACAGATGAGAAAACTGAGACACGGAGTGCTCATAAACTTTCTGTAACATACCTCACAAGTGGCAGAGCCAGAACTCAAACATGCATCCATGCTCCGAAACTAGTCTTACCTACCACACACCACTGTTCTAGAGAAGGATGTACATTAGTGACCACTATAGAGATCATCCCTGCTCATGGAGTTATATTTAAGTGGGAGATGATGTTTGTACATTTTTCACTTTGTAGTGATTTTAGTTTTGCAGAAGAGTCGCAAACTGTACGGGGTTCCCATATACACTCAGGTTTCTTTTCTCAATATTAACATCTCATACAACCATGTAATATTTATCAACACTAAGAAATTAACATTGGCTCCGTATTGCACATTCTAATAGAGTTTCATCACCTTTCCCACTAATGTTTTAGGGTCCAGGTTCCAATCAGGATACCAGGTTGCACTGGCTCATCTGGTCTCCTTAGGCTCCTCCAATCTGTGACAGTTTCTCAAACTTTTTTTTTTGAAGTGACTTCAATACTATTGATTAGGTGTATTGTACAGAGTTCCTCAGTGTGTTTCCATAAATGGTGTGGGACTATGGGTTTCTCAATAAATAGTGTAAAGATGAGGTGCCCTTCTCCTTGTATCACAGTAAAGGTCTAAGCTGTAAACATGAGTCATCACTGGCGATGTTAAGCTTAATCCTTCAGGTCAGATGGTATTTGGGAGATTTCTCGGCTGTGAAGTTACTGTTATTTTATTTTCATATTATGTTACTTAGAAGTACTAAGTTCCACTCAAAAAGATGAGAACTAAACTACTTCCTAGAGGAAAAAGTAACTACATTAATCATATAAAATTCTGTAGAAGAAAATATTTGTCTTTTATTCCCCAGTTGTCTAGCCAATCATTTGTATCAGTATGGACTCCTGAATATTTATTTTATTTTTTGTTATAATCCAGTACTTTGAATATTTATTTAACTACCAAAATTATCCCAGCTTTAGCCTTTGGGAACTTTTCAGGTTAATTACTATTTCATTGTCACATGTCTCTAGTTTTTTGGGGGTTTTTTTATACTTGTTTTCTGTCACTACAAGATACTCCAGGCTTATCTTGTGTTTTCCTGCCCCTGCCCTAAAATCAGCCTTGACCCAATCTCCAAAGAGCCTTGATTGCTTTTACTGGAAGATGATATTAGAAATCAAGATCTGGATTCCAGAAGCGCTTTTAGGTGCTTTCAGGGGAAATAAATACAAAATATATGTATATACATTTATATAAATAAGAAGACTTTAAATAAATAAAAGCACAAATTGGTTATTATAAAGGCTATGAAGGAAAAGAATTACAGACATGATCTAATATTGATGGGTGAGGTAGACGTTCAAGTGGTCTTTGCAAAAAGAATATATAAAATGACATCTATTTAGGGACTAGGAGTAAGTGAGGTGGAAGAGAGCAGGAGAGCATTTTGGGTAGAAGAAGCATCATTAAGAAGATGCTCCGTGCATCTGAGGTCTTGGAAGAGGCGCCTGGCAAGAGTGTAGTGTTATCTCTCGGGGACATGTGACTGCAAAGGGGCCAAGGCTGGATCCTGGAAGACCTTGAAGGACTTCAGGTCTGGTCACAAACACAATGTGATGCCCTCAAAGGGCTTTTAATAGAGTGGGGAGGTAAGTGCATTCTATGTCACATGGAAATGCAGGGTTTTGTGAAGTGGGGTCCTCCCCAACCTCCTTAGCACACCTTTGACCCCTCTGCCTGTAAGCTTTCCTCAGCTGGCATTTGTCCCAAGGGATATGTACACCTGCCCATATCATTCAGCCTGCATCAGAAATTTCTCTTTCCAGTCTTTGGTTTCACCAAGGTCAAATCTATAAAATAGACTCATATGAAGGACACTTCAATACTCTTGTTTCAAAATGTGCTGTCACATCATTTGCTAATTCACTCTGTCCTGAGAACTATATCTCAAATGCCTCACAGAACTCCAGGCTGTAGCAAATATTAAGAACAATGTTTCCCTCAGTATGGAGATACATCAAAAAACTAGGATTAGAGCATTTGACCCAGATATTCCCCTACTGGGTATCTTTCCAAAAGAATTAAAAGCTTCATACCACAGTGATATATGTGTGCCCATTTTTATAGCAGTGCAGCTTGTAATAGCTAAAACTTGGAAACAGCCCATTTACCCATCAACTGGATAAAGAAGATGTGGAGTTTTTTTAAAAAATAAAATAGACTACTACTCAGCCATAAAGAATGAGAAACTAGAGACATTTATAGCTAAATGGGTGGACCTTGAGGCCATACTCTTAAATGAAATAAATAGGACACACGTATAAATACTGAATAGTTTCTCTGGTGTGAGAAACTAAAAGTGTAAAGAATCAAAGTGTGTAATAGATAATATGAAAGAGGAAGATAAGGCCCAAAGGGGAAGGGGAAGTGGGAGGGGTAGGTGAAGGGAAAGAAATAAATATGAGAAAAGGAAAAGATGGAAACAAAGTCTTTGTCAATAGGGAGGGGTGGAGGGGCAGAAGGGAGGGCAGGGGAATAGGGAAAAAATAGGAACCACAATATAACCTATAAAGGTACAAATTCCCAATGATGAATGTCATCATATTGCATAACTAAAATGTGCCAATAAACAATGAATTAAAAAAAGGACAATGTTTCCCGGTTTTCCTCAGTTGCTAAGGAGCTCATGACTACATTTTATGCACACTCATCTTCATCAGCTGTGAATTTCTGACAAAAGAGTTTCCCAGGTAATGACATCAGCAAAATGGCTGGGTAGGAAGAAATTCTTGACATGCTTTCCTCTACAACAGAAGTCCCAGACA
This sequence comes from Heterocephalus glaber, assembly GCF_053883595.1. NCBI lineage: Eukaryota > Metazoa > Chordata > Mammalia > Rodentia > Bathyergidae > Heterocephalus > Heterocephalus glaber. Next base: position 9,360,051 of record NW_028258299.1, on the reverse strand, counting down.
AGAGAGAACAGCAGCAATTCCACTGGAGTGCCTCAGGCAGAGCACCAGAGCATAGTGGGGATGTGGCAGAGACAGAAGGCAGAATGCAGAAATGCATGGTGCCCAAGTAAGGAAGGCTGTGTGCACACAGCACCCAACATTCCTTCTCTGGAGATCCACTGTGACCCAAGAAGGACTCTGCCTGGTGTGAAGGGGAAGGCTGAAGGTCCCTGAATGTTTACAGTCACATCACAGACACCCAAGGCACTTATTGCTGAAGAATCACGCAGCCTTTAAGGCCCACTTTGGAGGAGTTTAGGTGACCACATCGCTGCACTGCCCTGCGGAAAGAGCTTCACCCACATTGTGCCTCCTCCACCCAGGCTCTTGTAACACAGAGCCATTAAGAGACCCACCAGCTTCCCACGTTCCCACAGCCTCCTAAGTAGACTACCAAGAGGCTCCCAGGAAATACTCCAGCATCACTGTCAGTCCTCTCACTGCCCAAAAAGTAGCCAAGGGGCCTTGCTTACCCACCTTTGACCCTGGAAGCAGCCAGGCAGGCCCACCTACACTGCTACTGCCCTAGGAGTACTCAAGCGGCCCTCCTGACCACTCATGGACTCAGAAGGAAGCCAGGCACCTGGCCCATGCATCCTAAGCCCCATGAAGCAACCAAGCAACTAGCCCTGAGTGCTTCAGCCCACAGAGGCCCAGGAAAGCAACTGAGTAGCTTTCTTTAATGGCTCATCCCACTAAAGTCCCCCAGGAATTACCACAGTGGTCCTACCTACCCTCCTATAGCCCCAAGAAGCAAGTAATCCATTTTCAGAAGTGCAGCCTTCTGAGGCCTGGAAAAGCTGATGCTCAGGTCAGCCCATTGATGCTCAACCCCAGGAAGCACCTGGACCTTGTGTAGGTCAGACCCTGAAGGCCCTGCCAAATTGCCCTTACAGCCCTCGGGCACTGACAAGAAACTTGTCTGGACTTAATGGTGTGGCTCAGTCCTTGTGTGTCCCTGAGACATTAACAGGCACTCTACACCACCTCTGGACATGCTGTGCCTCACCATCTGGGCCCACCAGGGTAGTCCTGCCCTCACATGACCTGTGGAAACTGATGAGTGCCCCCACACACTGCCAACTACACTGGATCTAGAGCTGCTCTGGAGACTGCCCCACCTAAGGGAGCTCCATCCTAGCTTACAGTGCGGTCCTACAAACCCTGTTGTCTAGGCCAGTGAGTTGCCCACAGACATCACCAACATCAACTACATGTCAGTGAAGCTACTTGGTTACTACACTAAAGTGCCAACTTTTAAGAGCCAAGGTGGCCTCTCCAGCCAACACCCTCTGACACATCACCAGCAAGAAGTCTTTGACTATAAATGCTACACTATAAAGTTGATAAAAGCAGCTGACCCGCCAGGTGCACAAAAACCAATGGGGTGACATGATAGAGCCTTCATGCAACATCACGAACCCTGACCCCACTCTGCAGGACCTCAGGTGACCACATCACCACACTGCCCTGGAGAAAGAGCCCAGCCCATGCTGCACCTCTTCTACCCAGGCTCTTGTGGCACAAAGCCATTTGAGACCTCCCCACCTTCCCACAGTCTTGGAATCTTCCTGTACATACAGCAGAAGTAAAGCATGGCACCACGACTCCTCCAAAGGAACACATAGCTCTAGCAACAGACCCTAAGGAAAAGAACATCGGCAAGCCTCCTGACAAATAATTCAATGATTTATTTAGGGTAACTTAATGAGAATATAGACAATTTAATGAAATTAGGAAGACAATTCATGATAGGAATAAGAAATTTAGCAAAGGTAAACCATGAAGATGATTCGGAAATTCTGAAGCTAAAGAACTAAAGAAATGAAATAAAAAATATAGTGCAGATTTTACAACTAATACCACAGTAACACAAAGAATCATTAGGGACTGTTATCAACAAGAATATGAAAACAAATAGAAAACATGGAATGAATGGATAAATTTCTGGACACATAGTAACTTATTGAGATAGAGCTATGAGGACACAGAAAAACTGAACAGACCAATAACAAGTAACAAGAATCAGTAATTAAAAGTCTCCCAAAAAGAAAAACTTGGGACCCAGTGAATTGACTACTGAATTTTACCAAACTTTTATAGAACTGACTTCGGTTCTTCTCAAACTATTCAAAAGTATTGAAAAAGTAGGAACCCTTCCAAACTCACTCTGTGAGCCCAGCATTTCCGATACTGCCAGACAAAGGCATAATAAAAAAGGAAACTATAGATCAATATCTTCGATGAACAAAGTATAGCAAATCAAACATGACAGCACATACAAAATTATACACCAAGATCAAGTGTTGATTATCTAGGTATGCACAAATCGTTCAATATTTGCTAACTGATAAGTCACATCAACATAATAAAGAATAGAAACCATATGATCACCTCAATGGATGCAAAAAAGGCACTTGATAAAATTCAATACCCTTCCTTATAGAAACCCTTCAAACATTGGTATACAGAGAATGTACCTCAATATATTAACACTTGTATTTGACAAGCCCCAGCCTACATTATACTAAATGGAGAAAATCTAAAATCATCTCCTCCAAAATCAGGGGCCTGTGAAAGATGCCTACTTTCTCCATTCCTATTCAACATAGTTGTGAACATTAATTGTGACATGTCAACCTGATTGCAGTAGGAAACACCTGGCAGATTAAGAAAGCAGAGTTCCGAGTCTGTCTAGATGACTGGCATGCGGGTCAGTAAACTGAGGAAGGAGGACCTACCACGGTGTGGGTGGGACCAACCGGTAGGATTGTAGCCTGGACAGAATCAAAAAGGGAATGAAGAAGGAAATGTGCCCATTTTGAAGAGGTCCGGACTTGAGTGGTGTATCTTTTGCTCTGCCATCTTCGCCATCAATCTCCAAGTCTCCCGTTTCTCCAGACTTCCAGCTTAGACTTCCACTGGGGACTTCTGGTGAACTTCCATACCTTTAACCTTGGACTGGTACTCTATTCCTGACCCTCTTGTTCTATGGCTTCCATCTTCTTGAGCTGAGCAATTCCTGGATTCTCCAGGTCTCCAAAGCACAGACACCACTGTGGATTCTCCCACCTTTGATCCTGTAAGCTACCTAATAATCCTTTCACATAACTATACATATATTTTCTATTGCTTCTGATCCTCAGATAAACCTAACTAATACGATAGTATTAGAAGTCTTAGGGCAATAATACAAAAGAGAGAAAGAAGGAGTGTACAAACAGAAAAAAGAGGAGGTTAAATTATCCCTATTTGCAGATGGCATTTTTTTAGACAACCCCAAAGACTCCAGCAAAAACAGTTAAAGCTGCTAAATGAATTCAATAAGATTTCAAGATACAAAATCAAGATACAAAAATCAGTAGCTTTTAAATATACCAATAATTAAATCAGTGAAAAAGAAATCAAGAAAACAATCCCATATACAATAGCTACAAAAATAAAATATCTATGAATAAATTTAACCAAAGAAATGAATGATCTCTAAGATAAAAATCACAAAGCACTGCTGAAAAAAATTGAATAGGCTACAAAAAATGAAACATATTCATGTTCATAAATTGGAAGCGTGTTTTTAACATAGCCATACTACCTAAAGCACTCTACTGATTAAATGCAATCTCTATTAAAATGCCAGACATTCTTCACAGAAACAGAAAAAGGACTCCTAAAATTTGTATGGAAACACAAAAGACACTGAATAACCAAAGCAAATCCTGAACAAAAAGAGAGAGAAAAAAAAGCCAGAGCCATTACAATACCTGACTTCAAAATAATACAAAATGTTAACAACCAAAACAACATGATACTGACATAAGACAGAACAATGAGACAGTATTGAGACTCCAGAAATAAATCCATATGTATAGCCAACTGATTTTGACAAAGGCACCAATGACATACTTTGCAGAATATCTCTTCAAAAAATGGCACAGAGAAAACTGGATATTCATATGCAGAACAAAGAAAGTAGACTCTAGCTTTCATCATATAAAAAATAAATTAAAAATGCACCAAAAACTTAAATATAAGACCTGAAACTATTAAATACTTGAAGAAAATATAGAGGAAATACTACAGGACATTAGTCTGGCAACCAGATGGCAAAAGCAAAAAACTGACAAATGAGATTACAATCAAACTAAAAAGTTTCTAGTGAGCAAAGGAAGCAATCAACAGAGTGAAGATACAACCACAGAATGGAAGATTATATTTGAAAACTGTCTAGCAAGAGATTCATCATCATAATGTAGAAGGAACTCAAAAACTCAACAACAAAAACAAATAAAGTGAAAAAGTAATCCAATTACAAAATAGAAGAATGACCTGATAGACATTTTTCAAAAGAGGATATATAAATGTCAAAAAATATGAAAAAAATATTCAACATCATTTACCATCGGGGAAATGCAAATCCAAACCTCAATGAAATATCATCTTACCCCAATTAGAATGGCTACTACAAAAACAAAACAAAACAAACAAACAAAAAAATCAAAGCAAGTTCTGGTGATGATGAGAATGTGGAGAAAAAGAAATTCTTATACATTTGTATATAAGATAACTGTATGGTGATTCCTCAAGTAACTAGAAATAAGACTCCCATATGATCCAACAGTACTACTACTGGGTATGTATTCACAGGGATTGAAACCAGTATGATTTTGCGCTTACATATTTATTTCAGCACTACTCACAATAGCCAAAATAAGGAATCAATCTAAGTGGCCATCAACAAATGAGCTGAGAAAGAAAATGTGGGCCATATACACAATTTAGCCATAAAAGAATGAAGTGCTACCATTCATGGCAACTTAGATGGAACTGGAGGACATTATGTTGGGGGAAATAAGTCAGGCACAAGAAAGATAAGTACTACAAATTTTCACTTACATGCGGAAGTTAAACATGTGATCTCAAAGGGGCAGAGATAAAACACTGATTACAAGAGCGGGGAGGGTGTGCATGAGGCAGGGTTGGAGAGTGAGCATGTGGGAGTAGCTGGACAGGAGAAATGATCTTTGATATTCTGTAGCACAATGGGATAACTATAGCTGACAACAATCAATTAAATATTTCAAGATAGCTAGGAAAGAGAATTTTGAATATTCTTCATACAAATGTTTTATACGTTTAAAATGTACATATTTCTTTTATGTGATAGCATACAAAAATATATGTCTTGTGCTAATAGAAATGCCAGTTACTCTAATCTGGTGACTACATACTATACACATGTATTGTGCCCATAAATATGTATAATACTATGTATTCATTAAAAGTAAAAAGATTTAAAAATAATTTTTCTCCTCCTCTTACTCCTAGTATGCCTTTAGGCTATACAAAGATTATTGCAGTGAACTTGTATTTTTATTGTAAGCCAATTGAAGATATTGTTTAAATCAGCTACAAATTTTGTTAACATTAACAAAGAAATACACAAGTGTCTCCTACCACTTTATGTAGGAATTTTCATTTTGGGCTCCAATGGCAGCTGCACCATAAGGCTCCAGCAACATGAGACATCTAAGATACTTCTGGGTTTCTTTACAGCTCTAATGACTGCACAATTCTGAAATGCTTCTGATTGTTGAACCACAGGCATGAACAATGGCCTGCCATTCTTGTTAAATAATGAGACAATGGTTATTTTAAAATGTTCATAGAATCTTCTGCAATAATCTAAAAATTTACTAAATGCAAAACACATTAAGAGAACAATTTGTTTATTAAAAGCATATTTTTAAAAAAAGTATGGATGAACTATAAGTATAAAAATGAAAATATAAGACCTATCATCTGTAGTGTAATACTGTAAGAATGCAATAAAGACAAATAATTATTCCCTGAGGAACATTGTTACAGCTATTGCTTAATTATGGTTTATTTTTCCTTTCCTCTATGATAATTATTCACTCATTCATACTAAGAGATGATGACAGTTCACTAAGCATGGTTGTGTTTTGGCCCATATCCTCTGTGCTTACTTCTCGTTTTAGCCCTAAAACAAATTTAATTATTTTCAGGTTCTAAATTTATTTTAATGGTGTCTGTATCTATTTAGATTTATGATTCTATGATATTTAAAAAATTAGGAGGCCACTTTCATTTTGATATTTTAGAAATACAATGAGTGTCATTTAAGATGTTAAGGAATTCTCAGTCCTTCCAGTATGTAAAAATTTAGGTATACAAGTAAATCCCAAATAGAGTCAGGATTTGGTGTCATAAGACTTGGATTTGAAAGGCAATCATACTGCATACCAGAGGAGTGTGAGCTTGGATAAATTAATCCCTCTGGGCCACTGTTTTTATTTTTAAGGTAGAGTTGGCGGTAATCACCATTCTTACAACTCATTGTATTCTGATGAGGCTCAAATGAAATAAATGGTTTTTGATATCATGAAATTGTTGTCAAATAGCATTGATAGTCTATGTATTCATTCCTTTCTTTTTTAAATTTTTTATCAGTACATGTTTGCAGTACATAGTGATTATTTCAAAAACATATGTCAAACACACACTATGTGCCCAGTACTCTGCCAAAAATGTACAGATGTCTGATTAAAAGATTATGATGATGATGATATGTTTCATAAGTTTTAAATGTACATAATGTATGAAATGTACATAATTTTATTATACCTATGTAACAACATCAGAGTTTTATAATAGAGTTATGATAGTTCTGCCAGTAAAGTCTTTAAATTTATAATTTATTCATTCTGGAACTGATAATTTTATTCTTATTTTTTCATAGATATCACGTGTTGAATGCTAGTAAATAATGGAGCTGAAACTCTGGAATTGCAAAGAGGATATAAATTGTGATCCTACTATTTCTAGTCAGAAAAGTTTAAAACTGGTTAGTTTCATATTTATTTTATTTTATTTTTTATTTTATTTATTTTTTCTTAAATTCTTTTATTGGTCCATTTTAGATATACAATACAATCACATTTCTCATTGGGAACTTTACATGATGCATCTTGTTTCTTATTTGTTTCCCATTCCTAGCCCTCCCTTCACCCCCTACACCCTTCCCTATTTACAAAGACTTTATTTCCATTTTTTCCATTTCTCATCATTTTTCCTTTCCCCTCTTTCCTTTCCCCTGCCCCTCCCACTACTCCTACCCCTTTGGAACTTTTCATCCTATTTTGCATTATCAATTATTCATTCTAATCATTGGTACATTTCAGGTAGACAATATAATGACATTCATCATTGAAAATTTGCAACTTTACATAATCTCTCTTGGTTCTTATTTTTCACCCTTGCCCAGCCCTCCCTTCAACCCCTCCAGTCCTCCCTATTTACAAAGATTTTGTTCCTATTTCTCCATTTTCTCATATTAATTCCATACTCTTCTTTCCTTTTCCCTACCCCTCCCACTTCCTTCCCCTTTGCCCCTTTTCTTCCTAGTTCACATTACCTATTATACATTTTAGTCCTTATTTACACTTTCAGTTTCTCACACCAGAGAAACTATTTGGTATTTATACATGTATGTCCTATTTATTTCACTTAAGAGTATCGCCTCAATGTGCATCCACTTAGCTATAAATGTCTCTAATTTCTCATTTTTTATGGCTGAGTAGCACTCCATTTTATTTCAAAACCACATTTTCTTTATCCAGTCTTCAGTTGATGGGCATTTGGGCTGTTTCCAAGATTTAGCTATCACAAACTGTGCTGCTATGAACATGGTTGCACATATATCACTGTGGTATGATTCTTTTAATTCTTTGGGGAAGATCCCCAGCAGTGGAATAGCAGGGTCAAATGGGACTTCCAGTCCTAGTTCTTTGAGGTATCTCCATACTGATTTCCACAGTGGTTGCACCAGTCTACACTCCCACCAGCAGTGGAACAGGGTTCCTCTTTCCCCACAGCCCCGCCAGCATTTGTTATTGGTTGATTTCATGATAGCAGTCATTCTTTCTGGTGTGAGGTGGAATCTCAGTGTTGTTTTCATTTGCATCTCTTGAATGACCAGCGATGTTGAACATTTTTTCATGTATTTATTTGCTATTTCTACTTCTTTGAGAAATGTCTGTTCATTTCAGATCCCCATTTTTGGATTGGGTCTTTACATTTGGGAGGTCTGATCTTTTTAAGTTCTTTATAGATTCGAGATAGTAGACCTTTGTCAGAGGAAAAGCAGGTGAAGATTTTTTCCCACATTGTGGGTTGTCTCTTCACACTGCTGGTGGTTTCTCTTGCTGTGCAGAAGCTTTTTAATAAGAAGAGATCCCACTTGTTGATTGTGCTAGTTCATGGGCAACTGAGGTTTTATTCATAAAATCTTTTCCTACACCGATGTCTTCAAGAGTTCTACCTAACCTCTGTTCCAGCTGGTAGAGCGTTTCTATTTTAATATTTAGATTTTTAATCCATTTCAATTTTAGTTTAGTGCATGGTGAGAGATATAGGTCTAGTTTTAATCTTTGGCAAGTTGAAGCCCAATTTTTCCAGCACCATTTATTAAAGAGGCTATCTTTCCTCCAGTGAGAGTGTTTGGGTCCTTCATTGAAGATGAGATGGCTGAGTGTGTCTGGCGTTGTTTCTGCATCTTCTAATCTCTTCCACTGGTCCGCAGGTCTTTTTCTTTGCCAGTACCATGCTGTTTTTATCACAGTAGCTTTGTAGTATAGTTGCAGGTTGGGGATTGTGATACCCCCTGCCATGTCTCTGTTACCTACAATTGCTTTTGCTATTCTGGGTCTCTTCTGGTTCCAAAGGAATTTTCGGATTGTCTTCTCAAGGTTCGTGAAGTATGCTGCTGGGATCTCAATTGGAATTGCATTGAATCTATATAGCAGTTTTGGAAGTATGGCCATTTTCACTATATTAATCCTTCCTACCCAGGAGCAGGGGATGTCTGTCCATTTTCTGATATCATCTTCAAGCTCTCTTTCAGAGTACTATAGTATTCAGAGAAGAGATCTTTGATTACTTTCATTAGGTTGATTCCTAGGTATTTCAGTTTTTTGGATGCTATTGTGAAAGGAATTATTTTCCCTATTTCTCTCTCAGTAAGTCTGTCATTTGTGTAGAGGAAAGCTATTGATTTTTGTGTGTTGATCTTGTAACCAGCTACTTGACGGAATTTGGTTGTTAAGTCTAGAAGACTTTTGGTGGAGTTCTGTGGGTCTTCTATATAGAGTATCATGTCACCTGCAAATAATGACAATTTGACTTCTTCATTTCCTATCTTTATGCCTTTTATTTCTTTCTCTTGTCTAATTGCCATGGCTAATGTTTCCAGAACTATATTGACCAAGAGTGGTGATAGTGGACATCCTTGTCTTGTTCCTGATTTGAGTGTGAAGGATTTCAGTTTGTGACCATTTAGTATGATATTGGCTGTTGGTTTTTCATAGATGGCTTTTATCAGTTTGAGGTAGAGACCGTCTATTCCAATTTTTTCTACAGTTTTTGTCATAAATGCGTGTTGGATTTTGTCAAATGCTTTTTCTGCATCTGTGGAGATAATCATATGGATTTTGTCCTTGGCTCTATTGATACAGTGTATTACATTGACTGATTTGAGTATGTTGAACATCCTTGCATCCCTGGGATGAATCCCACTTGATCAGGGTGTATGATCTTAATGATCTTCTGCATTCTATTTGGTAGTATCTTATTAAGGATTTTTGCATCTATGTTCATTAGTGAGATTGGCCTATAGTTCTCCTTTTCAGTTGAGTCTTTCTCTGCATTGGGGATCAAGGTGATGCTTGCTTCCAGGAATGAATTTGGGAGTATTGCTTCCCTTTCAATTTCATTGAAGAGTTTAAACAGTAGTGGCAGTAGTTCCTCTCTAAATGTCTTGTACAATTCAGCAGTGAAGCCATCAGGTCCCAGGATTTCCTTAGTAGTTAAGTTTTTAATTCCATTTTCAATTTCATTGGTTGATATTGGGTTGTTTAGAATTTTTAGGTCTTCTTCAATCAACTTTGGTAATTCATATGTATCTAGGAATCTGTCCATTTCTTCTTTGTTGTCCATCGTATTGGTGTATAGGTTCTGGAAGTAGGTATTGATGATCCTCTGGATTTCTGCTGGGTCTGTTGTAATTTCACCCTTTTCATTCCTAATTGCATGGATTTAGGCCTTTTCTTTCCTTTTTCTGACAAGGTTGGCTAAGGATTTGTCAATTTGGTTGATTCTTTTGAAGAACCAACTCTTGGCTTCATTGATTCTTTTGTATCATTCTCTTAGTCTCCATTGCATTGATTTCTGCTCTGATCTTTATAATTTCCTCCCTTGTATGAGCTTTGGGGTTGTCCTGCTCTTCTTTTTCTAGAAGCTTGAGTTTCAGCATCAGGTTGTTTAATTGGGCTCGTTCTGTTTCCCTAGAATGCATATTCACTGCTATGAAAGTCCCTCGTAAGACTGCTTACATTGTGTCCCATAGATTCCAATATGTTGTATTGTCTTTGTCATTTAACTTAAGGAACTGTCTGATTTCTTCCTTAATTTCCTCTGTGACCCATTGGTTATTCAGAAGTGTGTTGTTCAATTTGTACATTTTTATGAAATTTTTTGAGTTTCTTTTGCTATGGATCTCCAATTTCATCGCACTATGGTCTGATAATATACAGGAGATAACTTCAATTTCTTTTCACTTACTTAAACATGTTCTATGTGTGAGTATGTGGTCTGTTTTGGAGAATGACCCATGTGCAGCTGAGAAGAATGTGTATTCTGATTTTGTGGGGTGGAAGGCTCTGTAAATATCTGTTAAGTTCATTTGTTCAAGAGTTTGAATGAGTTCTAATATTTCATTACTTATTTTTTGTCTAGTTGACCTATCTATTTGTGACAGTGGGGTGTTGAGGTCCCCCACTACAATTGTATTAGTGCATATATGACTTTTCATGTCCATTAGTATTTGTTTTATATAGTTGGGTGCACTAGTGTTTGGTGCATAGATATTTATGATTGTCATCTCTTCCTCTTGGATTCCTCCCTTTACAAGGATGTAGTGTCCTTCTTCATCTCTCTTAATCAGTGTTGGTTTGAAATCCCCTTGATCTGCAAAGAGGATAGCTACTCTTGCTTTTTTGGGTTCCTGTCGCATGGAGTATTGTTTTCCACCCTTTAACTTTCTGTCTATGAGTTTTCTTTTGAATTAAGAGTGTTTCTTGTATGCAGCATATTGTTGGATTTTGCTTCTTGACCCATTCTGCCCATCTGTTTCTTTTGATTGTTGAATTGAGACCATTAACGTTGATGGTTATAACTGAAATGTATTGACTTATCATTGCCATGACTTTTTCTTTTTGTTGGGTTCTCCCCCTTTACATTTAATTTCTTGTCATGCCAGATTGGTTCATTCTGCTTTGCTTCCTGGGGTTGTGATCCTCAATGTCTGTTCCTAGGATACTGTGTAAAATTCTTTGGAGTGCTGGTTTGGTATTCACGAAGTTGCTGAGGTGCTCTTTGTCATGAAAGTATCTTATTTCTCCATCAATTTTGAAAGCTAATTTTGCAGAGTACATCAATCTGGGTTGGAGGCTGTTTTCTTTTAGGGCTTGGAATATGTCACTCCAAGCTTTTCTTGCCTTGATGGTTTGTGTTGAGAAATCTGCTGTGATTCTGATGGGCTTTCCTTTGTATGTGATTTGTTTCTTTTCTCTAACTGCTTATAGAACTTTGTTCTTCTGCAGAGTTTCTGGAATCTTAACAATTATATGCCTATGTGTAGTTTTTTTTTTTTGATCAAGGCTACTTGGAGTCCTACATGCCTCACTTATCTGTATGTCAAGTTCTTTTCCCCTGCTTGGGAAGTTTTCTGACATTACTTCTGCGAAGAGATTTTTTATGTCATCTGCACTCTCTCCTGTTTCTTCATTGAGTCCAATCAGTCTTATGTTATTCTTCTTTGCATCATCTAGCAGCTGCTGGATTGATTTCTCATGGTCCCATAAAATTTTGAAGCAATTTTTCTTTTCCTGGTTATTAATTGCAATCTCATCTTCTATATCTGAAATTCTGTCCTCACATTGGCTCATTCTGCTGTGTAGACTTTCGATGGAGTTTTTCATCTCCTGGAAATCTATTTGCATCTCTTTTATGGATTCCATTTGTTTCCTATGTTGGGATTCCATCATGTTCCTCAGCTCCTCTCTAGATTTATTAATCATGTCTTGCACTAGGAGCACAATTTCTTCTGTTATCTGGGAAATTATTTCTGATTTCATTTTCTCCAGATCCCCTTTTGTTGCCAGTTCAGTGGGTCCAGGTGGTTGAGTATCAGAGTGTTCCATCTCATTTCCCTTTTGAGTTGCTGTAGGTGACCTGGAAGTCTAGTTTTGAGACTTATTTCCATGTTTTCTCATTTCGACTGGGGGAGCAGGGGGGGTGCTGTTGGTGCCCGCGTGGATTAACTCCTCTGAGCTGGGAGAGGTGGGACAGGGGCCAGGAGCGGTGGTAGGGATAGTGGCCTGGAAGCCTCTTCCTCTGGGCCAGGAGTGGCAGGATGTTTGGCGCCCAGAAGTCTCTTCCTCTGGACCAGGAGCAGTGGGACAGTGGCTCAGAAGCCCCTACCTCTGGGCCGGGAGTGGCGGGAGGGATGGTGGCCAGGCAGCCCATTCCTCTGGACCAGGAGCAGTGGGACAGTGGCCCAGAAGCACCTACCTCTGGGCAGGAATTCTTTAAATGCTGAGAACTTGATTAGCTCCAGTACAGTGGTCTGGTGGTCCAGTGTCCTCTGCGTCTTTGTAGTGTGGAATCAGGTGGCTGTACAGAGAAGAGGCCAAAGGAGCGGGGAGGGGAGTGGATTTCTGCTGGGGCGCAGGCTGATTTGGTATTTTCAGTGCGACTGACAACCTTGGGACCGCGTCCACAGACCTACCTGTCTGCAGTGGGCTGATTAGGTGTTTTCAGCGTGAATCTAGTTTCATTTTTAAACCAGTAGGTTTTAACAGGTTTATTTTTAGCTCCCAGTGTTGTCTCTGTTCTGCTTTTCCTATTTGGATGTAGGTGCAGTTTCAAAACAACTTGTCATGGAGAAAGACTCCTGTGTCCTTATTTTTTAAGATTTTACTTCAGAGTAAGAAGCTGAAATGGTAGTAAGGGCTCCAAGAGCATAAGAAATATGATCTGAGATTACAACAGAGGCATGAAACAATTGAAATTAATTGTAATTGTTGTCCCTTCAGCAATGGAGGACAAGACAATAGGCTGAACTGAGTGATGCAACAAATACTGCGCACTGATCAGGTACAACGTTCTGTGCCATTGAGAGAGGGTAAGCACATCAGTGAGAACAGACCTCTTCGTGGAGTTCAGAAAAGTGAACACAGGGTTAGCAATGCTAGGGACAATCTTCTAAGAGCAGAAAATGGCATGTTGAGTGCTCTGGATCAGAAAGGAGTGTCATGCTTTACGTTACTCCTGGAGCAAAGAGGACGTGATTGAGGTGCTGTGCATATCTTTTTATCCCTCAGCTTCTGACACTGGGTTGTCCACACAGAGATGGACATTAGATAGTTTTGAACCCATAATACGGTAATGAAAACTATAGGCACTGGCACCACTAGACCAACTGAAATTCCTAGATCTTGTCTAGTTTTAAATCCCAGACTATTAATATCTTTATTGGGAAATTTTGAATCATAATATCTGATATGTAGAATAAAGTGAAAATATTGTGAGGTGACATACAGGAAAGCAATTTAATGGTAAAATCACTTTTGAATGTCCATTGCTCATCTTTGAAATGGTTGTTAAGTATGGAAAGAACATAGACAAGAACAATATCAAGGGAGAGCCTAGATTGCAAGGGGTCAGAATCCTGAATATTTGCTTAATTTTAATTCTCTTCATGTTGTAGAACACAAAGCTTTTGACGGAAAAATAGTCACATCTGCATGAATGTCAAGGACATAAAAATTCAGCTTGGGAGAGGAAGAGAAAGCCCTGAGACCATCACCTCAAGCGATGGAATAGGTCACAGTACATGTCACACAACAAAGTAGAAAGTGCAGAGTTTGGTTAAAGAGCATCGTAGTGATGCCAGTCACCCAGTTTGGACATTACCACCACAGAGTCCCATTTATGTAATATATAAGTTATATATTTATTTTTTACTTGTACATGTTTGCAGTAAATGATTACATTCCTCATGGGGAGTTGGTACACAGACATAAACAGTTTAATTCCTTTTTCATCTCCATCCTTCCCCTCACTACAATCTTTCCTCCATCTTCTGTCCACTTTCCTTTTGTAAAAGATCTATCTCCCTATTTCCTATTATCTATATTTTATTTCGATCTTTATTTATATTTTGAGTTTCTCATATAAGAGAAGCCATGCAATATTTAAGCTTGTGTGTCTGGTTTATTTCACTTAAATATTAAAAATATTCAAAATTATGGTCTCAAGGTGCATTCATTTTTAAACAAATAACTCATGTTAACGTTCTTATGGCACAGTAGTACTCCATCACATATAAATAGTTCCTTTACTTTACCCATTCATTGGTTGATGGACACATAGGTCACTTCCAATATTTAGCTCTTATAAATTGCACTGCTATAACCATAGGTGTGCATGTATCACTATAATATTATGTCATTAATGCTTTCAGGAAGATACCTAGATAGTGAATAGCTGGGTCAAATAAGATTTCTAGTTTTGGTTTTTTGAAGAATCTCCACATTGATTTCCATAGTGGTTGTACTAGTTTACCTTCTCATTAACAATGTCGAACTGTGTTCCTTTTTTTCCTGCATCCTCTCCCAAATTTGTTATCATTTGATTTCTTCATGATAGCCATTCTTTCTGGAATAAGGTGGGATCTTAGTGTTGTTTTAATTTGCATTTCTCCAGTGATCAGAGATGTTGAACACTTTTTTATGCATTTATTAGCCATTTGTACTTCTGTGAAATAGCTATGCATTTCATTTGCCCAATTTGTTATTTGAGGGTGTCTATTTTTTGAGTTCTGTATTAGTCCTCTGATGGAGGACTAAACTCTTTCCCCATTCTGTAAGTAGTCTCTATACTCTGTTGGTTTTTTCCTTTTCTGTGCAGAAGTTTTTTAAACTATAGTCCTGTTTGTTGATTCCTGATATTATTTCTTAGGCAGTTGGGGTCTGTTCTGAAACTTCTTGCCTATACGTATGTCTTCTAGTTTTACCTATTTTATCTTTCAGAAGATTGTTTCTGTTTTAACATTTAGATATATGATTGATTTTGATTTTAGTTTAGTACATGATGAGAGATATGGATCTACATTCAATCTTCTAGTGGAGAGCCTGTTTTCCAAGTATCATTTTTTTATGAGGCTCTCTTTCCTCCAGTGTTTGTTTTTGATCCCTTTACCAAAAATCAAATAGCTGAATGTGCCTGAGGTTGTTTCTGCTCCCTCTCTTCTATTCCATTGATCCTCGTGTCTGTTTTGGTGTCAGGACCATACTGACATTTTTAACATTGCAACTTTAATAATATAACTTGAAGTTTGGGATTGTAATGCATCCTGGTTTATTCTTATCACTGAGGATTGCTTTTGTTATTCTTGATATCTTCTGGTTCCACATGAATTTTAGGGTCATTTTCTTTTGTTCTGTGAGAACTGCTGTTGGTATTTTGTTTGGAATTGCATTAAATCTGTATGTCAGTTCTGGGAATGTGGCCATTTTGACTATCTGGGTTCTGACTATCTGGGAACAGGTGATATCACCTTTCCATTTTCTGAGGTCCTCTTCCATCTTCTTTCTAGAGTGCTGAAATTTTTATTATAGAGGTCTTTCATTGTTTTCCTAATTTCTTTCTCATCACTTCTCAGCCTTTTGGCTAAGATCAAGTGTAGTACCTAATTTCTTTCTCAGTGAGTTCATTATTCATGTACAGGAACACTATTGATTTTTGCATGTTGATTTTGTATCCTTCTATACTACTGAATTTTGTTTTTAATTCTAGGAATATTTTGGTGGAATTTTGGGGGTCTTCTATATGGAGGATCTTGTCATCTACAAATAAAGACAATTTTCTTTCTTCCTTTTGTATATGTATCCCTTTTATTTCTTTCTTTTGTCTGATTGCTCTGGCTAATGTTCTGAGTACTATATTTAACAGGAGTGGTGATAGTGGACATCCTTGTTTTTTTCCTTGAGAAGGAAAGCTTTCAGTTTCTCCCCATTTAATATGATGTCATCTATTTGTTTGTCATTAGTGGCTTTTATCAAATTGAGATAAAGTCCTCCTATGCCCATTTTTGTCAGGTTTTGTTTTTTAAATCCTGAATGGATGTGAGATTTTTCTGTGTCTATGAGATGATCGTGTGATTTTTGTCCTTGCTTTTGTTCACGTGATGTGTTGCCTTTATTGACTTGTGTATGTTAAACCATGCTGCATTCCTGGGATGAAGCCTTTGGCCATGACATATGAACTTTTTGATGATTTCTTATATTCTTTTTGCCAATATCTTGTTGAGTATTTTTGCATCTAAATTCGTTAAAGAGATTGTCATGTAGTTTTCTTTTTGACTGGGTCTTTGTCTGGCTTTAGAATCAGAGTAATACAAGCTTCTGGGAATCACTTTGGCATTATATCTTCTCTTTCAATTTTATTAAAGAATTTGAGGAATATTGGTGTTTGATCTACCCTGAAGTTCTTGTAGAATTCAGTGGTGAATTCATCAGGTCCTGGACTTTTCTTAGTTCACAGATTTGTGAGTACTTCAATTTCATCACCTACTATTAGATTATTTAGGGTTTTTATATCCCCTTGGTTCCGTTTTGGCAATTCATTTGTAACTAGAAGTCTATTGATCTCTTTTGAATTCTCCTGTTTATTAGAGTATAAGTTTTCAAAGTAGTTACTAATAATCTTCTGGATTTTGGTAATGTTTATTGTGATTTCATCTTTTCCATTTCTATTTACCTTGATTTCAGATCTTTCCTTTTATGAATAAGATTGGCTAAGAGTTTGTCTATTTTGTTCATTCTTTCAAAGAACTAACTCTTCAATTCATTGATTCTTTGTTTTATATTTCTGTGTATGTCAATTTCATTGATTTTGGTTCTGATCATTATAATTTTTTTCAGTATTGGGGATTGAACTCAGAACTTTGCATTTGCAAGGTAGGCACAGTGCCACTGAGCTAAATCCCCAGCCCTATAATTTCTTTCCTTATTCTAGCTTTGGACTCGGTTTGTCTTTGTTTTTCTTGGAACTTGAGGGGCATTATTAAGTTATTCACTTGAACTCATTCTGATTTTCTGATGTGAATATTCACAGCTCTAAATGTTTGTCTTGGGACAGTTTCACTGTGTCACATAGGCATATGTTTTATTGGCATTATCATATGATTTGAGGAACTGTCTTAATTTCTTTCTTGATTTCTTCTGTTATTCCCTGGTTATTCACGAGCATATCAATCAATTTCCATCCATTTGCATAATTTCTGTGGCTTCTTTTGCCATTGATTTCCAATTTCATTGTGCTATGATTTCATAATATGTATGGGATAATTTCCATTCTTTTGAACTTATTTAAGCATGCTTTATTGGCTAGCACATGGTCTATTTTGGAAAAAGTCCCATGTGCTTCAGCAATGAATGTGTAGTCTGCTGTTGTGCTGTTGGGTAGAACACTGTAGATATCTATTAAGTCCATTTACTCAAAGGTTTGGCTCATCTCTGATACTTGTTGATTTTTTTGTCTAGTTAATCTATTTGTAACAGTGTGGTATTGAATTCCCCCATTATAATTGTGGTGATGTTTATCTGGTCTTTTATGCCCAGTAGTATTTCTTTTATGAAGTTTGTTGTACTAGTGTTCACTGCATACATATTTATAATTGTTATCTCTACCTGGTGAATCAGTCCCTTAACCAATATGTAGTGTCCTTTCTTGCCTCTTCTGATCAGTTTTTGCTTGAAGTCTAATTTGTCTAAAAATAGGAGAGCTACGCCTACTTGCTTTTAGGTTCCTGAGGCATGGAATATTGCTTTCTATTTTTTTATTTTTAGTCTATCAATTTCTTTTAGCATTAAATGTGTTCTTTGTATACAGCACATTATTGGATTTTGTTTCTTGATCCATTCTGCCAATCTGTGTCATTTGATTGGGGAATTAAGAATATTCACATTGAGAGTTATTACTGAAAGGTATTGATTTATTCCTGTTATTGTTTTATGTTCTTGTTGCTGATCCCCCTTTTTCCCTTCTGCTTAACTGCTCAACCTGTCTGATATGTTCATTCTATTAAAACTTTAAGCATTGTTGGTTTCGTTATCTCTTTCTAGAATATCCTTGAGAATTTTTTTTTTTTTTTTTTGGCGTGCTGGTTTGATGCTGGTATGAATTTCTTAAGGTGCTCTTTGTCATGGAAATACTATACTTCTCCATCAATTTTGAAAAATATTTTTGCAGGAGAGATCATTCTGGGTTGGAAATTGTTTCTTTTAGGGTTTGAAACACGTCATTCCAAGTTCCTCTGGCCTGTAAGGTTTATGTTGAGAAATCTGCTGTAAATCTAATAGGTTTACCTTTATAAGTGACTTATTTCTTTTCTCTAACAGTTTTAAGATTCTGTCTTTGTGTTGAACTTTTGGAATTTTGATTATGATGTCTCTCTCATGGAGAGGTACTTTTCTGATGTTGGCTAGTTGGTATATATACATCACTACCTGTATGTTAAATTCTTTCCTTATAGTTGGAAAATTTTCTGCAATTATTTCTGTAAACAGGTTTTTCTTGTCATTTGTGATTTTTTTTTACTAAATCTAATTAATCTTAGATCAGTTCTCTTTGCATCATCCAGCAGCTATCCAATCCATTTTTCCTGTTCTCTTGTTTTTAAGTTATCTCTTAGGAACTGATCATCCACATCAGCCCTATCTTCTAGTTCTGACCCTCTGTCCTCATTTCTGCTGGTCATACTTATAATATAATTTTTAGTCTCCTGAATTTATGTTTAGTACCTTTTCATGGACTCTAATTCTTTTCTATACTGGTCATTCATGTTTTATATCATTTTGTTTAGCTCAGCTAGCTTTCTATTAGTGTCTTTTGTAAACTTGCCAATAGTTTTGTTAAGATCATTATCTACCTAGTTATCATTTTTTGAGCTTACAGAGCACCTTATTAATATGTTTTTAAATCTACTCTTTGATCATTTTGAATAATTCAGCTGTGTGGCTTTTGATTTTCTTGGCCTTAATGCTCCAAGGATGAGTTTTGGACGTATTGGAACATTTTGGAAATATTTTGTAGCCTTTTCTTCTCATGATTTCATTTTTTGTGTGTGCTGATGTTTATGGGTTGATTATGGTGGAAAAGCTTTGTGGATAGTATGGAGACCTCTTTGGTTATTTTTTTGTTTTATAGTGATGCATTCTAGACCTAGGTAGTTATAGCTCTTTGCCTCTATCCCAAGACTCAATCATCTCCATTAATTTGGGAGAAGAGAATGCAGTATAACTGGCCCAGGAGCCATTTCTGTGGGAGAGGACTGCAGTATTGAGAATGATACAAAGGCAATCCAGGTATTGGCCTGCAGGAAAAAACCCCAATTAATTGCAACAACTATGCCACTCTGGGAAAAGCACAAAATCAGCAAATGCAAAGCCAATAATGTACCACCCTTAACCATAGTAAAAGAAATCTATAATTATGGTATACACACTAAGATAAACCAAATACTGATATATAGTAAATACCTACTAAGTGCAACAACTGTAAAGTTAACTATAGAAAGATTAATAAAACTTATCAGCTTTTCTATTAATGACAAAGGTGGTGGGAATGGGAGAATGAGTAAAGTAGAATTTGAAACCTTAAGCAGTGGAAAATTAGGAGAGAAAATGAATCAAAGGATCATATTAATGAGTAAAATGAAATAAATAAAATTATATTAACAGGAAAGAACAAAAAAGAATAAAAAACAGAGCAAAATGAAAAAAACAGTTTAAAATGTAAGAGAGGACAAAAAAAAAATCCCAACTCCCCCAAAAAAACAATGAAGAAAAAATCAGTCCAAAATTATCTGCTATGTTTTAATGAGTGGTTTCTTTCCATTATCTGCAGTCTTGGAATCCAGCAAGTTACAGTTTTGACTGGTAGCTTTATGGCCTGTGGTTGTGTGAACCACCCCTCCTGCAAGAGGCCTCTCTGTTCATACACCTCAGGCTGTGCTATTCATCCAAGCTGAGGTGTCACCTTGCTCATGCTGGTAGATGGGAAGAGCAATCAGATCACTGGTCTCTGTGTTGGATGTTAGCAGTGGGGTGGGGGTTCCAGCAGGCCACTGGACTTAATGCCAGCACTCTCTGATCCAGCCATCTCTTTTTTCCCTGAGCATTTGGTCTTGTCCACAGTCAGGTCATTCAATCAATCAGCACCTCTGATGAGTGAAAATATGCTCCAATTTATGTGTTTCCATTTCAGTCCAATGTGGGCTGTATGATAGGTGCCCTGGTTCACCTTTGGAATCACAACTCTCCCAGGAGGGTGCTTTGAACCTAGTCAAGGTGGAGAGGCAGCCAGGGTGATAACTCTACAAAGACCACACCCTCCTGATCCTTGATGAGAAACACTTTTTGTGCCCTGCTGGAGAAAAGGGCTCTCAAAGGAAAGAATCATGCTGACCTGGTGCCCTAGCAAGACTACCACATTCACTGCTTATAGTGAAGACTGGAGGTGTCTGCCTGCATTCAGCCCTATATATGTATTTTAAAAGGAAACTTGTTAAACCCTTTATTTTGGGCTATGAGATGATGCATGTGAAAATACATGATAATTTCCAAATATTTAAGACACTATAACGAACTACTATCATTAATATTTTGACTGTTATAGTGATCTATACCATTATAATTCTTCAGGCAAAGTTTCTTTTTGTTTTGCTTTTGGTTTTGCTTTTGGTACCAGGGATCTCAGGACCTTGCACTTTCAAGGCAGGTGCTAGAATCACTGAGCTAAATCCCCAGCCCTTTAAAAGGTCCCTTGACCACATCATTATATGGTCTTTAATAGAGTTCAGATCTTGAATTACTTAAATGAACTCCACCCTCACTGAATGGTATTGTAGGAATGCTTAAGGATATTAGACAATGGAATTGTGCCACTATAGCTTTAGTGAAATCAACAGTATTAATAAGGCCAAATAGGTCTTTATCAAGAATGATTAAACCAAATAGCACAGCACCGTTTTTTTTTCTTTTATAACTATTGATATGTCCTTAGAATAAAGCCACAAATTTAAGTCTGGAAATAAAATGTTAATTATTTTAATTAAGAGTGCATTTATATATAGCTATTTGCCTTTTGCTAAAGTACTTGAAGTATGAGAAGCAGTTTGTTGATAATAATGCTTGTCACATACAGGAAACTCGAGTAAAAGACTTCCAAGATATCCTCTATTAAACATGGAAGTCACTCTCCATAAAGCATTTCCATATTAAAACTCCTGTAGTATTATCAGTTAATTCACTGGTCATATGAAATTAAGCACAGTAAAAGGGTTTCAACTCTCCTGCCAATAGTCATTGATTGGTAGTAGTTGCTGGGGGCACTTTGCTGAAAAGGACTGTGATGGCAAAATCAACTGCTAAGCAAAGATCATGGATGTGTGCATATGAGGGAGGTGGTGGGGGATTAGCAGCCTCTATAAAGTTACAGTCATGGCTCTATATAAGGGTAAACCCTTATTAAGCACAGGCCCAAGTTATTTATTTATTCATTTGTCTATCACTCACTTTTTCAAAAAAAGATCTACTACAAAATATAGGTAACATTAAAAGATAAACAAGACATGGGCCCGGGGATTTAGCTCAGTGGTTTCGCTGCCTGCTGCGCAAGCGCAAGGACCCGAGTTCGATCCCTGGTACCACAAAAAATAAAATAAAATAAAATAAATAAAAAGATAAAGAAGACAAAAAGCTAAATGTGGTGGTCCATACCTGTAATTCCAGCTTCTCAGGAGTCTATGGCAGGATAATCACAAGTTTTAGTCTAGCTCGGGCAACTTAGTGAGACCCTATCTCAAAATATAAAATTTTAAAGGAGTGGGGATGTAGCTCAGTGGTAGTGGTGCAGCATGTACAACTCTCTGGGTTCAGTCACCACCACCACCCCCTCCCCCGCCAAAAAAGGAAATTAAGGCAAAAGGAAAATAAGATCTAATAATAAGTTAGGATCGCTAACAAATGTAAGCTATAAATCTGGCAAACTTAGGAAAGGTGGCTTAAAATTTGACTCTGAGTTTCCCAATAACCACATTAAAAATGGTAGATAATGATTTTGCAAGACCCAGACTGTGTAAGAATATTAGGCAGGTCATAAAAGTGAAACGGAGCATAGACATTTTGGTATAAAAGAAGTGGAATGAGAAGACTTGAACTTTAATCTTAAGTCTTCCATTTAGTAGCCATGCTACTTCCTGTGAGTTATTTAAACTCAGCTATTTCAAATGCCCCTGCAAGATTTGGATAATAATGCTGTGCTATGATTTGGATCTTAAGTGTCCCCCAAGGTTGATGTGGTAAAGACTTAATTCCCAGGATGGCACCGTTGGGAAGTGGTGAGACTTTAAGATATGGGACTGGGTGAGAGGCCTTTGGGTCACTAGGGCTAACCCTCAACCACCAGGATGTCCTTCCTCATCAAAACAACAGGAACAATAAATCAGGGACTTAAAAACCCTAAAACTGTGAGCCAAAATTAAACCTTTTCTTCTTATAAGTTGATTATCTCAGATATTTGTTGTAGTGTTGGAAGGATAACTAATGCTGCTACTTCATGAATCGCTCTAACATTAAATGATTATTCTCATATGTTCCCTTCAGGCATCTGTGGCCCTCACTTCTCTGCCAGACTCCATGTCCCGAAGGCTGACCTTGCAGAGTGCACCACCTGGGCTACCTGTTCAGTTCAACCAACAAGAATTGTCCTCTTCCACTGCCTCAATGCTAAGGATCCAACTGTGGCTTCTCCTTTTATAACAACTCCTGATAGACTCTTACCATAACACCAGCTCTCCCTAAGATCCAAAAACATGATTGCCTCCCCTGTTCCTTTAGGCCTAACAGTAATATCATCTTCTTCTTACAGCCATACGTGGGTGCCGTAGGATCCCTTGCTGATGTGATCCATTCATAGTTCTATATAAGGTGCCTTCATTCAATTCTCATCAGAGCCTAATGTGACTGTGCATTTTCATCTTGCCAGGCCCCTGAGTGATATAACAAATACTTATAACAGACGGAAATGGTGGAGGACAAGGGACCCCACTTCAGAGCCCCTACCATAGGCCAAGCAGACAGCCAAGTAATTTTATGGTTGATAATAAATGTCAATCACTCTGAAGAAAGGGGTGTGAGGCAGGGTAAGACAAAGCGGGTGTCACAGGAATTTGAGACATAGGTTTCAGATCCTTGCCATTAGGTACTCCTATTTCCCCAACTCAGAATTTGATAAAAGAAGGAGAATCAGAACTAATCCATTCAGTTAGCCTGAATAACAGAAATGCTAGAGTGTAAAATGTAGATGTAAAATATTCTTCCAAGTTTGAATGCAATTTAAATAGAAAGAGTGAAGGAAAGAGCAAGTATTTAACTTTTTTTTTGTACCATTCTATGTACCTTAGTGTAGCACAGAGGTGAGCAGACATAAACATGATTAATGAAGTGACTAATGTCCTCACTTAAATCTCTGGAATGGTTTACAATTTTAAAAGGGTATACCATCAAAAGGATGTGTTCCCCCCCTTCACACACACACACACACACACACACACACACACACACACGTTTAAGCATGACTTAAATAATAGAAAAAATAGTAACCAGTGGCAAGTGTCTAGCACAGGAATGATGACGGGTCCTGAGTGCTGTGGATTGGATCGGGAATGTGCTCTAAAGGCCCATATTCACAGCCTCGGTCTATAGCGTGGTCCTATTGAGAGGTTGGGGCAACACTAAGGGGTGAGGCCTCATGGGACGTTTTAGGTCACTGAGGCTGCACTTGATGGGGATTGTGGACCCTGGAATCTTTTTCTTTTTCTTTTGGTTCCCAGCCATGAGCAAATAGCTTTGCTCCTCCTCCCTGCTCTCCTACCAGGATGTGCTGCTCTGCCACAGGTCCAAAAGTAATGAGGCCAACCAACTATGGACTGAAGCTTCCTAAACTGTGAGCCAAACAAAACCTTTCTTGTGATAAATTGATCATCTCAGATATTTGTTTTAGTAATGGATATCTAAGATAGAAAATTCTGGGTTAGGCCTTAGCAACCACCACAGTTAGATGATTCAAAGGTTATCTTATTAAAATATTCTAAGTATCAGTTCTGTCAGGAAAAAATAACTGCAATCTTTTTTATCAATATTTTTTCTTTTTTTGCAAGTTTTTTTAAAAAGTAGAACAGAAAAGGTACTTTAGATCCTTTGTGCACAACCTATAACCAAACAAAATAACCACAGCCTAGGGGAGAATGTAAAATGTAAAGGACTCATAAAGTACAATGTTTTGCATTTCTCTTTTTTGTTTTCATCCTGCTTTGATTTTCAACATGTGTAAATCATTCTGTTACCATAAACTTAATGAAGTAAAAGAGCAAAGATCAAAAATGTAATAATAAAGTAAAGTTTTAATGACTTACATTTTTGGCCTGATCAGGTTGATTATATTTGATATACAGTCCAAGGGTTTGTATTTTAGATGAAACTTTTCTGAAGACTGTTCATGTGTTCCAGATGTGACCTAGTTTTTTTCTGGGAAATGAATACTAAGCATGGCACAGGCACGTCTAACAGACATGGCTATTTCAAGAGTTTGTAATGTTGTACAAGTATAGCAACAAAATATGTAAATCCAGCTGCCTAATGAAAATCTTTATTGATCCTGTACTATGTGCTAAGTGATATTCTAGGCTCCAGAAATGCAAATATAGAAGACAAATCTTCATCTACAGGAGCTCATGAACTAGAGCTTAAAAGAAAAACAAACATAAAACCTGTCAGAATGAACAAGAAAACAACTGTGAAAAATAAAATCAAAGTATAGTATGAGCAGTAACAGAAGCCAGAGACAGGTAGAAAAATATTGCATAAAATATACTAATTTGTTCTGTTTAAAAATGATTCAGGTAAGGTTTCCCAGAGTGGATAAAATCAGAGCAAATTCAAAAGTTTAAAGTACAGCTTGACATCCTCTTCAATTAAATCACAACCTATTTTTGGACAAACGTCCACTTGGATCAGTGAAAAACAGAGAAGATGTCTGACAGAATGCTAGACATAAAGTGAGAATACTTCATCTCCCTTCTTGTATATTTTTAGAATAAATGTATGTCTTAGTTACTGCTGTAGTCACTGGGACAAAATACTTGACATCCACAACGTATCAGAGGACAGGTTTATTTTAGCTCATGTTTACAGTCCATAGTCAGCTGGCTCCAAGTTAGGATGCCATGGAAGACGGGCATGGTGGGGGACGGATGCTCATGGCATGATTGACAGCAGAGGGAGTAAAGGGAGGAGCAGGGAGCCCCTTCATGCCCCACCCACAGTGACCTGTCTCTTTCAACCAGACCTTGCCTCCTAAAAGCAAGTCAGCTATCAGAGGCCATAATCAAATCACCTCCTAAAAGCTCCACCAATGAGCACACGAGGCTCCTGTGGGACATCTAGATATAAACTGTAACATTCTGCTCTGTCCTCCACAAGACTCATGCACATCTCTTTATGCAAAATCCATTTAGTCCATGTCTAAGAGTTGCCAAAGTCTTAACAATTTCAGAATTGCTGAAAAAGTCCAAATTTGAAGTCTCTACCAAGACTTAAGGCAAACTCTTAATTGTAAGCCCTTATAAAAACAAAAAGTTAAACACTGCTAATATATAATGGCACAGGGCAAACACTCCCATTCCAAAAGAGAGGACTAGGGGAATAGAAACCACTGGGATCAAAGCTCAACTGAAACTCGGCCGGAAAACACTAAATCATACAGTCCATGTCTAGCTTAAGCTCCACATGCCTTGGCCAGCTCTGCCCCTACAGCATTGCCAGTGGTTTTAGCCCTCACAACCTCAGTCTTTAGATGATGGCTCTACTCACTTCCTGTGACCTTCCTCAACTGATGTTCCATGTTCTTGGCATCTCCAGCTTCTTAAGGTCTTCACAACACTTTTGGCTTCTCTCTCACAGCTTAAAGCACTGCCATCTTAGGCACACTGCTTGGCTTCCCAGGCCTACTTTTGAAATTTGGGTGGAAGCCTCTCTTAACTCACAACTCTTGAATGCTGTACGATTCTGTATGTCTATAAAACCAGTGACATAGACATTGACAAGGTCTGATGCCAGGTCAAGTAGTAGCCAGGCCATTTTACATCATGGCTGTAGTGGTCTCCAAGAGCCTGGATGGCTGAGCACTGTGGAATCCTGAGGAACCAATTCCTTAGGTGACCCTTTCCAAGCATGGTGCCCCAGGGCTCTCTTCTCAAATGAAAACTTCATAGCCTTGCATCCTCAAACATGCAATGAATGGGGTCTTACTAATTCCTTACATGCTCTCAAGCCATTGTTTTTATTTTGTTGCTGTTTCTATTATACTTGGCTTCTTTTTAAAGCTAAACTTTACAGCAACACAGGCTTTCCTCACTTGATCTTTGCAGATGTTCCCTTTCTGGCAAAACTAATTCAAATGGGCTTTTTGTGCCTGATTTTCAATATAAACCTGGCTGAAATCAGCAAGAAGTACCCATGATACAATCTGAATTTTGGCCTGATATATATATGCAGAAACACATTAACAAAATAGGAAAGACATACACGTGACAATAACAATACTTATTTGTGCAAGAGGTCATGAAGTTGTAGCTGGAATTTATAACCATTCATCTACTACCCATTCTGCATTCCCTAGGCCTTCAGCAAGCACTTCAGCAGGTCTTGGTTCTTTACCTAGCAGGGCGATTTATATCTTCATTCTTGAAGATTCTGGGCCATATGTCAACCTGCCTGGACTGAGTTGTGATTTCTCATTGACCTTAACCATACTAGGAGGCACCGTAAGGATCTTGGGCACTCCAAATATATTCTTCCTTTTCTCCATTGTGGAGTCCAATTTCCCCTTGGTAGTCTGGATCCATTACCCCTACCAACATCATGACTCCCTTTTTAGCTTATTTACTCAGAGACACAGGAGCCCAAAATGACAATGGAGAAGTCTGGGCTACCAAGTCACTGGAATCATTGTTGCGCTACCTGATACAAGCCTTCCACCCTCTGGAAGTAAGATGTCTAGGCTAGCAGGGCATAAAGTCATAGGAACAGGAAGCAAAAATTTTACTGGTGAGTCATTAAGGGTAATGGATATATATTTTGTATTAAATCTGTTCATCTAGTGAACCCTAACTGATACAAGGTAAAATACACAATGTAATTGTGTATTTTTAAGAGTACAATTCAGTGGTGTTTAGTACATTCACAATGGTTTCAGCCTTTACCAATGTCTAATCTTAGAGCATCTTCACCACCTCAAAAAGTCACCCTGTGTGCATTAAGCAATAACTGGCCTTTCCCATTTTCCCTCAGTGCATGGAAACCATTAATCTATTTTCTGTCTCTTATGCCTATTCTTCACATTTCATATAAATACAACTGTATAATATGTAGCCTTTTTACATTTGTATCCTTTCTCTTAACATAATGTTTGTAAGGCTCATGGATGTTGTAATATGAATCAATACTTCAGTACTTTTTATGGCTAAAATATACATATATATGTATACATCTATATATATCACATTTTGATTAGCTATCATCTTTTAATATAGATACTGGATTGTTTCCACATTTTGGCCTTTGTGAATAGTGATGCTATGAATATTCATGTACAAATTTTTATATTAATATGATTTCAGTTCTCTTGAGTATATAATTATGAGTGGAACTGCAGGGTCATATGACAATTCTATGTTTAAATGTTCTGAGGAGCCATGAAGCTGTTTTTCTACTGTGGCTGTACCATTTCATATTCCCACCATCAATGTATGAAGTTTCCAGTTTTTTAAACCTTACCAATGCTTATTTTCCATTTTTTGGTTATTGTAGTTTTGTGTGGTTGTTTTCTTTTGTTTTATAGCCACTGTGGTGAGCAGGAAATGCTATTCAATGTATTTTTTCATTTGTATTTCCTTGATGATTGATGATGTTGACCATCTTTATATATATGCTTATTGGCCTTAAATAGCTCTTCCTTAGGGAAATGTCTATATAGAGCTATCTTAAAATTGTGCTGCTTTTGTTGGTGCTGTTGGGAAACTGTAAAAGTTCTGTACATACTCTGGATCTGATTTCTTCCTTCCATTTTGAATGTTGCTTTATTTTCTTGAGCAGAAGTTTTGGTTTTGATGATTATAACATCACTTTTCTATTTTTGTGTGTGTGTATTCAAGAAATAGTTGCCTTATTCGAGGTCATGAAGATTGATACCTATGTTTACTTCTAAGAATTGTATACTTTTAAAACTTATGTTAAAGTTTTGATCTATTTTGAATTCTTTGTAAGTGATGTGAGATCCAGATTCATTCTTTTGCCTGTGGATATCCAGTTCTCCCAGCACCATTTGTTTGAAAGATTGTTTTCTACCCATTGAATGGTCTTGGTTGGCATCCTTGTTAGAAATCCAATATTCACAGATGTACAGTTTTATTTCTGGACTTCCAATTATATTTTATTGATCGATACATCTATCTTTATTCTAATACCACACTGTTTGCATTATTGTAGTGTTTTAAAAGTAAATTATGAAAGAGGGAAGTGTGAGTATGTCAACTTTGTTTTTCTTTTCCAGGATTTGGGGTCCTACATCTTGCTAATTCATATGAATTTCAGAATGAGCTTCTCCATTTGTTTAAAAAGACAGATTTTTGATAAGAGTATACTAAGTCAGTAGATAAATTTGGAGAGTTTTGACATCTGAATATTAATCCTTTAATACATAAACATGGATTTTTTTTCTATTTATTTAGTTCTTCTTCAACTTACTTAACCAATTTACATAAATATATACAGGTCTTAAGCTCCATAGTTAAATAAATTTTAAGTATTTTCTTATTTTTAATATTTTAAATTTAATTGTTTTATTAATTTTTTTCAGATTGCTCTTTGCTTATGTATAGAAATAAAATATATTTTATTGTTGATTTTACAGCCAGAAACTTTGCTAAATTCTTTTATTAGCTCCAATACTTTTATTATGGATAAAGGTCAGACAAATGACATTTAATCATGTCGTGGGAATAGATAGCATTTCACCTCTTGCTTTCCAATTTGGAGACATTTTACTTCTTTTTTTTCTTACTTTTCCTTTCTTCCTTCTATCTTTTCCTTCCTTCCTTCCTTCCTTCCTTCCTTCATTCATTCATTCCTTTCTTCCTTCCTTCTTTTTTCTTTTTTTCTTCTTTGTTGCCCTGACTAGAACTTTAGAACTTATAGTGCACTGTTGAATGGAAGAGGCCACAGTGGGAATTCTTGTCTTGCTCCTGGTCTTGGGGGAAAACTTTTGGTCTTTCATGTTGAATATGTTAGTTATGGGATTTTTTTTTTTTTTTTTGGTACTGGGGATCAAACTCAGGACCTTGCACTTGCAAGGCAAGCAGCAAAACCACTGAGCTAAATCCCCGGCCCAGCTATGGGATTTTTCACAGTTGGACCTTACCACGTTTAGAAAGTTGCCTTCTCTTTCTACTTTTCTAGGAATATGTGATACAGTGAAAACACTCAGAGAGACATTTACATCCCTACATGTCTACATTAAAAAAGAGAAATCTATGTCAATAACCTAAACTTCCTAAATAACTAGCAAAGAAAAAGCAAACTCTGAAGCAGTAACAGGAGAAAAATAATAATGATTTGAGCAAAGGTAAATAAAAAAGAATAGAAAAATAATAGAATTAAAACCAAATAAGTAGTAAAAAAAAGCTACACATTTAGCTTAATTGATTAAGAAGAAAAGATAATTCAAGTCGCTAAAATTAAAAAAAAAAGTGGGGCTTCATTATCAACTTTACAAAACAAAAATAAGAAAATGCTATGAACATTTGTATAAAAAAGAATTTTATAACCTAGATGAAATTAACAAGTTCAACAACCACAAACTATGCACACAAACTATGAAAACTGACTCATGAAGAAAAACTGAGGAGACCTAAAAAAAGTAAGCAGATCAAGTCAGTAATCAAAACTTCCCAACAAAGAAAAGTCCAGTGCTATATGACTTCATTGGTGAAGCCTACTGATTGTTTTGAGAAGAACGTAAGTCTTTTTTCCAAAAAAACAGAAGAAAAGGAAATACTGTCTAATTTTTCTGTGAGTCCAGATCCTCTTAATACTAATGTCAGACAAAGACACTGCAATAAAAGAAAACCAGTATTGCTTAAGAATATTTATACAAGGCAGTCACCATGGCGTGTGAGACCAAGTGCTGACCTCCTTTGCAGAGGATCCTGTAACGTGGCAGGACCCGCTCAGATGGAAAAGTAATTCTTGCTGATAATAGCTATTGACTGCTCTTGGACTTTGAGGTGAGTTACTTTAGAAAACTCTGGTCCTACACTGGACCAGCAGACAACAGTACTGGGTCCCGCCACTCCCAGCCCAGAGGTAGGGGCTTCTGAGCCGCCGTCCCACTGGTCCTGGTCCAGAGGAAGGGGCTTCCTGGCTACCATCCCTCCCACTGCTCCCAGCGCAGAGGAAAGGGCTTTTGGGCCATCATCCCTACTGCCGCTCCCGGCCCCTGTCCCACCTCTCCCAGCTCAGAGGACTTAATCCGCATGGGTGCCAACAGCACCCCCCCCGACGCCCCAGTCGAAATGAGAAAACATGGAAATAAGTCTCAAAACTAGACTTCCAGATCACCTACAGCAACCCCAAAGGGAAATGAGATGGAACACTCTGATACTCAACCAACTGGACCCACTGAACTGGCAACAAAAGGGGATCTGGAGAAAATGAAATCAGAAATAATTTCTCAGATAACAGAAGAAATTGTGCTCCTAGTGCAAGACATGATTAATAAATCTAGAGAGGAGCTGAGGAACATGATGGAATCCCAACATAGGAAACAAATGGAATCCATAAAAGAGATGCAAATAGATTTCCAGGAGATGAAAAACTCCATCGAAAGTCTACACAGCAGAATGAGCCAATGTGAGGACAGAATTTCAGATATAGAAGATGAGATTGCAATTAATAACCAGGAAAAGAAAAATTGCTTCAAAATTATATGGGACCACGAGAAATCAATCCAGCAGCTGCTAGATGATGCAAAGAAGAATAACATAAGACTGATTGGACTCAATGAAGAAACAGGAGAGAGTGCAGATGACATAAAAAATCTCTTTGCAGAAGTAATGTCAGAAAACTTCCCAAGCAGGGGAAAAGAACTTGACATACAGATAAGTGAGGCATATAGGACTCCAAATAGCCTTGATCAAAAAAAAAAAATCTACACATAGGCATATAATTGTTAAGATTCCAGAAACTCAACAGAAGAACAAAGTTCTACAAGCAGTTAAAGAAAAGAAACAAATCACATACAAAGGAAAGCCCATCAGAATCACAGCAGACTTCTCAACACAAACCATCAAGGCAAGAAAAGCTTGGAGTGACATATTCCAAGCCCTAAAAGAAAACAGAGTCCAAGCGAGATTGATGTACCCTGCAAAACTATCATTCAAAATTGATGGAGAAATAAGATACTTTCATGACAAGAGCACCTTAGGAACTTCGTGAATAACAAACCAGCACTCCAAAGAATTTTACACAATATCCTAGGTACAGACATTGAGGATCACAATCCCAGGAAGCAAAGCAGAATGAACCCATCTGGCATGACAAGAAATTAAATGTAAAGGGGGAGAACCCAACAAAAAGAAAAAGACATGGAAATGACAAGTCAACACATTTCAGTTATAACCATCAATGTTAATGGTCTCAATTCACCAATCAAAAGAAATGGACTGGCAGAATGGGTCAAGAAGCAAAATCCAACAATATGCTGCATACAAGAAACACACTTAATTCAAAAGGAAATTCATAGACTGAATGTTAAAGGGTGGAAAACAATACTCCATGCGGCAGGAACCCGAAAAAAAGCAGGAGTAGCTATCCTCTTGGCACATCAAGTAGATTTCAAGCCAATACTGATTAAGAGAGATGAAGGACACCACATCCTTGTAAAGGGAACAATCCAAGAGGAAGAGATGACAATCATAAATGTCTATGCACCAAATGCTAGTGCGCCCACCTATATAAAACAAATACTAATGGACATGAAAAGTCATATATGCACTAATACAATTGTAGTGGGGGACCTCAACACCCCACTGTCACAAATAGATAGATCAACTACACAAAAAATAAGTAATGAAATACTAGAACTCAAACTCTTGAACAAATGAACTTAACAGATGTTTACAGAGTCTTCCACCCCACAAAATCAGAATACACATTCTTCTCAGCTGCACATGGGTCATTCTCCAAAACAGACCACATACTCACACATAGAACATGTTTAAGTAAGTGAAAAGAAATTGAAGTTATCCCCTGTATATTATCAGACCATAGTGCGATGAAATTGGAGATCCACAGCAAAAGAAACTGGAAAAATTTCATAAACATGTGGAAATTGAGCAACACACTTCTGAATAACCAATGGGTCACAGAGGAAATTAAAGAGGAAATCAGACAGTTCCTTAAGTTAAATGACAAAGACAATACAACATATTGGAATCTATGGGACACAATGTAAGCAGTCTTACGAGGGACATTCATAGCAGTGAATATACATTCTAGGGAAACAGAACAAGCCCAATTAAACAACCTGATGCTGCACCTCAAACTTCTAGAAAAAGAAGAGCAGGAAAACCCCAGAATTCATACAAGGGAGGAAATTATAAAGATCAGAGGAGAAATCAATGCAATGGAGACTAAGAGAATGATACAAAAAAATCAATGAAGCCAAGAGTTGGTTCTTCAAAAGAATCAACCAAATTGACAAACCCTTAGCCAACCTTACCAGAGAAAGGAAAGAAAAGGCCCAAATCCATGCAATTAGGAATGAAAAGGGTGAAATGACAACAGACCCAGCAGAAATCCCAAGGATCATCAATACCTACTTCC
The DNA here is from genome assembly GCF_053883595.1 of Heterocephalus glaber. Classification (NCBI taxonomy): domain Eukaryota; kingdom Metazoa; phylum Chordata; class Mammalia; order Rodentia; family Bathyergidae; genus Heterocephalus; species Heterocephalus glaber. The sequence continues at coordinate 9,326,866 of NW_028258299.1, read as the reverse complement.
AGAACCCATATGCCAATAAGATGAAAAACACAAAATGGACAGATTCCTAGATACATATGAATTACCAAAGTTGAACGAAGAAGACTTTAAAATTCTAAACAACCCAATATCAACCAATGAAATTGAAAACATAATTAAAAACTTAACAACTAAGAAAAGCCCGGGCCCTGATGGCTTCACTGCTGAACTGTACAAGACATTTAGAGAGGAACTACTGCCACTACTGTTTAAACTCTTCAATGAAATTGAAAGGGAAGCAATACTCCCAAATTCATTCCTGGAAGCAAGCATCACCTTGATCCCCAAAGCAGAGAAAGACCCAACCGAAAAGGAGAACTGTAGGCCAATCTCACTAATGAACATAGATGCAAAAATCCTTAATAAGATACTGCCAAATAGAATGCAGAAGATCATTAAGATCATACACCCTGATCAAGTGGGATTCATCCCAGGGATGCAGGGATGGTTCAACATACTCAAATCAATCAATGTAATACACTGTTATCAATAGACCCAAGGACAAAATCCATATGATTATCTCCACAGACACAGAAAAAGCATTTGACAAAATCCAACATGCATTTATGATAAAAACCCTACAAAAAATTGGAATAGATGGTCTCAACCTCAAACTGATAGAAGCCATCTATGAAAATCCAACAGCCAATATCATACTAAATGGTCACAAACTGAAATCCTTCACACTCAAATCAGGAACAAGACAGGGATGTCCACTATCACCACTCTTGTTCAATATAGTTTTGGAAACATTAGCCATGACAATGAGACAAGAGAAAGAAATAAAAGGAATAAAGATAGGAAATGAAGAAGTCAAATTGTCATTATGTGTAGATGACATGGTACTCTATATAGAAGACCCACAGAACTCCACCAAAAGTCTTCTAGACTTAATAACCAAATTCAGTCAAGTAGCTGGTTACAAGATCAACACACAAAAATCAATAGCTTTCCTCTATACAAATGACAGACTTACTGAGAGAGAAATAGGGAAAATAATTCCTTTCACAATAGCATCCAAAAAACTGAAATACCTAGGAATCAACCTAATGAAAGTAATCAAAGACTTCTTCTCTGAAAACTAGAGCACTCTGAAGAGAGGTTGAAGATGATATCAGAAAATGGACAGACATCCCCTGCTCCTGGGTAGGAAGGATTAATATAGTGAAAACGGCCATACTTCCAAAACTGCTATATAGATTCAATGCAATTCCAATTGAGATCCCAGCAGCATACTTCACAGACCTTGAGAAAACAATTCAAAAATTCCTTTGGAACCAGAAGAGACCCAGAATAGCAAAAGCAATTGCAGGTAACAGAGACATGGCAGGGGGTATCACAATCCTCAACCTGAAACTATACTACAAAGCTACTGTGATAAAAACAGCATGGTACTGGCAAAGATACAGACCTGAGGACCAGTGGAAGAGATTAGAAGATGCAGAAACAATGCCAGACACACTCAGCCATCTCATCTTCGACAAAGGAGTCAAACAACCTCACTGGAGGAAAGATAGTCTCTTTAATAAATGGTGCTGGAAAAATTGGGCTTCAACTTGCCAAAGATTAAAACTAGACCTATATCTCTCATCATGCACTAAACTAAAATCAAAATGGATTGAAGATCTAAATATTAAAATTGAAACTCTGAATCAGTTGGAACAGAGGATAGGTAGAACTCTTGAAGACATCGGTGTAGGAAAAGATTTTATGAACAAAACCTCAGTTGCCTGTGAACTAGCACAATCAACAAGTGGGATCTTTTTTTATTAAAAAGCTTCTGCACAGCAAGAGAAATCACCAGCAGTGTGAAGAGACAACCCACAGTGTGGGCAAATATCTTCACCTGCTTTTCCTCTGACAAAGGTCTACTATCTCGAATCTATAACGAACTTAAAAAGATCAGACCTCTCAAATTTAAAGACCCAATCCAAAAATGGGCATGTGAAATGAACAGACATTTCTCAGACAAAGAAGTAGAAATAGCAAATAAATACATGAAAAAATGTTCAACATCACTGGTCATTCAAGAGATGCAAATGAAAACAACACTGAGATTCCACCTCACTCCAGAAAGAATGGCTGCTTTCATGAAATTAACCAATAATAAATGCTGGCAGGGCTGTGGGGAAAGAGGAACCCTGTTCCACTGCTGGTGGGAGTGTAGACTGGTGCAACCACTGTGGAAATCAGTATGGAGATACCTCCAAGAACTAGGACTGGAAGTCCCATTTGACCCAGCTATTCCACTGCTGGGGATCATCCCCAAACAATTAAAAGAATCATACCACAGTGATATATGTGCAACCATGTTCATAGCAGCACAGTTTGTGATAGCTAAATCTTGGAAACAGCCCAAATGCCCATCAACTGGAGACTGGATCAAGAAAATGTGGTTTTTTATAAAATGGAGTACTACTCAGCCATAAAAAATGAGAAATTAGAGACATTTATAGCTAAGTGGATGCACATTGAGGCGATACTCTTAAGTGAAATAAATAGGACACACATGTATAAATACCAAATATTTTCTCTGGTATGAGAAACTGAAAGTGTAATTAAGGACTAAATGTATAACAGGTAATGTGAAATAGGAAGAAAAGGGGCAAAGGAGAAGGTAGTGGGAGGGCCAGGGGAAAGGATACAAGGGAATGGGATTAATATGAGAAAATGGAGAAATAGGAATAAAATCTTTGTAAATAGGGAGGACTGGAGGGGTTGAAGGGAGGGCTGGGCAAGGGTGAAAAATAAGAACCAAGAGAGATTATGTAAAGGTGTAAATTTCCAATGATGAATGTCATTATATTGTCTGCCTAAAATGTACCAATGATTAGAATGAATAATTGATAATGCAAAATAGGAAGAAAAGGTCCAAAGGGTTAGGGGTAGTGGGAGGGGCAGGGGAAAGGAAAGAGGGGAAAGGAAAAATGATGAGAAATGGAAAAAATGGAAATAAAGTCTTTGTAAATAGGGAAGGGTGGAGGGGGTGAAGGGAGGGCTAGGAATGGGGAAAAAATAAGAACCAAGATGCATCATGTAAAGGTACAATTCCCAGTGAGAAATGTAATTGTGCTGTATACCTAAAATGTACCAATAAAAGAATTTAAAAAAAAGAATATTGATACAAATATCCTCAGTGAAATGCTAATAAATGAAATTCAGCAGCATATTACAAAGATTATTCCCTAAGACTGAGTGTGATCTTTCCAGGAATGCAAGGGTGGTTTGAAATATGAGAAGCATTCATTGATCTATAACACCATGTTAATTAAAGGAGAGGAAAAACTACACAATCATTTCAATGTATGCAGTGATTAATGCTTTCCTCTGCTTTTTTATAATCTGTATGTAATCTGTAATGTGTTACAAATATGTTACTGTGATATTTATTTGCATTTTTATATTCACATCCTGCAACCCCTACTAAATGGTAAGCATAGAAAAGGTAGAAATGCTGTCTTATATTTCTCCACATTCTTAATGTCAAAGGAAATTCTCTACCAATAGAAAATACAGAATTTGTGGTCAACAATACTATCCCCTCCTATTTATTCAACCAGGCAAATTGTTATTATCTACATTTACAGTGAGAAAACTGAGAAGTAAGAGAGTTCAGGAACTTGACCAAGGGAATAATAAAGGGTGGAGAAAAACATGCTCTTCTGAACATTGCACCCAACACTGCTTCTCAGGTAGCTTGCTTGAATTATTTCTTTACAAGCCTGAAACAAGCTTTTCCACCACTAGCACTAATTTCTGGCAATAGTTAGTACTCGTCATGAATAATCCAACTGAGACAGCATTCTGTTTGAGCTGTCTATCTGTTCTTTTTGAATCACCACTGAAAGTAAATGAATTAGGAAACTGTCTTATGTAGTGTCTCTGAGCAATAGAGAGAAAACATTTGAACCTTATTCTGTACAATGATTGGGAGAAGTGGCTGTGCATTCAGGTCACAGTGAACAGCATTAAGCAAAGTAGACAGTAATATCACCAAAGTTTGCCGTTTTCGAAACTTAAAATGGGTGAAGCTTGTCTTCTCAGCCCCTTGATCTGCTTGCATGGGTGAAAGAGCCACGTGTAGTGACAGAAGGCACAGATGAGGACTTTCTAGTGTGCAAAATGAGACTGTGGTGATGGTTCATGTCACTTGTGTGGGGGATGGTTCTTGCAATCGAAAAGATTGATGTTAACTTTATTTCCTCCTCCACGAGTCACTCTCACTTCTCTATTGCTAGGTATCAAGTATCTTAATTGTGTTGCATTTCTACCCCTTATTAAATAAGAATGCTGTTAAGTTCTTTAAGACACAACATGACTACTAGGTTTAGTATTCTGCTGTTTATAGGGATTATCCTCTTTAACAAGAGACCACAAATCTAATATGCAAGGAATGAAAGTGTAATTATGAAATGGAGACTGCTTTGATCATGGAAATCCAGACTTGCTAAAACACAAGCCTCTACAATATGGAAACAGGGCTCCTTGGAGAAATTACTGATTCCAGGATCAGGCCAGGGAAAGCACAAAGGGAGCCCAGAATGACTTGTGCCAGGAAGTGCAGAGCACTCAAAAAACAACACAAGTGTGCAAAAAGGGTGCAGAAGCCAATGTGAAGGGGTTCACATGAGCTGAGCCTGGGAGAGACTGATAAAGAGCAACAACAGGAGTGGATTATAGCATAGGCATGAGACGTGTGACATTTATGACTCATACACAAGTCCATATACACATTGTAAAATATTTAAAGGTAGGTGTGGAGAAAGGAGAAAATTCTTTTATACAGTATTGATTCGATTAGCACATGTAGAAGGGGCAGTGGAAATACAAGCCATTCTTTCACAATCACCATCGTAAGGCTTTATTCTAGCAATGATTATCAATAGATGTTAAAAAGCAGTGGGTAAAAACATGTGGCAAACAATATAATTACTAAGTCTCAGATTTATCATTATTTGCAGTAGGAAAAACACCTTTACAATGGGGAAATCTAGTGGAAACCATTCTAACCAAATTATAAAATTTATTATCCCCAATAAATTGACAATCCAGTTCCTCCAATGTGCTTGTAATAGAATTGCTCCTCCAAATGATTAAACTAGGTAAGAGCATGAAGAAACAATCCAACAAATCTACTAGATTAGATTCTTCAAAAATGTTACTGTCGTGTCGTGAAATACCATACACATACATGTACACATACACATACATGTACACAGAGGCTGAGTACCTGACATAGATTATAGGAGACTAAAGCAAAATGACAATAAATATCATGTCTTGATTCTTTGATTTATGATCAATGGGAGGAAGCAAAAAAATGAATTGGGGACAACTAGGTAAATTTAAAGACAGTATATCAGATGATAATAAATTTCTCAAAGATGATTGATTATATGTGATTATTTGGACAATCTTCATTCTTAGATGATATGTGCTGAAGTTTTAAAGGTGAAAAGTAATTATTTTTTCAGTTGTTTTTTTTTTGTACTGGGTCCTTGTACTTGCAGGGCAGGTGGTGGAACCACTAAGCTAAGTCCCCAGCCCTGTTTCTGTTATTCTTGTGTGATCCATATCCATCTATAAAGAATGTGGCAATTAAATCCAAAATAAAAAGAACGCATATCTTTAAAAACACAGGTTCATGAGTAGGCCAGATATTTAATCCAAATGGCCGATTTAATTATTTTTCAGAAAAATCACTTGAAGTTTATAAACAAAATTGGGTGAAAATAATAGTTCAAGCTCATCTTCAGATAAAATATTTCCAAAAGCTTAATACACCCAAGGTCCTTGAGCCATCATTGTCCTCAGCAGGCAAAAATTTCACTCACCTGGGCATGATACATTTTCTTGCTTCACAGTGTTGAAAAAAAGAATGTTTATTGCCTGAAGAAATATTTTGGTAACAAGGAAAAATATAGAACACCTTAATTTAGGAAGGATTACATATGCTGTATTTTGTTTTTCAAGATTGTCTTTAGAGATCAGCTCTCATCTTCAGGAGGATTCTCCTCTTCCTATCCAGAAGGAGATTGTCTCATGTTTGAAGCTTATTAGTGGTCTGAGGTTGGGTTCCTCTCTATGCCTCACTCACCTCATCTAAAAGGTAAAGATGGAAAATATCACCTACCTCATCAAGGTGTTGAGGATAAATGAATTAGCATCAATGAAGCACTTAGAATACAGCATAGCACCTATTACGTACTTCAGAAATTTTAGCTATTATAACTGTTGTGTATAGCTTCAAGACTAGGTATCTTTGTAGTCACCAGTGTGCTCATAAAAATAACTTTACAACGTCAAGTCCATTAATTTAGTAAAATTTCTGCTTCTTTCTTTTCTGTACAAGGCTAAGCCCTGCTCAGTTTTGTTTATCATTTATTTCTTGGCTACTTTGTTTTGTCTTTAGGATATCTGGGGAATACTTCCAAGTCATATTGAGAGGCACTTCATTATTTGGATAAATATTTTCAAAACTTTCATTCTCCATAGCTGGGTTTCCAGGTATTTTCTGCAACTGTTCATATCAATTAACACTTCACACGTTCTTCTTGGCATTTTCACTTCTCCTTCTTTGTTATTGCTTATGATAAAGTAGCTTCCCCTTCTCCTGTCCTTAAATGACCTGATAAATTCCTTCCTCCTTAAACTTTGGTGTTTTAATATATATTATATCCCACCTAAAATATATTTATCTAACATGTGGAGAGCAAGCAACATAGATCTCTTTAGGAAAATGCTACTTTAATGCATTTTACACATACTTGTGGAGGCTTCAGAGTATCATATTTAGTAAAAGTAGTTGCAAATAAAGTCTTCTCAAGGTATAATGAAATATAAACAATTTCTAACATCATAATCCTAGTCTTCTTTAGAAATTATGTTTTTTGTTTTGTTTTTTTTGAGACAGGGTCTCACTATGTAGATCAGGCTGGCCTTGAACTCATTATGTAGCCCAGGCTGGCCTCAAACTCACAGCAATCCTCCTGCCTCAGCAGGAGTGCTGGGATTTCAGGTGTGTGCCACCACACCCAGCCAGAATTTATGCACTTATTAAACATGTTAAACCTATTTGTGAACGTGATTTTATTCACTATAGATACTTTTCACTTAAAGATATTAATTTTCAACAGTCTAGTAAACAGTAGGAGGTAGCCTGGGCAATTATACTATAAAGCCAGATTATTCTTGCTTTTTATAGACAAATATCTGTGGATTAAATGGTTATCAACTGTGTGTCACTGTTTGGTCTTCATTTTAAAGATTACATGGATTAGATGTATTTTTGTACATAGGAAAAATAGGTCACCAACTGAATGCAAACCATGGCTCATCTTTTTTAACATGGTGTAAAATGTCATGTCTTGTGATTTTCTTAAACTGAGATATAAATTACAAGATTTAAATGTTTAATTGATAGTTTAGAGTGGTTACATTCTCAATAGGTTTTTTAAACCAAATGCCTATCTTTACATATTAAGTATTTGAAAAATACTTTTTCCTTGCTATCTAAATGTTTTTCTGACACTATTATTCCAAAGTATCCCAGAGATTCTGAAAATTGTCAGTCTAGAAATTCCGCTGGAGCACTTGACTGCTTACTGGGAGTGGTTGGAGTTTGCTGTAGTCCTCTGGATATTACAGATTGTAAAGCACTTTGGGGGTTGTCGTTCAGAAAGTGACGGTAATCCCTGGGGTGGGGCTAATCTACCCTTCTGGCCTCCTGTCTCTCTGCTGCTGAGACAGATGGAGTCTGTGCTGCAGTTCTCTTTCTCTCTGCTTCTCCTCCTTCTTTTGGCCCTTACTTTTTCCTTCAACATTTGGAGGGCAGACATCTGTTTGAGGACTAGAAAGGATAGCTCTGCCTAAGAAATATGGTTAGGATCCTTTGAGTGTGGACCCAATACTTTGCTTCCGAGATGAATGCTTTGTCGGACTATTGGCTACTGGATCTGCATGTCCAGGTCCACACCTATGCAGGCCAGACTTCTCTGACCAGTGTCCATGCTTAGCCATCCAGGGGATCCAGAAATCAGCAGGGAAAGCCTTAGAATGTGTAGCTATTTCTTCATTCCATCACTTGCGTAAGCAAGGCACAGGCTTGCTCTTTACAAGTAGAGTCTTCTACAATTCTTTTTAAGGTGCACTGTCAAGAGATTTTTCATCTCTTATCCATTCTCTCTTGTAGATCAGTTCAGAGCCTAAAATCCCATCGGGATCCTGTCTCTCTCTTTTAAAGCAGTTTGGTTTCCTTTGAACTAAAAAGGCAATACTTGTCCATTGTGGTGAAATTGGAAAATAAGAGACAATTGTGAACAATTTTACTAATATTTTAATATATTTTATTACTTTTTTTGGTGAGTCTGAACAGACACACAGATACTTATACCAAAAGACACAAACTCACATACATATATGTTAGGTTTGAGTGTATTGAGCAAATGCTATGATCTAGGACTTGTACTAAGTATTGCACATGCATTTGACCATTCAGGGCCAGGTGGAGACAGCTGATTTGTTTTTGCCTGCAGGTATCCAGCTTCCTTCTGCTGGGAACTGCTCCATGAGCCAGCCGTCTTGGTGGGGCAGTCAGTCTGATGCTTTGCTCTCTTCTGGCAAAAGGGTTGGACCCATATTCTCAAACAGCCAAGTAGATGCTTTCCCTGAAATTTGCATCTTAAATAGAAACACTCAGAAAGACCAAGCAATGACTTTATCGTTCTCATCCAGGTGGTGTCCTGAAAAGACTCCCAGTGGTTTTTGTTACCTAGATTTAGTGAGCTCTTCTGGGACCTGCCCCTTCCTAGGCTGTTTTCTTCTGCTCTTCCTCTGAATCCAAACTTTCCATATCCTTCCAACAACATGTTTAAAAAATTGTTAGTTTTGTTTCTTCTCACCATCAAAAATTCCTAATCAACACAGAAATATACTAGTATTATGCTAGTATACAGAAACCAAGATGGAAGCTTTATTTGTAATTTTGTCTTGAGACAGGGTCTCACTTAGTAGCCCAGGTTGGTCTTGGACTCATTATCCTCCTGCCTCAGTCTCTAATACTAGGGTTACAGGTGTGCACTACACCTGACCTGACTAATTTTAACCAACTCTCATCTTAATCTCTCTCTACAGGGATACATAGGTGAGTGTGTATTCATATATGTATATATATGTTAATATTCATTTAATGTTAATCATTTTCAGCCTTTAGCCCTTTTTTAATAAAAGGAAAATCACTGTGGAAAAATCTCAAAATCATTGTAAAGTACAAAGAAGATAAACTCATCTATTATTCCAGGCAACATAATCATCACTGTTAATATTGTAATGTGTTTTCTTTAGACCTCCCTTTTCTCTTTGTGTGTGTCTGTTTGTCTATGTATATCTAATCTATGTATATGTGTATACATACAGTGTACATTCACACACCATGCACACACAAATAGGAATCCATATGTAAATATATTTACATATGTATATTTACATAGAAAAGCATGCATATGCATGTGTGTGTTAACATCCATGCTATATGCACAAATCTGTACCATCACTTCTTTCTCTCAATATTATTTTGAAAGCATTTTTCTGAGTAATTAAACTTCTTCCAAAATATCCTAATGGCTATATTTCATTATGTAATATACCGTATACCAGTTGTATATGAAAATACACCTCACTCCTCAACATTATCTTTTTATTGTTCTATTTCAGTAATTCGTAGTTTTGTTTTTTTTTTGACATTTATTTGAAATATTTGGGTTTTTTGCTTCTCTCAGTCACTTTCCCCTTGCTGAGACACAATACTGGACACCCAGGACATAAAGAGGTTTATTTTGGCTCACATTTCCATGGTGGGCCACTCCAAAATGGAAATGGCAAGACAGGAGCATGGTGGAAGAAAAGCTATTGAGGTCATGGCAGGCAGGAAGCAGTGAGTGAAGGAAGGGCCAGGAAGGAAGATAAACCCTTCTGGGTCACACCCCTAGTGACCTGCCTCTTCCAACCAGACTCCATCTCCTAACAGCAAGTCAGCTATTCAACCACCTTGCCCCAAAGCCCTGCCTTTGAGCCCAGCAGGCTCTGGGAAGACGTCCAGATACAAACCATAACTCTGTAATCAACTGATTGTCCTAAACACATTTTAAAAAATCAGATCTATTATCATGAAGAGAATGGGCACTCTTCCTTCCCTGAAGACTCACTCTCTCATGTGAACAGGACACAAAAGTGTAACTCAATTTCCCCGTTGGTTACTTTCATTAAATATTTTATGCAAATAGCCCAGCCATTGGTAGTGCCCAGCAGTAGATGTTCTCAGATGTTTCTGAGTGTGTACTACGGTAATCCATATTGGCAAAGTCTACAATTTGCAACTTACACTGCCTGTACAATGTATGTTTATGTTTTAATTACAATGATGTTACGAATTTGGAGGTTAGAGCTCACAGGAAAAGGCTGAGGCCAAAGCCAGTGGAGGTGATGGTGGTCAGAATTCACACTGTGTCTTCAACGCTTAGATCTTGCAGTTGTCATTAAGCCACATGCCCAAAGCTCCCAGGGTCCAGAATGTAAAGTGACTCCAAACACGTTAAGTTCTGAAATAATGTTAAGGAATTCAATAGCAAATGCATGTGTGGTATTTTTAGAATGAGACTGATTTACATTTGAGGACTTTTAATTGCAGCCATCTATCACGAAAGTTTTAAACTTTCCATGTCTAAATATATAAATGCAGCAATTTAAATGAGCCAGCTGCTTTCTTAACGTAGAGCACGACTTGATGAATTTATGAATGACTGAACAGATGAGAACCAACAGCCAGGCTAAGAATATTGTAGCCCCGCCCAATAACCTTAGCCACTATCAGCACCTTGGAGAGCTTCGAATTTTAAGCCACTACCCACCACCACCAATATTCTTAGAAAGGAAAGAAAAATGGTTACATTGACCTCTTCCATGTTCTTCGAAAACTAATATATCTCAAATTTTCACTTTGCTACCCCCAAATAGCCTTTCTTTTGCCCTATTTAAAATGAAATTGCCATGATCTGTCATCCTGCGAGAGCATATTAGATTTAAGCTGCATCACTACTTTTTCCCAAGAAACCCATTTCTTTACTATGTCTGCAAATTAAAACATTACTTTCAAATGAGAGTCCAGGAGAAAATCAGCTCGTCCTTCCTCCAGGGGTTTTAATTCCTGGGCAGGATCTCTTTGGCAAGAGCCAGTGAGAGTAGAGTCTGGTTCCCCTAGGTGTAGTCCGAGGACCTGCCGCGGAGAGCAGGAGGTCAGACGGGCCTGGCTGCCCTTCAGAGCCTCCTGGAGGCCTTGGCCAGGACAATCGCTGGCGCGCACGCGCGCTCGCTTCCCCGCAAACAGACCTGGCCCGCCGGTACAGCACCTGCCAGGTTATAAACCTCTCCCTACTCACTCTCGCTCCCGCGGGGAGGCTCACGCTCGTGTTCTTTTTATTGGTCGGAGCCCAAGAGGACCCGTCCAATCAGCAGCCCTCTCTGCTCCACCTATGCCTCTCCTCCCGCCTCCGCCCTCCGTCCCGGGCACTTTCCTTCATTGTGACTGGTGCATGGGCAAGTCACTCAGAGGGTCGGCGAGGTGTGCCGGCGAGGGGCGGGGCGGGGCCCAGGTGCGGGCCGTCGGGGGCGGGGCGCGCGGGCGCGAGGCGGAGCCGAGGGGGGGCTACGCGGCGACGTCTGCGCGGAGGACTTCGCGCGTGAGCCGCGCGGACGCTTGGCCTGGCTCGTGAGCTTTTCCAGCGGGCGACCGGTGGCAACACCGGCCCCGGAGGAGCCGCGGACGGGCGAGGGGGCCTTCGCCGGCGGGTGTCCCGTCATGGAGGAGGTGCTGGCGGCCCCGGAGCGGCCGCTCTGCGACAGCCTCATCCTGTGGGTGAGTGCGGGGCCTGGGTCCCGGGGTACCTGGGGCGGCCCGGGCCCCGCCGCACTGTCGGGGTCGCCGACTCGGCCTCCTCGGGACCCTCCGCGTCGCCCCGCCGGACGGCGGGTCTCCCACGAGGGCTTTTCACCTGTCCCCTGTGTGGAGACGAAGCTGTTTCGGCAGTGGGAGCTCGCGCTCTCATTTCTCCCTGGGCCCCTCTTCCTCCATATTTTTCTTTAAAGCAAACGACTTGGCATGTTTACGCTTCATCATACTTAGAATTCGTGATCGTTCGTGCTAGGCTCAGAGGGGCCAGATCCAGTCCCAAACTTGTCATTATTCCAGCGAGCAGAGTGGTATCACACCTCTTGGAGTTGCCCGGAGCTGGGAGAGCTGGCATCCAGGTGTGGTTCCCAGCGCCTGTCGGGCAAGGGTGGGTGCGATTGGTGCTGCACCCCCAGAGCATTTAGCTGGCTGTCGGGCGCGGGTGCGGAACGGAATGTGGGCAGACTGGATCAGGAGGCCTTCCTCGGTTGATGAGATTCCCGGCCATCTCATGCTGTAATTCCAAAGAATGAGAAAATTGGAAGGTTTCTGTAAGTGTATGAAGTCTGTTGGAAATAGCCGTAATTTAAAGCAGCTTTGATACTTAGGAAGTAAATAACTTTTTAAGTGGAATGCAAACGTCTAGAGTTTCTGGGTTAAAAGCAGTTAGCTAACTGGAAACGTGTATACTCATTTAAACTAGGTGTTGGGTTTTAGGTGCTGTATTGAAGATCGCCGTGAAACAAGGCAATGTCAGTTTTAATGATCTGTTTTGTTAGGTGGTTAATTAAAGGATGTATCCTAATTTGTTACATTACACTTTAACTTCATCTGAATGAAATAATAAACTTTTAGTCTTTTATGCAGTTGACTTCGGTGTGACTGGTGAAGAAGCATTTTCTTGAACTGTACTGTGGTATTTTAAAATGTTACGTGACTGAACCTATTCTTTAATCAGTATCTGTTGACTTCCTATTTTGTGTAAGGTGCTGAGCAAGGCATAGATCAGTTTTAATTGGAGTGGTAGGCAGAGCTGTGGGTAAGTCCAAGCAAACTTCCTTGAAACCTGAAAACTTGTTTTAAACCAATGAGGAATCGAGAAGGCAAGAGTACAGTTGATTATTTGCTTCTGCAGTCCTCTCTCAGGCTGCAAAACACCATGAAGAAAATCGAATGAGCAAACTGTTACCTTAGTTACTGTTGCTACTGGCAGATGTGGCTTTTCCTGTACCCTTGCCCAGCTTTATGGTTAAGAGTGACCAGACAGTTCTTTCTTACTTTTAACAAACCTTTTTCCTTATTCTATTTGTCTTCCTTCAGTCCAGTGACCGACCACTTCCTTGACTTTGGCTGTTGCTTAAGACTCTGTCCCTTCCAACTCTTCTAGAACTTTGCTTTATTGCTTACCTCTTCTGTATTTGCGTGTTTTTCTCTTCATTGGCTCCTTTGTCTGCATAAATTGCTAAAATGCTTTTTCACAAGAACAAAGAGCCACCACTTACTGACTCCATATTAAAACCATACTGTGTTTCCCATCTCTCTCACTCCCCTTTTCTACTTCCTTTACTCTCATTCACTCCTCAACCTACTCTGTTAAGTTTCCTTTCTCTCAGGTTTTTGCTTCATAATGTTTGCCAAATGTATTAACTGTAATATTATCCTTCTGTTACTTGCTGTTTCCTTTGTGAAATTATCTTGTTTTAATTTCTAGGATACTTGTCTCTTGGCTTTTCTTCTTTACATAATTTCTGGTGAGCTTCAGTGTCTGTGTGTGTGTGTGTGTGTGTGTGTGTGTGTGTGTGTGTGCGCCTGCCTTTGCATTGTTGATGATCTTCCTCACCTCCCTAACTTCTCCATATTCACCTCAACGCCACACAACTCCATGCCCACCATTCTCATTGACTCCCTGTTTTTTGAAGTTTAGCTTTTTTTATATATACACTTTGAAAAAAAAGAAACATTTCTCTTCCTTCTACCTAGAATATTCTAGGTTTTCCATGACTGGTTATTCTCACTATGCAGACCTTTGGTCTGTTGTTGCCTTTCAGAGACTCTTTGTGACAGCCCTTTCTCAGGTAGGCTTAGTGGTGCTTTTCTGTAACCTCAGCTTGGGAGGCTAAGGCAGGGGGATTGAAAGTTCAAGGCTAACTTGAACAACTTAGCAAGACCCTATCTCAAAAAATGAATAGGGCAGAGGATGTAATTTAGTGGTAGAGCACCCCTGGGTTCTATCCTGGGAACCACAAAAACAAAACAATACTAGCACGAAACAGAATGTGGATCAGTGAAGTGGAATAGAAGACACGGAAACAACCCCAGGCACATTCAGGTGTCTGATCTTTGGCAAAGGGGCTGAAAATATACCTAGGAAGAAAGATAGCCTCTTTAAAAAGCAAGTAGTGATGGGAAAATTGGCTAGCCACATGCAGAAGATTGAATGTAGACCCACATCTGTCACCACTTACTAAACTAAAATCAACATGGATCAGAAATCTAAATATTAAAACAGAAACACTTAACCTGACCTGCTGGAAGGTAAAATAGGTTAAAGTCTTGAAGACATAGGTATAGGCAAGGACTTTCTAAACAGAACCCCAATTGGACAAGAAATGACATCAAGAATAAGCAAACGGGATCATATGAAATTAAAAATCTTCTGCATAATAAAGGAAACAATCAATAGAGTATAGAGACAACCTGCAGCATGTGGGAAATTTTTTGCCAGCTATTCTTTAAAGAGAGGACTAGTATTAAGAATATATAAAGTCAAAAAAATTAGATCCCCCCAAAAATATCAATAGGCAAATTTTCAGAAGTACAAATGTCCACTAAATACATGAAGAAATGTTCAGCATCTTTTACCATTGAAGAAATGCAAATTAAAACACCAAGATTCCATCTTCAGAAAGAATGGCTATCAAATAATAATAATAATAATAATAATAATAATAATATAGCAACCGCTACTGAGGCTGTGGGGAAAAAACCCTTCTACAGTGTTAGTGGGAGTGTAAACAAGTACAGCTGATGTAGAAATCAGTATGGAGATACTTCACAAAACAAACTAGAAATTCCATTTGACCAAGCTCTTCCCCTTCTTGGTATCTTCACCAAAGACATCATTTTACAGTGATACATGCATACCCATATTTATAGTGGCACAATTTACGATAGCTAAACCTTGGAAACAGCCTATATGTCCATCAGCAGATAAATGGATAAAGTAAATGTGGTATTTATACACAATGGAGTACTACTGTGCTGTGAAGGATAAACTTGAATCATTTGTGGGAAAATAAATGCACCTTGAGACCATAATGTTAAGTGAAATAAATCAGACACACAGCTTAAATATTGCATGGTTTCTCTTATATAAGATACCCGAAGTATAAGTAAATTAAAGAGCAAAATAAAAGACAGATAATAGGAACAGGGAGATAGATCTTTTGCAATAGGAAGAGGACCAAGAGATGGGGAGAGGGGAGGAAAAAGGAGAGGGGGAGTGGATGTAAAAAGAATGAAAAAGTGTCATGTACGTGCACCAACAGCCCACAGTGAACATATTCATTACGTACTATAGTTGTGTTAATAAAAAAGACAAAAAACGAAAGAAGCAACACAAAACAAAAAATAGTAGTGACTTATCTGTTGCCCACCCCATCCGTTTATTTAACCTCTTTCTGTCATTATATCATTATAGCACTTAACTCCTGAAGTCATCCAGTGTGCTACTTGCCATCAGAGCTCTTGTCTGACCTGTTTTCTGCTCTACCCTCTTTCCATCAAAATAAGACCTAGCTGGAAAATAATCAGCCTTGAAAACTAGAGATCAAAAATGCCAGCCCTAAACAGCTTATCCTCGCCCCACCTGCCGTCACTATTCTCTTGCTCCGTGGCTACTCTGCAAGATAGGTAAGGCGAAGATAGGCTGATTGGGGCTGGAATTTTTGAAATTTATTATCTCTGGATTTTACTTTCACCTATAAAATTTGAATATTGGATCAAATATTTTTAATGGTTCACCTAACTTTTTGACAGGCATGTATAAAAACAAATATATATATATGTTTATATACGGACACACACAAATTAAGAAAATTATTTAAAGTCTGAATTGTTTTTGTGAAGAACTTAAAATTCAAAATAATGTCTATCTTTCTGAAATGAGATATAGGAGGGGAATATGAAGTTAGAGTTGATGAAGATTTTTTTGTTGGCTATCAATTGTGAAAACCCCTTCTTTAATTTCTGTGATGTTTATATTGAAGCAGTTAGGAAAAACATTTCCACATTTGTGATTATTTTTTTCATTTAAAAATGTAAGAGGAAATAAAGCTATTATTTGCCAGAATGATATGCTCAATGTTGGAGACTCAAGGAAGCCCTGTCTGTCATTTTTGGATCACTTCCTAAAAAGATCTTTTGCAAAAGGTATCTTTCACATTTGACAAATAATATGAAAGATACCTTTTCTTTTGTTCCTTACACCATAACTCCTCAACTTTTTAATTTATTCTCTATTATTGGTTAGAAAGCCTTTCAATATAGCCAAATTAAATGACATTCTCTGTTATCTAACTTAGTTTACAACTATTTTTTGAGAGATGGTCATTTTATTATCATTTTCTTTTTAAAATTTTTATTAGTACATGTTTGCAGTACATAATGTTTACATTCCTCTTGTGGAAGTGGTACATGTACATTATTGAATACCCCAGTGTCCATGGCTATGAGGAAGACAAATTTATTATAATCTGAACGTAGTGGGCAAGAAGTCAACTGTATTTTCCTCATATAGTATATATATCTTTATTGTTTTGCCTAATATTCTGTGCCTCCAATATTCTCATTTTAAAATCACTAATCATATCCATCACATCCATTTTGTAAAATGTTAATGTAACTCTTAAGTTGCACAAAAAAGTTAATGTGTAAGTAGGAAGGGGTGAAAAGTAGGAGCCACAGTTTATTTTCATTTTAAAAATGCTTTAAGCCCTGGACTTTCTCTTCCCCACATATCTACTCAATTGCAAAATCTTTATTTTATATTTCAGATATTCCATAAATTCATCTGTCCTGTCAGTCTTTGAGAAACCATAGTTCTTAGCTAGTTTGCTAACAGCTGTTGAGCTCATATGGTGTGCACATACTGGTCTGGGTGTGTTTGCTATTTCATTTGACCCCCACCCCACATCTTCTGAGGTAACAATTGTTCTGTTTCCCATTCCATAGATGTGTCACAAAGGCTATAAGTCCAAGCTTCTTGTCATGGCTCTCAAGCATTCTGGCCCATCTGTTTTGAACCCCTTGATTGTCAGCCCTAGGCACGTCCCTAAATACC
Source organism: Heterocephalus glaber (assembly GCF_053883595.1). Classification (NCBI taxonomy): domain Eukaryota; kingdom Metazoa; phylum Chordata; class Mammalia; order Rodentia; family Bathyergidae; genus Heterocephalus; species Heterocephalus glaber. The sequence continues at coordinate 9,309,566 of NW_028258299.1, read as the reverse complement.
ATCACGACTCATATATTTCTACTTTTACTATTCCAGTTTCCCAAAGCTTCCTTTTTCTGCTTCCTTCTATTCTAACAGAATATGCTACTAATCCCTCAAGACCTTCTGTCCAAGAATCACCCAAGATGTCTTTTCCTAAATACAGACCCTAATTAGGTTAGTTAAGTCTCATACTTTTTTTTCAAAACATTTTGTGTGTACTCCAATTGTAAAACTCATCATACTGCCTAAAATGATTTGTGTCTTTTACTCTGTTCACCCTTGACAAGAGATACTTGGAGGGTGTAGACCTGGTGACTGTCTTTTGGAACTCCATCCTCTGCCATAGTGTGCCATACAGAGTGGGAGCTTAGTAAAGTATCTCTGTGTACTTTGGCAGTAACTATGGCTAACTCTAGTTTCCCTGTGTCATTCTTCTCTCCAGAGACAGAGTTGTCGACTCTTAAAAACACATAGAATATCAATGGCAAATCATGATGGGAGAGAATTCTATTGGGTTATGATACTTATGTGGTAAATGCAGGAATTCTAAGTCAGTATTGAAGAAGATGAAGATGTATGGGAAGAGAGAATTGTTGTGTATTTAATTTAAAATCCTTATGGTTTGAGATTAGATTTCTGGAAAGAATATGATCCATTTTAGTTGTGTTGTAATTTGCTTTCTAAAAGTTCTTATGTCTTAAAGTTGGTTTTTTGAAAAAGATGGCTACCATTCCACTTTTCTTTTTCATATATGTATTAATGTTTAGCAAAAAATGATTTGAAAAATTAGTTATTATAAAGCTAAGTGAGATATAAGCAACTTCACATGATGGATGGGCTTTTGACTCTGCATACCTAAGGATAATTGTTGAATAGTAGTCAGAAGTCCTATTTTACTTGAGAGCCTATGAATAAACTGTAAGTAGTTCTTAGATTTGACATTTCTAACCTTCATCTTTTTATCAAATGAGTGAAATGTGAACTTACAATTGTTACCTGAGTTTTTTCCAATGTTTTCCTAAAAGTAGACAAAAGACTAGAATTATATATTTATCTATATTATTCAGAAATTCTGAATTACTTCATTTATGACATTAATGTGTTTTACTGTGTTAGGCATGGTTTTATGCACTGTGTTTAATTTTATGAACATATTGCACAGTCATAGAAACGTATTAGCATAGTTTCATTTGTTTGGTAGGCCTGTATTTAAATAAAACAAGACAATTTTTAGCTATTTTTTTGTTTATTTATCCTATAATGCTACCCTATAGGGATAATAAAGCAAATAAAGTCATTTTCTTTGTCGTTTTAGCTTCAGACATTCAAGACTGCCTCACCTTGTCAAGATGTCAGACAGCTGACTAATGGAGTTGCCATGGCACAAGTTCTTCATCAAATGTGAGTGTGAATTTCTTGGTTTATGGCAGCATAACCCCAGCTTCCTCTTCTGTCTTCACATGGTTGCGTTCCCTCTGTGTGTCTATGTCTCTTCTAAGGATTACAGCCCTATTGGATTACAACCCACTCTGACTCAGGTTAAGTCCATTTTACCTGATTACATCTGGGAAGTCCCTCTTTCCCATTACATTTGGAGGTACTGTACCAAGGGTTAGAACAATTTAAAAATAGGTTTTTTTGTTTTGATTTGTTTTCTATAATGGCTGTACCTACAGCTACAAAGAATGCATGCCACTTCCCTAAAAGAAAGGCTTGGCCTTCTTACTTTAAGCACCATTAACCTCTCTACCTGTTTCTGTTGCCTTTGGATTTATTATTTCGTAAAAGAGAGAAAAGTGAGATGGAGAATGTAGAATATCCACACATTTATTTGTTCAATCATACAGCATGTTTTTGAGTACTGTATCTAAAATGATAAACATGATAAGCAACATCTGAGTATTTACTAAAGACATCTGTAGACTATATTATGTAAGTTATTTCATCTAATTTTTACTCCTCTATCAGGTAGATACTATTTTTACCTTCAATTTATACATGAGAACAGATGATAGAGAGGTGACACTGCTTTTAGAAAGTCAACTAATGAGTAAATTGCAAAGCTAGGGTTTGTATCAGTTTGGTCTGACACCAAAGCCATTGCCTACAAATCAGCTGTAATAATTGAAACCTTGTATTTTAAGCCCTTCTGATAGATCTTTACTTTGAGGTATTAATAAAATAAAAATAAATAAAATTCATACATCCATGTCCAAAATACAGATCACAGTTTGATCTGTTGATCACAAGAAGGCTTTGATAATTCAAGAACAGTAGTCTCAGGGATTCCTTTGAAGTGACACAACAGTTACTTACAGTAACTAGTAGGTAGTAGTTACTACCTGAATTTTGTTGATGAAATTGTTGAAGACAAATGCAGATGCCATGGATGGAGTTAAACATAATCATGTAATAATTTTTCTTAGCTTTATTAGAAAATAATTGGGCCATATTTTGCTTAATAAGTGCTCTGTCCCTTTCTTATTTAGTGTTCCTTGAGTGTCATTGAGATTCTGAGAAATACAAGAAAAGAAGTTATTGTTGAGGAACATGCTAAGACTTATAGATGTAGCAATGTAAAAAGAAAAAAAAATATTCCCAGAGATTTCTGAAGTTGAATATCAAGTGAGAAAGATTAGCTACCAAAATTGTTTGAGAATGGGTCAATTTATTTATAAGAAAGAAAACACGAGATATGTTCCTGTGGAGAAGTTACGAAGCATTTCTCGGGGCTGAAGAGGATTTGGGAAGGAAAGAAAGATGAGGAATGTAAGATAAATGAAGGAATTATCTTGGAAAAGCTACAAAACAGAATAGAATTAATCTCTAGATCTAGTTTGTAAAGGTAATTCATCATAGGATCATGTACTGGACTTAGATGTTTTTCAGGACCACTAGAAGATTAGCATGATAGTCAGAGTTCTGCAAAAAAGCAGAACCAGTAAGGTAACCGTTAGAGCGTTCTTGCATGTGTGTGGTGCACGCATGCACAGATACTTATTGTAAAGGGTTGGCTGAAATCATTGCACAGGTTTACAAGTCCAGAATCTGCAGGTCTGTCAGCCACCTGGAGACCAGAGAAGAGGAGCCAGAAGGAAGATGCCCTGACATGATTTGCTCTTTTTTAGGAGGACATCAGTCTTTCTTTTTCAGCCTTCAATTGATGGGATAAGCCCCATTCACATTGTAGAGGGTACTCTGCTTTATTTCGGCTACCAATTTAAATGTTGCTCTTACTTTAAAAAATTATTACCGCAACCTTTAGATATGATTCTCTGCATATCAGAGTAATATGGCCTAGTCAAGTTGACACCTAAAATTAACTATCATAGCCAGATGTGGTGTGTGCCTATAATCCCAGCACTCGGAGAGACTGAGGCAGAAGGATCCCAGGTTCAAGCTCAGCCTGGGCAACTTAGCAACTTAGTGAGATTCTGTCTCAAAATAAAAATTAAATAATTAAAGGTCTGGGTATGTAGCTCAGTGTGATGAACCTGGTTTCAACCCCCAGTAATTAAAAAAAAAGTAACCATCCCACCTGACATGCCACATTTGAGACTTTTCGATTACGTATTCTGCTGTAAAAAGAAAGGCAATTTACTTTCACAGTTTTTACTGATGAAATTAGTTCAGTCATTTCAAGTAAATATCTGGCTAGCAGTATATCATTTATTTTTTTTATTTTTGGGGGTGGGGGTTGATCTGCAAGTTTATTTCATACAGCACACATTCACAGAGAGCTATAACGGCGTTTCAACACCTGTCATCTCTGCAGAAAAATATCTGAACTTCATTTTTAGGGTGATTGTCTCTGCCTTATATATGAAAGCTAGTGTATAAAAATAGTTTTTAAACTTAAGGCATCCTGCCCTAATCTATAACAAAGGTACAGTACTCAAGGCAGCAAACCATGAAGGATTAGAAAGAATAATTATCTCCTTTTACAAATCCAAGACTGGTGGCCAGAAGGAATAACTGGTCTACTTCAAACTCTGAGTCAACACTATGAAACTCATTAGCATTAGGACAAGGTATCTGCATTATTCCAGCTTTATGGAATCATATGCCTGGGTGTGCATGCATGTGTGTGTTATGTGTGTGTGCAGACATGCATGTGCTTCTCACGGGGACTGAGGAATAATGCTGCCCCCGTACTCACTTGCAGCCAGTGCTGAGAAAAGCAAGCACATTTTAGTAACATATCCCAAACCTGAGTGCATGCTGAAGGATGACAGGACTGAGGAGAACAGACAGGAAAAGGTGATAAATGTTCAGCATTTAGGGGACTTCAACACCACCAGGAGACAGCAGCTAAATACTGCTTTATGTACATAACAAAAATAATCCCTGTTTTTGTAGTTAAATCCCAGTATGTACTTCAAAAAGAAATGATGTACTGATGATAGTGATGGATGCTGTTGCCCAATGAGGTCTTCAGGACGCCCAGCATTTGGGGGTATGGCTGCCAGGCACTAAAGTCAGCAGAATGAAATAGACGTGTGCCGTGGTGAAATGTGACTGGATCATGCAACCTTCAGTATCTGTGTACTGGCAACAGTCAAGCAGTATATCATTTATATATTTCAATTGTTTTGATAATTGTAGTCTCACCATCTGTAAAAAAGTTGGGTGCAGCTAACATAAATTTACTCAAAAGAAAATAGTTACAAATTCCAAATAAGTTAATTGAAAATGTTGAAGCCGTTTTTTGGTTATACTAGCCAGCATGGCTAAGCAATGTGTAATTGTTTCAGTTTTGCAATTTTAAATTTAAGATACAGCCTTGGAAAAGAAGGCCCCTGCCCCCATATTTTAGTTGGCCTATTCATAAAGTAAAAATGTCAATGAGAACTTTAAACTACTTCAGCACTAACATTCTGTGATTTTGTAACTGTTTAACCCTTAGAACGTCATCGCATTCTTTTTTGTGCTTACTTTCTTTCTTTAATAGCTATTTCTCTGAGTCAAAATAGTAAATTTTTCATCTTCATATCAGTCTTAGAGCACATGGTATCCATATTTGTTTAGAATATAATCTATTAATATAGTTCACTAAATATAGTTAGTTGTCCTTCAAAACCTTATTAAATACATAAAAACTTTGTATAGCAATTATTTGTCTTGATCTTTGGTGTCAGTATAGGACTTCTAATTAACAGTAAACTTAGCTTTGTAGATTTCTTAGTCAAATTGATTTACTTTGCACTTTGCCATGTACTAGTGTCAGTTGGGGTAAATTACTTAGCCTTCCTCACACCCAGTTTCCTGAATAGGAAGATTGAGAATAGTAATATATCCTTCATCAATTTACTATGATGTTTAAATGAAATATGGTAGATACCCATTAAAATGTTCATTTTCTTCTTACCCTTTCAGAGTTGTTACTTTTAGGTCTTGCTAGCGAGATGTCCAACATTAAATATTTAATAAGTATTTGTTAAACTGAAGGTGTTTAATGGCTTAAATAATTTAATATGACAAGCCTAAGTGAAATCCTTAAGAATCACAAAAAATTCATTGGACTTAACCAAATATTTACAAATTTTATAAGGATAGGCTGTAAGCTTATAAAGCAACTTTCCCTGTTGATTCAATTTGATATTTTAAATAATAAAAACATTTTAATGTTTAACATTTATACTTCTATTTTAGTGATATGGCTTGGTTCAATGAATCCTGGTTAAGTCGAATTAAGGAGGATGTTGGGGACAACTGGAGAATAAAGGTATGAGTGGGAGTAGCACTTGATCCACACAGAGGCCCTAGTATTAACATGAAGGTCAACTGCGTCTTTTTAAAAAAATTAATTTGTGAGTGCATTTTATTGTGTGCAGTTGAAGTTTTGACATGTGTATGCTGTCATGTAATTACCATCATAATTAAATAAGAACACATCTTCATGAACCGGTAGCATGCACTTGGAGTTCTTCACAGTTCCCTTTAGCCCTGTTCTGAGCTCAGGTTACCGCAGATCTGCTTTGTGTCACTATAGATCCCATGTTAAGAGCTCCATATAAGTGGACCTGTACAATATGTACTATTTATGCCTAGGATCTGTCAGTTAGAATAATGTTTTGGGACTTAGCCATTTTGGTTTATTAGTGGTAACTCCTTGTTTTTTTTGCTGTGTAATTCATTTCATTGATATACCACAATTTGTTTAGCTGTTTATTTGTTGAATTTATTTGTTGATAGGTGTTTGAATTGTTTCTGGGCTTATTATGAATTCAACAGCCGTGAATATTCATGTATCAGTATTTTCTTAGACATATAGTTAATTTCTCTTGGGAAAGTTTGAGAGGATTTGCTAGTTGTATAAATATATTTTTATCATATCAGAAACTGCAAAACTGATTCTCTGGTTTTTGGGTTTTTTGTGTTTTTTTTGGTACTGAGGATTGAACTTGGGTCATGCACTTGCGCAGCAGGTGGCGAAACCACTGAGCTAAATCCCCAGCCCCTGATTCTCTGTTTCTGAAATGCATTCTTTTCTGTTTTGTTGTGTCTTTAGGGAATGTGTTGGTTTCATATAAGTTGTCTAATTTGTTGGCATACAGTTGTTCATAACAGAATTATTCTGTTAATATGCTAATTACTATATGATCTTTAAGTGATGTTTCATCTTTCCTAATATTGATAATTAGTGTTTTTATATTTTTCGCTTAGTGTTTTTTTTTCAATTTGTATGTTACTTCAAATAGCTATTTACTATTTCATTCATTTCCTCTTTGTTCATATTTCCTTTCTTCTGTTAACATATACTCTTCTTTTTCTTGCATCTTAAGGTAGAAACTTAAATATGTCAATTTTAGGCCTTTTTTCCACTTACATTAAACACTGCCTTAGCCCCATTCTACACATTTTGACATACTGTGCTCTTATTTTCATCCAGGCTAGCATATTTGATAATTTTCCGTGTGATTTCTGTTTTTATCTAGGGGTAGTTTAAAAGTAGGTAGTTCAAATTCTAAATCTTTTATTTATTGAGTTCTAGTATAATTATATTATGGCTAAGAACATACTCGTATGACAAATTCTTTTACATGTACTGAAACTTACTTTATGACCTAACTATGGTGTCTGCGTACTTGAAAACATCATATTCTACAGTTGTTCTATAAATATGGATTATGTCAAATATGTAGATAGTGATGTACATATCTTTCATATTTTTATTGATTTTTCAGTCTAGTTATTTCAGTTACAGAGGGGAGCAGTTCTTAATTGTGTGACAGTGACTGTGGTTTTGTCCATTTCTCCTTTCAATTCTGTTAATTTTATTTCATGTAATTTGAATTTCTATTGTTAGGCTCATTGCACTTTTTAAAAATAATTTTCTGTTGAAGAATTCTGCTGTAATGTTTTTGTTTTTATTGGGGAAAAGTGTTTATTATCACTCATCTTGACATAAATTTTCTTTCATTATTAATATGAAATAAAAATGTATTTCTTACTCTTTTTTCACATTAGGCTAGTAATTTAAAGAAGATCCTTCAAGGAATTATGAGTTATTACCATGAGGTATGAAAAAAGTATCTGACTTTAAATACAAAATAATTATATTGATATTGAAAAAAATGACTTGGCTTTTTATTTACAATATGCGAATGTAATTCGTAATTGAAACATTTTATTATTGCCATTTTTAGAGCATACAAGTTTTTTGAAAATCACATTTGAAGTTCAGATAATGGATTTACAATAAAAGTTGCTTTTATATTAATACTTATTAAGTAGATTACTTTCTCAAATAAAATTTATTTAATTATTACTTAATGATTGGTAGTTTTTAGTTGATTTTATCATTAAAATTTTTTGTTTCTATTTTTAAGGTTGTCACACAAACTTGTGGTTTATTTAAAAATATTTTAGTACTTTCCTAAATTTTTGAATTCACTAAATTCCTAAAATTCATTTTGAAGCTTTACTCAATGCCAAGAAACTTTTTAATAAGCTTAAAAAAATGGTCAGGAAAAATTAATCCATTCCATATGTTGTTCCATTTGTAAAGTGCAGTAGTTTATCTTGCAGTTATTGATCGTACATAAACATAAATATCATTTGGTTTAACATACGTTTTGTTATAGTAGACTCCATTGTGCTTTTTAAATTAAATGAATCTAACAATGGAATCAAATCAAAAGTAAATAAAGTTGCTTATAGTTGGTTACTCAAAATATTGAGAGATTGCCTGCATTTTGCTTACTAGTTTTGATCAATAGTTATTGATTTATCATTTGTTAATTTGAGTTGTTTCATATACTTAATTTTTCTTTTAAAATTAATGTAGAAAGTTTTTATATATAAATGAGTGATCTAACTTACTATTTTGATACTGCAGTTTTTGGGGCAGCAGATTTCTGAAGAACTTATTCCTGATTTAAACCAAATAACTGAATGTTCAGATTCTGTGGAGCTTGGGAGATTGCTCCAGCTTATTTTAGGTTGTGCAGTCAACTGTGAAAAGAAACAAGGTAAGTGAATTTCAACCAACTGAGGTTTTCTACCTTCTAGAAAACCCCCCACATTGCTATCATATATATTATCATTTTCAAAGTATTGTTAAAATTTATTGTTATAGCTTGGCAGAAAGCAACCTGAAATATAAACCAGAGAATCTGAATTCTAGTCCTCTGTCATTATAAAGCTCTGTGTCTTGAGTTCCTGTTTGTACCTGAGTTCTGATACTCAGTAAGTAAATTAAATGTATTTTATTCTAGGTTAATTTAATGTAACCAGTGTTTAGAACTTGATGAATATTCAATAAATTGTATTTCTCTGATAGATTATCTATTTTGTAGTTGACTCAGTTTTCCACAAATAAATATTCATCTAATTATAATCTGGGCTTCTTCAGATAATATTCTTTCTGGAATACCTGCCTAGAGTATCTCCTGATAAGTGTGATGATACAGGTGGAATTGTGCATTGTATTAATATATCCAGAGTGATCTATATTCTGCTGAGTATAAAAAGATCATTTTTGGTTTCATGTAATGAATAAAATTATGAACAGAAAGACCTAAATTTCCCTTTTGTGGGAGCTCATAAGGTGGGGTGGTGAGAGTTTTGACACTTTTTGTTTTTGTTTTCTGTGTGATTCATCCAAACTTTGTTATAGTATACTACTTTATAAACCTTTGGCACGTTGCATTGTGTAGAGTGCTTGAAAAAACATTTAGTTGCTTAAGTGTATAAGATAGAACCTCACTGACCACATTCAGCATTGTGACTGAAAGCTACAGTACAGGAGAAGTTCAATGAGAACAAACTCGAGAAGCGGAAAAATAACAACGAATCAATTGTGGTTAACCAGTAAAAAAAAGATAGGGATTAGATATCAGAAAACTTTCATGTTAGTCCATCTCTGTCATTAAGTAGCTAGTTTTCTTTTCTAGGGCAAGTATTTCTTTATATGCTTTTATTTCTCACAGAGAATGTCAAAGACCTGTGTATTGGACTTTTTTATAAACATAAAAGCCATTTTCTTATGGAACCTTAAAACTTCCCTAAGTGTTTAATCACAGTTTGGCAAGTAATTCACGTGTAAATCTAGTAGCTTTTTTCTTTTATAATTGTGATTCTTTTTTAGTTTTGCTTTGAGTAATTTTTTTTTCTATTTTAATTACTGGTTATTTGTAACTTATTTTTGCTTAATTGTTACCAAGTTTTTTATTCATTCCAGAGAATTGTTTGTCTTTGGTTCTATTTTTTTAACTTTAATTTCTTTTATCGTTTTTTTTTGTAACTTAACTATTTCTACTCTAAGCTGTAATTGACATTTTGCTATAATTTTCCCTGAAAGTGATGATTCTGTTGCATCCTGCAAATTTGGATAGAAAATATAATATGTTCATAATTTAGATCCAAGTGTTACTAAACAATTTTGTCCTTATATTTTTGAAAGGAAATTCAATTCCTGGCTACACAAGAAAAAAATTTTAACAAGTAGTGAGTATGAGGAAATAGTTTCATTTTCATTACTAAAAAAATCAGAAATATCTAAATATAAAATTAGATTTATTTTTGAAAATAAGTGTGTTCTCCATTTTTAGGTGTGAGCAGGTAAGTGAATAAATAATTTAATTAAAATTTATTTAAAAAATTTACAAACAAAACATGTCTGGGATAAAAATAACTTTCATACGTTGGTACTGTGCACTGAGAATTGATTTTCAGAATGATTTCAGGGTACTACAGCAATCTCAATCTTATAAGAATGGGCTGATTTGATCGCAATATTTTTTGTGATGGGGAAGAAGGTTATTTTTAGAAAGGTTTCTGCAAACTTGAAACAATTTATTATTTAGGAAATCCACTTAAATGAAATAAATCCCGTCACCCATGAAACTTCCTAGTTTGTTCTTTTTCTCTCCCTTAGTACTTACTGGGTCAGATGCATACTACAACCTACCAGACTATTTATACAATTTCTGACTTCGCAAATGAAGATTTAGAGGACTTTTAGGAGTTTCCAGAAAAATCAAAACAATAAAAAATGTTAGAAAACTAGTAAATCCTTAGAATTTTGGAGCAGTTGTTTTAGCTGGAGAACATACAGTTGAAGTGGGTTTAAACCTGTATATACACGAAGGACTCTTTCTTAGAGTTTCACATTTACTCTCTGGACAAATCATCTCAACTTACTGCATATGAGTTTGTGGTGAGATATTTTAAACTTTTGTGGTGAGACAGCGCATGCTGAGCAGGAGTTTACAGAAGACCATAGAAGTCCCTTTGAAAGCCTTCCTGGGAAGAACTAAGGAGGGGAGAAATGAAACTTTTTGCACTTAAAATTAGACAATTATTGTCATAATTGTTTTAAGATTAATTGTAGTATCTTTTTTCTTATAATGAGAAAGCATTAAATGTTAATATGAATATTAAACTTATTTTTAATGCACATATGATGAAACTATAGGACTATTTGTAGTAATACATTTTTATATTGTTTATTGGATTGCTAAGGTACTTTGTGCAATGAGTTTTTTGAAATTTTGGTGTTTTTTTAAATCATAGAACATATTAAAAATATAATGACATTGGAAGAGTCTGTTCAACATGTGGTCATGACTGCTATTCAAGAGGTGAGTTATATCATGTTCTCCTAAGCATGGAAATCTTGAGCCAAATTACGTAGAATTTTTCATATAAATTTTATCTTCATATGAACAAATTTTTCTTTGTATAAACTTGCCCTTTGCAGTGGATTTACCTGTCTTTAGCTAGTGTGTCTTCCTTTTTTCCACTCAAAAAATACCATAAAAGGTGATTAAGCCCAATTTTAGCACCTCTGATTATAAAATGTTTGATAAATTAATATTGTTAAGTTCCTTTAACTTCAGCTAATCAGGAAAAAACAGGATAAACAATCTGCAGGTGATAAGAATTTTAATTTCTTCTCTTTTTTTCTACCAATGAGAGAAGAGAAGTCTTTCCTGAGATTGTAGTTTATATGTACCATCTGCCTTTTCAGAATGTTACATTTCTAATGCGATATGGTGGTACTTCTGTTTTCTAGCCAAGTAGCCTGAATTTAAGCTACTCTGATTATCTCAGGAGAGACAGAAGGATTCAGAATTAATACAGTGTGCAGTGCTGATTCTTAGTATCCGGCTAAGACTCGCATGCAGAGGAGACAAGAGAAAATAGGATGTCCTCACTAATATGCCTGAATACTCTTTTTTTTTTTTTTTTAAAGAGGAGAGGTTTACTTTAGCTCATGTTCAGTAATATTAATGTCCCCACTAATAAGCTCAAACATTATTATTTAGGTAAAATATCTAATAAAATTTTTATTTGAATAATGTTCTAAGGATCATCCTCTTAAGGCAAGGACAAGCTATAATTTTTCCATTCTTTTAAGTAAATATGTTTTTGCTTTATAAGCATCACTTTATTGTACTTAATTTTGCTGTTTTAATTTCCCAGTTGATGAGTAAAGAAATAGTGAGCTCTCCTACAAGTGATGCTGTTGGAGAATTAGAGCAGCAGGTGAGTATTTCAGTATGTGATAACAGTGTTGAAAACAGTATTATAGTTCCTCTACCAAGTACTTCTTAAGTATTATGTAGAAGGATGCATACAAAAATACTTCTATAGGTTTATTTTGCTGTTAGATTTCATTTGAATGTTCTTATGCATCCCTTCATTAATGTAGGCACTGGTGGTCTCCAGCGTTTTGTGATTATGTTCCAAGAGTTGAATGGCATTGGACCTTTGACACTTGTCCATATCAGATCTTTATACAGATAGTTAAATGGTAAACAATATCTGAAAAATATTCTGTTTTAATTATAGTTTCAATAATAAGATGATTTTTTTCATTGTTGCTATTCTCTTACGTAATGTTGAAGAGACAGCTCAGTGCTTCAGGATTCTATTACAGGACTATTTTACATGGGAAATTCATTCTCTCCTCATGTACAGCACAGTTTGGTTGTAGGGGAAAGGGTAAGAGGAGAGAAAATTGCAACTTTATGCATCTAGTTATTTTATTTTTACGTATCTTTTTTTCATGAGTGTGACTAGTTATCTCAAGAAGTATTTCAGACTTCTTTGATTAAAATTTTGTTTAAATGCAGATATATTGTTTTTCTAATTTTTTCTGTGATAAAATTAAAAAATACCCCCTCTAATCATTTGAAAATATTTCACAAGGATTCAAATACTTTTATTTCTGTGGAACCATAGCCTTAAATGTTAATGAGAGTATGGCAGTATTATTCACACATAGATAACAAAATTAAGACTAATTTGTTAATAGGTAAATTTTTAAACCTATTTGTAGTATTTGTGTGTGTATTTGAAGAATATATTTTTCTGTTTTTTGTTAAAACATGATTTACTAAGAATGACATTTTATTTTTCAGCTTAAAAGGGCTTTGGAAGAACTTCAGGAAGCACAAGCAGAGAAAGAAGAGCTGAAGCAGAGATGCCAAGAACTGGATTTGCAGGTATGGATGGGACGCCTGGGTGAGGAGGGTCCTCTTGACTCTGACTTACTACCCTAACAGCGAGTTATAGAAGGTCAGTTTCACTTCTCAGAGGAGACACTCAAGGCATTTGGTAGAAGTGTCAGTATTTAAACATGGATTTCATAAGTATTTTTCACTGAAAGTTGAAAATTACTTCCCTATTTCTTTGGAAAAATCATGCTAATTGAAGGACTTCTGCTATTCTGATGAAGACTCAGTTTTGTCTCTTATAAAATGGCAAAATTAAAATATCTATAGTTTATGAATATTAAATGAAATAACTTACTCTTCTGTCTTGTGTGTGTGTGTAGTCTTATGCTGTTTGTTTTGCTAATGTGTATATGTGTATGGATATATTTATATATAAATTTACATTCATAAACTTCTCATGAGCAGCAACAGTTAATGCTTAAAGGGGTAGACAGTCAAACAGGCTCTCTATATTAATAACCTAGCCATTTACTAGTTCTTTGTATGCACTTGGGTGAATTGATTTCTCTGTACTTAAGCTTTCTCTTTTACATTTCTGCTGTAAGAGTCTTAAGGTCAGAAACTCTTATGCTTTTTTATCTGAATCACTTAGAATTATATGTGACAGCAGGGGATTTAGCTCAGTGGCCTAGTCTGAATTAGAATCATGAACTCCCAACTCTAAGAAGCTTTTTGCTATTAATCCTTGTATTTGTGTGTTTGTTTTTTAGGTGACAACACTTCAAGATGAGAAGAATTCACTGGTTTCTGAGAATGAGATGATGAATGAAAAACTTGACCAGTTGGATGGCTCTTTTGATGATCCAAATATGATGGTTGCAAAAAAGTATTTCCATGTACAGTTACAACTGGAACAATTACAGGAAGAAAACTTCAGGTAGAAATTATTTAGTAGGGTTGTCTGTTAAACTAGTAGCTAAAAGATCATAATATTAGATAATATTAATAACATTAATTATATATATATACACACACATATACACACACTCACACACTAGGAGTTCAGAGGAGTAATTCCTAAACCTTAGGAAAAATACGAAGTTTTTCACATAGAGAGGTAATCTGAAAATAAACAGAAAAATGTAAGTCTTAGACTACAGAGATACTTTTCACTTCAATGTTTATATTTTTAAAAAAAATCATTAGTAGTCTACAAATTATTTCCATCCTGGGAGAATGTGAGTCAGATTTGTTTATAAGTCCGACAAAGTGAGTCTTTACACTTTTGATGCAAATATACAATGTAAAGCATTAAAGGAAAAATCAGACCTCCACATCATCACTTTTTTCTTGTTCTAGATTTTGTCAGTGGGAAGCCTGTCAGTTGGTGCCATGTTATCTCTTTCTTTGGGCGCTTTCTTACTTTCTGACACAACAAAATATTCCGCACTCATTGTCTTTAACTTAGGATAATCTAATTAAGTTTAATATTTTATCGCTTTATATGCTGTGTATATTTTTAAATAATTATTATGTTTATCTTATGCATATTTTTCATCTTTTGAAATTAAAATTTTGGTTAGAAGTAGGAGATAACAGTGCTGGCTTTGGCAGCACCTATACTAAAATTAGAAGTAGGAAATACAAGTATAGTGTTTCAAAAGTAAGAATAGTAAGTTTGTTTCCCTTGTCTGTTGCAAAATTAAAGCCAGAATGTGTCTTATTCCTTCAGTCTCTCCTGTTTTGAATGTAAAATTTAAATATATCATGCTAAGGTCATGCCCAAATAGGAAGGCAAGTGATGGAAATTATACATTTCTTTGTTCAAGACTGGAAGCTGCGAAAGATGATTACCGTGTTCACTGTGAAGAGCTTGAAAAGCAGCTGGTTGAATTTCAGCATAGAAACGATGAACTGACTGGTATTGCTGAAGAGACAAGAGCCCTGAAAGATGAAATTGATGTTCTTAGGTGTGTCTTACTGAAATACAATTATATTGCTTACGTAAGTTATTAGTTAGCTTATTTGAGAGTTCCATATTTTATTCATGGATTCTTAGGCTATCCTTGGGTCTCAAATATTGATCAGTTCTTTATTCAGGCTCCTAGTCTTTTATGCCTATTACACTTAAGGGTAATATTTAATTCTTGTTAGGACAGTTTCATATTAGAACTTTTAAACCCAAGATGAGACTTTTTCTTAAAATTTTCTGAATGATACATTTACCTTGACCTTGTGCCCATTATTATATTTTGAGAAATTTTTTGCAAGGATATGTATTATCATAGTTTATATTTTGGCATTTGATAGAAGAATCTTACTGTTTATTTCATGGGTGATTATCTTGGCAATATAAAGTTTATATTTAAGTTTTGCCTATGAAATGTTATCCAATAAAGAAACTGGACAGATGGCTTTGTGTATTTTCTGTTAAATTTTCTTAATTAGTTATTTTTTTGCAGTCTTAACAAAATTGTTGCAATGAAAATTTGTAGCAAACTATACAGTCATTAATTTGGACCCATATGAATTAGTGACTTATTTATCTTGCGCAATTCTAAAGAAAAGTTTCTTGTCAGACAAATTTTAAAATGAGCCAACTTTCTAAGTATATCAAACATTTGGAATAAACTATGCTAAATGATACATGCAAAGCAAAGTTTTCCTATAAACTACAGAATAGCTTATAGTTTGCTCAGTTGCATGCCCTAAGTTACTCCTTTTTTTAATATTTTGGGCTAAAAACAGCTTGATAACTTAATGTGTCAAAGTTGAGGTATTTTTAATTTTGATATCTTCATAACAAAAATTGATCCCGAGTTCGATCTCCTCCGGTACCAAAAAAAAACCCAAAAAACAAAATAGAAGTAAATAGGGCCAGGGATTTAGCTCAGTGGTTCTGGTGCCTGCCACACAAGCGCAAGGTCCTGAGTTTGATCCCTACCCCGGAACCAAAAAAAAACAACAAAAATTGAACATCAAATAATTCTAAGCACAAGTGTATTGTACCTAGGAAGATTCATTTTACAGCCAGAAGAAAATTGATACATGCATATACTAGATTTACACAATAATACTTTATCTTAATTATTAAAGGGCTACCTCCGATAAAGTAAATAAACTGGAATCAACAGTTGAGATATATCGTCAGAAGCTACAAGATCTAAATGACCTCCGCAAGCAGGTGAAAACTTTACAGGATGCAAACATGATGTATATGCATAATACAGTCAGCTTAGAAGAAGAACTGAAGAAGGCAAATGCAGCACGTACACAGTTAGAAACATACAAAAGGCAGGTAAGACTATCTTAATTTTAATTGATATAATTGAGAGAGTTCAACATTGTTACTCCATTTGGTCCTTTAAGAATGATAAAGAAACTAAGAAGCATTTTGTATAATAATCTGTAAATTTCTGAAGAACTTCTATCTGTAATTTTAATGTAAGGTTTGATAAAAGAATTTGACTTATCTGGGTCTTAAACTCATTGCCTTCTGATCTTAATTTTTTAATTATTTATACATTTCTGGAAATCAGTGTCAGATGCCTAGAGTTTGATAGAAAATGAAACTGTGACCTCAAATACTCTGCTCCTCTATTCATTAAACAACCTAGAGAAATATTAAAGACCACTGTTTAACATTTTTAGCTTATTGAGTATTTCAGTATTCTTTTTTTTCCTACATGCTGTTTTCAAATGTTTAGATTATAATTTTAGCATTGACATTTTTTTTCCAACCAGTTTTCATTAACTTATCTCTGAAAGGCCATGAATATTATATACTGTTGTTTTTTACTTTTTTTCTGACCAAAGGTTCAGGACCTGCACCTTAAACTCTCCTCTGAATCCAAAAGGGCAGACACTCTAGCATTTGAAATGAAGCGGCTTGAAGAAAAACATGAAGCTCTACTTAAGGAAAAAGAGGTGGTCATAAATACATTTGATGCCTTTGCTCTTAGTAGTATCTGCTCATTCTCTTTTGATATTGAACTTGATATAAACATCCTACCAAAATTACTATTACTTCTCCATATTTTACAATACATTTTATTTTTGGTTGGCCTATATAAGATATACATGTTAATGAGGTTCTGTGTGATATTTCAACACGTGTACACTGTGCACTAATCAAATTGAGCCTCCTTTATCCACTTCCTCCCCAGCTTGTAATCACTAGTCTACATTCACGCTGACTTTTCTTAGGTTGTGCATATGAATCAGAACTTGTGGTACTTGCCTTTTGTCTGTCTTACTTTACAAAATGTCCTCCAGTTCCATCCATTTTGCTACAAGTGATAGGATTTCATTCATCTTTTTTATTAGTACATGTTTTTAGATACATAATAATTTTGCAGGTATGTAGTATTTTGAGCATTCTTTATCACCTTTCTCTTGTCCCTTCCCCTCTTCTCCCTTTTCTGGATTCCCTTCTCATTTCTGAAAAGTCTACCCCCCTGTTCCCTGTTACTTCTCCTTTATTTTGCTCTTTAAATTACTTATGTTTCTCACATTTGGGGGTGGGTACTGGGGGTTGAACTCAGGACCTTGCGCTTGTGAGGCAGGCACGGTGTCACTGAGCTAAATCCCTGGCCCTAAATTGCTTATGTTTCTAAAACCATGCAATATTAATAACCTTCTGCATCTGATTTATTTTACTTGTTTTTATCGTTTCAAGTTTCATCCATTTTTCTCCAGTTGACTCAAATTTATCCATCTTTATGGCTGGTGATACTCTACTATTTATACATACCACATTTTCTTTATTCATTTATGTGTTAATGGGAATCTACTTGTACTTACAGTTTAGCTTTTGTGAATTGCACTGCTATAAACGTGGGAATGCATGTTTCACTGTACCTTTAACACTTTCAGGAAGATACCGAGGCTGGGTCAAATGGAATTTCTAGTATTAGTTTTTTGAGGAATCCCCACACTGATTTCCAAAGTAGTTGTACTAGTTTACTTCCCACAAACAGTGTAGAAGGAAGGGTTCTTTTTTTCCACATCCTCGCTAGCATTTGTTGTTTTGAGTCCTTGATGACAGCCATTATTACTGGAGTAAGATGGCATCTCAGCATTGTTTGATTTGCACTTCTCAAGTGACCAGAGATGTTGAGCATTTTTTCCTGTACTTATTGGCCTTTTGTACTTCTTCTTTTGAGAAGGGTCTGTTCATTTTATTGACCCAGTTTTTGATTGGGTCTTTTGGATTTTTTGTTTCATGAAATTGGGGGCCAATATTTACATATATTATACATTATGTATATTCACCATATGGATATATATAATTGTTACCTCCTATTGAACTCTTTCTTTTACCAATATTTAGTGACCTTCTTTGTCTCTTAAGGTCACTTTCAGCACATCAGGTCTAAGAACTTAGCACACTACTAATGCAAGATGTTGGCAGTAGGGAATTGGGAGTGGAGTTACGGTGGCATAACAAGTTTACGCTTCCTGTTCACTGTCTCTGTAACCCTAAACCTGCTCAAAAACAGTCTCCTGGTAAAACACTTCCAAATTACTTCACCAGAAATGTCAGGGCTTAGCTTTGGCCTTTCATTTCTCTATCACAGATCTGTATATCTAGTTTAAGCTCATGTACACTGCCCTGGTTATCTCATTTTGAAATTGGAAGGTGTGAGTACTTCAACTTTGTTCTTATTTTCCCTGAAGGGTATTTTTGTTATTCTTATTTCTAGCATTTTCTTAGGAATCTTAGGGTCAACTTGTCAATTGCTGCCAAAAAAAAAAAAAAAAGCTAGCTGCAATTTTGATAGGGACTGTCTGAATTTGTACACCAATTTAGAAACATTGCCATCTTAACACTAATAATTTTCTGATCCATGAATGTGAGATATCCTACCACTTATTTAGTTCTTTAGAGTCTTTCAACAATGTTTTTTAGCTGTCAATGTGTAAGACTTGCACCTTTTAAGAATTCCTAAATATACTCTTTTACTTTTATTCCAAAATAAATGCCAACTTGTATTTGTGACCAACTACCACTTGATCATAGTAATACAATCCTTTTTATATGTTTTAGAATTCATTTTACTGATATTTTCTTCAGTAATTTTCCATCTAAATTATAGACGCGATGATTGTAGTTTTCTGGTAAGGTCATTACAGGCTTTCTTACGAAACTCATAGTGGCCTGATAGAATATGCTGGGAAAATTTCCCGTTTTTGTAAAGTTTGTGAAAATTCTGTTAATTATCCTTTAAATGTTTGGTAGAGTTCAGTAGTATGAACTAAGCTTTACTTGTGGATTGCATCTCTTCAGTTGTTGTTCAGATTCTGTTTCTTCTTGATTCAGTAGTTTGTGTCTTTCTAGAGATTTGTTCATTTAATCTACCTAATTTATTGGCTCATGATTGTTAATAGTTACTTCTTATAATCTTTTTATATTCTAACAAGAGGATTTATGTAAGTAGTAATATTCTCTCCTTTTATGATTTTTATAAGTTGTGTTTCTCTTTCTTTTTTCTTGGTTATTTTAGCTAAGATTTGCAAATTTGTTATTCTTTTCAAAAAACCAACTTGAGGTTTGTTTGGTTTTCTATTTTTTCCTGTTCTCGATTTCATTTATTTATTTATTATTATTATTATTATTATTCTGTTTTTTGTTTGTTTGTTTTTTGGTACCAGGGATCCAACTTAGGACCTTGCGCTTGCCAGGCAGGCACTGTGCTACCGAGCTACATCCCTGGCCCTATTTTTGCCCCAATCTTTACAGATTCCTTGTAAAGGAACACACATTTCTTTGTCTAATTTGTTTTGTTTTTTTTTTTGGTACCAGGGATCAAACCTTGGGTCCTTGCGCTTGCGAGGCAGGCAGTGGAACCACTGAGCTAAATCCTTGGCCCTTTTTCTAGTTTCTAATGTAGAAATTTAGATTATTGTTTTGAAGTTGATTTTTAATATAGGTATTTAGACCTGTAGATTTTCTTCTTAGTATTTATTGTGCTGCATCCCATAAGTTTGGGATACTGTATTTTTATTTAATTCTTCTCAATTTATTTTTTACTTTTCCTTATGATTTCTCCTTTCATACGTGGTTACTTAGGACTGACTTGTTCAGTTTCCATATATTCATGAATATCTCTGATTTCTTTCCAGTTCGTTGATTTTCCCTTAATTCCATTGTGATGAGAGAATATACTTCATATTATATTTTTAATCCTGTTAAATTCATTGAGGCTTGCTTTATGGCCTTATGTATGGTCTGTTCTGGAGAATGTTCATGTATGTTTAAAAACAATGTTTGCTGATGTTGGGTACAGTTTTGTGTATATGTCTGTTTGGTCTAATGGTTTATAATATTCATATATTCCATTTGTGTTGATATTTTGTATAGTGGTTCCATCTGTTATTGAAAGTGGGCTATTCAAGCCTCCAGTTATTATTGCTGTAATTACATATCATCATAAGAGAAAGTATCCAATTATGAATCCACTTGTGTTTAGCATAATTACTAACAAGAGAGTACATAAGCCTGAGATTGTGTTTTGTATGTCCTCTTTGTACTTCTTGTTTTTCTCTTCACTTCAGTAAGTTTTCAGTTTGTTAATGTTTATCATTTTTGTATCTTCCTGATGGATTGGATCTTCCTTACTATCACAAAGTGTACCTTATTTCTCTAGTAATGCTTAAGAAAGAAAACAGAAATTTGTGTTCTTTTACCAAGGAATTTGTAAAGATCAAAGTAAAAATAAATGACTTGTCTAAAATTGTTTTTGTTTGATTTAAGTGTAGACCTGGGATTACCTTTTGGTTGCTTTTTACTTCCTTTTCCAAACTTTCCTTTTCAAACCATTATTTCTCTGATACTAGATCTGTCGCCTTTATGTAGCATTGAGATGCATCATTTTTAAACAGTCAATTCTGCCAGTATTTTCCTTTTTATTAGAGTTTTTAATCCACTTGTATTTAGCATAATTACTAATAAGTAGAGTACTTAGGCCTGACATTTTGTTTTCTATGTCTTCTTTGTACTTCTATTTCTCTATTCCTCTCTTTTACATCAGATATTTTCTAATATGCCATTTTAACTCCTGTATCTTTTACTACTTTTTTCTAGTATCTTTTAATATTTTTTTCAAACATACCCTGTAATGATTATTATGGGAATTACAATGGGCATTTAACTTGAAACAAAATACTAACTTGATTTGGATAGTATATGGAAAAGTGTTCCAAAATAGAATCTCTTTCCTCTTTTTGCTATTACTGTATTTTCATACAAATTACATCTTTGTATATTATAAACACTTTAAGACACCTTTATAATGACTGTTTTCTATTACTAATTTTTAAGTCAGATTGAAGATTAAAAGGGTTAAATAGTACTTTTACATTTTTTATGTATCTGTGCATTTAGTTAACTGTCAGTCCTCTTTCTTTGGATTCGAATTACTCTCTAGTATTTTAGCACAAAGGGCTCTTTTTAGTATATCTTTCCAAAGCAAGTCTGCTAATAACAAATTCTGTTTTGTTTTGTATTTTTCCCTCACCTCATCTGAAAAAATTTTCAGTTTACTCATATCCAAAGGATCTTTTGCTGGATTTCAAATTCTTCTTTGATAGTCTTTTTCTTTCAGCACTGATCATCACATTGTGTTCTGGGCTTCGTTAATGGAAAGTAAGTGGTTAAACTCATTGAGGATGCCATCTGTGTAAAGAAATCATTTTTCTCTTGCTGCTTTCAAGACTCTTCTTCACTTTTAGCAGTTTGACTCTGATGTGTCTAGGTAATGAGTTTCTTTGAGATCATTGAACTTCTTGGATCTCTTGGTTGTATTTCAAGAAATTTAGAAAAAGGTTAGCCATTATTTTTTCACATATTTTTCTCACGTTTTTCTGAATTTCCCAGCATACATATGTTGGTACACTTGATGGTGTTCCACAGAATTCATACTCTCTTCCTTTTTAGTTTTTAAAAAATTATTCTTCAGACTGGATAGTTTCAACTAGCTTACTTTTAAGTTCCCTATTTTATTCTCTTGCTTAACTGTGCTACTGATCCCATCTATAGAATATTTGTTTTTATTGTACTTTTTAACTCTAGAATTCCTAGTTGGTTCTTTTTATAATTTATCTTACACTCTATTGAGTGAGACATTGTCATAATGGCTTTTAATTCTTTACACATAGTTTGCTTTAGTTCTTTGGAGGTATTTATAATCTATAATTTATAATTTACTATGACCACTCACTAGCTCATCTCATTGGCTGTTTTAGTTGACTGATTTTTTTCCCTCCATATGTAGATTACCTGTTTCTTTCTATATTTTGTATTTTTATTGAAAAACTGACATTTTATAGGATATTTCAAATTTGAGAATCATAATTTTCCCTTAGGGAGAAATATGTTTTATTCTTTGTTTTGGTTTTATTTTAGTGATATTTTGGATAATTCTATAAAGCCTATATTCTTTGTAATGTGCAAACACTAGTTTCTGCCAAGTTAGTATTGTGACACTTGTCAGAGATTTTCTTAGATCCTTTTAACCAATAATAACTCTTTCAGCCTTTGCCAAAGGACTCATTGTGTACTGGGGAGAGCTCTGAGTATTCATAAAATTTATGACTCTGCCTTTGCCTGTATTTCTTGCTTGCATAGGGCTTCAGAGGTGAGATACTGGGGCCTTCTCAGGTATTTTCTTGGCATGTACACAATAGTTTGCCTTTTAGATCTCCAGGAAGCTGTCAGAGCTTTTCATCTCCTCCTGTGTGCCTCCTCTTTCTCAGATCTTCTTGTGCACTTTGACCAGGCTCTTGTTTATCCCCCAGCTAATACCCTAGCCTTCAGCAGTGGTGGTGGTAAACAATTGCTGTGGATTGTTTTTGATATATGCCTCTGGAATATGGCTTTTTCTGCAAAGGAAGCCCTGAATCGGGTCAAATAATGAAAATCTCTGCAAATAGGGCTTCTTTTGGGAGCTTCGGGACAGGTCATATAGTGATCATTTTCTGGGCATGCGGGGACTTTTTAGGAGGAACTTTCTGTCCAATCTGTCTTTCCTGGTGGCTAGTGAAGCTTACTAGTTTTCACAGCTACAGTGAAGAAGCTTCCGACTTTCCAGGCTACTGCATATCTGGAGAAAAGGGGTAGTAAAAGACAAGTTAAAAGGGCAAAAAGCTCACGTTCTAATGAAAGTTTAGCAAATTTACTTTAGTAAATACTTATTACTAAGTGTAGCGGTGCTTGCCTGTCATCCCAGCATTTGGGAGGCTGAGGTAGGAGTATCGCCGGGAGTTAGAGGCCAGCCTGGACTACAGAGTGAGTCTAAGGCCAACCTGAACTACATAGCAGGACCCTGCCTCAAAAGAAAAATTTTTTTATCAAATTAAGGGCCTTTGGTTTATTTCCAGAGTTTTGTAACAGTTGATAAGAACAAGTTTTCTAGTGTTTATGGAAGAACAGATTTATAGAGCTCCTGTGCCTTCATCTCTGTATAATTTATAAGGTACAAAGATCCCTCAGGCATCTGTGGACTCCAGCCTGAGGATCTTTGAGTCAGTTACTAAATTTACTGTGAGGTTGACTTGAACCATGTAACGGATGTTAAAAGGCTTTGTTTATTGACTAGAAACATAATATTTAAAGTATGATTTTTATATTCAGGTTCTGGGAATATGACTTAAATGTGACTTATTCAGAACACAGAGGGCCCACTAGTGTGAACTCTAAAATAGTCAGTAATTTGAAGTACCAACATGCTATCCTTGGGAAATGGTGTTTTTCCACAAATTCATACTTCCAAGATGCTACTTAACACTTTTTCCAAATAACAGTGGTAAAAAAAATCTAATCTCCTGCATGTTTTACATACCAATCTGTATTCTAGATGCTTGGTTCTGCCTCATTCATTACTCACAACACTTTGGCAAGGATTTTTGCGTTGGTATTGTAATTTAGAAAATATGGATACAAAGGCTGAAAAGTTAAATAACTTGTCCAAGATAGTATAGTTAGGAGATGGTGAAAGTGGAATTCAAACCGTAGTCTCTTTGGCTCCATAGGCCATGCTCATCTTTTTTATCTGTCATTTGTTTGTGAATTTGTACTTTGTTTTATAATTGTATTCATTTAGTTCAAAGATAAACTATGTGATAAGAAATCACAAAGCATGTGTGGTATAAAGGGTATTATTTATGTGACTTATGCAAGAGAAAATTAGTCTCTTAAAACTTAAACATCATTTTTAAGGAGATAATTATCAAGCTAACAAGTTACTATAAGCCGAACTGGAAAGAATTGCATTATTTGCTGATACCAACAATTCTTCTTTAGAGACTGATAGAGCAGCGTGATACTCTGAAAGAAACAAATGAAGAGCTTCGTTGTTCACAAGTACAGCAGGATCACCTAAGTCAAACAGGTGAATTTAGTTAAATTTAAAATTAGTTTTGTTAATGGTTGAAATACTGAAATATTAACCTATTTTTTGTTGTGTAGACACATCTGCTACAAAGAGTTATGAGAATCTTGCTGCTGAGATCATGCCAGTGGAATATAGGTAACTTTCCTTCCATTGATAATCCATCCTTAATGTTAGTGTGTGATTTTTCATTTCTGTCTCTTCCTTTTGTAAATTGTTTGGCCTTTCTTTCCTGTGTGTGTGTGTGTGTGTGTGTGTGTGTGTGTGTGTGTGTGTGTGTGTTACAGGTCTAGAATATTTTTTCTCCTCTTAAACTTTCTAAATCATATTTTCATTCCTATCACAGCAATTTAAAAATTTATCAGAAGTAAAATTTTAAAGAGTGGTTCCATAACATATTCTAGTTTGTCTAAATTATTTTTCTATTTTTTAACTCTGAAAAATTTGTGCATTTAAATCCAAATAGATAGAAAAATACAAGAGTTGTCAATAATTCAGGAGGATTAAGCAAAATTAAAGACAAATTTTAGAAGTTCTTTTTAATCTAACTTTTTGTCTTTTACTGCTCTGTTTACTTGTAGATATTTGATTAATCTAACATTTTGTTTTCTTTTTGTAGTAACAGTATTATTACTTCAAACAAATTATTCTTTGTTTAGATAGCTTTGAGATATTCATCCACTTAAAATATACAGTTCAGTGGGTTTTTTATATTCACAGAGTTGTCACTATATGATATCAGTCTCAGCATCATCACTCTTTTATTAGAATGTTTTTATTACACTGAAGAGACCTATGCTATTAGCAGTCATTCTGGATTCTTCCCCTTCAAATCCTAGTTCTGCTTGACTAATATTAATTTTTTTGTTAATAGACATTTTATATACCTAGAATCATACAGTATATGGCCATTTTAGACTAACTTCATTTACTTATCATATTCACAAAGTTATGACTTTTAAGTTCCTTACATGCTTGATTGACATGCAGGTTTTAGTAATTAAGATCTTGTTGTTTTGGATGGTCCACTCAGTTCATTTGCATTTGTCTGAAAGTGAGAAATCATACTAAAATTTCTTTTATGTCTTATCTGTTTAAACTTTTAAAATCACATGTTGTAGCTACCACAACAATTTAAAAACTTAGAAGCAAAATTTCACAAACTTATTAAATAAGTTTTTATATCATCACTTTTTTGCTGGGTAATAAGGTCATGTACTGTGTTCTAAAAAGGAAAACTTACTGTTGAAAGTTCATCCAACATAAAGTTGCTCTAATTTTGGAGGTTTAATTATAAAATTGAAAGTTATAGGCCACCATCCGTCCAGCCACTCCGAGCCCAGAGGTAGGGGCTTCTGAGCCACCGTCCTACTGCTCCTGGTCCAGAGGAAGGGGCTTCCCAGCCACCATCCCTCCCGCTGCTCCCAGCCCAGAGGAAAGGGCTTTTGGGCCACCTTCTGTCCCACTGCTCCTGGCCCAGAGGAAGGGGCTTCTGGGCTACCATCCCTCCCGCCACTCCCAGTCCAGAGGTAGGGGCTTCTGAGCCACTGTCCCACTGCTCCTGGTCCAGAGGAAGGGGCTTCCCGGCCACCATCCCTTCCGCTGCTCCCAGCCCAGAGGAAAGGGCTTTTGGGCTACTATCCCTACCACTGCTCCTGGCCCCTGTCCCACCTCTCCCAGCTCAGAGGTAATCCACACAGGCACCAACAGCTGCGCCCCCCAGTCAAAATGAGAAAACATGTAAGTAAGTCTCAAAACCAGACTTTCAGATCACCTACAGAAACCCCAAAGGGAAATGAGATGGAACACTGATACTCAACCACCTGGACCCACTGAACTGGCAACAAAAGGGGATCTGGAAAAAATGGAATCAGAAATAATTTCTCAGATAACAGGAGAAATTGTGCCCCTAGTGCAAGACATGATTAATAAATCTAGAGAGGAGCTGAGGAACATGGTGGAATCCCAACATAGGAAACAAATGGAATCCATAAAACAGATGCAAATAGATTTCTAGGAGATGAAAAACTCCATTGAAAGTCTACACAGCAGAATGAGCCAATGTGAGGACAGAATTTCAGATATAGAAGATAAGATTGTAATTAATGACCAGGGAAAGAAAAATTGCTTCAAAATTATAAGGGAACATGAGAAATCAATCCAGCAGCTGGTAGACAATGCAAAGAAGGATAACATAAGACTGATTGGAGTCAATGAAGAAACAGGAGAGAGTGCAGATGACATAAAAAAACTGTTCACAGAAGTGATGGCAGAAAACTTCCCAAGCAGAGGAAAAGAACTTGACATACAGATAAGGGAGGCATATAGGACTCCAAATAGCCTTGATCAAAAACAATCTACACATAGGCATATAATTGTTAAGATTCCAGAAACTCATCAGGAGAACAAAGTTCTACAAGCAGTTAGAGAAAAGAAACAAATCACATATAAAGGAAAGCCCATCAGAATCACAGCAGACTTCTCAACACAAACCATCAAGGCAAGAAGAGCTTGGAGTGACATATTCCAAGCCCTATAAGAAAACAACCTCCAACCCAGATTGATGTACCCTGCAAAACTATCATTCAAAATTGATGGAGAAATAAAATACTTTCATGACAAAGAGCACCTTAGGAACTTCGTGAATACCAAACCAGCACTCCAAAGAATTTTACACAGTATCCTAGGAACAGACATTGAGGATCACAACCCCAGGAAGCAAAGCAGAATGAACCCATCTGGCATGACAAGAAATTAAATGTAAAGGGGGAGAATCCAACAAAAAGAAAAAGTCATGGCAATGACAAGTCAATACATTTCAGTTATAACCATCAACCTTAATGGTCTCAGTTCACCAATCAAAAGAAGTAGACTGGTAGAATGGGTCAAGAAGCAAAATCCATCAATATGCTGCATACAAGAAACACTCTTAATTCAAAAAGAAACTCATAGACTGAAAGTTAAAGGGTGGAAAACAATACTCCATGCGGCAGGAACCCGAAAAAAAGCAGGAGTAGCTATCCTCTTGGCAGATCAAGTAGATTTCAAACCAACACTGATTAAGAGAGACGAAGAAGGACACTACATCCTTGTAAAGGGAAGAATCCAAGAGGAAGAGATGACAATCATAAATATCTATGCACCAAACACTAGTGCGCCCAACTATATAAAACAAATACCAATGGACATGAAAAGTCATATATGCACTAATACAATTGTAGTGGGGGACCTCAACACTCCACTGTCACAAATAGATAGATCAACTAGACAAAAAATAAGTAATGAAATATTAGAACTCAATTGAACTATTGAACAAATGAACTTAACAGATGTTTACAGAGTGTTCCACCCCACAAAATCAGAATACACATTCTTTTCAGCTGCACATGGGTAATTCTCCAAAACAGACCACATACTCACACATAGAACATGTTTAAGTAAGTGCAAAGGAATTGAAGTTATCCCCTGTATATTATCAGACCATAGTGTGATGAAATTGGAGATCCATAGCAAAAGAAACTTAAAAAATTTCATAAACGTGGAAATTGAGCAACACACTTCTGAATAACCAGTGGGTCACAGAGGAAATTAAAGAAGAAATCAGACAGTTCCTTCAATTAAGTGACGATGACAGTACAACATATCGGAATCTATGGGACACAATGAAAGCAGTCTTACAAGGGAAATTCATAGTAGTGAATATGCATATTAGGAAAACAGAATGAGCCCAATTAACCTGTTGCTGCACCTCAAACTTCTAGAAAAAGAAGAGCAGGACAACCCCAAAGCTCATACAAGGGAGGAAATTGTAAAGATCAGAGGAGAAATCAATGCAATGGAGACTAAGAGAACGATACAAAAGATCAATGAAACCAAGAGTTGGTTCTTTGAAAGAATCAACAAAATTGAGAAACACTTAGCCAACTAATCAGAAAAAGGAAAGAAAAGGCCCAAATCCATGCAATTAGGAGTGAAAAGGGTGAAATGACAACAGACCCAGCAGAAATCCCAGGGATCATCAATACCTACTTCCAGAACCTATACGCCAATAAGATGGAAAACACAGAAAAAATGGACAGATTCCTAGATACATATGAATTACCAAAGTTGAATGAAGAAGACCTAAAAATTCTAAACAACCCAATATCAACCAATGAAAATTGAAAATGTAATTAAAAACTTATCAACTAAGAAAAGCCTGGGCCCTGATGGCTTCACTGCTGAATTCTACAAGACATTTAGAGAGGAACTCTGCCACTACTGTTTAAACTCTTCAGTGAAATTGAAAGGGAAGCAATACTCCCAAATTCATTCTTGGAAGCAAGCATCACCTTGATCCCCAAAGCAGAGAAAGACCCAACCGAGAAGGTGAACTGTAGGCCAATCTCACTAATGAACATAGATGCAAAAATCCTTAATAAGGTACTGCCAAATAGAATGCAGAAGATTATTAAGATCATACACCCTGATCAAGTGGGATTCATCCCAGGGATGTAGGGATGGTTCAACATACGCAAATCAATCAATGTAATACACTAAATCCATAGAGCCAAGGGTAAAAACCATATGATTATCTCCATAGATGCAGAAAAAGCATTTGACAAAATCCAACATGCATTTATGATCAAAACCCTAGAAAAAATTGGAATAGATGGTCTCTACCTCAAACTGATAAAAGCCATCTATGAAAAACCAACAGCCAATATCATACTAAATGGTCACAAACTGAAATCCTTCACACTAAAATCAGGAACAAGACAAGGATGTCCACTATCACCACTCTTGTTCAATATAGTTTTGGAAACATTAGCCACGGCAATTAGACGAGAGAGAAAAGGAATAAAGATAGGAAATGAAGAACTCAAATTGTCATTATTTGCAGATGACATGATAGTCTATATAGAAGCCTCCAAGTACTCCACTAAAAGTCTTCTAGACTTAATAACCAAAATCAGTCAAGTAGCTGGTTACAAGGTCAACACACAAAAATCAATAGCTTCCCTCTACACGAATGACAGACTCATTGAGAGAGAAATAGGGCAAATAATTACTTTCACAGTAGCATCCAAAAAACTGAAATACCTAGGAATCAACCTAAGAAAAGAAATCAAAGACCTCTTCTCTGAAAACTATAGTACTCTGAAAAGAGAGATTGAAGATGATATCCGAAAATAGACAGACATCACCTGCTTCTGGGTAGCAAGGATTAATATAGTGAAAATGGCCATACTTCCAAAACTGCTATAGATTCAATGCAATTCCAATTGAGATCCCAGCAGCATACTTCATGAACCTTGAGAAAACAATCCAAAAATCCCTTTGGAACCAGAAGAGACCCAGAATAGCAAAAGTAATTGTAGGTAACAGAGACATGGCAGGGGATATCACAATCCCCAACCTGCAACTATACTACAAAGCTACTGTGATTAAAAACAGCATGGTACTGGCAAAGAAACAGACCTGAGGACCAGTGGAAGAGATTAGAAGATGCAGAAACAATGCCAGACACACTCAGCCATCTCATCTTCCATAAAGGAGCCAACCAAACACCCTCACTGGAGGAAAGATAGCCTCTTTAATAAATGGTGCTGGAAAAATTGGCTTTCAACTTGCCAAAGATTAAAACTAGACCTATATTTCTCACCATGCACTAAACAAAAATCAAAATGGATTAAAGATCTAAATATTAAAATAGAAATGCTGAACTAGTTGGAACAGAGGTTAAGTAGAACTCTTGAAGATATCAGTGTAGGAAAAGATTTTATGAACAAAACCTCACTTGCCCATGAACTAGCATAAACCGTCAACAAGTGGGATCTCTTCATATTAAAAAGCTTCTGCACAGCAAGAGAAACCACCAGCAGTGTGAAGAGACAACCCACAATGTGGGAAAAAAATCTTCACCTGCTTTTCCTCTGACAAAGGTCTACTATCTCGAATCTATAAAGAATTTTAAAAGATCAGACCTCCCAAATTTAAAGACTCAGTCCGAAAATGGCCATCTGAAATGAACAGACATTTCTCAGACAAAGAAGTAGAAATAGCAAATATATACATGAAAAAATGTTCAACATCACTGGTCATTTGAGAGATGCAAATGAAAACAACGCTGAGATTCCACCTCACTCCAGAAAGAATGGCTGCTATCATGAAATCAACCAATAACAAATGCTGGCAGGGCTGTGGGGAAAGAGGAACCCTGCTCTACTGCTGGTGGGAGTGTAGACTGGTGCAACCACTGTGGAAATCAGTATGGAGATACCTCAAAGAACTAGGACTGGAAGTCCCATTTGACACTCGCCATTCCGCTGCTGAGGACCTTCCCCAAAGAATTAAAAGAATCATACCACAGTGATGTATATGCACCCATGTTCATAGCAGCACAGTTTGTGATAGCTAAAACTTGGAAACAGCCCAAATACCCATCAACTGGAGACTGGATAAAGAAAATGTGGTTTTTTTTATAAAGTGGAGTACTACTCAGCCATAAAAAATGAGAAATTAGAGACATTTAAAGCTAAATGGATGCACACTGAGGCGATACTCTTAAGTGAAATAAATAGGACACACATGTATAAATACCAAATAGTTTCTCTGGTGTGAGAAACTGAAAATGTACATAAGGACTACAATGTATAATTGGTAATGTGAAATAGGAAGAAAAGAGGCAAAGGGGAAGGAAGTGGGAGGGGTAGGGTAAAGGAAAGAAGGGAATGGGATTAATATGAGAAAATGGAAAAATAGGAACAAAGTCTTTGTAAATAGGGAGGACTGGAGGGGTTGAAGGGAGGGCTGGGCAAGGGTGAAAAATAAGAACCAAGAGAGATTATGTAAAGGTGTAAATTTCCAGTGATGAATGTCATTATATTGTATACCTAAAATGTACCAATGATTAGAATGAATAATCGATAATGCAAAATAGGAAGAAAAGGTCCAAAGGGGTGGGGTAGTGGGAGGGGCAGGGGAAAGGAAAGAGGGGAAAGGAAAAATGATGAGAAATGGAAATAAAGTCTTTGTAAATAGGGAAGGGTGTAGGGGTTGAAGGGAGGGCTAGGAATGGGGAAGAAATAAGCAAGATGAATCATGTAAAGGTACAATTCCCAATGAGAAATGTAATTGTGTTGTATACCTACAATGTACCAATAAAAGAATTGAGGAAAAAAAAAAAAAGAAAGTTACAAAATTATTAAAAGATAAAAAATAACACTAACAAACCTATAATACGGGAAATGGTAGATGTGTAATGTGAGAAGAGTTACCTTTTTTATTTAAGAGTTAATCATTTGCTAAAATTCATTTTTTTTAATCCACGTGAGCTTATTTTTCAGTTACGTTGCTGGTATTTAGAACAAAAATATTTAGGGTAAGAATTCCCTTTGGAGAATGAGATTTGTGAATGGAGCAAGTAAGAATGTATTATTTTTTAAATTTAATACCAGATGGACATTTACATCTTCATTTAAATCCTAAATTTACTTTAAAACTGTGCATATAAATCCTCAATAAAAATTCCCCCCTAAAGTTATGGAGACTACCATCGTAAAACTGTTCTTGAAAATTTTAGATGAAGTAGTTTGTCTTGCATTTCATTTATATATATATTACTTCCTTTCGTGAATAGTCTCTAAGTTAATAAATTAAAACAATTTATACTGTCTCTTTGGGACTTGTATAATAATCATTTAATAATACATAATTCTGTGCTAGTAACAACTTACTACATGTTTTTAAGGCATAGTTTTGCAATGTACATAAGTTTTTCTTAAAATATTTCAGAAGTTCTGAACTCCTTTTAAAATAATAGCTGTTGGGTGGACTTGAATTTCTTTTTGTAAAGGATATAGTGATTCATTTTAAAAGTTTCAATGCAAATTTACTTTTCCACATCAGAGAGGTGTTTATTCGACTGCAGCATGAAAACAAGATGCTTCGCTTACAACAGGAAGGTACTGAGAATGAACGTATCACAGAGCTACAGGAGCAGCTGGAGCAGAAGCACCGAAAGATGAATGAACTGGAAACTGAGCAAAGGTTACTAGTCCTTTCTGTAACTGAAAATGTGGTGATTTAGTGTCCTAGCCATGAAATCTTCATCCACAGAAGTTGAAAATATTGCACTAATTAATTAGCATTATCTAGCAGTTTGCAATTATTTTCTTGTTAGTAATTTCTCACCACTAGAAGCTTTACTCTATGACAGCCAAGTGATTCATTTCAATCATATTATAAAGCATGTAGATGACCTGTTAATTTTAACAGAGTTGGTTAACGAGGCTGCTTATTCTTGAATTTCATTTAGATATGTTCACAAATGACAGGAAGTTTTAACAAGTGAATAAATGATAATTTGGCTTCTTTTGCAGCTTGATGCATAGATAGTATATAGATTGTGGAATCAAATTTAAATCCTACTTTTGCTTCAGGTCATTAATGGTTTGTTTCTAAGCAAGTTATTTAAACTCATTCTCAGTGTCTTCAGCTATAAATATGGGTTGTTAAGAATATTCCAGATCATGTAATGAAAGCAAATAGTACATTTATTTGTTACCAATGATATGCTCAAATATTATTATAATAATAAATATGTATTATATTTATGTAGTACTTACTATATACCAGATACTTTTCAAAGTCCTTCTTTGATGTTAACTCAGTAAATCTTCACACTGACTCTGTGAAGTACTGATCAGGATTATCTCTTTTTTCCTATGGATAAGAAGGCTGAGATACAGAGAAGTTAACTTACCTATAGTTACACATTCAAATGTTCTGTCACTCTGAGACTTTGAGTCTCTACTCTTACCCACAGTGCTAACCTGCCTCTTATGAATGGCACATTTACTATAAAAGTATTTGTATTTATTTATTCGGTCTTCATCTTTGATCTTAGAGACCACTAGGAATTTTAGAGACACTTGAAGCTTTTTCCAGAATTTATACACATACTAGTACATAAGTGGTACTAAAAGAGGAGTAACATTTTAAATTCTGAAGAGAGGATAAACTATTACTGTCTTGTTAACACTGCATTTGCTAAATTTAAGCTTTTAGAGAATTTATATAATACGATGGGAATAAATAATTACCATATTAATAACAGCAACAGTGGAGAATTATATTGGGCAGGAATTTGGGTCATATGTATGGAGACCTGTGTGTGCCTGTGTATACAGAGAAAGGAGAGGTACTAACTCTTGGTTGTAATGTCCAATGGAGATAACTTTTAAGCAAAAGAGTTTTAAAGAATGGGACTTTACCAAGTTAAATTATGGACTAGTTGCTGGAGTCAGTCTGTTTAATTCAGATCAGCAGTCATGAAATCATGGTTGGGAAATGGTGAACTGTCTTTTTTCCCAGTACATTGTGAAATCTGAAACAGAAAAAGGAAATCCAGTTTCCATTCATTAAAAATACAACTCTAGGAAAATTGAACTACTTTTCTAATTTTTCTACTAGGGAGTTAATAGTGCAGAAATGTTGTTTTTACATGGACATGTATTCCTGTGTCTTGAATTTTAAAATGTGACTATGCTTGCAGGGAAAAAAAGACCTTTTTAAAATATTTCCTTAGAAAGTATTCTAAATTCTACATTTTATTATTAGTCACAGATAATTGGTATACATTTGTTATTGGAAATCTATGTATGTATGTATGTATATATGTGTGTGTGTGTGTGTGTGTGTGTGGTTAAATTACATGAATACAGCTTCATAGATTGTTAGCTTTGACTTTAAATACAAGTAAATACCTATGAGTCATGTTAAAATAGGCTCAGCAAAGAGCGCATCCGAGAATTGCAGCAACAGATTGAAGACCTCCAAAAATCTTTGCAAGAACATGGCTCCAAGTCTGAAGGTGAAAGTGTAAGTAACTTAGAACCTATAGTAATTCTGCTGTGTATTAATTCTCTTAATGGTTCCTGATACCTAAATTAATCTTGCACTTGAAAGTGCTACTCTTATAGAGGACACCATTAAATACTGTATATGTGTACATAAGAGATGCAGAGCTTTTGCCAAATTAGAGCCAATACATTGATGGTATGTATTATAAGGTGATTTCTGTCTCTCCCACTTCAACAGATACACCTAAATTCATGATTTTTGATTCAGAATATGCTACACTGGAGGGCTTCAGAACTTGCTGGGATTCTGACAGAGCTGGCTTGAAAAAAGTCCCAATGACAAAAATCAGCAATCACAAATTAAGGAAAACTCCTAATAGGAAAATAGAGAATTGAAAAACAAAAAAAGTTCAACCAAAAGATCGTTCAGGAAATGAAGCACACTGACATGACAGGAACCTCTGTGCAGTATTGAAGATGTCACCTTGTACTTTTTCCCCACTTCCATGCTCGTGCATTTGTATCAGCCATTTTCTGATGGTTTTTTATGATACCTAGTGTGAGGGCAGAGAGAAGAGGACTTAAAAAGAGATTAGATTTAGCCTAAATCTCAATATAGCTGCCAGTTCTATAGTTTAATCTCCATGAGTGGAGAGGAAAGTAAATATTATTGAAAGAAGGATGTATTTAATTAAAATACACCAAAAGAAGATAGGGCTGAATATGTGTTGGAGAGACACTGATTGAGATTAGAGAGCATGTTAATTATGCATGTGTTGCTAGTGGAGGGAAATCCAGAGTAAGTAGAGATGAAAAGGACAGTGGAGAGGGTTGTATTTTCTTTCAATCTTTTATATATACTTTTAATGATTTTCTCTTTTTTCCCTGGGGGCTTGGAAAATAGAAATCGTCTCATTCAACTCATATGTGCATATATACAGTATTGTACTCACTCTAATACAAGTATGTGTAGCCACAT
Organism: Heterocephalus glaber; assembly: GCF_053883595.1. Lineage (NCBI taxonomy): Eukaryota > Metazoa > Chordata > Mammalia > Rodentia > Bathyergidae > Heterocephalus > Heterocephalus glaber. The sequence goes on along the minus strand of NW_028258299.1, from coordinate 9,274,462 downwards.
CATTGAATACTTTAAAAATGGGCTTTGGGGAGACAAATTGAGTTAGAGTATTATAAGGATTTTTTGATTGCTTTATCTTTTATTTTTTATTTATTGGTGTCCAAGTTATATTTCAGATTGTGTATTTTAAACCCTGCAACTGTTTATTTGATAGAAAACTACTGTGACAATATAATGTACTATTCTTTAAAAGACTAAATTTTTTCCTTTAATTTTTTAAAGCAAAATCTAGTCACTTCACTTTGGTGTTAACATAAAAGTGCCTGGATTACTAATGATAAAATTTTATTATTAAAGATAAATCTTAAAATTTTTATTTTGAATAAATGATCCTTTAAAAACTTAAATATTTGATATTCCTCACTATATCACATTCAGCTTGTATTTGCTGTTGTTCTTCAAGTTCATTTAATTTTTATTTTGTTCAGAAGTACTTTTTCTTTGTCATTTTACTCTTCTTTCTTATCCTCCTTTCCTTTCTGATGTAAAAACCATACCAAGAATTTTATGCTTTTAAAATATAATTAGAAACACAAAATTTAAAATACATTTACAATTTTACCTTCAAAAAGAGGTAAAAAAATGTCTGGAAAATTCACTTTTGTAAAGATAGTCATTTTATAGCAACTGTTTTTAATTTTATAGTCCAGCAAACTAAAGCAGAAGTTGGAAGCTCATATGTAAGTAAAACTGATACTGCATTTCAAATACAAGAGGGAAGGGGTTGTAAAGCTTCTGAAATTAATTTCCCTTTTCGGATTTTATGAAAAAAACAAATACCTTGATAATGATTGAATATGCACCATTGTCACCAAAAAGTGAAGAGAAAAACCTGCTAAAAGTCTCAGCTTGGCAACCATCCCAAACTCATACACTTTAAAATTGTTTAACATCATTTGAAGAATTTAACAAAATAGACAACTATTAAAAGTAGGTTTATGGGGGCGGGGATTTAGCTCAGTGGTTCCGCCTCCTGCCTCATAAGTGCAAGGTCCTGAGTTCGATCTCCTGTAGGTTTATGGACCTTAAACCTATAAAATAGTCTCTCTTACTTCCTGAGAGGTGAAGTTGGCAAGGGAAAAAAATTTTTAGCACTTTTGCCATCTATCATGTGCCAGGCAGTGTACCTCATGACAGCTAGGTATATTAGGCAGGTGCAATTTCCATTTCACATATGAGGAAACTAAAGGTAAGAAAGTGACTAGTCCAAATTCACAAATGGTAGGTGGCAGAGACCAGTTTTCATCCTTAGGTCTGTTTGACTCCAAGTCCATGCTCTTTCCACTACTTAGGGAAAAACTAACAGAGGTCCATGAAGAATTACAGAAAAAAAAAGAGCTCATTGAAGACCTTCAGCCAGATATAAATCAAAATGGTAGGTATTTGTAAAAATTTGGGTCACACTGTATTAAGGATTTACCCTCTTTGGTTGAAAGGTACAAAAACTGTGTATACAAGTGCATACACTTGTATATACATCTTTGCACAATTTGTAGATACATACATTGCAGTTAAGAACCATGATAACTTACAGTGGTGAGTTAAGATATGATCTAAACTTCAAGAAAAAAATGTAAATATAGGGCTGGGGATTTAGCCTTGGTTTCGCCACCTGCTGTGCAAGCACAAGGACCCTAGTTTGATCCCTGGTACGAAAAAAAAGAGTAAATATAATAGTGAACTGATTTTTATATAGGAGTATCAAACATTATAAGATGCAATAGAATTAATACTATGGAAATGTGAATAATTTCAAATCAAACTTAACTTCAAAGTAATGCCTTGTGTTTTCATATTATGGATATGCTTACATTGAAAAGTTTGTTTGCTTATTGAAATGATTAATAGAAAAATAGCTAGGTAAAGTAGGTTATAGGTAATAATTGAACTACAACTATTGGTTACAGTTCAAATGTTTCAGGTAAGAATTCACTAGAAAGAAGAAATAGTTTCTCATTTAAATTCTCTCATTAGTCTTTTGAAAAATAGGTTTGATAAGTATAATTTTGTTTGGGGATACATTATTTTAAATAGGTAAATAATCATGTTTCATTTTCCTTTTACTAATAGTACAAAAGATCAGTGAACTTGAAGCTGCTCTTCATAAGAAAGATGAAGATATGAAAGCAATGGAAGAAAGATATAAAATGTACTTAGAGAAAGCCAGAAATGTGAGTGACCTCTTTGTCAGAGTTCAAGCCTTTGTGTCCTGTGTTCTAATAAGGCCTGGATCCCCTGAAGGCACTGCTCCTCTTGTGTCAGTATCTAGTCATTTTGCTCTCCTCTGCCTTGTCTTCCTGTCCGGTTCCTGGGTGTCTCCGTGTCAGTCCTCATACCAGAGTCTCGTGCACTAGTGTCAGGGTAGCATCAGATAAGATAAACACAGCATTTATATGGACACCTTCAATGCTGAATGTAGTGACCCCACTAGAGAAAATGACTGCTGCAATGTGTGGAACCTTTGGTTCTTAGCAAAATGCATGTAGAATTTTTATTTGCTAAAATTTAGGTTTTTAATCTTGTCTGAAATTATTTTAACTTTTACTCTAGATTGGACAGTAAACATTGTAATGCTCATTAAAGTCTTCTCTTTCCTTATTTCATACTTTTTCTTAAATATCTATAAGTGTTTGTTTTCATAAAATCTTATTTTCTTAAATACTGTAATAAACATTATCTCTTAGATTAATGTATTCTTTTCTCTTTATTGAATAAAAGAAGGAAATTTGGGGGGCAGCTCTAAAATAGTTGTGTCTGTCTTTTTAATGTTTTAAAACTCGTGTAATATTTATGAATTAAAGTATAACAAAAGATCAAGCCAAGATCTCAAGGCGTCAACTGATAATATACTCTGTGAACACATCGCATTAGGTGTGAGTGGAGAGGGTTCAGCTCTGCGCAGTCTTTCTGAGTCCCAAGCCCACAGAGGTTCTGCCTTTTTCAACAAAGACCCCACGTTCACCTTACATAGTCCAGCTGGTACATAGGTTGCAGAGAAAATATGTGATGGCTCAGGCCTGGACACAGCAGAAATCGCTTTCCCACTTCGGTGGCAGAACTCTGGCACATGGCCATATCCAATGTGTAGGGAGGCAAACAGCACAACTATGTTTCTACAAGGGAAAAGGAAATAGGCTTGGTAAAGAATCGGGTACTTTTTGCCATAGTTGTTTCTTCCAATTATAAGAACTAACATACTTAAATAAAATATAAAGTTAATTGCTACTAATATTTTGGTGTATTTTCTTAACTGTATTTTTATGCATATCTTCTTCATGACTGATTATCATATATGTGAATGTATATATGTTTATTTTTAAATTTAAACCATTTCCCTGTGTTATATAATTATAAAGTTTAATGGTTACTGAGCATTTAATATGCTAAGAATTGGGAATGTAGAAGTAAACAGGACAGACCCACACTTATGGAGCAGACTTTGCAAAAGTAAAATAATGTCTACATAATACTCAACTGTATGGGATATATCATGGTTTCTTTAATTATTATCCTGCTGTTGGAAGTAGTTTTAATTTTCTTTACATTATTTGTTCCTAAAAATAAAGAGTATAGGGAACATTTATACAGAAAGCTTTCCTCTTAATTTTGATACCTAGAAATAAAATTATTGAATCAAAGGCTATGACTGTATTAATAAGATATTTGTTAAGTATTTATAAATGATTTTCTAAAAGGATTAATTGAAGAAAATGACAGTAAATTCCTTGTGTTCAACATCATTGAGCATTATTTAAAAGACAGTTCATTGCTTTGATAAACATGATTTCTTATTTTCCTACATTGTTTGGGTACAGATGTTAAAATAATGGTTAAAATAACCTATGTCCACTATAAAAAAAAATCAAATATAAAAATGTCACAACCAGGCCGGGGATTTAACTCAGTGGTTCTGCTGCCTGCCTCGCAAGCGGAAGGTCCCAAGTTCGATCCCCGGTACCGAAAAAAAAAAAATAAAAAACATCACAACCATACTTTTTATCATATAGAGATGACAGATTGATTTAACTTAAATGATTATTTGAATTCTGTAGCATGGCTCTGCTGTGGCCCTGTGAAGCCTGGTGCCCTGTCTCTCGTGATCTGCTAGATCCTCACCTTCTACAGCATGTGCCTCTTACATATTCACACTCAGGAAATGGTTTGTGAATGTGTAAACCCCAGGAAAAACTTGGTGTTTCTACTCTTTTTGCTTTACCTCTGTAAATGTAAATGACATTTTCCTATGTCATTAAATAATTTTAAACCCTTAACAATAGATTTTTATTACCTTATACAGATGTCCTTTATTATTGCAAATACAGTTTTTGCTTCTAACTCTTACTTTTCAAAATTGGTTTCATAACAGAATGCTGTCCAAATAGTTTCACTGCATCTTTCTAATTTTTCTATTACATTCTGATCAAACACCTCTTTTGACCCAACTTGTAGTTATTTACATACATACAATTGAGCACTTTAATATTTGCAGGTAAAATCACTAGTATCTATTATATTTATTTGATATTCTAATTACATTTGACATCTGAGTAGATGATAGGAAAAGGAATGATTGCTATGAATTTCTTTTTTATTCTCTGTAAAGTCAGCATATTCCACTATTGCTGAATTCATGTTGAATTTTTTAAATTCACCATTAAGCTTAATGTGGAAAGGATTATTTTAAGAACTCAGTGCCCAAAATTTGAGTGATGAAAGGCTAAAACAACTGCCTGAGTAGTGAGCCTTGGAGATGGGATATTTGAGTTTGAGATGAGGATCTCCCCATTTTTGTACTGAAATTTTATAACATTTCTTGCCTCAACTAAGTTACTTCACTTATCACAATGAAATTGTAAATGACCTCCTGGGACTCTGGAGAATTTTCTACTTTATTTACAGTTTTATAGGACATGATCTTATATTTTCAATACTTTAAAACATAAAGTAAACATAATTTTTTCCCTCAAACAGGTAATAAAAACTTTAGATCCCAAATTAAATCCTGCATCAGCTGAAATAATGCTACTTAGAAAGCAGTTGGCAGAGAAAGAGAGAAGAATTGAGATTTTGGAGGTAAATCTTCCATATTTATACTTATCTCCTCTTAATTATTCTGAATCCTGGTAATTATCTCCTATCATATGTTGTCATTAACATAAAGTTTTGTAAAAAGTTTCAACTGTTGATATTTAGCACTTAGTATGTTTATTACAAAACATATCACTACCCCTTAGATTTGTACATAGAAATGTTTATGTAGCTGTTTATTTGCTGCCTTAAAGCTCTTTCCCTCTGTAACTGCTGATCATATGCATATCCTTGACTTTCTAATAGAATCCTGATATCATGCTCCTTTTATAATTGTATGAATGTGATTTCACTCACAAAAATGGAAAAAAAACTGAGCTCACCTTCTAAAAGAGGTACTGTGTTTGCTCAGTTAATTACATTTGTCTTATCTTCTCCCTGATTCCTGCCTGAACCCAGACAAACTTAGTTGTAATGTTTAGGAGAAGGTGGTACAGAATCTCAGCAATTCCCTGAAGTACTGATCTATTACCATGCAAAGTTATATTAATAATGGCAGGATTTCATTGATCACTCAAGTCTTTACATGTTAAAGGTTTTTTTGGGCGGGGGGTGGTGGTTATGGTTTTATCATTTTTATGAGCTTGGGTAAGAGTATCAATACGTACTTGTATATTTTAGATTTTACACTTGGGCATGTCCTAGTTTGTTTTGCAAAAATTCCTTTCTTAATACTGTGATGAGACTTGATGCTGTATACTTCCTCTTAACAACATGTGCATAATATGGAGGCATGTTGAATTCTATGCTCTGGCCTTGAAATTCTCAGAAATGGTAGTTGGTTTCTTTTTAAATCAACTGGGAACATTATATTTCAAAGAAAAACATTCTATCCATGTGTCTTTTTCCTGGTATTATTTCTGAGCAAGTAGATATGGGCTGTGGTGGAAGTATTTTTATTTAAAAACTGAACAACCGTAGATCCAGAGGAGACCCCATGCTGTGCACTTGCTGTCAGTGCTTGCTCAGGCATCTGTCTGAAGATGGGATATTAGTTCTTTGAGGCCCAACCCAAGTGTTTTTCCTCTGTATAACATAACTGTCCTTGTGTTTCTTAGACAAAGTTTAGGTATTGCTCTATAATGAGTGTGTGTACTTGGAGCTCATTAACTCATTGCATAGCTTGTTTTTTCTTTTTGACATATGTCCACATATTTTGAGGGCAGATTCTATATCCTACATTTCTGTATCCCCAGCATTAAATATTACATAAATCAGAGACCAGGATTATAGCTTTATTGGTAACCTTAAGTCATCAATTTTCCTTTCTGGTCCCCAGTCCTTCCTTCTCTAAGAGCTGGACTTGACTGGAGTATCTCTCATGTTTTGGTGTTGCTCTGTTTACTTCCCAGTGACAGCTAATGAGAATGTACATCACCACTAATGTCTGAAGTAGGCTCCCTAAAAGTATGATGATAAAATGTGCTCTCAGGAGAAATGTAGGTTTACTCAGAGCATATAGGTATTTAATTGCCGTGTATTCATCTCTACACATACTGTGAAAACAAAGCAGAGGCTATTCTGTGTCTCCCTTCCCTCTAAGCGTATTTGTGCCCATCTTGGTGGGGACCTGACTCACATTACCTTCTTCCTTTGGGCTTGGTTCCAGTATGGGGGTGTTTTTGTGTTTTTTTTTTTTCCATCACTAGCATCTTGCTGAGAGAAGATCAAAGTGTTTCAAGATTATAAATTATTGTATGAGCCAGTTATATCTGGTGCTCAACAGAACTACAGAATTAGCTGTACTGCAATAATTAGGAAAAGGATGTCTCTGCAGTGGCACAGAAAGGTGGTCATAGGCAATCTAGTGTACAGGCCACCAAAAATTAAGAGAGAAAAATTGTGCTAAGAATAATAGGTAGTCATTTTTATTGCCTCCTCTTTCTCCTTAGTTTCAGTTCCTCCACAGGTGCAACTTTGTTTTGATACCTAAATCAGTTTTTTTTCCTCAAGATATGGGGAACGTTAATACAAGAAGCACTAGGAGTGTGTATGTGCGTCTGTGTGTGTGTGTTTGTGTGTGTGTTTTGAAATCACTTTCTGTGAGTAAAATTCCCGAGACATTTATTAGTCACAAATCTTACTCTTTCCTAAAGATGCTACACATATGTTTTTGCATGATTCTATTTACATTGGACTATTATGTGCCTCACAAATGCATTCTTTTATTCTTTGAACAGTGAGATAGTGAAGAAATAATTCTGTTTTGGATAATAAGGGGCAATTTGGGAGAGTTTAATTTTCCTCATACCTTTTTCCAGAGTGAATGTAAAGTAGCAAAATTCCGTGATTATGAAGAAAAACTCATTGTTTCTGCGTGGTATAATAAGGTGAGTTGAAATTTAACCAATGATTGAGTATTTTAAACAGGATGTATCAAACTTTTTTTCTTCAGCCACAATGGAAGGAAACATTTTATTACATAAACCAAGACATGACATAACGTATTTATATATCTAACCAAAACGAAAGTTACACTGACACTGTGCATTACACTCACATATTTTCATTCATACTCTATTTCTTTAAATGTTAGACATAATTCACTAAATTGATGTTGTGACTCAGTTTTTAGCTGATGCTCATTAAATACAGACATAACTGACATATTTTAACTTAAATTTTTAATTTATACTCACGAAGAGTGTCTGAAATGTATGAATATATGAGTATTCCAAAACTAGGCAAGCATTACTCTTCCATAATAGTCTCTACCTTACCAAGGAAGAAATAGCACAAGCTAACTTGAAAGGTATTTTGTTTTATAATCCTTAGTGTCAGCGAGATGTTTTCAAGAGTGGTTTTTCAAGGTGTATGAGGTTGTTCTGCGTTACTCTAATCAGAGTAGATAATAATTTCTCCATTATCTACAATTGTGTGTCATTCAGTCCAAGAGAATTTTGGCATTCACGAAGTTCCTAAGGTGCTCTTTGTCATGAAAGTATCTTATTTCTCCATCAATTTTGAAAGATAGTTTTGCAGGGTACATCAATCTGGGTTGGAGGTGGTTTTCTTTTAGGGCTTGGAATATGTCACTCCAAGCTCTTCTTGCCTTGATGGTTTGTGTTGAGAAGTCTGCTGTGATTCTGATGGGCTTTCCTTTGTATGTGATTTGTTTCTTTTCTTTAACTGCTTGTAGAACTTTGTTCTTCTGTTGAGTTTCTGGAATCTTAACAATTATATGCCTATGTGTAGATTGTTTTTGATCAAGGCTATTTGGAGTCCTATATGCTTCACTTATCTGTATATCAAGTTCTTTTCCCCTCCTTGGGAAGTTTTCTGCCATCACTTCTGTGAACAGGTTTTTTATGTCATCTGCACTCTCTCCTGTTTCTTCATTGACTCCAATCAGTCTTATGTTACCCTTCTTTGCATCGCCTAGCAGCTGCTGGATTGATTTCTCATGTTCCCTTATAATGTTGAAGCAATTTTTCTTTTCTTGGTCATTAATTACAATCTTACCTTCTATATCTGAAATTCTGTCCTCACATTGGCTCATTCTTCTGTGTAGACTTTCAATGGAGTTTTTCATCTCCTGGAAATCTATTTGCATCTGTTTTATGGATTCCATTTGTTTCCTATGTTGGGATTCCATCATGTTCCTCAGCTCCTCTCTAGATTTATTAATCATGTCTTGCACTAGGGGCACAATTTCTCCTGTTATCTGAGAAATTATTTCTGATTCCATTTTTTCCAGATCCCCTTTTGTTGCCAGTTCAGTGGGTCCAGGTGATTGAGTATCAGAGTGTTCCATGTCATTTCCCTTTGGGGTTGCTGTAGGTGATCTGAAAGTCTGGTTTTGAGACTTATTTACATGTTTTCTCATTTCGACTGGGGGGCGGGGGGCTGTTGGCACCTGCATGGATTACCTCTGAGCTGGGAGAGGTGGGACAGGGGCCAGGAGCAGTGGTAGGGATAGTAGCCCAAAAGCCCTTTCCTCTGGGCTGGGAGCAGCAGAAGGGATGGTGGCCGGGAAGCCCCTTCCTCTGGACCAGGAGCAGTGGGACAGCAGCTCAGAAGCACCTACCTCTGGGCCTACCTAGGATTCTTTTGAGGATTAAATGACATATATGAAAGACATTCGTAAACTAAATTTTTTTTCATTTTGTTTTTGTTCAGAGTCTGGCATTCCAGAAACTGGGGATGGAATCCCGGCTCATGAGCGGTGCTTGCAAAGACCCCGCTCCCTGCACCCCTGCACGGTCGTTCTTAGCACAGCAGAGGCACATCACCAGCACCCGGAGGAATCTGTCTGTTAGGGTTCCTGCTGCAACATCTGATTAAACCGCAAAGAAAACAGAAACAGAAGTGCCCTTAAAATGTTTTGTATTTTCCAGCCACTGGATTAAAAAAGGTTAAAATACTTGACATAGTTGACGTATGCTGTGTTGAAATCAAAATGCCACAAATTGGTTTTGCCAGCTAACTTTGAAAACAAAGTATAGAATTAGCTGTCTCTCTGGGGGACCACATTAGAATAATTATAAGATGTAATTAAGCACATATCTCAAACATTCGTCTTTTGAATATTGTAATTATAAATTGACTATGTTTTATTTTAGTGTTTTCTTGTCATACCAGTAATGTGATTAATTTGCGACATGTAATCAGAAATACACAATTTAAAAATGTATCCACATTTATGTTATTGGTCCATATAATACTAGTCTTGATATAGGCACATGGAGAAGTGTACAAGGGTGATTTTGTTGACTTGATATATTTGAAATTTCACTTCTATCCACAAATTCTTTTGAATGGATGTATTTTGGCATGCTGTGGAAAATTTGACCATTGGCAATGATTTGCCCTAGTCAAAGTGACTAATACTGCAGATTCTGAAAAGGCTATGGTTTTCACATGTATCTACTAAAAACAAGGGCTTCTGGAGAGCTTGGTTGAAGTGTTAGAAGGTGGGAAATAAACTCACATTATTAAGAGATGACTGATGGAAAGCAAGCTGAAAAATAATATTCGGTGTGAAATGTTCACCTCCTTTTAAATGTAATCAATGAGAATATATTGATATTCTCATTTACTGCTTTTCAGCTTAAAATTATCTGTTTAAAAATGACATACCACAATATATTAATTTTACGTCTTCTTTGAAAAGATGTGTTGAGAGTTTATTGTGGGCTGAATTTGTGGTTTCAGTTAATTTCTGCTGAAATCTCTTATTTTTGAATATGTTTCTAACTTTGGAGATCATTTCTGAAAGTCTCAGTTTGGAATATCAGTTAAATTGTGTTACGTCTGTGCTGTTAATATTGTTGCCACAAGATACATGTGGCAGTTTAACCTCATTAAAACAAAAAATTAGGTCTTGAGTTACACCAGCCACACTTCTAACACTCACTCACTCCATGTAGCTAGTGGCTACTTTATTGGGCAGTCCAAATATAGAATATTTCCATCTCTGCAGATTTCTGTTGGACAGTACTGTACTTAATCTTTTTGTAAAAGTAAAATTGGAAATACATTTTTGGTATTAAAGCACAAAAATCAAAAGCATTAGAACTATTCAAAGATAATGAGAAATTGAATTCTTACATAACTAGCATCTTATATTCTGTGTAGTTGAATACCATATATAGTGATAACTACAGTTAGTTTTTCCAATGCTGTTCAAAAAATACTTAGCACCAGTATGCCTGGACCAGAGAGCAGCAAACTTACTGTGAAGGCACAGATAGTAAATATTTTAGCCTTTGTGCGTTTTATGATCTCTGTCTCAAGTACTCAAGTCTGGCCTTGGGATATGAAAGAAGTCATATACAATATGTAAACAAAATGGATGTGGCTGTAGAAAATTTTATTTGCAGCAACAGGTAGGCTGGATTTGGCTAAGAGGTTCCACATCCGTGGTCCAGTTTTTATTCTTAGTCATTCTTTCCAAATAAGAGTATTGTTCCATTTGCAGTATTCATTTAGAGAACTTTCCCAGTTATTTTAATCACTAAAACTATAAGAATTTCATACTGCAACTGGGTCTTAGATTAGGGAGTATCTGTCAGCATATTTTGTTTATCAGGGTTACTTCTGACTACCTCTCGAATTTTGGTGTTTTTTTTCTGTACAATTGTTGGTTTACATTTTTGTATACTCTTGTAGTGTCCACTTACCTGTGACTTTTAGTGAAATGAAATAAGACTTTGAAAGCATTTTAGCATGCTATTTAAAATTTTCTAAATATTGTGGCATTTGGGTATATTTTGGTCCTTGATATCCTGTCCCTTTGAAATTTCTCCTTGCTTGTAATTGAGATTTTATAAGCTCTTCAAGCACATTTTAATGGAATTTATTATAAAACATCAACTTAAGTAAATCAATTTTCCAGTTCTATTGATAATAAAATTTTCAGTTATTATACTTGGAATTTCTAAAACTGTCAAACCATTTCTGAATAAGGTCTTAAAGCTAAATTCTTTTTTCATCTTAGAGAAAAAGCAGATTTTCTCATTTAGCAATTTTCTAGTTGATAAGTAGAATCTAAATTTGATTATATAGGTATTTATACAAGAATAATATACTATAATTTGAAGTTCTGTATTATTGTGACTGCTCATTACAGAAATTCAGGAACTGATCAGAAGTGAGATTCTTTTCCACATCTGATTAATGTAGTAAGATTGACACCCTGTGGGTGGTGAAGCATTATTAATATTTCATCACAAACCATGATGTCTAATATCTGTTTTGTGAGGGAGACTTGAATGCATATGTTGTGGAAGAGATAATTCACCATTTATGTTTGATAAGAAATAGAATATATCCATGATTATAAAGTAAAACCACAGACCAATTTGGAAATGGTCTTTAATTTTGAAAATTTTCTCTAAGATTAATCTTCCTTTTTCTTTTTAAATTGTATACATATGACAGTGATGTTTAGCCTGAGATTAACTTAATATATTGAGAAATCTTTGAAGTCTTTCTATTTTTACAGTAAGGCTAATGATTTAATATACCTTAAGAATGTCTGTCTAGAAATGTTAAAGTGAATATTCTTCATTAGGATACCTTCATCTTTGATAGTTGGAGTTCTGATTTGAATAATTGATTTGATTTAAATAATGCTTTCATGACCATACTTGTTTCATTGTTGTGGCACATCTGGCCCTTGGGGAATAGGTATGACTTTTAGGGGACACTGCTGTCTGTATTAGATTCTCTGTGTGTATATTTAATGAGAGACATTCCTTCATAAAAATTTGTGTATGTGGTTGCATACATTTGCATTGTGAACATGTACATTGCAAAGAAGTAGGTTGGAAATTTGCAAAGCATAAATGATAAAATAGTGTGAAGTAATAAACATGAGGTAGCTTAAAAGTAATGTTTAGTTTAAAAAGATCCATTCTATTTTTTATGGCAAAGACTTTGACACTTGAAAAATAGAAGCAATACTTGATTTATTTTTGTATGTATTTAGAATATTATTTTAAATAAATGATTGTCCAACAATAATATAATAGTTGTGGAATGTTTTACTTGAATAAACCTTCTAAATGTTGCTGTGATTTTTTTAAATACATGTTTGTGGTACATAATGAGGATATTTGTTATGTGTAGTTGGTCCATGGATTTAACACATCTGATTTTTTTTACAAAACTCTCTTCCCCTCTCCCCCCTCCCTCCACTCTTAGTCCCCTTCCCATTTGTATATTATCTCTCTTTTATTTTTCTCTTTATTTATACTGTGTGCTTCTCATATAAGAAAAACAGTATGGCATATAAGCTTATGTGTCCGATTTGTTTCATTTAACATTATGGATTCAGAATGCACCCGTTTTGCTACAAATTATTCAAATTTATCCTTCTTTAGAGTAATATTCCATGGTGTGTAAGTACTATGATTTCCTTATCTATTTGTCTGTTGGTGGACATTTAGGCATCTTCCAAGACTCAGCTATTATGAATTGTGCTGCTATAAACATGCTATTCATATATAACTGTAATATGATGTCTTTAAGTCTTTTGAGAGGATACCTAGAAGGAAAAATGGTGTTTTTCTTTTAGTTTTTTGAGGAATCTCCACACTGATTTCCATACCAATTTTACTAGTTTACATTCCTACCAATAATGTAAAAGGGCTCATTTTTCCTCACAACCTCACCAGCACTTGTTGTTATTGGATTTCTTAATGCTAGACAGTCTTTCTGGAGTAAGATGGAATCTCATTTTTGTTTTAATTTGTATTTCTCTAATGGCCAGCAGAGTTGAACGTTTTTTCATGTATTCATTGGCCATTTGTACTTCTTGAGATGTGTCTATAGATTTCATTGTCTCATTTTTTTATTGGGTTTTTTATTTGGGGAAGTCTAATTTTTTTTCCAGTTCTTGATGTATTCCAGGTACTACTCCTCTGCCTGAACTGTAGCTGACAAAATTTTGTTTTCCATTATGAATAATCTCTTCACTCTGTTGGTTATTTCCTTGGCTGTGTAGCTTTTTAATTTGATATTATCCCATTTTATGATTCTTGATGTTATTTGTTGTGCAACTGGGGTTCTGCTGAAAAAGTCCTTGCCTACACCTAGTTTACCTGTTTCATCTTCTAGCAGGCTATGTTTCTAATATTTAGCTTTTTGATCCATTTTGATTTTAGTTTATTACAATGAGAGATATGGATCTAGTTTCAGTCTTCTGCACATTGTTGGCAAGTTTTCCAACCACCATGTGCTGAAGAGGCTCTTTCCTCCAGCATGTTTTTGGCCCTTTTGTCAAAGATCAGATGTCTGAGTGTTCTTGGGTTTGTTTTTGCATCCTCTATTCTGTTCCATTGGCCGACATGTCTTGTTTTTATGTCCCTACCATGCTGTATTTATCATTGTAGCTTTGTACTATAACTTGAAGTCTAGGATTGCGATGTCTTCTGCTTTGCTCTTGTTGGCCAGGATGGATTTTGCTATTCTATTGTTCCATATGAATTTTAGAACTGTTTTCTCTAGTTCTGTAAGAAATGCTGTTGGTATTTTGATTGGGATTGGATTAAATCTGTATTTCAGTTTAGGAAGTGTGGATATTTTGACAGTATTGTTCTGCCAATCCAGGAACCAGGGATATCTTTCCCTCTTCAGTCTCTTTCATCAGAGTACAGTATTTTCATTGTAGAGATCTTCCTGCGTTAGGTTAATTCCTGACTATTTAATTCTTCTTGATGCTATTATAAATGGTATTGTTTTCTTAATTTCTTGTCATTGGGTTCATTATTGGTGTACAGGAACACTTGATTTTTGTTTGGTTTTGTATCCTACTGCATTGCTGAATTTTGTTATTAACTTTAGGAGTCTTTTGGTGGATTTTTGGAAGGTATTCTCTGTAAAGGATCATGCCATCTGCAAACAAAAACAATTTGAATTCTTCCTTCCCTATACATATCTCTTTTTTATTTCTTTCTCTTGCCTGATAGCTCTGGCTAATGATCTAGTAGTATACTGAACAGGAGTGGTGATAGTATAATGCTTGTCTTGTTCCTGCTCTGAAAGGGAAAGCTCAGTTTTTCTAGTTTAATATGATGCTGGCAGTGGATTTGTCAGAAATTGCTTTTATCAGGTTGAGATAAGGGTCTTATATACCTATTTTCTTCAGTGTTTTTATCAGGAATGGATGTTGGCCTTTGTCAAAAGCCCTTTCTGAAGCTATTGATGTGATAATATGATTTTTATTCTTAATTTTGTTTATGTAATGCTTTATATTTATTGATTTGTTTAACTTGAGCTATATTTGCATTCCTGGGGCTAAACCTAGGTCATGAGTATGAACTTTTTGGTGATTTATTGCATTCTATTTGTATCTTGTTGAGGATTTTTGTATCTGTGTTCATTCAAGAGATTGGTTGGTAGTTTTGTTTTTTAGTTGGGTCCTTGTCTAGTTTTGGAGTCACAGTAATGCTAGCTTCCATAGGTGACTTTGGATTTAGTTCTTCCCTTTCAATTTTATTAGAGTTTGAAACGTGTTGGCATTAAATCTTCCCTGAAATTCTTGTAGAATTCAGTGAAGAGTCCATCAGGTTCTGGGATTTTCTTAGTTGATAGATTTTTTTTATTACTCCCTAAATTTCACTGCCTCGTATTTGACTGCTCAGTGTTTTAATGTCTTCTTTGTTCAGTCTTTTTTGTTTTGTTTTTTTGGTACCAGGGATTGAACTCAGGTCCTTGCACTTGCGCAGCAGGCAGCGGGTTCAGTTTTTAATAATTCTTATATATGTCTAGGATTCTCCAGTGTTGGAGTACAGTTTTTCTTAGAGTTAGTAATGATCTGGATTTTGGCAGTATCTGTTGTGATTTTGCCTTTTTTATTCCTTTTTTTCTTTTTGGGTACCGGAGATTGAACTCAGGTCCTTGTGAGGCAGGCAACAGAACCAATGAGCTAAATCTCCAGCCCCTGCCTTTTTCATTTCTAATTGCATGGATTTCTTCTTTTGATAAGTTTGGTTAGCTGTTTGTCTAATAGTTTGTTTATTCTTTCAGAAACTACCGGTTCAGTTCATAGATTCTTTGTATTGTTTTTAGTTTACATTTATTTTAATTAATTTCCACTCCGATCTTTATGATTTCCTTCCTTGTGCTAGGTTTGAGTTTGGACTGTTGTTTTTCTGGTTTCTTGAGGTGTATCATTAAGTTATTTATTTGCTTTGTTTTTCTAATGTGAGTTATTCACAGCTATAAATTTTCTCTCATGACTGTATCCTTCTGTCCCATATGTCCTGGTATGTTGTACTGGCATTGCTGTTTGATTCTAGGAATTGTTTCTTCCTAGATTTCTTCTGTGACCCACTGAGTGATGAGTTTGTTGTTTAAGTCCAGGTGCTTGTAAAATTTCTCTGGTTTTTCCTGCTATTTCTAGTTTTAGTGAACTATGATCTGATGTACATGGATAAATTATTTTGTATATATTTAAGCAGGATTTAGGTAGCTGATATTGAGGTAATACACTATTTCTTACTTTATTCAATCATCTCATTGTATTTTAACAGCTTGACTGATTTATTTAGATGGGAATCTTTTCAAATTTAACCTTCTTGTAGTTTGTTGAACTTAGATCTGAAGGTTATTGATTTTATTAAATGATGAATTAGGGAGCATCATTTCTTGAAATATACTTTCTTCCCTTTTATATCATTTCCTCCACCCCTCCCTCCTTATCCATTTATTGCATGTCCCACCAGTCTCTAAATCTCCACTCATTTTTCTTCATTCTCTTTTAATTTTCTTTCTGAAGTGATTTCATTGACTTATCTTCAAGTTTACTGATTCTTCCTTCTGCCAGCTCAATTATACCACTAAGCCCCACTAATAAATTTAAAGTTTCAGTTAGTATATTTTCAAATTCAAAATTTCTAGATAGCTGCTTTTTGAAATAATTTCTTATTTTCCATTCAGTGAGAAAGTGTTCTTATACTTAACCTTCAATTCTCTTGACATAATTTCCTTAGATTCTTTGCGTGCACGTATTTAAAGCTTCTGTGTAGAATATCCAATGCTTAGGCTTATTCAAGGACAGTTTCTAGCATGTACTTTTTAAAAATCCTGTGTATGGGACATAGTTTCCTATTCATTGCATTGTTAATTTTTGTAGAAAATTTAGCATTTTAGATGATATGTAGACACTGGAAATCAGACTGTCCACTCCTGCGTCCCCGAGGCCCTGTTGTTACTGTTATATTTTGTGTTCATGTTTGTAGATACTTAGACTAATTCTGTAAAAATTCTATCCTTCACCATATGCAGCCACTGGATTATCTGCTGTATTAGAATAGTATTCCTCTGTGTTTTGAGTGAAGCTTCCATAAATATTTTGAACTGACAAGTCTCTCAGCTGTCCCAAGTGTCCTGTGTGTGGTCAGTGATGCCTTCAACACGGACCAGGCAACTTAGGGCTCTATTGTAGCCTTCCCCTTCTTACATAGACCCTGAGGTTCAGCTAGGGATGAGAGATGAATGCTTGCTCGAGACTTCTCCTGGGCATGCACATAACCATACATGTATGCTTTCCTCCTGTACTCCTAGGAATAAGGTAAAATTTGAAGTCCCAGTGGGTGTCTTTCCCCCACTTTTTCCCACTGGTCCTCTTGTTAGCACTGACAGGTATGGCCACCTTGGGTTAATGCAGTGTTGTACAGTTGCTACTGACTCAAAACAGGTGTTTACGCAGAGCGTAAGGAGTCAGGTCAAATCCAATTCATGAGAATGGAAATTCAAGAACTTTCAGGAAGCTCTCAACAGCTTTTTTGGGGATGAGTGTTCTAGGGTGCTCTGGACCCTTTCTGCTTCTTTTACTGGTTGATAACGACAGATACCACATTGTGAGGTTGCGTTTCAGGGATTCTGCAGAGCTAGGAGAAGAGAAGATGATGGGTACAGCTGGTTAAAACAGCTTGTTATTCTTTCTGAGACTTAACTCATTATTTTAAAACATCCTCAGATTGCTGCAAGACTTAGTTAATTTTCAGAGTCCTGGAAATGTTGGTTATAACTTTGTTTTTGGTAGTGTACTGAATGCTTTTTAGGGGGAGGAGAGGACTTTTGGAGGCATTACTCAGCTATTTCACAGTTCTCTCCAGAAGTCAGATTTTTAAAAATATGTTTTATTGCTGCATATAAAATTTTTAACATTGTGTTTCATTGTAGCCTTTTCATATCTGCATATAACATTTTGATCATACGCATTTCCAGTTTCCCTCCTTAGTGCCCACCTCCTGTGTGTGTATTAGTGCATATGAGAAAGGCAGAATAATAGGTTTTGTTTTGGCATATTGGCACTCTACGTGCATATAAGACCCTTTCGCCACTTACCACCTCCTCCCCATTTTCTCCTGGGTTCCCCTGATCCCCTTTATCATCTTCAATAGTCTTCCAGTCTCCTGTCATCCTGCCTTTTTCTTTTAAATTCTTAATATAAGAGAAAATATGCAATATTTATGTTCTGTTTCTGCCTTATTTCACTGATGGGGATCTCCAATTCTATCCATTTTCTTGAGAATGACATGATATCATTCTTTATGTCTGAATAATATTCTGTTGTGTATATATACCATATTTTCTTTATCCACTCATCTATTGATGGCATCTGTGCTCTATTGTACCTCAGTGGACATGAATATGAAGGCATCATGGCAATATGCTTTAATTCTTTCAGGAATATACTGAGGAGTAGTATAGCTGGATCGAATGGTATCTTCTTTTTTATTGGTTTGATTTCTATAGTGGTTGTACAGGTTCACATTCTCACCAGTGGTGTAGAAGATTTCCTTTTTCTGTGTATCCTCACAAATAGTTTCCTTGTTTTTTTGTGTTTTTTTTTTGTACCTGGGATCGAACTCAAGACCCTGTGTTTGCGAGGCAGGCGGTGGCACCACTGAGCTAAATCCCTGGCCCATTCCCTTGTATTTTTAATGCATTCTACACAAGTCTGATTTATTTTAATATGACAGTGACCGTAGTGATCAATCTTTTCTCTTTACGTTCGAGGACATAAAGTTAAGATGCATGGAGGTGATGACTTGTTGCACAGCAACAGAAAGTCTTCAGCACATCCCAACTGTCAGAAAGCATTTGCTGAGTATCTACTGTCCACAAGGCACCAGGTACTGAACTGGTGTGAGCAAGGCACATTGACCCTGAAAGTTCAGTGTCATTGAGAGGTTATGTGGACATGGAAAATTAAAACTTTTGGTAATTCAATTCTCAAGAAATTGAGATAGCAAATAGAGAGTTGGGGACCATGTCAGAGGATGTTGAGATGTCCTGAAGGAAAAAAAAAATAGTTTTGAAAATGATAAAAGGTCAAGGTTAGCCAGGGAATGATCGGTTCAGTAGTCCCTCACGAAAAGTACTAAGAGATACAATTGAAGAGATGAGCAGGTTTCAGATTTTCCCCACATCAGCTTTCCTATCGGCCCTGTGGAAGAGCCACACTGTGGCTGAGATCCTGGGAGGCCGACCTCCAGAGGGCGCCATTCACCTAGATGAGAGAAAATAGCACCTTAGGGCTGGTGGGCGGGGGGCGGTGTCTTGCTAAATAAAGTGTGATTATCCTATAGTCAATGGGCAGACGATTTTATTCTGTGAATCCTGTGAGGAAAAAATAAAAATTGGGGAAAAAAAGCATATAGAAATAAGCTCTTCAAAATTTGAGTTCCTAGGAAGTAATCTATCTTCACGTGGTCTGTATTTGAACTTGTGCTGCTACATTCTGAGATGACAGAGCTGTGCAGTTTTAAATGGTAGCCGTTTCTGTATGCAGTAGACTGAAATATTTGGATGAATTAATTTTGTATTTTGTTTTAAGTTATATATTTTATTGCAAAATAAAAAATGTAAAGCAAAAAACTTAAATGCTCCAAAGGTGTTACAGCATAACTGGAGGCGTCGTCTGAAATAACCACCACAGAATTACTGCTTTCAGTCTGTGTTTGTCAAGCACACTCTGCTACATTCCTATCTGTCATTGTCCTCAACCAGTACAAGGCAGGTGTTTCAGACAGCTTAGGGTAGGTTATGCTGCAATAACAATCCCAATATTTTAGTGGTTAAAAATGAGATATCTTTATTTCTCACATCATATGACCACCTTGACTCTGTGAGTCTGCTTCATATCACTATCATGCTAGAAATAGGCTGATAGACTTCTCTCTGGGATGTTGCTGGTGCCTTGAAGAGAACAAAGAAAAAGATTGAACCACTAGCTTGGTGTTAGGTACCTAGAGGTGACTTAGGTTACTTTTTGTTGTCATTTTATTGAACAAAGCCGATCAAATGGTCATTCCTGCATTTATCAGTGTGATTATATTTAATCATTCCCCATGGAGGAACTCCACAAGGAAAGTCACACCAGAAAGGAATCAGTAGATCTTTCAACCAAGCAATAATTTACTATAGCATGTGTTATTAATTCTATTTTGCACTTCATCAGGAAAATAAGGTTTAATTCACAGCAAAAGAGTGATAAATGATAAAACTTCAAATTAAATTTAGACTAAGACACAAAGCTCCAAATTCTAGTCCACATGGCTCTTCGTTTTACCCCCTGAGGTCTTTTCATCATAGTTTTATGTGCATGAGAACCATATGATATTTTTGGCCCCTTGATGTATTTTGGCAAAGAGCCTCTGCTCTGACCCTAATAGTTGTACCAGCATCATCAATGGTCTGGTGCCAGCCTTTGAAAGAGGCCCTTTGCACTTGGTCCTTTCTTGCTTAGATTCATTTTTTATCTGTTTCAAAAGAAGAAGAAAACAATTCTCTGAGTTTTTCAGAGCAGAACAAATAGCTAATTTTGAAAGCACAAAGCATAGTGTGACCCAGAAAATACCCACTCGCCATCAGCTTGCTTTTAAGAAGAAGCACAGGAAAATGGGTTAAGCGGCTCCACTCCAAAAGCCAGCAGGGAGCTGGAACTGAAACACTGGGGCAAGAACAAGCAGTACTCCTCAACTGTGTTCCTGAAAGATAATAATAGCGGTTAGCATCAAGACTGACAGGTTATTTCCATGAGATAAGGACTGAGGAGCAGTGGTAGTAACTGATTTCTGGCAGTAGGTCCAATCTAGCACCAGCCCACAATCATTCTACCTGTTTTATTCATTAACTCATTATTTATTGGTTGCCAACATGTTCCTGGCACCGTTCTTGGTACTGCAAACACAGAGCTAAACAAAACAGATACTGCTCCTGTCCTCCAGGACTATTAGCAACCATTGCTGTGTAACACTGCCCTTTGAAATGCAGTGCCTTAGTCAATACTTTACACAAGGATATGAGGAAATGCAGGCTGCCTCAGGAAGTTTTTATCTCAGGGTTCACTCATGCATGTGACTCCAGCCACTAAATTTTCTGGTACCCAGCTTATATCATGGCTTTATGTGAAGTTCTGGTGGCTTGTGTGATGACAGTTAGGGTAATGTAACAGCAATGACTGGGCTGTTGTTTCGCATCATCCATCAAAGTAATATGGGCTTCTTTAAGAGTTCCAAAAAAGCAAGCAGAAGCATACAAAGTCTCTTGAGTTCTAGGCTCAGAAAAGTCATCTCATCATATTCTGTGGTTAAGACATTCAGCCCAGAGTGAAGGGAACTATAAATAGATTCTGTCTTTTGAGGGGAGGAGTTGTAAAATCTCATTGAAAGGACTATAAATACAGGCGACATTATTCTCAGCCAGTCTTAAGTTACAAGAACATAACTGTGATAAGACTTCTGTTTCATTCTATGAGTGTACTGTTATAGCCTTTCCACTATAAATAGAAAAATGTACAAAGTAAATACACATACATTTTCAGATATCCGGAAGTGCAGGACTGTGACTCTTAAGAGAAAGGATCAAATAAAGTGAGGATCACAATCTCTGGCTTTCTTCCTGGAGGCATTCACTGTTCCTGGTGCTAAGAAGGTGGTAGGGGGAACTGATGAGAAAATATAAAATGAGTTTTGGAGTGACTGACTTGGCTGGAATTTGTAGGGCAGAGAAAGGAAAAACCAATGCCAAGAAGAGCTCAATAAATCATCAGAGATTAAATACTAAAGTCTGCATATATAGAGTGAGAGATTGCATGATGCTAGGGGAAAAACATCTACCAGATTCCAAATAACCACAAGAGAAGTGTTAGCTTACCAACTGCGATAGCTTTTACTGGGTTGGAATTACTTGAATTCTGAACAGAATTGAGAGACCATATCAAACAGTAGAGGTGCTAGAGAGGTCACCTTGATAAGCTCTAGAATGAAGGCCATTGAAGACATGGTCTAACAAATCTTTAAAACAAGTCTTAAAAAGATCCAAGAGTTCTACTAACCACCTACCAAACCAAAACAACACTCTTTAAAGGAAAACAACCTGTTCTAAACACCCACAATGAAAAATTGACGTCCATCCATAATTACTAATCATACAAAGAAGTGGGAAGAGGTGACTTATAATCAGCAGAAAAATCAGGTGTTAGAAATGGACACACAAATGATAGAATTAATAAAGTTATCGGACAAGGATTTTAAGCAGATTGTACAAATTCAACGATTTGAAGGAAAACATGAAAATAATTGAGAGAAATATAAACTATATTTAAAAGAAGCAACTCAAACTAGAGTGAAAAAATAAAATATATAATATAAGATTTAGTGATTCATTTAATATTAGACTCTACAGAAGAAAAATATGAGCTTGGAAACAAAACAATAGAAACTATTCAAACTGAACCACAGAAAGAAAACAGTGTAAGAAAAATTAAGAAAACTTCAATGACCAGTCACAACATCAGTGGGTTTAACACGTGTGACTGACACCCTAGAAATATAGGAGTTCAGGGTAGGTTCAGAAAAAGTATTTGAAGAAATAATTGCCAAACTTTATCTAAATTTTCTTAGAGTGATAGTCTCATAGATCCAAGCACAGAGAAGCCCAGTCAAGATAAACACCAAAGGATTCAGATCATGGCAGACTAGGGGCAAGCAGTACTCATAAGACACTTGAAGTTACTTATTCAAATCGACAGGTACTGTTTATTCTTTCAAGCCCTCTAAACCCTCTAAACTCTCTGGTGAGACTCTGTTATTATGATATGTTTGCCATTGTAAATGACTTGATATTTTCGCTTACAGCTATTAATACTCTTTTTTTGTTCTGAATTTCTGGCAATTTGACTATGATGCATTGTGGAGAAGTTCTTTTCTAGTCATATGTATTTGGTGTTCTAAATGCTTTCACTACCTGGATATCCATCTCATTCCCAGATTTGGAAAGCTTTCTGCTATAATATCAACAAAGATGTTTTCTGTGACATTAGCTTTTATTTCTTCACCCTCTTTGAGAACATGAGTTAAATTTGGTCTTCTAATGTTGTCCCAGAGCTCTTGAGTATCTTGTTCATAGATTTTTTGCTGTTGTTCATAGATTCTTTTTTTTTTCTTTATTACTGTCTGGATGTTCTAGTTCATCCATCTTGTCTTAAAGCCTTGATATTTTTTCTTCAGCTTCATTTAGCCTACTGCTAAGACTTTCAATTGAGTTTTTAATTTGATTAATTGAAGTTTTCATTTCTAAGAGGTGTTTGTCATTGAGTCCAGCTCTGTACTGAGTTATGTTTTTTTTATTTTTCCTGAATATGTTTTTGCTGCTTTAACAACTGTTTAGCTCTGGTTTTAACAGAAATGTCCTCCTCAGTTTCTACCTATTCTCTGTGAAGGAAGGGCATGGCTGCCCCAACCAGGTGAGAGGATTCAAGCCAAGAGGAAAGTATGTGTCCCTTGTACAGTCTCTGGAGTATCAAGAATCAGTGCCATGTTGAGGCTAAAAGCTTCCTGTGGGCAAGAGGCTGAGTGAGGGTGGCAGTGGTGAGTGAGGAGAGAGGAGACTCTGGGGAAGATACTGTGGGATTTGATGAAAAGTGGTGAGCACAATGAGCTCAACAGAGTCCCAACAGAGGACTGCCTGAAGAATGACGTGGCTTGAAGAGGAGCAGGGCTGATGGGTGGCATAAGTAGAAGGACAGTCAGCTGAAGGTAAAGCACTATGAGCATCAAGGGTGCTGCTCATGGAGATCTCCATTTTGGGCGACCTCGTGATGAAGCAGTGAGCACATGGCCTGGAGAAAAGTTTGCTGACTCCATCTCCAACTCACCTGGATCCCTACCAATTCTGAAACTGGACTGAGTAGGGGGAGCTAATTTATGAAGTTATATAAATTGTATAGTTATTAAAGTAATGATCAAATGACTCTTAGGAATCCACAGCCTCACCAGCAGTTGTTACTGTTTGATTTCTTAATAATTGCCATTCTTTCTGGAGTGAAATGGAATTGTAGCATTATTTTAATTTGCATTTCTTCAATGGCTAGAAATGTGGAGCAGTTTTTCAATATATTTGTTGAGCATATGTATTTCTTCCTCTGTGAAGTGTCTGTTTATTTCTCTAGCCCATTTCTTGACTGGCTCTTTAATTTTACGTGATTTCATCTTTTTCAGTTCTTTGTATACTAGGTATTAGTCCTCTGTCTGAGGAGTAGTTGGAAAATTTTTCTCCCATTCTATAAGTTGTCTCTTCATTCTATTGATTCATTCTTTTGTTGTACAGAAGCTTTTTAGTCTGATATAATTCTGTTTGTTGATTCTTGTTATTTCTTATGCAATTGAGTTTCTGTTTAGAAAATCCTTTTTTACACCTATGTCTTCAAGTGTTTTACCTATTTTATCTTCCAGTAGGTTTAATATTTTTGTGTTAATGTTTAGATTTTTGATCCATTTTTATTTTATTTTAGTATAAGGTGAGAGATAAGGGTCTAGTTTCAATCTTTTGCACACAGAATACCAGCTTTCCCAGGAGCACTTGTTGAATAGGCTACCTTTCTTCCAACATATGCTTTGGCCCTTTTGTTGAAGATCAAGTAGTTGAATGTATTTAGGGAAGTTTTTGTATCCTCAATTCTCTTCCATTGATCCATGTATCTGTTTTCGTTCTAGTACCATGCCATTTTTATCACTATCGCTCTTTACTATAGCTTGAAGTCAAGTATTACTATGCCTCTGGCTTTGCTTTTGTTGCCCAAAATTATTTTTGCTATTCTGGGTCTATTCTGGTTCCATATGAATTGTAGGATTGTATTTTCTAGATCAGTAAAGTATGCTCTTGGTATTTTGATTGAGACTGCATTGAATCTGTATAACAATTTGGGATGTATGGCCATTTTGACAGTTTTGACTCTGCCTATCCTGGAGCAGGGGACATCTTTCCATTTTTCTGATGTCCTCTTCAATCTGCTTTTACAGAGGATTGCAGTTTTCCTTGTAGAGGTTTTTTCCTTCTTTATTTAAGCTAATTCCTGGGTGTTTCATTTTTCTTGAAGCTATTTTGAATGGTATTATTTTCATAATTTCCTTCTCACTCCCTTCATTGTTTGTGTACACAAATGCTAATAATATTTGTGTGTTGATCTTGTATCTTACTACATTGTTGAGGTTCATTATTAATTCTAAGTTTTTTTGGCATAGTTGTTTGGATCTTCTGTGTAGAGTATCATGTCATCTGCAAATAATGATAATTTGAGTTCTTTCTTTCTATACATATCTATCTTTTTTATTTCTTTTTCATGCCTAATTGCTCTGGCTAATGTTTCAAGCACTATGTTGAATGGAAGACATGATAGTGGACATCCTTGTCTTGTGCCTAATTTTAGAGGGAATGCTTTTAGTTTTCCCCCATTTAGTATGAAGCTAGCTGTTGGTTTGTCATACATAGCTTTTATCATATTCAAGTATGGTCTTTCTATACCAGTTTTCTCTTGGCTTTTTGTCATGAAGGGATTTTGGACTTTGTCAAAAGCCTTCTCTGCATCTATTGATATGATCATATGTTTTTTTGCCTTGGTTCTTTTTATGTGATGTGTTGCATTTATTGACTTATATCCATGCATCTCTGGGATTTTGGTAATGCATTGAAGTCTAATTCATAATATCTTGTTGAAGATTTTTGCATCTATATTCATTAGTGACAGTGGCCTACAGTTTTATTTTTTAGTTGGTTCTTTATCTGGTTTTGGGATGAGACTGATACTGAGTTTGGGAGTACTCAATCCCTTTCAATTTCTTTGAGGAGTTTGAGGAGTATTGGTGATATAATATATTTAAAGATTTTGTAGATTTCAGTAGTGAATCCATCAGGTGCTGAGCTTCTTCTAGTTGGTAGATTCTTTATTATGGTGTCAGTTTCATTGCTTGTTGTTTGGTTGTTAAGCATATTTATGTGTTTTGGGGTTAGTTTTGGTAGTTTGTATGTGTCTAAGAATCTATTTCTATAAAATTTGCTAATTTGTTGGAATATAATTTGTAAAATAGTTACAATCTTCTGGGTTTCCACAGTGTCTGTTGTGATTTCACCTTTTTCATTTCTAATTGCATTGATGTGAGCCTTTTCTCACTTTCTCTTTGTAAGTCTGGCTAGGGGACCTAGGTATTTTATTTATTCCTTCCAAGAAGCAGCTCTTTGATTTATTCATTTTTTTACTGTATTTTAGTCTCAATTTCATTGATTTCTGCTCTCGTCTTTATAATTTCTCTCCTTAATTTCAGTGCAGGGCCAGTTTTTTGTTTGTTTGTTTGTTTCTGAAGTATCTTAAGATTTCTCATGAGGTTGACTATTTGAGCTTGCTCTGTTTTCCAATCATGAGCATTGATTGCAATGAATTTTCCTCTTAGAACTGCTTTCATAGTGTTCCAGAGATTTTGCTGAATTGTGTGGTTACTAACTTCCAGAAGTTTTGAATTTCTTCTTCTGTGGCCCCTGGTTGTTTAAGGAGTATATTGTTGTTAATTTCTCAGGAGCTTTTACCTTTTCTGAAATTTCTTCTGTTGTTGATTTGTATTTTCATTCCACAGTGGTCTGATAGTATATACGGGGTAACTTCCTTTATATTTACTTAAGTAGGCTTTGTGGACTAGTATTTGATCTGTTTCGAAGAAAGTAACATAAGCTGCTGAAAAAAATGTATACTCTGTTGTAGAGGGCTGGAATACTCTGTATATTTCCATTAAGTCCATATGTTCAAAGATATAGTTCAACTCTGAAATTTCTTTACTGATTTTCTGTTTAGTTGATCTATCTCTTTGCAAAAGTGAGGTGTTAAAATCGTCTACTATGATTGTGTAATCATTTACCTGATCTTTTCATTTCAGCAGTTTTTGTTCTATGAAATAGGTGCTCCAGTATTCAGGGCGTATATGTTTATCAATTTTATCACTTTTTTTCCATTAAGTTTATTGGGGCATTTTAGGTAAACATTATAATCACAGTCATCATTGGGAATTTGTACCTGTACATGATATACCTTGGTACTTGTATTTTCCCCATTCCCCTTCCTTCCCTTCCACTGCTCCACCCCTCTCTATTTACAAAAGCTTTGTTTCCATTTTTTACTTCTTTCCCCATATCAGCACCCCCCCCCCCACTTCCCCATCCCTTTTGGATCTTCTCTTCTTGTTTTTCATTATCTATTATACATTTTGGTCCTCATTTACACTTGCAATTTCTCACACCAGAGAAACTATTCAGTATTTACACAGGCATGTCCTATTTACTTCACTTAAGAATATGACCTTGATATGCTTTCATGTAGCTATAAATGTCTCTAGTTTCTTGTTCTTCATGGCTTAGCAGTACTCCATTTTATAAAAAAAAAAAAAAAAAGGCCACATCTTCTTTATCCAATCACCAGTTGATGGGCAATTGTGCTCTTTCCAAGGTTTAGCTATTTCAAACTGTGCTGATATAAACATGGTGCGTATATATCGCTGTTGTATGATGGTTTTAATTCTTTTGGGAAGATACACAGCAAGGGAATAGCTGTGGCAAATGAGACCTCTAATCCTAGTTCTTTGAGGAATCTTCACATTGATTTCCACAGTGATTGCAGCAGTCTACACTCCCACCAACAGTGGAGAAAGGTTCCTTTTTCCCTACAACCACAGCAGCATTTGTCATTGGTTGATTTCTTGATAGCAGCCATTCTATCTAGAGTGAGAAGGAATTTCAGGATTGTTTTCATTTGCATCTCTCAAATGACCAGTGATGTTTTTCATATGTTTATTTGCTCTTTCTACTTCTTTGAGAAATGCCTGTTCATTTCAGAAGCCCATTTTTGGATTGGGACTTTACATTTGGGGGGTCTGACTTTCTAAAGTTCTTTATATATTCTAGATATTAGTCCTTTGAGGATCAGCTGGTAAAATTTTTTCCCACATTGTTGGTTGTCTCTTCACTCTGTTGATGGTTTCTCTTGCTGTGCAGAAGCTTTTTAATGAGATCCCAGTTGTTGATTCTTTGTGCTAGTTCCTGTGTGACTGAGATTTTCATAGTCTTTTCCTGTGCCAGTCTTCAAGAATTCTTTCTAACCTATCTTCCAGCAGATTCACTCTTTCTGTTTTCATATTTAGATCTTTGATCCATTTCTATTTTAGTTTATTGCATGGTGAGAGATATGGGTCTGATTTTAATCTTTTTTTTTTGGTACTGGGGATTGAACTTGGGTCCTTGCGCTTATAAGGCAGGCAGCGGAACCACTGAGTAAATCCCCAGCCCCATTAATTTTTTTTTTTTTTTTGGTACCAGGGATTGAACTCGAGCCCTTGCACTTGCAAGGCAGGCAGCAAACCACTGAGCTAAATCCCCGGCCCTAGTTTTAATCTTTGCCAAGTTCAACCCCAGTTTTTCCAGTACTATTTATTAAAGAGGTTGTTTTTCCTCCAGTAAGGATGTTTGGCTCCTATTTTAAAGATGAGGTGGCTGAGTATGTCGGGAGTTATTTCTGCATCTTCTAATCTATTCCATTGATCCTTGGGTCTGTTTCTTTGCCAGTACCATGTTGTTTTTATCACACGAGCTTTGTAGTATAGTTTCAAATTGGGGATTGTGATACTCCCTGCCTTGTCTTTGTTGCCTAGAATTGCTTTTTCTATTCTAGGTCTCTTGTTCCAAATGAATTTTTAGATTGGTATCTCTAGTTCTGTGAAATATATTGGAATGTCAATCGGGAATGCATTGAATCTATATAACGGTTTTGGAAGTATGGCCACTTTTACTATATTGGTTCTTCCCACCCAAGAACAAGGGATGTCTTTCCTTTTTCTGATATCCTCTTCAATCTCTTTTTTCACAGTGCTGTAGTTTTCAGAGTAGAGGTCTTTTATTTCCTTCATTAGATTGATTCCTAGGTATTTCCTTTTTTTGGATGCTATTGTGAAAGGAGTTGTTTCTCCAGTTTCTTTCTTAATGAGTCTGTTATTCGTGTACAGGAAGGCTATTGATTTTTGAGTGTTGACCTTGTATGCAGCTACTTTACTGAATTTGGTTAAGTCTAGAAGGCTTTTGGTGGAGTTCTTGGGGTCTTCTATATAGAATATCATGTCACCTGCAAATAATGATAATTTAAATTCTTCATTTCCTATGTTTATTCCTTTTATTTATTTCTCTTTTCTAATTGCTGTGGTGGTTTCCAGAACTATTGAACAGGAGTGCTGATAATGGACATCCTTGTCTTGTTCCTGATTTTACCATGAAAGAATTCAGGTTTTGACCATTTAGTATGATGTTGGCTGTTGGTTTAGATGGCTTTTATCAGATTGAGATAAAGACCATCTATTCCAATCTTCAGTAGGGGTTTTATCACAAATGGGTGTTGGATTTTGTCAAATGCTTTTTCTGCATCTATTGAGATGATCATATGGTTTTTGTCCTTGGCTCTGTTAGTATAGTGTATTACATTTATTGATTTGTGTATGTTGAACCATCCCTGCATTCCTGGGATGAATCCTATTTGGTCAGTGTGTATGATCTTGATGATCTTCTGCATTCTGTTTGCCAGTGTCTTATTGAGAATTTTTGCATCTATGTTCCTTAGTGAGATTGGCCTATAGTTCTCTTTTTTGATTGTGTCTTTCTCTGATTTTGGGATCAAGGTTATGTTTACTTCTAGAAATGAATTTGTGAGTATTGCTTCCCCTTTCAATTTCATTGAATAGTTTTAACAGTAGTGGCAATAGCTCTTCTCTAAATATCTTGTGGAATTCAACAGTGAAGCCATCAGTATTTGCACTTTTCTTTGTTGGTAATTTTGAGTTATGTTTTCAATTTTGTTGATTGATATTGGGTTGTCTAGAATTTTTTATCTTCATTCAGCTTTGGTAATTCATATGTATCTAGAAATCTGTTTCTTCTGTGTTTTCCATCTTTTTGAAGTATAGGTTCTCAAAGTAGGTATTAATGATCCTCTGGATTCCTATTGGGTCTGTTGTAATTTCACTCTTTTAATTCCTAATTGCATGGATTTGGGCCTTTTCTTTCCTTTTTTTTGATGAGGTTGGCTAAGGGTTTGTCAATTTTGTTTATTGTTTCAAAGAACCAGCTCTTTGCTTTACTAATTTTTTGTTTTGTTCTCTTAGTCTCCACTTCATTGATTTCTGGTGATTTTTATAATTTCCTCCCTTATATGCGTTTTGAGTTTATCATGTTCTTTTTTTTACAAGCTTGAGGTTCAGCATTAGGTTGCTTATTTGAGCTTGCTCTGCTTTCCTAATATAGGTATTCAATGCTATGAATTTCCCTCATAATCTGCTTTCATTGTGTCCCATATATTCTAGTACATTGTATTGGCATTATTGTTTAATTGTAGAAACTGTCTAATTCCTTCTTTAATTTCCTCTGTCATCCATTGGTTGTTCAGGAGTGTGTTATTCAATTTCCATATGTTTATGAAGTTCTTGTGGTTTCTTTTGCTATTGATCTCCAACTTCATTGCACTATGATCTGGTAATATACAGTAGATAAATTCAGTTCTTTTGCATTTACTTAAACATTTTCTATGAGCTAGTATGTGGTCTATTTTGGAGAAAATAGATCATATGCAGCTGAAAAGAATGTGTATTCTGACATGGAGTGCAATACTCTATAGACATCTTCTAAGTCCATTTGTTCAAACATTTGGTTCAATTCTAATATTTCATTGTTGACTTTTTGTCTAGTTGACCTGTCTATGTGAATCAACCCTGCATTCCTGGGATGAATCCTACTTGGTCAGGATGTATAATCTTCTTAATGATCTTCTGCATTCTGTTTGACAGTTCCTTATTAAGGATTTTTGCATCTATGTTCATTATGTAGATTGGCCTGTAGTTCTCTTTTTTGATTGGATCCTTCTCTGGTTTTGCCATCAGAGTAATTCTTGCTTCCAGGAGTAAATTTGTGAGTGCTACTTCTCTTTCAATTTCACTAAAGTGTTTGAGGAGTAGTGGTATTAAGTCTACCCTAAATTTGTTGTAGAATTCAGCAATGAATCCATCAGAGCTAGGGCTTTTCTTTGTTGGTAGTTTTAAAATTACGCATTCAGTTTCATTGGCTGATAATGGTTTATTTAGAATTCTATATCTTCTTGATTCAGTTTTGATAATTCATATGTATCTAGGAATCTGTCCATTTCTTCTGTATTTTCCATCTTATTAGAATACAGGTTCTCACAATCTTCTCGATCTCTGCATGGTCTGTTGTGATTTCACCCTTTTCATTCCTAATTGCATGGATTTGAGTCTTTCCTTTTTTTATAAGGTTGGCTAAGGGTTTGCCAAGAACTAGGACTGGAAGTCCCATTTGACCCTGCTATTCCACTGCTGGGGATCTTCCCCAAAGAATTAAAAGAATCATACCACAGTGATATATGTGCACCCATGTTCATAGCAGCGCAGTTTGTAATAGCTAAAACTTGGAAACAGCCCAAATGCCCATCAACTGGAGACTGGATAAAGAAAATTTTACTTAATATTTCAAAGAACCAACTCTTGGATTCATTGATTCTTTGTATTGTTTTCTTAGTCTCCATTCCATTAATTTTTCCTCGGATTTTTATACTTTCCTCCCTTGTTTGAGCTTTGGCTTGACTTGCTCTTCTTTTTCTAGAAGCTTGAGATTCAACATTGTGTTGTTTATTTGAGCCTGCTCATTTTCCTAATATGGGAATTCACCTCTATACATTTCCCTCATAGGAATACTTTCATGGCATCCCATAAATTCTGTTATGTTGCATTGTCATTATCATTTAATTGTAGAAATTGTCTGATTTCTTCTTTAGTTTTATCTGTGATCTACTGGTTGTTCAGGAGGGTGTTATTTAATTTCCATGTGTTTATGAAGTTCTTGTGGTTTCTTTTGCCATTGATTTCCAATTTTATTGCACTATGGTCTGATA
The DNA here is from genome assembly GCF_053883595.1 of Heterocephalus glaber. NCBI lineage: Eukaryota > Metazoa > Chordata > Mammalia > Rodentia > Bathyergidae > Heterocephalus > Heterocephalus glaber. The sequence continues at coordinate 9,242,655 of NW_028258299.1, read as the reverse complement.
ATATGCTTGGGATTATTTCAATTCCTTTGAATTTATTTAAGCATGTTCTTTGAGCTAGTATATGGTCTATTTTGGAGAAAGTTCCAGGTGCAGCTGAAAAGAATGTGTATTCCGATTTTGTGGGGTGGAACACTTTCTAAACATCTATTAGGTCCACTTATTTATTAGTTTGGTTGAGTTCTAGTATTTTTTTGTTGATTTTTTTGTCGGTTTTTTTCTAGTTGACCTGTCTATTTGTGACAGTGGGGTATTGAGGTCCCCCACTATCATTTTAGTGGTTATTTGATTTTTCATGTCCATTAATATTTGTTTTAGGTAATTGCACTAGTATTTGGTGCATATATGTTTATGATTGTTGTTGCTTCCTCTTGGATTGCTCCCTTTGCAAGTATGTAGTGACATTCTTTGTCTCTCTTAATCAGTCTTGGTTTGAAATCCACTGTGTTGGCAAATAGGACAGCTATCCCTGCTTTTTTTTGCGGGGGGGGGGCTTCTGTCACATGGAGTATTGTTTTTCATCCTTTAACTTTCAGTCTCTGAATTTCTTTTTGAAGTATGTTTCTTGTGTGCAGCATATTATTAGATCTTCTTGATCCATTCTCCCAGTCTATTTCTTTTGATTGGTGAATTGAGACTGTTAACATTGATGGTTATAGCTGGTATGTATTGACTTATCCTTGTCATGAACTTTTCCTGTTGTTGGATTCTCCCCCTTCCTGCCCCACATTTAATTTCATCTTTCCTGATGCATTCAGTCTGTTGGGCTTCATGGAGTTGTGCCCCTGTCTTTTCCTAGGATATTGTTTAGAACTTTCTTGGGTGCCTGTTTGATATTCATTAAGTTCCTCAGGTGTTCTTTGTCATGAAATTATCTTATTTCTCCATCGATATTGAAAAATAGTTTTGTAGGATACACCAATCTGGGTTGAAAGTTGTTTGCTTTTAGGGCTTGAAATATTTCACTCCAGGCTCTCCTTGACTTGAAGGTTTGTGTTGAGAAGCCTGCTGTGATTCTAATGGGCTTTCCTTTGTATGTGATTTGTGTCTTTTCTTTAACTGCTTTCAATATTTTGTTCCTCTGTCGGATTTTTGTAATCTTGACTATTATATGCCTAGATGTAGATTATTTTTTATCATGGCTAGTTGGATTTCTATATGCCTCACTTCACCTTATGTCAAATTCTTTTTTCCTGTTTGGGCAGTTTTCTGCAATTACTTCTGTGAAAAGTTTATTTATGTCTTTTGAGTTATCTCCTACTCCTTCATTGACTCCAACCAATCTCGTTATTCTTTTTTTGCATTATCTTGTGTTGGATTGATTTCTCATGATTTCTCATGGTCCCTATTTTTAAGAAATCTTTCTTTTTCTGTTCACTAACCAATATCTTGTCTTGTCTTCTGTCTCTGAAATTCTGTCTCACATTCATTTATTCTGCTGTCCAAACTTTCAATGGAATTTTTAATTTCTTGGATATCTCTTTGGGAGTGTTTTATGTTTTCCAATTCTTTTCTGTGTTGGGTATTCATGGATTCTATCATTTTCCTTAGCTCTTCTATTTTTTTCTGTATCTGCTCTAGTTATTAATCATATCTTTCAGGGGCTGGGGATTTAGCTCAGTGGTTTTGCTGCCTGCTGCGCAAGCGGAAGGACCCGAGTTCGATCCCCAGTACCAAAAAAAAAAAATCATATCATATCTTTCATTATAGCCTCCATCTTTGTTTTTATCTGAGAGATCATTTCTGATTTCATTTTTTCCAGGTTCTCTTTCATTACCTCCCTTGCTACCAGTTCAGGGAGTCCAGGTGGTTGGCTTTCAGATTGTTCCATCTCTTTGCCCCCTGGATTTGCTTTTAGTGATCTGAAAGTCTGGGTTTGCATCTTCTTAGGTGACTTCTCATTTCTATTTTTGTTGCTGTTGTTATTAATATTTTTGGTTTAATTCCTGGCTTGATATTTATATGTTGTTTTTTGCCAGTATTTAGAATTCATAGGGAAAGACTACTTCTCTGAGGTGTCTTCCAGGTATAGCTAGTCTTTGAGTTTTGAGTCTGTAGTGTTGTAATGACCCTTAGGTAATCTCATTATTGTTATACTAGGAAGAACAACTGAATAGAGCAATCATGTCAACTTGGCCAAAGTAATACAATCAGCATCAACAATCACATCTAACACATCTTAGAAAATGACAAAATGTGGTAACTATATATCTATCACCCTCTACTGCATGAACTAGGCTTGAGGTTATATATCAAAATCTAAGACCAGCCAGAAATATGTTTGCAGTATAGTGAATTTACCTCTGGGAAGAAGACTTAGAAGGAGTTGGGAGGGTAGAGAAATAGGAGAGGGAAAGTTTAGAAGTAGAACTAGAAGACATAGGAAAATCATATAAACTTTGAGAAACTGGTGAAGACAGGAGGGGAAGAGAGAAGGAGCAAAAGCAAGAACAGAACAAACTAATGGTAACAGGAGAACTAGAAACTGTATTCATGCTGTTATAGAAATAAGAACAATCAAGAAAAAACAAAACAAGCAAACAGGAACAAGAAAGGAGAGAACTGAAGAAGAGGAAGAAAGAAGAAGAAAAGCAAAGAAAAAAATAAAGAGAAAGAAAGAAAGAAAAGAAAGAAAGAAAGAAAGAAAGAAAGAAAGAAAGAAAGAAAGAAAGAAAGAAGAAAGAGAAAGAAAAAGTCCCTTTCAAGGTGTGTCTCTGTTGTCACCAGTAGACGATGTGGGCAGCAGCATGCAGATCCAAGTCCCTTATTCTCAGTGAGCCAGCCATAGTTTATTGAGATTCAGGCTGGTTTCTGGTTATGAGGTCGGGAGTGAGTTCCCTACCTCCTGTGGGCTTGAACTCTTCAGGGTTCTGCTGCAGTTTCCACCCATCTCTCCCTCCCAGCAAGTCTGGGTTCTGATAGGGGATGCTGATTCCAACACTCACCAACTTCTTTGTCCTCTGGGTCTTTATTGCTGTGGCTATCTTCGCTTTCACAGTGGGCTTCATTCTCAGACACAGCCCTCAGAGAGGCCTTCTCGCTACTGCTCACCACTCTGCGATCTTCCTAGGCTTGGAATGATGGTCTTTCTGCTCTCTGCCATTGTCTGGATCTGTCCATCACTCTTGCTGTCACCCCCACTGGTGATGGCAGGTAGGCACGCTGCCCTAGCTGCTAAAGAGTGGAGTGCAGGCAGGCAGGCCCTGGGTGAGCAGGCCCCAGGCAGCTGAAGAAAAATATTATCTCTTCTCATTGGATTGTTCCTTTAACTAGTATGTAGTGACTTTTGTCTCTTCAAATCAATTTTAGATTGAAGTTTACTGTGTTTGATTTTAGAATTGCTATCCCTACTTCTTTTCGGGGCCATGATGCATGAAATGTTTTTCATCCTTTAATTTTTAGTCTATTAATATCTTTTTGGATTGGATAAGTTTCTTGAATGCAACAGAGTGTTGGATTCTGTTTTTTGATCCAGTCTACCAGTCTTTAGTTGGAGAGTTGAGGCTGTGAAAATTGAGAGATATTACTGAGATGTGTTGATTATTTACTATCACTGCTTTCTTTACCTGTTGGTGTATTCTTTGTTTTTCTTTTCTGATTTTTTTTTTTTGTTGCTGTTTATCCATTGGCCCCACTAGTTTTTTTTCTGTATTTTTAGTCATGTCAGATTTATTGTTTTGGTTGAGAATATTTTAATAATTTTCTCTAGAGCTGGTATAGCACTTATATATCTTCTGAGCTGGGATTTTTCATGGAAATATCCTATTTTCCATCTGTTTTGAAGGAGAAATTTGCTGGGTAAGTTAATCTGATTTGCAAGTTATTTGCTCTGAGGGCTTGAAATATTTCACTCCAAACCCTTCTGGCCTTTCAAGTTTGTGTTCAGACGTCTACATCTACAGTGATTCTAATTGGTTTACCTTTATATGTGATTTGTTTTTCTCTGACTGCTTTTAATTTTTTTTCCTGAATATCTGGTAATTTAATAAGGTTGTGCCTTAGTGAGCTTCTTTTTTCATAATAATTGTTTGATGTTCTATAAGTGTTGCTTAGTTGTATTTTAAACTCTTATAGCTGGGAAATTTTCTTCCATGATGTCTGTAAACATGTCAGTGATTCCATCTGTGCTATCTTCTGGTTTTTCTCTAACTCTAATTAGCCGTAGATTGATCTTCTTGTTCTCATCTAGTAACTACTGGATAATCTTCTCTTATTTTCTTGTTCACTTCTTTGAGCTCTTCATTGTAATTCACTATTTTGTCCTCAGTATCAGACACTCTGTCTTCACATTGGTCATCTGTGCTATGTATGAATTCTATAAAGTCTTTTCTTTCAGGTCTTTCTTACTGTCATCCTTTTGATTCCTTATACTTGTTGAGTGTATCATTCAAATTTTGAACAGTTTGGTTAGCTTGTCCATTTTTTTTCTATTTCCCCAAAATTCATTGTGGCCATATTGAGTGAAATTGGTGTGAACTTCTGACTCATGTCCTCTTTGAACTTATCTATTTTCCTTATTCCTTCTATGAACTTTTCATACAGTTATGCTACTTGGTATTTGTTTTCTTCTTCCTTTATGACCTCTTGCTCTGCCACTGGACAATTGGGGTAGGGTTGGAGATCTTCTATTTCCTTGTTTTCCCATTCTCCTCTGAGTTTCTGTATTTATTTGATATATAATTTTAAATTATATATGGCCCTCTATTTTCTCCTCCTTTTTTGGGGATTGTTAGCACAGGTTGGGAAGTTGAGAAATGAGTAGCGTTTGTGATTTATATGAAGATTTTTAGTAGGATGTTGCCTTCCCTTCAATAATTTTCAGCTTTGTATGTCCATGCTAGAATTTAATTCTTCTGTTATTTATTTTAAGTGATTTCCCCTCTGTCCCTATGCTTTTCTGAAAGAATTACTTCTGGTTATAACAGCATCTACAGATTGAATCTGACAATACCTCTATATGATAGTCCTTGCAGTTACACACACACCCCGGCCCCCGCCTATTCTCTATGCACACTCTGTCAGTTTGTTATTGTGGTTCTTCTGCATTGAAGTTGGTGAGGCAGCGTGGGGAGAATGGGAAGTTGTAGGGTGAGGAGTGTTAGACACTGAGGGGGTGGACTGAAAGAGGAATAGTGGGAGATGAGAAGGAAAGTTTGATGTGGGAATCTGGTTTTATTGGAGTACTTTTATTTGAATTGAAGGGGTAGCATTGAAAGTTTTTAGATGGTATTTTGTGGAGGCAAGAGTGAGATATGGGAGAAAGGAAATGTACTTTGTGATTGAGAAAAGCTATGTGATTGTCAGAACTTGCAGATGGGGTGCAATAAGGAAGGTAACATATGGAAGATCCAATGGCTTGGGATAGGGAGGATCAAGGAATAATCCTAGAGAATATGGGAGTGACTGTGAGAGAGCTAAGTACGGGGAATTTAAAAACTTGGGAAGAGGGAAAAGAATAAAGAAATATTTTAATAACATTTTTATTGTTTAATAATAATTTAATAATATTGTCTCAGGGGACTGAGGGGATGAAACTAGATAGGGAGATGAAGGAGAGAACCTAGACACCTATTAAATCAGACCTCATGAAAAAAATCCACAAAAGTAACAAGCCAATAGCCTGGAATCCCATTGGCCCAAATAGTGGCTGCTGGTGCCACATGCTGCTCTTGCTGATGGTGGTCTTCAGCTTTCTCTGCTGTGTGATGCTCTACTATGAGCTGCAGATGCAGCTGTGGAAAGCCAAGGTGATAGCACTCAAGTACCAGCAGCACCAGGAGTCCTCTCTGCCCAGTTGTAAGGTTTCACATTGTGTCTCCGCTTTTTGAAAACTCAACCAAATAACAACATATTTTGTCAAGTTCGTTGCTCAATTTACCCTTTTGCCATTTCCTTTTGAATTCTGCTACAACATTTACAGTATGATTATGTAGAAGAATTATTTCACAAGCAGGCTAAAGTTTCTTCTCTTTAAAATGTATTCACTCTTGACTTCTGTAACATTTACTTTGAATTTCACATCTGCAGGACATTTAATGATCATTTTTCTGATAACATGCAGTTTTTGCTTTTCTTTTCAATGACAAATGACCCAACTCAGCAGTGCTATGTACCGCCTGCATAGGTGGGTTTCTAGGACATCAGATGCTGTAGTCTGTGATTTGTTTAACTAGGTAGGATCTCTTCACCTGGCTTGGATTAAGATTGGCTTTCTTTTAAAACATGACTCTTGAAAAAAAAAATTTTTTTTTTTTTTGCTGTACCGGGGATCAAACTCAGGACCTTGTGCTTGTGAGGCAGGCACAGTGCCACTGAGCTAAATCCCTGGCCCCTTGAAAAGTTTAAGCAATTTGGTTCTGTAATCTGATAGTACTATATTTAGGTCATCTTCTATTGAAGAATAGGTTATACTCAAGAGATTCCTTTGAAAGTGGGTTATTTTTACCCACAAGAACATTTTGTTGTAGAATAGTTTCATAAATAGGAAATGGTGAGAAGGTTGACATAGAAAAAGTTCAGACAATGCCACACCCTCCACTAAAAGAAATCTATCTACCTACCTATCGCTCTTCTTCCCTCCCTCCCATTCTGGCACCGAAATTATATAGAGGAATAGGGCAGAGGTCACTTGCTGGTGGCAGAGGAAATAAACCCTGGCCTACATAGCACTTACTTACATTAAAAATTATTAATATATATTGGTGTACCCTTCTCTGTGTCTATAAGCAGTGTTTCTTAGGCTAGATTGCCCGTTAGGCTCACTTAGCTGTTCCCAGACTAATTAGACCAGAGTGTATTGGGGGGTTGGCAGGAAACCTAGGCTTCAGTAGTCTGTGAAGCTCTCCAGGTGATTCCAATTCCAACATGCAGCCATGGTTGAGAACCACACCTCCATAATCTTAAAACTGAGCCTCTTCACACATTTCCATTACTTGCTTGACCCTAGACATTTTCATGCTTTTCCCAAGCATGTGGTAAAAAGCAGACTTGTCTCTATACTATGATTCAAATATTACTTCTGCATTTTTTGTGTGAGTCTGTCAGGAGCAATTCTACATAATTTTGGGGAAAAATCATTTGACTAGGCCAGCTATGGCATTTTGAGACATAACTCCATTTTGGCCTCCGGTCACAGTTAAGACCTCAATGATGCAGTGATGCGGTGATGCTCCAGGATAAGATTACACCAGCTGAAGACATCCTGGGAGGAGCAAAATCTGCATAGTTCCTCATTGTTCTAGAATTTCTGCTGTGCCCCCCAGTCATGTGTTACATTTGTTTCTCCCAATGTACTGAACTCTCTGTCTTGAGCCATTTGTTACATTTGTTTTCTCCAGATGTACTGAATTAAGGTGCTGCAAGCTCAGGTGCTTTCATCTTTGCTGCTGAGAGCAGCATTGATCAAGCCCAAAGCTGAGCTTCTTCTGAAAGTCTCATTTTTTCTACCTTTCCTATTAAAAAGTTAATTCGCCTTGTGCTGTTGTGGCTCACAGGAGACTCAGACTTACTGCAGAGATTCTAGTAACGTCCCCTTTCTCTGTTCCCTACATGAATTTGGACCTCATTGTTATTTGTAAAATGGAGATTAGAAGGACTCATAGATATATTGTGAGAACTAAATAAAAGTGTGTGTAGAACCATTATCACAAACTTCGCACATATCAGGAACTGCTTATGAAACCTGAGCTATTGTTATCATTAGAGTTCCTCTCTGATGTCTCTTATTCTCTTCCCATGGTTTGTCTGGGGTAAAATTTTGAAATGGACTTTATTTGTTTTTATAGCTAGTCATCTCCTTTCTTTGTTTCTAAATGAACAATGAAGAAAACAGTAAATCCAGTGTCTTTTACTCTGGAGAAGAACTATTCCTTGACAACATAAATGTAGAATTAGAATATGGTTACAGATGAACTCTGGATCATGTCAAATTAGGAGAGGCATGCAGCTTCTCAGGCAACAATCATGTTCAGTAAGATCTGGGAGAAAGAATATCGAACCTTTAAAAAAAGATATTTAGTATAAATTCAAAGAGTCCTATATTCCTAAAACACTGTATTACAGTATGTATTGTGATGCTTTTGCTCTTCCAAGTGATGACAAAGAACCACTGAGAAAAGTTTGTGTAATGTAAATATGCAAATATATACTATTTCAAATAACTGTGTTGTAATTATAACAAAAAATTTGGTGCTTCTAAGTGTAAAAAAAAATAACAACCTAATAAACACAAGAAATCATAAAGGAATATAATATAACCCCACATACCAAATAAATTAAAAAAACAAAAAAACTATAAAATGTCTGATGGTAGCACGGATTAAATATTCCAATGAAATATGGCATATGTAACTCCCAAGTAGTTTCTTTGCCAGAGAGACTGAATGCTCACACCCTAATAATTCCTCTGATCCCTCCACCACAATATTGAACCTAACTCATACTCAAAACTTTTTTCTACTTGGTTTCAGGCATTCCTGCAGAGTCTAATTCAGTCTTTTTGCGGTTAGACACTCTTGCTGTCTCTCTCCCTGGGTGTGACAGTGGATTCAGCAGACAGGTTCACTGGCATGAAATTGTCCATTGAGTCAGGAATATTTCTATGCAATCAAATCAGCTACAGCAGTGACAGGCTAATACATTACACTGGTATCTGTCAGGGCTAGTTGAGAAATAACATACAATGAGACTCTGTTTTGGGTCTTGCTTTAGCCTAGAGAAGAAATCCACAGTTAGTGTAACAACACAAATCTTGACCCACAGTTAATGTGAACTGAATGTGATGGCTGTGTCTCCTCTAATGGTGAAAAACAGCATTCAACAATACTTTTATAGAATTAGTTATCTAAAGCCCAGGCAGTTGGGAACCAGGTAATACCAGAGTAGTGAAGAGAAAAGAAAAAAGAAAGAAAGAAGAAGTTTTTATTTATTTATTTTTTAAATCTATTGTTCTGTGGTATGGGAAGGAAGAAATAGGAGGGAGGCAAAAGATCCTAATGGTGGTAAGGGTATGTTATATATTTAGAAGATGATAATAAGGAAAACTGAGTATAAATTTGATAGTGAGAAATAGGGATAGGAAAAGATGCTATGACTGATATACACGTTAGAGAAACAGTTAAAGGAAGACAGATGGAAAATGGGAGAGGAAAAAAAGAAAATTTGAGAATGAATAAGACACAGAAAAAAAAGTCAGGCAAAGAGAGATGAATAAAAGTGGGAGGAATATAAAAGGACAAGGGAGAATTCCAATACTCTCCATGAACTACATTGGGAGAAAAAAGGCAAGAGGGAGAGAGGCAAAATACAAACACGCTTATAAAAGAAAAAGGGGTAAAATAATGGAATAAAAGTGTGGGGAAAATATACAGAAGGAGGAAAACAGCAAAGAATGAAAAAATTAAAAACTGTAAAAGTAGGGCTGGAGATTTACCTCAGTGGTTTCGTCTCCTGCTGTGCAAGCGCAAGGACCCAAGATTGATCCCTGGTACTAAACAAACAAACAAACACCTGTAAAAGTAGATAAAATGAAAAAAATGCAATCAAATAAAGAATGACAAAAGAAAGGGTTTTTTTTTCCTTTTGGATGCATGGCTCTCTTTCTCAGCCTAGGGTTAATAAGCAGAGCTGAAGATGGGATGTGTCTCTGTTCACTGAAGACTAAGTTGGCACTCTGCCCCCACAATGATGCTGGGTGTAGAGATCTGCTTACAGTGAGAACATGGAACTAATGTGAGCTTCCAATCCTGGGTAACTCAGGTTGTTCCTGGCCTCTGATGGAAGGAGCTGGGTTTGTGTTCACAAGCCCCTCTGCATCTAAGTGGGATACACACACACACACACACACACACACACACAACCTGCTGTGATTTGTGTTTAGATGTCCCCCAAAGCCTCATGCAATCTTACATGGGGCTTTTTCACAGGTGTCTGAATCTAGAGTGTGTGATTGATTCTTGATACAATGCTAGGTCTGAGGGCACTAGGATTAGAGGTGTGAGTGCTACCCATCCTAAGTAGTCTGAATATGATAAAAGGGGAAGAAAGATCCTATAAAGGTCCCTTGTTGCTTTTGCTGTCTTCTGCTGCCATGAACTAATGCCCCTCTGCCATATGCAACCATGCTTTGGAGGCAGCTGATTATGAACTGAAACTTCTACAACCTTTAAGCTAAATAAATCTTTTCCTCTTTAATTTTAGGTGTCAGGTATTTTGTCTCAGCAATGAGAGAAGTAACTAGAAGACTCTACTTTTACTAGTATAACTACTATGTTTTATTATCTCTAAATCAAAACACATCTATCTCTATGTAACTAAGATAGAAATTTAGTACAAAGAGTAGAGTCATTGCTATGACTACACATAACCATATTGTTCAGGAACATTTGAGTATGGCTTGTGGGAAGAGTTTGGAAAGGTGCAGAGATACAGGCTGAAAAAGTAGAACTGGAATGCCTTAGGCTGTTCTGTATGGAAATTCTGGCCAGAACTCATAAGACCAGAAAGCCTATAAAGACCAGTTTCAGGAGGTTTCTGCTGGAAAGAAGGACTTTCACTGTGGTACTCCAGATGATGTGTGTTATGGCTTGGCAAAAAGTTCATCTGCATTTTGCTCATGTCCAGAGTCTTTGCCTGAGATTGAGTTTAAAGGTGGTGGACTAATTAGTCTCAAAGAAGAAATTTTAAGGCAGTCTAATGTTGATGCTGTGGCATGGCTGCTGTTCAGGGCTTTTAGCCAGATCTATGTTGAGTGTCAAGAGCAAAGAGCCCAGCAGAATGATTTAAAATATTCTGAATACCTGATGCTCTCGGAGCCAGAGGACAAGTCAGCTAGACTGATTGGTGGTTTACAAATGGAGTTTCCACTTGTGTGGGCCAAAACTAACCCCCCTGGGTTAGCAAGCCATCAAGTTTCTATAGTAGTCAGTCTGAAGTCCAATGCCCAGCTTGTTTCTGTCTGACAGTATTCCATAATGAGAGAGACAAAAGAAAAGATTCAGATGCACATCAATCAACTCCTAGATGCTGGAATCCTAAAGCTGTGCCAGTCACCATGGAACACCCCGCTCCTGCCTGTCCGAAAGCCCGGTACTTCCGACTACAGGCTTGTCCAAGACCTCCAAGAGGTAAACAAAAGAACTGAGACCATACACCCCACTGTGCCCAATCCCTACACCCTGCTGAGCCTCCTGCCCCACAAAGACAAGTCTACACTGTGCTGGACCTCAAAGATGCCTTCTTCAGTCTGCTGCTGGCCGAGGTGAGTCAGCCCCTTTTTGCTTTCAAATGGGTGGACCCTGAAGGAGGGTACTCGGGACAACTGACCTGGACAAGGCTTCTGCAAGGGTTCAAAAATGCTCCCACCCTGTTTGATGAGGCTCTAAATAGGGACCTGGCTCCATTCAGAGCATCTCATCCTGAGGTGGCCCTTCTCCAGTATGTAGATGACCTCCTAGTAGCAGCTGACAATCAGGACACCTGTGTGGCAGCTACTAAAGATTTGTTGAAACTGTTACAGGAACTGGGATATCAAGTGTCAGCCAAAAAGGCCCAGATTTGTGCCTCCTGGGTCACCTATCTTGGGTACAAAATTAATGGGGGCACTCGACAATTGTCCCAGATATGGAAACAAGCTATATTACAGATCCCAATACCCACCACAAAAAGACAGGTGCATGAGTTCCTGGGAACTGCTGGCTACTGCTGACCCTGGATTACAGGATTTGCGGAGATCACAAAGCCCTTATATGCAGCCACAGCCAGAGGCAACACACCCTTAGTATGAACAGAGACCGAACAGAGGGCATTTGAGACCTTAAAACAAGCCCTTGTTCAGGCACCAGCTTTGGCCCTCCCAGACACCAGAAATCCTTTCCAATTGTTCATGGCTGAGAAAGAAGGAGTGGCAAAAGGGGTCCTTACTCAAACTTTAGGACCCTGGAAAAGGCCCATGGCTTATTTGTCCAAAAGACTTGATCCTGTGGCTGCTGGCTGGCCACCCTGTCTCAGAGCCATTGCGGCAACAGCCCTCCTCATAAAGGAGGCAGATAAATTAGGCTTGGGTCAGGAGCTCACAATCAGCACACCACATGCAGTCTCCTCCATGCTATGAGGAAGCTCCGAGCATTGGATATCAAACACTAGGCTGACTCAATATCAAGTGCTCCTGATTGACCAGCCCCAGATCAAGTTCACAGAAGCCACTACTCTAAACCCCACGACCCTGCTGCTGGCTTAGACCTGACGACTCTGCTACATGACTGCCAGGAGACCCTCCAGGACATAACTGCATCCAGGCCTGATTTGCAGGATGTGCCCCTGGAGGACCCTGAGGAGACATTCTTCATGGACAGAAGCAGCTTTGTAGAGCAGGAAGTCAGGTATGCAGGGGTTGGTGGTGATAGATGGCCAGGGAGTAACAAAATGGACCACTGCCCTAGGCCATGGAACTTTAGCCCAATGAGCAGAATTGATAACCCTCACTAAAGCCTTTAACCTGGGTGAGAGAAAGGTTATTAATATCTATATGAACAGTCAATATGCCTTTGCAACTGTACATGTTCATGGAGCGATATATAAACAAATGGGGCCTGCTTACATCAGGAGGAAAAGACATCAAAAATAAACATGAGATCCTAGCTTTACTAGAAGCCATATGGAAGCCTAAATCAGTGGCTATAATGCACTGCAAGAGACATCAAAGGCCCAACACACTGGAGGCCATAGGAAATCAAAAGGCTGATCTAGCTGCTAAACTGGCTGCCAGAAAACCAGTGGGGACAGCCCCCACCCTGCTCCTTAAAGGTTTTTCTGAGCTGCTGATTAAGCCACATTACTCGTCAGAAGAAGAGGAACAAAATGCCCGGGTGGGAGCTATAAAAGGTAAAAATGGATGGTGGAGTCATCTTGATGGCCAAGTCTGCTTGCCTCAGGCTCTGGGCAGACAGCTAATTCAACAAATACATCAGTTTACTCACCTAGGAGAAAAGAAACTCAGACAATTGATAAGTTCCAGGTTCTTAACACCTAAGCTGGCTGCCATGGTCCAGGATGTTTGTGCTCAGTGGGAGACATGCACCCAGGTAAATGCCAAGACAACACCTGGAGGCAAGGGAACCCAACGCTGAGGTGAGCATCCTGGGGAAATTTGGGAATTGGATTTTACTAAAGTCAAGCCCAGCCACGGATATAGGTACCTGTTGGTTTGGGTAGATACTTACTCTGGATGGGTAAAACCTTCCCTACTAAAGGAGAGACAGCTACAATAGTCAGTAAAAAGTTGTTACAGCAGCTCATCCCCCGATTTGTCCTCCCCCATACTCTGGGGTCCAACAATGTCCCAGCCTTCATGGCTAAGTTATCTCAATTGGTGGCCAAAGCCCTTAACATTGATTGGAAACTTCATTGTGCCTATCGGCCACAAAGTTCAGGGCAAGTGGAAAGGACGAATCAAACCTTAAAAAAAACATTAACTAAGTTTGTTTTAGAAACTGGAAGAAGCTGGCCAGACCTCCTCCTGCTGGCCCTCTTGTGGGCTAGGTACACTCCTTATATAAAAAAGTTAACTCCTTATCAAATCATGTTCGGGAGACCACCTCCCTTACTGCCCAGGGTAAATTTGGAAAATGTATCAGAATGAGAGAATCATACTTTGTTAAATTCTTTAAAAGCCCTCCAGGTAATCCAACAGGAGCTGCGGAATCGAGTTCAGGAGGCCAGGCCAGCCCCTCAACCTGATGTCACCCGCCATAAATTTCAGCCTGGAGATCTGGTGCTGGTAAAGAGACATTCATCTAAGGCCCTGGAGCCACATTGGGAGGGGCCTTTCCAGGTGATTTTGACAATGCCATCTGCCATAAAGGTCTCAGGAAAAACACCATGAATACATCACTGCCACATAAAAGCAGCTCCTGAGGACACCCCGGAGGACAAATGGAGGGTCATCAGTCAACCAGGCAATAAAAAGTTAAGACTGGGACGGGTTGAAAATACATCCCCTTCTTGTTAATATTTTCTGGAACATTGGCAATATTACCCCAAAAACAATTGGACCATACTGGTAATGTTTGGATTCAGCTGGCACAGTCACTTAATTTGTCTGAGTTCTCTTTAAATGTAGATATAAATTTAGATTATGTATTAGGGAGTTGTCTCATCCCAGTGTACACTCCCTTGAGTCTGATACAACCTTATACTCTGTTTAAAGACATCCCAGGAAAAAATCTAACATATAAAGATAGTTACAATTGGGGGACCCCCTCTTATTCTAAACCAAAAAATGCTATTAATTTATATACACCTCAGATGATCATGTTAAACAATACACAATGTGCTATATATAAAAATTGTACTACAAAATGTCTAAGATTAAAAAGGTTAGAAAAAATGACCTGTTATGAGGAACAAAAAATCATATACAGTTATGGTCACGTGTCTTTACCATCAGGACAGTTTTATACATGTGAAGGAGTAATGTTTAATTATATCCCTGCCTACTTGTCTGAGACTTGATGCTTCCTAGTCACTTGGCCATAATATTGTGAGATTGAACTGATTTGATAGTGTCCAAAAGAATTAAATGTTGGTCACCCTATACTGCACCAGGATGTGATGATGATGTAGGTCTCTTGATAGATGCTCAAGTGATACCTATGATAATATCTGTTCTTGCTCAGCCCACTATAGGAATTCATGCAGAAAAGGTGGTACGAAAATTGGCATGCAAGGTGGCCAAAGTCTAAACACTACCTCTTCTGTCTTGGCATTAATTAATCAGGAGTTACAAGAACACCGATGGGCTATACTAGACAATAGGGCAGCAATAGATTACTTGCTCTTGTTCCATCATCAAGGATGTGAAAAAATAAAAAATATGTGTTGTTTTAATCTGACTGACAATAGCCCAGGGATTCAGGAAAAAATAAAACAATTTAAAAAATTGGCAGAGAAAATACATAATAAAAAATTATGATGGGATCTCTTTCAATGGTTAACTCAATGGTTGCCTAATATGCAATGGTTAAAACAGCTTTTTCTTGTAGTCTTAATTGTAATCACATGTTTGTTGTTATTGTGTTGCTGCATACAATGCCTACCTTACTGTATGGAATGCTCTCAGCAGTTCACAGATTATTAAATTTGACTATTATGTTGCTGAATCAAATGTACAAACCCTCGCCTGAGAAAAAATGACAGAGATAAATCAAAGGTTTGATTCTGTATGAAAACCAGTGGGGAATGTGAGACCAAAGTGTACCTAAGAAATGCCATCTTGGCCTGTGAATGAACTCCCCTCATACCCTTCCCCTTATAGAGTGCTGGAATTCCCCACAAGATAGCCACTTTCTTTGCTTCTGTAAACATGCTTTATCACTCCCCAGGAACAGATGGTGCCTGGTGCCTCCCTGTAACCATCGAACCCTGTAGCCACAGAATGCCCTATCCTGACAAGATAGGTGGGATGAAAAAGAACTGGGTTGTGAAAGATATTTCGCAGCTGGCTGAAGGACATATTGGCCTCTCCATGAACTTCTTTGTTTGAGTTACCTATAAACCTGTACTGTCCCCTGCCTCGGAGCTTCACTTCTCCTAGAGAGTGGAGTCCAAGCATCTGAATAAACTCCTTTCAGTTTTAAATCTGTCTTTGTCCCGGTGTTTGGTGTTTGGTGATTTCCTGGCTCCTTTGGCATAACAGTCTTACATGGAGCTTTTTCAGAGCTGGCTGAATCTAGAGTATGTGATTGATTTCACAGTGGAATGATAGGCTCAAGGGCACTAGGAGTAATGGTGTGAGTGCTTCCCACCCTAAGTAGCCTGAACAAGATAAAAGAGGCACAAGGATGCTGTTAAGATCCCTTGTTGCTTTCGCTGTCCTCTGCTGCCATGAAATTTTGCCCCTCTGCCATGCACAACCCTTGCATGGAGCCAGCTGGTTATGGACTCAAACCTCTTCAAACAGTGAGCTAAATTAACCTTTCCCCCTTTAACTTTGGGTGTTGTGTATATTGTCTCAATGACTAGAGAAAAGTAACACAGCATATCTAACCTCCAACTGATGGCAGTATCCTGGGACCATCTTTCCCTCACACCCTGGAAACTTGGCAGTGGGAAGCAGCCAAGGAGCTGCTCTGAGACCCAAGTCTAAACGCTCAGCCCATCCCAACAATCCCATCCCTGTGAGCTCTTGCTCCACAATTGTGGCTGTGGGCGCTTGTACTGAGAGGTTCCTCACCAACTATTTACTGTGTAAGGCTGCTCTGGAGCCATTATGTTTTCCTTGCTGGTTCCAACTGCTCATGAATCTTTCAACACCAATGCAATTCTTATTCTCTGTGACCAAAATATTGCTAGTTTCACTTTGCCTCCCAGCTAGAGGCTAGCCGATCACTGTCAGTGCCACTGCACGGTCTCTCCTCAGCAGTGTCATCTGTTTCCTCTGTATCAATCCTATTTATTCTCCCCTGCCAGTTCTTCTGTAGTTCCCTGTTAACATCCATTCAGTTCAATTCCTGTCTGAGCTATTGTTTTCCAGACCTGGACACTTCGTCCTGGAGAAGCTGAGTTCCTGGCACTCACTGCTCTGCCATTTTGGAAGCAAGAAAATATTCTGAAAACAAAAAAGTTTCCACGTTTGCTCTCTAAACCTAGTTCCCAGGCTTGGTCAGCAGCACCCACACTCTATGAGGACCACGGTCCCAGGACAAGGTGGTGTTTCCTTATATACAACATAGAAAGTGTGTCTACACCAGGTGCTTTCAAAGCTTGTAAAAACAAATGTATACCTTCCCTGATGACCTCCCAGAAGTTCATTGTGAGGTAGAAACAACATCAAGCACTGGGCAACATTCCCAAAGGGGAGAGCATTTTTGCCATGCTCTGTGGCTATATCCTAGGTTCCACTTCTAACTCTTGTTGGTTATTTTGTAACATTTGCACCTGAGAAATTGCCACAGCTCATATGCAAGTACATGTTTGCAAACGGAAGGCAAGTAGGAGGAACAGTGTGACTATAATGTTCTCATGTGCTTTATTGCTTACAAATCACTTAAATTCCATGATTCCATTATTTGCTTTGATTCTTACAAAGAACTAATTTAGAGAAGGAGTCTCCCTTCACCTCTCATCTCCAGGATAAAAAGGTAAATCATTTAGGTCATAAATGATTTACTCGGGATCAATTTTGAGGGAAATAGGAGAGATGATCGGGATCAAATTTCCTCTCAGCTCAATTCTTCCCATCTTTCCTCCCCCACCTCCATTCTGTCCCCTCCATCTGTATGGGCACCAGAGGCTTCAGAGACATGCCATTTCTTCTTTCTTTGCTTTCACTTTCCTTCTTCACGATCATGTCCTGGAGATAGCACAGATGCTGTAGCTCTCTGGGGAAGATGTACTACCCATCCTAAGCTTCAGGCTCAGCTTTTTGTTCTTTGGGGGCTTGAAGGTAAATTTTTGCAGAAGGGAAGTGAAGAAAAGAAACAGCTCAGCCCTAGCCAGCTGTTCTCCAAGGCATCCACGTTTTCCTGTGGAACAAAAACAAATAATGTATCTTTTCAGGTGGCATTTTTTGCCTCTAGAAACTGGTATTCTCAACACCTTCCAGCAAAACCAGACCTTGTGCTTTGTATCCAGCCTCTTATTTTTGTCTGACTTGAATTCACCAAAGGACAGAAACTGGAAATCCAGGACCACAAGGTCAAATGCATTTAGAAGTTAGCTGTGGGGTGAAGAAACAGAGTATAGAATAATGAAAGTGGGAGGCCTGGGCTGACTCAGAGAGTGGGTATCTAATCTAAAACCTTTCAAAACTCATTTAATAAAAAGCCACAGGAGCAGTCAATGAAACAACAACAATATTATGTAAGCTGTCTCAATCCTTCAAAGAAGATAGCAAAGTATAAAAGAGTAAATGACAGAGCAGGGCTCCTAACATCTAAGTCACTTCCCTATGCCCATTACCCTCCTCCATCGTGGGAACCCCGACATGCATGGCCATCCAGATGGAACTGCCTGTTCCTTCCTCTTTGAGTTGTGTGTCTTCACCAGGGCCTTTGCTTCCAATGTGAAGGCTGAGCAGGGTCCTCTCCTCCATAGCTCACACTGGACACCACCCTGGCCACATCCCAATTAATACCTGGCACTTGGAGAACTGAAGGCAAAGGGATAGAAACTCAGTGCTGAGGGTATTAGAGGTCACCGTGTGAGGCAGTGATGGAAAGAAAGCTGGAATGACAAATAAAGCTTGAGTACAGCGTAACTAAATTTGTAACATCATAGGTCTCAAAATACTTGTCATGAGACTCTGAAAAACCACAGAAGCAATATGTGCACCCATGTTTATAGCAGCACACTTTGTAATAACTAAATCTTGGAAACAGCCCAAAAGCCCATCAACTGGTGAGTGAATAAAGATGATGTGGTTTTTCTATAAAATGGAGTACTACTCAGCCATAAAGATACATTTGAGACATTTATAGCTAAATGGGTGCAAATTGAGGGCATACTCATAAGTGAAATAAATAGGACACACACGTGTAAATACTGAATCATTTCCTTGGTTTGAGAAACTGAAGGTGGAGCTGAGGACCAAAATGAATAACAGACATTGTGAAATAGGAAAAAATGTTTAAAGAGGGGAACTTGGGAGGATGGTCAGGGGAAAGGAAAGAAATGAAAGAAGATTTGAAAGTAGGAAGAAAATGATGGTAACAAAGTTTATGTACATAGGCCATGGAGGGGTGGAAGGGAGGGCAGGAGAATGGGAAAAAGAAGAATCAAGATATATCACATCCAGGCACAAATTCTCAGTGATGAATGTGATCGTAATGTAGGGATAGAGACAGGCAGAGAGAGAAGAGGGACACCCCTCCTCCCTGCTGAAGGAGTTCAGATAGCTGGCAGAACAGGCCTGACCACCCCTGAAAAGAGGACAGTGTGAGGTTGCACCTCCTCTTCATGCTGTACCCTGCAAAGCTTGGTTTGCTAAGATCAAAAGGAAAAACGCTTGGCCCTTCAAAGCCCCCAAATGACCCTTCCCTGTTGTCCCTAATAGTAAGCTAAGTTAATCATTAACCAATCAAGTAGGGGTGCCCTCAGCACAGAGGCAAAACAGGCCCCAACTACTATAAAACCAGCATCTTGAGCCCCCCTTCAATGGTGGCTCCGTTTCAGGCACCACTGCCTGTCTCTCTGAGAGAAGCCAGCTGTACTCTTGCATGCTTCTTGAATAGAAGTACAACTTTGTTTCTACATTTTTGATCTCTGATTCTTCCACAACCTTCTGCATTGTCAGAGAGTCAGGCCTGGGACTTCGGGGACTCTCCACCTGTCTCCCCCTGCGAAAATAAGGTATACCTAAATGTACCAATAAACTCAATAAATATTTTTTAAAGCCACAGAAGCAGAGTAACTTGCATGATATGAGATATTGTAACCAAGAATAAACCTAAATAACCCTTCTAACCTCATTCATTCTTAGTCAACTCACAGATCATTGACTTAGGAGGTCACACAGATGTACAATACATTAGTAGGTTCTCACTAGCTTTGCTGGAGAGGATACTTCTGCTGTGTGGGTTGGAAAAGTGGCCTAGGTTACTTCCCAGGAGCCTGAAGGTCACTCTTCCTGAGGGCAATTACCCTTCACTTTGCTCACAGATGTCTGATGGGGGACAAAAATGGGATAAAAGGATCTTGTGTTCATATTGCATCTGTCCCCTTTGCCGTCTTAACCCTTGTATCAAATGCTACTCACCTCTGCACATAGACATGTTGATTATTTAAGTGCTTAGTTCAAGGGAGGAGTGTTGAGAATGGGGGCAATTAAAGTATATTATGTACATGTACAAATGCTACAATGAAACACATTTATCTGTATAACCAATACATGCTAATAAAATATAGGAAACTGTTTAGTCCAAGGTTTTCATAGAGTGTTTACTTGGCCTACTGCATGTGAGAGCTGGTATGTATTTTCCTTTTCTTTGTACTTTTCATCTTAACTGCTACTACCTTGGGCTTCTTCAGCAACATGAACAGCTCAAGGGGCTAATGTTCTTCAGCCCCATCCTAGGGATGTTTGGTGTGGATGATAGTGTCAAAAAAATTCCACAGCCCCTGGGATGAGCTGACTGTGACCATCTGGTGGTCTAAGTCCATCACAAGAAGAAACACCATTGAAACTGTGCCCCAGCCAAGGGAAGTTCGGAACTTTAGTCCACCTGAGAACATGAATATAAACCTGCTGTTCTCTGTTCTGTGAGAGTTGGTCACTCTGTTGACCAACTGATGATTCTCCTCAGCCAAAGCCCCATGTCAGCTGATGCCCCAAACTGCCTCCAATAAAGAAATGTCCGTGCAGGAGTGTGTGCGCTTGCAGTGTTTGGCCCAGCCTCTTTCACCATGTCTGGTTCAAAAGCTCGCATCATCTAGCACCATCTCTGGTGACTCTGTCAGGATGATGTGTGAACACTGGATAGGACCTACTGCACCTGGACTTGCAGACACTGCCCCAGTGTGAACAACTGTGTGGCTGCCAGGATTCTCCTTTTCACAGAGTGGCTTCAGAGGGTTAGCATAACATAAAGGTTTTCTCCATCAATATTTTCTCTCTCTCTTCTGCTTCTTCTTGTATTAAACTAATTTTGCTATTCAAGGTTACATGGAAACCTGGTATCCAGCCA
This sequence comes from Heterocephalus glaber, assembly GCF_053883595.1. Lineage (NCBI taxonomy): Eukaryota > Metazoa > Chordata > Mammalia > Rodentia > Bathyergidae > Heterocephalus > Heterocephalus glaber. The sequence goes on along the minus strand of NW_028258299.1, from coordinate 9,221,980 downwards.
ACTGTAGTTACAACGTAAACATCTGTGAATTAATTCATAGACCAAAGAAAAAAATGTACAAGAAGCAAATTAAAATCCAAATGGCCACAAATCTTATAACAGACAGGAAACTTAGCCTTAGACTATATGGATAAGTCTCAATTTGTTTTATTTTGTCATAAATATAATTTGGAATTAATTCTTTTTTTAAAAATTGGTAAATAAACTTTGCTGTGTTATCTGCCTCATAGTTGGAATTTTAATATGAAACTACATAAAATTGGTTTGTGTCTCTATGGCAAGTAGCATAATATGACTTTTCAGATTTTTCTTTGATAAGGCAACACCTTGAAATGATCACTCTGCCTGTCTGATCTTGGTTTTCACAGTAATCCAGAAATAACTATTAAAGTGAATACATAAGATAAACATAAATTGACAAATGTTTATAAGCAGACTCTTCATTTAAAGGTTTATATGGAAAAGCTCATCATTAAGTAAATTAGATTCTAAAACATCATTTGTTAAATATAAATTCAGGTAGTATTGACATGTAAAAATTCTATAGAAATGATAATGTATTTGGCTATATGAAATGTATTTTCATAAATTATTGATATAATTAAAAAGGGCAATTCAAGATTAGTTTCTTCTGACTTTAGTAATAAGTAAAGCCAATGTAGTTAAAATTCTGATTAATATGTATAACTCTATATACAAAATAATACAATGACATTAGGCTGTGTTTTGATAAAACCACAAAAAATATATAGTATTCACTGTATTTGATTTCTCTAAGTTTGGAAATGATGGTTTCTTAAAATATTGATCTGATTTTAGCAAAGCTTGCAAGAACTGACTCAGCAAAGATATATATTTTATCAGCATAATTCTTATGATGACAACTACCTTCATAACCTAAGAAAACAGAGCCTTAGATATTGAGTTTGCTTAAATATCTATTTTTTTAGTCTTCTAAATGATGATCACTTTATAATTCTGGTTAAATCCAGTTTCTATTATTTAACAATGACACTGATATACAGTATTAGTATTAATATTAATATTGTAAAGATCTTATAAAATTTATAAAACTACCTGTCATAGTACAAAGTTATCAATCACGATTGTTATCTTCAAATGCCATTCAGTGACAGTGAACATTTTAGAGATGAGTGCCCAAAGTGCAACCTAAAACCCACTTATTTATTGAAAAGTGCCAACAGGGAAATTAACCTTGAATATTGAGGTTTTAGTTTACAAAAACAACTCATACATTAATACCTTTTGTCTTAAAAGAAAAACAAACAACATGCATGCTACCATTTTGCCACCACCCCCATAGAACATGAAAATAATTTAGCTGCCCTGTCAATTGCTAAACTCCACTCATTAACTTAAGCATGACTATTCTTTTTTTAGCTATACATTTAATTTTTCTCTAAAGCATTTGCAATCAGATTCAAGGAAAAGATTCTAACGAGTACTACAGACAAATTGTTTTTCCTTTAATTACTACATAAATTTATCTTATTCTTCTTGATTTTGTAGGGTGTTTTTATTTTAAAAACTGTAACTGTTATCTCTCAAATTTCTTCACAAATATCATTCATAGCAAAATGATCTTATCCATTGTTATAAAATCCATTGTTATAGCCACTACCTATACAACAGATAAGATTAAATTTAACAATGGACTCCAGGTAAACTTGACCTAACTGCTGCTCCTTCCTTTTTATTGGTCCCATGTGGCTAAAAGGTTATGACCCTGACTCACAACTGTGAATCACTTCCACTCCAAGGAGGGACCACATCTCATCAATGATTGGAAGATCTATCCTCAATATGAGGGACATTAAAATAACTACAGGATGGTGGATGAATGACTTCTGTGGTGAGATTCTCACAAGGATGGTGGGAATAGCAGGAAAGGATAGAAGTTGTCAGAATCAAGATAGAATCACTTTTGTTGGCCCTAATGAAATGTAAATAGAGCTAAGAAGTTATAAAGAAAGGGTTCTTATGCACAATTGCCTATAGAGAACTATTAGAATAGGCTCTAAAAAATCATAGGTTTTTGTTGAATCAATGTGTCTTATCTAACAGACTTGTTATTAAAAAATCTAGATTATCATCATAAAATATTAACATATAAAAGCAATTTTATGAGCAGAGATAACAAAAGACAATTATTGGTACACAATTGTTAGTACTGAAAAAATAATCAAGGCTGGGACTTTTACTAACTCCTTTACCCTCAGTGGCACTTTCAATGGCACTTCTCATGTTGCTGCTTCTAATCTTTGGCCAATGCTTGTTTAATCTCCTTGCTAAATTTGTGTCTTTGAGGTGTCAATGACTTCAATCTGATGGTCACCCAGGGAATTGAAGCCCTGTCACACCAAGAGCCAATGCCACTACCAATGTCCTCTTTAGATCGGACAGGAAGAGTCCTTCCTAACCTTCAAGAACATAGAGACAGTGTCCCTATGTGTTCTCACAGCAGTTATAGGAGAAGAGGCATTTGGCCTTGAGTGTTTAAGAATAAGGAGCATAAAGCTCTCAGGCAAGAGTGAGACAGGGACAACCTTGCTGAGACTGGTTGAACAGAAGGCTGGGATGACAAAGTAAACCCTAAGTGCTGTAAGAATAAGACATTGGAGCATGGCATATTTGTTTCAATAGACCTGTCATAAGCCTGAGAAAATCACAGAAACAGTGTTTCCATGAAATGAGAAATGGTTACCAAAAAAAAAAAAAGAGAAAAAAAAGAAGACCCAAATAAACATTCAACCTCAGTCTTAGAGAACACAAATATCGCTAATTTTGTAGGTTGCACAGCCGAACAATACACGATTAGCTTCCACCAATTTTGCCTCAGAGCATCTCTAATGTGTGGGTTGTGGTAACCGCTGCCTGATTTCCTTCCTCAGAACTGTCAGCTGCTTTAGGTGAGCCCAGTGACCCTGCATTGAACCTACAGACATCTGATGGGAGACTGAAATGGTATAAGAAGTTTGTCATCTCTGTATTCATACTGTGTCTAACACTGGGCAGGTTCTACTTAGACGTGCACATAGACATGTTTGTTACTTAAAAATACTTAGTCCAGACTGAATACAGGGTTGACTGGGCTACTGCCCATGGGAACAGGTATCTGCTTTCTTTTCTTTCTCTCTCCCCTCTTTGCTATGCCTGCTTTTGTGCTTTTTCAGCAGGCACAGGAGCCCAACATTTGAAGCACTTTATGCTTGGGACCAGACTCACAAGGCCTGGATGCTTTGCATAGGAGGATAACAGATAAACAAAAATTCCACAGCTGCTAGGGGAAGCTGACTGCAACCATCTCGTGGTCCATAACTGTTAAAATGAATGAATGAATGAATAAATGAATAAATAAATAAAATCTTTTGAAAACATTCCCCTAACCAGTGTTAATTTGTAAATTTTAACTTACCCTAGAAAATTAATAAAAAAGGGCCACTTTCTTTGTTCCACAACTGTTAATTTATTTCTGCCAGTTCAGCTAAGGCGACTCCCCTCTGTCCCCATGAAGCTTTTCCTGTGCAGGTGGGTATCTGTTTGCAATATGTGGTCCAGTCTCATTTCTACAGCCCCTTTGGTCAAAAGCTCCTGTGGTCCAGTGCCCCCCTTCTAGCCCTGTGACTGAGGCCAGCAACACAATCTTTAGCCTTTGTGAAAATGTGTAATGTGTTTGTGTTTATGATAAAAACCACAGTACATAATTTGGAGGATGGAGGCGCAATTCACATAAGCCCGTGATTTAACAATTTGTACAGCAAATGAAGTCTTTCAAAGTGTCACTCAGACAGAGCCAGGTGTGGTGTGGTGCTGCATCCCTGTAATCCCAGCTCTCTGGGATGCTGAGGCTGAAGATTGCAAATTCAAGCCCAACCTTGGCAGCTCACTTAGTCAGACCTTGTCTCAAAAATAGATAAATATCAAAGGGCTGAAGATGTAGCTCAGTGCAACAGCCTTGGGTTCAATCCTTTGTGCTGCTTCCTCCCAAAAGTGACCCTTGGACAGTAATAAACATTCTAGGAATTTGGTAGTTCACATTAAGTTGATGATATTCATTCTCCAAAACAGAAGTATGTGATTTAAAACATGACCTTGAATTAAACGTTCTGAATGGCAGCCTAACTACAACAATTTTGTACACATTTTAATTCTTTACTGTGATAGCTTCCATAATATGCCATTTATTTTGACTTCAGGAGTGGAGAAAACTTGGAAAAATCATAGAAAGAATTGGATTTTCCTGAGTTATTTGAAAATAAATTACCTTTAGTACCCACAAAAAATTTAGAATGTATTTCCTACAAGGAAGGACGTTCTGTAACATTGCCACCAAAGTCAGTGAGAGTGTTGGTGTGTGACCACCACAGTAGCCTGAGATCCCATTCAGGTCTTGCCAGGTGCTCCTCTAACGCCCTTAGTATAAAGCGTCCAGGGCAATACCATGCACTGCCTTCATTGTCATGTCCCTTTAGTCTCCTAAACCTGGAAAAATCCCTTATTCTTTATGCAGATTTCTTGGCTTTGGAATTTTTAAGCATTATAGGGCAGTTATTTTGTAAATGTCTCTCATATTTCCTCATGAATCGAGTAAGCTGTGAGGGTCTGTAATTTTTGGTACAAATATGCTGGATTCTTCTCATTTCTTCTTACCAGACAGGAATTTGGAGTAGTCTTATTACTGGTGATCAATTGATTAAGGTGGTATCTACCAAGGTCTCCCTGTAAAATTCATTCTTTTCTTTTGGAAAGAACATATTTTGAAGATATATGAATAAATTAATCCTCATTACACTTTCATTCACTAGTTTCTATTGCTATTTTTTTGGCCAAATTAATTGTTAATGATTGCTACCAAATCATGATTTTAAAAAAGTCTATTACCCTTTCCATATTTACTGCATTCTAATGCTTGTACCTTTCCACATTTCTTTAGTCATTCATGTATTGATATCTGTAGAGATTTACGGATCCCTATCACTGTCCAAAATGTTGTAATCTCTTACTAATTATTGGACTTTTTTTTGTTTTTTGGTGCAGGGGATCAAAATCAGGTCCTTGTGCTTGGGAAGCAGGCGGCAAAACCACTGAGCTAAATCCCTGGCCCCGCTTGCTTACTTATTATTATTTGTTCATGCACAAAATAGTCCAGATTTCATCATTACATGCTCATTCCAGCTGGCCTTTCCTGACTTTTGGCACAGCAATACTTTCCAGACATATCTTAGTTTCCCTTCCCTAGTCATGAAGTACACCATTATTTTTAAAATCCTCATTTCTTTTATTGGAAAATGATACATAGAAATACAGATCTGGGTAAGCATGCTCATTCCTCTCAGGATGTTGCTGCCTATGTCATCTCAGTAGATAAACCTGAGATAGACCTGTATCGCTAATGTGAGCATTTGGTCATATGTGTATGTTTATCCCACATTTATGTCTATATTCATTTCTGTATCTTTCTATCAAGCTATCCAAAAGCTCATATAGATGACCTCTGCTTCACATCCCAAACCTGATCTGGGCTTCTGCTGCCACCTTCCCTGAGTAAGTGGCCTCTTTCTCCACTGGGCTATGATGGTCCACACCAATAACAGTCACCAAATTCATATGTGCTGTTTAATAGCCTTCATTCATGCTAAGTAATACATATTCACTGAACATGAAGGAAATGAGAAAAAAGAAATACACAAAGGAGATAATGAAAGATCTTTTTAATCCTAAAATGCTAGTCAAACTATACTTAACAGTTTGACATATTTCCTCACTATCCTAGCGGTGATTTTCCTGTAGATTATAACAGGCAATATTTTCTGCAGCTAATCCTATATGATGTTATTGTTACTTTGACTTTATCTGTGTCAATAAATATTTTTGGGGATTTGTTAATGTATGCATGCTTCCAGTTTGTTCTCTCTGTTGCAGTTTGCTGAGGGAATAAAATTAGATTGTGTATGCAAAAGTGCTCAGTAAATCTGAATATAGCTGGTAACCATTGTTTTATTACTTTGTGCCTGTTGTTTTCCATTGCCATGTGCCTAACTCATGAATGTTCTGATCTTTATCTTGTACCCATCACATATAGTAGGATTAGCAACTTGTTAAAATGATACCAAATCAGTTGTCCCAAGATTCTGTTAGAGCAATCCATATATTATGTCAAAAGTAGGCTTGCAGAGTCAAGAACCAGGTTTAAAAAACTAGCTACATCTGTGACCACTTTGTGACTGGGATTATACCATTCCCAAAGGGAAATCTTTCTTCCATGTTAAAGATCTTCCTGTTCAACTAGTATGCTATGACTAGCAAACATCCCAATAGATGGCATGTATTCATTTGGTTTAAAAATTATGAATACAAGGACTATTCCACCTCAAAGCTTTGACCTGGGATAACAGATATTTGTACTTCTCCCCATCATTAACCAACTAGATCAATTACGTGTATAGTGAAGTTGCCTTCCTAACCCAGTTGTCTATGATCCAATGATTTCCTTTTGACCTGAGACACTAGACTCCTGACTATTATGAAGCTGCCTGTTGCTTTGATGGCTCAAAGGAGGGGACTTCCATGAGGACAAGAACATCTGAATGTGCAGAAACAGCTGTGCACCTGCTGACCACACAAGGGAACAACCCTACACCTAGGCACCTTTTCCAAGAAGAGAAACTGATGACTGTACCTCTTTCTTCCTGAGCTGGAATTCTAGAAAAAGCATGAGGAAAAGGAACTATATGCCAAAGATAGAAATGTGCTAGAAAAACTGGATGTAGTTTGTAAATCTACTGAATGTTTTTATGTTTTTGTCTCTTCAATTTTACTGTGTCTCATGCTGTCAACATCTTTGGTGAGAACCCAAGGAAAATCACTTGTGCTGTCTAAATTATATTCTTCTCAATCAGAGTGAGAAACAGTGAGAACAAAACATCTCCAATTTTCCCTTTGCCTTGGCTGCACCATGGTTGCAAAGTGACTTCTTTCTTATTCTAATCAACAATTGTAGTAATTAATTCCCTTTCCTCTTGAATTGGGCCTGGCCTCATTTCTTGCATTGGTCATCAGAAAGAAGGGGGAGTCCTTGTGGTGTTGCATCCCAGCCTGGACCTTAAGGCCCCTATGTGCTTCTGTTTTCCCTTCAGCTGGCTTGGTGGAGGATGAGAAAGACTGAAGAAAGAGCACCACTGTTTCAGCTGAGGTTGTTTTAGATCAGCTGGAGCCAGCTGACCTCCTCACCATGTAAGAGAACACAGTGAACAGATCCACATGGCTAACATGCACAGGGTAAGCAATAACAAATGCTCCCTGCTTTAACTGACAGAGGTTTTGAACTGTTTATTACTCAGCAATATTCTAAAAGATACATATGGTATGAACTCAATGAATTTTAAGCTGAAAACTCTTTAAAATGGAAAGGCACATCGCTTTCTATTTGTAGTGTAGTAAGCACTACAATGGAAGTATAAAAATTTGAGTCTTAGGCCCTGTTCTGCTTATTCTTTGGGCACATGATTTTGGAGATGACACAATTCTTTCATTTTTTAGTTTGATTACACTACAAAAGAAGATACAATTCATTTCCTGTCCAATTATTTGTTACTAGGTGTCTATAGGGATTGCATGTGATAATTTATTTCCAAAGTCTGTAATACAATTCTCAATTACAAAGCACCAGTGTGTCCCTATATGTCCTTTTCATACTATAGTCAATCTAGATGGAAGACATTTTTAAACATGGTGAAACATGAAGCAGCTATGCAGAAGAGGCACTTGAAATATGAAGAAATGACATGCAGGTGCACACCACATGGCTTAGAGGATCCTTTCTTCTTTTAAAGGCATGGACATCAAATAAGATTCCAGTCAGCAGAGTTGCAGCAATGATTAGGTGAAGCACTTTTGTTTTTTTTGGTACCGGGGATTGAACTCGGGTCCTTGAGCTTGTGCAGCAGGTGGTGAAACCACTGAGCTAAATCCCTGGCCCAGGTAAAGCAGTTTTGTGGAATGAGCAAAGGACCATATTCCTACTGCATCAGTTTCTCATAGATCTGATGCCACAACCATGAACAGGAATCATTATAATAATTGAAATGTGCACCTAAAACTTTGTGCAGTAAGAGAAAACATGAAAATACTTTGAACAGGAAACCTGGAAGGCATTTCTACGTCCCAGACATGCTTTCACATTAGAAGTGACTTTTCATTGTGTGCATAGGTGACCTGGAACTTTGTGTGGAAAGACAGGGGATACAATCAGAATCAGCCCAGGCACATCAAGTACAGCACAGCAGGAAGAACAAACATGGACTTTGGAATCCCACCACCTTGGAGGCAAGTCTCACCTCATCCCATGTGAGCCTCAGTGTCACCAGCAGTAAAATGGTGATGCTTCAAAAAGCCAATCTGTATTTCACTATAAGTTAATTATAAGCAAATTCCATGCCTTCCACAGTATGGTTTGTGGGAAACACTATGTTGTATTCAGAAAACAGGGTGAGGAAGGCACAAAATTTAGGTTTTGATCAAACTGATGGACACTCACTCTACCTGAGCTACAGGAACATTATGACTATAATTCCCACCTTTGGCTGGGATTCACTTTCCTTATCTGCAAAGTGATGATGGTAATTTGAACCTTGTAAGGTTACACTAGGGCACTGGTAGACAATCTATAACATGTATGTTAATTGTATTCCTTTTAAGACAAAGGATGTTAAGGTATGAGTTGCTTTTTCTAAACTAAAATCTCAGTGTTGGCACTTTGCAATAAATAAGTTGGTCTTGGGTTACAGTTTGGGCACTCATCTCTAAAAGATTCACCATCATTGCACTAGGGCAAGTGGTCCATGACAGAAATGTTCTTCTGTTTTCTATTTAATTCATGTTTATATCCTTAGGACTGAGTGACACAAAATACAGGTTTGCTAAATGTGTAATTTAAAAATTTGTGACATTATTTTGAAAATATATCCAACATTTACAATAAAATGGTTGGAATATAGTAAGGTGAATTGCTACTGATTTTATGATGCTAGGTGTTTTAAAAAGCCATTTCGATGTGGGCTGAAAATAAAAGAGAAAGAGATTTCACTGAATCAGCCTTTTGACTGTTCATGTTGCAAAAAATATATATTTACTAATTTGAGTTTTAAAAAGTAATGAATATTTATAGAGGCAAAAAGAAGTCTTTAAGAATTTCATATAAAGCATAACCCAATGTAGTTTAATGGTGGTATTCAAATCACACTCTAGTGCCCACGAGGTAAGTAGGGAGCTGCTCTCCCTTGCTGCTCCCAATCTCCATATTCAAATATCATCTCTATTTTTCTGTGAGCTGAATTTGTGAACTGAAGAAGAAATTGTGACAATTAAACTCTCTATGAAGATGGCAGATGTCCAACATTCTTTGTGGGCAAGAGTCAGGGTATGAGTCTCTATTACTGTGGAGAAGTGATCATAGGAAATGTGAAAACTCCATCACAGGAAAAGGAATGACTGGGTTTCAGGCAGGATAGGAACCAATGTGGAATCCAGGGACTGCTGGGCTGCAGCCAACAGCAACATGGAGTCCTGCTGGGCTGGGCCAAGTGGAAGAATCTTATTCAAAGGCAAGGACTAGAGAGAAGAGGAGGAAGACTGGAGGGAGGAACTCTTGTGATCTCACTCCTGTCCTCACAACTCACCCAGTGAGAAAGGTAGAAAGGATTCCCTCTTCTTAAACTGTCCATTCTCCAGAAAATGCTCTGGGTTGAATGTGTCTGGAGTTGCCCACTCTGTGGGGTCCCTGTGCAGTGCAGTCAAATTGGTCAGGATCATAGTTCCCTAGAAAAGGCAGCAGAGAGTCAGGGGAGGCTTGAGCCATGCAACACACTCAGGCACAGGGACAGAGCCCTGGACTCCCTGGGTGGAGCCTGCTGTTGGTCTCAGCTCCTGCACCCTGCCAATTCCACCATCCTTTGAGCTCAGTCTCCAGCATCCTATGCTTTTTCACAGGGCCATTAGGGAGGACACACTGTCATTGCCTGCTGGGAAAGTTCCAGGGAGGTTAGACTATTTCTGAGTGTTGAATGGGTTTATTGTGCAGAGAGATGTCAGTGTAGGATTAGGATGGGACATGTAGGTACTGAGGAGAGAGCAATGTGACAGCCAGGCAGCACACACTGTGACCAAACCACCCAGCTCCTCAGCAATGTGATGACCACAGCAACTCTGCAGAGGGAAAGACATCACCTTCTCTTGTGAGTCTTCATTCTCTAACCTCCAGTATCAACTGTTCTCCCCACTCACAGCAGGGTTAGTAACACTATCAGGTGGCCAAGGCCAGGAACCTCTGTTCCTCCAGCACAGGACCAGAAATCTTGGAGGTAAGAGAGTGAGCCTTTCCCTCATGCTTCCTCATAGGACCCACCACTGAGGCTGGTGGATATCCCGATCAGTTCATTATGACACCTCCATTCCCTGTCCACAACAGGCTCCTCTTTGAGGCTGCAGCCTGTGCACTCAGGCTCCTATAATGCCTCCTTACCATTCCCCTGCCACCCTTTCAATCTACTCCATATCCAGAGAGTTCAGTGTGCTTTGAACAAGACTTAATCATGTCATATAGCTCATGTACTCACATGGCAAGCATGATACCTTTGAATGCTTCCTGACACTCCCAGTATGCCAACCCATCCTCTGATTCACCAGAACCCTCCCTTCTCTGTTGCCTGGTGTCTTAGTTACTATTCTTATTGCTGAGACAAAACACCTGACAAGCAAAGTTAAAGAGAAAAGATTTACTGTAGCTCACAGTTTGTAGAAGTTTTAGTCCATAATTGACTGTTTTCAAGGCAGGGTGGCATGATAGAGGGCCTCACAGAGTGGGCAGGAGACAGCAGAAGACAAACAGCAGCAAGTAATGGCAGCATCCCTCTTTATGTCCCTTATATTCCATCCAGGCTGCTGGCTGTTAGGCTTGGTAGCACTCACATTTGGGCTGGGGCAGTGTTAATCCCAGCACCACACATGCTAGGCCCAGCCACCTCCAAAAAACCACAACTTTGCCCCCCATGAGCCTTTTGGGGGAACACCTAGACAAAAGCAGTAACACTGGTGCTCTCACTAAGGTGGCCTTACTCAGGTTGTTCTAACAGCCCATGTTCCCATGTTTATCTCATGAAGATTCTTCGGTTTAACTTTTCATAAACTAACTTCTTGACCTTCTTTAGTAGATGGTCCCAAACTCCCTTTCTTCAAAAGCCTCTCCTCCTCAAGTCATCTGGCTCCTAATTGTCACTCTAGCTGGAGGATTCTGACAACATCTTTGTAGAACCAGTGAGAGATCCCTTTGGTCACCCCTCATGATTTCTAGCAAGGTGCTTCTGTCCTTATATTTCCCAGTGCTGTTTTTCAGACCCAAATGTTTTACATACTTAGTGCATATTTGTTGGGTTATTAAAAGTAATAATTGCTATTTTGAGCATGAAGCTTTGTATGTAAGATCACATTTATCTCCATGAAAAGCCTGATGTGAGTTTAAGTGGATTTTACCAGTAAAGAAGCTGAAGACCCAAGGTTTCACAATGCACTCAGAGTCACAGAGGGGGAAGACATAGAGCTAGTTCTTAAACTAGGTCTGCCTTAAGTCAAAGACACAGCTCCTACCTAGGTGCAATTAGATTTCTTAGTGTTGAGTATGGTTATGCAATCTGAACCTAAAAATTAATGGTAAAAGCAGTTTAGCGAGAAGGCCTGGTGCTCTGGAGGTTGATGAATGGTTTGAAAAATACAAAGAGCACCTGGTGTGTTCACACCTCAGCCACACCCAGGAGATGCTCAGTTAAAAAGGAAGGACTTCCTGGCTCTGCAGTGACACTACCTGGCAGTGTTCAGTGGGACAGGTTTCGGGCTCCTCCACTGGAGAGTGTTACTGAGTGAAGCCCATTCAGAGGGACTTAGACAAACTAGCACAGATCCACACAGGTGAGCAGGTGGGCCAGAGCACAAGGGAGACACCTAAATGTGGTTTGTGCACGGAAGATGACAGGGACACAGAGAAGTTGACCGTGGGGGATCTTAAGACCTGGTAGCAGGAGATGTCTTCTGTTGGTGAAGATGGGAAACTTAACAGGGGCCAATGGAGAAGGACTGAGGGGAGATTATTTCCCAGTCAAATGAAAGCAAGTCCTGAGAGGAGCATTATGTAGTGAAAATAATCAGCGTAGAGCTCGTTCTGGATTTCAACTATCGTCATTTTGTAGTTGAGAGATCTCTTGCAAAACTATTTTTCCTGAGCCTCACCTTAATCTATAAAATAAAAGAAAATTTATCCTGAGAACTAAGACATTTTGAAACAGCCTAGTACTGTAATGCACATAATTGTTGCTTAATAAGTGCTTTGTCCTTCTTATAATAATTAATATTTCACAGCTTCTTTTCTCAGACATAATTGACTAGCCCCTTGCTGTAGGTCGATGTTGTTGAAGTGATACTATCGGGGAAATCATGGTAGAAACAGCAGTGTTAGCGTGACTGGAGAGCTGAGTGTCTCAAACGTCCTTTCACACTTAACATTCTACAACTACGGGACTTTGTCACCGATTTCCCAAATGACGTCTGGCAGGTTACAGAAGCCTGGTCAGGGCAAGTGGGTGACTGGGGGCATGACCTGCACTGGTGTGTCTCCCTCTCTCCTCCCTGGATTTCTCCCTTTTCCCACCATGCCATGCACTGCATCCCCTGCACCATACACCTCTGCCATATCATCCTGCCTCAGAGCCACCTAACCATGGATTGACACCTCTACAAATTGTGAGCCAACATAAACCTTTCTTCCCTAAGTTGGGGATGTCAGGCATTAAGACAAACAAGGATGATATATCATTGCTCATGTAAGTGATTCCTTAGGACTGGAACACGTTTCACAATTTTCTAGGATGAGGTCTAAGACAGGCTCAAAGACAAAGGCTCAGAGAGTGTCTGCTTACCTTTGGCAGGTGGTATCCACCCAAAGCGGTATCAACACTCACTTCTCTGGGAACATTCAGAGGAATGATGTTGCCCATTCTCAGCACCTCGTGGATGACAGCGTTGGTATAGGGCATGGACTCTCGGTTGGCCAAGCTTGACTGCTGCCCCTGGCCAACCACTCTGTCAATCTCAGCATGTACTTTTTCTGGAAGACAATGGGGGTTCAATTATTTCTTAAAATTTTATGATTTTTTATATAGATATGGTAATGTTCTATTAGAGATTACCTATTTGATTTCAGCTATGGTCAATCTGCAAATCAACAAAATGGTCCTTTCTAGGGCTTATTTAGAAAACTGCCAATGCTCTAAATTTCCTGAGCCTGGGTGTCCTAAGGAACTGAATATCTAGGATGAGCACAGCTAAGTTCATAGAACAGTCATGTCTAATTGAGGTTGCTATAATAATGCTCCCTACAGTGACTGCCTTACAAACTATAGAATTTTATTTCTCAGTTCTGGATCCTTGGAAATACAAGATCCAATCCCCAACAAACTTGATGCCTGCAGGACCTCATTCTCACTCATAGACTGCACCTCCTTGCTGTGTGCTGACAAGTGCTAAGGAGCAATGCAGCTCTCTGAAACTTTTTTTTTCCAAATAGTCCCACTCAGGAGCACTAATCACATCAAAGGCCCCCAATTCTCAGTACCATCACATTGCTAATTAGGTGTCAACATATGGATTTCGTGGAGAGGACACAAACTGTCAGACACAGCAGATCTATGGACTCTAACTTCTCAAGGAGACATGTGAGTCCAAACTGGACAGGAAACTCTTGCTCTACAACATCATTGCTGCAAGTTACTGAAGGCCTTTCAGTCTCAAAGTTCCTGTATCATTAATGAGCATAACTCTTCCTTTGTTTGGGGGATTCTTTGAGATTTACATGAATTGACTTAGGCGAGGGTCAAAAACAAGGATAGAAACTGCTACCTGTCACCCAATATGTTTTCTTCTTTTTATACACTAATAGGGATTTCAGATGAATATTTGGTTTTCCAGGTGGAAACTACATTTCCCAGGTTCTCTTTTGACTCAATGTGGCCAAGTCACTAAGCTCTGGTGAATGGAATGTAAGCACAAGACATGTTTCATCCTTGCACAAACCCTAAGAAGGAAAGTTGTGTGCTGCCTTTTCCTTCCTCACTTCTTAATGTGGAGAGGCAGTCGTCCTGCTCAGGGTATTAGAGAGTGAGAAGAAAGACCTCATTCTAGACACAACAGAGCAACAGTTAAAAGGTCTTTAGAATCCTAAGGGCTTTACAAAGCCTATAGTTCTTTTACAGAGAGAGAAATAAACAAGTAACATTCATTTACTGCCTACTTTTAAGAAGGAAAATTAATTGAAGTACCATACTTTTAATTGGGTAAATATGTACAACATAAAATGTACCATCTAAATCATTTTAACTTATGGCTAATTAATTTGAAATATATTCTCATTGCTGTGCAGTCTCTGAAATTTTTCACCTTGCAAAACTGAAACTCTGTATTCATAAAGGGAGCTTCATTTCCTCCTTTCCCAATGCATGGGTACCACAATTCTCCATTTGTTCACAGTGACCTTGACAACTCTAATACCTCATATAAGTGTAATCATGTACCATTTATGCTATTGTGTCTGGTTTATTAACAATACACTTGTTATAGCATACTTTAGAATTTTATTCCTTTTTAAAGTTGAGTAGGATTCCATTTCATGTATATTCCACATATTGTTTCCTCCTTCATAGTTGATAATCACTTAGGTTACTTCCACTTGTTAGCTACTGAAAATTGTGCTGCTATGAACATAGGTGTAAACTTCTATAATTTTAGTTCATTCTTATTTTGGATCCTCTATTCCAGAAGCCCAGTTTCCATCTGTGATCATTATTGTGATAGATCAACTTGACTTGAGTAGGAACCACCTGGCCAATTAGTAAAGTGCACTTCTAGGTGTGTGCATGCATGGCTGACACATAGGCCAGCAAACTCAGCCAGTGAGGACAACCCATCCTGGATAGATTAAAAACAGGGAGAGAAGAAGGAAGTGTTCCCATTTTGGGAGAGCTCAAGTCTCGGCTATTGCATTTGGACATCACTCTCCAGTGCCTTCAGCCTTCCAATGCAGACTTACACTGGTGACTCTGTAGTAGGATTCTTTGACCTTTGACTGGCTTTGCACCCTTGATCCCTATTGTTCTGAGGATTCCATCTTCTTGGCTGGAACAGATACTGGTTCCTCTGATTTTCCATCTTCCAGTGGATCATTGTCAGTTCTTCTGCATCTCACCCTGTATGCTCACCTAATAAATCTCTTGCATAATCGTGTATATATTTATGTTGATTCTGTTCCTCTTGAGAACCCTAATGCAACATCCTAATTTGGAAGCTTTAAACTTTGAAAAAAACTATAGTCCTCTGGCAGAAATGCATTTTGCATCATGATTTAAGATACATATACATAAATAAACACACATATAAAGCATGAATTTTATATCAATATATGGAACAGATAGTACAAATAATGTTATCAATGTAGGCTCCCAACACAGAGGAGGAGGCTTCTGGGTCACTATGCCATTGATCCAAGTGCAGACTAGGAGGCTCCTGAGTCGCTGTGCCACTGCTCCCAGCACAGAGGAGGTGAAGTCCCACCACCACCATTGAAATGAGAAGACACATTAACAAGCCTCAAAACCAGACTTCCAGATCATCCACACCAACCCCAAAGCAAAACAAGATGGAACATTGATACTCAACCACCTGGATTCCCTGAACTGGCAACTAATGAGGATCTGGAAAAAGTGAAATCAGATATAATTTCTCAGATAACAGCAGAGATTGTGCCCATAGTACAAGACATGAATAAATCTAGAGAGGACACAGGTAAAAAAAATAGAGGAGCTCAGGAACAGGATGGAATCACAACATAGGAAACAAATGGAATCCATAAAACAGATGCAAACAGATTTCCAGGAGATTAAAAACTCCATCAAAAGTCTATGCAACAGAATGAGCCAATGTGAAGACAGAATTTCAGATATAGAAAATAAGATTGCAATTAGTGACCAGGAAAAGAAAAAATTCTTTAAAATTGTAAGGGATGATGAGAAATAAATCCAGCACCTGCTAAATGGTGCAAAGAAGAATAATATCAGATTGAGAGGAGTCAATGAAGAAACAGGAAAAAAGTGCAGATGACATTAAAAAAATGTTCACAGAAGTGAGGGCAGAAAATATCTCAAGCAAGGGAAAAGAACTTGACACACAGATAAATGAGGCATATAGGACCACAACTTGCCTTGATAAAAAAAACCCTACTCATAGGCATATAATTGTTAAGATTTTACAAACCCAATAGAAGAACTAAGTTCTAGAAGCAGTCAGAGAAAAGAAACAAATCACATACAAAGGAAAGACCATCAGAATCACAGCAGATTTCTCAATGCAAAACCTCAAGGCAAGAAGATCTTGGAGTGCTGTATTTCAAGCCCTAAAGGAAAACAGCCTCCAACCCAGACTGATGTACCCTGCAAAACTATCTTTCAAAATTGATGGAGAAATAAAATACTTTCGTGACAAAGAGCAACTTAAGAATTTCATGAATACCAAAGCAGCACTCCAAAAAATTTCACACAATAACCTAGAAAAAGACAATGTGGATCACAACCCCAGGAAGGCCAGCAGAATGAATCCATTGGGTGTGACAAGAAATTAAATGCAAAGGGGTAGAGTCCAACAGAAAGAAAAAGTCATGACAATTGAAAGTCAATACCTATCAGTTATAATGATCAATGTTAATGGTCTCAATTCACCATTCAAAAGAAACAGACTGACAGAACAGGTCAAGAAGCAAGATCTAACAATATCCTGCATACAAGAAACACAATTAATTCAAAAAGAAACTCATAGACTGAAAGTTAAAGGCTGGAAAACAATACTCCATGTGACAGGAACTGAAAAGAAAGCAAGAGTAGCTATGCTCTTTCCAGATCAAGTGGATTTCAAACCAACATTGATTAAGAGAGACAAAGAAGGACACTACATCCTTGTAATGGGAACAATCCAAGAGGAAGAGATGACAATCATAAATATTTATGCACCAAACACCAGTGTGCCCAACTATATAAATCAAATACTAATGGACATGAAAAATCAAATAATCAATAATACAATAGTAGTGGGGGACCTCAATATCCCACTGGCACAAACAGATAGATCAACTAGACAAAAAAAAAGTAATGAAATACTAGAACTCAATCAAACTCTTGAACAAATGAACTTAACAGATGTTTACAGTGCTCCACACCGCAAAATCAGAATACACATTCTTTTCAGCTGCACATGGGTCATTCTCTAAAATAGACCACATTCTTATTCATAGAACATGTTTAGGTAAGGGCACAGGAATTGAAGTTATCCCTTGTATATTATCAGACCATAGTGCAATGAAATTGGAGATCAATAGCAAAAGAAACTGAAAAAATTTCATAAACACATGGAAACTGAACAATATACTTCTGAATAACCAGGGGGTCACAGAGGAAATTAAAGAAGAAATCAGACAGTTCCTTCAATTAAATGAAAATGACAATGCAATATATCGGAATCTATGGGAAAAAAGAAAGTAGTCTTATGAGGGAAATTCATAGCAGTGAATACACATATTAGGAAAACAGAGTGAGCCCAATTAAACAACCCAATACTGAACCACAAGCTTCTAGGAAAAGAAGAGCAGGATAACCCCAGAGCTCATACAAGGGAGGAAATTATAAAGATCAGAGCAAAATCAATGTGATGGAGACTAAGAGAATGATACAAAAAAATCCAATGAATCCAAGAGTAAGTTCTTCAAACGAATCAACAAAACTGACAAACCCTTAGCCAACTTCATCAGAAAAAAGAAAGAAAAGGCCCAAATCTATGCAATTAGGAATGAAAAGGATTAAATTACAATGGACCCAGGAGGAATCCATAGGATCATCAATACATACTTTGAGAACCTATATGCCAATAAGGTGGAAAGCACAGAAGAAGTGGACCAATTGCTAGATACCTATGAATTACCAAAGTTGAGCAAAGAAGACCTAAAAATTCTAAACAACCCAATATCAATCAATGAAACTGAAAATGTAATTAAAAACTTATCAACTAGGAAAAGCCCAGGTCCTGATGGCTTCACTGCTGAATTCTACCAGACATTTGGAGAGGAACTACTGCCACTAATGTTTAAACTCTTTAATGAAATTGAAAGGGAAGCAATACTCCCAAATTCATTCCTTGAAGCAAGCATTACCTTGATCCCCAAAGCAGAGAAAGACCCAACCAAAAAAGAGTACTATAGGACAATCTCAGTAATAAACATAGATGGAAAAATCCTTAATAAGATACTGGCAAATAGAATGCAGAAGATCATCAAGAAGATCACACACCCTGACCAAGTGAGATTCATTCCAGGGATGCAGCAATGGTTCAACATATGCAAATCAATAAATGTAATACACTACATCAATAGAGTGAAGGACAAAAACCATATGATCATCTCAATAGATGCAGAAAAAGCATTTGACTAAATCTAACATGCAATTCTGATAAAAACCCTACAACAAATTGGAATAGACAGTCTCTACCTCAACCTGATAAATGCTATCTATGATAAACCAACAGCCAATATCACACTAATTGGACAAATACTGAAATCCTTCACACTAAAATCAGAAACAAGACAAGGATGTCCACTATCAGCACTCCTGCTCAATAGAGTTTTGGCAACATTACACACAGCAATTAAACAAGAGAAAGAAATAAAAGGAATAAAAACAGGAAATGAAGAAGTCAAATTGTAATTATTTGCAGATGACATGATGCTCTATATAGAAGTCCCCAAGAACTCCACCAAAAGTCTTCTAGACTTAATAACCAAATTCAGTAAAGTAGCTGGATACAAAGTCAACACACAAAAATCAATAGCTTTCCTGTACAGGAACAACAGACTCACTGAGAGAGAAATAGGGCAAACAATTCCTCTCACAATAGCATCCAAAAAACTGAAATACCTAGGAATCAACCTAACAAAAGAAAGCAAAGACCACTTCTCTGTAAACCATAATACTCTGAAAAGAGAAATTGAAGATGATATCAGAAAATGGAAAGACATCCCTTGCTCCTGGGTAGGAAGGATCAACATAGTGAAAACAGCCATACTTCCAAAATTGCTATATGAATTCATTTGGAACAAGAAGAGACCCAGAATAGCAAAAGCAATTCTAGGTAACAGAGACATGGCAGGGGGTATTACAACCCCCAACTTGAAACTATACTACAAAGCTACTGTAATAAAAAAGCATGTTACTTGCAAAGAAACAGGCCTGAAGACCAGTGGAACAGATTAAAAGATGCAGAAACAACTCCAGACACACTCAGCCACCTCATCTTTGACAAAGAAGCCAAACACCCTCACTGGAGGAAAGATAGCCTCTTCATAAATGGTGCTGGAAAAATTGGGTTTCAACTTGCCAAAGAATAAAACAAGACCTATATCTCTCACTGCACTAAAATCTAAATTGATTAAAGATCTAAATATTAAAAGAGAAATGCTGGAACAGAGATTAATTAGAACTCTTGAAGACATTGATGTAGGAAATGATTTTATGAACAAAACCTCAGTTGCCTGTGAACTAGCACAATCACCAAGTGGAATATCTTCTTACTAAAAAGCTTCTGCACAGCAAGAGAAACCGCCAACAGTGTGAAGAGATGACCCACAATTTGGGAAAAAAGTTTCACCAGCTGTCCTTCAGACAAAGGTCTACTATCTAGAATATATAAAGAACTTTAAAAAATCAGACCTTCCAAATTTGTAGACCCAATCCAAAAATGGGCATCTGAAATGAACAGATATTCCACAGACAAAGAAGTATAAATAGCAAATAAACATATGAAAAAATGTTCGACATCACTGGTCATTTGAGAGATCAGATGAAAACAACACTGAGATTCGACCTTACTCCAGAAAGAATGGCTGCTATCATGAAATCAACCAACAACAAATGCTGGCGGGGCTGTGGGGAAAGAGGAACACTGCTCCACTGCTGGTGGGAGTGTAGATTGGTGCAACCACTGTGGAAATCTGTTGGGAACAATGCTACATAATTTTAGGGAAAATCATTTGATTAGGCCTTGTTCTCCTGCCTACAGGCCAGCTATGGCATTTTGAGACATAATTCCATTTTGGCCCCCGGTCACAACTGAGACCTCAATGATCTGGTGATGCTCTGGTGCTCCAGGACAAGATTACACCAGCTGAAGACATTCTAGGAGGAACAAAATCTTCCTCTACTCAGTTCCTCATTGTTCTTGGGTTGTTACACCTTGTTGATCTGGATGTACTGAACGCTCTGCAAGTCATTTGTTATACCTTGTTTATCCAGATGTACTGCACTCTCTGCCCTGAGTCATTTGTTACATTTATCTCTCCTGAAGTACTGAATAAAAGGTGCGGTAAGCTGGGGACTTTTGTCTTTGCCACTCAGAGAAGCACTGATCAGACCCAAAGCTCAGCTTCCTCTCAAAGTCTCATTTTTCTACCTTTCCTGTATAATGAGTTAATTCACCTTGTGCTGTCATGGCTCTCAGGAGACTAGGACTTACTGCAGGGGTTCTAGTAACATCGCCTTTCTCTGTTCTTTACCTTAGGTGCACTATGTGGATGTGAATCGGATCCAGGTGTGAACTCGCCTGTGAAATAGACTCAGAGTAAAAGAGAGAATGCATGGATCTCCCAGGATGATTTCTGGACTCAGATGAGGCACACTGGTGGTAAGTGTGTCCAGCTGGGGGTAATTTTCTATTTTTGCTGAGTTACAAATATGGGTCAGTCTCTGTCATCAGAGCAGTGTAACTTTGCCAAATTACTTAAATCACTGTTAAAGCAAGCTATGTATCCAGTACCAAAGGATGCTGTGATAGATTTGTTAAAAGATATACAAATGTACATCCCATCTTTTCCCCAGGAAGGGACAACTAACTTAATAGCATGGGAATCCATAGGTACCATTCTCTGTGAGGCCTGGCAAAGAAGTGATCGACTCCCCCCTCCCAAACCCTACCCACTTGGGCCTTAGTCCACTCTGCTCTCAAGTTCTCTCAGTTCAGGAAACATCAGCTACCCCTCCTCCAACCTGCCCTTCTGTCCAGGCTTCCCATTGTTCAACTTCTTCCCCACTTTGCTTTCAGCTCACTGAGGCTTCTGCTCCAGCACCACAGCATACTGAGGAAGACCCTAATTCTCTAGGCCCTCAGCCATCTCACAAAAGCCTAGCTGCCCCCTATTGAGAAGCCCACTTCTGGGACCACTCCCTATTGTCATACCCTGCAAAAGGCTGTGACATCAAACAAGGTGGTTGGAGACCCTTTGTGCTTTGCTATCTCAATTTTGCCTGATCCTCAGAGGTGGACATGTATGTTCATGCCTCATTTGATTTTAACATCCTAAAGGAGCTCAGGCAGAGTGTGTTAATTAATGGTGTCCAAAGCCCCAATACAGTGGGTTTGTTGGACAATGTACTTCAGACTTATTCTCCGGTTCCACATGATGTCTTTCACCTTTCAAAAATGTGCCTGTCCCCCACTCAGTATCTCCACTTTGAGGTAGAACTGCATTCATTAATCAGGGACCAGGTTCATAATAATGCTCAGGGAAATGCTCAGTCAAGAGAAGTTACTATTGATATGCTATCTGGCTTGGGTGATTTTTCAGATTTAAGCAGGCAGGCCTCTTGCCCAGCGTTACTCTTTCACCAGCTAGAGGACCTCCTGCAGAGGGCTTGGGCTTCTGTGCCAGTTGATGGTGCGCTGATGAAATCTTTTACTCAAATCATGCAAGGGCCATTGGAACTTACACAGAATTGGTAGCGAGATTACAACAAACTATCAGGAGAAAGATTTTTAATTCCCAGGCAGCAGACATCCTGATTTTACAGCTAGCCTATGAAAATGCTAATATGGATTGCAAACAGGCAATAAATCCTGTTTGCTTCACTAAAGATCTTGGAGCGTATATTAAGGCATGCCAGAATATTGGGTTTCCTTTGTACAATTTGGCTCTGATGGTTCAAGCCATCTCCCAACATTTAAGCGGTACACACAGTGATTTAAAATGTTTTAATTGTGGAAAATTGGGGCATCTCAGAAAAAACTGCAAAATGAAAGTGGCTTTACAGGCTGACCCAGAGCCACTAGGCCAGGCATCCAAAGAAAGTAAGTCACTGCCTGGCCCTTGCCCTCGCTGTTGAAAAGGCATTCACTGGACTAAACCCTGCCACTCCAAATATGGTAAGGATGGCACATTGCTGCCAGAAAAATGGAATTTGGCCCCAGGAAACTATAGGAGATCAGGACCAGGGGGCTTCAGTCCCCTGCATCACCAGTACTGGTTCATACCCATGCACAAGTGGAAAATCAGATGGCATGGGTGTCTGGAGGGACATTTCTTCCCTCATTAGGGGAACACTCAGGAGCTCAGGAATAGATTACCCTGATGCTCAGAAAGTTCACCTGCTGTAAGATGAGTCACCAGTATCTGTCCCCACAATAACTCATGGAGGACCCCCAGCCCCCAGAACAATTGGTTTGATACTTGGAAAATTCTCTCTAACTTTGAAAGGAACTACGGTTATTCTGGCTATTGTTGATTCTGATTGTACCTCTGAATTGTGTGTTCCTGTTAGCTCCACAGGACTTTGGGTAATAGAACAAGGAGATCATATTGCACAATTGTTGCTCTTGCCTTAACCAAAATTAAATAATGTTAGCTTTAAAAATTCCCTAGAGGATCCTCAGCCAGAAATTCCTCAAGGAGAGATTTATTTCACCCAAAAGATTTCCAGAAGCCACCCTATGTGCAAAATTACATTGAATGGCAAATTCTTTACAGGATTGATAGATGTGGGGGTGTACATGTCCGTGATTGGGACAAGTTTTTGGCCATCATCTTGGGGGGGGGGAAACAACTGAAACATCTCTGGTAGGTGTTGGTGCCTCCCAACAAGTTTTGCAAAGGTCCATTCCCCTGCATTATGAAGGACCTGATGGTCAATTGGGACACATTTGTCCTTACATAGCCCCCATACCTGTAAATTTATGGGGCAGAGATTTATTGGAAGAAAGGCATGTTGTAGTGACAACTTTGCCCCCAGAAACCTCACTGGGTCAACACATGATGTCTAACATAGGCTATGAACCAGAAGTAGGATTAGGCAAGCAACTTCAAAGCAGAATGCAGCCTATAGGACAGCAACAGAAGAATAATCACCTTGGAATTGGATGCAATAAAAAATTTTTAGTTGGGGCTATTGAAGAAGTTTCTCTGCCCCAGGGAGCTTTGCCTTTACAATGGAAATTGAATGAGCCCATTTGGGTTGATCAATGGCCACTGCCACAGGAGAAACTACTCATTTTAGAGTAACCTATCTTAGGACAACTTAACAAAGGGCATTTAAAACCATCCATGAGCCCTTGGAACACACCCATTTTTATTATTCCAAAAAGGCCAGGGAAATGGCATTTTCCTCATGACTTATGGACAGTTAATGCCAGCCTCATTCCCATGAATGCATGGCAACCTGGCTAACCAACCCCTGTGCCAATTCCCCGGAAGTGACCACTTTCAGATTTAGAAGACTGCCTTTTCAACATTTCTCTGTGGCTGACTGACTGACCTCGATTTCCTTTTTATTGGGTTAGGTCTAAAATAGGGATAGCAAATTTTCCATTGCTAAATTTATATGAAATATCACAGGGAGATTCTGATCTTAGTTTCCCTCGAAGATTAACTCCAGAGGCACAAAAGGAGTTACAATTAATAGAACAAAGAATACATAACTGGCAGGTTTTTCTTATCAACTCTATCCAGTTCATTTGTTTGTGCTTAACAACCCCCACTCACCTACAAGTTTAATAGGACAATGGTATGAGAAACAGGTCTTTCCCATGGAATGGTTGTTTTTATCTAACCAGTTAGTGAAATCTCTACAATTATATCTAGAGAAAATTGCAAAAATTGTTTGCTTGGGATGTAATCATACCCGACAATTATTTGGTGCTGACCCTCATTTCATCATTATCCCAATTGATAAGGATCAAAAGGACATGCTGCTATAAAAGGCTTTGTACTGTCAAGTAGCCTGTGCAGATTTCATTGGACACATAGATAATCATTACCTTAGTGATCCTCTGTTTCAGTTTTTGGGGGGGACTTGAGTTTATTCTCCCCAAGATTACTCAATTTCAGCCATTGCAAGGTGCCTCAACCTATTTCACGATGGCTCCTCTAAGGGCCAAGCAACAATTTGGAGCCCTTCCTTTAGTTATGTGTTCCCTACACCTGGTCTGTCTGCTCAGAGGTCAGAGTTTCTAGCCATTTTATTTGTGATTGAAAAGTTCCCTTCTCAACCTTTTAATATTTTAAGTGATTCCTCTTGTGCAGTTTGTTTGACTCAAAGACTGGAAGGAGCTATGGTCTGCTCTATCTTAGAGCCTAAATTATTAAACTTGTTTTTAAGATTACAAAAGGCCATACATCAAAAAATTCCTTCTGCCTTAATTAATTGGGGGAGAGGTTTTGCCTGTGTCCTGACCAATAATGATGAAATCTTGTGGCTGCCCTCCTGGAACGTGAGACCATGGGTCATGCTGGTAGAACCACCAACATATCCAAGAATGTGTGATAGCACCCTGGCTGAGAGCGATGAGCCAGCTGCACCTAAGGAACCCAACTCACCAGCAATGACCTGTAAGACACAGATGAGACTTAGCACAATTAATGCCATCTTGTTACAGGCCCTCCATCTTGTCCCTGTGGGTTTCAGATTCACTACAGGACACAGAGTTCCTAGGATGTACTTGTTTATCTGTTAAGACACCAGGAATGTACCATTGTTTCTGTGTAAGGAACATCCTGTTTGCTAAGTAAAGAACATCTGCAACCCCCCCCAACCATCTCCTAACTGCAAAAATTCTGCTTCTGTAGTTCTGCTTGCTAAGCACCTCTGCAGCCCCTATAAAACCTTCCAACCCCCTGAACTCGAGGCCCTCTCTAAGCCTGTTGCTTGGGGAGTGCCATCTGGCCAGACTAATAAAGGTCTGTTTTACTTTTCCAACTTGTCAGGTGTGTTCCTTCCTTGGTGTTCTTTGCTGCAGTCAGCTCCTCAGGGTGTTTGGTAAGGCCCTTGGTCTTACATTTTGGAGGCCCCGGCGAGATCCCCGGGTAGGAACCCCGGTTCAGCCGAGACTCTGTGGCGGGATCCAGCAGGAGACTCTCAGGTACAGACCTCAGAAAACCTCCAGAGGTAAGTTTTTGGCTGGTTGCAACCATTTGTTAAGTCAGGAGTGAAGTGACTGACAAGCCAGGAAGCCTCCCCTGACCCCAAGTTTCCTGATGAGGAACAAGGAAAGATTTAGTTTCAGTTTTTCATGGTGCCCATTTGTCTCATCTTTTATGTGTTAGTGTTGTGTCTGTTGTTTGTCTGACTTTGCATTCTTTTCAGTCCTCATCAGGAGCAAAGTGATGGGAGGATCCTGCTCTACCGGGTCCACTCCACTTGACTGTTTTCTCACTAATTTTAAATTGGCTTTTTCTCCAGAACAAGAAGATGAATATGGGGAAAAATTTTCTCGCAAAAGACTTCGCTCCCTGTGCCAACTGGAATGGCCAGCCTTCGGGGTAGAATGGCCAGCCAAAGGGACTTTTGACCCCAGTATTTGCCAGAAGGTGTGGGGCAAAGTCACCGGTTGCCCTGGCCACCCAGACCAATTTCCCTACATAGACATCTGGGTTCAGGCTTGTGAGGAGCCTCTGGGTTGGCTGCAGTGCTGTTCTCTTCAAACAGACACTTGCATTTTAGTCCCTGCCCTGAAAGGACACTGGGGACTTAAGACCCGGGCTCCCAAGCCAGTACTCTCACAGGAACCTGACCCCCTAGATCCCTTGGGAGGGCCTCTGCCCTATGTGGAACCCTCCAACTCCTCAGATGAATCCCATTCTAGACCCCAAACTCCTTTCCTTCCTCCATCTGTTCAACCTTTGGCTCCTACCTCTCTCTATCCTCCTCTCCCTGAGGGGCCCCACTCTCTAGACTTGGTGACTTCTCCCCCACACATGTGAGCTGGGGCTGCGTATGGACCTAGTGAGTTCCCTGCGGGGGAAACTAGTTTGGCTTCTCTCTTGCCCCTTCGGGAGACTGAGCAAGGTCACTATGTTTATATCCTTTTCACTACCAGTGACTTATACAATTGGAAACACCAGAATCCTCCTTTTTTAGAGAAACCCCAAGCTCTATCTCTCTCCTAGAGTCTATCTTTCATACCCATGATCCTAGTTGGGATGATTGCCAACAACTCCTCCAGGTCCTTTTTACCTCAGAGGAGAGGGAAAGAATCTGGGGCCAAGCTGTAAGGTCAGTATTAGGCAGAGCAGAGGGCCCCCTAGATGAACAGCAGTGGGCCTGTATTGAGGCACAACTCCCATCCACCCAACCCCGTTGGCAAGTTAATTCCTTGGGTGGGAGAGAGGCTCTCCAGAACTATCATCAGCATCTCCTGGCCAGCCTGAGGGGAGCCACTTGGAAGCCTACCAATTTGAGCAAGGTAAGCGAGGTCCTTCAAGGATCAGAGGAATCCCCTTCTGCCTTTGTGGAGCATCTGTTGGAAGCATATCGTACATATACTCCAATTGATTCAGATGCCCCTGCAAATCGGCAGGCAATAAATTTGGCATTTGTTACCCAGTTGGCCCCAGACATTAGAAAGAAGCTGCAAAGGCTAGAAGGATTTGAGGGAGAGAATAGAGAAAAGTTGATGAGTGTAGCCATGAAGGCATTTAACAACAGGGATCCTCTGGAAGAGAGAATGGCCAAGAGGCTGGGAAAAGTGACCATAGCCACTTTGGCTGATGGAGTATTTGTCCAGAAAGAAAGACCTGAAAACAAAGGAGGGAACAAGGGAAAGATCTGACCCTTATTAGAAAAAGATCAGTGTGCCTATTGGAAGGAAAGGGCCATTTTAAAAGGGACTGTGAAAAGCTAAAAAGAAAAAGAGAAAAGGAGGCTCAAAAGGAAAAAGGTAGAATCCTTTTAGTAGATGAAGAAGATTGATGGGCCAAGGCTCATGGCCACTTAACCCTAACGAGCCTATAGTGGCTTTGGAAATAGTGGGAACAGATGTCCAGTTCCTTGTGGACACTGGAATAGCCTACTCTGTCCTGAAGACCCCCTTTGGAACCCTCACTTCCTTAAAAACCTCCATTACTGGAGCCACAGGAAAGTCGGCCTCCTACCCTTGGACCACTAAATGAACTGTAAATCTAGGAAAAGGCACCGTCACCCATTCCTTCTTAGTTATCCCTGAGTGCCCATACCCATTGGTGGGAAGAGATTTGCTAAGAAAATTGGGGGCTGTTATTTCCTTTGAGCCTGAAGGAGAGACTTTCGAACTCAAGCCACCCTCTGCCATTATGGTAACATTTCCCCTAGAAGATTAATTTAAATTGCTAAAGGAGGGCACAGAGCCCCCCGAACAGAAATAGGACTACCTTCAGAAAAAGTTTCCCCGGGTATGGGCTGAAACCAATCCACCTGGGCTGGCCAAACACCATGCCCCAGTGGTGGTTCAATTGTTGACCTCTGCTACCCCTGTCTGTGTGTGACAGTACCCCCTCCAGCTGGAGGCCAAGGTGGGGATCTCCAAACACATCCACTGACTCCAGGAAGCTGGCATCTTGGTCCCTTGCCAGTCAGCCTGGAATACACCCCTGCTTCCTGTGAGGAAGGCTGGCACCTCAGACTTCAGAACAGTACAGGATTTGCGGGAGGTAAACAGCTGGGTGGAGACTGTCCACCCAATGGTACCAAGCCCCTATACACTGTTGAGTCTCATCCCTCCTGCTCATGTGTGGTACTCGGTATTAGACCTCAAAGATGCATTTTTCAGCCTGCCCCTAGCACCAGTGAGCCAGTCCCTCTTTGCCTTCAAATGGACTGACCCAGACACCAGGACTACTGTACAGCTGACATGGACCTGGTTGCCACAGGGATTCAAGAACTCCCCCACTCTGTTTGGAGAAGCTCTCAGCAAAGATCTACGAAAGCTAAGGAGAGTTTTTCCCCAAGCAACTATTCTTCAGTATGTAGATGACCTCCTAGTGAAAACTTCGACCGATGAAGAATGTCTTGTGGCCACTGAGGGCCTCCTGGAAGTCCTCCAAGACCTGGAATATCGGGTGTCTTGGAAGAAAGCTCAGCTCTGCCAGACCAAGGTAACCTACTTGGGCTACATTCTTGAGAAAGGAAAGAGGAGGCTGGCAGAATCAAGGGTATCAGCAATTCTCCAGATTCCGGAGCCAAGCTCAAAGAAACAGGTGTGAGAATTCTTAGGGGCTGTTGGGTATTGCAGAATTTGGATTCCTGGCTTTGGTGAGATTGCCGACCCCCTGCATGAAGCCACTGTTGGGGGAAATACGCCCTTCAAATGGACTGAGGCTTGCGGGCAGGCATTTCAATTGCTCAAGACTGAGCTTGCATCAGCACCAGCCCTGGCATTGCCAGGCTTAAACAAGCCCTTCACTCTGTATGTAGTGGAGAGAAATGGGGTAGCCAAGGGAGTGATTACTCAGCTTTTGGGACCATGGAAGCAGCCAGTGGCATGCCTCTCGAAGAAACTAGACCCAGTGGCCTAAAGGTGGCCTACCTGTCTGAGGACGGTAGCAGCAGCTGCCGCTCTAACCTGAGAGGCTGACAAACTGACATTCGGACAGGATTTGACTTTGATCACTCCCCATGCCATTGAGCCCTTGTTGAATAGCTTGCCTAGCAAATGGCCGTCTAATGCCAGACTGTTACAATATCAAGGACTCTTGTTAGAACAGCCACACATTAAGTTTACCACCACCACTAGCCTCAATCTGGCTACTCTACTCCTGGAATCCGATGAACAGATGCCCATCCATGATTGCCTCAAGACTCTTGAAAACTTGAGGGGAGGGCATCTGGATTTAATGGACCAGGCTCTCCCCCAAGCAGAGACAATGCTCTACACTGATGGGTGCAGTTTCGTGCATGACAGAGTGCGGTATGCTGGGGCAGTGGTGGTCAACCAGGACCAACAGGTGGAATGGGAGCAGGGGCTACCCCAAGGGACATCAGCACAGAGGGCTGAGCTGATTGCTTTGACTAAGGCTCTGGAACTGGGGAAAGGCAAAAGGATAAATATTTTCACTGACAGCCATTTTGCTTTTGTCACCACCCATGTGCACAGGGAAATTTATCAGAACTGAGGGCTGCTGACCTCTGAAGGAAAGGAAATTAAAAACAAGACTGAGATACTGGAATTGCTACAAGCCATCTGGTTGCCCAGAGAGGTTGCCATCATCCATTGCTGTGGGCACCAAAAGGGGTCTAGCCCCGAAGTGATTAGTAATAATGCTGCTGATCAGGCAGCAAAACAAGCTGCCCAAAGATCAATGGTGAAGCAAATGGTTTTGCTTTCCATGCCAGTACTCCCAGAAAAACCTGAATACACAGATAAAGAAGTAGCAGAAATGAACAGGAAATGCTGGACTCAAGGTAAACATGGGTGGTGGATGACTAATGATGGAAAAGTGGTGCTCCTAGCCCCTGTAGCAGACACTTTGCTGCGCGATCTACATGATTCCACCCGCCTTGGTGAGAAAAGGATGATGGTTGCCCTGCCTCCCCATTTCATCAGCTAGGGATTGGCCCAAAAGGCCCAGGACATGGTGAGATGGTGCCCCACCTGCCTCAAGGTAAATGCAAATCGGGTGACAGAACCCCCCAGAGTCTGACACAGAGGATTAACTCCAGGAGAACATTGGGAATTGGACTTTACTGAAATAAAGCCTGGCATGTATGGGTATAAATATTTACTAGTTTTTGTGGATACCTTTTCAGGATGGATAGAAGCATACCCCACTGAGAGAGAGACAGCTGAAGTAACTGTCAAAAATCTCTTGACAGAAATAGTTCCTCATTTTGGGTTGCCCCTAGCCCTGGGATCTGACAATGACCCAGCCTTCATGGCTAAAATATCTAAATTGATTGGTAAAGCTCTAGGGATAAAATGGAATTTACATTGTGCCTATAGGCCTCAGAGTTCAGTGCAAGTAGAGAGAGTGAATTAAACTTTAAAGGAGGCCCTATCTAAATTATGCCTGGAGATTAAACTGGGTTGGGTAGAGCTTCTCCCCTTTGCCCTTCTTCACACTAGGTGCACTCCTAAGCCGTCCCTCAATCTGTCACCCTTCCAGATCATTTATGGGTGATCTCCCCCAATTGTCCCCCTGGTTGATTTGGAGTTGGGGAAAAAGCTTTCCCACCTCCAGCTCCTTAAGTCTTTAAAGGTTGTCTATCAGCTTCAGTCAGAATTACATGATAAATTGAGAAAGACCATGCCTTACCCCAACAAGAAACCTCTACAACCCTTGCCTTATAAGCCAGGAGATTTGGTTTTTATTCACAGGTTTGATTCCAAGACCCTGGAAGCCCATTGGAAGGGACCGTTTCCCCTTGCCCTGGTGACTCCCTCAGTGGTGAAGGTAGCTGGACACTCTGCCTGGATCCACCCCAGCCATTTGAAGGTGGCACCCGCTGAGGAAGTGGTGTTGACATGGTGGATCAACCAGAACAAAGAGGACCCCCTCAAGATAAGATTAATCAAGGACTGAGATGGGTAATGTGGGGACTTATAGGAACCTTGGTCTTGTCGGCTTGGGTACAAGGAGATGTTCAATGGCTAGCACCTTCTAGTCATGCCCCCCAAAATTGGACATGGTCTCTCAAAAATTCACTTACTGGAGCCCTGATTGCCATTGTCACAACAGACAGACAGTCTGTCTTTCAGGTTGACTTGTGTGATATAGGACTGGTTACTGGAACCGTGGGAGTGTCTGACATTGCAGGACCATGTTCAGATCCCCCTTCAACCCCTGGCAGAAAACTGGGATGGTCTACACTTAACAGAAAAAGGGGTCTCCAGACCATAGATATTTATGCATGTTCTATAGGTAAAGACCCAAAATGTAATGGGGGGCCAGGATACCACTGTTACTATTGGGGCTGTGAGTCCATAGCCCCGTGGAAAAATAATGACCAGTATTTAGCCTTGGAGTGGTGAACAGCTAGTATCTCATGCTCCCTGGGACATTGTAAGCCCATTTGGTTAATGCTAAAACAATGGCAAAATCCATACAAAGAATGGGAGGAAGGTAAATTTTGGATGGTGGCACTGAATGCAAATGGAGAGGACCCAATGACAGACATCATCATTCAGCGAAGTCCGGTAGTGACACCATCCAAACCAGTAGAAAATCTTTATAAGATATTGAGCCCCCCAAAAGACAGTGGCCAACCCCACAGGCGCTGAGGAAATTCCACTTCCTTGGCTGAGAAAGAAAACACACACTCACCCCGCTGGCCGCCCGGGTAACACCCTACCCAACAAGGTGCCCATAACTGCCCCAGAGTCGCCAATCCAACCATACTTAAAAAATGCTGGATGCTATGTTTATGGTGTTAAATGGATCAAACAATAATGTTACTAATGAATGTTGGATGTGTCTAAACCCAAAGCCCCCATATTATATAGGAATAGCAATCAATGGAACTTACACTGAAACCAGCCAAGATGGGTGTGATTGGAAACAGATGAGGTTGTCAATAGGGGATATACATGGAAGAGGGTCGTGCGTTAAAAACTCTAAGGTCATCTCATCTTACTTGGACAGTGCTTGCTTTTACCAAACAGCTTCTACAGAACCTGATAAGTACCTAAGGGCAGAAAACAACTCATGGTGGACATGCACAGGAGGCATAACCCCTTGCCTCTCTGTTGCTGTCCTACAAAGGGAGCCCGAGGTTTGTGTGCTGGTCCATATCTTGCCCCAGGTATTTATATATGGTGGAGAACAGGGATGGGAATATTTGACTAGGAAAGTCCACCCTATAAGAATAAAGCATCCTCCTGCCCTAATCCCAGTACTGGCTATAGGAGGGATTGCAAGATCCACAGCCCTAGGAGCAGCAGCATTGGTGGTGCAAGATGCCAACTTTAAGGCCCTAACTCAACAGGTAAAGATAGACTTGGGCCTGATCGCTAAATCAGTATCCCATCTAGAAAAACAAGTGGACTCCTTGGCAGAAATGGTCCTCCAGAACCGCCAAGGTCTCGATCTCCTGTTCATGAAAGAAGGTGGGCTGTGTGCAGCCTTAGGAGAACAGTGCTGTTATTATGCCAATAAATCAAGAATTATTCGAGACACCCTGGCTACAGTGAACAACCATTTGCTAGAAAAATATGACAGATTAGAAGAAAATTCTGGGTGGTATCAGTCTTTGTTTAACTGGTCTCCCTGGTTGACTACCCTTGTTTCTGCCCTTGCTGGACCCCTGTTAATCCTGTTACTAGCTTTGACTTTTGGGCCATGCTTTATTAATAAACTTATGGCCTATGTAAGGGCCTGGGTAGGATCTGTTCACCTAATGGCTCTGAACCAACAGGCTAGGTACTGTTCAGTACCTCTTGATGAAGAAAGCCACATGTAAGATTACTTGCTTGCATAAAATCAGTGGGGAATGTAAGACCCAGATGAGACAGTGCAAGTAACGCCATCTTATTACAGGCCCTCCATCTTGTCCCTGTGGGTTTCAGGTTCACTACAGGACACAGAGTTCCCAGGATGTACTTGTTTATCTGTTAAGACACCAGGAACATACCATTGTTTCTGTGTAAGGAACATCCTGTTTGCTAAGTAAAGAACATCTGCAACCCCCCCAACCATCCCCTAACTGCAAAAATTTCACTTCTGTAGTTCTGCTTGCTAAGCACCCCTGCAGCCCCTATAAAACCTT
Source organism: Heterocephalus glaber (assembly GCF_053883595.1). Lineage (NCBI taxonomy): Eukaryota > Metazoa > Chordata > Mammalia > Rodentia > Bathyergidae > Heterocephalus > Heterocephalus glaber. The sequence goes on along the minus strand of NW_028258299.1, from coordinate 9,189,050 downwards.
CCAACCCCCTGAACTCGAGGCCCTCTCTAAGCCTGTTGCTTGGGGAGTGCCATCTGGCCAGACTAATAAAGGTCTGTTTTACTTTTCCAACTTGTCAGGTGTGTTCCTTCCTGGGTGTTCTTCGCTGCAGTCAGCTCCTTGGAGCGTTTGGTAAGGCCCTCGGTCTTATAGACCAAGTAATCCACAGTGGGGTCCAGAACTGAGATGATGCCCCAGAGGAAGAATAAATGTAGATTTATAAAAAAAAAAGAAGGTGGCGGGCACAACTTGAAAATGTTCATTTTACATTTACAGCTATAAAAGTGCTTGCATTCCTTCTGATTCTAATCTCAAGAGATCTCTGTAAATTGACTACAAAAGTTTTTGACCAGTCTTATATACAATTATAAACCTAAAAAACATAAAAGCAATATTATAATTCTATTTGGCCAAATATATTTGAGTGTACTCTACTTTCATAAATTTTCTTGTAAGTTTGTTTGTTGTCTGTTTGTTTGTACAGTTGAGCTCAAAATGTTTTTCCTATCTTTTCCTTTTCACATTTTGAAAAAAATTTTTTTCTCTTCAAAGATATTCACCTATTATGAAATTGGCTTACAGATAAATGCTATTAAGTTAAAGGCATGCCCTTCTTCCCCCAGGTTGCTAACTGATCAAAGTACCATCAAGATTTATTTGTCAAAGTAAATAGAGACTGTGGGTACTCCCTTCAGTGAATAAAGAAGTGGCCACCCAGAAAATAATTATTCTGGTCTTAATTCACTAAAGGGTCCACCTAGTAATTTTCATAATCTTATGGGAGACACACCACAGTAAATATTGTCTCAATAGGTTATTATAAATTGATTACATTGGTTATCATTGAAGTTTAAGTTCTAAATATGTTATTATAAAATGTTTACATTTGTTAAGTTCTAAATATGTTATTGTGATATGTCTACATTGGTTATCTTCAAAAGATTAATTGAACAAAAGAGTGTTATTAGAAAGATGCTTTTGGTACCAAACTACATTGAAGAACATAAGTTTTTATATAACTGTGGTATTTATTACTGCTCCTTTTCTGGTGTACAAAATGTATTCATGCTCTCTTATTGTATGGGTCTTCCAACATATTGTTTATGATAATAACCTTTTGATTCAGATATTTGCCTTCTCTTATGCTCCAGCCACCTATGATAATAAGCACACTTGTAAGCTGATTTAATTTCTTTAGATGAAATCCTGTACAAAGGTAGCTCCTTAGGAATTCAACCACAAGAACAACCATAATAGGCAATAATAACAGTCTTTTAACTATATTTTTATTCCAACATGCTTAATATCCAGGTAAAATTATAATAGTTGAGTTCACTACTCCTCTTACAATGCTAATGTTAATGACCTTCTCTTCTGGGTGCTCAACAACCAAAGTTTAGAGACCAGAACTAAAATGGTATCTGGGCTAAGATGACAGCCAATATTTTGGCCCTGGCCCTGCAAGGTCAACAACAATAACAAAAATATCCAGGTCATGAGGGAACCTTTTCCAAGATCCTGCATCTTTGGTGAGTAACCCAACCTCCTGAGCAGGGAGGTTGCTGAACACGAAATGGTAAAGATTGAACAAAAGTGTGCCAAAGGAATGCCACTTGGAGGAAAAAATCTCCCATGCTTTCGCAGAAAGCAAGATGGTGAAGCAAGGCCATGACATATCCTGATGGCTCACACTGACAGAAAAACTAAGAGGCTCTATGTATGGTTCTAAGACAGTGCCTGAGGAGACTCAACTGACCTTGTTAGATAGCAAGAGGTTGATTTTATTTAATATAGGTCTCACTGTAACTTGGTTTTAAACACCCAGTAGAAAAGTATAACAGAAGATAATATTTATTTGAGTTCAACAAAAGTTTTGAGTTTTTTAGCCAACATTAAAATTTTTTTATTACCTTTTAATCCTTTTACAGGCCCAATTAAGAGAAATTATGCTTATTATAGATGGCTAAGCCAGTCAAACACACTTTAGATCCTCACAATATATAGGGACAAGCCATTGTTGGGTGTGCTCACTTTTCCTAAAAACACCATCATATAAAGCAAAAAGAAAGGGAGATATGTTGGGAGCAATGCTACATAATTTTAGGGAAAAAATCATTTGATTAGGCCTAGTTTTCTTGCCTACAGGCAAGCTATGGCATTTTGAGACATCATTCGATTTTGGCCTCTGGTCACAACTGAGACCTCAAGGATCCAGTGATTCTGTGATACTCCAGGAAAAGATTACACCAGCTGAAGACATCCTGGAAGGAACAAAATCTTCATCTACTCAGTTCCTCATTGTTCTTGGATTGTTACACCTCGTTTATCCCGATGTACTGAACTCTTTGTTCTGTATCATTTGTTACATTTGTTTCTCCTGATGTACTGAATAAAAGGTGGGGTAAGCTGGGGGCTGTTGTCTTTGCTCCCAGAGCAGCACTGATCAGACCCAAAGCTCAGCTTCTTCTCAAAGTCTCATTTTTCTACCTTTCCTGTACAATAAGTTAATTCACCCTATGTTGCCATGGCTCTCAGGAGACTAGGATTTACTGCAGAGGTTCTAGTAATGTCCCCTTTCCTTCTTCTCTACAGAAATCAGTATGGAGATACCTCAAAAACTAGAACTGGAAGTCTCATTGGACCCAGCTATTCCCCTGCTGGGTATCTTAACCAAAGAATTAAAAGAATTGCACCAGAGTGGTGTATGTGCACCCATGTTCATAAAAGCACAGTTCATAATAGCTGAAACTTGGAAATAGCCCAAGTGTCCATCAACTGGAGACTGGAGAAAGAAAATGGTTTTTTTCTTATAAAATGGAGTACTACTCAGGAGTAAATAAAAGGGAAATTAGAAGTATTTACAGCTAAATGGATGCACATTGAGGTGATACTCTTAGGTGAAATAAATAGGGCACACGTGTAAATACTGAATAGTTTCTCTAGTGTGAGAAACTGAAAGTGTAAATAAGGACTAAAAGGTATAATACAGAATGTGAATAGGAAAAAAAGGGGCAAAGGGGAAGGGGAAGTGGGAGGGGGAGGGGAAAGGAAAGAAGGGAATGGAATTAATATGAGACAATGAAAAAATGTAAACAAAGTCTTTGTAAATAGGAAGGCATGGAGGGTTTGAAGGGTGGGCAGAGGAAAAATAAGAACCAAGAGAGATTATGTAAGGGGCAAATTTCCCATGCTGAATGCCATTATATTGTATACCTAAAATGTACCAATAAAAAAATTTTAAAAATAAAGTTATCAATGTACATGGGAAGTACTCTGATCTCATCTATTCTGTGTTTATCTTAGCAAAAAAGGTTGGTCTTTATTCACAAATCTTGTTGTATGCCTCTTTATTAAATTCCAATACACAGTTTGGAAAATGGCATCATGAAAGTCTCCATCCACTACATCCTCAAACAGTTCTGAAAGCTGTGTGAAAAATAGGGATGGGAACAGCCACTGTCCATGGAGGTATGAGAGTTTGTGGGGAATTTATAAGAATACTGTGTGAAAAGCACATTAATTGAGTTTCATTAAGTCATTTCAGGCATAAGACAATGCAAATAAATGCCAAGCCAGTAATATAATATAGTAGTGGAGGATATTAAGGTCAATAATGTTATTCTGTGGAGAAAGTGGGAAAGTAGCTTCATGGTAGAGGGAAGAGCAGATGTCAGGCTGAGGGCATAAATAAGAACAGTGACAAGAGAATGAAATGTACTTTACGGGAGCCCTCATACACTACATTGGGGATGAGGCAGGACAGGCAGAAAGGAGATGTATTAGAGGGCACTGCATTGCACACCAAGGACTCTGAATAGCATCCAGTACAGAGAAAGAAAGAGAAGGCACCAGTAAAGAGCAAGGAAGGCTGGGAGAGGATTTCCAACTGAGACTGCCACTCTTTCCTGGAATTTATCACAGTATCATGGACTTCACCATTGCCCCTAGATTCAGAGTTCCCTCTGGGCATGAACTCACTGCAGCACTTGTATTACCCGGACCAGTCACAATCCTAAGAGTAGACTTGAAGTATGTACCCATGCCAAGGTAGATATCACCTCGGGACTGTGCTGCCTGCCTTTCCATGCTGCCCAGCTGTCCTGCATTCCAGGATCACCACTTGCCCTGGTCAGGAGCACACACTGCACATGTACCTTGGATTTCTGGGTAAAGGGCCATGTATAGCAGACCCCAGCGCAGTGTTGTGGATGTTGTCTCCGTCCCAGCAAGAAAGAGGTCCAGGGTGCTACGGATGAGGTTTTCTTCATCAAAACTTGAAGTGGTCTTGTCTGGGTGCTAGACAGGAAAGCACTGATTAAGGTTCATGCAGAGAATCTGTGGTTGATTCCATACAATACCAAAGGTTTGGTGGAAAGGGGAGAAAGATAAACTATATGCTTTTGATTTTGTCAAGGAGCAGCAATACCATTAGTGTCCAACTGCCCCTACTGCTGGAAGTTAAAATCAGTTCTCCAGCACTCAGTGTTTGAAAATCAAGACAACTGAGGCCTCACAGCTCTTTTTATAGGCACCACCCAGGATAGCAAGCAGACCATAGCTGACCCAGGCATTGTGTGACCATCCATCAACTCCTACCTAGAGCAGCAGAAGATTGGACTAACTGACCAAACAGATCCTGGATGAGGACAATGCTCAAAAGGAAAAGAGAGCAATAAGACCAACAGTCCATTGGAACTCCACCCCCTCAAGCTACATCCAGAAAGGACCAGAGGGATGATGGCTTTTTTCATCTACCATTGTAAGCAAGGTCACACCAGGCTGGAACAGTAACCACAGCCTGGTGTAAACATACAGAAGGTCTCTGGTGTGGGAACGGCACCTGAAAATCCCATAGACCTAAAACTGGATGGAGAAAATCATGTCTGACTGGATTCTAAGACTGTAGATATTGGAAGGAAACTACTCATACAGAAACACAGAAGAATTTGTTCTTCAACTGCATCATTAAAAAATTTTAACTAACTTTACTTATTCTCTTTCTTCCATCAGTTTTTTGGGGGGCATGATTTTTTTTTTTGGTACTGGGGATCAAACTCGGGACCTTGTGCTTACAAGGCAGATGGTGGAAACACTGGGCTAAATCTCCAGGCCAACATGATTTATTTCTAAAAAAAATTTTTGTTTTTTTTCATTTTAGTTTCTTTTCTCTATCATCCCCTACCAACTTTTTTCTCTCTTTTATTTCTTTTTTTTTCTGTTTTTTCCCCTCTTTTCTCATTGATTCTCTCCTGTAACAATATTCTAACATTATTAATTTTATTTTACTCCTCAGTATGGTCCCTATCACACTTTTCTCTTGTCCATCTCATATCCCACAGATTTTTAAATTTTTGTTTATCTAATTCTCCAGTTCCTCACACCCTGTATGTTAGGGCTTGGGTCTAGATGTCCCACCAAAGCATCATGGAGTCATAGATGGGAATGATCAGAGGTAGCTGGTCTAGAATTTGTTATACTGGGAGTGATTCAGGGTGCAATGTTAGGCTCAAGGTCACTAGGATTAAGGGTGAGAGTGCTAAATGCCCTAAATAGTCTGCATAAGATAAAAGTGGCAAAGAGAAACTGTGGTTATCTCTTGGTTGTTTTGCTACCTTCATCCCAACAGGAGCTGTTCACTTCTGTGAAGACAGTGTGCCTTGGACCCAGCTTTTTATGAACTGGACCCTTTACAAATTGTGAGCTAAATAAACATTTCCTCCTTAACTGGTGGGTGGGGCTTATTTTGTTTTAGAAACTTGAGAAGTAGCTAAGCCACTCTACTTTCACTAGCATAACTATTAAGCTTTATGAATCTCTAGATAGATAGTTCACTTCATGTTATTATTGATGAATATGGTTCTGTTGTTAGTGGAAGGAAAATTTAGTAGATATTTACTGTGAATCAATACTAGGTAAATATTTGGTTTGTCTTAGTGTTCATATGATAATTATAGTTCTCTTTTCTAGGGTTAAGGAGAGTACACTATTGATTCTTAGCATTTGTGAATATCCAGTTTGTCTATTATTATTGCTGATTTTAATACTATAGAAAGTTGACATAGTTGATGCTATTATTTTCAGATTGCCAATATCTGGATCACCTGGAAGTCGTCATTAACATTACTGTGGCTGATACCTAAAGAACTAGTTACTGGACTAAATATGCTGCAATCTTTCCTCCAAGAGAAATGAAGGAGATTGAATCCTGGAACAGAGGACAAGGCCAATAGTCATACTAAGATGGAACCACTGAAAAGTAGACATTAACTAATGAAGTCTCAAAAAGAGCACAAAACTTACCAGTACAATCAACTCACAAGGTTCAATAGAAAAAAGCAAACAAACAAAAAATAGAAACAGGAGACTACAAGGTACAAAATGCCTTCAAAAATTCCTAACTCCCGTAAAGCTGACCCATGGGGCATCAAAGGGGAAAAAACCAAAAACCACACACTTGAATTATTCAAAAAGATAACAGAAGAGACAACAAAATAGATCAATAAGTCATTTAGCGAGATCACAGAAGACCTAAGCAACCGGATTATGGGCCACATAAACAAGATGATCAGCATGTCTACAGAAGACGCTAATAGGTAGATAGCAAGCTAAATAGAATGATACAAAACATGACTGACCAACATGAAAAGGTATTAGAATCCATAAAAAGTTTACAAATAGAAGTTCAGGATATTAAAACTTGTATTGTAAGCATGAGCATTGCAATTGATCAACCCGAGGACAGTGTCAGAACTAGAAGGTAGGGCTATTATGGGTGAATAATTAATGACAAATACCTTAAACACAATAAGAGAACATGAAAAATGGATCCAACATCTCCTAGGTAATATAAAACGACTAATCTAAGATGAATTGGAGTTAGCAAAAATCAGAAAAGAGTACAAATTTCATAAAAGGAAGTTTAAATAATACCAGAAAACTTTACATATAAGGATAAATAATTGAATATACAGAGAAGAGAGGCATATAGAACCAAAAATAGCCATGATCAGAAAAGAGCCCCTCTGAGACACATCATAGAATAAATCCTACAAGTCTAACAGAAGAACAGAATCAAATGGTCAGAGAAAAGCAACAAATCATTTCTACGGATAAACCCATTAAAATTACTGCAGACTTTTCAGGCCAGGACAGCTTGGAGTGCAATGTTGCAAGCTCTAAAAGAAAATAACTTTCAAACCCGGCTGGTATATCCACAAAAACTATCTTTCCTAGGCTGGAGCTTCTCAGTGGTTTGGGAAGAAAGAGTCACTGAGATCGAAGGAGAGAAGGGTATGTTTCCAGAAGAAGCACATACATCTATGTGCAGTATACAGTATGCGATAGATAGTGTGATAAATGACTGTTACTGATTTAGGTGCTTATCATAACATGCAGTGCTTTTCATCCTTTAGACCATAATCCTACTTATATAACAGAATTTACTGTGAAACAGTGTGCTGTTTGCTGGTGGTAGCCTCATGTGTCTTGTGTTTAACTGCTTATTTGGATAATATCAAGAGGCCATTACAGATGATTGATGTATACTTTCTCAGTTTGCACTTAGAAGTTTGCACTCTGAGTGGTACATTGCAATACACATGGATGAAATTGTCTAATGACATATTTCTCAGAATGCATTTCCATCACGTGTCATATGACTGTATTAAAATTTAAGTTAAAAAAATTTGGCCTATGTGGAGCCTACTAGCTAATTAGAATCTTTTACCAGACCACTATTTGTTCAATATTAATCTTGAAAAACTTTCTAAAAGAAATCACATCCTCTGATGTCTTGGTAATGCTTGAGATTTTTTTTTAATTATATGGAAAAATATTTAAGTACTTCTCAGTTTTGCTTTGGTTGAGTTCTACTATATTTGAATATTATTATAGTTTTTTTCCCTTGCATTGTTTTTCTTTGAATAATTTTAAGTTTTGTATATGTGTGTGTTTAGTGAATGATAATAAAGTTATACATTTTAAAAACTGTCTTTCAAAATGGATGGAGAAATGTGATATTTCCATGAAAAAGACCACCTGAAGAATTCATGACCACCAATCCAGCACTCAAAAAATTCTCAAGGATATATACTTGTATGAGACAAACAAATAAAGCCAAAAAAATCCAATAGAATGAATACACTGGGGCAGGTTGTTAACATTTAAGTACTAGGGTGGGGGATTGCAACTGGAAAATGATGCAAGGACAAAATAAATCAATACCATTCAGAAACATCTCTCAATGTAAATAGTCCCAGTTCCTCAATGAAAAGATAGAGATTGTCAGTATGGATCAAGAAAAAAAATCCAATGGCTACCATACAAAATGACACATTTAATCAATAAACTCATAGACTAAAACTCAAGGATCATTTCATCTAGTTCCTGGGCACTGGACCATTTCACATTGGTGCTAAATTCCCTATAGTTCTGAAGCTGACATCCTCTTGTTCTAGCATGGTCTGTTCTACAAACCAGAATTAAGCCAGTTGTTTTAGAAGTACTCATATTGTTATGAGGCTAGGATATTTTGAGGAAAGGACAGAAGTCTTGGGAAGATGCCCTTCAGACTTTTCCTTTCATAAAAAGATAACAATTGTACATCTATGCACCAAACATCAGCATACCCAACTTTAGAAAACAAACATAAGTGGATATAAAAGATCAGATAAAGGCAACCAGCATGTTAGCAAGGGACCTCCTCAGTAAATAATCGGTGGTCACAGAAGAAAGGAAGAAATAAGACATTTTCTAGATCTAAAAATATTAATAGTACAACATTCAGAATGTATGGCACAGGATGGAAGCAGTCTTAAGAGGGAGGTTCTAGGCTTTGATTGCATCACAGAAACAGAGTGACCCAAATAACCAACCTAACTGTGCACCTTAAAGCACTAGGAAAAAAGAACAATCCAAACCCAAAACTAGTAAAATGAAGGAAAATAAAAAGGTCACAGTAGAAACCAATGAAATTCAGACCAAAACACAATATAAACCATTAATGAATTGAAGAGTTGTTTCTTCAAATCATAAAAAAATGGAGAAGCCCTTCTCCAATCTAAACAAGAAAAGGACAGAAAAATTCACAATTAGAAATGAAAAAATCACAACAAACACTGCCTAAATCAAGATTGTCAATGACTACTTTGCAGACCTATTGGCCATAAATTGGAGAATTCAGAAGAAATAGATAGGGTCTTTGATGCATATGAATTCTCAAAATTAAACCAAAAAGATTGAAAAACCTTGAATAATCAAATAACAGGCAATGAAACTGAAGAACTACAAAATACCTAACAACTAAGAAAAGTCCAAATCCAAGTGGGAACATTGCTGAATTCTACAAAACTTCAGAGAAGATCTCACCCCATTTCTTTACTGAAATGAAAAGCACTGATCCTCAGGTCTGTTTCTTTGCCAATACCATGTTGTTTTTATCACAGTAGCTTTGCAGTATAGTTTCAATTTGGGGATTGTGAAACCCCTAGCAATGTCTCTGTTGCCTAGAATTACTTTTGCTATTCTAGGTTTCTTCTGATTCCAAATAAATTTTTGGATTGTTTTCTCTAGTTCTGTGAAATATATTGTTGGAATTTCAGGCAGCATTGTATTAAATCTATATAGTAGTTTTGGAAGTATGGCCATTTTCACTATATTGGTTCTTCCTACCCAGGAACAAGGAATATCTTTCCATTTTCTTATATCCTCTTCAATCTCCTTTTTCACAGTGCTATAGCTTTTGCTGTAGGGGGTCTTTTGCTTCCTTTGTTAGGTTGACTCCTAGATATTTCATTTTCTTTGATGCTATTGTAAAAGGAATTATTTCCCAAAATTTTCTCTCAATGAGTCTGATATTTGTGTGTAAGAAGGCTATTGTTTTTTGAGGGTTGACCTTGTATCCAGCTACTCTACCGAATCTGTCAATTAGGTCTAGAAGACTTTTGACTGAGTATTTTGGGTCTTCTATGTAAAGTATCATATCATCAGCAAATAATGACAGTTTAACTTCTTCCTTTCCTATCTTTATTCCTTTTATTTATTTCTCTTTTTTAATTGCTGTGGCTAATGTTTCCAGAACAATATTGAACAGGAGTGGTGATATTGGGCATCCTTGTCTTGTTCCTGATTTTAGCGTGAAATTTTTCAGTTTTTGACCATTTAGTATGATGTTGGCTATTGGTTTTTCATAGATAGTCTTAATCAGGTTGAGATAAAGACCTTCTATTCCAGTTTTCTGTAGTGTTTTTATCATGAATGGGCATTTGATTTTGTCAAATGCCTTTTCTGCATCTATTGACTTGAGAATCAGTGGAACAGATTAAAAGATGCAGAAACAACTGCAGACATACTCAGCCACCTCATTTTTGACAAAGGAGTCAACCACCCTCATTGGAGGAAAGATAACCTATTTAATAAATGGTGTTGGAAAAACTGGATTTCAACCTGCCAAAGATTAAAACTAGACCCATACCTATCACCATGCAGTAAACTAAGATCAAAGTGGATTAAAGATCTAAATATTAGGAGAGAAACAATAAACTTGATGGAAGATAAGTTAGGTAGAACTCTTGAAGACATTGGCATAGAGAAACACTATGATTAAATCCTCAGTAGCACAGGAGCTAGCACAAAGAATCAACAAATGTGATCTCATCATATTAAAAAGCTTCTGCACTGCAAGAGAAACCACCAACAGAGCAAAGAGACAACTTACAATGTGGGAAGAAATTTTTAGCAGCTATACCTCAGAAAAAGGTCTACTATTGAGAATATATAAAGAATTGAAAAAAATCAGAACCAAATTCAAAGACCCAATTAAAAAAATGGGCGTCCAAAATAAATAGACATTTCTCAAACAAAGAAGTAAAAGCAGCAAATAAATATATGAAAAATGTTCAACATCACTGGTCATTTGAGAGATGCAGATGAAAACAACACGGAGATTCCACCTCACCCCAGAAAGAATGACTGCTATGAAGAAATCAACCAATAACAAATGCTGGCAGTGGTGTGGAGAGAAAGGAACCCTTCTCCATTTTTGATGAGAGTGCAGACTGGTCCAACTACTGCAGAAATCAGTTTGGAGATACCTCAAAGAACTAGGCCTAGAGGTCCCATTTGATCCAGCTATTCCCCTGCTGGGTATCTTCACCAAAGAATGAAAGAATCATACCACAGCTATATATGTGCACCCATGTTTATAGCAGAACAGTTTGTAACAGATAAAGCTTGGAAACAGCCAAAGTGCCCATCAACTGGAAACTGGATAAAGAAGATGTGTTTATTTTTTTATAAAATGGAGTACTACTCAGCCATAAAGAATGAGAAACTAGAGACATTTATAGATAAACTGATGCTTATTGAGGCCATACTCTTAAGTGAAATAAATAGGACACACATGTGTAAACACTAAATAGTTTCACTAGTCTGAGAAACTGAAAGGGTAAATAAGGATTAAAATGAATAATTGATAATTTGAAATAGGAAAATGTCCAAAGTTGTAGGGTTGTTAGGAGGAGAAGGGGAAAAGGAAGAAGGGAAAGGAAAAATTATGAGAAAAGAAAAAAAATGGAAACAAAATCTATGTAAATAGGGAAGGGTAGAGGGAGTGAAGGACGCACAGGTAATGGGGGAAAACATAAGAACTAAGATACATCATGTACAGGTACAAGCACCCAATGATAAATGTAAAAGTATTGTATACCTAAGGTGTACCAATAAAAGAATTTTTAAAAAAACAAAGAGAAAAGGAAAAGATTATACCCATGATCATTTCTGGAAGCTTAGGATTACCCTGATTCCAAAACCAGATAAGGATTCAACCACTAAGGAGAACTACACACTGATCTCAATGAATATAGATGCAAAAAGCCTTATCAAGATACTGGCAATCAGATAGCAACAAAACATCCAAAAGATTATACATCATGATGAGGTAGGCCTTAGGGATGCAGGGTCGGTTCATCATGTGCAATAAAAAGTAATACATTACATAAAAAGAAGGAAAAGCAAATATCACATGATCATATCAATACATACAGGACAAAGACTGTGACAATATCAAAAATCTTTTCATGTTATAAACACTAAAGCAAATACATATACATGGACTTTATTTCAATCTGATAAATGTCATTTATGACAAACCTACTGTTACCATCATATTAAATGGGAGAGAACTGAAAGCTTTCCTTCTAAAATCAATAACAAAAGAGGTATGTCCACTGTCTCGTCTTAACATAGTGTTCAAATCATTAGAAAAAGCAACCAGACAAGAAAAAAAAGATGTATAAGAAAGGAACAAGGCAAATTATCATTATTTGCAGATGACAGGATTCCCTACATAGTTACACAAAAATTCCAGGAAAAGATTCCTAGAATTAATAACCAAATTCAATAATGTAAAGGGATACAAAATTAACACAGAAAAATCAATAGCTTTCCTGCACATCTATAATCAAGGCACTGAAAAAGATACCGTGTTAAACAATAGGTTTGAAAGTAGCACTGAAAAAATTAATTACTTTGGAATTAAACTAATTGAGGAAAGGAAAAACCTTTACATTAAAAACTACAATAATCTGAATAAGGAAGTCAAAGTGGACATCAGAAAACTGATGTTCCTAGATAGGCAGAACCAATATAATCAAAAGGGCTATATTTCAAATATTGATAGTAATGCAATCCCAATCAAAATACCAACAGCTTTCTTCACAGAAATAGGAGAAAGATGCTAAAATTCATATGAAAATAAAATAGCTTGAGAACAGCAAAACCAATTCTGGGTACAAAGAAAAAAGTGAGTAGCCTCAACATCCTGTACTTGAAGTTATATTTCAAAGCTACCGTGATAAAAACAGCATGTTACTGGCACAAAAACATATACAATGGTCAATGGAACAGAAGAGATGATGCAGAAGCAACTCCAAGCACCTTCAATTATTTGATCTTTAAATCACACCCAATAATTACACTGGAGAAAAGAAAACCTCTTTAATAAATAGTGTCAGGAAAACTGGCTATCTACAAGCAGAACATAGTCTCTAAACACATCTAGACCCATATCTATCACCAGGTTCTAGGCTAAAATAAAAATAGATCCAGGAACTAAAGGTCAAAATAGAAACACTCAAACTACTGGAAGAGAAAACAGGTGAAATTCTTGAAGTCATAAGAAGGACTTTCTGAACACAGCCCCTGTGCAGAGGACATGGTACCAAGAATCAAAATGGTACCATATCATATAAAAAGGTCCTGCACAGTGAAAGAATCAACCAAAAGTGTGAAAAGACTACCTACAGAATGGAAAAAATATTTTTGCCAGCTATTCCTCAGACTCAGAGCTAATATCTAGAATATATACAGAACTCAAAAAACTTAAATCTTTCATAATAAAAGACTGAAGGGGGAAAAAAGAAGACCTAATCCAAATGGGAAAGTGAAATGTAGTTCTCATGGAGGAACTACACATGGCCAATAAATATACAAAAAATTCCAAACTTTGCTGGCCATCAGGGAAAGGCAAATAAAAACAACACTAAAATTCCATCTTAACCCTGAAATAATGACAATCATAAAAAAAAATCAAATAATAACAAATGTTGGTGAGGCTATTGGGAAAAAGAAACACTTCTACATTGTTGGTGAGAATATAAAATAGTATAATCACTATGGAAATAAGTATGGAGATTTCCAAAAAAACTAAAACATGAAATTCCATTTGACCCAGCTATTCTCCTTTTATATACTTGTCAAAAAGAGTTAAAGATGGGGCCGGGGATTTGGGTCAGTGGTTTTGCCACCTGTTGCACAAGCACAAAGACCTGAGTTCGATCCCCGGTACCAAAAAAAAAAAAAGTTAAAGACATCATATTATAGTTATATATGCATACTCATGTTGGTAGAAGCACAATACATAATAGCTAAATCTTAGAAGCAGCCTATAGGTCCATAAACAGATGAATGGATAAAGAAAATGTGATATTTAGCTACAGTGGAATACTACTTTGCCATCAAGAAAGACAAAATTGATTCATTCAAAGGAAAATGAATGTACCTAAAGAATATAACATTAAGTGAAATAAGTCAAACATAAAGTTTAAATATTGCATCATTTTTCTTATATGAGAAACCCAAAATATACGTAGAGAGCAAAATCAAAGAGAAATAATAAGAAATCTGGAGGTAGATGGTTCTTAAATAGGAGGGAGGTCAGGGATAGGGGATGAGAAAGGCATTAAGATGTGTTATGCACAATTACCAAATCCCAGCAATAGAATGCAAACATTATACACCAGAAACATGCTAATAAAAACAGGAAATAAGAAAATCAAAATAACCATTTACTTGTACCTGTAATTTTGCAGGTTAGGAATACAGTGGGGCAAAATGAGATTTGAGGAGCCAGATGGGCTTTCCGCATGAGCTATATAACATGTTTGATGTATGACCCAAGACACATCACTTAACATTTCAGTGCTTCAGTCTCCTGCTTTAAAGTGGACATACTGTGCAGCCTCTAAAATTACATTATTAATCTTGTGAGATACAAAAGTCCTGTAGCAAATAAATACTTGTTTTGGTAGCACAAAAATTAAGCTGGATTCTTCTATGTACAAATAGACTCCTAACTCCCTATTAGTCTGCCACTTTAAACCTTTCATATTTCTTTAATAATTCTAAGTGATTGACTGTCATTTTTCCCCTTTCTTTGGAAGGTTCAATTTTTCAAAGTTTTTCTTAATGTTGATGGTCCCACAGCTGTATACTACATGGTAGGTAAAGACTCCTCCTCTAAGAAGAAAATAAAGCTTTTCTAAATATTATACCAGTAAGATGCAGGATGAGGGAAAATGCAAACACATTCATATTCTGCCCACTCCAGGAGAAGAAGTCCATCATCTGATGAGTCAAAGTTTATGATACTGCTTCACTGATATCTACTACCCTCAGGGTCACTGTGCTCAAGGCCGTATATTCAGTTTGGCTTTTTACTGCTTCTCACATGTAATGTGGAAAATGTGTGACACGGGGCATGACAGCAGAGTAGCCCCATTCTAAAGACCTTTAGTTTTCACTCTAGGACCAACTCAGCTTTACTTGTGGTTTGCAGTGGGGGCTGAGAGAAGAGGCAGGGAACTAGGCTCAGTCCCAAGTAACAAGGAAATGGACTTCTGAAACTCAACTGCTATTTCCCCTTTGTGTGCCACTCCTTCAGATGTGGGTAGGGGAAGAGAAACGCAATGATGGTAAATCTTTTAGAGCTTTCAATGATAACAAATAGCCAGTTGCAGCATGCATGCCATGGGTTCACCACCACTGGAATAGGGGATGAAAAGGCAGCATATTTAGACATTCTCATAACCTTAAGCCAAATGTCATCAGACATTTATTTTTATTTCTGGTAGTTTCAGCATGCTTCACTTCATGAAAACCTACATGTATGAAATATTGCCTCTCTTTTTACCCCATCTTTGAATAAATAATGATCTACAGGGATGTTCTTACCCCCAGTGTTTTGTGTGTTAATTTCAGGGTAACAAGTTCTTTGCAGATGTGATTAATTTAAGGATTTTGAGGTGGAAAAATTTATCATGAATAATCCTTATAAGAGAGAGGTGCCAGATTGTCAGACTCAGGAGTAGAAGATGTACAGACAGAACTCCAGCTCAGAGAGGAGAGAGGATGCTACACTCCTGGCACTGAAGATCAAGGAAGGGACAACAAAACCAGGAATGCAGTTGGCCTCCAGAAGGAGGAGAGTCATGGAAGTAGAGTCTTCAAACCTCCAAAGAAGCTGGCCTGGCCAACACCTTCACTTTCCCCCAGGGAAAATGATCTTGGATTTCTGTCATCTCAAACTGTAAGTGAGCACTGGGCTATTTTAATCCACAGAATTGCAGATGTTTGTCAGAGCTGCAATTTGAAACTAACATGCTGCTCTTTGTTCTTGAAAAACACAACATGGAAACCAACTTTGTTTTTCTCACCTGTGCCATTTCCTTGAGGTAAGCATCAATAAAGTCTCTTGGCTCATTGGGATTCCAGTCTCTCTTGTGATTTTCAATCACACGAGAAACAAATGATTTCAGTTTGTCCCAGTCTCTGAAGAGAGTATGATGAGGTCCAGGAAGGAATTCCATTATCCGTGGAAAGAAATTGTACAGCTAATGGAGAGAAACAAAGTGATCGTGGAGACAACATATAACTGCTTTTGCACTTTTTGTGACCATGTTCTCCTTCCATCTCTTTATTTGCTCACACTAACCCTGTGGTGTCACATAGTGTCCTCTCTCCTCTCATCTCTCTTACAGGAATCTCAATTCTCCATCCAACATATACTGAGCTTCAGACTCCATCTCACTGCCCGCCCCATGCTTGCCACACTACTGCAAAGCACCACCTTCCCCTTCCTGGATGCTGACATTGTTTTAGTGGTTTCTTGATTCCTCTTCTAACCAGTTCCCAGCCTGTTCTTCTACACAGTTGGCAGAGGGATCCTTAAACTCTTAGACCATATAGTTTTATTCTCTCAACTGTCCAATTCCTATTCATTATAATTAAGATAAAGGTCAGACCTTGTGCCTATAAGCCCTACAGTAGTGGCCCCTACAGATTAGCCACGTGCCTTCTATCTCTCCCTGCCATCCTTGACTGCACATCCCAATCACGAGGCCTCTATGGTCTCATCAAGGATGTTCCTCATTAAGGCCTTTGGCAGTTGCTGTTCCCACTGATTAGAAAGCCCTTCCTCTGAAATCTCTATAACACCAGCTCCTCAGTGCATGTAGTTGCTGCTGAGATGTCACTTCTCTGGAGCTTATACCGGAGGGTCCTGTAAATGCCTTTCCAGCCTTTATTCCCTCATCTTGATTTATGTTCCTTAGTGAAAATATCACTGTGTGTGTGTGTGTGTTTGCACGTGCACACACTCCCGAGCAATTGATTGTATATGGCGATCTCAACTAGTACAATGCAAACTCCATTCAGGTAAGACTTGGTATTATACATTGAAATAAATTGCTGGTGAATGGAACATAGAATGAGAAGTGTAAAGAAGAACATAATGCAAATATATGACCTCAAATTAAACAGACTCTATGTGACTGTTCTGCTACTTTCTTGTTTTAATAGATTGGTAATAGGTATAATAATAATAATAATAATGTACTTTTTGATCCTTTATTTAACTAGCTTCAATTTAAGGGGTGCATCTCTGGGTGAGCTGCTAGGGTGACTCTGAAGACTGTATGACAGAAGATACATATGGTACGTAACACAGGAGTGGTAGACTACTGTCTTATTTGCTAGCACATTCAGATATCAGCTTTACATACCTGTTGCTCTCTTTCATTTCTGAGACTGTTGTGAAAATTAGCAAACATAAAGTACACACCATTGCCTATCAAAATGTCTGGTATACATGAGGAATCCAAGAAACATTTATTAGACTTACCCTGAGGCTCTTTTTATTTCCCTCACAGGAATTTCTTTTTCCCCAGGCAACCACTAAACTCTCTTGATGTTCTAGCTCTCTTAATAGGAGAAAAGAAAATGGCATTGTTGGACTGGGGACTTTCATGACTCTGAGTGACAAGAAGGAACACAAAGAAACTTTGACAATAATTAAAATGGTTTACATTTCTTATGCCCTTTCAGTTTTCCAGCAGTCATCCTAATCCAGCAGTCAGTTTTCTGTGATAGAATCATGAAGCTCCATGAAAAGACACTAGTCAGGAACAAGTACCAGCAGTTTTGAAATATTTGCCTTTCTTTATGTCTACACATATATGCAAGATGAGTGAGGCATGTCCATGTGGACACTTGCACAGGAATGAGGATGGCACCTTGATTCATAACGTTCGATACCTGAAAACAATTCAAATGGCCAGCAGTGAAATACTGATTAGCCACCATGGCACATTCACACAATGGAATGTTAGTTTGTTTAAAAAACAATACAGATGAATCTCAAAAGAACCCTGCTGAATGGAAAACTGGACCTAGAAAAATGCATCTGAAGGAGAAAAGAGAGAGCTATGTAGGGTGGAACATGGAGGGAAGAGACTCAAAAGCAATGGTAATATTGTTGCCCTACACAAAAGACCAATAGATGCAGGTTATGTAAAATTCTGTAGTTTCTGTGAATGACAGAATTATTTTGTATATAGTAAACATTCACACTGTAATCCCTAGTTGAGGAAGGAGGATCACTGCAAGTTCAAGGTCAGATGGGGCTACCTACCAAGATATTGTCTTAAAAAATGACAGAAGGAAGAAAGAAAGAAAGAAAGAAAGAAAGAAAGAAAGAAAGAAAGAAAGAAAGAAAGAAAGAAAGAAAGAGTTGGAATGGAAAATGTAGCTTAGTGGTAAATTGCTTGCCTACCATGCCTGAGACCCTGGGTACAATGACCAGTGACAAAAGAAAAAGGAAGAAAAAGACAAGGAAAGAAATAACTAAATCCAACAGATTGATTTTAAATAGTTTTTGTTAAATTCAATATTAAATCATTGCACTTTTGGTTTAAACAGCAAGAAAACCTACCAGAAGAACTATTTGAGTCTGACAGCAGCCCAATATTCCTGGGCAAGATGCAGGAGAATTGCTTACTTGGCAGATAGGAGACATTTCCAAATAGGTAACCTCATCCAGTAACCTCAGCAGCTCCTGAAACTCAGCATCCTGGTAGTCAAAGCGTTCCCCAAAGATGATAGAGCAAATTATATTGGAAACTGCATTGTTGATCTTGAAGTGAGGGTTGAAAGGCTGTCCTGGAGGTTGAAGAAGCAAGAAATAAGTCCTACAAAAACCACTGGTTTGTCTCTATATTTTTATAGAAAGTCTGCTGTAGATATCTAGTAGAGAACCATATTTGAAGCTCTACCCACAGCATCTAAGATATGCTAAGGACTCATTCAATGTAATGGTAAGTGAATTTATGATCAGGGTTTAAATTTAGTAGAATGTTTAATGGATATCTAACTGTGTCCTCCTTGAGGATAGCATCATTGGAAGGTGTTCACTATTCTATTTCAGGGCCTAGAACAGTGATGGGCACAGGGATTGCATTTAGCCTCTTAAAAAGTATCTGATCAATGACTGGATGGGTCCCAACTTCCCACACCTAAACTATGAAGTGCTCACCTTTCTCCTCTGCTATGACCTCAGTAAGATTGTAGGCTTCTTCCTGGATGCGTTCCTCTAGGCTCTTCTTTCCTAAACCAAAGTTCCTTAGTGTGGTCAGGGTGAACCTTCTTTGTTCCTTCCATATTTGGCCACTGGACATGATGAGTCCTGGGGAAATGGAAGTCGACACGATGCTATTCTGATACCATTATGCAAATGCCTGGCAATTGTATGGACATGTGCATCAGATAAGAAGGAGAAGGGGTATTAATATTCTCAAAATTTATTCATAGCCATACTCCCAGAGCAATGAACATAATTCTAACATTTGCTGGATAACATTCACTAACTGCTCACACTATTATTTTTATCTTTTTTTGTCATTTGGTGCTCACAGAAACAATACAGGGTAGTTTTACATAACATCACTTACAGTCTATTTTACTGAAGAAAAATCTAAGGAACTTTGGATAAAGGATGAAGTGAACTTTGCAAGATAACATAAGCAGATGTTCAAATTCTAGTCTGCCAGTGTCCAAGCTCCATGCATTGGTTATTTAGTAAAGCATTAGTGATAAACTAAAGACCAGTACTGCAGATATAGATAAGCCAAAGCACACGTCATAAGAAGGTACCAAAAGTATTTCCAGATGAAGTCCTACCTAAACTTGGCCTAAAAAGATGAGGAATGATTCAAGAAAGCAAGAACGAATGGATTTTCTACACAAAAAGAACAGCACAGGTAAAGATGCAGAATGCCATGTTGTGTTCCATAAACCGTTATTTATTTCATAACACAAGCAATGGCAAGCTCTTTTCCATGTCTTCATTTCTAGACCATTCTTCAACTAGTTTAAGTTCCTGTGTCTCTCCTTCACCATCATATTGAAATGGTGTTCTTTGCTATGAATCCAGTGGAATCTTGAACCCCATCTCAAGTAGTCTTTCCTCAGCTCTACTCACTTCTTCTTTGAATGACTGCTCTCCAGTAGTTTTAAAGAAAGCATACATACAGATTTTTCATTAAATCTCTGTGAAGAACTTATTATTTTGTGATTCATTTTCTTTTATGAAATATTGAAATGGTGGAGGTCTTCATGATTAGGTTCCTAGCCTCCTCTCTTCTCATCCCACATTCAAGTTTTGGAAATCCTATCACCATCTGTTTCTGTCCCAGAACTCTGTACAAATTAATACTGACCATTTGATTTTGTCAATTTAAATCACTGACAATTTGGCCCATCCATGCTTAAATTCTTGATTTTTATCCATGCTCTTCCCAACAAAAGCTAAACCTACTCAAATATTTTCTACTCTTCTTAAGTGTTTCTCATTCCATCAGGTAGAAACTGTGTGGGAAGCACCACAGTCCTCATTGTCTCTACATTGAGGTCATTGTGTCTTATGAGGTTGACCTACTGATTACTTGAAATCCATGTAATGTCACCATTACCATCCATTCCTAACACACGGTCATTTCTTCCCTTCTGCCTGGTCTAAGCTGTTACTTTCTATGTCCTAAAATCTACAAAACTCTCTTGCTATCTCAAATGCATTTTTGTCATGCCATCCTAGATAGTCTTAATTATGTACTATTTGATTTTTTCTCCAATTAATATCATTCAAGAGCTTTCACTGTCCCTAGGATAAAAACCAATATCCTTACCAAGAACTTTCATGAGCTATTCCTAGCCAGGCAGTTTTAACTCCAATTAATTAACTCCTTTAAAATCCTGAGCACCCATCATTGGACACATTTTATTTCCTCAAGTGTTTTGTCCTTATTCTAATGTCAGGTACTCTTCATATTATATTCTCCTTGACTGAGTGGTGTTATACACTTTATTATCTCAATTGTCTTTAGTCATATCAACTTTCTCTGGATTCCAGGACTACATTACATTCTCCCAAAAAGTGTTTCATAGACTTGTTTTTTTTTATTATTGCACTTAATGGATGCTGTGCTTCTCTCTGAATAGGATGACAGTTACATAGGACATGTATATGAACCACATTCTTCTCTGATTTATTCCTAGAACAGTGGTTTCCATGGCAGTGAAACCAAGGAAGTACGTGGTTTCCATGGCAGTGGAACCATGGCAGTATTTGCATGTAGAATTAATTCACGGACTTTTTCAAAAAAGGAGTTTGATGCTTTTGGAATGGATGCTTTGGTATTTGAATAGATTGAGGTTTGGATTTCAAATTGTAGATGTTTAAGTTTATTTAATGATACTTTTAATTATCCATGCCAACCTGTTCTAATGTGGATTAGAAGGTGTTAGATACACTGTGTGATAGGTCCTTAAAGATAAAGAATAAAAAACTTGAAGCAAGTAGAGGCAGCAGCAGAATGAAGCAGATTCACATCCATTTTCCTGTGGGAAGAGGTTCACAATGGGGAAACAAAAAGACACAACACATTGCCTCCTCCTCTGCTGTGAATCCATGATGTGGTCACTTTATTATCCAAGCATGCAGAGTGACTCCTGCAGGATATGTGAATTCTTCCAGATCTTTATTAAGGCCAATGATCTGAAGGACTCAGATGAGGCCCTCCCACCAGGGAATGTAAGCACCCAACTTCCTCTGCTAGGTAAAATTTCATAATGTAACAGTTGAGAGGAGTTTAGGAAAATTATACACACAGAGGCACTTTTACCATACATGCACATTTCAAACCCACTTACCAAAGCCTAGAAACTTACCCCTTTTACTGAATACACGTTCTTGAATAGGGCTCAAGGGACGATTCATATAATCCTGGTCTGGGTGGGTAAGGACCTCTTTGATTAAGGGCAATCCAGTCACAAGCACAGCAGATGTGTAAGCCAAATCCATACTAACAATGTTACCATATTTCTTCACATACTAAAAAACAGTGAAATAGTCAGAGTTGAATATGCACATCTACGTGTCTAGTGACAGAGGGTAAGGATATCAAAAGAGCTTGTCTTGATGGGATTTGGAGTTTGTTTGAGGAGCTGGCTGCACCATGGCTCCGTGGGACATGTTTCTGAACTATTTCCCTTCTCACAATCAAGTCAAATTCAATACAATTCAGGATGGAAGTTGCCTGAATAATGTATTCATATCTTCATATCTTGTTTGGGAATGAAACAGTCACTGTCTTCTGGGGGAAAAGTGTTCGTTACAGAGCACTGCCCATGTCTTAGGTCGAAGTCACCACTGGGGGTGCCATAAATGCCTAACTTCAACAGCTCACAATTTAATGGAGCATTATTGTAAATCAATAATTATTATTAACTTTCTATCCCATACATTATTTGGTGGAGGGAAGGAAGGAAGCTTAGAAGAGGAACAAGGTCCAAGGTGGTTGCTTGGAAAAAGAATCCACTCAGTTGGAAAGACATGGGGATCAAGATTATCTGAGCAATATCAAGACTGAAGACCCTCATCAAGAAATGGAATATCTGCATTTGGTTTTTTTTTCCAATGAGAAGCCTGAAGAGGTGTGAGTAGGTGAGGAGGTGTAAGGTGAGCAGAATTGTCTGAATTTTGGAGTCCTAGGACAGATCAGAATCCAGGTTCTGCCTCTTCCTTTCTGTATGATTTGGGGTCAAATTATGTAACTTTTCTGTATTATAGTTTACAAATCTATAGAATGGAAGTAACTATTCCTTTCTATATTTCAGATAGGATTAGTAAACATAATATTAAGAAAACTCTTACTATTGATATTTTAGAAAATTTCCTTTATAGAGAAGTTTCTGGTAGTGACAGCAGTGAAGGAATGGAGAGGGAGATGATGCCATGGCCTGATAGAGCTCATCCAGCAACCAGTCAGATAACTGATGCCTGGCCTTCAACCAGTAATTCAGTTTTCTGAAGTACATTGCAATAAGGTTTTGAAGGAGGGAGCAGTGTGGAAAATATAGAAATATGCATGACCTCTGTGCTAGGGATCCTAGCAGTAACCTCATATTCAATAACTTAATCTATCTTTATAATAAGCCTATACAGCAGGGACAGTGAAACACTTTGAGACCTATTGCCCATGCTCAACCCAAAATCAACTTATTTATCTCAAAGTGACAACATTGCATTAAATCTGCATGTTCAGCTGCTGGGGTGATGCTGGCCTTGGCTCACGTGCTGCCAGAGCATGTTCTGCATGCCCAATGAAGCATATGTACCCTAGGTTCACTGCCACTGCTCTACACTATTCCTTTCTCTTTTAGAAAAAGAAGCACAGAGAGGTAGCACACAGCTTGTGGTGGAATTTGTGGTTCTTCCTAACACACGGTACTTCTCATTCTTCAGTGAAACTATAAATACATTTCCCTGTGTTCTTTGGAGTGATAGAGCTGCCTACATCCTAGCTGGCCATATGACTTCCTCATCAAAAATCCCATTTCCCAGTCGCTCCAGGTGTGGACAAAAAGACCCAAGAAGTGGTTGTGTGTGCATCTTGGGATTCACAGCTTCAATCACAGCTGCTTTCTCACCACCACCTGAGATAGGAGACAGGGCGTGGCTTAGGCTGCCTGGGAAGAGAGGCTTGGTGGGATCCCAGGATCTACACAGCACTGCCTCTCAAGAACCCACATCTCCAGGCTGCTCTTGGGATCCCAGGAGATGTGGACAGCATAAAAGAGATGGGAAATGACAAGGAGCCCACTATCATGATTCTTCTTGGGATCCCATTCTGTCTCCCAGACTCCCTGGGTATATTTTTATTTTTGCTTTTCTCTTTTCCACAATTGTCCAGCCCAAGTTTACTCTGCAGAGCTAGTTTCTCCCTGACCCCATTTTTCACATAAGTTTTGTCATCATGTTTGGGTTGTCTTGTTCAGTTCGTTTTCAAGCTAAGACCTGGAGCACCTTTAATTGATGAGCCATTTCTAAAGGCAACTACTAGATAACACACCCATTTCTAGTTCCCCTTCCTGTGGGACACAACTCACACAGGATGATGTTGCTGTAAGACAGAAGCAATAACACAGAAGGAACTGGAGTGTGAATGATGCTGTGGGACAAAGCCCCCTATCCTCTACCACATGCTTATGTCTGAGCACCTGTCAGTGAGAACTAACGTTCACTCCTGTTTACATCATTGTATTTCAGGTTTTCTTTCTTACAAGCAGCTTGATGACAAGTTACTTATTAATTTATACAACTTATGTACTATGCACTTACTTTATACTCTGATGAGACCTTTTTCTTTTGTTTCAATAAAGATTCCTAGCATCAGCCACATAGCCATGGTCGGAAATGTTTAGAAAGTGGGAGAGGGAGAGTAGTGAAGTTGCCCACCTGCCATACAAACTGCCTGGTTTCCTCCCCTTTCTCTCACCATGCTTAAGCACATGACATCTCACTTGTTTAAAATTTCCTGGTTTTTTCCTCCACTCAGCCAATTGCCTAACATTCCTTTAAAATCCTATCAGTTTCTTCCAGTGCTGCACAAAGGTCATCCTCAGGGAGGCCCATGGACAGTGATAACATCTCTTGCCACCTGCTTGGTTTCAGAGTTTCCACCACCCATCTTATCACACTCTGTCCTGTACTGTGCCTGGCACTGTTAGCACTTACAATGTCTTCCAAGAGACACAAGCCTATGAATAATATCCAGTAACTATGCCCCCAAAAGTTAATTATTCTCTAGTTACATCATGAAATGTCAGGTTACATGTACGGAAAACATTTACAAGTTATATAAAGTTTAGTTCAAGGTTCTGTTTTCCAGAATCTACTGAAACAATCTGGGCCAATCACATTACTCCTTCTTCTTGCCAAGTTTTCTCCATGGTACAATGGAATTGTCATGAGCTGAAACCTAACATATATGCTTACTGTGAAGACTGAATGGAAATGAACCCAAAATCCTGATCGAAAACTTAACACACTATTAGTGTTAGGATTTCCCCACTGCAAGAATGCTAATGTAATTGTAACCTAAGTATACCATTCATCTCTGATTGTTTTATATTACAGATACATAAAAATCAGACATATATAATAAAAATTAACTGTTTCCTCAAAAAAAATCATTGAGTCAGGGATAAGATTCAACACTCAGTTTCACTACTGTCCTGTTTTTGACACTAGGGACCTTCTCCAGCTACATCTGTCCTAGTAGCAAAACAAGGACACAGATGCAACTGATCCCCAGTGACTCCTGAAGGGAGCTGCATCCGGTGGCATGGGAGGCAGTGAGAGGAAGGAGAATTGAAGGATGACTTTGGTGAGTGCACTGCAGGGGAGGGGACTGAGGCCAGCACTCAGGAAGTGTGGCAGGGGGCTGTCCCTGGAGCAGGGTGAGGAGTTAGGAGGCCCTGTCACTGTTTTGCATGCCTGATATGGAGCCTCTGAGAAGGAAAGTTCCACATTATTTTAAAGGATAAGAATACAAAAGAGGACAAATAAGCAGTTTTGGTTTTAACTTTTTACAACTAAGACAGGACAATATGACCTATGGGACATAACACATTGGAACAGGAAACATTTAGCTGTATTCCATCATTGCAAAGGGCAGATAGGTGAGGCCGGCAAGGCAGAGAAAGATGAAGCTCAAAGTAGGGTTCCCGCAGTTTCCCAGCTCCAGCCTGGGAGCCACTCTAGTGTCTCCTGTCCTGGAGGCCAGGCTGGGGGTGCAGACACAGCCAGCCTCTCCTCACTCCTACCTGCTTAAGCCCCAGATGAATCTTTTCAAGGTCCAGGTGGAAGAAGCTTCCCAGGAAATTCAGGCGCCAGGGCCCAGGAGGGTAGTTCTTTGGGCGCCTGCTTTTGAGGAAGCCTGCAAAGAACAGGAAGGCAACAGCACCCAGGAGAAGAGTGTGGAGGTGGAGCGCACCCCAGAGGGTGGCCGCCAGGGAACCCACTGCAACCAGCATGTGGAGGACCAGCGCTGGGCCTTCTGTGGACCACACAAAGGACTGTCCTAGCCTGTGAGAACTTTGGTGTCCAGGCTGTCCAGGCTCATGAGCTCAACCCAGCCCTCCTCTGCCCTGTAGCTCCTCCCTCCCTGGCCTGGCAGTTCCCTCAACTCAGCCAGGCTTCTGCTGTACCCCTGGGCAGGGGATAGACACTTTGAACCCCTGGGACTGCCCACACCCTTCCTGGAAGAGGCTGGCTAGGAGTGCTTTCTTTTTAGTCATAAAATCCATTTTCTGAGAAATGTAATTGCGTTGTATACATACAATGTACCAATAAAAGAATTTAATAAAGTGCAAAAAAAAATCCATTTTCTTGCACACACCCAAGGCTCAGATGCTGGGCTTAGCATTTCAGGGCCATCAGCATGAAAGCTCCACAGTCAGTGGAGCAAGAATTTCCCCTCCCCCTGTCACCCAGGCCTGTAAGCTCTTTGGTAACAGCAGCTCCTGACCTGTCTTAGGAACTTACCATCAGGCAGCAGTGTGACATGCTGGGCTTCATTTTCACACAGTCATCATTTCAGCCCTGACTTCCAGTTGAACACTCACTAAATATGAATAAGTGAATCTCTGAGTGTGAAAGATATCCACAGGAAGCCTTCTCTTTGAGAGTGCTCTGAAACAGAAAAAGAGTTACATCAAAGTTCCTAGCACTGAGCAATGTTCATAGTAGGTGGGTAGTTAACATTTACTACAGAAATATCTTTATCCTGAGCTACCTTTCTTTCTTTCTTTCTCTCTTTCTTTCTCTTTCTCTCTTTCTCTTTCTTTCTTTCTTTCTTTCTTTCTTTCTTTCTTTCTTTCTTTCTTTCTTTCTTTCTTTCTTTCTTTCTTTCTTTCTCTCTTTCTGTCTGATTGTAAAGTTCCTCTGTGTCCAAAATCCAAACTCCATGCCAGGCTATGATGCCTACCTGTTTCTCCCAATCTGAGAGTACTCCAAACAAGAAGAACAGCTGTGGGAGACTTTTGCACACACACATAGATTCAAGGTAGACATACACAGTCTGCATAAAAATCCTTTCAATGAAAACAATAAAAGGAAAATTGCAGTTTTACTTTTTCCAAGCAAGGGTTAGAGGGAGTAGTCATGATTTAGCAAGTGTCCTTCCAGCCCACATGTTCCTTTTGTAAAACAGTTGTTATGCAATCATACACTATTTCTAAAATTCATATAGAAAAGGTTTTATAGAACTCAATTGCTTTTTAAATTGTCTTGTCCCTTATTCCACATTATTATCCTGATTTATGCATGCGGCACTAATTCATTTGATTTGGCAGATAATCTCATATTACTATATCTCATTGTATTTGCTTCTCCCTATATCAACAGGTATTTAGTTTAGTTTTCCTCCACTTCTCTTTTTATCTGTTTTGCATTAAAAATAATGTTAGAGATAATTAACTTTATAATGGCAGAACCAGAGGCTCTTCTCACAGACTTCTTAGGGAAACAATCATATTTTATAAATCATTATTTACAAAACACAAAAATCTTTGAAATTAGTTCTCTGGCATTCAGAAAATGAAGAAAGTTTTATTCAAGGAAAATCTAGGGCCAGAATGCCCTCATCAGAACCAAGCCAACACAGCTGTGCACTAAGTCAGCCTCTCTCCCTTATGAAGTTCCCCGCCTCAGGTATTTTGTTACAGCCATGGTGAACTGACTAACTCAGCATCTTGGATAATAAGGGTTGTGGAAGGGAGCACAGCAAGCCCAGAGTTTCAAGGATGGTCAGAGAACCCAAACCCTGTGCCCACAAGCAGAAATTTAAGGCCCAAGTTTGAGGAGGGTGGCTCATGTCTAGACAGAAGAGGGAAGTAATGACATAAGTGTTAGCAAGCAGGAGGCGTTGCTAATACTTAGAGCTATTGTGACTGTGGCTGGACAGAGAAGCAGCCTAGCAACTACTGGAGGAAGGAGGACTCAGCAAGGTGGCTCTGGGCTCCAAAATCAATGTCCTCAGAGAACCAGGTTGCCACTGTCTACCAAATGGACTTAGAGAACAAGCAGAAGAAAAGATCAAAGCATTTTCTCTAGCAAACTTGAAAGACGATCAAGCTGGGTCTAGTGATGCACTCCTGTAATCCCAGCACTTGGGAAACTGAGGCAGGAGAATTACTGTGGGTTTGAGGCCAGCCTGGGCTACATAGTGAGTTCAAGGCCAGTCTGAAATACACAGCAAGACCCTTCCTAAAAAAGAAAAGAAAAGAAAAGAAAAATCTAGTAAATCTTGGCAAAAGGAGCTACAGTCTAAGTTGGATCTTGTTTCCTTCCACCCCACCCCCACTTAGTGTGATAGAAACTCAGTTCTAGGCATATGTAGCCAAGAACATTTCCTCTAACTTCCAGATCAAGAATATTTATCTCCCTGAGAGGGATAGGACCTATTTTCATATTTTCTTGGAGCTTACATTTCCCATGGAGCTCCTTACAAAGCTCTGTTTAAGGTAACAGTGCCTGAGTCATACAGGGAAATCCTCCTCCTGTAGCTCCCACTGTGGGTAGTAACATTATCCTATGCCAAGAGGTTGAGAACAGTGGGCCACACTGGTTTCACCTCAGTTCGTCATAAAGAGAATTCCATAACAGGAGAGCTTAGGCCCAAATACCAGACACAAATGTCAAAGACAATAGACATTTTGGAGGTAAATCAAATAAGGGAATATGGGGTAGCAGGTCCACGAAAATAATAGCTCAACTGCAGGCCAGCTGAAAGTTTTCATTGGTCAACAAAGGAAAGAAGCCCGTTCCTGAGGTCAGAAACTCAAAGACCAGCCTCAAAGACTGTATCAGAGAAAGACCCAAAGCCAAATTTGATGACATTGGAAAACTATTAATTTCCCCAGGAATTGTTGAAAATAATGGGTCAATCAGCCAGAAGCTAGTGGAGAGTTACAACAGAATGCAAAACATTCAGGGAGGTGGCTTAAGAGAGAAGAGGAGAAACACAGTGATAGAGGGCTTTACTAAAACCTAGTTCCTGCTGTCTGGTTTACACCCCCAAATCTGTGCCCTGAGGAGCAAGATCAGAATCTTTACAACTGTGAGATAAAGAGGCTAAAATAAATTAGTCAAGCCAATAAGGTCATTAAACAGTGCAAAGAATAAGAACTTTGAGAGGTTGGTGTAAGATTAGTAACTATAAGTACTCTAATACCTAAGATGCATAATTTTCTACAAAAAAAAATAAGTGACATGCAAAGAACTAGAATGGTATATGACCTCAGGAGAGAAAGGAAAGCAGGAAATTAAAACTACCTTTGCAAGAACATAGATATCAGATGAGAGAATAAGATAGTGAATGAGACTTAGTTCTAAGCACATCTGAAGAATTGAAGGACCCATGATTAGCAAAAGAAAGGAAAGGATTCAATAAAGAATATCAGATAAGGTTATGTGGTAGCCAACCTGACTCCATTTTGTTCCTCATCACTGTTCCTCCAATTTTATGTAAAGTTCAGTGATTCTGGATTGTCGCCTCCCCCTCCCTCTTTGGGAGTCCCTTGGATTTATGCCACAACATCCTATTTGGTACAGCAGTCTGCAGCTACATGTTATCTTTATGACCTTGTGAACAGAATAGTCCTCACCTATGTGATATTTTGTTTCAAATAAACTGTGTGAAACATCACCATGACCCCTGTTAACTTAGCAAATTTCTGCTCCTGTAAAATTCCACTTGTGCGTCCCCTCATTCTGAGCCATCCACAACTACAAGAGCCGCTTAAAAGATACCTGCAAACTGCTTTGTGTCATTGAAAGGTTTCCAGCTTCAACTCCTCTCAACTGCCTCAGGGAATAAAAGGACTCAAATTTGGCTCAGAGTGTTGTGATTCTCTATAATCTTTCTTGATTTAGTAAAACAATTATTATTATATAAGACTCTGGAATTTCTATATTGAAAATTATACAATAGCTGAAATTTTGAAAATATTTCCAGGGGCTCCACATATTTAAACTGGAAGGGGAAAGAATCAGTAAACTCAAAGAAAGCTCAGTTGAAATTATGCAACCTGGGGGCTGGGGATTTAGCTCAGTGGCTCCACACCTGCCTCACAAGTGTAAGGTCCTGAGTTTGATCCCTGGTACCACCAAGAAATTATGCAACCTGAAACATTTTTACTTTTTTCTGAAAGAATTGTGAAAAGAAGCTCAGACAAATGTGGATCATGAATGAGCATCATTGTGGAAGGACCCTTTTTATACACTTACTGCTTAAAATGGCCATGGGTTGAGGACTGGTACTTGTGTGCAAGGAGCAGATTTGTTTGGAAAGCCAACAAGCCTAGAAGGTGGGAGGTTATGGCCTACAAAGACCATCTACTCACCTAGGTTACAAGAGCCTTTAACTTTTAGGTAATGTTATGGATGAGTGAGTTTGAATAATAGAGATGTGCCACTCTGTGCCAGATTCAAGCCCTTTTATTATACCCAGTGACCAAGGGGGCTAGCCCCCAGAAGTTTCCTCTGCAATGGGAAGCAGTTTGATTTCTCCTTTTAAATCATGCTTTCAGTTGGGGAAGCCTCAGGGGAGAGTGTGAGACCAAAGCGACTCCATTTTGCTAAAATCCACTATTCCCCTAGTCTCTCACAAATTAATGGTTAAAATGTGCTTGCTCTGGGACAGAAGATACAATCTGTAATGAAGCAAAGTTCCTGAGTTAACTACTCAGCCATCTGTTTGCCCAGGAAATGAATGTTCCAGGCCCACTATCCATAGAACAATCTGTAGATGTGCTGACTGTCAGTACATAATGGTCGTGACTATTAGTCAGTGTGTCTGCTGACCATCAGTACGTGACAGTCGACCACTAACCTTTGTCCCTCTTTTCCCTCGTAAAACCTACATGTAGCCACCCCTCAACCCCCGATGTACCTAGCCAATCAGAAATGTACACGTCACACTTGCTAATTGTCAACCAATCATGTAATTGCTAAGTGAAAAACCTCCAAATCTTGCTGTAACCTCTATAAAAACCCTGCTAATTTGAAATTTGGGTCTCTCAATCTCGACCTGCTGCCTCGGTGACAGTTGAGAGTCCCTGATCGAGCTTGAATAAACAACCCTCATGTGTTTACATTCCTCGTGGTCTTTGGGATTACGTAATCTGGGCACAACAAGAGCAAGCAGAATACTACAGAAGCAGAACCATGCCAGGTTAGTGGGAGGCAGAAGGAAAATTCACACACACTAGGTGAGCTACAAAATATCCCGCAACTGCAGCAAGTTTGCTGTAAAGAAGGATGTGGGGTTTTGGGGTGCTTTGTTGAAGCACAAGCACTTTGTTCAAGCACAGGTAAAAAAATGGCATTGACAGACAAGATGGAATCAGGTTGGCTATCACATTGCCAACTCATTTAAACATGATATCAAAGCATTGAGTCAATGAGAGAATCTTGATTGGGCAGGGGATTATACAAAGGATTGTAGTAGGAGCTCATACACATCCGTTTAACAAAGGCTATGTGCTGTTTTACAAAGTTGATTATCTAATTAAGAATACAAGGTCCAACCATGAGCCTGAGAGAAAGCAGGATGAGGGTATCAGCCAGTCCAGTGATAAGGCTAGTTACCCATGTGCTTCAACTCAACATGTTATGATACCATGAGGTTTTACTTTCCTTCTTCTGACATCTATCTAGATTTTCCTTGACCTTTTGAAGGGTATCGTGGATTACACCACACTTGTTGGCACAGAAACAACATGCCTCCCCTAGAGCAGCACATAATCTTCCTTTTGACAAGAGCACTAGATCAAGCCCCCTTTGCTTCTGGAGGACCACATCAGCTAGTGACTCTACGTGGGAGTGAAGAGTCTCAACAGCATATTGCAGACTTCCTAGGTCAGTGTCTACCTGTTATGCCAAAGCTGAGAGTCCTAGTTCTCCTCTAGCTAATATGACAGTTCCAAGTGTCACTGAGCCAGCTGCCCCCAATCCCAAAAAATTTGGAATGGGTATGGAGGTTGCTCACTTCTGTCTACACAGTAGCACTGGGTGTGTTATGAAATCCCATCCCTGTGTCCTCCATACACATAAACTTGAGGAAGAATTCACACTAGGATGCACAAGACTCCAGGTCTAGTATCTCCCTCAGGTATTCTGACACACTTAGTGAGTCCAGAGGTACAAGCTAGCCAAGTGCCATTAGGGCCAATATAAGCCTTCAAGGTCTCCCAAATCACAGTTTGGCTACACACAGCATGGAAGGGGATGTTACTCATATCATAAGAAGAAGTTATATTTCCATAAACCACCAATGGTCAAGGGGGGCTTTGCAGAAGTGCACGCTAAGGCAGTATTTGAGGCTCTGATTGAGCCCAAGACTCCCACACCCACATAATAAGGAGGCTTTGCTCTTAGAGCCAATAGTCCTGAGTCAGGTATGGTTGAGTCAGGTTTAAAATGGTGTGGATGGCTCCACACATGAAGAACAGGAAAGGAGGTAGTACATGTGTGTGTGTGTGGGGGGGGTCTGCTATATTGGTAGCTAAGAGCAGACACTTTGAAGAGTGATAACAGGGTGAGGCTCAAGTAAGGGGCCCTTTACTTTCATTAAGGATCCTATTGGCTGTGTTGGTGCTTGGCTTAGCAACTGGTTTTGAAAGGTAACAATTTCACCTGGATCAGGAATTAGTCCTCCAGGGAGCCAGAAGTGGAATCCCCAATTACATCCTGTGGCCCATTTAGCATCCTGGGGCCAATGTATCAGAATCATGATTCAGCACCAATGTTTCCAAACTATGATGTCATTAGTGACAATTGGTCCCCCATTATAGGAGGCAATCTTTACACAGCCCCAGTTTGGGCAGTAGAAGTCAGTTGGGCACCCACAATCCTGCTGTCTGAATAGACTGAACCCTGGGCATGCATAAAATTCACAGCTTCCCAGGTTTATGAACTGATAGTAGTAGCTTCCCCTGTCTCTCCTAAATTACAGAGATTGACCTCAGGCAACCTGAGAGGTTGCTGGGGGGCAAATGGTACCAAAAGTGACATTACCTAGAATTTCTCCTGAGCGAAAGAGGTGAGGAGAAAGGAGTAAAACTCTCATCATTGGATTTCCCTATAGGTCAGCCTAGTCAGCCCAAAGACAATAAGAACAAGTGTCACAATCATGATTGGATTAGCCTTACCTTTAAAGGATCAGGTCTCAGCTCAGCTTGACACATGAATGGTGAACCTACTGTGAGATTCTGTCAACCTTGAGAGCCGAGGACCTTGTGAGGATGACCATGTAGGATCCCTTCCAGGCTGGAGGCAGTCCTTCACCATGAAAGGCCTTGATGAAAACACCATCCCTGGGCTAGAATGGGTAGCATGGTGTAGAGCTGGGTAGGGGCTGAGTAGCTCATACCTGGGAGTGAATGGTTTTTTTGTACTTGCTGGAGAGACTGGAGATAATTTACAGGGACTGGTTAGAAAATTTTTCTAGTTCCTCACTTTAAACCTTGAGGAGCAGGGGAGGGGGTCTTCCAAACATAATTTGATAGGAGTAAAACTGCTTTATAAGGAGTACATCAAACTCTAAGGACAGCCAAAGGCAGTGGGATGACCCACCCTTAAGCAGTTTCCAATATCAATTTAGTAAAAGGAGATTTTAGGGTCTGATTCATCTCACCCACTTGCCCCAAGCTTTGCAGTTAGAAAGCACAGTGGAGTTTCCAATTTATACCCAGTGCACTACTGACTAAATGAGTTTTGGAAGCTAGGCAGGGCCACTGTCAGATCCAATGGACATTGGTAGCCTGAATCTGGGAATTAACTCCTGAAGAAGTTTCTTTGCCACCACAGTGGCAATCTCCTGCCAAGTAACATAGAGCTCTGTCCAACCTGAAAAGGTATATATGAAAACCAGGAGGTAGCAAAAGTCACCCCCCGGTGGGTTGATCTCTGTGAAATCCACTTCCCTGTGTTCTCCAGGATTTCTGGCCTGAAATTTGACCTGAAGGTGTGTAAATGGGCCCTGGTGGAGATTTACTCCTACGCACATTGGGCACCTAAGAGAGGCCTGTTGGACAGCTCTTTCAGAGCTGAAATGCAGTACCTTGGATCTAGAAGCTTGTTCACCTTGGAGCACCCAGGTGTGACCAAATGCAGCTGTGGGATAGGTGTCATCCCAATGCCTGGGGGAGGGAGATGAGACCATCTAGACCTTTCCAGCAGCCTTGGGGATCTTTCTTTGCTTGTAGCTGGCTTGCTTCTTTATCTTCAACTTCATTGAAAGTAGGGCTAGTTGAGCAAAGTGGGAGGAGGACTCATGGTAGGCAGGATGACTAAGGGTTCAGCTGGCCTCAGGGCTGCATCTCTGGCTGCACAGTCTGCAAGTGAATCTCCCTTTGCTTCAGGTGTATTGTCCTTTTGGTGACCCTGAACATGAATTATGGCTACCTTCTTGGGAAGCCATACCACCTGTAAGAGAGAAAATATCTCCTCTTTCTTTTTGCCAGTCTTTCCTGCAGCTTTCAGGAGCTCTCTCTCCTTGTAGACGCTCATGTGGACATGTAGAGTAGCAAAGGCATACCTACTGTCAGTGTACATATTTATCTTCTTTTCCTTTCCCCATCTCAAGGCCTGGACCAAGGCAGTCAGTTCTGCCTTTTGATCAGAGGTTCCCTCAGGCAGAGGCTGGGCCCAAATGACTTGATCAAATATAGTTACTGCAGCCCCTGCCCTCTGTACCCAGTTTACCACCATGCTGCTTCCATCTGTGAAGAGGGTGGCATCTGCCTCAGCCAAGGGGGTGTCTTGCTAATTCCAATGGGGCCTTCTGGGTCTGGTCCAGCACATATTCCCAGTCATTACTTGGGTTGTCTGGTTATCATCAGGCATCAGTGCAGCTGGATTGAGGACCTGTGCTGCTGAGAAGACTATCCAAAGATTGTCATGCAGGAGGTTTTGATACTGAGTGAGGCAGGCGAATGATATTCATGAATTTATAGCCTCCATGAGCAGAGTCTCTACTGAATGAGGGGAAGTTAGGACTACGTTCTGTCCAAAGGTCAATGCATCAGCCTCCTTGACCAATAAAGCCATGGCAGCTACCACCTGAAGACATGAAGGGCATCCTGTGGCCATAGGATTTAATCTTTTAGAGAGATAGGCCATGGGGCACTTCCAGGGTCCCAAGCACTGCATCAAGACTCCCTTGGTGATCCCTATTGCCTCACTGATGATCAGATGAAAAGGCTTAGCAACATGGGGTAGGACCATGGCTGGAGGTGATACCAGATCTCTTTTCAGATTCTGGAAGGCCTTTTCTTCATCTATTACCCATTCTAGTGGTTGATTTCCTCCCATGGCAGAATGAAGGGGCCATGGTATCTCAGCAAACACAGGGATCCATAGGTGACAGTATCCAGCTGCACCTCAGAATTCTCATACCTTGGAAGTTGGTGTGGGTATCTGGAGGATGGCCTTTTTCCTGGCCTGTACAAGGCTCTTCTTTCTTCTGAAATTTCATTCCCCAGTTACAATAATTAGAAGCAAAGAATTATGCCTCCTTGCCTGAGATGAAGTAGCCACCTCCTCTAGTAGGTGACAAAGCTCTTGAGTCCCCTGCAGGCATTCTGAATAGTTAGTAGGAGCTAATAACAAATCATCCCCATACTGAAGCAGGATGAGGTTAGAGTGATGGGACTGAAAACTCACCAAGTCCTTCTGGAGGGCCTCACTGAACAGGGTGGGTGCATTTTTGAATCCTTGAGGCAGCTGGGTCAAGGTGAGCTGATATAAGTCACTGGAAACTGGGTGAGTCCACTGGAAGCAAAGGTAGGGTGGCTAGCTGGGGCAAGAGGCACACTGAAAAAAAATCCTTGAAATCTAGCACAGTATGTACTTGGTGCTCAGGAGACAGCAAACTTAGGAGTGTAGATAGGTTAGGAACAGTAGGGTGCAGAGTTATCACTTGCTGGTTAACTTCTCTCAAGTCCTGGACCAGCCTGTAATCTGATGTCCCCAGTTTCTGTACTGGCAGGAATGGGATGTTCAATGGAGAATGACCAGGGGTTAATATTCCAAAGCCCAGAAACCTCTTAATATCAGGGGCTATCCCTATATGGCTTTCTGTGTGATGGGTTATTGAACTCCAACAGGCGTGGCTATTGACAAGAACTCTGCTATCACTGAAGGGTGGTGAGCAGCCAAACCCAGTGTATTCGTTTCCTCACACGCCTTTGTGAACTCGCCTGAAGTCTGTTCAGTAAGTCTTTAGATCTTGTTTCCTCTGGGTCTTCTTCCCTCAAGAGAAGATATTCCTCAGACAGAACAGTGGTCAAGGACAGTTGATATGAAGGGAGTGACATGAGAGCCTCAGTCTGAGTGAAAGAAATGGTGGCCTTTATTTTATGAATGAGATCTCCTCCCAGCAAGGGGAATGGGTAGTCTGGGATCACCAGAAGAGAATGAGTAACTTGTTTTGATCCCAGGAAAACCATTTGTTCACTCATGAGCAGCCAGTTTTGGACTGCTCCTGTGGCCCCCTGGATGGGAATGGTTTGTGATGAAAACTCTCCCAGAGGAATTTTTAACACTGACCCCTTGGCACCAGTGTCCAAGAGGAAATGGACCCATTGGCCCCCCTACTCCAACATTTACCATGGGCTCAGAGCTACTAAGAGAGAAGGATCCCTGGCCCTCTCAGTCTGAATCTTCCTTCCCCCACAGATGTGGGGAGAGATAGTACTGTGGCAGAAGACCTGGTGGACATTGATTTTTCCACTGCCCTTTCTCCTTGCAAAAGGCACACCAATTTCTGCCCAATGATGGGTGTCCTCCTGGCTTTCTAGGTACCCACCATTTGGGCTTCCCAGGATTGTGTACCATGGGGTCCTCCATGATGGTTGCTGCCAAGATCTTTGCTTGCCTCTTTGCTGACCCCTCAGCCATGGCTGTGGCCATTTTTCTGCTTTTCTGAATCCCTATTCTCAAACACCTTTTAAGCTACTTCTAACAGCTAAGAAATCTTCATTCCTGGGAATCCCTAAAATTTGGTAATTTCTTCCTACTATTGGGTGCAGACTGAGGAACCAACCCCAAATTTATAGCTCTATTGTTCTCTTGAGCCAAGGGGTCGAATAGGTTATAAACCTCAAAGGCCTCTCAGAGTCTTTCTAGGAATGCGGTGGGGGACTCCTCTGGTCCCTGTGTTATTTCAGTGGTTTTTGACAGATTTATGTTTTTCCAAGGCATTTTCCAGATCCCATTCAACAAATTCTGGTGGCAGGTGATCAAAGCCTGTTTTCCCCCTGCAGAATTTAGGTCACATTCAGGATGCTCTGAGGGGAAGCCTTGTTTCAGCAATTCGTGGGCCTCCCCCTCTGAATACCCTCCCAATAATACCTTTCTATCCTCAAACCTAATCCTGTTCTGCTCTTCAGTGTTGAACAGGGTCAATAACAACTCTTGACAGTCATCCCCCCTGTCAGTAGATGAGTCCTAAAGATTGACTTGATCACTTGATCAACTTGAGAACCTGGGGATTCTCAGAGAATGGTGGATTCTGGGTTTTCCAGTTGTAGAGGTCAGAAGTGGAAAAGGGAACATATACCAGGAATGGGCATGTTCCCTTTCCTTCCCCATTGGGCGGTGAGCCCACCCTCAAAGTCAAGAGAGCCCCTAGTTTCATCTTCTCAAGGTAGTGACCTCCTGCCATAGTCAGAGATGCTCTCCTGTGGGGGGAGAGGTAGTGGGAGAAGTAGAGGAAGAAGTGAAGAAGTTGTGGGCAGGTGGGTCAGTACAGACATGAGAGGAGGAGAACTAGCATTATATGGAGGTGGACAGGGGAGGACTTCCTCAGCATCTGACTGCTGCAGGATCAGTTTCTCTCTCTCTGGAGTTCAGCCACCAAAGGGACAACAGCTTTTGGAAACAGGCAACTTTGAATAGACCTTTTTCAGCACAGGTCTTTAGCCATGGAGGAGGGTGCTGCACTAGGTAAAACCAAGAGTTGATGTAAGGGAACTGATTGGGGTGTCCTGGTAACCTGGTGATGATGTTCCAAACTACTTGAGCCAGGGCAGGGTTAGACCACATCAAAAGAGGGCCACTGGAACTCACAAGAAGTTCAAAGTTTGTTCTTTGACATTTTCACTCCATAATCATCAGAAAATCCTGAGGAAAAATTTCTAAGCATGCAGGCCAGGGGTGTAACAGGTTGTAAAGATGATGACACCATGGTTAACAGAGAGACTTAGGGCAGGCAGGCAGGAGATACACAAGCATAGGAGCTGCAAGAATAGATAAAAGAGAAGACTTTTAAGACTGTCTGAATATAGAGAAAAAAACCCTTAGTGTCTATGTAGTGCACCTTTAAATAATGTCTTGACTGAAAAAAGGAGGGGATGTTTCTCTGTGAGGAGGAACCACTCAGTCAGTGAACTGGCTGCAGGCCTATCAGTCAGTTTAAGGACTGTCCAGGCTTTAGCTTGTATTTATCTCATCACAAAAGCACCCATTTGCACTTTCTTAGAAGCACCATGGAGTCAGAGTGCAACCTCACTAAGACCTTGTAACTTCAAGTGGAAAAGATCCACCTCTTCATTTTGGGACATGGATTGGACAGTGCATAGCTTACTCTGCCCATTTCCAGTCACACACCCATTCATACAACAGCCATTCAGAGGTTTAAAACATTCCAAAACCTTCCCTGGGGATTTTAACATTGGCTGTCTTGCAGCCAGACCAGAGCAGACCAGTGGGCCACCTCAGTCAGTGGCCTGACTTTAGAATGGGTCCAGGGAATGCCTCGTGACTTCTCCATGGTCATATGCTCTTAGCAAGTACCTTTACTGTCCATTTTCTGCAATGACACAAGAGATTCCTTCTCTTATGCCAGCACAGTGACCAGTCTCTCCAATTTTTCAATCTCCAGGGACCACAACAATACTTTCACCTTCTCCCATTTCTCCTGCTCTTGTTATTTTGACCCATGTAATTCCTCTGGGGTGCTATCCATATTTCCAACCAGATTCAAAAACTTAAGTGTAAGTGTTGCAATTTAAAATAAGCTTGTGGCTTATTATGACCTATTATTCCCTCTTTTTGTTTTTCTAATTGTCATCTCAGTGTTAAACATGCATACTTAACAATAGCTTGTACTTTTGGATTATAAGGAACTCCAGTGGAATGACTAAAATTCGGCTGCTGCACAATGCTGCAAGCTCCCACTTGTATAGGCAGTTACATTATCCATTTCTATTTTCTTAGGAACCCCCAACTTTGCAAATGCCGAGAGACAATGTTGGTGCATATGCCCTACAGTCTTGTCTGCATGGTAAGTAGCATGCACAACATGAGTATGAGTATCTACATTCACACACACATACCAAGGTCTACTGAATGAGATATATGTTATGTCCATTTGCTGTAAGTTGTTTGCCTCAAACTTTCATGGATTACTGCTAACTGTGGAACTGATGTAGATAAAATTTAGCATGTTGACCAAGATTGTACACTGTGGTGTGCCTGTGGTCTGGAAAGTTTAAATCCAGAAGTAAAGGCTCGAATACTTTGATAAAAATCAGAGTGAGAAAGCCTCAGCTAATGAAAAATCAAACTGATTAGTCTACCAGTATGATTTCTCCTGCCACTGGCCTAAGAAGACTGGAGTGTGAGTCCATATGACCTATATAAAGGGAGGGAAAAATAAAAAAAATAAAAGGATGCACTCCTATTTTGAATGGCTGCCTGTGATCAAAAAAACAAATGAAACAGAGGATCTAAAGTGCTTTATATAGTGGCTGTCTCTAAACAATTAGTGATATTAACTGCACAGATGGAACCTCGTAAAATGCTAACAGATTCTGCCAAAGTACATTCTAATATGGTAATCACAGCAACCAATACTGATCTTTGAGCTGAAAGTCCAGGGGTAGCAATTTTCTGGTTATTTTGCATAATCTAGTAAGCAGCAAAACCTCAAGAAGATCCACGTGTAAAATAAGTTGAAACATTCATAAGAGGAGCTAAGTATTTCTAGGTAAAATAAGCAAATAATGACAATACAGCTGTACAAACTTATCCACAGGGAAATGATTATCAACTAATCCTATATAATATGCAAAGTCTGTCTGCCAAATTAAGGAAGTTTGTACTAAATGATTATGCTGTGGGAGGTTAACATGAAACACAGAAGTGTCTAGATCAAATCCCAAGAGCGATATGCTGCAGTGGTGGACCTGCTGAATTATCCTAGCCATTTGATGTGTATATGTCTGAAGACTTTTTGTAAGCTGGTTAGAAAGATAAAGCTATTCAATAGGTTGATATTTACTATTCACTATTTGACTACAGAGTCCAATAGGAAAGTGAGGGGTAGGCAATATAATCTGCATAAATGGAACAACCAGAGTAATTGAAACACTTGTCTATTTGCCAAGGCAGTCTCTACTGAGTGGAGCTCTTTGAGGGATTCAGGTGTGAGTGAACAAGGAGAATTCAAATCTCGATCTCCCTGTAATCTTTTATATAGATTGCTTAATTGGTATTTCTAATTTTGAACAAATCCAATTAATGCCCCCAATAATTTTTGGAGATCATTCAATGTTCATAATGAGTCTCTTCTTAATGTTATTATTATTTTTTTTTGGTACCGGGGATTGAACTTGGG
This sequence comes from Heterocephalus glaber, assembly GCF_053883595.1. NCBI lineage: Eukaryota > Metazoa > Chordata > Mammalia > Rodentia > Bathyergidae > Heterocephalus > Heterocephalus glaber. The sequence continues at coordinate 9,148,398 of NW_028258299.1, read as the reverse complement.
TCCTTGCACTTGTGGAGCAAGCAATGAAACCTTTGAGCTAAATCACCAGCCCCAACTTCTTAATGTTAATTTTTGATTCAAACTGCTCTTTCCATTACCAGAGTTCCCAAGTAACTATCAAGAGAAATAGTTTGTATTTTTTCTATGGCATGTATAACCCATGTTGTATCAAAGCCCATTTAGATTCTGTTCCCAGCAGCATTTCATCCGTAATCTCCAGGTGTCCTGATACCAGATTCTGTCAAGCTTGCTCAGCTGCTAACTCTTGAAAGTTAACAGGAAATGTTAAATATTGCCCTGCAGAAAGGGAGGACTTAGTTAATTGCTTAACGCCTAAAGAAAGCCATCATAAAGCTCCTAATATAGACTCCAATAAGTCTATCAGGAACATTCCTTGAACCCTGTAACTCATGACACTGGACTTTAATTTTCTGAGCAACTTATACTCCAAAAGATTGTGCTCATGACTATTTTGTTATGGATTGTTAGGATCAGGATGAATATTAATTGTAAATGCACATGTCCCAAAGAACACTCCATTGAGCACAGCTTGGAGTGGATGTGATACTGGGACTAAGGGTGTGTGTGGTGCTAATCTGGCATAATTAGTTTGTTGAATAATTCCATCATTTTCTGCATATTTCTGGGTGTTAGATAATGAGAAGACCCAATCAAGGTGTGGCACCACCCAAAAGCCTGGAAGCCTGGATGGGATAATAGGGAAAAGGAGGCTTGCTTTCCTGCTGCTGTTTCTTCCTGCCCTACCATGGACTGTTTCTCCTCTGTCATGCCCCTCTGCTATGGCTCCCTGCCTTGGCGCCAGTCAACTATGGACAGAAAGTTCTACAAAATGTGAGCTAAAACAAACCATTATCCTTTACCTCATGAGTGTTGGATATTTTGTCCCAGCAATGACAAAAATATCTAAGAGATTTTTCTACCAGGAGTGGGGTCATTAATGTGATGCTACCTGACAGGGTGGGTCAAGAGCCTTTGGAGCTGTCTTGTGGGAACTGTTTGGAAAGGTTTGGAGATGCTGGATGAAGGAGAACCATCCCTATGATGCTATAAGCTGAACTTCATGGGAGAGTCTGTTTAAAGCTCAGAAGCCCAGAATGGTGATAGAAATGCAGCTTATAAAGATCAAGCTTTGGAGATTTCTGTTTGGAAGAGGGATTGCTTTGACACTTGGACTCAAGACTGTGTGTGTTATCTTTTGGAAGAAAATGTCTATGCATTTTGCTCATGTCCAGAGACTTTGTGTGAGACTGAGGTTAAGAAGAGTGCACTAAGTAATCTTGCAGAAGAAATTTCAAGATAATCCAATGTTGAGGTTGTAGCATGACAACTGTTAAAGGGTTCTAACCAGCTGTACCTTGAGAATCAGGAGCAAAGGAGACAGTAGAATGACTTAAAACTTTTTGAGCTTGGCCAGAAAGAAAGCTCCAATAAAATGATAGCCTGAAATGATGAAGCAGAGGAGAACTTGCTTTCAGAAAAGGAACAGAACAAAATAAGAGATGGCCTGAGAACATTAGGACTCTACATTTGCAGTCTGAAACCTTCCATGGTGAAAGACTTTACTTTGAGAAGAGACCCACAAGCATCACGTTTTGTGGAATAACAGCAGCCTAGAGAACTTTTTTCCTTGGGATTGGGTTTATAGTGCTAATCAATCCAGGCAGTAGTCCCATACAGCCAAAGGGAGAAGAAGCCTGAAAACTGCTCCAGCTGGCAACAGACTTTGCCATCAGTTACATGGTACTGGTTTGAGGGGCATGCACAATGCAAGAGTTGTGGGGTTCAGAAAGTTTCTTCCCAGAATTCAGAAGAAGGCCTTGGAAGCCAGGCAGTGTGAAACCAAAGGTACAATGAAGAACTCAGATGTTTGAAGAAGCCAAGAATGTGAATCATCTGAGGAAAGCTTCAAGGAGTGAGCAGATATGGCCAAAGAGAGAAACCAGAGGAGTTACAATGACTGGAAGTGCCATAGTGGTGGAGCCACCCATACTCTTTGGAGTTCAAATCTTGCTACAGATTGCAGTGGATGGTAGACATGGAACTATGAGATTCAATGCTTGCTTTACTTTGGAGTTGTGTTGGTTCATTCATTTCTATCCCCTTAATTGAATCTTTTGGAATTGTGATTTCCATATTATGTCATTGTATGTTGGAAGTGTTTAACTATGTTTTCATTTGTACAGAGGCTGCTAGGTAGGAGTTTGCCTTAAATCTCAAAGGACACTTTTGACTTGGACTTTTTAGCAGTGCTGAAACTGTCGTAACTTTGACAATTGTTAGAGGTGGACAAAGACTTTTGTATAAAGGGATGAGCATGAGTCTTTTGGGGGCCAGGGACACAATGTTATAGCATGTATCTACATTTCCCCCCAAGGCTTCATGCACTCATAAGTGGGGAACTTTGGAGCTGGCTGGATTAGTGTTTGTTATGCTATGACTTATTGTGTGTGGTACTAATTCAGCTTAATACTGCCTAATTTAGCATAGTTCTGGGTATGGATAATGTCAAATTCTTTTTCTCTGTTTGGACAGTTTTCTGGGATTACTTCTGTGAAAAGTTTACTTATGTCTTTTTTGCTATCTGCTACTCCATCACTGACTTCAATTAATCTTAAGTTATTCTTCTTTGCATGATATAGTAGCTGCTGGATTGATTTCTCATGGTCCCTTGCTATTTTTAAGAAATATTTCTTTTCATGTTCACTAACCACCATTCTGTCTTCTATCTCTGAAATTCTGTGCTCACATTCATTTATTCTGCCGTGGAAGCTTTCAATGGAATTTTGAATTTCTTTGATATCTGCTTGACTGTGTTTTATGTTTTCCAATTCTTTCTTGTGTTGGATATTCATGTATTCTATCATTTTCCTCAGCTCTTCCATTTTTTCATCTGTATCTGCTCTATAGTTCTTAATCATATCTTTCATGATGGTCACCATCTCTGTTGTTATCTGAGAGATTATTTCTGATTTCATTTTTTCCAGTTCCTCTTTCATTGCCTCCCATGTTACCAGTTCAGTGAGTCCAGGTGGTCAGCTTTCAGATTGTTCCATTGCTTTGCCCCCTGAATTTGCTTTTAGTGATCTGAAAGGCTGAGTTTGCATCTTGTTTAGGTGGCTTCTCATTTCTATTTTTGTTGTTGTTAATATTTTTTGGTTTAATTCCTGGCTTGATGTTTGTATGCTGTTTATTGAAAGTATCCTTTTGTCTGTATTTATAATCTATAGGGAATGACTACTTCTCTGAGGTATCTTCCAGTTATAGCCAGTCTTTGGGTTTTGCGTCTGGAAAGACTCTTAGGCAACATCAGTCTCAGTATAGTAGGCACAAAAACTAACTAGAGCAATGATGTCACCTTGGGCAAAGTAATACAATCAGCATCAATAATAGCCTCAAACACAGCTTAGAAAAATTACAAGCTGTGGTAACTATATATGTGTCATACTCTACTGCATGAAGTAGGCTTGTGGTTGCATATCAAAATCTAGGACCAGCCAGTCATATGTTTGCAGTGAATAATCCCTTAATAGGGTGAATTTACTTTCTGGGAAGTATACTGAGAAGGAGTTGAGGGGTGAGTAAAAAATAAAAGAGAAAGTTTAGAAGTATGAGTATAGGAAACAGGAATATGATATAAACTTTGGGAAACTGGTGTAGACAGAAGGGAAGGTGAGAAGGAAGAACAGAACAAACCAATGACATCAAGAGAACTGGAAAATTGTAGAGTGCTCTTATAGAAATAAGAACAATCAATAAAAAACAAAACAGGGAGACAGGAATAAGAAAGAAAAGAACTAAAGAAGAAGAAAAGAGGAAACAAAAAGGAAAGAGAGAAAGAGAGGAAAAGAAAGAAAGAAAGAAAGAAAGAAAGAAAGAAAGAAAGAAAGAAAGAATTTTTTTAAAGTCCCCTTCAATGCATGTCTCTTCTATCACCAGTAGACAATGTGGACAGCGGCATGCAGACCTGAGTCACATTTTCTCATTGAGGCAGCCATAGTCTACTGAGATTCAGGATGGTTTCTTGTTGTGTGGTCGGGAGTGGGCTCCCTACCTCCTGTGGGCTTGAACTCTACAGGGTTCTGCTGCAGGTTCCAGCCATCTCCCCCTCCCAGCAGGTCTGAGTTCTGGTAGGGGACGCTGATCCCAACATTTAACAACCATTTTGTCCTCTGGGTCATTTTTCTTCTTTTTTTTGTATATACTTTGATTGGTACATTTTAGGTGTACAATATAATGACATTCATCATTGGAGATATGCACCTTTACATACTCTCTTGGTTCTTATTTTTTCCCCCTTCCCTTGCCCTCCCTTCAACACCTCCATCCCTCCTTACTTACAAAAACTTTGTTTCATTTTTTTCATTTTCTCATATTAATTCCATTCCCTTCTTTCCTTTCCCACACCCCTCCCATTTCACCTTCCCCTTTGTCCCTTTTCTTCTTATTTCGCATTATCTATTATATCTTTTAGTCCTTATTTACACTTTCAGTTTCTCACACTAGAGAAACTATTCAGTATTTACACATGTGCATTCTATTTATTTCACTCAATGTGCATCCATTTAGGAATAAATGTCTCTAATTTCTCATTTTTGATGGCTGAGTAATACTCCATTTAAAACAAATATTTTCTTGATCCAGTCTCCAGTTGATGGGTATTTGGACTATTTCCAAGTTTTAGCTATTACAAAGTGTGCTGCCATGAACATGGGTGCACATACATCACTGTGGTATGACTCTCTTAATTCTTTGGGGAAGATACCCAGCAGGGGAATAGCTGGGTCCAATGGGACTTACAGTCCCAGTTCTTTGAGTTATCTCCATACTGATTTCCACAGTAGTTTCACCAGTATACACTCCCATCAGCAGTGGAGCAGTGTTCCTTTTTCCCCACAGCACTGTCAGCATTTGTTATTGGTTGATTTCATGATAGCAGCCGTTCTTTCTGGAGTGAGGTGGAATCTCAGTTTTGTTTTCATTTGCATCTCTCGAATGACCAGTGATGTTGAACATTTTTTCATGTATTTATTTCCTATTTCTACTTCTTTGTGTGAGAAACATCTGCTCCTTTCAGATGCTCATTTTTGGACTGGGTCTTTAAATTTGAGAGGTCTCATTTTTTAAAGTTCTTTATATATTCTAGATAGTAGACCTATGTCTGGGGAAAATTTTTTCCCACATTGTGGGTTGTCTCTTCACACTGCTGGTGGTTTCTCTTGCTGTGGAGAAGCTTTTTATTAAGAAGATATCCCACTTGTTGAATGTTTGTGCTAGTTCACGGGCAACTGAGGTTTTGTTCATAAAGTCTTTTCCTACCGCAATGTCTTCAAGAGTTCTACCTAACCTCTGTTCCAGCCTGTTCAGCATTTCTGTTTTAATATTTAGATCTTTCATCCATTTAGATTGTAGTTGATGCATGTTGAGAGATATAGCTCTAGTTTTAGTCTTTGGCAAGATGAAACCCGATTTCTCCAGCACCATTTACTAAAGAGACTATCTTTCCTCCAGTGAGGGAGTTCAGTTCCTTTATCAAAGATGAGGTGGCTGAGTGTGTCTGGAGTTGTTTCTGCATCTTCTAATCTGTTCCACTGTTCCTCAGGTCTGTTTCTTTGCCAGTACCGTGCTTTTTCAAAACAGTAGCTTTGTAATATAGTTTCAAATTGAGGATTGTGATACCCCCTGCCATGTCTCTGTTCCCTAGAATTGCTTTTGCTATTTTGGGTCTCGTCTTTTCCAGATGAATTTTTGGATTGATTTCTCAAGGTCAATAAAGTATGGGATTTCAATTGGGATTGCAATGAATCTATATAGCAATTTTGGAAGTATGGCCATTTTCACTATGTTGATCTTTCCTACCCAGGAGCAAGGGATGTTTTTCCATTTTCTGATCTCCTCTTCAATCTCTTTTTTCAAAGTGGTATAGTTTTCAGAGAAGAGGTGTTTGATTTCTTTTGTTCAGTCGATTCCTAGGTATTTGGTTTTTGGATGCTATTATGAAAGGAATTGTTTGCCCTACTTCTCTCTCACTGAGTCTGTTGTTCGTGTAGAAGAAAGCTATTGATTTTTTTTGTGTTGACTTTTACCCAGCTACTTTACTGAATTTGGTTATTAAGTCTAGAAGAGTTTTGGTGGAGTTCTTGGGGTCTTCTATATAGAGTATCATGTCATCTGCAAATAAGACAATTTGGCTTGTTCATTTCCTACATTTATTCCTTTTATTTCTTTCTCTTGTCTAATTGCTGTGGCTACTGTTTCCAAAACTATATTGAACAGGAGTGTTGATAGTGGACATCCTTGTCTTGTTCCTGATTTTAGTGAGAAGGATTTCAGTTTTGACCATTTAGTATGATATAGGCTCTTGGTTTTTCATATATGGCTTTTATCAGATTGAGCTAGAGACTGTCTATTCTGATTATTTGTAGGGTTTTATCATAAATGCATATTGGATTTTGTTAAATGCTTTTTCTGCCTCTATTGAGAACATTGTATGGCTTTTGTTCCTGGCTCTATTGATATAGTGCATTATATTGATTGATTTGCATATGTTGAATGATATAGTGTCATTCTTTCTCTCTCTTAATCAGTGTGAGTTTCAAATCCCTTTGATCTGCAAAGAGGATAGCTACTCCTGCTTTTTTTCATGTTCTTGTCACCTGGAGTATCCTTTTCCACCCTTTAACTTTCAGTCTATGAGTTTCTTTTTGAATTGAGTGTGTTTCTTGTATGCAGCATATTATTGGATCTTGCTTCTTGACCCATTCTGCCAGTCTATTTCTGTTGATAGGGGAGTTGAGACTATTAATATTGATGGCTATAACTGTTACGTATTGAGTTATCAGTGTCATGACTTTTTCTTTTTGTTGGATTCTCCCCTTTGCTTTTAATTTCTTGACATGCCCAGTGGATCCATTCTGCTGGGCTTCCTGTGGTTGTGATCCTCATTGTCTTTTCCTAGGATTTTGTCTAAAATTTTTTGGAGTGCTGGTTTGGTAATCATGAAGTTCCTAAGGTGCTCTTTGTCATGAAAGTATCTCATTGCACCATCAATTTTGAAAACTAGTTTTGCAGGGTACATCAATCTGGGTTGGAGGTTGTTTTCCTTTAGGGTTTGAAATACATCACTCCATGCTCTTCTTGCCTTGAGTGTTTGCATTGAGAAGTCTGCTGAGATTCTGATGGGTTTTCTTTTGTATGTGATTTGTTTCTTTTCTCTTACTGCTTGTAGAATTTTGTTCTTCTGTTCCATGTCTATAATCTTAACAATTATATGCCTATGTGTAGATTTTTTTTGATCAAGGCTAGTTGGAGTCCTATATGACCCCCTTATCTGTATGTCAAGTTCTTTACCCCTGCTTGGGAAGTTTTCTGCCATCACTTCTGTGCACAGTTTTATGTCATCCGCAGTCTGTCCTGTTTCTTCTTTGATTCCAATCAGTCTTATGTTATTCTTCTTTGTATCATCTAGCAGCTGCTGGATTGATTTTTCATTGTCCCTTACAATTTTAAAGCAATTTTTCTTTCCTGGATACAAACTGCAATCTTATCTTCTGTATCTGAAATTCTGTCTTCATACTAGTTCATTATGCTGCATAGACTTTCAATGGAGTTTTTAATCTCTTGGAAATCTGTTTGCACATGTTTTATGGATTCCATTTGTTTCCTATGTTGGGATTCCATCATGTTGCTCAGCTCCTTTATTTTATTATCTGTGTCCTCTCTAGATTTATTAATCATGTTTTGTACTATGGGCACAATCTCTGGTGTTATGTGAGAAATTATTTCTGATTTCATTTTTTCCAGATCCTCTTTCGTTGCTAGATCAGGGAGTCCAGGCAGTAGAGTATCAGTGTGTTCCATCTCATTTCCCTTTGGGGTTGCTGTAATTGATCTGGAAATGTGATTCTGAGGATTGTTTATGTGACTTCTCATTTCGACTGGGGAGGGGGGGTGCTCCTGGCAACTGTGTGGCTCACCTCCTCTGTGCTGGGAGCCATGGCATGCCTCCCTGGAAGCCTCCTCCATGCTGGGAGCTGTGGAACACCTACTAGGAAGCCTCCTCCATACTGGGAGCCATGGCACACTTACCCAGAAGCCTCCTCCATGATGGGAGCTGTGGCATGCTGACCTGGAAGCCTCATCCATACTGGGCGATGCAGCACACCTACTATCCTCAGTGTCTTTATTGCAATGGCTATCTTCGCTCTCCCAGTGGGCTCCATTCTCAGATACAGTCCTCAGAGAGGCCTTCTTTCTACTGCTCAGTACTCTGTGACCTTCCTGAGCTTGGAATGATTGTCTTTCTGCTCTCTGGCATTGTTTGTATCTGCTCATCTCTCTTGCTGTCAGCCCCACTGGTGATGGCAGGCAGGCTGCCATAGCTGCTAAAGAGTGGCATGCAGACAAGCAAGAAGGTGGGCTGGCCCTGGGCAGATGACGAAGAGTACTGTATTAACTCTTCTTATTGGATTTTTCCTTTAACTAGTATGTAGTGACCACCTTTGTCTTTTAAAATCAATTTTAGATTGAAGTTTACTGTGTTTGATATTGGAATTGCTATGCCTACATTTTTGGGGGGCCATGATGCAGGAAATGTTGTATTCCATCCTTTAATTTTTAGTCTGTGAATATCTTTTTGAATTAGAAGAGTTTTGTGAATGCAACAGATTGTTGGAGTCTGTTTTTTGATCCAGTTTGCCAGTCTGTGTCCTTTAATTGGAGAGCTGAGGCTGTGAAAATTGAGAGATATTACTAAGATGTGTTGTTTGTTTACTATCATTGCCTTCTTTACCTATTTGGTGTACTCTTACTTTTTCCTTTCTGATTTTTTTTTTTTGCAGTTTATCCTTTGCCCCACTAGTTTTTTTCTGTGTTTTAGCTGTGTCATATTCATTGTTTCTGTTGAGAATATTCTTAAGTATTTTCTCTAGAGCTGGTATTGCACTCATGTATCTTCTGAGCTGGTCTTTTTCATGGAAATATCTAAATTTTTCATCTGTTTTCAATGAGAACTTTTCTGGGTAAATTTATCTGGTTTATGAGTTATTTGCTCTGAGGGCTTGAAATGTTTCGCTCCAAGCCCTTCTGGGCTTTCAAGTTTGTGTTTGGAAGTCTGCAGTGATTCTAATTTGTTTTCCTTCATATGTGATTTTTTTTCCTCTGGCTGCTTTAAATTTTTTTTCTGGATACCTGGTAATTAAGTAAGGTAGTGCATTGGTGTGCTTCTGTCTTCATCATAATTTTTTGGTGTTCTATAACTATTGCTTACTTGCATTTTAAACCCTTACATTTGAGAAATGTTCTTCAATGATTTCTGTAAACAAGTCAGTGAATTCTTCTGTGCTATATTCTTTTTTTTTCCATTAAGTTTATTGGTACATTTTAGGTATACAGTAAAGTTACATTAATCATTGGGATCTTGTACTTTTACATGATGTATCTTGGTTCTTATTTTTTCCCCATTCCCCTGCCTTCCCTTCTCCTCCTCCACTCTTCCATATTTACAAAGAAGATTTTTCAATTTTTTCCTTTTCTCATATTTTTTCTTTTCCCTTTTCTTTCCCCTACCCCTCCCACTTCCACTACTCCTTTAGACATTTTCTTCCTATTTCACAATATCAGTTATACATTTCGATCCTTATTTACACTTTTAGTTTTTCCACACTAGAGATATTATTCAGTATTTACACGTGTGTGCTATTTATTTCACTTAAGAGTATGGCCTCAATGTGCATCCACTTAGCTATGAATGTCTCTAGCTTCTCATGCTTTATGGCTGAGTCGTACTCCATTTTATTAAAAAAATCACATCTTTATCCAGGCTCCAGTTGATGAGCAATTTGGCTGTTTCCAAGTTTTAGCTATTACACACTCTACAACTATAAACATGGGTGAGCATATATCATTGTGGTACGATTCTTTTGATTCTTTTGGGAAGATACCCAGAAGAGGGATAGCTGGGTCAAATGGGACTTCCAATCCTAGTCGTTCAACATATCTCCATGTTGATTTCCACAGCGGTTGCACCAGTTTGCACTGCCACCAACAGTGAAGAAGGGTTCCTTTCTCCCTACAACCCCACCAGTATTTGTTATTGGTTGATTTCTTGAAAGCAGCCATTCTTACTAGGGTGAGGTGAAATCTCAGCATTGTTTTCACCTGCATCTGTCGAATGACCAGTGATGTTGAACATTTGTTCATATGTTCATTTGGTACTTTTACTTCTTTGTCTGAGAAATGCCTGTTCATTTCAGATGTGCGTTTTTGAATTGGGTCTTTATATTTGGGGGTCTGATTTTTTTGAGTTCTTTATATATTCTAGATAGAGGACCTTTGTGTAAGGAATAGCTGGTAGAAATTTTTCCCCACATTCTAGGTTGCCTCTTAGCTCTCTTAGTGGTTTCTCTTGTGGTGCAGAAGCTTTTGAATATGATGAGATCTCAGTTGTTGATTCTTTCTGCTAGTTCCCGTGCTACTGATGTTTTGTTCATAAAGTCTTTTCCTATGCCAATGTCTTCAAGAGTTCTACCTAACTTATTTTCTAGCAAGTTTAGTGTTTCTGTTTTAATATTTAGATCGTTAATTCACTTTGATTTTTAGTATAGTGCATGGTGAAATATAGGGATCTAGTTTTAATCTTTGGCAAGTTCAAACCCAGTTTTTCCAACAACATTTATTAAAGAGGCTGTCTTGCCTCGAGTGAGGATGGTTGGCTCCTTTGTCAAAGTTGAGGTAGATGAGTATGTCTGGAGTTGTTTCTATATGCTCTAGTCTGTTCCACTGATCCTTGGGTCTGTTTCTGTGCCATTACCATGCAGGTTTTATCACACTAGCTTTGTAGTATACTTTCAATTTGGAGGTTGTGATACCCCCTGTCATGTCTCTGGTGCCTAGAATTGCTTTTGCTATTCTAGATCTCTTCTGGTTCCAAGTGAATTTTTGGATTGTTTTCTCAAGCTCTGTGAAATATACTCTTTGGATTTCAATTGGGATTGCATTGAATCTGTATAGCAGTTTTGGACTTATGGCCATTTTCACTATATTGGTTCTTCCTACCCAGGAACAATGGATGATTTTCCATTTTCTTATATCCTCCTTGATCTCTTTTTTCAGTGTTGTATATCTGAATGTAGAGGTCTTTTGTTTCCTTCATTATATTGATTCTTAGATATTTCATTTATTGGATGCTATTGTGAAGGGGGTTATGTCCCTTATTTATCTCTTAGTGAGTCTGTTATTTGTGTACAGGAAGGCTATTGATATTTCAATGTTTACCTTGTATCCATCTGCTCTACTATATCTGTTTATTATGTCTAGAAGTCTTTTGGTGGAGTTTTTTTTGTCTGCAATATAGAGAATCATATCATGAGCAAATAATGACAGTTTATCTTCTTCCTTTCCCATTTTTTTGTTTTTGTTTTTTTGTTTTTTGATTTTTGCGATACTGGTAATAGCACTCAGGGCATTGCACTTGTAAGGCCGGCATGGTACCACTGAAATAAATCTCCAGCCCCATGCATTCCTATCTTTGTTCTTTTCATTTTTCTGTTGTCTAATTGCTGTGGCTAATGTTTCCAAAACTATATCGAACAGGAGTGGCAATAGTGGACACCATTGTCTTATTCCTGATTTTAGCATGAATGATTACAATTTTTAACTATTTAGTATGATGTTGGCTGTTGATTTTTCATAGGTAGCCTTTGTCAAGTTGAGATAAAGACCCTCTATTCAAATTTTCTGCAGGGTTTTTTTTTTATCATGAATGGGTTTTTAATTTTATTAAATGCTTTTTCTACATCTACTGAGATGATCATATTGATTTTGTACTTTAGTCTGTTAATATAGCATATTACATTTATTCATTTACATATGTTGAACCATCCTTGAATCCCTGGGATAAATCCAAATTGGTCAGGGTGTATGATCTTCCTGATGACCCTCTGTATTCAGATTGTGTGTATCTTATTGAGGATTTTTGCATCTATGTTCATTAGGGAGATTGGCCCATAGTTCACTTTTTTTTTTATCGTTCTCTTTTTTGATTGGATCTCCCTGTTTTTGGAATCAAGGTGATGCTTGCTTCCATTAATGAATTTTGGAATGTTGCTTCTTTTCAATTTCAGTGAAGAGCTTAAACAGGAGTGGCAATAGTTCTTCTCTAAATGTCTTGCAGAATTCAGCAGTGAAACCCTCAGGACCTGGGCTTTTCTTTGTTGGTAAATTTTCATTATGTTTTCTATTTCACTGATTGTAATTGGGTGTTTAGGATTTTTATATCTTCTTCATTCAACTTTCATTATTCACATGAATCTAGAAATCTGTCCATTTTTCTGTTTTTTTCCATTTTATTAGGGTAGAGGTTCTTGAAGTTGGTATTGATGGATGGTCTTCTGCATTTCTCCTGAATCTATTGTGACTTCACATTTTTCATTCCTAATTGCATAGATTTGAGCCTTTTCTTTCCTTTTTCTGACCAGGTTGGCTAAGGGTTTGTTGATTTTATTTATTCTTTCAAAAAACCAACTCTTCAATTCATTGAGTTTTTCTATCATTTGCTTAGTCTCCATTGCATTGATTTCTGCTCTCAGTTTTATAATTTCCTCCATTGTATGAGCTTTAGGTTTGTCTTGCTCTTCTTTTTCTAGGACCTTAAGTTTCAGCATTAGGTTGTGTATTTGAGCTCACTCTGTTTTCCTAGTGTGGGCATTCACTGCTATGAATTTCCCTCATAGAACTGCTTTCATTGTGTCCCATACACCCCTGTATTTTTTACTGGCATTGTCATTTAATTGCAAAAACTGTCTAATTTCTTCTTTAATTTCTTTGTGACCCTTCGGTTGTTCAGGGAAGTGTTATTTAATTTCCATGTGTTTGTGGAGTTCTTATGGTTTCTTATGCTATAGATCTCCAATTGAATTGTACTATGCTCTGACCATGTACAGTGATATAACTTCATTTCTTTTGAATTTACTTAAACATGTTCTATGAACTAGTATGTGGTCTATTTTGGAGTATGACCCATGTGCAGCTGAAAAGAATGTATATTCTGATTTCAGGACGTTGGAACACCTGTAGACATCTATTAAGTCCATTTGTTCAAAAGCTTGGTTCAGTTTTCATGTATTGTTGTTGATTTTTTGTCTAGATTATCTGTCTATTTGTGACAGTGGGGTATTGAGGTCTCCCAATACAATTATATTAGTGCTTATTTGGTTTTCCACCTTCCTTAATATTTGTTTTGTATATTTGGAGGCATTTGTATTTGGTGGATATCTATTTATGATTGTCATCTCTTCTTCCTGGATTGTTCCCTTTTCAAGGATGTAGAGACCTTCTTTGTCTCTCTTAATTAGTTTTGGTTTGAAATTTACTTTGTCTGTAAATAAGATAGCTACCCCAGGTTTTTTCCAGATTCCTGTCATGTGGAAAACTGTTTTCTATCCTTTTACTTTCAGTCTATGAGCTCCTATTTGAACTAGGTGGATTTCTTGTATACAGAATATTGTTGGATTTTGCTTCTTAATCCATTCTGCCAGTCTGTTTCTTTTGATTGATGAGTTGAGGCCATTAACATTGATGGTTATAAATGATATGTATTGGTTGTCATTGTCATGTTATTTTCTTGTTGTTGGCTCTTTTTTATTTTTCCCCCTCTCCTTTTAATTTCTAGCCTTGCCTGATGTATTTGGTCTGTTGGGCCTCATGGACTTAAGACCTTCATTGACTTTTTCTGAGATATTTTTTAGAATTGTTTGGAGTGCTGGTTTGGGTTTTGTGAAGTTTCTCAGGTGTTCTTTGTCATGGAAGTATCTTTTTTCCCCATCAATTTTGAAAAATTGTTTTGCAGGATACATCAATCTAGGTTGGAGGTTGTTTTCTTTTACAGTTTGAAATACCTCACCCCAGCTCTCCTTGATTTGAGGGTTTGTGTTGAGAAGTCGGCTGATTCTGATGGGTTTTTCTTTGCATATGATTTGTTTCTTTTCTCTAACTGCTTGTTGTATTTTATTCTTTTGTTGGGTTTCTGGGATCTTATTATTATATATCTAGGTATAGATTTTTTTTTGATGAAGGCTAGCTGGAGTCCTATATGCCTCTCTTTTCTGTATGTCAAATTCTTTCACTCTGTTTGGGAAGTTTTCTGTCATTAATTCTGTGAATAGATTTTTAATGTCATTTGTACTTTCTCTCTCTTTTTCCTGGACTTGTATCAGTCTTCTATTATTCCTCTTTGTGTTGCCTATGATTATTTGGATTGATTTCACATGGTCCTTTACTAGTTTTAAAAGACCTCCCTTTTCATGGTCACTGACCTTCATTCTGTCTTCTATATCTGGTATTCTGCCTATAGATTGGCTTACTCTGCTGTGTATACTTTCAATAAGCTTTTAATCTCCTGGATATCTATTTGAATCTGTTTCATGGATTCCATTTCTTTCCTATGTTGACTGTTCATGATTTACTTTTCTTTCTTATGCTGGGCAGTCATGGCTTCCATCATTGTCCTGAACTCATCTATTTTTTTATCTGCTTCTGTTCTAGAGTCTAATCCTGTCTTTCATTCTGCTCACCATCTCTGTAGTTATCTGGGAAATTATTTGTGTCATGAATTTTTCTAGAGCTTCATTCATCTGTTTTGTTACTTCCTGTGCTATCAAATCAGTGTGTCCAGGTGGTTGATTATCAGACTTTTCACATCATTACCCCCAGAGTTTGGCTTTGGTGCACCAAAGGTCTGGGATTGAGGCTTGCTTAAATGTTTTCTCATTTCTATTTTTGTTGTTGGGACTGTCTTTGGTTTAGTTTCTGGTTTCAAACTTTGATATTTGTTATTGTAGATATCTTTGTTGCTTGTCTTTAGAACCCTTATGGAATGGTTACTTCTCAGAGGTGTTTTCCAGATATAGCTGTTCTTTAGGTTTTGAGTCCCTAATGACTCTGGAGCAATCTCATTGTCATTATACAAGAAGGATAACTGATCGGATCAATCACAACACCTTAGCCCAAGTGATCCAATCAGCAATAACAATATTATAATGTACAGCTTAGAAAATGACTATTTATGGTAGTTATTAATCTATCAATGTTAACCTTGTGAATTAAATAAAAATTAATGACTAGCCCAAAATATGTTTATGGTGAGGAGACTCTTCACTATTGCAAATTTACCCTTACGGAGGGGGACTTAGAGGGAGTTGGGGATGGAGGGATAGATAGGTAGAAGGAAAAGGAAAGGTTAGAAGTGAGGCCAGAGGCCACAGGAAGATCACCCAATCTCTAGAGAACTGTTGAATACAAGAGGAAAAGACAGAATGAAAGAACAAAGACAAGAACAGAAAAGCCTATCAGCAATAGGAAAGCTAGAAACTGTATTCACTTTACTTTGAAAATAATGAGAATTATGAGAAGGAAAAAGCAAAAAGAAAAGTAGAAGAAAGAAGAAATCCAAATTAGGGCAGGAACAGGGACAGAAAGGAAGATGAAGAACAATGTGGGAGAGTGAGAGAAAGAGAGAAAGAAAAGAAAAAAAGAAAAAGAAGAAAGAAAAAATTTGAAGCGTGAAAAAGCAAATAAAAATGAATCACTAAAAATGAGAGAAAAAATAATTCTGAAAATAAAAAATAAAAATGAAGGGCCTCCTTCAGGGTATGTCTCTGCTCTCACAATAGACAATGTGGACTGCAGTGTGCAGGTCTAAGTCAATTAGACTCAGCAAGCCAGCATCAGATCTTGAGATTCAGGCTGATTTCTGGCTGCAGGTCCCAATTTGAGCACCATGACCTCCTGCAGGGTTGAGCTCTGCAAGGTTCTACTGTCAATTCCAGCTCCCCTTCCCCTCAAGATAGTTGAGGTCCAGATGGGAGGGGGTGATCCCTCCAACTTGTCAACTATGGTGGTCTGGTGGTGTCCCTTTATTGCAGGGTGCTTCAATTTTCATGAAGGAGCCCAAGAGAGGCCCTCTTTCTGTTGATCACTTCTGCTTTGTATGTTGGAGCAAGGACAATGGCCTTTATGACCCCCTGTGCCTCTGGTGTATGGATCCAGGTACAGGTGCAAACAGGAGGCCAGAAACGGGTGTGGGGTTGCTGTGGTTTTGCTGCAGGCACCTGCACAGCTCCATTCCTCACCAGTCCACCCCTGGCTGGGAGGCCCAGAATGGGGTGGTGTAGCTCAGATGGCTCCTGTTGTCTCTGCTCCTCACCTGTCTGCCCCTGGCTGGAAGGCCCAGAACCTCATCTGTTGTATCTTCTGATTTTTCTCTAATTCCAGTTAGCCTTAAATAGGCCTTATTGTCATCATCTAGTGACTACTGGATAGTCGTCTCTTATTTTCTGTTTTACTTCTTTGAGCTCTTTATTATAATTCACTCTTTTGACCTCAGTATCAGACACTCTGTCTTTACATTAGTCATCCCTGCTAAGTATGAATTCTATGAAGTACTTCATTTTGGGTCTTTCTGACATCCTTTTGATTCCTTACACTTGTTGAGTGTGTCATTCACATTTCAAATGGATTTGATTAGGTTGTCCAGTTTTTTACTATTTCTCCAAAATTCATTGTGTGAAATTGCTGTGGACTTCTGATTTATGTTCTCTTTGAACTTATCTATTTTCTTAATCCCATCTATGAACTTTTCATATAGGTCTGCTAGTTGGTCTTTGTTTTCTTCTTCCTTTATGGCCTCTTGCTCTGCCTTTGGACAGTTGCAGTAGGGTTAGAGAACTTCTATTTCCTTGTTTCTCCATTCTTCTGTGTGTTTCTGTATTTATTTGATATATAATTTTAAATTATATATGGCCCTCTATTTCTCCCTTCCTTTTTTGACAGTGTTAGTACAGGTTGGGGGACTGGAGAAATTAGTAGAGTTTGTGATTTATATGAAGATTTTCAAAGGATATTGCCTTCCCTTGAATAATTTTTAGCTCTGTATGTTCAGTACTAGTATTTGCTTCTTTTATTATTTACTTTAAGTGATTTCCCATCTGTCATCATGCTTTTCTGAAAGAATTACTTCTGGTTAAAACACCATCCACAGATGCAATCTTACAAAACTTCTATATGATAGTCCTTGCCGTTACCCTCCACCACACTCTCTATGCACACTCTGTCAGTTTGTTATTTGTGGTTCTTCTGCAATCAGGCATGGTAGTTAGTGTGGGGAGAATGGGAAGTTGTAGGATGATGAGTGTAAGATACTAAGCAGGAGGATTGAAAGGAGAATAGTGGTAGATGAGAAGGAAAGGTTGATGTGGGGTCTGGTTTATTGGAGTATTTTTATTTGAATTGAAGGGTCAATAATGAAAATGTTCAAGTGGTGTTTTGTGGGTGCAATGGCGAGATATAGAAGAAAGGGCATTTACTTTGTGGTCGAAAAAAGCTGTATGGTTGTCAGAACTTGCAGACATGGAGGACAGTAAGGAAGGTAACATGAGAGATCCAATGGCTTGGGAAAGGGAGGATCAAGGAATAATAGTAGAGGATATGAGAGTGACTGTGGAAATATAAATATGGGGAATCTAAAAACTTGAGAGCAGGAAAAATCATAAAGAAATATTTTAATAATGAATAATAATTTAATAATATTGTCTCAGGGGTTTGAGCTGATGAAATGAGGTAGGGAGATGAGGGAAAGAACTAAGATACCTATTAAATCAGAGCCCATGAAAAAAGAAATCCATAAAAGTAACAACCTAATAAACACAAAAAACCATACAAGAATGTAATATAACCTCACATACCAAATCAATCAGGAGACATAAAAATCTTACATCTATAAAATGTCCAATGTGGGCACAGATTATTCCCAAGTAGATTCTTTGCCAGAGAGTCTGACTGCTCACAGCCTAATAACTCTTCTGATCCCTCCACCACAACACTGAACCTAATTCATACACAAGACTTCTTTCTAGTGGGTATCAGACGTTCTTGTAGAGTTTAATTCAGTCTGAGTTTTATGTTTAGATGGTCTTGCTGTCTCTCTCCCTGGGTGTAACAGTGGATTCAGCAGACACATTCACTGGCATGAAAGTCTCCATCAAGTTAGGGATTATTCCTATGCAATCAAATCAACTACAGCCATAACAGGCTAATCCATTACACTGGTATCTATCAGGGCTACTTGAGAAGTGACATACCATGAGACCCTAGTTTTGAGCCTCATTTTAGCATAGAGAAGAAAAACACAGTTATAGTGTAATAACACCAGTCTTGATCCACAGTTAACATGCACAGAATGTGATGGATGTGTCTTCACTTATGGTGAAAAACATCATTCAACAATACCTTTTTAGAATTAGTTATCTAAAGCCCAGCCAGTTGGGGACCAGGTAATACCAGAGTGGTGGAGAGAAAAGAAAAAAGAAAGAAAAGAAGTTTTTGTTTTTCTTTAATCTATTCTGTGGTATAGGAAGGAAGAAATAGGAGGGAGGCAAAAGATCCTAATGGTGGTAAGGGTATGTTATATATTTAGAAGATGATAACAAGGAAAACTGAGTACAAAATTGATAGTGAGAAATGGGGATAGAAAAAGATTCTATGAGCAATATAAATGTTAAAGAAACAGTTAAAGGAAGACAGATGAAAAAGGGAAGAGAAAAACCTGAGAATAAGACAAGAAAAAGAAGTCAGTCAAAGAGAGATGAAAAACAGTGGGAGGGATATAAAAGGACAAGGGAGAACTCCAATACTCTGCATGAACTACATTGGCAGAAAAAAGGCAAGAGGGAGAGAACAAAAATGCAGACACACTTATAAAAGAATAAAGGGTAAAATAATGGAATAAATGTTTGAGGGGAAATGTGCAGAAGGAGGAAACAGCAAAGAATGAAAAAATTAAAAATTGTAAAAGTAAATAAAAGTGAAAAAATAATTCAATCAAGTAAAGAATGGCAAAAGACAGTGTTTTCTTGTTTTTAATCCATGGCTTTTAATCGCAGTCTAGGGCTAAGTGGCAGAGCTAAAGACAGCATGTGTCTCTCTTCACTGAAGTCTAAGGTGGCACTCTGCCCCCACAATGGTTCTGGGTGTAGAGATCTACTTAGAGTGAGAACATGGTACAAATGTGACCTAGCAATCCTAGACAACTCAGGCTGTTCCTGGCCTCTGATGGGAGGAGCTGGGCTTGTGTTCACAGGCCCCTGCATCAAAATGGGATGCATACACACACACACACACACACACACACACACACACACACACACAACCTGTTCTGATTTGTCTTCAAATGCCCCCCAAAGCCTCAAGCAGTCTTACATGGGGCTATTTCACAGGTGGCTGAATCTATAGTATGTGATTGACTCTTATGCTATGTCTAAGGGCACTAGGATTACGGGTGTGAGTGCTACCCATCCTAAGTAGTCTGAATATGATAAAAGGAAATGAAAGATTCTATAAAAGTCCCTTGTTGCTTTGCTGTATTCTGCCAACATGAACTGATGCCCCTCTACCATGTGCAATCCTGCACTGGAGCCAGCTAATTATGGACTGAAACCTCTTCAAACTGTGAGCTAAATAAACATTTTCCCCATTGTTTGTGTGTTGGGTATTTTGTCTTGGGAACTAAAAAAAAAGATAACTAAGACAGAAATTTAGTACAAAGAGTAGGGTCATTGCTATAACTAAATATGACCATATTGTTCAAGAGCATTTGAGAATGGCTTGTGGGAAAAGTTTGGAAAGGTTCAGAGATGCCAGCTGAAAACGTAGAGCTGGAACACCTCTGGCTGTTCTGTATGGGAGATTCTGGTCAGAGCTCAGAAGAACAGAAAGCAGATAAGACCAGGATCAGGGGGTTTATGCTGGGAAGAAGGACTGCATTCACTATTGCACTTCAGATGATGTGTGTTAGGGCTTCGCAGAAAGTTTGTCTGCATTTTGCTCATGTCCAGAAACTTTGCTTGACACTGAGTTTAAAGGTGGTGGACTAATTTCAAGACAGCCTAATGTTGCAACTGTGGCATGGCTGCTGTTCAGTGGTTTTAGCCAGATCTATGTTGAGTGTCAAGAGCAAAGAGCCCAGCAGAATGATTTAAAATGTTTTGAGTTTGGCCAAAATGGAAGCTCCAGTAGAGCTGTAGACTGAAAAGATAGAGCAGAAGAGATCTTTATGGCTGAGAAGGACCAGGAGAATAGCAAAGATGGCCTGAGGGCATCAAAAGAAGACAAGGATTCTACTCTTTGAAGCCTCAAAATTACAAAAGTGAAAGACTTTGCTTTGAGCAGAGAACCCCAGAGCACCATGTTCCAGAATGACAGTAGACTAAGGAAGTTATTCCTCAGGATTTGGTTCCTAGGCAAATGAGCCCTACAGCTAAGAGAAAAGGAAGCATGGCTACTGCTCCAGCTGGCTGCAGAACTTGTCACACATGTGGTGCTGGTTTTAGGCCCATGCAGAATGCAAGATTTGTGGGGGCAGAAGTCTACCAAGATTTCAGAAGAGGCCTTGAGAGGCCAGGCTATGTGCCCCTGAGAGGGATGTGTGTGAAGTTGTGAGTGTGAAGTCAAAGGTGCAGTGGAGAGTCCCAATCATTTTAATATGCAGGAACATGCGTCATCTGTGGAAAACTGCAAGGAGTGTGAAGAACCAGCTGAAGAAAGAAGCCAGGGGAGCTACAACCACCAACAGGGTCAGAGCCACCCATGCTTTTTGGAGTTCACAACTTGTCACAGATTGCCAAGGATGCTGGAAGAGGAATTGTGGGATTTAACCTATGCCTTCCTGGAGTTTGGACTTGCTTTGGTCCTACTCTTTGTATCACTTTGATTGTACCTTTAGGAATGCTAATGTCTGTCATGTACTATTGAATGTTGGAAATGTTTAACCTTCTTTTCATTTGTACAGAGATTTGTGGCTAAGTGTTTGCCTTCAATCTCAGAGAAGACTTTGGACTTTGACTTTTAAGCAATGCTGAAACTGTTGGCACTTTGGCAAGTCTTGGAGATGGACCAAATGCTTTCTGCATTAAGGGAGGTATGTCCCGGAGTCTTTGAGAGGCCAGGCGTGGAATGTTATGACTTCTGTTTGACTGACCCCCAAAAGCCTCATGTGGTTTTACATGGAGCTTTTTCAGAGCTGGCTGAATCTAGAGTATGTGATTGATTTCACAGTGGAATGATAGGCTCAAGGATACTAGGAGTAATGGTGTGAGTGCTTCCCACCCTAAGTAGCCTGAATAAGATAAAAGAGGCACAAGGATGCTGTTAAGGTCCCTTGTTGCTTTTGCTGTCTTCTGTTGCCATGAAATTTTGCCCCCCTGCCATGCACAACCCTTGCATGGAGCCAGCTGGTTATGGACTCAAACCTCTTCAAACAGTGAGCTAAATTAACCTTTCCCCCTTTAACCTTGGGTGTTGTGTGTATTGTCTCAATGACTAGAGAAAAGTAACACAGCATATCTAACCTCCAACTGATGGCAGTATCCTGGGACCATCTTTCCCTCACCCATCCTGGAACCTTGGCAGTGGGAAGCATCCAAGGAGCTGCTCTGAGACCCAGGTTCAAACACTCAGCCCATCCCAACAATGCCATCCCTGTGAGCTCTTGCTCCACAATTGTGGCTGTGGGCACTTGTACTGAGGTTCCTCACCAACTACTTACTGTGTTAGGCTGCTCTGGAGCCATTATGCTTTCCTTGCTGGTTCCAACTGCTCATGAATCTTTCAATACCAATGCAAGTCTGATTTCTCTGTGACCAAAATATTGCTAGTTTCACTTTGCCTCCCAGCTAGAGGCTAGTCAAACATTGGCAGTGCCACTGCACGGTCTCTCCTCAGTAGTGTCATCCATTTCCTCTGTACAAATTCTATCTATTCCCCTCTGTCATTTCCTCTGTAGTTCCCTGTTAACATACATTCAGTTTGATTCCTGTCTAAACTATTGTTTTTCAGACCTAGACAATTTGTCCTGGAGAACCTGAGTTCCTGTCATTCACTGCTCTGCCATTTTGGAAGCAAGAAAATATTCTGAAAACAAACAAGTTTCCACGTTTGCTCTGTAAACCTAGTTCCAAGGCTTGGTCAGCAGCACTCACATCCTACATGGCCCAGAGTCCCAGGTCAAGGTTGCGTTTCTTTACATACAACATAGAAACTGTGTCTACACCAGGTACTTTCACTGCTGGTAAAAAGGGAAATATACCATCCCTGATGACCTCCCAAAAGTTCATTCTGAGATAGAAACAAGATCAAGCACTGGGCAACATTCCCAAAGGGGAGAGCATTTTTGCCATGCTCTGTGGCTGTATCCCAGGTTCCACTGTTGTGCCCAGATCGCTAAGTCCCCAAAGACCACCAAGGAGCCGTTTCTGATGTAAACACACGAGGGTCGTTTATTCAAGCTCGAGCAGGGGCACTCAACTGTCACCAATGCAGCAGATCAGGATTGAGAGCCACGAATTCCAAATCAGCAGGGTTTTTATTGTGGCTACCACAAGGTTTGGGGATGTTCCATTTAGCAGTTACACGATTGGTTGATACATGTAGAGTTTATGGAAAAAGGAACAATCAGCACATTGACAGAATGTTCTACAGATAATGGGCCTGGGAGCATCTGTTTTCTGGGCAGACAGAGGATTGAGTTAGGAGCTGTGTCTCTTTTTTTATCTGTTGTCCCACAGCAAGGACTTTTTATCATTAGTTTATGGGCACAAAGGAGACTAGGGGAATAGTTGACTTCAGTGAAGTGGAATTTATGTCAAGGCCACTTTACTGTCTTATATTTAAGATGGAGTCAAACTTTAAAATGGAGTTAGTTAGGTCTCACATTCCCCCCTTCTCATGAAGCTATAGAGAACCAATCATGGGCCTCTGGGGGCCAATTTTATTAGGTCTTCAGAAACTGGTTTTTACTGGGACCTAACTACCATCAGCTGTACTGCACTAATGCATTCTCTGATGAAAGATATCAGCCTGTTAAGTATGTAAGGTCCAAATGTTAGCATGAGTAACAAAATGAGTAATGATCCCAGCAGGGTAGAGATCAGAGTGGTCAACCATGGGGAGGAATTGAACCAAGATTCAAACCAACCTTGATTTTGCTCTCGTTCTCGTTTTCGCTTAGTGAGGCCTTCTCTGACTTTGGCCATAGATTCTTTGACCACTCCTGAGTGGTCTACATAAAAGCAGCATTCTTCACCTAAGGCAGCACAGAGCCCCCCTTGTTCTAGGAAGATTAAATCTAGGCCTCTTTGGTTCTGGAGAACTACTTCCGCCAGGGAGGTTAGTGACTCTTGCAGGTAGGAGATGGAGCTTTCTAGTCTCTCGATGTCTATATCTATGGCTGTTCTCAAATCATTGTAATGTTTGTTTTGCAACACTAATGATGAGACTCCTGTTCCTGCCCCAGCTAATCCTAAACCTAGGAGAACTGTTAAACTGACAGCTGTTATAGGTTCTTGTTTGACTCTATCTGGGGTCTCAGTCAGATGACTAAGAATATCTTCTTCTGAATGATATAATTGTCTAGGAATCAATTGTACTAGTACACAAAAGTCCCCAGTCTGGTTGAGTACCTTTCCATGTGCACAAGGGGTGAGTCCAGTGGAGCAAGCCCACCATCCATCAGAAGGGGGTACAAGGTATCTTTCTGGACTAGACTGATAGGTTTGGTTGCAAAGGTGTTGGTGAGTGGCCGGAACACTGCCAACACAAATTCTATGCCCAGTCACAGATTGTAGGGTTAGTCTGGCTGTCCCCTTTTGTTGCCATCTACACCGGGTTGGGCTATCAGATTCAGTGAAGTTGCCTAGGTAAGCTATTCCTTCATAGTAAGGGGGCTTGATATCATAACACAACCAGCAGGACTGAGATCAGGCCTAGAGGCATTTAGGGCTTTGAAGGTGTGAACTATTAGCCTCCATAGGGGGTCCTGGCTAGTTTTCCTGGTGACAGCCTGAGTGGGGAGCTGAGGGGATGTTGGTGGGGTTATTTGAGGGGGCTTGGTGGGTCTAGGAGGAATTAGGGGGTCCAGTGGGACCAGTGCAGAATTTGGCCCTACCGGTTGGGGAGGCCCCGCAACATATGGTTCTATTTTTAGTTTTACAGTGAATAGTAACCCATTGTCATGACCATCTTGATATAGGCAGAGTCCCCATGTTTGTCCCGATTCCCATCTGATGTATTTTTTTCCTTGATCGGCGAATGAAAGTCTTAACTGGGTTACAGAGGAACCTTGAGCATGTACCATTAACAACCTTGAATTTACCGTTACCTTGGGGTTTTTGAAGGCCAGTGGGCCCGGGGACTCTTTTTAACGAGATTAAATCATCTTTGACAGTCAGAGTCCATGAGACAGTGCCCTTGGATTCACATCCCCATTCTGCACAATAGAACTTATCAGGACCTCTGCATCTATTGGCTTGAGCTCTTTTGCATCCTCCCCCTGGGCAGACATAGAATTGGGTGACTTGTAAAACAGCCCTCCGGGCTGTGTGACTACACCCGGGGGCAGAAGAGGTCAGCATTTTCATCTTACAATCATTGATATTTTGTCCACATTCAGGCTTTCCCTTTGATTTTGTTTCCCAGTCTCTAATATCCCATGTTCCTGCTGCTAGCAGGCACAGGTCAAAGTCTATAGCAGGCCACCAGGTCAGCAGCGGTGCCACTTTAAATGAACTGTTAACAATGTCACCTGTGGGGGTACTAATGATAACCCAGGTTAGGTTTAGAGGAGCATGTGGGTTTTGTCCTCCCATTACCGATGTTAAAAGTACAGTTACCATAATTATGACTGATGATGGTGCAGTTTGAGTTTGAGTGGGTTGTCTTGGTCTTTGGACACCTGCCATGCTGGGATGAAGTCTTCTAGAACAGTGTGTGGATCTGCGGGGTGGGCGTGAGTGTAATGTATCCACGAGGCAATCCTGTCGACTTTGAGAGCGGTGGGCATGGTTAAAACAATTACATAGGGTCCCTTCCAGCGAGGCTCAAGGTTTCCCTGTCGATATCTTTGGACAAAAACCCAGTCCCCTGGTCAATATTGATGGGGTTCAGGTGGTGGTCCAGACTCATACAGGGCTTTTAATTTAGGCCAGACGTCTTCATGAACAAACTGGAGGCTTTTTAAGGAAAATAACAGTATTTGACCATTAAATTCAGCAAGTACCGCAGATTGAAGGTTAGGGATGATGGGAGGAGGTATCCCTAACATGATCTCAAAAGGGGTTAGTCCCATTTTATAGGGCGAATTGCGTACTCTATAGAGAGCATAGGGTAGGAGAGTCACCCAGCCACGTCCAGTCTCTAAGGTTAATTTAGTCAAGGTCTCTTTTAGGGTTCTATTTATTCTTTCTACCTGTCCTGAACTCTGGGGTCTGTATGCACAATGTAATTTCCAATTTGCCCCCAGTATCTGTGCTAAACTTTGACTCACCTTGGAAATGAAGGCAGGTCCATTGTCTGACCTTAACATTACTGGGAAACCATACCTTGGCAAAATGTCTTCTAGCAGCTTTTTGGCCACAACCTGTGCCGTCTCATGTTTGGTGGGGAAGGCCTCTGTCCATCCTGAAAAAGTATCTACAAACACTAGCAGGTATTTATAGCCATACCTTTCAGGCTTTACCTCGGTAAAGTCCACTTCCCAATATGTTCCAGGTCGGTTTCCCCTCAGCCTATTGCCTGGGTTGGCTTTGTTGTGGGTAGCATTTGTTAATTGACAGGCTTTACAGGTGGTAACAATATGTTCAATTTTGGAGTTGGCATCTCGAATCTTTATCTCCTGCATCTTTTGGGTGCCCATGTGGGTGGCTCGGTGTGTTTTGGAGAGAACTTGTTCTCCCAGTGCTTCAGGCAGGATGATTTTACAATCAGAAGATTTCCATCATCTGTTGAGGCATTGGGGCATGGGTAATTGTTTCATCCATTTTAAGTCTGCCTCAGTGTACTGAGGTTTTTCTGGTAAAGCAGTGCCCCCTGGATCAGGCAGCTGAATGGTCAGTGTCAGATCAGCCTCTAAGGCTGTTTTTCGAGCTGTCTGGTCCACTAAATTATTTCCTCGGGCAATCAGAGTATCATTGTTTTGGTGTCTGGGACAGTGGATAATAGCCAATTTTTTTGGTAGCCATAGGGCCACCAGTAGGGCAAGAATTTCTTTTTTGTTTTTAATAGTCTTCCCTTCAGCTGTCAACAGTCCTCTTTCTCTGTAGATGGCCCCATGTACGTGAGCGGTGGCAAAAGCATACCTGCTGTCTGTGTATATGTTTAGCTTTCGGCCCTTTCCCAGAGTCAGTGCCTTGGTCAATGCTATGAGCTCTGCTCGCTGTGCTGACATTCCAGTGGGCAAGGGTTCAGCCCAAACGACCTCAGTCTCAGTGACCACAGCTGCCCCGGCATACCTTCGGCCATCTTGAACAAAACTGCTCCCATCGGTGTACCAGGTATCTTCAGCATCTGGCCATGGCTGATCTTTCAGATCCTCTCAGGTCCCGTGTACTTGAGCCAAGATGTCAGCACAGTCATGCAGTGGGGCCTCTAGGTCTGGGTCAGGCAATAAAGTAGCCGGGTTTAGGGCGGCCGGAGTCTGGAAGACAACTCGGGTTGGGTTTAAGAGCAGGCCCTGATAGTGGGTTAGGCGGGCATTGCTGAGCCATCTATCTGGAGGCTGTTTTAGAACCCCTTCAATGGCATGGGGGGTGGTCACATGTAGTTCTTGGCCCAAGGTCAACTTATCAGAATCTTTGACCATCAAGGCTACGGCAGGGATCATCCTCAAGCATGGGGG
The DNA here is from genome assembly GCF_053883595.1 of Heterocephalus glaber. Lineage (NCBI taxonomy): Eukaryota > Metazoa > Chordata > Mammalia > Rodentia > Bathyergidae > Heterocephalus > Heterocephalus glaber. The sequence continues at coordinate 9,121,661 of NW_028258299.1, read as the reverse complement.
CCATCCAGCTGCAACAGGATCAAGTTTCTTGGACAGGTATGCTACTGGTCGGCTCCATGGGCCCAGATACTGGACCAGGATGCCCTTGGCGACTCCTTTGTTTTCATCAATGTAAAGGTAGAAGGGCTTAGTGACATCAGGCAAGCCTAAGGCTGATGCTGACAACAAAGCAGCCTTAACTTGATCAAAGGACTTCTGTAGTTTCTCTGTCCATCGAAAGGCCTGATTGTTTTTAGTTATCTCATAAAGAGGCCTCGCAAGTTCCGCGAACCCCGGTATCCATAAGTGGCAGAAGCCAGCCGATCCTAGGAATTCTCTAACTTTTTGAGGAGAGTTTGGTGGTGTAGGTATCTTAAGAACTGTCTCTTTTCTAGCATCGGATAGCCATCTTTGCCCCTTTTTAAGTATGTACCCCAGGTAGCTTACCTCGGGTTTGCCGATTTGGGCCTTTTTGGCAGATGCCTGGTATCCCAGTTCCCCTATAACCGTTAAGAGTTTCTTGGTTCCATCTAGGCAGTCCTCCTGTGTCTCAGCTGCTATAAGGAGATCATCTACATATTGTAACAGAGTCAATTGGGGGCTTTGGAGGCAGAACTCACCCAGGTCTTCGTGCAGGGCCTCGTCGAAGATGGTGGGAGAATTTTTGAACCCCTGAGGTAATCAGGTCCAGGTCAATTGTCCATTGAGGCCTTGATCTGGGTCACTCCATTCAAATGCAAAGATATGCTGGCTTTTGGGTGCCAGTGGAAGACTAAAGAAGGCATCTTTGAGGTCTAAGACCGTGTACCACTGATGGCTTGGGGGAAGTGAGCTCAGAAGGGTGTATGGATTAGGCACCATAGGGTGCATATCTATGACCCTCCTGTTTACCTCATGGAGATCCTGCACTGGTCGATAGTCATTTGAGTGGGGTTTCCACACTGGCAGCAAAGGAGTGTTCCAGGCCAATTGACAGGGCCTTAGAATACCCTGAGCAAGTAATCTCCTGATGTGCGGAGTTATTCCCTGTCGGGCTTCTAGGGACATAGGGTACTGGCAGACGCAGACAGGGTCCGCTCCAGGCTTTAGTTCTATATATACGGGTGATCTGCGTACAGCCAGCCCCGTGCCCCCAGTTTCAGCCCAGGCTTGCGGGAACATTGCAAGCCATTTGTCCATCTCAGGGTTTTGTGGTGATGGCCCTTGGTGTAACCGGTATTCACCTTCGATGTTTACAGTCAGCACTTGGATCGGTTTGCCTTTTTGATTAAGGACCTCTGTACCCCCTGGTTGGAAGTGAATTTGGCCTCCCAACTTAGTGAGCAAATCTCTCCCGAGTAACGGATACGGACAATCGGGCATGATCATGAACGAATGGGTTACCCGGCCCACTCCCAAGTCTACCATTTTTCAGGTAGTCCATGAATATTTTTTTATACCTGTGGCTCCTTGTACCCAGGAAGTTTTGTCAGAGACATGGCCATGAGGTTCAAGTAGAACCGAATGTTGAGCTCCTGTATCCACTAGGAACTCGACAGGTTTCCCCTCCACTTTTAGGGTTACCCTGGGCTTGGGGAGAGGTGCCAAACCCTGTCCCCTCTAGTGACTCAGTTTGTCCATAGCCAGGATGGGGGCCTTGGGGTGGCTTTTTGGCTTTTTAGGGCATTCTCTGGCCCAATGACCTTCCTCTTTACAATAAGCACACTCATTCTTTCTCAATCGGGGGCGATTCCTGCTTTCCTCCTTACCTTGTCCTTCTGTCGCAATCTTTCTCAGACGACGTTCACGTTCCTTTGGCTCTCCCACAGTGGTGGCAAGAAGGATCCGAGCTAGGTTCCTAGTTTGCTGATCACTAGCCTTTGACTGTCTTTCTTCTGCAGTCTCCCTATTGTTATATACTCTTTCTGCCATTGCCACTAAGTCCTGAATACTCTTTTCTCCTAACCTGTCTACTTTCTGTAACTTTCTCCTAATATCTGGCACCGCCTGGTTGACAAAATGGATAATAACAGCTGCCTTAGTCTTGGTGGCCTCTGGATCCATGGGAGTATATCTATGGAAGGCCTCTAGGATTCTTTCTAAAAAAGCCACCGGACTTTCATCTTTACCCTGTTGAACATCTCCTACTTTGGCCAAATTAGTGGGCTTACGAGCCGCTGCTTTTAGACCTCCCAACAGAGTCTGGTGATAGACCCGGAGTCTCTCCTTACCTTCTGCCATGTTGAAGTCCCAGTCGGGCCGGGACAGAGGAAAAGAAGTGTTGATAGTGTCAACATTGAGGGTGGGTTGACCACTGTCACCAGGAACCAATTTCCTGGCCTCATTCTGAATCCTTTCATGTTCCTCCATCGTGAACAAGATCTGGAGGAGCTGTTGACAGTCATCCCAGGTGGGCTGGTGGGTGAACAAAACAGTCTCCAGCAGTTGGATTAGATCCCTGGGATTGTCAGAAAACTTGGCGTGTTGTGTGCACCAATTATAAAGGTCACTAGTGGCAAAGGGCCAATATGGAGAGGCTGATTGCCATGCTCATCAGGGGGTCCAGTCGCCCTCAATGGGAGGACAGTGGAATCCGCCGGCCCCGCCATCACGAGGCTGCTCGGCCGCTGTGGGTGTTTTGGGCGGGCCCATCCCCTCTAGCAATGCCCGCCCGGGCATGCATTTCCTCCCCGGCTATTGCTGGGGCTCTTCTTTCCGCCTCCACCAGGGCTCCTCCCTCCACCCCAGCCGCTGCCACCGGGGCTCTTCCCTCCACCCCCGCCGGGGGCAGCGGGAGTGGAGGAGCGGGGTGCGGGTGGTAGGGAGGGGGAAAAAGGAGATCTTCCTCAGTTCCTCCTTGGAGAACTGGGTAAAGCGGCACCATGGCTTTGGTGTTGGTTTGTCCTCTCCGGTAGTCTCCTCTGGTGGTTCTTTCATGCACCGCTAGGACTGCCGCAGGTGGCTGCTTCTGTGGAGGCAAAAAGGGCTTGATCCAAGAGGGAGGGTTCTGCACCAGGTCTTCCCAGGTAACGATGTATGGTTCCTGGTCAGGTTGTCCCGTTCGGGGACAAAAAACAATTTCTCTAACTCTTTTGACTGTTTCTAGGTCAAATGTACCCTCTGGTGGCCAGCTTACCTTAAAAGTTGGCCATTCTGATCTGCAAAGGGTGATTAACTTTCTCTTTTTAATTTCTAAATTCAAATTATGCGCTCGCTGTCTAACTTCCCCGAAAAGACCTGTTAACAAGGAAAGGGGGGTAGTCACAGTCTGTCCCACCATCTCAGTCCAAGTCAACACAATAAACAAACAGACACAACAGAAAAGCAAAAAGCATGGGATGATGGCCTCACACCGTACTGCAGGAGCGACCCGCACCGTCCCCCTAGGAGTCCCACAGGCTCATACTCACGGGGCACTTCGCCCCCTCCAGAAAGATCCCGGAACGTCTTCCAGGATCCCGGGTCAGCGGCCCTCCCAGCGGGTCTGCCTAGACCTTTTGCCGATCTTCCCAGAAAATGGGACCCAGAATTTAGAGACACAGAAACACTCACCAGCCAGTCAACCCTCCGGTACGGGAATCCTGAGGGTCTTGGGGATCCCGGATGAGCCCTTAAAGGTTGTGCCCAGATCGCGAAGTCCCCAAAGACCACCAAGGAGCCATTTCCAATGTAAACACACGAGGGTCGTTTATTCAAGCTAGAGCAGGGGCACTCAACTGTCACCAACGCTGCAGATCAGGATTGAGAGCCACGAATTCCAAATCAGCAGGGTTTTTATTGTGGCTACCACAAGGTTTGGGGATGTTCCATTTAGCAGTTACATGATTGGTTGATATTTAGCAAGCATGGGGGGTTGAGGGGTGGCTACATGTAGAGTTTATGGAAAAAGGAACAATCAGGACATTGACAGAATGTTCTATAGATAATGGGCTTGGGAGCATCTGTTTTCTGGGCAGACAGAGGATTGAGTTAGGAGCTGTGTCTCTTTTTTTATCTGTTGTCCCACAGCAAGGACTTTTTATCATTAGTTTATGGGCACAAAGGAGACTAGGGGAATAGTTGACTTCAGTGAAGTGGAATTTATGTCAAGGCCACTTTACTGTCTTATATTTAAGATGGAGTCAAACTTTAAAATGGAGTTAGTTAGATCTCACACCACTTCTAACTCTTGTTGGTTATTTTGTAACAATTGCACCTGAAATATTGCCACAGCTCATATGCAAGTACATGTTTGCAAACAGAAGGCAAGTAGGAGGCACAGTGTGACTATAATGTTCTCATGTGCTTTATTGCTTACAAATCACTTAAATTCCATGATTCCATTATTTCCTTTGATTCTCACAAAGAACTAATTTAGAGAAGGAGTCTCCCTTCTCCTCTCATCTCCAGGATAAAAAGGTAAATCATTTAGGTCATAAATGATTTGCTCAGGATCAATTTTGAGGGAAATAGGAGAGATGATTGGGATCAAATTTCCTCTCAGCTCAATTCTTCGCATCTTTCCTCCCCCCATCCATTCTGTCCCCTCCCATCTGTATGGGCACCAGAGGCTTCAGAGACATGCCATTTCTTCTTTCTTTGCTTTCACTTTCCTTCTCCACCATCATGCCCTGGGGATAGCACAGATGCTGTAGCTCTCTGGGGACAGTGTAAGGCCCATCCTAACCTTCAGGCTCAGCTTTTTGTTCTCTGGGGGCTTGAAGGTAAATTTTTGCAGAAGGGAACTGAAGAAAAGAAACAGCTCAGCCCTGGCCAGCTGTTCTCCAAGGCATGCACGTTTTCCTGTGGAACAAAAACAAACAATTTATCTTTTCAGGTGGCATTTTTGCCTCTAGAAACTGGTCTTCTCAACTCCTTCCAGCAAAATCTGACTTTGTGCTTTGTATCCAGCCTCTTATTTTTGTCTGACAACAACTTGAATTCACCAAAGGACAGAAACTGGAAATCCAGGACCACAAGGTCAAATGCATTTAGAAGTTAGCTGTGGGGTGACGAAACAGAGTACAGAATAATGAAAGTGGGAGGCCTGGGCTGACTCAGAGAGTGGGTATCTAGTCTGAAACCTTTCCAAACTCATTTAATAAACAACCACAGAAGCAGTCAAGGAAACAATAACAAAATTATGTAATCTGTCTCAATACTGAAAAGAAAGCAACGAAGTATAAAAGAGTAAATTACAGAGCATGCTCCTAACATCTAAGTCACTTCCCTATGCCCATTACCCTCCTCCATTGTGGGGACCACCTGACGTGCATGGCCCTCCAGATGGAACTGCCTGTTCCTTCCTCTTTGAGTTGTGTGTCTTCACCAGGGCCTTTGCTTCCAATGTGAAGGCTGAGCAGGGTCCTCTCCTCCATAGCTCACACTGGACACCACCCTGGCCACATCCCAATTAATACCAGGCATTGGGAGAACTGAAGGCAAAGGGATAGAAACTCAGTGCTGAGGGTATTAGAGACCACCATGTGAGGCAGTCATGGAAAGAAGGCTGGAATGACAAACCTTGAGTACAGCGTAAATGAACTTTGTAACACCATAGGTCTCAAGATATTTGTCATGAGACTCTGAAAAACCACAGAAGCAATATGTGCACCCATGTTTATAGCAGCACACTTTGTAATAACTAAATCTTGGAAACAGCCCAAAAGCCCATCAACTGGTGAGTGAATAAAGATGATGTGGTTTTTCTATAAAATGGAGTACTACTCAGCCATAAAGATACATTTGAGACATTTATAGCTAAATGGATGCAAATTGAGGGCATACTCATAAGTGAAACAAAGAGGACACATGTGTGTAAATACTGAATCATTTCCTTGGTTTGAGAAACTGAAGGTGCAGCTGAGGACCAAATTGGATAACAGACATTGTGAAATAGGAAAACAATGTTTAAAGAGAAAGGGGAACTTGGGAAGATGGTCAGGGGAAAGGAAAGAAGTGAAAGAAGATTTGAAAGTAGGAAGAAAAAGATGGTAACAAAGTTTACGTACATAGGCCATGGAGGGGTGGAAGGGAGGGCAGGAGAATGGGAAAAAGAAGAATCAAGATATATCACATCCAGGCACAAATTCTCAGTGATGAATGTGATCGTAATGTAGGGATAGAGACAGATAGGCAGAGAGAGAGAAGGGACACCCCTCCTCCCTGCTGAAGGAGTTCAGATAGCTGGCAGAACAGGCTTAACCACCCCTGAAAAGAGGACAGTGTGAGGTTGCACCTCCTCTTCATGCTGTACCCTGCAAAGCTTGGTTTGCTAAGATCAAAAGGAAAAACCTTGGCCCTTCAAAGCCCCCAAAATGACCCTTCCCTGTTGTCCCTAGTAGTAAGCTAAGTTAATCATTAACCAATCAAGTAGAGGTGCCCTCAGCACAGAGGCAAGATAGTCCCCAACTACTATAAAACCAGCATCTTGAGCCCCCCTTCAATGGTGGCTCCGTTTCAGGCACCACTGCCTGTCTCTCTGAGAGAAGCCAGCTGTACTCTTGCATGCTTCTTGAATAGAAGTACAACTTTGTTTCTACATTTTTGATCTCTATCTGATTCTTCCACAACCTTCTGCATTGTCAGAGAGTCAGGCCTGGGACTTCGGGGACTCTCCACCTGTCTCCCCCCACGAAAATAAGGTATACCTAAATGTACCAATAAACTCAATAAATATTTTTTAAAGCCACAGAAGCAGAGTAACTTGCATGATATGAGATATTGTAACCAAGAATAAACCTAAATAACCCTTCTAACCTCATTCATTCTTAGTCAACTCACAGATCATTGACTTAGGAGGTCACACAGATGTACAATACATTAGTAGGTTCTCACTAGCTTTGCTGGAGAGGATACTTCTGCTGTGTGGGTTGGAAAAGTGGCCTAGGTTACTTCCCAGGAGCCTGAAGGTCACTCTTCCTGAGGGCAATTACCCTTCACTTTGCTTACAGATGTCTGATGGAGGACAAAAATGGGATAAAAGGATCTTGTGTTCATATTGCATCTGTCCCCTTTGCCGTCTTAACCCTTGTATCAAATGCTACTCACCTCTGCACAAAGACATGTTGATCATTTAAAAGTGTTTAGTTCAAGGGAGGAGCGTTGAGAATGGGGGCAATTAAAGTATATTATGTACATGTACAAATGCTACAATGAAACACATTTATCTGTATAACCAATACATGCTAATAAAATATAGGAAACTGTTTAGTCCAAGGTTTTCATAGAGTGTTTACTTGGCCTACTGCATGTGAGAGCTGGTATGTATTTTCCTTTTCTTTGGATTTTTCATCTTAACTGCTACTACCTTGGGCTTCTTCAGCAACATGAACAGCTCAAGGGGCTAATGTTCTTCAGCCCCATCCTAGGGATGTTTGGTGTGGATGATAGTGTCAAAAAATTCCACTGCCTCTGGGATGAGCTGACTGTGACCATCTGGTGGTCTAAGTCCATCACAAGAAGAAACACCAATTAGAACTGTGCCCCAGCCAAGGGACTTTTGGGACTTTAGTGCACCTGAGAACATCAATATAAACCTGCTGTTCTCTGTTCTGTGAGAGTTGGTCACTCCCTTAACCAACTGATGATTCTCTTCAGCCAAATCCCCACGTCAGCTGAGACCCCAAACTGCCTCCAATAAAGAAATGTCCATGCAGGAGTGTGTGCACTTGCAGTGTTTGGCCCAGCCTCTTTCACCATGTCTGGTTCAAAAGCTCACATCATCTAGCACCATCTCTGGTGACTCTGTCAGGATGATGTGTGAACACTGGACAGGACCTACTGCACCTGGACTTGCAGACACTGCCCCAGTGTGAACAACTGTGTGGCTGCCAGGATTCTCCTTTTCACAGAGAGGCTTCAGGGAGTTAGCATAACATAAAGTTTTTCTCCATCAATATTTTCTCTCTCTCTTTTGCTTCTTCTTGTATTAAACTAATTTTAGCATTAAAGGTTACCTGGAAACCTGGTATCCAGCCAGCTGTAGCTACAATGTAAACATCTGTGAATTAATTCATAGACCAAAGAAAAAAATGTACAAGAAGCAAATTAAAATCCAAATGGCCACAAATCTTATAACAGACAGGAAACTTAGCCTTAGACTATATGGAAAAGTCTCAATTTGTTTTATTTTGTCATAAATATAATTTGGAATCAATTCTTTTTTTAAAAATTGGTAAATAAACTTTGCTGTGTTATCTGCCTCATAGTTGGAATTTTAATATGAAACTACATAAAATTGGTTTGTGTCTCTATGGCAAGTAGCATAATATGACTTTTCAGATTTTTCTTTGATAAGGCAACACCTTGAAATGATCACTCTGCCTGTCTGATCTCGGTTTTCACAGTAATCCAGAAATAACTATTAAAATGAATACATAAAATAAACATAAATTGACAAATGTTTATAAGCAGACTCTTCATTTAAAGGTTTATATGGAAAAGCTCATCATTAAGTAAATTAGATTCTAAAACATCATTTGTTAAATATAAATTCAGGTAGTATTGACATGTAAAAATTCTATAGAAATGATAATGTATTTGGCTATATGAAATGTATTTTCATAAATTATTGATATAATTAAAAAGGGCAATTCAAGATTAGTTTCTTCTGACTTTAGTAATAAGTAAAGCCAATGTAGTTAAAATTCTGATTAATATGTATAACTCTATATACAAAATAATACAATGACATTAGGCTGTGTTTTGATAAAACCACAAAAAATATATAGTATTCACTGTATTTGATTTCTCTAAGTTTGGAAATGATGGTTTCTTAAAATATTGATCTGATTTTAGCAAAGTTTGCAAGAACTGACTCAGCAAAGATATATATTTTGTCAGCATAATTCTTATGATGACAACTACCTTCATAACCTAAGAAAACAGAGCCTTAGATATTGAGTTTGCTTAAATATCTATTTTTTTAGTCTTCTAAATGATGATCACTTTATAATTCTGGTTAAATCCAGTTTCTATTATTTAACAATGACACCGATAAATGGTATTGGCATTAATATTAATATTGTAAAGATCATAAAATTTACAAAAACTACCTGTCATAGTACAAAGTTATCAATCATGATTGTTATCTTCAAATGCCATTCAGTGACAGTGAACATTTTAGAGATGAGTGCCCAAAGTGTAACCCAAAACCCACTTATTTATTGAAAAGTGCCAACAGGGAAATTAACCTTGAATATTGAGGTTTTAGTTTACAAAACAACTCATACATTAATACCTTTTGTCTTAAAAAGAAAAACAAACAACATGCATGCTACCATTTTGCCACCACCGCCATAGAACATAAAAATAATTTAGTTGCCCTGTCAATTGCTAAGCTCCACTCAATAACTTAAGCATGACTATTCTTTTATTAGCTATACATTTAATTTTTCTCTAAAGCATTTGCAATCAGATTCAAGGAAAAGATTCTAACAAGTACTACAGACAAATTGTTTTTCCTTTAATTACTACATAAATTTATCTTATTCTTCTTGATTTTATAGGGTGTTTTTATTTTAAAAACTATAACTGTTATCTCTCAAATTTCTTCACAAATACCATTCATAGCAAAATGATCTTATCCATTGTTATAAAATCCATTGTTATAGCCACTACATATACAACAGATAAGATTAAATTTAACAATGGACTCCAGGTAAGCTTGGCCTAACTGCTGCTCCTTCCTTTTTATTGGTCCCATGTGGCTTAAACATTATGACCCTGACTCACAACTGTGAATCACTTCCACTCCAAGGAGGGACCACATCTCATCAATGATTGGAAGATCTATCCTCAATATGAGGGACATTAAAATAACCACAGGATGGTGGATGAATGACTTCTGTGGTGAGATTCTCACAAGGATGGTAGGAATAGCAGGAAAGGATAGAAGTTGTCAGAATCAAGATAGAATCACTTTCATTGGCCCTAATGAAATGTAAATAGAGCTAAGAAGTTATAAAGAAAGGGTTCTTATGCACAATTGCCTATAGAGAACTATTAGAATAGGCTCTAAAAAATCATAGGTTTTTGCTGAATCAATGTGAGTCTTGTCTAACAGACTTGTTATTAAAAAATCTAGATTATAATCATAAAATATTAACATATAAAAGCAATTTTATGAGCAGAGATAACAAAAGACAATTATTGGTACACAATTGTTAGTACTGAAAAAATAATCAAGGCTGGGACTTTTACTAACTCCTTTACCCTCAATGGCACTTTCAATGGCATGTCTCATGTTGCTGCTTCTAATCTTTGGCCAATGCTTGTTTAATCTCCTTGCTAAGTTTGTGTCTTTGAGGTGCCAATGACTTCAAGATGATGGTCACCAGAGAATGGAAGCCCTGTCACACTAAGAGCCAATGCTACTACCACTGTCCTCTTTAGATCAGACAGCAAGAATCCTTCCTAACCTGCAAGAACATAGAGACAGTGTCCCTGTGTGTTCTCACAGCAGTTATAGGGGAAGAGACCTTTGGCCTTGACCATTTAAGAATAAGGAGCATAAAGCTCTCAGGTAGGAATGAGACAGGGACAACCTTGCTGAGACTGGTTGAACAGAAGGCTGGGATGACAAAGTAAACCCTGGGTGCTGTGAACTATAAGACATTGGAGCATGGCATATTTGTTTCAATAGACCTGTCATAAGCCTGAGAAAATCACAGAAACAATGTTTCCATGACATGAGAAATGGTTACCAAAAAAAAGAGAGAAATAAAAGAAAACCCAAATAAATATTCAACCTCAATCAGTCTTAGAGAACACAAAAATCACTAATTTTGGAGGTTGCACTGCTGAACAATACACGATTAGCTTCCTGCTAGTTTTGCCTCAGAGCATCTCTGAAGTGTGGGTTTTGGTAACTGCTGCCTGATTTTCTTCCCTGGAACTGTCAGCTGCTTTAGCTGAGCACAATGACCCTGCATTGAACCTACAGACATCTGATTGGAGACTGAAATGGGATAAGAAGCTTGTCATCTCTGCATTCATATTGCTTGTAACCCTGGGCAGGTTCTACTTAGACATGTGCACATAGACATGTTTGTTATTTAAAAATACTTAGTCCAGACTAAATATAGGGTTGACTGGGCTACTGCCCATGGGAACAGGCATCTGCTTTCTTTTCTTTCTCTCTCCCCTCTTTGCTATGCCCTCCCTTGTGCTTTTTCAGCAGGCACAGGAGCCCAACACTTGAAGCACTTTATTCTCGGGACCAGTCTCACAAGGTCTGGATGTTTTGCATAGGAGGATAACTCAGGTAAAGAAAAATTCCACAGCTGCTAGGGGAAGCTGACTGCAACCATCTGGTGGTCCATGACTGTTAAAATGAATAAATAAATAAACAAATAAACAAAGAAATAAATAAATCAAATCTTTTGAAAACATTCCCCTAACCAGTGGTAATTTGTAAATTTTAGCTCACCACAAAAAATTAGTTAAAAAGGGCCACTTTCTTTGTTGCACAACTGTTAATTTATTTCTGCCAATTCATCTAAAGTGACGCCGCTCTGTCCCCATGAAGCTTTTCCTATGCAGTTGGGTGTCTATTTGCAATATGTGGCCCAGTCTCATTTCTACCGTCCCTTTGGTCAAAACCTCCTGTTGTCTGGTGCCCACCTTCTAGCCCTGTGACTGAGGCCAGCAACACAATCTTTAGCCTTTGTGAAAATGTGTAATGTGTTTGTGTTTATGATAAAAACCACCGTATATAATTTGGAGGATAGAGGGGCAATTCACATAAGCCCGTGATTTAACAATTTGTACAGAAAATGAAGTCTTTCAAAGTGTCACTCAGACAGAGCCAGGTGTGGTGTGGTGCTGCATCCCTGTAATCCCAGCTCTCTGGGATGCTGAGGCTGAAGATTGCAAGTTCAAGCCCAACCTTGGCAGCTCACTTAGTCAGTCCTTGTCTCAAAAATAGGTAAATGTCAAAGGGCTGAAGAACTCAGAAAAACTAGCTCAGTGCAACAGCCTTGGGTTCAATCCTTTGTGCTGCTTCCTCCCAAAAGTGACCCTTGGACAGTAATAAGCATTCTAGGAATTTGGTAGCTCACATTAAGTTAATGATATTCATTCTCAAAAACAGAAGTATGTGATTTAAAACATGACCTTGAATTAATGGCAGCCTAACTCCTTCAATTTTCTGCACATTTTAATACTTTGCTGTGATAGCTTTCACAGTATGCCTTTTATTTTGACTTTAGGGGGAGAGAAAACTTGAAAAAATCATAGAAAGAATTGGATTTTCCTGAGTTTTTTGAAAATAAATTACCTTTAGTACCCACAAAAAATTTAGAATGTATTTCCTACAAGGAAGGACGTTCTGTAACATTGCCAACAAAGTCAGCGAGAGTGTTGGTGTGTGACCACCATAGTAGCCCGAGATTCCATTCAGGTCTTGCCAGGTGCTCCTCTAACGCCCTTAGTATAAAGGGTCCAGGGCAATACCATGCACTGAGTGCAGCCGTCATGTCCCTTTAGTCTCCTAAACCTGCAATAATTCCTTATTCTTTATGCAGCTTTCTTGGCTTTGGAATTTTTAAGCATTATAGGGCAGTTATTTTGTAAATGTCTCTCATATTTCCTCATGAATCGAGTAAGCTGTGAGGGTCTGTAATTTTTGGTACAAATATGCTGGATTCTTCTCATTTCTTCTTACCAGACAGGAATGTGGATGAGTCTTATTATTGGTGATCATTTGATTAAGGTGGTATCTACCAAGGTCTCCCTGTAAAATTATTTCTTTTCTTTTGGAAAGAACATATTTTAAAGATATATGAATAAATTAATCCTCATTACACTTTCATTCACTAGTTTCTATTGCTTTTTTTGGCCAAAATAATTGTTAATGATTGCTACCAAATCATGATTTTAAAATTTTCTATTACCCTTTCCATATTTACTGCATTCTAATGCTTGTACCTTTCCACATTTCTTTAGTCATTCATGTATTGATATCTGCATAGATTCATGGATCCCTATCACCATCCAAAAGTTTGTAATCTCTTACTAATTATTGGGCTTTTTTTTTGGTACCAGGGATCGAACTCGGGTCCTTGTGCTTGTGAAGCAGGCAGCAAAACCATTGAGCTATATCTTTGGCCTGCTCGCTTACTTATTATTATTTGTTCATGCTCCAAATAGACCAGATTTTATCATTACATGCTCACTCAAGCTGGTCTTTCATGACTTTTGGCACAGCAATACTTTCCAGACATATCTTAGTTTCCCTTCCCTAGTCATGAAGTACACCATTATTTTTAAAATCCTCATTTCTTTTATTTTAAAATGATACATAGAAATACAGATCTGGGTAAGCATGCTCATTTCTCTCAGGGTGTTGCTGCCTATGTCATCTCAGTAGATAAACCTGAGATACACCTGTATCACTAATGTGAGTATTTGATCCACTGTGCATGTGTATGCCCACATTTATGTCTATATTCATTTCTGTATCTTTCTATCAAGCTATCCAAAAGCTCATATAGATGACCTCTGCTTCTCATCCCAAACCTGATCTGGGCTTCTGCTGCCACCTTCCCTGAGTGAGTGGCCTCTTTTTCCACTGGGCTATGATGGTCCACACCAATAACAGTCACCAAATTCATATGTGCTGTTTAATAGCCTTCATTCATCCTAAGTAATACATATTCACTAAACATGAAGGAAATGAGAAAAAAGAAATGTACAAAGAAGATAATGAAATATATTTTTAATCCTAAAACGCTGGTCAAACTATACGTAACAGTTTGACATATTTCCTCAAATCAGTGGTGATTTCCCTGTAGAATATAACAGGCAATATTTTATGCAGCTAATCCTATATGATGTTATTGTTACTTTGACTTTATCTGTGTCAATAAATATTTTTGGGGATTTGTTAATGTATGCTTGCTTCCAGTTTGTTCTCTCTGTTGCAGTTTGCTGAGGGAATAAAATTAGATTGTGTATGCAAAAGTGCTCAGTAAATCTGAATATAGCTGGTAACCATTGTTTTATTACTTTGTGCCTGTTGTTTTCCATTGCCATGTGCCTAACTCATGAATGTTCTGATCTTTATCTTGTACCCATCACATATAGTAGGATTAGCAACTTGTTAAAATGATACCAAATCAGTTGTCTCAAGATTCTGTTAGAGCAATCCATATATTATGTCAAAAGTAGGCTTGCAGAGTCAAGAACCAGGTTTAAAAAACTAGCTACATCTGTGGCCACTTGGTGACTGGGATTAAACCATTACCAAGGAGAACTCTTTCTCCCGTGTTGAAGATCTCTCTGTCCAACCAGTGTGCTATGACTAGCAAACACCCTAATAGATGGCATTTATTCATTAGTTTTCAAAATGATGAAAGGAAGGACTATTCCACTGCAAAGCTTTGACCTGGGATAGCAGATATTTGTACCTCTCCCCATCATTAACCAACCAGATCAATTACGTGTATAGTAAAGTTGTCTTCCTAACCCAGTTGTCTATGATCCAGTGATTTCCTTTTGACCTGAGAAACTAGACTCCTATCATGCAGCTGCCTGTTTCTTTTTATGGTTCAGAGGAGGGGACTTCCGTGAGGACAAGAACATCTGAATGTGCAGAAACAGCTGTGAACCTGCTAACCATGGAAAGCAACAACCCTACACCTAGGCAGCTTTTCCAAGAAGAGAAATTGATGTCTGCACCATTTTCTTCCTGAGCAGGAATTCTAGAAAAAACATGAGGAAAAGGAACAATATGCCAAAGATAGAAATGTGCTAGAAAAACCAGATGTATTTTGTTAACCTACTGATTGTTTTCATGTTTTTGTCTCTCCAGTTTTACTGTGTCACATTCTGTCAACATCTTTGGTGAGAACCCAAGGAAAATCTCTTGTGCTCTCTAAATTTTATTCTTCTCAATCAGAGTGAGAAATAGTGAGGAAAAAAATCTCCAATTTTCCCCTTTCCTTGGCTGCACCATGATTGCAAAGTGACTTCCTTCTTATTCTACTCAACAATTGTAGTAATTAATTCCCTTTCCTCTTGAATTGGGCCTGGTCTTACAGCTTACATTGGTCATCAGAAAGAAGGGGGAGTCCTTTGACGCTGCATCCCAGCCTGGACCTTAAGGCCCCTATGTGCTTTTGTTTTCCCTTCAGTTGGCTTGCTGGAGGATGAGAAAGACTGAGGAAAGTACACCACTGTCTCAGCAGAGGTTGTCTTAGATCAGTCTGTAGCCAGCTGACCTCCTCACCATGCAAGAGAACCTGGTCAGGGTCAGCAGAGCCACACAGCTGACACGCACAGCGTAAGCAAAAACAAACACTCACTGCTTTAACTCACAGAGGTTTTGAACTGTCTGTTACAAAGCAATATTCTAAAAGATACATATGGTATGAACTCAATGAATTTTAAACTGAACACTCTTTAAAATGGAAAGATATATTGCTTTCTATTCATTGTGTTGTAAGCCCTAGAATAGAAGTACAAAAATTTGAGTCTTTAGCCCTGTTCTGCTTTTTCTTAGGGCACATGATTTTGGAGATGACACTATTCTTTCATTTTTTAGTTTGATTACACTACAAAAGAAGATACAATCCATTTCCTCTCTAATTATTAGTTACTAGGTATCTATAAGGATTGCATGTGGTAAGTTGTTTGCAAAGTCTGTATTCTAGAGAGTGTAATACAATTCTCAATTACAAAGCAGCAATGTGTCATTACATGTCCTTTTCATACTATAGCAAATTTAGATAGGAGACATTTTTAAACAGGGTGAAACATGAAGCAGCTATGCAGAAGAGGCACTTGAAATATGAAGAAATGACATGCAGGTGCACACCACAAGGTTCAGAGGATCCTTTCTTCTTTTAAAGGCATGGACTTTAAATAAGATTCCTGTCAGCAGAGCTGCAACAATGATTAGGTGAAGCACTTTTGTGGAATGAGCAAAGGGCGATATCCCTACTGCATCAGCTTCTCATAGATCTGATGCTACAGCCATGAACAAGAATCATTATAATAATTGAAATGTGAACCTGAAACAGCGCGGTAAGAGAAAACATGAAAATACTATACACAGGAAGCCTGGGAGGTATTCCTACATCCATCCAGTGCCATGCAGCAGGGAGAACATACATGGACTTTGGAACCCCACCACCTTGGGGGCAAATTCCACCTCATCCCATATGAGCCTCAGTGTCACCAGCAATAAAATGCTGCTGCTTCAAAAAGCCAATCTTGATTTCACTATAAGTTAATTATAAGCAAATTCCATGCCTTCCACAGGATGGTTTGTGGGAAACACTATGTTGTTTTCAGAAAACATGGTGAGGAAGGCACAAATTTTAGGTTTTGATCAAACTGATGGACACTGACTCTATCTGACCCTCAGGAATATTAGGACTATAATTCATATGTTTGTTTGGGCCTCACTTCATTATCTCCTGAGTGATGATGGTAATTTGAACCTTGGGAGGTTACACTAGGGCACTGGTAGACCATCTGTAACATGCTTGTTAATTGTATTCCTTTTAAGACAAAGGATGTTAAGGTATGAGTTGCTTTTCCTAAACTAAAATCTCATTATTCAGGTTTAATTGCAATAAATAAGTGGGTTTTGGGTTTCTGCTTAGTCACTTGTATCTAAAAGGTTCACTATGACTGCACTAGGGCATTTGTTCCATGACACAGATGTTCTTTTGTTCTCTATTTAATTCATGTTTATATCCTCAGGACTGAGTGACACAAAATACAGGTTTGCTAAATGTGTAATTTAAAAATTTATGATATCATTTTGAATATATATCCAACATTTACAACAAAATGGTTGAAATGTAAGATGAATTGCTACTGATTTTATGATGTTAGGTGTTTTAAAAAGCCATTTCAATATACGCTGAAAATAAAGGAGAAAGGGATTTCACTGAATCAGCCTTTCAACAGTTCATGTTGCATAAAATATATATTTACTAAATGGAGTTTTAAAAAGTAATGAAAATTTATAGAAGCAAAAAGAAGTCTTTAAGAATTTCATATAAAGCATAACCCAATCTAGTTGAGTGGTGGTATTCAAGTCACACTCTAATGCCCGTGAGGTAAGTAGAGAGCTGCTGTTCCTTGCTACCTCCCAAACTCCATATTTAAATATCATCACTATTTTGGTGTGAGCTAAATTTGTGAACTTGAGAAGAAACTGTGACAAACTCTCTATGAAGTTGGAAGATCTCCAACCTTCTTTGTGGGCAAGAGTCAGGGTATGAGTTTCTCTCCCCTGTCTCTATTACTGTGGAGAACTGATCTTAGAAAATATGAAAACTCCATCACAGGAAAGGGAATGACTGGGTTTCAGGTAGGATCTGAACCAATGTGGAATCCAGGGACTGCTGGGCTGCAGCCAACAGCAACATGGAGTCCTGCTGGGCTGGGCCAAGTGGAAGAATCTTATTCAAAGACAAGGACTAGAGAGAAGAGAAGGAAGACTGGAGGGAGGGACTCTTGTGATCTGACTTCTTATCCTCACAACTCACCCAGTGAGAAAGGTAGAAAGGATTCCCTCTTCTTAAACTGTCCATTCTTCAGAAAATGCTCTGGGTTGAATGTGTCTGGAGTTGCCCACTCTGTGGGGTCCCTGTGCAGTGCAGTCAAATTGGTCAGGATCATGGTCCCCTAGAAAAGGCAGCAGATAGTCAGGGGAGGCTTGAGCCATGCAACACACTCAGGCTCGGGGACAGAGTCCTGGGCTCCCTGGGTGGAGCCTTCTGTGGGTCTCAGCTCCTGCACCCTGCCAATCCCACCATTCCTTGAGCTCAGTCTCCAGCATCCTGTGCTTTTTCACAGGGCCACTCAGGAGGACAGATTGGCTTTGCCTGCAGGGAATGTTTCAGGGAGTTTAGACTATTTCTGAGTGTTGAATGGGTGTATTCTGCAGAGAGATGTCAGTGTATGATTAGGATGGGACATGTAGGTACTGAGGAGAGAGCAATGTGACAGCCAGGCAGCACACACAGTGACCAAACCACCCAGCTCCTCAGTGATGTGACGACCACACCAACTCTGCAAAGGGAAAGACATCACCTTCTCAAGTGAGTCTTCATTCTTTTCCCTCCAGTATCAACTGCTCTCCCCACTCACAGCAGGGTTAGTAACACTAACAGGTAGCCAGGGCCAGGAACCTCTGTTCCTCCAGCACAGGACCAGAAATCCTGGAGGCAAGAGAGTGAGCCTTTCCCTCATGCTTCCTCATAGGCCCCACCAGTGAAGCTGGTTAATTTAACTCTCAGTTCATTCTGTCACTTCCATTCCCTGTCCAAAACAGGCTCCTCTTTGGGTCTGTTGCCTGTTCACCCAGGCTCCTGTAATGCCTCCTTACTATTCTCCTGCCACCCTTTCAATCTGCACCATATCCAGAGAGCTCAGTGTGCTTTGAACATGACTTAATCATGTTACATAGCCCATGTACTCAAATACAAAGCTTGATATCCTTGAATGCTTCCTGACACTTTCAGGTCACAAACCCATCCTCTGATTCAACAGGACCCTCCCTTCTGTTTTTCCTGGTGTCTTAGTTACTATTCTTATTGCTGAGAGAAAACACCTGACAACCAAAGTTAAAGAGAAAAGATTTACTGTAACTCATGGCTTGTAGAGGTTTCAGTCCATAATTGAGTGGTTTCAAGGCAGGGTGGCATGGCAGAGGGGGGTCACAGAGTGGGCAAAAGACAGCAGAACACAAACAGCAGCAAGTAATTGCAGCATCCCTCTTTATGTCCCTTATATTCCATCCAGACTGCTATCCCTTAGGCTGGGTAGCACTCACATTCAGGCTGGGGCAGCCTCAATACCAGCACCACAGATGCTAGTCCCAGCCACCTCCAAAAAACCACACCTATGCCCCCATGAGCCTTTTGGGGGAACATCTAGACAAAAGCAGAAACACCAGTGCTCCCACTAAGGTGGACTTTCTAACAGCCCATGTTCCCATGTTGTTTATCTCATGAAGATTCTTTGGTTTAACTTTCCATAAACTAACTTCTTGACCTTCTTTAATTGTTGGTTCCAAACTCACTTTCTTCAAAAGCCTCTCCTCCTCATGTCATCTGGCTCCTATTTGTCACTCTAGCTGGAGGATTCTGAGAGCATCTTTGTAGAACCAGTGAGAGTTTCCTTTGGCCACTTATGATTTCTAACAAGGTGCTTCCATCCTTATATTGCTCAGTGTTGTTTTTCAGACCCAAATGTTTTACATATTTAGTGCATATTTGTTGGGTTTCTAAAAAGTAATAATCGCTATTTTGAGTATGAAGCTTTGTATGTAAGATCATATTTACCTCCATGCAAACCCCGAGGTGAGTTTAAGTGCTTTTTTCCAATGAAGAAATTGAAGCCTCAAGGTTTCTCAATGCACTCAGAGCCACAGAGGGGGAAGACATAGAGCTATTTCTTAAACAAGGTCTGTCTTAAGTCAAAGACACAGCTCCTACCTAGGTGCAATTAGATTTCTTAGTGTCAAGGATGGTTATCAAACCTGATGCTAAAAATTAGTGGTAAAAGCAGTTTAGTGAGACGGCCTGGTGCTCTGGAGGTTGATGAATGGTTTGAAAAATACAAAGAGCACCTGGTGTGTTCACACCTCAGCCACACCCAGGAGATGCTCAGTTAAAAAGGAAGGACTTCCTGGCTCTGCAGTGACACTACCTGGCAGTGTTCAGTGGAACAGCTTTCGGGCTTCTCCACTGGAGAGTGTCCCTGAGTGAAGCCCATTCAGAGGGACTTAGACAAACTAGCACAGATCCACACAGGTGAGCAGGTGGGCCAGAGCACAAGGGAGACACCTAAATATGGTTTGTGCATGGAAGATGCCAGGGACACAGAAGAGCTGACTGTGGAGATCTTAAGAGCCCATAGCAGGAGATGTCTTCTGTTGGTGAAAATGGGAAACTTAACAGGGGCAAATGGAGAAAGACTGAGGGGAGATTATTTCCCAGTCGAATGAAAGCAAGTCCTGAGAGGGAGCATTATCTAGTGAAAATAATCAGCATACAGCTGGTTCTGGATTTCAACCATTGTCATTTTGTAATTGAGTGATTGACAAAATAATTTTTTCTGAGTCTCTCCTTAATCTATGAAGTGGAAATAAAATTTACTCTGAGAACTAAGACATTCTGAAATAGGCTAATAGTCCAATACACATAATTGTTGCTTAATACATGTTTTTCCTTTGTCCCCCTTTATAGTAGTCAATATTGCACAGCTAGAAGTGGCTACCTTTCTTAGTCATATTTGTCCACCACAGGGCTATAAGTAAATTTGAGGTAATGCAAAATGGGAATATTATGTTAGAAACAGAAGTGTTAGCATGACTGGAGAGCTGAGTGTCTCAAATGTCCTTTCATATTTAACATTCTACGAGTACAGGATTTTGTGATAGATTTTTCAAATGATATCTGTTAGGTTAAAGAAGCCTGGTCAGAGGAGGTGGGTGACTGGGGGCATGACCTGCATGGGTGTGTCTCCCTCTCTCCTCCCTTGATTTCTCCTTGTTTCCTACCATACCATGAGCTGCATCCCCTGTACCGTGTACCTCTGCCATGCCACCCTGCTTTGGCATGCCACCTAACCATGGATTGAAACATCTACAAATTGTGAGCCAAAATAAACCTTTCTCCTCTAATTTGCAGATGTCATGCATTACGACAATAAAGGATGGCATATCACTGCTCATGTAAGTGATTCCTTAGGACTGGAACACATTTGATAATTTTCTAGGATGAAGTCTAAGACAGGCTTGAAGGCAAAGGCTCAGAGTATCTATTTACCTTTGGCAGGTGGTATTCATCCAAAGCTGTATCAACACTCACTTCCCTGGGAACATTCAGAGGAACGATGTTGCCCATTCTCTGCACCTCATGGATGACAGCGTTGGTATAGGGCATGGACTCTCGGTTGACCAAGCTCGGCTGCTGCCCCTGGCCAACCACTGTGTCAATCTCAGCATGTACTTTTTCTAGAAGAGAATGGGGGTTCAATTATTTCTTAAAATTATAAGATTTATTTATATAGATATGGGAATGTACTATTAGAGATTACCTGTTTGATTTTAGCTATCATCCATCTGAAAATCAACTAAAAGGACCTTCCCCTTTTTAGGGCATATTTAGGAAATTGCAAGTATTCAAAATTTCCCGAGCCTGTGTGGCCTAAGGAACTGAATATCCACGATGAGCATAGCTAAGTTCATAGTGGGGTCATGTCTTATTGAGGCTGCTATAATAAAGTTCCCTTCAGGGACTGGCTTGCAAACGATGGCATTTTATTCCCAGTTCTGGATCCTGGAGAATCCAAGATCAAATTCCCAACAATCTTGGTGCTTGGGAGGACCACAGTCTCATTCATATTCTGCACCTTCTTGCTGTGTGCGGACAGTGCCAAGAAGCAATGCGGCTCTCTGAAACCTTTTTTTTTTTTTTCATTTAGTAACTAGTCCCACTCAGGAGAGCTAATCACATCAAAGACCTCCACTTCCCAATAAGATCACATTGCTATTTAGGTGTCAACACACGGATTTCATAGAGAGGACACAAACTATCAGACACAGAAGATCTATGGACTCTAACTTCTTAAGGAAATATGTGAGTTGAAGGTGGATAGGAAACTCTTGCTCTACAATGGTGTTGCTGCAGATTACTGAAGGCCTTTCAGGCTCAATTTTCCTGTTATTAATGAGGATAAATATGCCTTCATTTTAGGGATTCTTTGAGAATTTATATGCATTGATTTAGGTGAGGATCCAAAACAATGATAGAAACCACTACTTGCCACCCAATATGTTTTCTTCTTTTTATTTTTATTTTACTTTATTTTCATTTTTATTTTTTGGTACCAGGGATGAACTCGGGTCCTTGAACTTGTGCAGGAGGCAGCAAAACCACTGAGCTAAATCCCCAGCCCATTTTCTTCTTTTTATACACCAATAGGGATTTCAACTGAATACTGGGTTTTCCAGTTGAAAACTACATTTTGCAGATTCTCTTTTGACTAAGTGTGGCCATGTCACTAAGTTCCGGTGAACGGAATGTAAGCAGAAGAGATGTTTCATTGTTGGAACAAGCCCTACATAGGAAAAGTGTTTACTGCCTTTTCCTTCATCCCTTCTTAATGTGGAGAGGCATTCTTCCTGCTGAGAGTATTAGAGAGTGAGAAGAAAGGCCTCATTCTAGATACAACAGAACAACACTGGAAAGGTCATTGGAACCCTACAGGCTTTATAAAGCCTTCAGTTCTTTCCCTCCAGAGAGAAATAAACAGGTAACATTTGTTTACTGTCCATTTTCTAGAAGGAATATTAATTGAAGTACCATACTTTTAATTGGGTAAATATACACACCATAAAATGTACCACATAGATCATTTTAACTTAGGGTTAATTGATTTTCAATATGTTCTCATTGCTGTGCAGTCTCTGAAATTTTTCATATTGCAAAACTGAAACTCTGTATTCATAAAAGAAGCCTCACTTCCTCCTTTCCCAATGCATGGATACCACGATTCTCCATTTGTTCACAGTGAACTTGACAACTCTAATACATCATATAAGTGTAATCATACAGCATTTATGCTATTGTGTCTGGTTTATTAACAATACACTTGTTATAGCATACTTCAGAATTTTATTCCTTTTTAAAGTTGAGTAGGATTCCATTTCATGTATATTCCACATATTGTTTCCTCCTTGATGGTTGATAATCACTTAGGTTACTTCCACTTGTTAGCTACTGAATATTGTGCTGCTATGAACATAGGTGTAAACTTCTATAATTTTAGTTCATTCTTATTTTGGATCCTCTATTCCAGAAGCCCAGTTTCCATCTGTGATCATTATTGTGATAGATCAACTTGACTTGAGTAGGAACCACCTGGCCAATTAATAAAGTGCACTTCTAGGTGTGTGCATGCATGGCTGACACATAGGCCAGCAAACTCAGCCAGAGGGGACAACCCATCCTGGATAGATAAAAAAGAGGGTGAGAAAAAACAAGTGTTTCCATTTTGGGACAGCTCAAGCCTCGGCTATTGCCTTTGGAAATCATTCTCCAGTGCCTTCAGCCTTCGAATGCAGACTTACATTGGTAACACTGTAGTAGGATTCTTTGACTTTGACTGGCTTTGCACCCTTGATCCCTCTTGTTCTGAGGCTTCCAACTTCTTGGCTGGAACAGATACTGGTTCTTCTGAATTTCCCAGCTTCCAGTGGATCATTTTCAGTTCTTCCATATCTCACCCTGTACGCTCACCTAATTAATCTCTTGCATAATCATGCATAAATTCATATTGATTCTGTTCCTCTTGAGAACCCTAATGCAACATCCTAACTTGGAAACTTTAAACTTTTTAAAAAATGTACTCCTGTGATAGAAATGCACTTTACATCATGATTTAAGATACATATACATAAATAAAGACATATAAAGCAAGAATTTTTTATCAATATATGGAACAGATAGTACAAAAAAAGTTATCAATGTAAGCTCCCAGCACAGAGCAGGAGGCTTCCACCTCACTGTGCCACTGCTCCAAGTGCAGAGTAGGAGGCTTCTGGGTTGTTGTTTCATGGTTCCCAGCAGAGAAGTCCCCCAACCCCTGTTGAAATGTGAAGACACATAAACAAGCCTCAAAACCAGACTTCCAGTTGATCTACAGCAACTCCAAAGGGAAACAAGATGGAACAATCTGATACTCAACCACCTGGACTCCCTTAACTGGTGACTAATGAGGATCTAGAAAAAATGAAATCAGAAATAATTTCTCACACAACAGCAGAGATTGAGCCCATAGTGTAAGACATGAATAAATCTAGAGAGGATACAGATGAAAAATAGAGGAGCTGAGGTACATGATGGAATCCCAATATAGGAAACAAATGGAATCCATAAAAGTGATGCAAACAGATTTCTAGGAGACTGAAAACTCCATTGAAAGTCTGCGGAGCAGAATGAGCAAATGTGAGGACAGAATTTCAGATACAGAAGATAAGATTGCAATTAGTGACCAGGAGAATAAAAATTTCTTTAAAATTGTAAGGGATGATGAGAAATCAACCCAGCAGCTGCTACACGATGCAAAGAAGAATAACATAAGACTGATCAGAGTCAATGAAGAAACAGGAAAGAGTGCAAATGACATAAAAACTGTTCATAGAAGTGATGTCAGAAAACATCCCAAGCAAGGGAAAAGAATTTGAGAAAGAGATAAGTAAGGCATATAGGACACCAACTAGCCATGATTAAAAAAAAAAAAAAACCCTGCACATAGGCATATAATTGTTAAGATTTCAGAAATCCAATAGGAGAACAAAGTTCTAGAAGCAGTCAGAGGAAAGAAACACATCACATACAAGGGAAAGCCAATCAGTGTCACAGCAGAGTTCTCAATGCAAACCCTCAAGGCAAGAAGAGCTTGGAGTGACATATTTCAACCCCTAAGGGAAAACAGACTCCAACCCAGATTGATGCACCCTGCAAAATTATCTTTCAAATTTGATGGAGAAATAAGATACTTTCATGACAAATAGTACCTTAAGAATTTCATGGATACCAAAGCAGCACTCCCAAAATTTACCCATTATTCTAGGAAAAGACAATGAGGATTACAGCCCCAGGAAGACCAGCAGAATGAATCCATTGGGTGCATCAAGAAATTAAATGCAAAGGGGGAGAATCCAACAGAAAGAAAAAGTCATGACAATGACATGTCAATACATGTCAGTTATAACCATCAATGTTAATGGTCTCAATTCACCATTCAAAAGAAATAGACTGATAGAACTAGTCAAGAAGCAAGATCCAACAATATCCTGCATAGAAGAAACACATTTAATTCAAAAAGAAACTCATAGACTGAAAGTTAAAGGCTGGAAAATAATACTCCATTGGACAGGATCCCCCCAAAAAGCAGGAGTAGCTATTCTCTTTGCAGACCAGGTGGATTTCAAACCAACACTGATTAAGAAAGACAAAGAAGGATACTATGTCCTTGTAAAGGGAACAATCCAATAGGAAGAGATGACAACCATAAATATCTATGCACCAAACACTAGTGTGCCTAACTATATTAAACAAATACTAATGGACATGAAAAATCATATAATCAATAATACAATAGTAGTGGGTGACCTCAATACCCCACTGTCACAAACAGATCAACTAGACCGAAAAAAGCAATGAAATACTAGAACTCAATCAAACTCTAGAACAAATGAACTTAACAGATGTTTACAGAGTGTTCCACCCCACAACATCAGAATACACATTCTTTTCAGCTGCACACAGATTGTTCTCCAAAATGGACCACATTCTCATTTACAGAACATGTTGAGGTAAGTGCAAAGGAATTGAAGTTATGTCCTATATATTATCAGACCATAGTGGGCTGAAATTGGAGATTCATAGCAAAACAAATTGCAAAAGTTTCATAAACACATGGAAATTGAACAACATACTTCTGAATAACCAATGGGTCATAGAGGAAATTAAAGAAGAAATCAGACAGTTCCTTCAATTAAATGAAAATGACAATACAACACATCGGAATCTATGGGACACAATGAAAGCAGTCTTATGAAGGAAATTCATAGAAGTGAATTCTCATGTTAGGAAAACAGAGCAAGCCCAATTAAACAACCTATGCCAATCGCTTCTCGGCCTTTTGGATAAGATCAAGTGTAAACAACCTATGCCGTACCTCAAGCTTCTAGAAAAAGAATCGCAGGACAAACCCAAAGCTTATACAAGGGAGGAAATTTTAAAGATCAGAGCAGAAATCAATGCAATGGAGACTAAGAGAATGATACAAAAAAACCAATGAAGCCAAGAGTAAGTTCTTCAAAACAATAAACAAAATTGACAAACCCTTAGCCAACTTTATCAGAAAAAGGAAAGAAAAGGCCCAAATCCATGCAATTAGGAATGAAAAGGATGAAATTACAATGAACCCAGCAGAAATCCAGAGGATCACTAATACCTACTTTGAGAACCTATGTGCCAAAGAGATGGAAAGCACAGAAGAAATGGACCAATTGCTAGATACCTATGAATTAACAAAGTTGAACAAAGAAGACCTAAATATTCTAAATGACCCAATATCAATCAATGAAATTGAAAATGCAATTAAAAACTTACCAACTAAGAAAATCCCAGGTCCTGATGGCTTCACTGCTGAATTCTATAAGACATTTAGAGAGGAACTACTGCCACTAATGTTTAAACTCTTCAATGAAATTGAAAGGGAAGCAATACTCATGAATTATTTCCTGGAAACAAGCATTACCTTGATCCCCAAAGCAGAGAAAGGCCCAACCGAAAAAGAATACTATGGGACAATCTCACTAAGGAACATAGATGCAAAAATCCTTAATAAGATACTGGCAAATAGAATACAGAAGATCATCAAGAAGATCATTCACCCTGAGCAAGTAGGATACATTGCAGGGATGCAGGGATGATTCAACGTATGCAAATCAGTAAATGTAATGCACTATATCAATAGAGCCAAGGACAAAAAGCATATGATTATCTCAATAGATGCAGAAAAAGCATTTGACTAAATTCAACATGCATTTGTGATAAAAAAAAAACCTACAAAAAATTGGAATAGACAGTCTTTACCTCAATCTCATAAAAGCCATCTATGAAAAACCAACAGCCAATAACGCACTAAATGATCAAAAAATTGAAATGCTTCACACTAAAATGAGGAACAAAACAAGGATGTCCAGTATCAGCACTCCTGTTCAATATAGTTTTGGAAACATTAGCCATAGCAATTAGAGAAGAGAAAGAAATAAAAGGAATAAAGATAGGAAATGAAGTCAAATTGTCATTATTTGCAGATGACATGATGCTTTATAGAGAAGATCCCAAGAACTCCACCAAAAGACTTCTAGACTTAATAACCAAATTCAGTAAAGCAGCTGGATACAAGATCAATAAACAAAAGAAAATAGCTTTCCTCCCCACAAACAACAGACTCACTGAGAGAGAAATAGGGCAAAAAATTCCTTTCACAATAGCCTCCAAAATACTGAAATACCTAGCAATTAACCTAACCAAAGACATCAAAGACCACTTCTCTGAAAACTATAGCACTCTGAAAAAAGATATTGAAGATGATATCAGAAAATTGACATCCTTTGCTCCTGGTTAGGAAGGATCAACATAGTGAAAATGGCCATACTTCCAAAACTGCTACATAGATTTAATGAAATCCCAGCAGCATACTTCATGGACCTTGAGAAAACAATCTGAAAATTTATTTGGCACAAGAAGAGACCCAGAATAGCAAAAGCAATTCTAAGTAACAGAGATACGGCAGGGGTATTACCACCCCCAATTTGAAACTCTACTACAAAGCTACTGTAATTTAAAAAAGCATGGTATTGGCAAAGAAAGAGACCTTCGGACCAGTGGAACAGATCAGAAGATGCAGAAACAACTCCAGACACACTCAGCCACCTCATCTTTGACAAAGGAGCCAAACACCCTCACTGGAGGAAAGATGACCTCTTTCATAAATGGTCCTGGAAAAATTGAGTTTCAACTTGCCAAAGATTAAAACTACACCTGTATTTCTCACTACACTAAAATCTAAATGGATTAAAGATCTAAATATTAAACAGAAATGCTGGAAAAGAGGTTAGTTAGAACTCTTGAAGATATTGGTATAGGAAAAGATTTTATGAACAAAACCTCAGTTGCCTGTGAACTAGCACCATCAACAAGTGGGATCTCTTCTTACTAAAAAGCTTCTGCACAGCAAGAGAAACTGCCAATACTGTGAAGAGACAACCCACAATTGGGGAAAGAACTTTCACCAGCTGTCCCTCAGACAAAGGTCTACTATCTAGAATACATAAAGAACTTTAAAAAATAAGACCTCCCAAATTTAAAAACCCAATCCAAAAATGGGAATCTGAAATGAACAGATATTCTTCAGACAAAGAAGTATAAATAGCAAATAAACATATGAAAAAATGTTTGACATCACTGGTCATTTGAGAGATGCAGATGAAAACAACACTGAGATTCCACCTCAACCCAGAAGGAATGGCTGCTATCATGAAATCAACCAATTACAAATCCTGGAGGGGCTGTGAGGAAAGAGGAACCCTGCTCCACTGCTGGTGGGAGTGTAGATTTGTGCAACCACTGTGGAAATCTGTCGGGAGCAATGCTACACAATTGTAGGGAAAAATCATTTGATTAGGTCTAGTTCTCCTGGCTACAGGCCAGCTATGGCATTTTGAGATATAATTCCATTTTGGACCCCAGTCACAACTGAGACCTCAATGATCCAGTGATGTTGTGATGCTTCAGGACAAGATTACATCAGCTGAAGACATTCTAGGAGGAACAAAATCTTCCTCTACTCAGTTCCTTATTGTTCTTGAATTGTTACACCTTGATCTGGATGTACTGAACTCTCTGCAAGTCGTTTGTTACACCTTGTTTATCCCAATGTACTGAACTCTCTGACCTGAGTCATTTGTTACATTTGTTTCTCCCAGTGTACTGAATAAAAGGTGCAGTAAACTGGGGACTTTTGTCTTTGCCACTCAGAGCAGCACTGATCAGACCCAAAACTGAGCTCCTTCTCATGGTCTTATTTTTCTACCTTTTCTGTATAATAAGTTAATTCACCTTGTGCTACCATGGATTTCAGGAGACTAGGGCTTATGGCAGAGGTCCTACTAATGTCCCACTTCCCTGTTCTTTACATTTGGTGCATGCTGAGGATGTGAATCAGGTCCAGGGGTGAACTAGCCTGTTAGACAGACTTGGAGTAAAAGAGACAGCACATGGATCTCCCAGGACAATTTCTGGACTTGGATGAGGGACACTGGTGGTAAGTGTGTTCAGCTGAGGGTAATTTTCTCTTTATTGAGTAACAAATATGGGTCAGTCTCTATCATCAGAGCAGTGTAACTTTGCCAAATTACTTAAGTTGCACTTAAAGCAAGCTATGTATCCAGTACCAAAGGATGCTGTGATAGATTTGTTAAAAGATATACAAATGTACATCCCATCTTTTCCCCAGGAAGGGACAACTAAATTAATAGCATGGGAACATGTAGGTACTGTTCTTTGTGGGGCCTGGCAAAGGGGTGATCATCATTCTCCCCGAATGCTGCCCACTTGGGCCTTAGTCCACTCTGTTCTCAAGTTCTCTCAGTCAATTCTGGAGACATTGGCTACCCCTTCCCCCACCCGCCCTTCTGTCCAGGCTTCCCATTGTTCAGCTTCTTCCCCACTTTGCTTTTATCTCACTGAAGCTTCTGCTCCAACCACACAGCACTCTGAGGAAGACCCTAATTCTCTAGGCCCTCAGTCTCCTCAGGTATCTTGCAAAGGCCTAGCTGCCCCCCTTGTGAAGCCCACATCTGGGACCACTCCCTATCATCATACCCTGCAAAAGGCTGTGACGTTGAACAAGGTGGTTGGAGACCCTTTGTGCTTTCCTAGCTCAATTTTGCCTGATCCTCAGAGGTGGACATGTATGTTCATGCCTCATTTGATTTTAACATCCTAAAGGAGCTCAGGCAGAGTGTGGTAACTAATGGCATCCAAAGCCCCTATACAGTGGGTTTGTTGGACAATGTACTTCAGACTTACTCTCTGGTTCCACATGATGTTTTTCACCTTGCAATATGTGCCTGTCCCCCACTCAGTATCTCCACTTTGAGGTGGAACTACATTCATTAATCAGGGAACAGGCTCATAAAAATGCTCAGGGAGACACTCAGTTAAGAGAAGTTACTATTGATATGTTATTGGGCTTGGGTGACTTTTCAGATTTAAGCAGGCAGGCCTGTTGCCCAGCATTACTCTTTCACCAGCTAGAGGACCTCCGGCAGAGGGCTTGGGCTTCTGTGCCAGTTGATGGTGCTCTGATGAAATCTTTTACTCAAATCATGCAAGGGCCGATGGAGACTTAAACAGAATTTGTAGTGAGATTACAACAAACTATTAGGAGACAGATTTCTAATTCCCAGGCAGCAGACATCCTGATCTTACAGCTAGCCTATGAAAATGCTAATATGGATTGCAAACAGGCAATAAATCCTGTTTGCTTCTCTAAAGATATTGGAGCACATATTAAGGAATGTCAAAATATTGGGTCTCCTTTATGCAATTTGGCTCTGATGGTTCAAGCCATCTCCCAACATTTAAGCGGTACACACAGTGATTTAAAATGTTTTAATTGTGGAAAATTGGGGCATCTCAGAAAAAACTGCAAAATGAAAGTGGCTTTACAGGCTGACCCAGAGCCACTAGGCCAGGCATCCAAAGAAAGTAAGTCACTGCCTGGCCCTTGCCCTCGCTGTCTAAATGGAATTCACTGGGTTAAAGCCTGCCACTCCAAATATGGTAAGGATGACACATTACTGCCAGGAAAATGGAAATTGGGCCCAGGAAACTACAGGAGATCAGGGCCAGGGGCTTCAGTCCCCTGTGTCACCAGTACCGGTTCATACCCATGTGTAAGTGCAAAATCAGATGGCATGGGTGTCTGGAGGGACATTTCTTCCCTCATCGGGAACACTTGGGAGCTCAGGAGTAAATCTTCCTGCTGCTCGGAGAGTTCACCTGCTGGGAGGTGAGACTCTGGTACCTGTCCCCACAGGAATTCATGATGAACACCCCCCCACACAATTATTTTAATACTTGGAAAATTCTCTCTAACTTTGAAAGGCACTACGGTTATTCTGGCTATTGTTGATTCTGATTGTACCTCTGAATTGTGTGTTCCTGTTAGCTCCACAGGACTTTCGGTAATAGAACAAGGAGATATTGCACAATTGTTGCTCTTAACTAAACCTAAATTAAATAATATTAGCTTTAAAAATTCCCTAGAGGTTGCTCAGCCAGAAATTCCTCAAGGAGAGATTTATTTCACCCAAGAGATTTCCAAAAGCCACACTATGTGAAAAATTAAATTGAATGGCAAATTCTTTATAGGACTGATAGACATGGGGGTATACGTGTCCATGATTGGCATATGTTTTTGGCCATCATCTTGGCGGGAAAACCAACTAAAATATCTCTGGTAGGCCTTGGCTCCCCCCACAACAAGTTTTGCAAAGCTCCATTCCCCTGTCTTAGGAAGGACCTGATGGTCAATTGGGACACATTTGTCCTTACATAGTCCCCGTACCTGTACATTTATGGGGCAGAGATTTATTGGAAGAAAGGAGTGTTGTAGTGACAACTTTGCTCCCTGAAACCTCACTGGGTCAACACATGATGTCTAAAATGGGATATGAACCAGAAATAGGATTAGGCAAGAAACTTCAGGACAGAATGCAGCCTATATAACAGCAACAGAAGAATAATCACCTTGGAATTGGATGCAATAACAAATTTCTAGTTTTGGCTATTGAAGAAGTTTCTCTGCCTCAAGCAGCTTTGCCTTTACAATGGAAATTGAATGACCCCATTTGTGTTAATCAATGGCCCCTAACACATGAGAAACTAACCATTTAAGAGCAACTTATATTAGAACAACTTAGCAAAGGGCATTTAAAACCATCCATGAGCCTTTGGAACACACCCATTTTTATTATTCCAAAAAGGCCAGGGAAATGGCAGTTGCCTCAAGACTTATGGACAGTTCATCCCAGCCTCATTCCCATGGAGTGTGGCAACCTGGCTTACCAATCCCTGTGTCAATTCCCCAGAAGTGGCCACTTACAGATTTAGAAGACTGCCTTTTCAACATTTCTTTGTGGCTGACTGACCAACCTCAATTTGCCTTTTATTGGAATAGGCCTAAAATAGGGATAGCAACTTTTCAATTGCTGAATTTATATGAAATACCACAGGGAGATTCTGATGTTAATTTCCCTCAAAGATTAAGTCCAGAGGCACAAAGCAATTAAAATTAATAGAACAAAGACTACGTAACTGGCAGGTTTTTCTTAACAACTCTTTTCATTTGTTTGTGCTTGACACCCCCCACTCACCTACAGGTTTGTTAGGATGATGGTATGAAAACAAGGTCTTACCCATGGAATGGTGGTTTTTAATCTAACCAGTTAGTGAAATCTCTACAATTATATCTAGAGCAAATTGCAAACGTAGTTTCCTGGGGATGTAATCATACCAATTATTTGAGGCTCATCCTCATTTTGTTATTTTCACAATTGATAGGGACCAAATGCAGACACTGCTACAAACTGCGTTGTATTGCCAAGTACCCTGTGCAGATTTCATTGGACAGATAAATAATCATTATCTTAGTGATCCTCTGTTTCAGTTTTTGGGGGGCATGAGTTTATTCTCCCCAAGAATACTCAATTTCAGCCACAGCAAGATCCCTCAAACTGTTACACCAATGGCTCCTCTAAGGGCCAAGCATCAATTTGGAGCTCTTCCTTTAGTTATGTGTTGCCTACACATGTTCAGAGGTTAGAGTTGCTAGCCATTTTATTTGTGATTGAAAACTTCCCTTCCCAACCTCTTAATATTTTGAGTGATTCCTCTTGTGCAGTTTGTTTGACTCAAAGACTGGAAGGAGCTATGGTCTGCTCCACCTTAGAACTTAAATTATTAAACTTGTTTTTAAGATTACAAAAGGTCATACATCAAAAAATTCCTCCTGCCTTAATAACTTGGGGGAGAAGTTTTGCCTGTGTCCTAACAGATAATGATGAAACCTTGTGGCTGCCCTCCCAGAAAGTGAGACCATGGATCATGCTGGTGGAACCGCCAACATCTCAGAGAATGGGTGATAGCACCCTGGCTGAGAGCTATGAGCCAGCTGCACCTGAGCAACCCACCTCACCAGCGATGACCAACTAATACACAGTGGGGTCCAGAACTGAGACGATGCCCCAGAGGAAGAATAAATGTAGATTTATATATTAAAAAAAGGTAGCGGACACAACTTGAAAATGTTCTTTTTACATTTACAGGTATAAAAGTGCTTGCATTCCTTCTGATTCTAATCTCAACAGATCTCTATTAATTGACTACAAAAGTTTTTGACCAGTCTTATATACAATTAGAAACCTGAAAACCATAAAAGGGATATTATAATTCAATTTGGCCAAATATATTTGAGTGCACTCCAGTTTCATAAATTGTCTTGTATATTTGTCGGTCTGTTTGTACATTTGAGCTAAAAAAATTTTTCCTCCATTTCCCTTTTCACATTTTGAAAAAGAAAATTTCTCTTGAAAGATATTCACCTCTTATGAAATTGGCTTACAGATAAATGTTATTAAATTAAAGCCATGCCCTTCTTCCCCCAGGTTGCTAATTGATCAAAGTACCATCAAGATTTATTTGTCAAAGTAAATAGAGACTATGGATACTCCATTTGGTGAATAAAAAGCAGCTGCCCAGAAAATAATTATTCTGGTCTTAATTCACTAAAGGGTCCACCTAGCAATTTTCATAATCTTGTGGGAGACACACCACAGTAAATATTGTCTCAATAGGTTATTATAAATTGATTACATTGAAGTTTAAGTTCTAAATATGTTATTATAAAATGTTTACATTTGTTAAATTCTAAATATGCTATTGTGATATGTCTACATTGGTCATCCTCAAAAGATTGTTATTAGAAAAATGCTTTTGGTACCAAACTACATTGAGGAACATAAGGTTTTATATAACTGTGATATTTATTCCTGCTCCTTTTCTGATGTACCAAATATATTCACGTCCTCTAATTGTATGGGCCTTCCAACATATTGTTTATGGTAATAACCTTTTGATTCAGATATTTGCCTTTCTCTTATACTCCAGCCACCTATGATAATAAGCACACTTGTAAGCTGATTTAATTTCCCTACATGACATCCTATAAAAAGAGAGCTACTTAGGGATTCAACCACTAGAACAACCATAATTGGCAATAATAACAGTCTTTTAACTATATTTTTATTCCAAAATGCTTAATATCCAGGTAAATTATAATAGTTGAGCTCACTACTCCTCTTACAATGCTAATGTTATTGATCTTCTCTTCTGGGTGTTCAACAACCAAAGTTTAGAGACCAGAACTAAAAAGGTATCTGGGCTAAGATGACAGCCAATATTTTGGCCCTGGCCCTCCAAGGTCAACAACAATAGCAAAAAGATCCCGGTCATGAGGGAACCTTCTCCAAGATCCTGCATCTTTGGTGAGTCACAGAACCTCCTGAGCAGGGAGGTTGCTGAACACTGAAACAGTAAAGATCCAACAAAAAGTGTGGCAAAGGAATGTCACTTGGAGGAAAAAAATCTCCCATGCTTTTGCAGAAAGCAAC
Source organism: Heterocephalus glaber (assembly GCF_053883595.1). Classification (NCBI taxonomy): domain Eukaryota; kingdom Metazoa; phylum Chordata; class Mammalia; order Rodentia; family Bathyergidae; genus Heterocephalus; species Heterocephalus glaber. Next base: position 9,087,436 of record NW_028258299.1, on the reverse strand, counting down.
ATGGTCAAGCTAGGCCATGACATATCTTGATAGCTAACACTGACAGAGGAACTAAGAGGGTCTATGCATGGTTCCAAGACAATGCCTGAGGTGACTCAGTTGACCTTGTTAGATAGCAAGAGGTTGATTTCATTTAATATAGGTCTTTACATAACTTGGTCTTAAACACCCAGCAGAAAAGTATAACAGAAGATAATATTTATTTGAGTTCAACAAAAGTTCTGTGTTTTTTAGCAAACATTAAAAATATTTTTTATTACATTTTAATCCTTTTACAGCCCCAATTAAGAGAAAGTATGCTTATTATAGACAGCTAAGCCAGTCAAACACACTATGTAGGTGCTCACAATACATAGGGAGAAGCCATTGTTGGGTGGGCTCACTTTTCCTAAAAACACCCTGACATAAAGCAAAAAGAAATGGAGATATGTTGTGAGGAATACTACATAATTTGAGGGAAAAAATCATTTGATTAGGCCTAGTTCTCATGCCTATAGGCCAGCTATGGCATTTTGAGACATAATTACATTTTGGCCCCCGGTTACAAGTTAGACCTCAATGATCCAGTGATGCTATGATGCTCCAGGAAAAGATTACACCAGCTGAAGTCATCCTGGAAGGAACAAAATCTTCATCTACTCAGTTCCTCATTGTTCTTGGACTGTTACACCTTGTTTATCCCAATGTACTGAACTCTCGGACCTGAGTCATTTGTTACATTTGTTTCTCCCAATGTACTGAACAAAAGGTGGGGTAATCTGGGGGCTTTCATCTTTGCACCCAGAGCAGCACTGATCAGACCCAAAGCTCAGCTTCTTCTCAAAGTCTCATTTTTCTACCTTTCTTGTATAATAAGTTAATTCGCCTTGTGCTGCCATGGCTCGCAGGAGACTAGGACTTATGGCATAGTTTCTAGTAACATCCCCTTTCCCTTTTCTCTACAGAAATCAGTATGGAGATACCTCAAAGAACTAAGAGTGGAAGTCCCATTTGACCCAGCTATTCCCCTGCTGGGTATCTTCCCCAGAGAATTAAAAGAATCATACCAGAGTGGTATATGTGCACCCATGTTCCTAGAAGCACATTTCATAATAGCTAAAACTTGGAAATAGCCCAAGTGCCCATCACGTGGAGACTGGGGAAAGGAAATGTTTTTTTTTCTTAGAAAATGGAGTACTACTCAGCCTTAAAAAATGAGAAATTAGAGATATTTATAGCTAAATGGATGCACATTGAGGTGACACTCAAGTGAACTAAGTGGGACACACAGGGGTAAATACTAAAGATTTTCTCTAGTGTGAGAGACTGAAAGTGTAAATAAGGACTAAAAGGCATAATTGATAATATGAAATAGGAAGAAAAGGGGCAAAGGGGAAGGGGAAGTGGGAGGGGGAGGGGAAAGGAAAGAAAGGAATGGAATTAATATGAGAAAATGAAAAAATGTAAACAAAGTCTTTGTAAAGAGGGAGGGATGGAGGGTTGAGGAACAGAGGAAGGGGGAAAAATAAGAACCAAGAGAGATTATGTAAGGGGCAAATTTAAAATGATGAATGTCATTATATTGCATACCTAAAATGTACCAATAAAATAAAATTTAAAAAATAAAGTTATCAATGTACATGGGAAGTACTCTGATCTCATCTATTCTGTGTTTATCTTAGGGAAAAAAGTTGGTTTTGAGCCACAAAACTTGTTTTATGCCTCTTTATTAAATTCTGATCCACAGTTTGGAAAATGGTATCATGAGAGTCTCCATTCACCACCTGCTCAAACAGTTCTGAAAGCTGTGTGAACAACAGGGATGAGAACAGCCATAGCCCATGGAGGGATGAGAGTCTGTGGGGTTTTTATAAGAATACCACATTATAAGCACATTAGTTGAGTTGCATTAAGTAATTTCTGGCATAAGATAATGCTACTAATTGCCATGCCAGTAATTTAGATTAGTGGAGGATACTGAGGTCAGTAATGTTATTCTGTGGAGAAAGTGGGAAAGTAGCTTCATGGCTGAGGGAAAAGCATATGTCAGGGTGAGGGCATAAATAAGAACAGTGACAAGAGAATGAAATGTACTTTACGGGAGCCCTCAAACACTACATTGGGGATGAGGCAGGGCAGACAGAAAAGAGATGTATTAAAGGCCACTGCATTGCATACAAAGGACTCTGAATAGCATCCAGTACAGAGAAAGAAAGAGAAGGCATCAGGAAAGAGAAAGGAAGGCTATGAGAGGATTTCCAACTGAGACTGCCACTCTTTCCTGGAATTTATCACAATATCATGGACTTCACCATTGCCCCTAGACTCAGAGCTCCCTCAGGGCATGAACTCACTGCAGCACTTGTATTACCTGGACCAGTCACAATCTTAGGAGTAGACTTGAAACATGTACCCATGCCCAGGTAGATATCACCTCAAGTCTGTGCTGCTGGGCTTTCAGCAGCTGCTGGTCTGTGAGCACAGTCTCTGCTGCTGCCAAGCTGTCCTGAATTCCAGGAGCACTGCCTGCCCTAATCAGGAGCACACACTGCATGCTTACCTTGGACTTCTGGGTAGAGGGCCATGTATAGCAGACCCCAGCGCAGTGTTGTGGATGTCGTCTCAGTCCCAGCGAAAAAGAGATCCAGGGTGCTAAGGATGAGGTTTTCTTCATCAAAACTTGAAGCGGTCTTGTCTGGGTGCTAGACAGGAAAGCATTGACTAAGGTTCATTCAGAGAATCTGTGGTTGATTCCATACAATACCAAAGGTTTGATGGAAAGGGAAGAATAACCTATATGGTTTCGATTTTGTCAAGAAGCAGTAGTGCTGTTAGTGTCCACATGCCCCTACTGCTGGAAGTTAAAATCAGTTCTCCAGCACTCAGAGTTTGAAAATCAAGCCAACTGAGGCCTCACAGATCTTTGCATAGGCATCACCCAAGAGAGCAAGCAGACCACAGCTGATCCAGGCATGGTGTGACTATCCATCAACTCCTAGCTAGAGCAGCAGAAGATTGGACTAACTGACCAAACAGATCCTGTATGAGGAAAATGCTCAGAGGAAAAAGGGAGCAACAAGACCAACAGTCCACTGGAACCCCAGCCCCTTGGGCTACTTCTAGCAAAGACCACAGGGGTGATGGCTTTTTGCATCTACCAAGGTCAGCAAGGACACACCAGGCTTGAACAGTAACCACAGTCTGGGGTAAACAGACAGAAATGTCTCTGGTATGGGAAAGGCACCTCCAAATCCCAGAGGCCTAAAACTGAATGGAGAAAATCATGCCTGACTGGATTGTAAGATATTGAAAGGAAAGCCCTCATACAGAAACACAGAAGAATTTGTTCTTCAACTGCATCATTAAAAAATTTGAACTATCTTTACTTATTTTCTTTCTTCCATCAGTTTTTTGGGGGACATGTTTTTTTTCTTAAATTCTTTTATTGGTACATTTTAGGTATACAACACATTTACATTTCTCATTGGGAACTTGTACCTTTACATGACGCATCTTGCTTCTTATTTTTTCCCCATTCCTAGCCCTCCCTTCACCCCCTCCACCCAGCCCTATTTACAAAGACTGTATTTCCATTTTTTCCATTTCTCACCATTTTTCATTTACTTTCTTTCCTTTCCCCTGCCCCTCCCACTACCCCTACACCTTTGGACCTTTTCTTCCTATTTTGCATTATTGATTATTCATTCTAATCATTGGTACATTTTAGGTAGACAATATAATGACATTCATCATTGGAAATTTGCACCTTTACATAATCTCTCTTGGTTCTTATTTTTCACCCTTGCCCAGCCCTCCCTTCAACCCCTCCATTCCTCTCTATTTACAAAGATTTTGTTCCTATTTTTCCATTTCCTCATATTAATTCCATTCCCTTCTTTCCTTTCCCCTACTCCTCCCACTTCCTTCCCCTTTGCCCCTTTTCTTCCTATTTCACATTATCTATTATACATTTTAGTCCTTATTTACACTTTCAGGTTCTCACACCAGAGAAAGTATTTGGTGTTTATATATGTGTGTCCTATTTATTTCACCCAAGAGTATCACCTCAGTGTGCATCCATTTAGCTATAAATGTCTCTAATTTCTCATTTTTTATGGCCCAGGAGTAATCCATTTTATCAAAAAAACCACATTTTTTTTATCCAGTCTCCAGTTGATGGGCATTTGAGCTGTTTCCAAGTTTCAGCTATCACAAATTGTGCTGCTATAAACATGGGTGCACATATATCACTGTGGTATGATTCTTTTAATTCTTTGGGGAAGATCCCCAGCAGTGGAATAGTGGGGTCAAATGGAACTTCCAGTCCTAGTTCTTTGAGGTATCTCCATAATGATTTCCACAGTGATTGTACCAGTCTACACTCCCACTAGCAATGAAGCAGTGTTCCTCTTTCCCTACAGCCCCACCAGCATTTGTTATTGATTTCATGATACAGCCATTATTTCTGGAGTGAGGTGGAATCTCAGTGTTGTTTTCATTTCTATCTCTCAAATGATCAGTGATGTTGAACATTTTTTCATGTATTTATCTGCTATTTCTACTTCTTTGTCTGAGAAATGTCTGTTCATTTCAGATGCTTATTTTCAGATTGGGAATTTAAATTTGGGAGGTCTGATCTTTTTAAGTTCTTTATAGATTCAAGATAGTAGACCTTTGTCTGAGGAAAAGCAGGTGAAGATTTTTCCCACATTGTGGATTGTCTCTTCACACTGTTGGTGGTTTCTCTTGCTGTGCAGAAGCTTTTGAATAAGAAGAGATCCCACTTGTTGATTGTTTGTGCTAGTTCACGGGCAACTGAGGTTTTGTTCATAAAATCTTTTCCTACACCAATGTCTTCAAGAGTTCTACCTAACCTCTGTTCTAACCGGTTCAGCATTTCTATTTTAATATTATGATTTTCTTTTGGTACTGGGAATTGAACTCAGGACCTTATACTTGCAAGACAGATGGTGGAACCACTGGGCTAAATCCCCAGGCCAACATGATTTATTTTTTTACAAAACCCTTTTTTGTCTTTTTTCACTTTAGTTTCTTTTCTCTCTCATCCCCTCCCAATGTTTTTCTCTCTTTTACTTGTTTTTTTCTGTTTTACTGGGTTTTTTTCTTTTTTCTCTTTTCTCATTAATTCTCTCTTGTAACAATATTCTAACATTATTAATTTCATTTTACTCCTCAGTATGGTCCCCATCTCACTTTTCTCTTGTGCATCTCACATCCCACAGATTTTTAAATTTTTGTTTATCTAATTCTCGAGTTCCTCAAACCCTCTATGTTAGGGCTTGGGTCTAGATGTCCCTCCAAAGTGTCATGCAGTCATAGGTAGGGATTTTCAGAGGTAGCTGGTCTAGAATTTGTCATCCTGGGAGTGATTCATGGTGCAACATTAGGCTCAAGGTCACTAGCTTTAAGGGTGAGAGTGCTAAATGCCCAAAGTAGCCTGGATTAGATAAAAGTGGCAAAGAGAACTGTATTTATCTCTTGGTTGATTTGCTACCTTCTGCCCACCAGGAACTGTTCACCTCTGTGAAGACAGTGTGCCTGAGTGCCAGCTGATTATGAACTGAACCCTTTACAAACTGTGAGCTAAATAAATATTTCCTCCCTTAACTGGTGGGTGGGGGTATTTTGTCTCAGCAACTTGAAAAGCAATTAAAACACTCTACTTTTACTAGCATAATGATTAAGCTTTATGAATCTCTAGACAGTTCACTTCATGTTATTATTGATGAATACGGTTCTGTTGTTAGTGGAAGGAAAATTTAGTAGATATTTACTGTGAATCAATACTAGGTTAATATATGGTTCATCTTAGTGTTCATATGATAATTATAGCACTATTTTCTAGGGTTATAGAGGGTACATTATTGATCCTTAGCATTTGTGAATATCCAGTTTGTCTTTAATTCTATTATTATTGCTGATTTTAATACTATAGAAAGTTGACATAGGTGATGCTATTATTCTGGATCTCCTGTAGGTCATTGTTAACAATACTGTGGCTGATACCTGAAAAACTAGGTACTGGACTAAACATGCCACAATCTTTCCTCCAAAAGAAATGAAGATGATTAAATTCTGGGACAGAGGACAAGGCCAAGTGTCACACTAAGATGGAACCACTAAAATGTAGACATCAACTAATGAGGTCTCAAAAAGATCAACAAAACTTTCCAGTACAATCAACTCACAAGCTTCAAGAGAATAAAACAAATGAACAAAAAACAGAAACAGGAGAGTATAAGGCACAAAGTGCCTCCAAAATCTCCCAACTCCCCTAAAGCTGATCCATGGGGCATCAAAGGGGAAAAAGCCAAAAGCCACACACTTGCATTATTGAAAAAGATAATAGAAGAGACAACAAAATAGATCAATAAAGAATTTAGCAAGATCACAGAAGACATAAGAAATCAGATTACAGGCCACATAAACAAGATGATCAGCATGTCTACAGAAGATGCTAATAGACAGATAGCAAGCTAATTAGAAGGATGCAAAACTTGAATGACCAACATTAAAAAGTATTAGAATCCATAAAAAGGTTACAAATAGAAGTTCAGGATATTAAAAATTTTATTGTAAGTATGGGCAGTGCAATTGATCAACATGAGGACAGTGTCAGAACTAGAAGGTAGGGCTGTTATGGGTGAATAATTAATGACAGATACCTTAAACACAATAAGAGAACATGAAAAATGGATCCAACACCTCCTAGATAATATAAAATAGACTAATCTAAGATTAATTGGAGATAGCAAAAATTATGAAAGAATACAAATGGCATAAAAAGACGTTTAATTAAATAATACCAGAAAACTTTACATGTAAGGATAAATAATTGAATATACAGAGAAGAGAGGCATATAGAACCAAAAAAAGCCATGAGAACCCCTCTGAGACACATCATAGAATAAATCCTACAAGTCTAACAGAAGAACAGAATCAAGTGGTCAGAAAAAAGCAATAAATCATTTCTATGGATAAACCCATTAAAATTACTGCAGACTTTTCAGGCCAGGACAGCTTGGAGTGAAGTGTTGCAAGCTCTAAAAGAAAACAAATTTCAACCCAGGCAGGTATATCTGAAAAAAGTATCTTTCCTAGGCTGGAGCCCATCAGTGGTTGGGAAGGACGAGTCACTGAGATCAAAGGACAGAAGGGTGTGTTTCCAGAAGAAGCACATACAACTATGTACAGTACACAGTACATGATAGTGCGATAAGTGACTGTTACTGTTTCAGGTGTTTATCATAACGTGCAGTGCTTTTCATCCTTTAGAGCATAATCCTACTTATATAAAAATTTACTGTAAAACAGTGTGCTGCAATGCCAGTGGTAGCCTCACGTATCTCATGTTTAACTGCATATTTGGATAATATCAAGGGGTCATCACAGATGATTGACACATACTTTCTTAGTTTGCACTTAGAAGTTGTCATTCTGTGTGACAGCTTGCAATACACATGGATGAAATTGTCTAATGACATATTTCTCAGATTATATTTCCATCACATGTCATATGATTGTATTGAAATTTAAAATTTAAAAAAATTGGCCTATATGGAATCTACTAGTTAATTAGAATTTTTTTCCAGACCACGAATTGTTCAATATTATTTTTGAAAATCTCTCTAAAAAATAATATCCTCTGATGTCTTGTTAATGCTTGAGATTTTTAAAAAATTATTTTGAAATGTATTTAGCACTTTTCAGTTTTGCTTCGGTTGAGTTCTACTGTATTTGAATATTATTATAGTTTTTTTTCCCTTGCATTGTTTTTCTTTGAATAATTTTAATTTTTGTATATTTGTGTTTAGTAAATGATAATAATTTTATATATTTTTTTAAAACTATCTTTCAACATGGATGGAGAAATGTGATATTTCCATGAAAAAGACAACCTGAAGAATTCATGACCACCAATCCAGCCCTCTAAAAGATTTCTTGCTCCTAGGGCAGTGAAGCTTAGGCAGTCCCAGCACCCAGAAGGAAGCTCCCCCACTGCCATCCTAGGCTCCTAGGGCCAAGAAGGTGAGCTGGTCCCAGCACCCAGAAGGAAGCTCCCTGCCTCCATCCCAGACTCCTAGGGCAGTGAAGTTCAGCTGGTCCCAGCACCCAGAAGGAAGCTCCCTGGCTGCCATCCCAGGGTCCTAAGGCCAAGAAGGGTCCTAGGACAGAGAAGCTCAGTCAGTCCCAGAACCCGGAAGGAAGCTCCGCACCTTCATCCCAGGCTGCTAGGGCAGTGACGTTCAGCTGGTCCCAGCACCCAGAATGAAGCTCCCCTGCTGCCATCCCAGGCTCCTAGGGCCAAGAAGACTCCTAGGGCAGAGAAGCTCAGCCAGTCCCAGCACCCAGAAGGAAGCTCCCCACCTCCATCCCAGGCTCCTAGGGCAGTGAAGCTCAGCCGGTCCCAGCACCTGGAAGGAAGCTCCTCTGCTGCCATCCCAAACACCTAGGGCAGAGAAGGTGAGCCGTGTGGGTGCCAGAAGCAACCCCACCCCCCACCCCCCCGCCATGGAAATGAGAAGACACATAAACAAGCCTCAAAAACAGACTTCCAGATCACCTACAGCAACCCCAAAGGGAAACAAGATGGAAAAATCTGATACTCAACCAACTGGACTCTCTGAACTGGCAACAAAAGAGGATCTGGGAAAAGTGAAATCAGAAATAATTACTCAGATAACAGCAAAGACTTTGCTCATGGTGCAAGACATGATTAATAAATCTAGAGAGGACACAGATAAAAAAATAGAGGATCTGAGGAACATGATGGAATCCCAACATGGGAAACAAATGGAATCCATAAAACAGATACAAACAGATTTCCAAGAGATTAAAAACTCCATGGAAAGTCTGCACAGCAGCGTGAACCAATGTGAGGATAGAATTTCACATATAGAAGATAAGATTGCAATTAGTGACCAGGAAAAGAAAAATTGCTTTAAAATTGTAAGGGAACACGAGAAATCAATCCAGCAGCTGCTAGACGATGCAAAGAAGAATAACATAAGACTGATTGGAGTCAATGAAAGAGGAGAGAGTGCAGATGACATAAAAAAACTGTTCACAGAAGTGATGGCAGAAAACTTCCCAAGGAGGGGAAAAGAACTTGACATACAGATAAGCAAGGCATATAGGATTCCAGCTAGCCTTGATCAAAAAAATCTACACATAGGCATATAATTGCTAGGATTCCAGAAATCCAACAGAAGAACAAAATTCTATAATCAGTGAGAGAAAAGAAACAAACCACAAACAAAGCCCATCAGCATCACAGCAGACTTCTCAATGCAAACCCTCAAGGCAAGAAGAGCTTGGAGTGATGTATTTCAAGCCCTAAAGGAAAACAGCGTCCAACCCAGATTGATGTACCCTGCAAAACTATCTTTCAAAATTGATGGAGAAATAAGATACTTTCATGATAAAGAGGACCTCAGGAACTTCATGAATACCAAACCAGCACTCCAAAAATTTTCGACAATACCCTAGGAAAAGACAATGAGGATCAAAACCCCAGGAAACCCAGCAGAATGAATCCATTGGGTGTGACAAATTAAACACAAATGGGGAGAATCCAACAAAAAGAAAAAGTCATGATAAGGCTTTTAAAACTTTTAACTTCATCTCCCTAATGAGTGTATAATTCAGTCTTATTATTGTACTGATTTGTATTTTTCTGATTCTAGAATTGCACACCATCCCTTGTGCTATCCTGGCTATTTATCATTTTCTTATGTCTACATTTTAATTGGGTTGTCTATTAATGAGCTCTAAGAATTCTTTATATATTCTGGTCATAGGTTATATGCATTGTAAATATGGTCTGTTTAAGGACTACTTTTCATTTTAAGGATGTCATTTAAAGTTCTAAATTTTGATGGAATCTCATTTATCAATTTTTTTTCTTTTATACAACATGTTTTTCTATCCTAGGTAGTTCTTGCCTACCCTGAATTCATAAATATTTTCCCTTATAATTTCTTCTTAAAGTTTTATACTTTTAGGCTTTCTTATTTAGGTTCATATATCCCTTCAAGTTATTTTCATGTATGGGAAAAAAGGGTTGAGGTTAATTTTTTATATATGAATACCAGGTGTTCTAGTGCCATTTGCTGAAGACACTATCTCTTCCTTGGCTCTTGAATTGAATTTACATTCTATAAAATGCTAATGTTAAATAATCTTTCCAAATTCAGTGGACCATACAGGTGTGGTTCTATTTCTAGATTCTCTGTTTTATTCAGATGATCTATATGTCTTTCCTTACACCAACACTGCATTGATTACTGTAGCTTTAGAAGAAATCTTTAAATTGGGTGCTAAATGTCTTCCAACACTGTTTTTGTTTTTGTTTTTCGCTTTTCTGGGTCCTTTGTACTCCTACATAACTTTCAAATTTCAATATCTAGTTCTTCATTTATAGCAAGTATACACAGACCTGAATTTTTATATGTACCTTGTGTTTTCTAATCCTGCTAAATTCAAGTACAAGTTCTAGGGGCTCCTAGAGATTTCTTAGTATTTTCTCTGTAGATGATCATTTCATCTACATATAAAGATTTTGCTTCCGCCATGCCAATCCTATCCTAGTCATGTCATTTTATTGCCAGATTATTTTGGTTTAGACCTATGTTTCAAAGTCTAATGGGCAGATGAAGAGTAGGCATATATACCCTTGTTCCCCACTTTAGGGAGAAAGCATTGTATCATCTCCATTCATAGAAAGAGTTTTTGTTGGAAGTATGGAGTACATGCCTTTGATCTGTTGAGAAGTTTCTGTTCTACTTCTATTCTCCTGATAGCTTTTACCATGAACAACTGTAGAATTTAGTCCAATACTCTCTCTCCAACTAGTGACAGGATCATATGGCTTTTTCCTTTGCTCTGTTAAAATGATGACTTTTGGGGGTGGATCTTCCAATGCTGAACCAACACTGCCATCCCTATAATAAAACCACTTTCTACACACTGCCAAATCTGACTGCTAAGAGTTTGTTTTGTTAAACAAATTTCTATCTATGTTCATACTTTTTCTTCTATTATCTTTATCCAGTTTTAGGATTAGCACAATGTTGATTTCCTAAAATGATGGGAGAAATGTTCCTTCTTTTTTCTGCTTTAAATGTTTGATATAATTTATCTGTTAAAATGTTTATGAGCCTGCTGTTGTCATATAGGTAGGTTTTCAAGCTAGGAATATACTTTAATAGGTGCTATTCAAATTACATATTTCCTCCAGAGTTAGTTTCATTAATTTGTCTTCTAAGATGCTTCTTAGAAGTTGTCAAATTTATTTCAAAAAAGATTTTTGTAATGTACTTTCTATATCCTTCTAAATTCTGTAAAATCTGTGGTAATGTCTCCTAGATCTTAATATTGTAATTTAAAAAATATATAACTGATATTGTGTAATAGGAAGAAAAGGTCTAAAAGAACAGGGGAATTGGGAGGGGCAGGGGAAGGGAAAAAAGGGAAAGGAAAAAATATGAGAAGAGGAAAAAAATGGAAACAAGGTCTTTGCAAATAGGGAAGGGTGGAGAGGGTGAAGGGCGGGCAAGGGAAGGGGAAAAAAATAAGAACCAAGAGACTCATGTAATGGTACAAGATCCCAATGATGAATGTAACTGTATTTTATACCTACAATGTGCCAATAAAGTAATGGTGGAAAAAAAAAGATTTCTCAAGGATATCCTTGTATCAGACAAGCCAACAAAGCCAAAAAAATCCAATAGAATGAATACATTGGGGCAGGTTGTTAACATTTAAGTACTAGTGTGGTGGATTGCAACGGGAAAATGATACGAGGACAAAATAAGTCAGTAACATACAGTAACATCTCTCAAAGTGAATAATCCCGATTCCCCAACAAAAGATAGAGATTGTTAGTATGGATCAAGAAACAAAATCCAATGGCTATCATACAAAAGGATGCATTTAACCAATAAACTCAGACTAAAATTCAAGGATCAGTTCACCTAGTTAGTGGGCATTGGACCATTTCACCTTGGTACTAAATTCCCTATTGTTCTGAAGCTGACAACCTCTCATTCTGCCATGGTCTCCTCTACAAACTGGAATAAAGCCAGTGTTTTAGAGGTATCCATAGTGTTATGAGGCTAGGACACTTTGGGGAAAGGTCAGAAGTCTTGGGAAGATATCTTTCAGACTTTTCCTTTCATAAAGGGATAACAATTGTACATCTATGCACCAAACACCAGCATACTCAGCTTTAGAAAACAAACATTAGTGGATATAAAAGATCAGATAAATGCAACCAGAATGTTAGCAAGGGAGCTAATCACTAAATAATCAATGGTCACAGAAGAAAGGAAGAAATGAGACATTTTCTAGATCTAAAAATACTAGTAGTACAACATTCAGAATGTATGGCACAGGATGGAAGCAATCTTAAGAGGGAAGTTCTAGGCTATGATTGCCTATGTCAAAAAAACAGAGTGAGCCAAATAAATAACCTAACTACACACCTTAAAGCACTAGGAAATATGAACTATCCAAACCCAAAACTAGTAAAATGAAGGAAAATAAAAAGATCACAGTAGAAACCAATGAAATTCAGACCAAAACACAATATAAACCATTAATGAATTGAAGAGTTGTTTCTTCAAATCATAAAAAAAAAATGGAGAAGCCCCTCTCCAATCTAAACAAGTAAAGGACAGAAAAATTCACAATTAGAAATGAAAAAGTTGAAATCACAATGAACACTGCCTAAACTAAGATTGTCAATGACTACTTTGCAGACCTATGGGCCATAAATTGGAGAAATCAGAAGAAATAGATAGATTCTTGGATGCATATGAATTCTCAAAATTAAACAAGAAAGATTGAAAAACCTTGAATAATCAAATAACAGGCAATGAAACTAAAGAACTACAAAATACCTATCAATTAAGAAAAGTCCAAATCCAAGTGGGTACATTACTGAATTCTACAAAAACTTCAGAGAAGATCTCACACCAATACTGCTGAATCTCTTTAATAAAATAAAAAGCAAAAGATTATTCCTTTGGTAATTTCTGGAAGCTTAGCATTACCCTGATTACAAAATCAGACAAGGATTCAACCAATAAAGAGAACTACACACTGATCTTAATGAATATAGATGCAAAAAGCCTTAGCAAGATACTGGCAATCAGATTGCCACAAAATATCCAAAAGATTATACATCATGAGCAAGTAGGTTTTAGGGATGCAAGCCTGGTTCAACATATGCAATAAAAAAATATAATACATCACATAAACAAAAAGAAAAGCAAAGATCACATGATCATATCGATACATACAGCACAAAGCCTGTGGCAAAATCCAAAATCTTTTCATGTTATAAACACTAAAGCAAATACATACATATGGACTTTATTTCAATCTGTTAAATGCCATTTTTGACAAATGTAGTTACCATCATATTAAATGGGAGAAAACTGAAAGCTTTCCCTCTAAAATCAGTAACAGAAGAGGGATGTCCACTGTCCCCAGTCTTGTTTAAAATAGTTTTCAAAACATTAGCAAAAGCAACCAGGTAAGAAAAAAAAGATGATGTATAAGAAAGGAACAAGGCAAATTAGCATTATTTGCAGATGACAGGATTCCCTACATAGTTACACAAAAATTCCAGGAAAAGATTCCTAGAATTAATAACCAAATTAAATAATGTAGCAGGTTACAAAATTAGCACAGAAAAATCAAGAGCATTCCTGTACATCTGTAATCAAGCCATGGAAAAGATACTATGTTAAACAATACCTTTGAAAATAGCACTGAAAAAATTAAGTACTTTGCAATTAACCTAACTGAGGAAGAGAAAAACCTCTACAATGCAAACTACAATAGTCTGAAAAAGGAAGTCAAAGTGGGCATCAGAAAACTGATGTTCCTAGATAGGCAGAACCAATATAATCAAAATGGCTATCTTTCAAATATTGATAGTAATGCAATCCCAATCAAAATACCAACAGCTTTCTTCACAGAAATAGGAAAAAAATGCTAAAATTCATATGAAAGTAGAATAGGTTGAGAACAGCAAAACCAATTCTGGGTGCCAAGAAAAAAGTGGGTAGCCTCAGCATCCTGCACTTGAACTTATTTTTTTTTAAATTATTTTATTGGTACATTTTAGGTATACAATTCATTTACATTTATCATTGGGCGTTTGTACTTGTACATGATATATCTTGGTTCTTATTTTTTTCCCCCATTACCTGTGCACCCTTCACCCCCTTCATCCTTCCCTATTTACATGGATTTCATTTCCATTTTTTTTCTTTTCTCATACTTTTTCCTTTCCCTCTTTTCCTTCCCCCTTCCCCTCCCTTCACTCCTTCATCTATGGACTTTTTTCCTATTTCAGATTATCAATTATTCATTTTAATCATTTTAACCCTTGTTTACACTATCAGTTTCTCACACTAGTGAAAGTATTTGGTATTTACACATGTGTGTCCTATTTATTTCACTTAAGAGTATGGCCTCAATATGCATCCATTTAGCTATAAATGACTCTAGTTTTTTGTTCTTTATGGCTGAGTAGTACTCCATTTTATTTAAAAACCACATTTTCTTTATCCAGTTTCCAGTTGATGGGTACTTGGGCTGCTTCCAAGCTTTAGCTATTACAAACTATGCCCCTATGAATATGGGCGCACATATATCACTGTGGTATGATTCTTTTAATTCTTTTGGGAAGGAAGATACCCAGCAGAGGAATAGCTAGGTCAAATGGGACCTCTAGTCCTAGTTCTTTGAGGTATCTCCATACTGACTTCCACAGTGGTTGCACTAGTCTGCACTCCCACCAGCAATGGAGAAGGGTTCCTTTCTCTCCACACCACCACCAGCATTTGTTCCGTGTTGATTTCTTGATAGCAGCCATTCTTTGTTGGGTGAGGTGGAATCTCAGTGTTATTTTCATGTGCATCTCTCGAATGATGAGTGATGTTGAACATTTTTTCATATATTTGATTGCTGCTTTTACTTCCTTGTCTGAGAAATGTCTGTTCATTTCAGATGCCCATTTTTGAATTGGGTCTTTGAATTTGAGGGGTCTGATTTTTACAGGTCTTTATATATTCTAGATAGTAGACCTCTGTCTGAGGTACAGCTGCTAAAAATTTGTTCCCATATTGTAGGTTGTCTGTTAGTTCTGTTGGTAGTTTCTTTTGCAGTGCAGAAGCTTTTTAATAAGATGAAATCCCAGTTGTTGATTCTTTCTGCTACTTCCCATGCTGCTGAGGTTTTGTTCATAAAGTATTTTCCTATGCCTATGTCTTCAAGAGTTCTACCTAACTTATCTTCCAGCAAGCTTAGTGTTTCTGTCTTAATATTTAGATCTTTAATCCACTTTGATCTTAGTTTGGTGCATGGTGATAGGTACGGGTCTAGTTTCAATCTTTGGCAGGTTGAAATCCAGTTTTTCCAACACCATTTATTAAATAGGCTATCTTTCATCCAATGATGGTGATTGGCTCCTTTGTCAAAGATGAGGTGGCTGAGCATGTCTGGAGTTGTTTCTGCATCTTCTAATCTATTCCACTGATCCTCAGGTCTGTTCCTTTGCCAGTACCATGCTGATTTTATCACAGTAGCTTTGTAGTATTTCAAGTTGGGGATTGTGATACCCCCAGCCATGTCTCTGTTGCTTAGAATTGCTTTAGCTATTCTAGGTCTCTTATGGTTCCTAATGAATGTTTGGATTGTTTTCTCTAGTTCTGTGAAGTATATTGTTGGAATTTCAATTGTCATTTCATTTAATCTATATAGTAGTTTTGGAAATATGGCCATTTTCACTATATTGGTTCTTCCTACCCAGGAGCAAGCTATGTCTTTCCATTTTCTTGTATCCTCTTCGATCTCTTTTTTCAGAGTACTGTAGCCTAATGCAGAACCTCAAGCTCCTAGAAAAAGAAGAGCATTACGAATCCAAAGCTCATACAAGAGAGGAAATTATAAAGATTAGGGCAGAAATCAATGCAATGGAGAAAGAGAACAATACAAAAAATCAATAAATCAAAGAGTTTGGTTTTTTGAAAGAAGAAATAAAATCAATAAACCTTTAGCCACCCTTATCAAAAAAAGGAAAGAAAAGGCACAAATACATATAATTAAGAATGAGAAAGATGAAGTCAAAACAGATTCAACAGAAATCCAGAGGATCATCAATACCTACTTTGAGAGCCTCTACTCCAATAAAATGCAAACACAGAAGAAATGGGCAAATTCCTAGATACACATGAATTGCCAAAGTTGAACAAGATATAGAAATTCTAAACACCCCAATTACAATGAGTGAAATTGAAAATGTAATAAAATATTTACCAACAAAAAACCCCCAGGTCCTGATGGCTTCACTGCTGAATTTTACAGCACATTTAGGAAGAACTAACACCATTAGTCTATAAACTCATCAAGGAAATTGAAAAGGAAGCGATACTTCCAAATTCATTCCTGGAAGCAAGTGTTACTTTGATTCCAAAACCAGGGAAAGACCCAACCCAAAAAGAGAAATACAGGCCAATCTCCCTAATGAACATAGATGCAAAGATCCTCAACAAAATAATGGCAAACAGAATACCGAGGGTCATCAGGAAGATCATACACCCTGACCAAGTCAGATTTATCCCAGGGATGCAAGGATGGTTCCACATTTGTAAATCAATAAATGTAATACACCATATTAACAGAGTCAAGGACAAAAATCATGTGATCATCTCAATAGATGCAGAAAAAGCATTTGACAAAATCTGGCAACCATTCATGATAAAAACCCTACAGAAAATTGGAATAGAATGTCTTTATCTTAACCTGATTAAGGCTATCTATGAAAAACCAACAGCCAAAATCATACTAAATGGTCAAAAACTGAAAACTTTCATGCTAAAATCAGGAATCAAACAAGGATGCCCACTATCACCACTCCTGTTCAATGTAGTTCTGGAAACATTAGCCACAGCAATTAGAAAAGAAAAAGAAATAAAAGGAATAAAGATAGGAAAAGAAGAAGTTAAACTGTCATTTACTGATGATATGATACTTTACATAGAAGACCCAAAAATCTCCACCAAAAGACTTCTAGACTTAATTGACAGATTCAGTAGGGCAGCTGGATACAAGGTCAACACTCAAAAAACAATAGCCTTCTTGTACACAAATAACAGACTCACTGAGAGAGAAATTAGGGAAACAATTCCTTTTACAATAGAATCCAAAAAAATGAAATATCTAGAAATCAATCTAACAAAAGAAGCAAAAGACCTCTACATTTAAGTTATATTTCAAAGCTATCATGATAAAAACAGTATGGCCCCAGCACAAAAACATACACGAGGGAGGGTCAATGGAACAGAAGAGAAGATGGAGAAGCAACTCCAAGCACCTTCAATCATTTGATCTTCAAATCACATTCAATAATTACACTGGAGAAAAGAAAACCTCTTTAATAAATGCTTTCAGGAAAACTGGATACCCACAAGCAGAACATAGACTCTAGTCCCTTCTAGACCCATATCTGCCACCATGTTCTAAGCTAAAAGAAAAATAGATCCAGGAACTAAAGGTCAAAATAGAAATAGTCAAACTTCTGGAAGAGAAAGCAGGTGAAATTCTTGAAGTCATAAGAATGAACACAGCCCCTGTGCAGAGGACATGGTACCAAGAAACAAAATGTTACCATATCATATAACGAGGTCCTTCACAGTGAAAGAATCAACCAACAGAGTGAAGAAACAACCTACAGAATGGAAAAAAATATTTTTGCCAGCTATTTCTCAGACTCAGAGCTAATATCTAGAATATATACAGAACTCAAAAAACTTAGATCCTTTGTAATAAAAGATTGAAGGGAAAAATAGAAGACCTAATCCAAATGGGAAAGTGAAATGTAGTTCTCATGGAGGAACTACACATGGCCAATAAATATATGAAAAATTCCAAACTTTGTTGGCGGTCAGGCAAATGCAAATAAAAACAACACTAAGATTCCATCTTAACCCTGAAATAATGACAATCATCAAAAAAAATCAAATAAAAACAAATGTGGGTGAGGCTATTTGTAAAAAGAAACACTTCTACATTGTAGGTGGTAATATAAAAAAGTACAATCACTGTGGAAATAAGTATAGAGATTCACAAAATAATGAAAACTTGAAATTCCATTTGACCCTGCTATTCTCCTGTTATATACTTGTCAAAAAGAGTTGAAGACATCATATTATAGTTGTACATGCATACCCATCTTGGTAGCAGCACAATACATAATAGCTAAATCTTGGAAGCAGCCTATAGGTCCATCAACAGATGAATGGATAAAGAAAATGTGGTATTTACCCACAGTGGAATAGTACTTTGCCATCAAGAAAGACAAAATTGATTCATTCAAAGGAAAATGGATACACCACAAGACCATAATGTAGAGTGAAAGAAATCACACTTAAAGTTTAATATTGCATGTTTTTATATGAAAAACTCAAAATATACACAGAGAGAAAAATCAAAGAGAAATAATATGAAGTCTGGAGATAGATGGTTCTCAAATAGGAAGGAGATCAAGGGATGGAGGGAGATTGGAGGGAGGTCAGTGATAGGGGACGAAAAAGGAATTAAGATGTGTTATGCACAAGTACCAAATCCTAGCAGTAGAATGCAAACATTATACACCAGAAACATGCTAATAAAAATAGGAAATAAGAAAATCAAAATAACCATTTACTTGTACCTGTAATTTTGCAGGTTAGGAATACAGTGGGGCAAAATGAGATTTGAGGGGCCAAACGGGCTTTCTGCAAGACCTATATAACATGTTTGATGTATGATCCAGGACACATCACTTAACATTTCAGTGCTTCAGCCTCCTGCTTTAAAGTGGAAATACTATGCAGCCTTTAAAATGACATGAAGTTTCTGAGAAACAAAAGTCACTTAGCAAATAAATATTTGTGTTGGTAGCACAAAAAATAAGCTAGATTCTCCTATGTACAAATATGCTCCTAGCTCCCTATTAGTCTGCCACTTTAAAACTTTCGTATTTCTTCAATAATTCTATGTGATTGCCACTTTTCCCCTTTCTTTGGGAGGTTCAATTTTTCAAAGTTTTTCTTAATGTTGATGGTCCCACAGCTATATACTACATGGTAGGTAAAGACTCCTCCTCTAAGAAGAAAATAAAGCTTTTCTAAATATTATGCCAATAAGTTGCAGGATGAGGGAAAATGCAAACACATTCATAATCTTCTCACTCCAGAAGGAAAAGTCCTTCATCTGATGAGTCAAAGTTTATGACACTTTTTCACTGACATCTACTACCCACAGGCTCACTGTGCTCAAGGCCATATATTCAGTTTAGCTTTTTACTTCTTCTCACCTGTAATGTGGAAAATGTGTGACACGGGGCATGACAGCAGAGTAGCCCCATTCTAAAGACCTTTAGTTTTCATTCTGGGACCAACTCAGCTTTACCTGTGGTTTGCAGTGGGGGCTGAGACAAGAGGCAGGGAACTAGGCTCAGTCCCAACTAACAAGGAAATGGACTTCTGAAGCTCAACTGCTACTTCCCCTTTGTGTGCCACTCCTTCAGATGTGGGTACAGGAAGAGAAGTGCAGTGCTGGTAAATCTTTTAGAGCTTTCAATGATAACAAATAGCCAGTTGCAGCATGCATGCCATAGGTTCACCAGCTCTGGAATAGGGGATGAAAAGGCAGCATATTTGGACATTCTCAGGACCTTAAGCCAAATGTCATCAGACATTTATTTTTATTTCTGATTGTTTCAGCAGTCCTCAGGTCATGAAAACCTACATGTATGAAATATTGCCTCTAGTTTTACTTCCTGTCTTTGAATAAAAAGTGATCTTCAGGGACGTCCTTACCCCAAAGTTTTGTGTGTTAATTTCAGGCTAAGAAGGTCTTGCAGATGTGATTAATTTAAGGATTTAGAGGTAGAAACATTATCATGAATAATCCTTATATGAGAGACAGCAGATTGTCAGACTCAGGGGGAGAAGATGTACAGACAGAACTCCAGCTCAGGGAGGAGAGAGGATGCTACTCTCCTGATACCGAAGATTGAGAAAGGGGCCACAAAACCAGGAATGCAGTTGGCCTCCAGAAGGAGGAGAGTCAAGGAAGTGAAGTCTTCAAACCTCCAATGATGCTGGCCTGGCCAACACCTTGAGTTTCCCAGAGGCAAAATGATCTTGGATTTCTGTCATCTCAAACTCTAAGAGAGCACTGTGCTATTTTAATCCACAGAGTTGCAGATGCTTGTCAGAGCTGCAATTTGAAACCAACATGCTGCTCTTTGTCCTTGAAAAACACAACATGGAAACCAACTTTGTTTTTCTCACCTGTGCCATTTCCTTGAGGTAAGCATCAATAAAGTCTCTTGGGTCATCGGGATTCCAGTCTCTCTTGTGATTTTCAATCACACGAGAAACAAATGATTTCAGTTTGTCCCAGCCTCTGAAGAGAGTATGATGAGGTCCAGGGAGGAATTCCATTATCCGTGGAAAGAAATTGTACAGCTAATGGAGAGAAGCAAAGTGATCATGGAGACAACACACAACTGCTTTTGCACTTTTTGTGACCATCTTCTCCTTCCATCTCTTTTATTTGCTCACACTAACCCTGTGGTGTCACATGGAGTCCTCTCTCCTCTCATCTCTCTTACAGGAATCTCAATTCTCCATCCAACATATACTGAGCTTCAGACTCCATCTCACTGCCCCCCCCCACACATGTTTGCCACACTACTGCAAAGCACCACCTTCCCCTACCCGGATGCTGACATTGTTTTAGTTGTTTCTTGATTCTTCTTCTAACTACTTCCCAGCCTGTTCTTCTACACAGCTGGCAGAGGGATCCTTAAACACTTAGACTATATACTTTTATTCTCTCAACTGTACAATTCCTGTTCATTATACTTAAGATAAAGGTCAGTCTTTGTCCTATAAACCCTACAGTAGTGTCCCCTACAGATTGGGCACATGCCTTCTATCTCTCCCTGCCATCCTTGACTACACATCCCAGTCATGAGGCCTTTGTGGTCCCATCAAGGATGTTCCTCATTAAGGCCTTTGGGAGGCGCTGTTCCCACTGATTAGAAAGCTCTTCCCCTGAATTCTCTCTAACATCAGCTCCTCAGTGCATATAGTTGCTACTGAAATATCACTTCTCTGGAGCTTATAACTGAAGGTTCTGTAAGTGCCTTTCCAGCCTGTATTCCCTTATCTTGATTAATGTTCCTTAGTGGAAATATCACTTTGTGTGTGTGTGTGTGTGTGTGTATGTGTGTGTGTGTTTGCATGTGCACACACTCCCAAACAATTGATTGTGTATGGTGGTCTCAACTAGTATGATGCCATCTCCATTCAGGTAAGACTTGGTATTATATACTGAAATCAATTGCTGGTGAATGGAACATAAAATGAGAAGTGTACAAAAGAACAAAATGCAAATATGTGACCTCAAATGAGACAGAGGTCAATATGACTGTTCTGCTACTTTCTTGTTTTAATAGATTGGTAATAGGTATAATAATAGTAATGTATTTTTTGATCCTTTATTTAACTAGCTTGAAGTTAAGGGGTGCATCTCTGGGCGAGGTGCTAGGGTGACTCTGGAGACTGTATGACAGATGATACATATGGTATATAACACAGGAGTGGTATACTACTGTCTTATTTGCTTACACATTCAGATATCAACTTTACACACTTGTTGCTCTGTTTCATTTCCATGAGACTGTTGTAAAAGATAGAATAGATAAAGTACACGCCATTGCCTATCAAAATGTCTGGTATACATGAGGAATCCAAGAAACATTTATTAGACTTACCCTATGGCTCTTTCTATTTCCCTCACAGGAATTTCTTTTTCCCCAGGCAACCACTAAATTTTCTTAATGTTCTAACTCTATTAATAGGAGAAAAGGAAATGGCACTGTTGGACTGGGGACTTTCATGACTCTGAGTGACAAGAAGGAACACAAAGAAACTTTGACAATAATTAAAATGGTTTACATTTCTTATGCCCTTTCTGTTTTCTAGCAGTCATCCTAATGCAGCAGTCAGTTTTCTGTGATAGAATCATGAAGCTCCATGAAAAGACACTAGTCAGGAACAAGTACCAGCAGTTTTGAAATATTTGCCTTTCTTTATGTCTACACATATATGCAAGATGAGTGAGGCGTGTCCATGTGGACACTTGCACAGGAATGAGGATGGCACCTTGATTCATAACGTTCGATACCTGAAAACAACTCAAATGACCAGCAGTGAAATACTGATTAGCCACCATGGCACATTCACACAATGGAATGTTAGTTTGTTTAAAAAAATACAGATGAATCTCAAAAGAACCCTGCTGAATGGAAAACTGGACCTAGAAAAATGCATCTGAGGGAGAAAAGAGAGAACCATGTAGAGTGGAGCATGGAAAGGATACACAAAAGCAAGGGCAATATTGTTGTTCTAATCAAAAGACCAATAGATGCAGGTTATGTAAAATTCTGTAGTTTCTGTGAATGACAGAATTATTTTGTATAGAGTAAACATTCACACCTGTAATCACAGGTTGAAGAAGGAGGATCACTGCAAGTTCAAGGTCAGATGGGGCTACCTACCAAGATATTCTCTTAAAAATGACAGAAAGAAAGAAAGAGAGAGAAAGAAAGACAGACAGACTAGAGTTGGTCTGGAAAATGTAGCTTAGTGGTGAATTGCTTGCCTACCATGCCTGAGACCCTGGGTTCAAAGACCAGTGGCAAAAGGAAAAGGAAGAAAAAGACAAGGAAAGGAATAACTAAATCCAACAGATTGACTTTAAATAGTTTTTGTTAAATTCAGTATTAAATCACTATACTTTTGGTTTAACCAGTAAGAAAACCTAAAGGAAGAACTACTTGAGTCTGACAGCAGCCCAATATTCCTGAGCAAGATGCAGGAGGAGAAGTGCTTACTTGGCACATAAGAGATGTTTCCAAATGGGTAACCTCATCCAGTAACCTCAGCAGCTCCTGAAACTCAGCATCCTGGTAGTCAAAGCGTTCCCCAAAGATGATAGAGCAAATTATATTGGAAACTGCATTGTTGATCTTGAAGTGAGGGTTGAAAGGCTGTCCTGGAGGTGGAGGAAGGAAGAGATGAGTCCTTCAAAAATGTACTGGTTTGTCTCTATATTTTTATAGAAAGTCTGCTGTATATATCTAGTAGACAACCATATTTGAAGCTCCAGCCACAACATCTAAGATATACTAAGGACTCGTTCAATGTAATGGTAAGTGAATTTATGATCAGGGTTTAAATTTAGTAGAATGTTTAATGCATGTCTAACTGTGTTGTGTCCTCCTTGAGGGTAGTATCATTGGAAGGTGTTCACTATTCTATTTCAGGGCCTAGCACAGTGATGGGCACAGGGATTGCATTTAGCCTCTTAAAAAGTATCTGATCAATGACTGGATGGGTCCCAACTTCCCATACCTAAACTATGAAATGCTCACCCTTCTCCTCTGCTATGACCTCAGCAAGGTGGTAGGCTTCTTCCTGGATGCGTTCCTCTAGGCTCTTCTTTCCTAAACCAAAGTTCCTTAGTGTGGTCAGGGTGAACCTTCTTTGTTCCTTCCATATTTGGCCATTGGACATGATCAGTCCTGGGGAAATGGAAGTCAACAGGATGCTATTCTGATACCATTATGCAAATACATGACAATTGTATGGACATGTGCATCAGATAAGAAGGAAGAGGGGTATTAATATTCTCGAAATTTATTCAGAGCCATACCCCCAAAGCAATGAACATAATTTAACATTTACTGGATAACATTCACTAACTGCTCACACTATTATTTTTATCTTTTTTTGTCATTTGGTGCTCACAGAAACAATACAGGGTAGTTTTACATAACATCACTTACAGTCTATTTTACTGATGAGAAATATAAGGAACTGGGGATAAAGGATGAAGTGAACTTTGCAAGATAAGTTAAGCAGATGTTCAAATTGTAGTCTGCCAGTGTCCAGTCCCCATGCATTGATTATTTAGTAAAGCATTAGTGTTAAAGTAAAGACCAGTACTATAGATATAGAAAAGCCAAAGCCCACAGGAATAAGAAGGCACCAAAAGTATTTACAGGTGAAGTGTTACCCAAACCTGGGCTTAAAAGATGAGGAATGATTCAAGAAAGCAAGAAGGAATGAATTTTCTACAGAAAAAAAAACACCACAGGTACAGATGCAGAATGCCATGTTGTGTTCCGTAAACCTTTATTTATTTCATAACACAGGCAATGGCAAGCCCTTTTCCATGTCTTAATTTCTAGGCCATTCTTCAACTCCTTTATGTTCCTGTGTCTGTCCTTCACCATCACATTGAAATGGTCTTCTTTGTTGAGAGTCCAGAGGAATCTTCAACCCCATTTTAAGTAGTCTTTCCTCAGCTCCACACACTTTTTCTTTGAATGACTCCTGTCTGGTAGTCGTCAAGAGAGGACACATACAGATTTTTCATTAAATCTCTGTGAAGAACTTATTATTTTGTGGTTCATTTTCTTTTCTGAAATCTCGAAATGGTGGAGGTCTTCATGATTAGGTTCCTAGACTCCTCTCTTCTCATCCCACATTCCATTTTTGGAAATCCTTTCACCATCTACTTCTGTCCCAGAACTCGGTACAAATTAATACTAACCATTTGATTTTGTCAATTTAAAGCACTGAAAACTTGGCCCATCCATGTTTCAATTCTTGACTTTATCCATGCTATTCCCAATGTAAGCCAAACCTTCCTGAGTGTTCTACTCTTCTTAAGTGTTCCTCATCCCATCAGGTGGAAACTGTGTGGCAAGCACTAAAGTCCTCATTGTCTCTACACTGAGGTCATTGTGTCTTATTAGGCTACCTATTGATTACTTGAAATCCATGTAATGTCACCATTACCATCCATTCCTAACACACGGTCATTTCTTCCCTTTTGCCTGGTCTAAGCTGTTACTTTCTATGTCCTAAAATCTACAAAACTCTCTTGCTATCTCAAATGCATTTTTGTCATGCTATCCTGGAGAGTCTTAATAATGTACTGTACCTGATTTTTTTCTCCAATTAATATCATTCAAGAGCTTTCACTTTCCCTAGGATAAAAACCAATATCCTTACCAAGAACTTTCATGAGCTATTCCTAGCCAGGCAGTTTTAACTCCATTTAATTATCTCCTTTAAAATCCTGAGCACCCATCATTGGACACATTTTATTTCCTCAAGTATTTTGTCCTTATTCTAATGTCAGGGTCTCTTCATATTATATTCTCCTTGACTGAGTGATTTTATAAACATTATTACCTCAAATATCTTTAGTCATATCAACTTTTGCTGAATTCCAGGACTACATTAGATTCTCACAGCAAGGGTTTCATAGAGTTTTTTTTTTCATTATTGCAGTTAATGGATGCTGTGCTTCTCTCTGAATAGGATGACAGTCGCATCAGACATGTATATGAACCACATTCTTCTCTCATTTATTCCTAGCACCATGGTTTCCATGCCAGTACTTGCATGTAGAATTAATTCAGGGACTATTTCCAAAAGGAATTTGATGCTTTTGGAATGGATGCTTTGATATTTGAATAGATTGAGGTTTGGATTTCAAATTATAGATGTTTAAGTTTACTTAATGATGCTTTTAATTATCCATGCCAACCTGTTCTTTTATGGATTAGAAGGTGTTAGATACACTGTGTGACAGGTCCTTAAAGATAAAGAATAAAAAACTAGAAGCAAGTAGAGGGAGAAGCAGAATGAAGCAAAATCATATCCATTTTCTTATGGGAAGAGGTTCAAAATGGGGAAACAAAAAGACATAACGCATTGCCTCCTCCTGTGCTGTGAATGCATGTTGCGGTCACTTTATTATCCAAGCATGCAGAGTGACTCCTGCAGGATACGTGGATTCTTCCAGATCTTCATCAAGACCAATGCTCTGAAGGACTCAGATGAGGTCCTCCCACCAGGGAATGTAAGCACCCAACTTCCTCTGCTAGGTAAAATTTCATAATGTAACAGTTGAGAGGAGTTTAGGAAAATTATACACACAGAGGCACTTTTACCATACATGTACATTTCAAACCCACTTACCAAAGTCTAGGAACTTACCCCTTTTACTGAATACACGGTTTCGAATAGGGCTCAAGGGACGATTCATATAATTCTGGTCTGTGTGGGTAAGGACTTCTTTGATTAAGGGCAATCCAGTCACAAGCACAGCAGATGAGTAAGCCAAATCCATACTAACAATGTTACCATATTTCTTCACATACTAAAAAACAGTGAATTAGTCAGAGTTGAATATGCACATCTACGTGTCTAGTGACAGAGGGTAAGGATATCAAAAGAGCTTGTGTTGAAGGGATTTTGGGTTTGTTTGAGGAGCTGGCTGCACCATGGCTCTGTGGGACATGTTTCTGAACTATTTCCCTCCTCACAATCAAGTCAAATTCAATGCACTTCAGGATGGAAGTTTTCTTAAAAATGTATTCAAATCTTCATATCTTGTTTGGGAATGAAAGAGTCACTGTCTTCCAGGGGAAAAGTGTTTGTTACAGAGCACTGCCAATGTCTTAGGTTGAAGTCAGTTCTGGGGCTGCCATAAATGCCTAACTTCAACAGCTCGCAATCTAATGGGGAATTATTGTAAATCAATAATTATTATTAACTTTCTGTCCCATACATTATTTGGTGGAGGGAATGGAGGAAGTTTAGAAGATGAACAAGGTGCAAGGTGGTTGCCTGGAAAAAGAATACTCTCAGTTGGAAAGAGATGGGGATCAAGATTCTCTGAGCGATATCAAGACTGACGATCCCATCATAAATGGAATATCTGCATATGGTTTGTTTCCAATGAGAAGTCTAAAGAGGTGTGAGTAGGAGAGGAGGTGTAAGGTGAGCAGAATTGTCTGAAGTTTGGAGTCCTAGGACAGGTCAGAATCCAGGTTCTGCCTCTTCATTTCTGTATGATTTTGGGGGGCAAATTATGTAACTTTTCCTGTATTGTAATTTACAAATCAATAGAATGGAAGCTACTATTCTTTTCTATATTTCAGATAAGATTAGTAAACATAATATTAAGAAAACTCTGATTATTTACATTTTAGAAAATGCTCTTTATAGAGAATGTTCTGGTAGTGACAGCAGTGAAGGAATGGGGAGGGAAATGAGGCCATGGTGTGATAGAGCTCATACAGCAACCAGTCAGATAACTGATGTCTGGCCTTCAACCAGCAACTGGGTTTTCTGAAGCACATTGCAATAAGGTTTTGAAAAAAGGAGCAGGGTGAAAAACATAGAAATATGCATTACCTATGTGCTTGGGATCCTGGCAGTAACCTCATATTCAGTAATTTATCTTTATAATAAGCCTATACAGCAGGGACAGTGAAACACTTTGAGACCTCTTGCCCATGCTCAACCCAAAATCCACTTATTCATCACAAAGTGACAACACTTCAATTAAATCTGCATGTCCAGTTGCTGGGATGATGCAGGCCTTGTCTGGAGTGCTGCCAGAGGGTGTTCTTCATGCCCAATGCAGCACGTGTACCCTAGGTTCACTGCCACTGCTATAAACTATTCCTTTCTCTTTTAGAAAAAGAAGCACAGGGAGGTAGCACACACCTAGTGGTGGAATTAGTGGTTCTTCCTAACACACTCTGTAGTTCTCATTTTTCAGTGAAACTATAAATACATTTCTCTGTGTTCTTTGCAGTGATGGAGCTGCCTACATACTAGCTGGCCATATGACTTCCTCATCAAAAATCCCATTTCCCAGTCTCTCCAGGTGTGGACAAAATGACCCAAGAAGTGGTTGTGTGTGCATCTTGGGACTCACAGCTTCAATCACAGCTGCTTTCTCACCACCACCTGAGATAGGAGACAGGGCGTGGCTTAGGCTACCTGGGAAGAGAGGCTTGGTGGGATCCCAGGATCTACACAGCACTGCCTCTCAAGAACCCACATCCCCAGGCTTCTCTTGGGTTCCCAGGAGATGTGGACAGCATAAAAGAGATGGGAAATGACAAGGAGCCCACTATCATGACTCTTTATCGGAGCCCATCCTATCTCCCAGACTCCCTGGGTATATTTTTATTTTTGCTTTTCTCTTTTCCTCAATTGTCCAGCCCAAGTTTACTCTGCAGAGCTAGTTTCTCCCTGACCCCATTTTTCACATAAGTTTTGTCATCATTTTTGGCTTGTTTTGTTCAGTTCTTTTTCAAGCTAAGACCTGGAGCACCTTTAATTGATGAGCCATTTCTAAAGGCAACTACTAGATAACACACCCACTTCCTGTTCCCCTTCCCATTGGACACAACTCACACAGAATGATGTTGCTGTAAGACAGAAGCAATAACACAGAAGGAACTGGAGTGTGAATGATGCTGTGGGACAAAGTCCCCCTATCCTCTACTACACGCTTATGTTTGAGCACCTGTCAGTGAGAACTAACGTTCACTCCTGTTTACATCGTTGTATTTCAGGTTTTCTTTCTTACAAGCAGCTTGATGACAAGTTACCTATCAATTCATACAATTTATGTACTATGCACTTACTTTATACTCTGATGAGACCTTTTTCTTTTGTTTCAATAAAGATTCCTAACATCAGCCACATAGCTATGGTCAGAAATGTTTAGAAAGTGGGAGAGGGAGAGTAGTGAAGTTGCCCACCTGCCATACAAACTGCCTGGTTTCCTCCCCTTTCTCTCACCATGCTTAAGCACATGACATCTCACTTGTTTAAAATTTCCTGTTTTTTCCTCCACTCAGCCAATTGCCAAACATTCCTTTAAAATCCTATCAGTTTCTTCCAGTGCTGTACAAAGGTCATCCTCAGGGAGGCCCATGGACAGTGATAACATCTCTTGCCACCTGCTTGGTTTCAGAGTTTCCACCACCCATCTTATCACACTCTGTCCTGTACTGTGCCTGGCACTGTTAGCACTTACAATGTCTTCCAAGAGACACAAGCCTATGAATAATATCCAGTAACTATGCCCCCAAAAGTTAATTATTCTCTAGTTACATCATGAAATGTCAGGTTACATGTACGGAAAACATTTACAAGTTATATAAAGTTTAGTTCAAGGTTCTGTTTTCCAGAATCTACTGAAACAATCTGGGCCAATCACATTACTCCTTCTTCTTGCCAAGTTTTCTCCATGGTACAATGGAATTGTCATGAGCTGAAACCTAACATATATGCTTACTGTGAAGACTGAATGGAAATGAACCCAAAATCCTGATCGAAAACTTAACACACTATTAGTGTTAGGATTTCCTCACTGCAAGAATGCTAATGTAATTGTAACCTAAGTATACCATTTATCTGATTGTTTTATATTACAGATACATAAAAATCAAACATATATAATAAAAATTACCTGTTTCATCAAAATAATCATTGAGTCAGGGATAAGATTCAAGACTCAGTTTCACTGCTCTCCTATTTTTGACACTAGGAACCTTCTCCAGCTACATCTGTCCTTGCAAAACAAGGACCCAGATGGAACTGATCCCCAGTGACTCCTGAAGGAAGCTGCATCCAGTGGCATGGGAGGCAGTGAGAGGAAGGAGAATTGAAGGATGACTTTGGTGAGTGCACTGCAGGGGAGGGGACTGAGGCCAGCACTCAGGAAGTGTGGCAGGGGGCTGTCCCTGGAGCAGGGTGAGGAGTTAGGAGGCCCTATCAATGCTTTGCATGCCTGGAATGGAGCCTCTGAGAAGGAAAGTTCCACATTTTTTGAAAGGATAAGAACACAAAAACAGACAAGCAGTTTTGGTTTTAACTTTTAACATCTAAGACAGGACAATATGGCCTATGGGACATAACACATTGGAACAAGAAACATTTAGCTATATTCCACCATTACAAAGGGCAGATGGGTGAGGCCAGCAAGGCAGAGGAAGCAGAAGCTGAAAGCAGGGTTCCCGCAGGTTCCCAGCTCCAGCCTGGGAGCCACCCTAGTGTCTCCTGTACTGGAGTTCAGGGTGGGGGTGTGGATGCAGCCAGCCTCTCATCACTCCTACCTGCTTAAGTGCCAGATGAGTCTTTTCAAGGTCCAGGTGGAAGAAGCTTCCCAGGAAAGGAAGGCACCAGGGCCCCGGAGGGTAGTTCTTTGGGCGCTTGCTTTTGAGGAAGTCTGCAAAGAACAGGAAGGCAACAGTGCCCAGGAGAAGAGTGTGGAGGTGGAGTGCGCCCCAGAGGGCGGCCACCAGGGAGCCCACCACGACCAGCATGTGGAGGACCAGTGCTAGGCCTTCTGTGGACCACACAGAGGACTGTCTCTGTCTATCACCACTTAAGTGTCCAGGTTGTCCAGGATCATCAGTCCAGCCCTGCCCCCTCTTTCCTGCAGCTCCTCCCTTCCTGGCCTGGCTGTTCAGTCACCTGAACCAGGCCTCTGTTGCACTCCTGGACAGGGGATAGACACTTTGAACCCCTGGGACTGCCCACATCCTTCCTGGAAGAGGCTGGCTAGGTGTAATTTCTTTTTAGTCATAAAATCCATTTTCTTGCACATACCCAAGGGTCAGATGCTGTGCTTAACATTTCAGGGCCATCTCAGCATGAGAGCTCCACAGTCAGTGGAGCAGGAATTTCCCCTCCCCCTGTCACCCAGGCCTGTAAGCTCTCTGGTAACAGCAGCTCTAGGCCTATCTTAGGAACTTGCCGTCAGGCAGCAGTGTGACATGCTGGGCTTCGTTTTCACAGAGCCATCATTTCAGTCCTGACTTCCAGTTGAACACTCACTAAATATGAATAAGTGAATCTCTGAGTGTGAAAGATATCCACAGGAAGCCTTCTCTTTGAGAGTGCTCTGAAACAGAAAAAGAGTTGCATCAAAGTTCCTAGCACTGAGCAATGTTCATAGTAGGTGGTTAGTTAACATTTACTACAGAAATATCTTTATCCTGAGCTAGCTTTCTTTCTTTCTTTTTCTTTCTTTCTTTCTCTTTCTTTCTTTTTCTTTTCTCTTTCTTTCTTTCCTTCTTTCTTTTCTTCTTTCTTTCCTCCTTTCTTTCTGCCTGATTGTGAAGTTCCTCTGTGTCCAGGCTCCAAACTCCATACCAGGCTGTGGTGCCTACCTGTTTCTCCCCATCTGAGAGTACTCAAAACAAGAAGCACAGTTGTGGGAGACTTCAGCACACATGCACAGATTCAAGGTAGACATACACAGTCTGCATAAAAATCTTTTCAATGAAAACAGTACAAGGAAAGTTGCAATTTTAGTTTTTCCAAGCAAGGGTTAGAGGGTGTAGTGATGATGTAGCAAGTGTCCTTCCAGTCCACATGTTCCTGTTGTAAAACAGTTGTTATGCAATCATACACTATTTCTAAAATTCATGCAGAAAATGTTTTCTGGTACTCAACTGCTTTTTAAACTGTCTTGTTCCTTATTCCATGTTATTATCCTGATTTATGCACATGGCACTAATTCATTTGATTTGACAAATAATCTTATATTACTATATCTCAATGTATTTGCTTCTTCCTATATCAACAGTTATTTAGTTTAGTTTTCCTCCACTTCTCTTTTTATCTGTTTTGCATTAAAAATAATGTTAGAGATACTTAACTTTATAATGGCAAAATTAGAGGCTCTTCTCATAGACTTCTTAGGGAAACAATGATATTTTATAAATCTTTATTTACAAAACACAAAAATCTTTGAAATTTGTTCTCTGGCATTCAAAAAATCAAGAAAGTTTTATTCAAGGAAAATCTAGGGCCTGGATGCCCTCATCAGAACCAAGGCAGCACAACTGTGCACTAAGTCAGCCTCTCTCCTTTATGAAGTTCCCAGCCTCAGGTATTTTGTTATAGCCACAGGGAACTGACTAACTCAGCATCTTTGATAAATGTTGTGGCATGGAGCACAGTGGGCCCAGAGTTTCAAGGATGGACAGAGAACCAAAGCCCTGCACTGAGAAGCAGAAACCTAAGGCCCAAAGTTCAAGGAGGGTGGCTCATGGCTAGACAGAAGAGGGAAGCAATGACATGAGTGTTAGCAAGGAGGAGGCATGACTATCACTTAGAGCTATTGTGACTGTGGCTGGACAGAGAAGCAGCCTAGCAACTACTGGAGGAAGGAGAACTCAGCAAGGTGGCTCTGGGCTCCAAAATCAATGTCCTCAGAGAGTCAGGTTGCCAGTGTCTACAGAATGGACTTAGAGATCAAGCAGATGCAAAAATCAAAGCATTTTCTCTAGCAAATGTGAAAGATGATCAAGCTGGGCATAGTGATGCACTCCTGTAATCCTAGCACTGGGGAAACTGAGGCAGAGAATTGCTATGAGTTTGAGGCCAGCCTGGGCTGCATAATGAGATCAAGCCCAGCCTGAACTACACAGCAAGACCCTGCCTCAAAAAAAAAGAGAAAAATCTTGTAAAACTTGGGAAAAGGAGCTACAGTCTAAGCTAGATCTTGTTTCCTTCCACCCCCAACCCAATTTAGTGTGATAGAAACTCAGTTCTAGGCATGTGTAGCCAAGAACATTTCCTCTAACTTCCAGATCAAGAATATATATCTCCCTGAGAGGGATAGGATGTATTTTCATATTCTCATGGACCTTGCATTTCCCATGGAGCTCCTTACAAAGCTCTGTTTAAGGTAACAATGCCTGAGTCATACAGAGAAATCCTTCTCCTGTAGCTCCCACTGTGGGTAGTAACATTACCCTAGGCCAGGAGGTTGAGAACAGTGGGCCACACTGGCTTCACCTCAGTTACTCATAAAGAGAACTCCATACCAGGAGAGCTTAGCCACAAAGACCAGACACAAATGCCACAAACAATAAACATTTTGGAGATAAATCAATTAAGGGGATATAAGGTAGAAAGTCCATGAAAATAATAACTCAACTACAGGCCAGTTGAAACTTTTCATTGGTCAACAAAGGAAAGAAGCCCGTTCCTGAGGTCAGAAACTCAAAGACCAGCCTCAAAGACTGTATCAGAGAAAGATCCAAAGCCAAATTTGATGACATTGGAAAACTATTAATTTCCCCAGGAATTGTTGAAAATAATGGGTCAATCAGCCAGAAGATAGTGGAGAGTTACAACAGAGTGCAAAACATTCAGGGAGGTGGCTTAAGAGAGAAGAGGAGAAACACAGTGATAGAGGGCTTTACTAAAACCTAGTTCCTGCTGTCTGGTTTACACCCCCAAATCTGTGCCCTGAGGAGGAAGATCAGAATCTTTACAATTGTGAGATAAAGAGGCTAAAATAAATTAGTCAAGCCAATAAAGTTATTAAACAGTCCAAAGAATAAGAACTTTGAGAGGTTGGTGTAAGATTAGTAACTATAAGTACTCTAATACCTAAGATGCATAATTTTCTACAAAAAAAAATAAGTGACATGCAAAGAACTAGAATGGTATATGACCTCAGGAGAGAAAGGAAAGCAGGAAATTAAAACTACCTTTGCAAGAACATAGATATCAGATGAGAGAATAAGATAGTGAATGAGACTTAGTTCTAAGCACATCTGAAGAATTGAAGGACCCATGATTAGCAAAAGAAAGGAAAGGATTCAATAAAGAATATCAGATAAGGTTATGTGGTAGCCAACCTGACTCCATTTTGTTCCTCATCACTGTTCCTCCAATTTTATGTAAAGTTCAGTGATTCTGGGTAGTTGCCTCCCCCTCCCACTTTGGGAGTCCCCTGGATTGATGCCACAACATCCCATTTGGTACAGCAGTCTGCAGCTACATGTTATCTTTATGACCTTGTGAACAGAATAGTCCTCACCTGTGTGATATTTTGTTTCAAATAAACTGTGTAAAACATCGCCATGACCCCTGTTAACTTAGCAAATTTCTGCTCCTGTAAAATTCCACTTGTGCTTCCCCTCATTCTGAGCCATCCACAACTACAAGAGCCGCTTAAAAGATACCTGCAAACTGCTTTGTGTCATTGAAAGGTTTCCAGCTTCAACTCCTCTCAACTGCCTCAGGGAATAAAAGGACTCAAATTTGGCTCAGAGTGTTGTGATTCTCTATAATCTTTCTTGATTTAGTAAAACAATTATTATTGTATAAGACCCTGGAATTTCTATCTTGAAAATTATACAATAGTTGAAATTTTGAAAATATTTCTAGGGGCTCAACATATTTAAACTGGAAGGGGAAAGAATCAGTAAACTCAAAGAAAGCTCAATTGACGTTATGAAACCTGGGAGCTGGGGATTTAGCTCAGTGGCTCCACACCTGCCTCACAAGTGTAAGGTCCTGAGTTTGATCCCTGGTACCACCAAGAAATTATGCAATCTGAAACATTTCCACTTTTTTTCTGAAAGAATTGTGAAAAGAAGCTCAGACAAATGTGGATCATGATTGAGCATCATTGTAGAAGGACCCTTTTTATACACTTACTGCTTAAAATGGCCATGGGTTGAGGACTGGTACTTGTGTGCAAGGAGCAGATTTGTTTGGAAAGCCAACAAGCCTAGAAGGTGGGAGGTTATGGCCTACAAAAACCATCTACTCACCTAGGTTACAAGAGCCTTTAACTCTTAGGTAATGTTATGGATGAGTGAGTTTGAATAATAGAGATGTGCCACTCTGTGCCAGATTCAAGCCCTTTTATTATACCCAGTGACCAAGGGGGCTAGCCCCCACAAGTTTCCTCTGCAATGGGAAGCAGTTTGATTTCTCCTTTAAATCATGCTTTCAGTAAGGTAGAGCAAGCAGAATCCCACAGAAGCAGAACCATGCCAGGTTAGTGGGGGGCAGAAGGAAATTTCACTCATGCTAGGTGAGCTACAAAATATCCTGCAACCGCAGCAAGTTTGCTATAAAGAAGGATGTGGGGATTTGGGGTGCTTTGTTCAAGCACAAGCACTTTGTTCAAGCACAGGTGAAAAATGGTATTGACGGACAAGATGGAATCAGGTTGGCTATCACATTGCCAACTCATTTAAACATGATGTCAAAGCATTGACTCAAAAAGAGGCTCTTGATTGGGCAGGAGGTTATACAAAGGATTGTAGTAGGAGCTCATATACATCTGTTTAACAAAGACTATGTGCTGTTTTACAAAGTTGATTATCTAATTAAGAGTACAAGGGCCAATCATGAGCCTGAGAAAAAGCAGGATGAGGGGACCAGCCAGCCCAGTGATAAGGCTAGTTACCCAAGGGCTCCAACTGAACAGGTTGTGATACCATGAGGTTTTACTTTCTTTCTTCTGACATCTATCTAGATTTTCCTTGACCTTTTGAAGGGTATCGTGGATTACACCACACTTGTTGGCACAGAAACAACATGGCTGCTCTAGAGCAGCATATAGTCCTTCTTGTGACAAGAGCACTAGATCAAGCCCCCTTCGATTCTGGAAGACCACATCATCTAGTGACTCTACTTGGGAGTGAAGAGTCTCAACAGCATATTGCAGACTTCCTAGGTCAATGTCTACCTCTTCTGCTAAAGCTGAGAGTCCTAGTTCTCCTGTAGCTAATGCGGCTAGCTGCCCCCAATCCCCCAAAATTTGGAATGAGTATGGAGGTTGCTCACTTCTGTCTACACAGTAGCACTGGGTGTGTTATGAAATCCCATCCCTGTGTCCTCCGTACACATAAACTTGAGGAAGAATTCGCACCAGGATGCACAAGACTCCAGGTCTAGTATCTCCCTCAGGTATTCTGACACACTTAGTGAGTCCAGAGGTACAAGCTAGCCAAGTGCCATTAGGGCCAATATAAGCCTTCAAGGTCTCCCAAATCACAGTTTGGCTACACACAGCATGGAAGGGGATGTTACTCATATCATAAGAAGAAGTTATATTTCCATAAACCACCAATGGTCAAGGGGGGCTTTGCAGAAGTGCACGCTAAGGCAGTATTTGAGGCTCTGATTGAGCCCAAGACTCCCACACCCACATAATAAGGAGGCTTTGCTCTTAGAGCCAATAATCCTGAGTCAGGTATGGTTGAGTCAGGTTTAAAATGGTGTGGATGGCTCCACACATGAAGAATAGGAAGGGAGGCAGTACATGTGTGGGGAGGGGGGGGCGGGGGGTCTGCTATATTGGTAGCTAAGAGCAGACACTTTGAAGAGTGATAACAGGGTGAGGCTCAAGTAAGGGGCCCTTTACTTTCATTAAGGGTCCTATTGGCTGTGTTGGTGCTTGGCTTAGCAACTGGCTTTGAAAGGTAACAATTTCACCTGGATCAGGAATTAGTCCTCCAGGGAGCCAGAAGTGGAATCCCCAATTACATCCTGTGGCCCATTTAGCATCCTGGGGCCAATGTATCAGAATCATGACTCAGCACCAATGTTTCCAAACTATGATGTCGTTAGTGACAATTGGTTCCCCATTATAGGAGGCAATCTTTACACAGCCCCAGTTTGGGCAGTAGAAGTCAGTTGGGCACCCACAATCCTGCTGTCTGAATAGATTGAACCCTGGGCATGCATAAAAGTCACAGCTTCCCAGGTTTATGAACTGATAGTAGTAGCTTCCCCTGTCTCTCCTAAATTACAGAGATTGACCTCAGGCAACCTGAGAGGTTGCTGGGGGCAAATGGTACCAAAAGTGACATTACCTAGAATTTCTCCTGAGCTTAAGGAGGTGAGGAGAAAAGAGTAAAACTCTCATCATTGGATTTCCCTATAGGTCAGCCTAGTCAGCCCAAAGACAATAAGAATAAGTGTCACAATCATGACCGGATTAGCCTTACCTTTAAAGGATCAGGTCTCAGCTCAGCTTGACATGTGAATGGTGAACCTACCATGAGATTCTGTCAAACTTGAGAGCCGAGGACCTTGTGAAGATGACCGTGTAGGATCCCTTCCAGGCTGAAGTCAGTCCTTCACCATGAAAGGCCTTGATGAAGACACCATCCCTGGGCTAGAATGGGTAGCATGGTGTAGAGCTGGGTAGGGGCTGAGTAGCTCGTACCTTGGAGTGAACAGTGTTTTTATACCTGTTGGAGAGACTGGAGATACTTTAACAGGAACTGGTTTGAAAATTTTTCTAGTACCTCAATTTACACCTTGGGGAGAAGGGGAAGGGGTCTTCCAAACATAATTTGATAGGAGTGAAACTGCTTTATAAGGAGTACATCAAACTCTAAGGACAGCCAAAGGCAGTGGGCTGACCCACCCTTAACCAGCTTCCAACACCAATTAAGGAAACAGATTTTAGGGTCTGATTCATCCCATTCACTTGCCCCGAGCTTTGTGGTTGGAAGGCACAGTGGAGTTTCCAATTTATACCCAGTACACTACTGACTAAATGAGTTTTGGAAGCTAGGCGGGGCCATTGTCAGATCCAATGGACACTGGTAGTCTGAATCTGGGAATTAATTCCTGAAGAAGTTTCTTTGCCACCACAGTGGCAATCTTCAGCCAAGTAGCATAGACCTCTGTCCAACCTGAAAAGGTATATATGAAAACCAGGTGGTAGCAAAAGTCACCCCCTGGTGGTTTGATCTCTGTGAAATCCACTTCCCAGTGTTCTCCAGGAGTTCTGCCAGGTATGTGACCTGAACGGGTGTAGATGGGCCCTGGAGGAGATTTACTCCTATGCACATTGATCACCTAAGAGAGGCCTGTTGGGCCAGCAACTGCAGCTTTGAAAAGCAGCATCTTGGAGCTAGAACCTTGGCCACCTTGGAGCCACCAGGTGTGACCAAAGGCAGCTGCTGGATGAGGTGTCATCCCAATGCCTTGGGGAGGTAGATGAGACCATCTAGATATTTACACCAGGCTTGGGGATCTTTCTTTGCTTGCAGCTGGCTTGCTTCTTTCTCTTCCACTTCATTGTAAGTAGGGCTAGTTGAACAAAGGGGGAGGAGGGTTCATGGTAGGCAGGATGACTAAGGGTTAGCTGGCCTCAGGTCTACCTCTCACACTGCACTGTCTGCAGGTGAATTTCCCTTTGCTTCAGGTGTATTGTCCTTTTGGTGACCCTGAACATGAATTATGGCTACCTTCTTGGGAAGCCATACCACCTGTAAGAGAGAAAATATCTCCTCTTTCTTTTTGCCAGTCTTTCCTGCAGCTTTCAGGGGCCCTCTCTACTTGTAGATCCTCATGTGGACATGTAGAGTAGCAAAGGCAAACCTACTGTCAGTGTACATATTTATCTTCTTTTCCTTTCCCCATCTCAAGGCCTGGACCAAGGCAGTCATTTCTGCCTTTTGGGCAGAGGTTCCCTCAGGGAGAGGCTGGGCCCAAATGACTTGATCAAATATAGTTACTGCAGCCCCTGCCCTCTGTACCCAGTTTACCACCATGCTGCTTCCATCTGTGAAGAGGGTGGCATCTGCCTCAGCCAAGGGGGTGTCTGTTAATTCCAATGGGCCCCTTTGGGTCTGGTCCAGCACATATTCACAGTCATTAATTGGGTTGTCTGGTTATCATCTGGCATCAGTGTAGCCGGATTGAGGACCTGTGCTGCTGAGAAGACTATGCAAGGATTGTCATGCAAGACGCTTTGATACTGAGTGAGGCAGGCATATGATATCCATGTATTAGTTGCCCCTTGAGCAGAGTATCTACTGAATGAGGGGAAGTTAGGACTAGGTTCTGTCCAAAGGATAATTGATCAGCCTCCTTGACCAATAATGCCATCGCAGCTACTGCCCAAAGACATGAAGGCCATCGTGAGGCCACAGGATCTAATCTTTTAGAGAGATAGGCCATGGGGCACTTCCAGGGTCCCAAGCACAGCATCAAGACTCCCTTGGTGATCCCTATTGTCTCACTGATGATCAGATGAAAAGGCTTAATAACATTAGGTAGGACCATGGCTGGAGGTGATACCAGAGCTCTTTTCAGATTCTGGAAGGCCTTTTCTTCATCTATTACCCATTCTAGGGGTTGATATCCTCCCATGGCCGAACGGAGGGCCCATGGTATCTCAGCAAATCCAGGGATCCATAGGTGACAGTATCTGGATGGACCTAGGAATTCTCATACCTTGGTAGTTGGTGTGGGTATCTGGAGGATGGCATTTTTCCTGGCCTGGACAAGGCTCTTCTTTCTTCTGAAATTTCATACCCCAATTACAATACTTAGAGGAACAGAGTTATGCCTCCCTGGCTGAGATGAGGTAGCCACCTCCTCTAGTAGATGACAAAGCTCTTGAGTCCCCTGCAGGCATTCTGAATAGTTAGTAGGAGCTAATAACAAATCATCTCCATACTGAAGCAGGATGAGGTTAGAGTGATGGGACTGAAAACTCACCATGTCCTTCTGGAGGACCTCACTGAACAGGGTGGGTGCATTTTTGAATCCTTGAGGCAGCTGGGTCAAGGTGAGCTGATATAAGTCACTGGAAACTGGGTGAGTCCACTGGAAGCAAAGGTAGGGTGGCTAGCTGGGGCAAGAGGCACACTGAAAAAAATCCTTGAAATCTAGCACAGTATGTACTTGGTGCTCAGGAGACAGCAAACTTAGGAGTGTAGATGGGTTAGGAACAGTAGGGTGCAGAGTTATCACTTGCTGGTTAACTTCTCTCAAGTCCTGGACCAGCCTGTAATCTGATGTCCCCAGTTTCTGTACTGGCAGGAATGGGATGTTCAATGGAGAATGACCAGGGGTTAATATTTCAAAGCCCAGCAACCTCTTAATATCAGGGGCTATCCCTATGTGGCTTTCTGTGTGATGGGTTATTGAACTCCAACAGATGTGGCTATTGACAAGAACTCTACTATCACTGAAGGGTGGTGAGCAGCCAAACCCAGTGTATTTGTTTCCTCCCACACCTTTGTGAACTCACCTGAAGCCTGTTCAGTAAGTCTTTAGATCTTGTTTCCTCTGGGTCTTCTTCCCTCGAGAGAAGATGCTACTCAGACAGAACAGTGGTCAAGGACAGTTGATATGAAGGGAGTGACATGAGAGCCTCAGTCTGAGTGAAAGAAATGGTGGCCTTTATTTTATGAATGAGATCTCCTCCCAGCAAGGGGAATGGGTAGTCTGGGATCACCAGAAGAGACTGAGTAACTTGTTTTGATCCCAGGATCATCATTTGTTCACTCATGAGCAGCCAGTTTTGGACTGCTCCTGTGGCCCCCTGGATGGGAATGGTTTGTGATGAAAACTCTCCCAGAGGAATTTTTAACACTGACCCCTTGGCACCAGTGTCCAAGAGGAAATGGACCCATTGGCCCCCCTACTTCAACATTTACCATGGGCTCAGAGCTACTAAGAGAGAAGGATCCCTGGCCCTCTCAGTCTGAATCTTCCTTCCCCCACAGATGTGGGGAGAGATAGTACTGTGGCAGAAGACCTGGTGGACATTGATTTTTCCACTGCCCTTTCTCCTTGCAAAAGGCACACCAATTTCTGCCCAATGATGGGTGTCCTCCTGGCTTTCTAGGTACCCACCATTTGGTCTTCCCAGGATTGTGTACCATGGGGTCCTCCATGATGGTTGCTGCCAAGATCTTTGCTTGCCTCTTTGCTGACCCCTCAGCCATGGCTGTGGCCATTTTTCTGCTTTTCTGAATCCCTATTCTCAAACACCTTTTAAGCTACTTCTAACAGCTAAGAAATCTTCATTCCTGGGAATCCCTAAAATTTGGTAATTTCTTCCTACTATTGGGTGCAGACTAAGGAACCAACCCCAAATTTATAGCTCTATTGTTCTCTTGAGCCAAGGGGTTGAATGGGTTATAAACCTCAAAGGCCTCTCAGAGTCTTTCTAGGAATGCGGTGGGGGACTCCTCTGGTCCCTGTGTTATTTCAGTGGCTTTTGACAGATTTATGTGTTTCCAAGCCACTGTCCAGATCCTGTTCAACAAATCCTGGTGGCAGGTGATCAAAGCCTGTTTTCCCCCTGCAGAATTTAGGTCACATTCAGGATGCTCTGAGGGGTAGCCTTGTTTTAGCAATTCGTGGGCCTCCTCCTCTGAATGCCCTCCCAATAATTCCTTTCTATCCTCAAACCTAATCATGTTCTACTCCTCAGTGTTGAACAGGGTCAATAACAACTCTTGTCAGTCATCCCCTGTCAGTAGATGAGTCCTAAAGATTGACTTGATCACTTGATCAACTTGAGAACCTGGGGATTCTCAGAGAATGGTGGATTCTGGGTTTCCAGTTGTAGAGGTCAGAAGTGGAAAATGGAACATATACCAGGGATGGATGTGTTTCCTTTCCTTCTGTATTGGGAGGTGGGCCCTCCCTCAAAGGCAAGAGAGCCTCTAGTTTCATCTTCTCGAGGTAGTGACCTCCTGCCAGGGTCAGAGATGCTCTCCTATGGAGGGAGAGGTAGTGGGAGAAGTAGAGGAAGAAGTGAAGAAGTTGGGGGCAGGTGGGTCAGTACAGACACGAGAGGGGGAGAACTAGGGTTATATGGAAGTGGACGAGGGAGGACTTCCTCAGCATCTGACTGCTGCAGGATCAGTTTCTGTCTCTCTGAAGTTCAGCCACCAGAGGGACGACAGCTTTTGGAAACAAGCAACTTTGAATAGACCTTTTTCAGCACAGGTCTTTAGCCATGGAGGAGGGTGCTGCACTAGGTAAAACCAGGAGTTGATGTAAGGGAACTGATTGCAATGTCCTGGTAACCTAGTAATGACATTCCAAACTGCTTGAACCAGGGCAGGGTGGAGGGAGCCCTCAGAGGGCTAGCCCACACTAAAAGAGGGCCACTGGAACTCACAAAAAGTTCAAAGTTTGTTCTTTGACATTTTCACTCCATAATCATCAGAAAATCCTGAGGAAAAATTTCTAAGCATGCAGGCCAGGGGTGTAACAGGTTGTAAAGATGATGACACCATGGTTAACAGAGAGACTTAGGGCAGGCAGGCAGGAGATACACAAGCATAGGAGCTGCAAGAATAGATAAAAGAGAAGACTTGGGGGTGTCTGGATATAGAGAAAAACCCTTAGTGTCTATGTAGTGCACCTTTGAATGATGTCTTGACTGAAAAAGGGAGGGGGTGTTTCTCTGTGAGGAGGAACCACTCAGTCAACTGGCTGCAGGCCTATCAGTCAGTTTAAGGACTGTCCAGGCTTTAGCGTGTATTTATCTCATCACAAAAGCACCCATTTTGGATTTCTTAGAAGCACCAAGGAATCAGAGTGCAACCTCACTCAGACCCTGTAACTCCAAGTGGAAGAGATCCACCTCTTCATTTTGGGACATGGATTGGACAGTGCATAGCTTACTCTGCCCATTTCCAGTCACACACCCATTCATACAACAGCCATTCAGAGGTTTAAAACATTCCAAACCCTTCCCTGGGGATTTTCACATTGGCTGTCTTGCAGCCAGACCAGACCAGACCAGACCATTGGGCCACCTCAGTGTCCTGACTTTATTTTATGAGTTTTTTAGTTCTTTTATTGGTACATTTTAGTTATACAATTCATTTACATTTATCATTGGGCGTTTGTATCTGTACATGATATATCTTGGTTCTTATTTTTCCTCCTTTACCTGTGCACCCTTCACCCCCTCTACCCTTCCCTATTTACATAGATTTCATTTCCATTTTTTTCTTTTCTCATACTTTTTCCTTTCCCTCTTTTCCTTTCCCCTTCCCCTCCCTTCACTCCTTCATCTATGGACATTTTTCCTATTTCAGATTATCAATTATTCATTTTAACCCTTGTTTACACTATCAGTTTCTCACACTAGTGAAAGTATTTGGTATTTACACATGTGTGTCCTATTTATTTCACTTAAGAGTATGGCCTCAATATGCATCCATTTAGCTATAAATGACTCTAGTTTTTTGTTCTTTATGGCTGAGTAGTACTCCATTTTATTAAAAAACCACATTTTCTTTATCCAGTTTCCAGTTGACGGGTACTTGGGCTGCTTCCAAGTTTTAGCTATTACAAACTATGCCCCTATGAACATGGGTGCACATAGATCACTGTGCTATGATTCTTTTAATTCTTTTGGGAAGATACCCAGCAGGGGAATAGCTGGGTCAAATGGGACCTGTAGTCCTAGTTCTTTGAGATATCTCCATACTGACTTCTACAGTGGTTGCACCAGTCTGCACTCCCACCAGCAATGGAGAAGGGTTCCTTTCTCCCCACAACCCCACTAGCATTTGTTATTTTTTGATTTCTTGATAGCAGCCATTCTTTGTCGGATGAGGTGGAATCTCAGTGTTGTTTTCATCTGCATCTCTCGAATGATGAATGATGTTGAACATTTTTTCATATATTTGTTTCTTCTTTCACTTCCTTGTCTGAGAAATGTCTGTTCATTTCAGATGCCCATTTTTGAATTGGGTCTTTGAATTTGAGGGGTCTGATTTTTTTCAACTCTTTATATATTCTAGATAGTAGTCCTTTATCTGAGGTACAGCTGCTAAAAATTTGTTCCCATATTGTAGGTTGTCTGTTAGTTCTGTTGGTAGTTTCTTTTGCAGTGCAGAAGCTTTTTAATAAGATGAAGTCCCAGTTGTTGATTCTGTCTGCTACTTCCCGTGCTGCTGAGTTTTTGTTCATGAAGTCTTTTCCTATGCCAATGTCTTCAAGAGTTCTACCTAACTTATCTTCCAGCCAGTTTAGTGTTTCTGTCTTAATATTTAGATCTTTAATCCACTTCGATCTTAGTTTGGTGCATGGTGATAGGTATGGGTCTAGTTTCAATCTTTGGCAGGTTGAAATCCAGTTTTTCCAACACCATTTATTAAATAGGCTATCTTTCATCCAATGATGGTGCTTGACTCCTTTGTCAAAGATGAGTTGGCTGGGCATGTCTGGAGCTCTTTCTGGATCTTTGAATCTATTCCACTGATCCTCAGGTCTGTTCCTTTGCCAGTACCATGCTGATTTTATCACAGTAGTTTTGTAGTATAGTTTCAAGTTGGGGATTGTGATACCTGCAGCCATGCCTCTGTTGCTTAGAATTGCTTTAGCTATTCTAGGTCTCTTAGGGGTCCAAATGAATGTTTGGATTGTTTTCTCTAGTTCTGTGAAGTATATTGTTAGAATTTCAATTGGTATTGCATTTAATCTATATAGTAGTTTTGGAAATATGGACATTTTCACTCTTTTGGTTCTTCCTACCTAGGAGCAAGTGATGTCTTTCCATTTTCTTGTATCCTCTTCGATCCCTTTTTTCAGAGTGCTGTAGTTTTCAATGTAAAGGTCTTTTCCTTCCTTTGTTAGGTTGATTCCTAGATATTTCATTTTTTTGGATGCTATTGTAAAAGGAATTGTTTCCCTAATTTCTCTCTCAGTGAGTCTGTTATTTTTGTACAAGAAGGCTGTTGTTTTTTTAGTGTTGACCTTATATCCAGCTACTCTACTGAATCTGTGAATTAAGTCTAGCAGTCTTTTGGTGGAGTTTTTTGGGTCTTCTATGTAAAGTATCATATCATCATCAAATAATGACAGTTTAACTTCTTTTCCTATCTGTATTCCTTTTATTTCTTTCTCTTTTCTAATTGCTGTGGCTAATATTTCCAGAACTATATTGAACAGGAGTGGTGCTAGTGGGCATCCTTGTCTTGTTCCTGATTTTAGTGTGAAAGTTTTCAGTTTTTGACCATTTACTATGATGTTGGCTGTTGGTTTTTCATAGATAGCATTAATCAGGTTAAGATAAAGACCTTTTATTCCAATTTTCTGTAGGGTTTTTATCATGAATGGGCGCTCAATTTTGTCAAATGTTTTTCTGCATCTATTGAGATGATCGTATGGTTTTTGTCCTTGATTCTGTGACCCTCTGTATTCTGTTTGCCAGTATCTTGTTGAGGATTTTTGCATCTATGTTCATTTAGGGAGATTGGTCTGTAGTTCTCTTTTTGGGTTGGGACATTCCCTGGTTTTGGAATCAAAGT
Organism: Heterocephalus glaber; assembly: GCF_053883595.1. Lineage (NCBI taxonomy): Eukaryota > Metazoa > Chordata > Mammalia > Rodentia > Bathyergidae > Heterocephalus > Heterocephalus glaber. The sequence continues at coordinate 9,042,624 of NW_028258299.1, read as the reverse complement.
ATCACTTGCTTTCAGGAATGAATTTGGAAGTATTGCTTCCCTTTCAATTTCCTTGATGAGTTTAAAGAGTAATGATGTTAGTTCTCCTTTAAATGTATTGTAAAATTCAGCAGAGAAGCCATCAGGACCTGGGCTTTTCTTTGTTGGTAAATATTTTATTACATTTTCAATTTCACTCATTGTAATTGGGGTGTTTAGAATTTCTATATCTTCTTCATTTAACTTTGGCAATTCATATGTATCTAGGAATCTGCTCATTTCTTCTGTGTTTTCCATTTTATTGGAGTAGAGGTTCTCGAAGTAGGTATTGATGATCCTCTGGATTTCTGTTGGATCTGTTATGACTTCACCTTTTTCATTCTTCATTGCATGTATTTGTGCCTTTTCTTTCCTTTTTTTGATAAGGTTGGCTAAAGGTTTCTTGATTTTATTTATTCTTTCAAAAAACCAACTCTGATTCATTGATTTTTTTTGTATTGTTCTCTTAGTCTCCATTGCATTGATTTCTGCCCTAATCTTTATAATTTCCTCTCTTGTATGAGCTTTGTGTTTGTTATGCTCTTCTTTTTCTAGGAGATTGAGCTTCTGCATTACGTTGTTTATTTAAGTTCTCTCTGTTTTCCTAATATGGGCATTCACTGCTATGAATTTTCCACATAGAACTACTTTCATTGTGTCCCATAGATTCCTGTATGTTGTACTGGAATTTTCATTTACTTGTAGAAACTGTTTAATTTCTTCTTTAATTATTTCTGTGACCAATTGGTTGTTCAAGAGGTTGTTATTTAGTTTCCACATGTTTTTTGGGGTTTTGAGGCTTCTTATGTTATTGATCTCCAATTTTATTGCAGTATGGTCTGATAATATATGGGGGTAACTTCAATTCTTTTATATTTACTTAGATATGTCCTATGAGCTAGCATGTGGTGTATTCTGGAGAATGACCTGTGTGCAGCCAAAAAGAATGTGTATTCTGATTTTGTGGGGTGGAACACTCTGTAAACATCTATTAAGTCCATTTGTTCAATAGTTTGGTTCAGTTCTAGAATTTCCTTATTAACTTTTTGTCTAGATGATCTGTCTATTTGTGATAGTGGGGTATTGGGGTCCCCCACTACAATTGTGTTAGTGTTTATTTGGTTTTTCATGTCTATTAATTTTTTTTATATAGTTGGGGACATTCATATTTGGTGCATATATATTTAGCATTATTGTCATCTCTTCCTCTTGCATTGTTCCCTTCACAAGGATGTAGTGACCATCTTTGTCTCTCTTAATTAGTTTTGGTTTGAAATCTACTTTGTCTGCAAATAAGATTGGTACCCCTGCTTTCTTCTGGGTTCCTGTGGCATGGAGAACTGTTTTCCATCCTTTTACTTTCAATCTAGGAATTTCTTTTTGAGTTATGTGTGTTTCTTGTATACAGCATATTGTTGCATTTTCCTTTTTAATCCATTCTGCCAGTCTATTTCTTTTGATTGGTGAATTGAGGCCATTAACATTGATGGTTATAATTGATAGATATTGATTTATCCTTGTCATGATGTTTTACTTTTGTTGGCTCTTTTATTTCTTATTTGTTCCCCCTTTCCCTTTAGTGTCTTACCTTGCCTGGTGGCTTCCCTCTGTTGGGCCTCATGGAGTTGTGACCTTCATTGCTTTTTTCTAGCATATTGTTTAGAATTGCTTGTAGTGCTGGTTTGGTGTTTATGAAATTTCTCAGGTCTTTGTCGCAGAAGTATCTAATTTCCCCATCAATTTTGAAAGATAATTTTGCAGGATACAACAGTGTAGGTTGGAAGTTATTTTCTTTTAGGGCTTGAAATACTTCCCTCCAGGCTCTCCTTGATTTGAGGGTTTGTGTTGAGAAGTCTGCTGTGATTCTGATGGGCCTTCCTTTGTAGGTGATTTGTTTCTTTTCTCTAACTGCTTGTAGGATTTTGTTTTTCTGTTGGGTTTCTGGGATCTTGACTATTATATGTCTAGATGTACTTTTTTTATCATGTCTAGTTGGAGTTCTATATGCCTCACTTACCTGTATGTCTAATTTTCTACCTCTATCTTGGAAATTTTCCACTATTACTTCTGTGAACAGTTTTTTTATGTCAATTGTGCTTTCTCCTGTTCTTTCATGGGCTCCCATCAGTCTTGTTATTCTTCTTTGCATCATCTAGCAGTTGTTGGGTTGATTTCTCATGGTCCCTTACTATTTTTAAGAAATCTCTATTTTCATGGTCTCTAACCACGATCCTGTCTTCTATATCTGGTATTAAACCTTCAGATTCCCTTCATCTGCTGTGAATACTTTCAATAGAGTCTTTGATCTCCTGAATATCTGTTTGAATCTATTTCATGGGTTCCATTTCTTTCTTATGTTAGGCGATCATGGTTTCCATTTCTCTCTTATGCTGGGTATTCATGGCTTCTGGCATGTTTCTGAGCTCATGTTTTTTTTTTTTTTATCTATTTCTGTTCTAGATCCTCTAATCATGTCTTTCACTCTGCTCACCATCTCTGCAGATATCTGGGAGATTATTTCTGCTTTAAATTTTTCTATAGCCTCATTCATCTGTTTTGTTACTTCCTGTGCTATCAGATCAGGGTATCCAGGTGGTTGGTTATGGGACTTTTCCATCTTATTTCCCCCAGAATTTACCCTTGGTGGGGTGGAAGTCTGAGTTTGTGCCTTGATTAAATGTGTTCTCATTTTTGTTTTTGGTACTGTGCTTGGTTTAACTCCTGGGTTGATAGTTTGAAATTGCTTATTGTGGGTATCTTTGTTGCTTGTAATTAGAACCCTTATGAAATGATTGGTTCTTGTAAGTGTCTTCCAGATATAGCTGGTCTTTAAGTTTTGAGTCTCTAATGACTCTAAGGCTATCTCATTTTCCTTATACTAGGAAGGTTAATTGACTAGATTAATACCAACACCTTAGCCCAAGCGATATAATCAGCAACACAAATGCATCAAGTACTTCTTTCAAGATGACATTTTGTGCTAATTATTAATCTATCATCTTTAGCTGTGTGAATTAAATCAAGATTGAGGACCAACCCAACATATAGTGAATAAACTCTTCAATATAACAACTTTACCCTTTGGGATGGGGAGTTAGAAAGGGTTGGGGAGGGAGGAACAGATGGGAAGAAAGATAAGGGAAGGTTAGCACTGTGGTCTGAGGACACAGGTGAGAAGTAAAAAGAGAATAGAAGGAAAATAAAGAACTCCAACTGAGGACCCAAACAGGGACAAAAAGGGAAGATGAACAATGTAGGAGAGCAAGAGAGTGAGTGTAAGAGTGGGAAAAAGGAAAGAGGAAAGAAACAAGAAAAGAAAAGAAAAAAAGGAGAGAAAAGCAAATATTTGCAAAGAGTATGGAAACACATTAAAGATAAGAAGAGCAAAGGAAAAGAAAAGAGAAAAAATAAAATAATAAAACTAACTTTAGGAATAAAAACTAACCATGAGGATGAAGGACCTCTTTCAGGGTATGTCTCTGCTGTCACAATAGACAATGTGGGTTACAGTGTGCAGATATAAGTCAATGAGTCTCAGCAAGCTAGTCACACGCCCATGATAATTAGGCAGATTTCTGTCTGCAAGTCCCAAGTTCAGCTCCCTGTACTCCTGTAAGGTTGAACTGTGCAGAGTTGTATTGCAGGTTCCAGCTGCCCTTCCCCTGAAGATAGTCCCAGTCCTGATGGGAGGTGAAGATGACTCCAACTTACTAAGTACAGTGGTCCGGTGGTCCAGTGTCCTCTGCGTCTTTGTCATGTGGAACAAGGTGGCTGTACAGAGGAGTGGGGTAGGGGAGTGTCCAGTGGATTGCTGCTGGGGCACAGGCTGATTTGTCACATTCCGCATGACTCATGACATTACTACGGTGTCCGCAGACCTGCCTCTAGTGTCCTGACTTTAGAAGGGGTGCAGGAAATGCCTCATGACTTCTCCATGTTCATACGCTCTTAGCAAGTACCTTTAGTGTCCATTTTCTGCAATGACACAAGAGATTCCTTCCCCTATGTCAGCACAGTAACCAGTCCTTCCAATTTTTCCATCTCCAGGGACCATAACACCACTTCAGCTTCTTCTATTTCCTATGCTCTTGTTCTTTTGACCCATGTAATTCCTCTGGGGTGCTGTGTATATTTCCAACCAGATTCAAAAAATTAAGGGTAAGTGTTGCAACTTAAAATAAGCTTGTGTCTTATTATGACCTATTATTCCCTCTTTTTGTTTTTCTAATTGTCATCTCAGTGTTAAACATGCATGCTTAACAATAGCTTGTCTTTTTGGATTATAAGGAATTCCAGTGGAATGACTAACATTCCATTGCTGCACAACTCTGCAAGCTCCCACATGTATAGGCAGGTCCATCATCCATTTCTATTTTTTTAGGAACTCCCATCTTTGCAAATGCCAAGAGAAAATGATGGTGCATGTGCTCCACAGTCTTTCCTGCATGGTAAGTAGCATGCACAACATGAATATGAGTATCTATATTCACACACACATACCAAAGCCTACTGAATGAGATATTTGTGTTATGTCCATTTGGCATAACTTTTTTGCCTCAAGGCTTCAGGGATTACTGCTATCTGATGGAACTGATGTAGATAAAATTTGGCATGTTGACCAAGATTGCACAGTGTGGTTTGCCTGTATTCTGGAAAGTTTATATCCAGATGTAAGGGCTCAAATACTTTGTTAAAAATCAGAGTGAGAAAGCCTCAGCTGTTGAAAAATCAAACTGATGAGTCTATCAGTGTGATGTCTTTTGCCACTGGCCTAAGAAGACTGGAGTGTGAGTCCATATGACCTATATAAAAGGAGGCACTCCTATTCTGAATGGCTGCCTGTGATCACAAAAACAAATGAAACACAGGAGGATCTAAAGTGCTTTATATAGTGGCTGTCTCTAAACAATTGGTGATATTAACCACACAGGTGGAATCTCATAAAATGCTAACAGATCCTGCCAAAGTACATTCTAATATGGTAATCACAGCAACCAATTCTGATCTTTGAGCTGAAAGTCCAGGGCTAGCAATTTTCTAGTTATTTTGCATAATCTAGTAAGCAGCAAAACCTCAAGAAGATCCATGTGTAAAATAAGTTGAAACATTCTTAAGAAGAGATGTCTAAGTATTTCTAGGTTAAATAAGCAAATAATGACAATACAGCTGTAAAAACTTATCCAAAGGGAAATGATTATCAACTAATCCTATATAATATGCAAAGGCTCTCTGCCACATTAAGGAAATTTGTAGTAAATGAGTATGCTGTGGGTGATTAACAGAAAACACAGAACTGTGTAGATCAAATCCTAAGAGCTATATGCTGCAGTGGTGGCCCTGCTGAATTATCTTAGCCATTTGATGTGTATATGTCTGAAGACTTTTTGTGAGCTGGTTAGAAAAAGCTATTCAATACGTTGATATTTATTATTCACTATTTGACTAAAGAGTCCAATGGGAAAATAAGGAGTAGGCAATATAATCAGCATAAATGGCACAATCAGAGTAATTTGAAACACTTGTCTATTTGCCAAGGCAGTCTCTACTGAATGGAGCTCTTTGAGGGATTCAGGTGTGAGGGAACAAGGAGAATTCAAATATCGATCTCCCTGTAATTTTTTATATAGATTGCTTTAATTGGTATTTCTAATTTTGAACAAATCCAATTAATGCCCACATAATTTTTGGAGATTCATTCAATGTTCATAATGAGTCTCTTCTTAATGTTACCTTTTGCATTCAAACTGCTCTTTCCATTACCAGAGTTCCCAAGTAACTATCAAGAGAGATAGTTTGAATTTTTTTGACAGCTATGTATAACCCATGTTGTATCAAAGCCCATTTAGATAATGTTCCCAGCAGCATTCATCCGTAATCTCCAGGTGTCCTGACACCAGATTCTGTCAAGCTTGCTCAGCTGCTAACTCTTGAAAGTTCACAGGAAAGGTTAAATATTGCCCTACAGAAAGGGAGGACTTAGCTAGTTGTTAATGCCTAAAGGAAGGCATCATAAAGCTCCTAATATAGACTCCAATAAGCCTATGAGGAATGTTCCTTGAACCCTGTAACTCATGACACTGGACTTTAATTTTCTGAGCAACTTATACTCCAAAAGATTGTGCTCATGACTATCTTGTTATGGATTGTTAGGATCAGGATGAATATTAATTGTAAATGCATATGTCCCAAAGAAGACTCCATTGAGCACAGCTTGGAGTGGATGTGATACTGGGACTAAGGGTGTGTGGTGCTAATTTGGCATAATTAGTTTGTTGAATAATTCCATCATATTCTTCATGTTTCTGGGTGTTAGATAATGAGAAGACCCAATCAAGGTGTGGCATCACCCAAAAGCCTGGTAGCCTGGATGGGATAATAGGGAAAAGGAGGCTTGCTTTCCTGCTGCTGCTTTCTTCCTACCCTACCATGGACTGTTTCTCCTCTGTCATGCCCCTCTGCCATGGCTCCCTGCCTTGGCGCCAGTCAACTATGGACAGAAAGTTCTACAAAATGTGAGCTAAAACAAACCATTCTCCTTTACCTCATGAGTGTTGGATATTTTGTCCCAGCAATGACAAAAATATCTAAGAGATTTTTCTACCAGGAGTGGGGTCATTAATGTGATGCTACCTGACAGGGTGGGTCAAGAGCCTTTGGAGCTGTCTTGTGGGAACTGTTTGGAAAGGTTTGGAGATGCTGGATGAAGGAGAACCATCCCTATGATGCTGTAAGCTGAACTTCATGGGAGAGTCTGTTTAAAGCTCAGAAGCCCAGAATGGTGATAGAAATGCAGCTTATAAAGATCAAGCTTTGGAGATTTCTGTTTGGAAGAGGGATTGCTTTGACACTTGGACTCAAGACTGTGTGTGTTATCTTTTGGAAGAAAATGTCTATGCATTTTGCTCATGTCCAGAGACTTTGTGTGAGACTGAGGTTAAGAAGAGTGCACTAAGTAATCTTGCAGAAGAAATTTCAAGATAATCCAATGTTGAGGTTGCAGCATGGCAACTGTTAAAGGGTTCTAGCCAGCTGTACCTTGAGAATCAGAAGCAAAGGAGACAGTAGAATGACTTAAAACTTTTTGAGCTTGGCCAGAAAGAAAGCTCCAATAAAATGATAGCCTGAAATGATGAAGCAGAGGAGAACTTGCTTTCAGAAAAGGAACAGAACAAAATAAGAGATGGCCTGAGAACATTAGGACTCTACATTTGCAGTCTGAAACCTTCCATGGTGAAAGACTTTACTTTGAGAAGAGACCCACAAGCATCACGTTTTGTGGAATAACAGCAGCCTAGAGAACTTTTTTCCTTGGGATTGGGTTTATAGTGCTAATCAATCCAGGCAGTAGTCCCATACAGCCAAAGGGAGAAGAAGCCTGAAAACTGCTCCAGCTGGCAACAGACTTTGCCATCAGTTACATGGTACTGGTTTGAGGGGCATGCACAATGCAAGAGTTGTGGGGTTCAGAAAGTTTCTTCCCAGAATTCAGAAGAAGGCCTTGGAAGCCAGGCAGTGTGAAACCAAAGGTACAATGAAGAACTCAGATGTTTGAAGAAGCCAAGAATGTGAATCATCTGAGGAAAGCTTCAAGGAGTGAGCAGATATGGCCAAAGAGAGAAACCAGAGGAGTTACAATGACTGGAAGTGCCATAGTGGTGGAGCCACCCATACTCTTTGGAGTTCAAATCTTGCTACAGATTGCAGTGGATGGTAGACATGGAACTATGAGATTCAATGCTTGCTTTACTTTGGAGTTGTGTTGGTTCATTCATTTCTATCCCCTTAATTGAATCTTTTGGAATTGTGATTTCCATATTATGTCATTGTATGTTGGAAGTGTTTAACTATGTTTTCATTTGTACAGAGGCTGCTAGGTAGGAGTTTGCCTTAAATCTCAAAGGACACTTTTGACTTGGACTTTTTAGCAGTGCTGAAACTGTCGTAACTTTGACAATTGTTAGAGGTGGACAAAGACTTTTGTATAAAGGGATGAGCATGAGTCTTTTGGGGGCCAGGGACACAATGTTATAGCATGTATCTACATTTCCCCCCAAGGCTTCATGCACTCATAAGTGGGGAACTTTGGAGCTGGCTGGATTAGTGTTTGTTATGCTATGACTTATTGTGTGTGGTACTAATTCAGCTTAATACTGCCTAATTTAGCATAGTTCTGGGTATGGATAATGTCAAATTCTTTTTCTCTGTTTGGACAGTTTTCTGGGATTACTTCTGTGAAAAGTTTACTTATGTCTTTTTTGCTATCTGCTACTCCATCACTGACTTCAATTAATCTTAAGTTATTCTTCTTTGCATGATATAGTAGCTGCTGGATTGATTTCTCATGGTCCCTTGCTATTTTTAAGAAATATTTCTTTTCATGTTCACTAACCACCATTCTGTCTTCTATCTCTGAAATTCTGTGCTCACATTCATTTATTCTGCCGTGGAAGCTTTCAATGGAATTTTGAATTTCTTTGATATCTGCTTGACTGTGTTTTATGTTTTCCAATTCTTTCTTGTGTTGGATATTCATGTATTCTATCATTTTCCTCAGCTCTTCCATTTTTTCATCTGTATCTGCTCTATAGTTCTTAATCATATCTTTCATGATGGTCACCATCTCTGTTGTTATCTGAGAGATTATTTCTGATTTCATTTTTTCCAGTTCCTCTTTCATTGCCTCCCATGTTACCAGTTCAGTGAGTCCAGGTGGTCAGCTTTCAGATTGTTCCATTGCTTTGCCCCCTGAATTTGCTTTTAGTGATCTGAAAGGCTGAGTTTGCATCTTGTTTAGGTGGCTTCTCATTTCTATTTTTGTTGTTGTTAATATTTTTTGGTTTAATTCCTGGCTTGATGTTTGTATGCTGTTTATTGAAAGTATCCTTTTGTCTGTATTTATAATCTATAGGGAATGACTACTTCTCTGAGGTATCTTCCAGTTATAGCCAGTCTTTGGGTTTTGCGTCTGGAAAGACTCTTAGGCAACATCAGTCTCAGTATAGTAGGCACAAAAACTAACTAGAGCAATGATGTCACCTTGGGCAAAGTAATACAATCAGCATCAATAATAGCCTCAAACACAGCTTAGAAAAATTACAAGCTGTGGTAACTATATATGTGTCATACTCTACTGCATGAAGTAGGCTTGTGGTTGCATATCAAAATCTAGGACCAGCCAGTCATATGTTTGCAGTGAATAATCCCTTAATAGGGTGAATTTACTTTCTGGGAAGTATACTGAGAAGGAGTTGAGGGGTGAGTAAAAAATAAAAGAGAAAGTTTAGAAGTATGAGTATAGGAAACAGGAATATGATATAAACTTTGGGAAACTGGTGTAGACAGAAGGGAAGGTGAGAAGGAAGAACAGAACAAACCAATGACATCAAGAGAACTGGAAAATTGTAGAGTGCTCTTATAGAAATAAGAACAATCAATAAAAAACAAAACAGGGAGACAGGAATAAGAAAGAAAAGAACTAAAGAAGAAGAAAAGAGGAAACAAAAAGGAAAGAGAGAAAGAGAGGAAAAGAAAGAAAGAAAGAAAGAAAGAAAGAAAGAAAGAAAGAAAGAAAGAAAGAAAGAAAGAAAGAATTTTTTTAAAGTCCCCTTCAATGCATGTCTCTTCTATCACCAGTAGACAATGTGGACAGCGGCATGCAGACCTGAGTCACATTTTCTCATTGAGGCAGCCATAGTCTACTGAGATTCAGGATGGTTTCTTGTTGTGTGGTCGGGAGTGGGCTCCCTACCTCCTGTGGGCTTGAACTCTACAGGGTTCTGCTGCAGGTTCCAGCCATCTCCCCCTCCCAGCAGGTCTGAGTTCTGGTAGGGGACGCTGATCCCAACATTTAACAACCATTTTGTCCTCTGGGTCATTTTTCTTCTTTTTTTTGTATATACTTTGATTGGTACATTTTAGGTGTACAATATAATGACATTCATCATTGGAGATATGCACCTTTACATACTCTCTTGGTTCTTATTTTTTCCCCCTTCCCTTGCCCTCCCTTCAACACCTCCATCCCTCCTTACTTACAAAAACTTTGTTTCATTTTTTTCATTTTCTCATATTAATTCCATTCCCTTCTTTCCTTTCCCACACCCCTCCCATTTCACCTTCCCCTTTGTCCCTTTTCTTCTTATTTCGCATTATCTATTATATCTTTTAGTCCTTATTTACACTTTCAGTTTCTCACACTAGAGAAACTATTCAGTATTTACACATGTGCATTCTATTTATTTCACTCAATGTGCATCCATTTAGGAATAAATGTCTCTAATTTCTCATTTTTGATGGCTGAGTAATACTCCATTTAAAACAAATATTTTCTTGATCCAGTCTCCAGTTGATGGGTATTTGGACTATTTCCAAGTTTTAGCTATTACAAAGTGTGCTGCCATGAACATGGGTGCACATACATCACTGTGGTATGACTCTCTTAATTCTTTGGGGAAGATACCCAGCAGGGGAATAGCTGGGTCCAATGGGACTTACAGTCCCAGTTCTTTGAGTTATCTCCATACTGATTTCCACAGTAGTTTCACCAGTATACACTCCCATCAGCAGTGGAGCAGTGTTCCTTTTTCCCCACAGCACTGTCAGCATTTGTTATTGGTTGATTTCATGATAGCAGCCGTTCTTTCTGGAGTGAGGTGGAATCTCAGTTTTGTTTTCATTTGCATCTCTCGAATGACCAGTGATGTTGAACATTTTTTCATGTATTTATTTCCTATTTCTACTTCTTTGTGTGAGAAACATCTGCTCCTTTCAGATGCTCATTTTTGGACTGGGTCTTTAAATTTGAGAGGTCTCATTTTTTAAAGTTCTTTATATATTCTAGATAGTAGACCTATGTCTGGGGAAAATTTTTTCCCACATTGTGGGTTGTCTCTTCACACTGCTGGTGGTTTCTCTTGCTGTGGAGAAGCTTTTTATTAAGAAGATATCCCACTTGTTGAATGTTTGTGCTAGTTCACGGGCAACTGAGGTTTTGTTCATAAAGTCTTTTCCTACCGCAATGTCTTCAAGAGTTCTACCTAACCTCTGTTCCAGCCTGTTCAGCATTTCTGTTTTAATATTTAGATCTTTCATCCATTTAGATTGTAGTTGATGCATGTTGAGAGATATAGCTCTAGTTTTAGTCTTTGGCAAGATGAAACCCGATTTCTCCAGCACCATTTACTAAAGAGACTATCTTTCCTCCAGTGAGGGAGTTCAGTTCCTTTATCAAAGATGAGGTGGCTGAGTGTGTCTGGAGTTGTTTCTGCATCTTCTAATCTGTTCCACTGTTCCTCAGGTCTGTTTCTTTGCCAGTACCGTGCTTTTTCAAAACAGTAGCTTTGTAATATAGTTTCAAATTGAGGATTGTGATACCCTCTGCCATGTCTCTGTTCCCTAGAATTGCTTTTGCTATTTTGGGTCTCGTCTTTTCCAGATGAATTTTTGGATTGATTTCTCAAGGTCAATAAAGTATGGGATTTCAATTGGGATTGCAATGAATCTATATAGCAATTTTGGAAGTATGGCCATTTTCACTATGTTGATCTTTCCTACCCAGGAGCAAGGGATGTTTTTCCATTTTCTGATCTCCTCTTCAATCTCTTTTTTCAAAGTGGTATAGTTTTCAGAGAAGAGGTGTTTGATTTCTTTTGTTCAGTCGATTCCTAGGTATTTGGTTTTTGGATGCTATTATGAAAGGAATTGTTTGCCCTACTTCTCTCTCACTGAGTCTGTTGTTCGTGTAGAAGAAAGCTATTGATTTTTTTTGTGTTGACTTTTACCCAGCTACTTTACTGAATTTGGTTATTAAGTCTAGAAGAGTTTTGGTGGAGTTCTTGGGGTCTTCTATATAGAGTATCATGTCATCTGCAAATAAGACAATTTGGCTTGTTCATTTCCTACATTTATTCCTTTTATTTCTTTCTCTTGTCTAATTGCTGTGGCTACTGTTTCCAAAACTATATTGAACAGGAGTGTTGATAGTGGACATCCTTGTCTTGTTCCTGATTTTAGTGAGAAGGATTTCAGTTTTGACCATTTAGTATGATATAGGCTCTTGGTTTTTCATATATGGCTTTTATCAGATTGAGCTAGAGACTGTCTATTCTGATTATTTGTAGGGTTTTATCATAAATGCATATTGGATTTTGTTAAATGCTTTTTCTGCCTCTATTGAGAACATTGTATGGCTTTTGTTCCTGGCTCTATTGATATAGTGCATTATATTGATTGATTTGCATATGTTGAATGATATAGTGTCATTCTTTCTCTCTCTTAATCAGTGTGAGTTTCAAATCCCTTTGATCTGCAAAGAGGATAGCTACTCCTGCTTTTTTTCATGTTCTTGTCACCTGGAGTATCCTTTTCCACCCTTTAACTTTCAGTCTATGAGTTTCTTTTTGAATTGAGTGTGTTTCTTGTATGCAGCATATTATTGGATCTTGCTTCTTGACCCATTCTGCCAGTCTATTTCTGTTGATAGGGGAGTTGAGACTATTAATATTGATGGCTATAACTGTTACGTATTGAGTTATCAGTGTCATGACTTTTTCTTTTTGTTGGATTCTCCCCTTTGCTTTTAATTTCTTGACATGCCCAGTGGATCCATTCTGCTGGGCTTCCTGTGGTTGTGATCCTCATTGTCTTTTCCTAGGATTTTGTCTAAAATTTTTTGGAGTGCTGGTTTGGTAATCATGAAGTTCCTAAGGTGCTCTTTGTCATGAAAGTATCTCATTGCACCATCAATTTTGAAAACTAGTTTTGCAGGGTACATCAATCTGGGTTGGAGGTTGTTTTCCTTTAGGGTTTGAAATACATCACTCCATGCTCTTCTTGCCTTGAGTGTTTGCATTGAGAAGTCTGCTGAGATTCTGATGGGTTTTCTTTTGTATGTGATTTGTTTCTTTTCTCTTACTGCTTGTAGAATTTTGTTCTTCTGTTCCATGTCTATAATCTTAACAATTATATGCCTATGTGTAGATTTTTTTTGATCAAGGCTAGTTGGAGTCCTATATGACCCCCTTATCTGTATGTCAAGTTCTTTACCCCTGCTTGGGAAGTTTTCTGCCATCACTTCTGTGCACAGTTTTATGTCATCCGCAGTCTGTCCTGTTTCTTCTTTGATTCCAATCAGTCTTATGTTATTCTTCTTTGTATCATCTAGCAGCTGCTGGATTGATTTTTCATTGTCCCTTACAATTTTAAAGCAATTTTTCTTTCCTGGATACAAACTGCAATCTTATCTTCTGTATCTGAAATTCTGTCTTCATACTAGTTCATTATGCTGCATAGACTTTCAATGGAGTTTTTAATCTCTTGGAAATCTGTTTGCACATGTTTTATGGATTCCATTTGTTTCCTATGTTGGGATTCCATCATGTTGCTCAGCTCCTTTATTTTATTATCTGTGTCCTCTCTAGATTTATTAATCATGTTTTGTACTATGGGCACAATCTCTGGTGTTATGTGAGAAATTATTTCTGATTTCATTTTTTCCAGATCCTCTTTCGTTGCTAGATCAGGGAGTCCAGGCAGTAGAGTATCAGTGTGTTCCATCTCATTTCCCTTTGGGGTTGCTGTAATTGATCTGGAAATGTGATTCTGAGGATTGTTTATGTGACTTCTCATTTCGACTGGGGAGGGGGGGTGCTCCTGGCAACTGTGTGGCTCACCTCCTCTGTGCTGGGAGCCATGGCATGCCTCCCTGGAAGCCTCCTCCATGCTGGGAGCTGTGGAACACCTACTAGGAAGCCTCCTCCATACTGGGAGCCATGGCACACTTACCCAGAAGCCTCCTCCATGATGGGAGCTGTGGCATGCTGACCTGGAAGCCTCATCCATACTGGGCGATGCAGCACACCTACTATCCTCAGTGTCTTTATTGCAATGGCTATCTTCGCTCTCCCAGTGGGCTCCATTCTCAGATACAGTCCTCAGAGAGGCCTTCTTTCTACTGCTCAGTACTCTGTGACCTTCCTGAGCTTGGAATGATTGTCTTTCTGCTCTCTGGCATTGTTTGTATCTGCTCATCTCTCTTGCTGTCAGCCCCACTGGTGATGGCAGGCAGGCTGCCATAGCTGCTAAAGAGTGGCATGCAGACAAGCAAGAAGGTGGGCTGGCCCTGGGCAGATGACGAAGAGTACTGTATTAACTCTTCTTATTGGATTTTTCCTTTAACTAGTATGTAGTGACCACCTTTGTCTTTTAAAATCAATTTTAGATTGAAGTTTACTGTGTTTGATATTGGAATTGCTATGCCTACATTTTTGGGGGGCCATGATGCAGGAAATGTTGTATTCCATCCTTTAATTTTTAGTCTGTGAATATCTTTTTGAATTAGAAGAGTTTTGTGAATGCAACAGATTGTTGGAGTCTGTTTTTTGATCCAGTTTGCCAGTCTGTGTCCTTTAATTGGAGAGCTGAGGCTGTGAAAATTGAGAGATATTACTAAGATGTGTTGTTTGTTTACTATCATTGCCTTCTTTACCTATTTGGTGTACTCTTACTTTTTCCTTTCTGATTTTTTTTTTTTGCAGTTTATCCTTTGCCCCACTAGTTTTTTCTGTGTTTTAGCTGTGTCATATTCATTGTTTCTGTTGAGAATATTCTTAAGTATTTTCTCTAGAGCTGGTATTGCACTCATGTATCTTCTGAGCTGGTCTTTTTCATGGAAATATCTAAATTTTTCATCTGTTTTCAATGAGAACTTTTCTGGGTAAATTTATCTGGTTTATGAGTTATTTGCTCTGAGGGCTTGAAATGTTTCGCTCCAAGCCCTTCTGGGCTTTCAAGTTTGTGTTTGGAAGTCTGCAGTGATTCTAATTTGTTTTCCTTCATATGTGATTTTTTTTTCCTCTGGCTGCTTTAAATTTTTTTTCTGGATACCTGGTAATTAAGTAAGGTAGTGCATTGGTGTGCTTCTGTCTTCATCATAATTTTTTGGTGTTCTATAACTATTGCTTACTTGCATTTTAAACCCTTACATTTGAGAAATGTTCTTCAATGATTTCTGTAAACAAGTCAGTGAATTCTTCTGTGCTATATTCTTTTTTTTTCCATTAAGTTTATTGGTACATTTTAGGTATACAGTAAAGTTACATTAATCATTGGGATCTTGTACTTTTACATGATGTATCTTGGTTCTTATTTTTTCCCCATTCCCCTGCCTTCCCTTCTCCTCCTCCACTCTTCCATATTTACAAAGAAGATTTTTCAATTTTTTCCTTTTCTCATATTTTTTCTTTTCCCTTTTCTTTCCCCTACCCCTCCCACTTCCACTACTCCTTTAGACATTTTCTTCCTATTTCACAATATCAGTTATACATTTCGATCCTTATTTACACTTTTAGTTTTTCCACACTAGAGATATTATTCAGTATTTACACGTGTGTGCTATTTATTTCACTTAAGAGTATGGCCTCAATGTGCATCCACTTAGCTATGAATGTCTCTAGCTTCTCATGCTTTATGGCTGAGTCGTACTCCATTTTATTAAAAAAAATCACATCTTTATCCAGGCTCCAGTTGATGAGCAACTTGGCTGTTTCCAAGTTTTAGCTATTACACACTCTACAACTATAAACATGGGTGAGCATATATCATTGTGGTACGATTCTTTTGATTCTTTTGGGAAGATACCCAGAAGAGGGATAGCTGGGTCAAATGGGACTTCCAATCCTAGTCGTTCAACATATCTCCATGTTGATTTCCACAGCGGTTGCACCAGTTTGCACTGCCACCAACAGTGAAGAAGGGTTTCTTTCTCCCTACAACCCCACCAGTATTTGTTATTGGTTGATTTCTTGAAAGCAGCCATTCTTACTAGGGTGAGGTGAAATCTCAGCACTGTTTTCACCTGCATCTGTCGAATGACCAGTGATGTTGAACATTTGTTCATATGTTCATTTGGTACTTTTACTTCTTTGTCTGAGAAATGCCTGTTCATTTCAGATGTGCGTTTTTGAATTGGGTCTTTATATTTGGGGGTCTGATTTTTTTGAGTTCTTTATATATTCTAGATAGAGGACCTTTGTGTAAGGAACAGCTGGTAGAAATTTTCCCCACATTCTAGGTTGCCTCTTAGCTCTCTTAGTGGTTTCTCTTGTGGTGCAGAAGCTTTTGAATATGATGAGATCTCAGTTGTTGATTCTTTCTGCTAGTTCCCGTGCTACTGATGTTTTGTTCATAAAGTCTTTTCCTATGCCAATGTCTTCAAGAGTTCTACCTAACTTATTTTCTAGCAAGTTTAGTGTTTCTGTTTTAATATTTAGATCGTTAATTCACTTTGATTTTTAGTATAGTGCATGGTGAAATATAGGGATCTAGTTTTAATCTTTGGCAAGTTCAAACCCAGTTTTTCCAACAACATTTATTAAAGAGGCTGTCTTGCCTCGAGTGAGGATGGTTGGCTCCTTTGTCAAAGTTGAGGTAGATGAGTATGTCTGGAGTTGTTTCTATATGCTCTAGTCTGTTCCACTGATCCTTGGGTCTGTTTCTGTGCCATTACCATGCAGGTTTTATCACACTAGCTTTGTAGTATACTTTCAATTTGGAGGTTGTGATACCCCCTGTCATGTCTCTGGTGCCTAGAATTGCTTTTGCTATTCTAGATCTCTTCTGGTTCCAAGTGAATTTTGGGATTGTTTTCTCAAGCTCTGTGAAATATACTCTTTGGATTTCAATTGGGATTGCATTGAATCTGTATAGCAGTTTTGGACGTATGGCCATTTTCACTATATTGGTTCTTCCTACCCAGGAACAATGGATGATTTTCCATTTTCTTATATCCTCCTTGATCTCTTTTTTCAGTGTTGTATATCTGAATGTAGAGGTCTTTTGTTTCCTTCATTATATTGATTCTTAGATATTTCATTCATTGGATGCTATTGTGAAGGGGGTTATGTCCCTTATTTATCTCTTAGTGAGTCTGTTATTTGTGTACAGGAAGGCTATTGATATTTCAATGTTTACCTTGTATCCATCTGCTCTACTATATCTGTTTATTATGTCTAGCAGTCTTTTGGTGGAGTTTTTTTTGTCTGCAATATAGAGAATCATATCATGAGCAAATAATGACAGTTTATCTTCTTCCTTTCCCATTTTTTTGTTTTTTTTTTTTGTTTTTTGATTTTTGCGATACTGGTAATAGCACTCAGGGCATTGCACTTGTAAGGCCGGCATGGTACCACTGAAATAAATCTCCAGCCCCATGCATTCCTATCTTTGTTCTTTTCATTTTTCTGTTGTCTAATTGCTGTGGCTAATGTTTCCAAAACTATATCGAACAGGAGTGGCAATAGTGGACACCATTGTCTTATTCCTGATTTTAGCATGAATGATTACAATTTTTAACTATTTAGTATGATGTTGGCTGTTGATTTTTCATAGGTAGCCTTTGTCAAGTTGAGATAAAGACCCTCTATTCAAATTTTCTGCAGGGTTTTTTTTTTTTTATCATGAATGGGTTTTTAATTTTATTAAATGCTTTTTCTACATCTACTGAGATGATCATATTGATTTTGTACTTTAGTCTGTTAATATAGCATATTACATTTATTCATTTACATATGTTGAACCATCCTTGAATCCCTGGGATAAATCCAAATTGGTCAGGGTGTATGATCTTCCTGATGACCCTCTGTATTCAGATTGTGTGTATCTTATTGAGGATTTTTGCATCTATGTTCATTAGGGAGATTGGCCCATAGTTCACTTTTTTTTTATCGTTCTCTTTTTTGATTGGATCTCCCTGTTTTTGGAATCAAGGTGATGCTTGCTTCCATTGATGAATTTTGGAATGTTGCTTCTTTTCAATTTCAGTGAAGAGCTTAAACAGGAGTGGCAATAGTTCTTCTCTAAATGTCTTGCAGAATTCAGCAGTGAAACCCTCAGGACCTGGGCTTTTCTTTGTTGGTAAATTTTCATTATGTTTTCTATTTCACTGATTGTAATTGGGTGTTTAGGATTTTTATATCTTCTTCATTCAACTTTCATTATTCACATGAATCTAGAAATCTGTCCATTTTTCTGTTTTTTCCATTTTATTAGGGTAGAGGTTCTTGAAGTTGGTATTGATGGATTGTCTTCTGCATTTCTCCTGAATCTATTGTGACTTCACATTTTTCATTCCTAATTGCATAGATTTGAGCCTTTTCTTTCCTTTTTCTGACCAGGTTGGCTAAGGGTTTGTTGATTTTATTTATTCTTTCAAAAAACCAACTCTTCAATTCATTGAGTTTTTCTATCATTTGCTTAGTCTCCATTGCATTGATTTCTGCTCTCAGTTTTATAATTTCCTCCCTTGTATGAGCTTTAGGTTTGTCTTGCTCTTCTTTTTCTAGGACCTTAAGTTTCAGCATTAGGTTGTGTATTTGAGCTCACTCTGTTTTCCTAGTGTGGGCATTCACTGCTATGAATTTCCCTCATAGAACTGCTTTCATTGTGTCCCATACATCCCTGTATTTTTTACTGGCATTGTCATTTAATTGCAAAAACTGTCTAATTTCTTCTTTAATTTCTTTGTGACCCTTCGGTTGTTCAGGGAAGTGTTATTTAATTTCCATGTGTTTGTGGAGTTCTTATGGTTTCTTATGCTATAGATCTCCAATTGAATTGTACTATGCTCTGACCATGTACAGTGATATAACTTCATTTCTTTTGAATTTACTTAAACATGTTCTATGAACTAGTATGTGGTCTATTTTGGAGTATGACCCATGTGCAGCTGAAAAGAATGTATATTCTGATTTCAGGACGTTGGAACACCTGTAGACATCTATTAAGTCCATTTGTTCAAAAGCTTGGTTCAGTTTTCATGTATTGTTGTTGATTTTTTGTCTAGATTATCTGTCTATTTGTGACAGTGGGGTATTGAGGTCTCCCAATACAATTATATTAGTGCTTATTTGGTTTTCCAAGTTCCTTAATATTTGTTTTGTATATTTGGAGGCATTTGTATTTGGTGGATATCTATTTATGATTGTCATCTCTTCTTCCTGGATTGTTCCCTT
This sequence comes from Heterocephalus glaber, assembly GCF_053883595.1. NCBI lineage: Eukaryota > Metazoa > Chordata > Mammalia > Rodentia > Bathyergidae > Heterocephalus > Heterocephalus glaber. The sequence continues at coordinate 9,023,599 of NW_028258299.1, read as the reverse complement.
TTCAAGGATGCAGAGACCTTCTTTGTCTCTCTTAATTAGTTTTGGTTTGAAATTTACTTTGTCTGTAAATAAGATAGCTACCCCAGGTTTTTTCCAGATTCCTGTCATGTGGAAAACTGTTTTCTATCCTTTTACTTTCAGTCTATGAGCTCCTATTTGAACTAGGTGGATTTCTTGTATACAGAATATTGTTGGATTTTGCTTCTTAATCCATTCTGCCAGTCTGTTTCTTTTGATTGATGAGTTGAGGCCATTAACATTGATGGTTATAAATGATATGTATTGGTTGTCATTGTCATGTTATTTTCTTGTTGTTGGCTCTTTTTTATTTTTCCCCCTCTCCTTTTAATTTCTAGCCTTGCCTGATGTATTTGGTCTGTTGGGCCTCATGGACTTAAGACCTTCATTGACTTTTTCTGAGATATTTTTTAGAATTGTTTGGAGTGCTGGTTTGGGTTTTGTGAAGTTTCTCAGGTGTTCTTTGTCATGGAAGTATCTTTTTTCCCCATCAATTTTGAAAAATTGTTTTGCAGGATACATCAATCTAGGTTGGAGGTTGTTTTCTTTTACAGTTTGAAATACCTCACCCCCAGCTCTCCTTGATTTGAGGGTTTGTATTGAGAAGTCGGCTGATTCTGATGGGTTTTTCTTTGCATATGATTTGTTTCTTTTCTCTAACTGCTTGTTGTATTTTATTCTTTTGTTGGGTTTCTGGGATCTTATTATTATATATCTAGGTATAGATTTTTTTTTGATGAAGGCTAGCTGGAGTCCTATATGCCTCTCTTTTCTGTATGTCAAATTCTTTCACTCTGTTTGGGAAGTTTTCTGTCATTAATTCTGTGAATAGATTTTTAATGTCATTTGTACTTTCTCTCTCTTTTTCCTGGACTTGTATCAGTCTTCTATTATTCCTCTTTGTGTTGCCTATGATTATTTGGATTGATTTCACATGGTCCTTTACTAGTTTTAAAAGACCTCCCTTTTCATGGTCACTGACCTTCATTCTGTCTTCTATATCTGGTATTCTGCCTATAGATTGGCTTACTCTGCTGTGTATACTTTCAATAAGCTTTTAATCTCCTGGATATCTATTTGAATCTGTTTCATGGATTCCATTTCTTTCCTATGTTGACTGTTCATGATTTACTTTTCTTTCTTATGCTGGGCAGTCATGGCTTCCATCATTGTCCTGAACTCATCTATTTTTTTATCTGCTTCTGTTCTAGAGTCTAATCCTGTCTTTCATTCTGCTCACCATCTCTGTAGTTATCTGGGAAATTATTTGTGTCATGAATTTTTCTAGAGCTTCATTCATCTGTTTTGTTACTTCCTGTGCTATCAAATCAGTGTGTCCAGGTGGTTGATTATCAGACTTTTCACATCATTACCCCAGAGTTTGGCTTTGGTGCACCAAAGGTCTGGGATTGAGGCTTGCTTAAATGTTTTCTCATTTCTATTTTTGTTGTTGGGACTGTCTTTGGTTTAGTTTCTGGTTTCAAACTTTGATATTTGTTATTGTAGATATCTTTGTTGCTTGTCTTTAGAACCCTTATGGAATGGTTACTTCTCAGAGGTGTTTTCCAGATATAGCTGTTCTTTAGGTTTTGAGTCCCTAATGACTCTGGAGCAATCTCATTGTCATTATACAAGAAGGATAACTGATCGGATCAATCACAACACCTTAGCCCAAGTGATCCAATCAGCAATAACAATATTATAATGTACAGCTTAGAAAATGACTATTTATGGTAGTTATTAATCTATCAATGTTAACCTTGTGAATTAAATAAAAATTAATGACTAGCCCAAAATATGTTTATGGTGAGGAGACTCTTCACTATTGCAAATTTACCCTTACGGAGGGGGACTTAGAGGGAGTTGGGGATGGAGGGATAGATAGGTAGAAGGAAAAGGAAAGGTTAGAAGTGAGGCCAGAGGCCACAGGAAGATCACCCAATCTCTAGAGAACTGTTGAATACAAGAGGAAAAGACAGAATGAAAGAACAAAGACAAGAACAGAAAAGCCTATCAGCAATAGGAAAGCTAGAAACTGTATTCACTTTACTTTGAAAATAATGAGAATTATGAGAAGAAAAAAGCAAAAAGAAAAGTAAAAGAAAGAAGAAATCCAAATTAGGGCAGGAACAGGGACAGAAAGGAAGATGAAGAACAATGTGGGAGAGTGAGAGAAAGAGAGAAAGAAAAGAAAAAAAGAAAAAGAAGAAAGAAAAAATTTGAAGCGTGAAAAAGCAAATAAAAATGAATCACTAAAAATGAGAGAAAAAATAATTCTGAAAATAAAAAATAAAAATGAAGGGCCTCCTTCAGGGTATGTCTCTGCTCTCACAATAGACAATGTGGACTGCAGTGTGCAGGTCTAAGTCAATTAGACTCAGCAAGCCAGCATCAGATCTTGAGATTCAGGCTGATTTCTGGCTGCAGGTCCCAATTTGAGCACCATGACCTCCTGCAGGGTTGAGCTCTGCAAGGTTCTACTGTCAATTCCAGCTCCCCTTCCCCTCAAGATAGTTGAGGTCCAGATGGGAGGGGGTGATCCCTCCAACTTGTCAACTATGGTGGTCTGGTGGTGTCCCTTTATTGCAGGGTGCTTCAATTTTCATGAAGGAGCCCAAGAGAGGCCCTCTTTCTGTTGATCACTTCTGCTTTGTATTTTGGAGCAAGGACAATGGCCTTTATGACCCCCTGTGCCTCTGGTGTATGGATCCAGGTACAGGTGCAAACAGGAGGCCAGAAACGGGTGTGGGGTTGCTGTGGTTTTGCTGCAGGCACCTGCACAGCTCCATTCCTCACCAGTCCACCCCTGGCTGGGAGGCCCAGAATGGGGTGGTGTAGCTCAGATGGCTCCTGTTGTCTCTGCTCCTCACCTGTCTGCCCCTGGCTGGAAGGCCCAGAACCTCATCTGTTGTATCTTCTGATTTTTCTCTAATTCCAGTTAGCCTTAAATAGGCCTTATTGTCATCATCTAGTGACTACTGGATAGTCGTCTCTTATTTTCTGTTTTACTTCTTTGAGCTCTTTATTATAATTCACTCTTTTGACCTCAGTATCAGACACTCTGTCTTTACATTAGTCATCCCTGCTAAGTATGAATTCTATGAAGTACTTCATTTTGGGTCTTTCTGACATCCTTTTGATTTCTTACACTTGTTGAGTGTGTCATTCACATTTCAAATGGATTTGATTAGGTTGTCCAGTTTTTTACTATTTCTCCAAAATTCATTGTGTCCATATTGAGTGAAATTGCTGTGGACTTCTGATTTATGTTCTCTTTGAACTTATCTATTTTCTTAATCCCATCTATGAACTTTTCATATAGGTCTGCTAGTTGGTCTTTGTTTTCTTCTTCCTTTATGGCCTCTTGCTCTGCCTTTGGACAGTTGCAGTAGGGTTAGAGAACTTCTATTTCCTTGTTTCTCCATTCTTCTGTGTGTTTCTGTATTTATTTGATATATAATTTTAAATTATATATGGCCCTCTATTTCTCCCTTCCTTTTTTGACAGTGTTAGTACAGGTTGGGGGACTGGAGAAATTAGTAGAGTTTGTGATTTATATGAAGATTTTCAAAGGATATTGCCTTCCCTTGAATAATTTTTAGCTCTGTATGTTCAGTACTAGTATTTGCTTCTTTTATTATTTACTTTAAGTGATTTCCCATCTGTCATCATGCTTTTCTGAAAGAATTACTTCTGGTTAAAACACCATCCACAGATGCAATCTTACAAAACTTCTATATGATAGTCCTTGCCGTTACCCTCCACCACACTCTCTATGCACACTCTGTCAGTTTGTTATTTGTGGTTCTTCTGCAATCAGGCATGGTAGTTAGTGTGGGGAGAATGGGAAGTTGTAGGATGACGAGTGTAAGATACTAAGCAGGAGGATTGAAAGGAGAATAGTGGTAGATGAGAAGGAAAGGTTGATGTGGGGTCTGGTTTATTGGAGTATTTTTATTTGAATTGAAGGGTCAATAATGAAAATGTTCAAGTGGTGTTTTGTGGGTGCAATGGTGAGATATAGAAGAAAGGGCATTTACTTTGTGGTCGAAAAAAGCTGTATGGTTGTCAGAACTTGCAGACATGGAGGACAGTAAGGAAGGTAACATGAGAGATCCAATGGCTTGGGAAAGGGAGGATCAAGGAATAATAGTAGAGGATATGAGAGTGACTGTGGAAATATAAATATGGGGAATCTAAAAACTTGAGAGCAGGAAAAATCATAAAGAAATATTTTAATAATGAATAATAATTTAATAATATTGTCTCAGGGGTTTGAGCTGATGAAATGAGGTAGGGAGATGAGGGAAAGAACTAAGATACCTATTAAATCAGAGCCCATGAAAAAAGAAATCCATAAAAGTAACAACCTAATAAACACAAAAAACCATACAAGAATGTAATATAACCTCACATACCAAATCAATCAGGAGACATAAAAATCTTACATCTATAAAATGTCCAATGTGGGCACAGATTATTCCCAAGTAGATTCTTTGCCAGAGAGTCTGACTGCTCACAGCCTAATAACTCTTCTGATCCCTCCACCACAACACTGAACCTAATTCATACACAAGACTTCTTTCTAGTGGGTATCAGACGTTCTTGTAGAGTTTAATTCAGTCTGAGTTTTATGGTTAGATGGTCTTGCTGTCTCTCTCCCTGGGTGTAACAGTGGATTCAGCAGACACATTCACTGGCATGAAAGTCTCCATCAAGTTAGGGATTATTCCTATGCAATCAAATCAACTACAGCCATAACAGGCTAATCCATTACACTGGTATCTATCAGGGCTACTTGAGAAGTGACATACCATGAGACCCTAGTTTTGAGCCTCATTTTAGCATAGAGAAGAAAAACACAGTTATAGTGTAATAACACCAGTCTTGATCCACAGTTAACATGCACAGAATGTGATGGATGTGTCTTCACTTATGGTGAAAAACATCATTCAACAATACCTTTTTAGAATTAGTTATCTAAAGCCCAGCCAGTTGGGGACCAGGTAATACCAGAGTGGTGGAGAGAAAAGAAAAAAGAAAGAAAAGAAGTTTTTGTTTTTCTTTAATCTATTCTGTGGTATAGGAAGGAAGAAATAGGAGAGAGGCAAAAGATCCTAATGGTGGTAAGGGTATGTTATATATTTAGAAGATGATAACAAGGAAAACTGAGTACAAAATTGATAGTGAGAAATGGGGATAGAAAAAGATTCTATGAGCAATATAAATGTTAAAGAAACAGTTAAAGGAAGACAGATGAAAAAGGGAAGAGAAAAACCTGAGAATAAGACAAGAAAAAGAAGTCAGTCAAAGAGAGATGAAAAACAGTGGGAGGGATATAAAAGGACAAGGGAGAACTCCAATACTCTGCATGAACTACATTGGCAGAAAAAAGGCAAGAGGGAGAGAACAAAAATGCAGACACACTTATAAAAGAATAAAGGGTAAAATAATGGAATAAATGTTTGAGGGGAAATGTGCAGAAGGAGGAAACAGCAAAGAATGAAAAAATTAAAAATTGTAAAAGTAAATAAAAGTGAAAAAATAATTCAATCAAATAAAGAATGGCAAAAGACAGTGTTTTCTTGTTTTTAATCCATGGCTTTTAATCGCAGTCTAGGGCTAAGTGGCAGAGCTAAAGACAGCATGTGTCTCTCTTCACTGAAGTCTAAGGTGGCACTCTGCCCCCACAATGGTTCTGGGTGTAGAGATCTACTTAGAGTGAGAACATGGTACAAATGTGACCTAGCAATCCTAGACAACTCAGGCTGTTCCTGGCCTCTGATGGGAGGAGCTGGGCTTGTGTTCACAGGCCCCTGCATCAAAATGGGATGCATACACACACACACACACACACACACACACACACACACAACCTGTTCTGATTTGTCTTCAAATGCCCCCCAAAGCCTCAAGCAGTCTTACATGGGGCTATTTCACAGGTGGCTGAATCTATAGTATGTGATTGACTCTTATGCTATGTCTAAGGGCACTAGGATTACGGGCGTGAGTGCTACCCATCCTAAGTAGTCTGAATATGATAAAAGGAAATGAAAGATTCTATAAAAGTCCCTTGTTGCTTTGCTGTATTCTGCCAACATGAACTGATGCCCCTCTACCATGTGCAATCCTGCACTGGAGCCAGCTAATTATGGACTGAAACCTCTTCAAACTGTGAGCTAAATAAACATTTTCCCCATTGTTTGTGTGTTGGGTATTTTGTCTTGGGAACTAAAAAAAGAGATAACTAAGACAGAAATTTAGTACAAAGAGTAGGGTCATTGCTATGACTAAATATGACCATATTGTTCAAGAACATTTGAGAATGGCTTGTGGGAAAAGTTTGGAAAGGTTCAGAGATGCCAGCTGAAAACGTAGAGCTGGAACACCTCGGGCTGTTCTGTATGGGAGATTCTGGTCAGAGCTCAGAAGAACAGAAAGCAGATAAGACCAGGATCAGGGGGTTTATGCTGGGAAGAAGGACTGCATTAACTATTGCACTTCAGATGATGTGTGTTAGGGCTTCGCAGAAAGTTTGTCTGCATTTTGCTCATGTCCAGAAACTTTGCTTGACACTGAGTTTAAAGGTGGTGGACTAATTTCAAGACAGCCTAATGTTGCAACTGTGGCATGGCTGCTGTTCAGTGGTTTTAGCCAGATCTATGTTGAGTATCAAGAGCAAAGAGCCCAGCAGAATGATTTAAAATGTTTTGAGTTTGGCCAAAATGGAAGCTCCAGTAGAGCTGTAGACTGAAAAGATAGAGCAGAAGAGATCTTTATGGCTGAGAAGGACCAGGAGAATAGCAAAGATGGCCTGAGGGCATCAAAAGAAGACAAGGATTCTACTCTTTGAAGCCTCAAAATTACAAAAGTGAAAGACTTTGCTTTGAGCAGAGAACCCCAGAGCACCATGTTGCAGAATGACAGTAGACTAAGGAAGTTATTCCTCAGGATTTGGTTCCTAGGCAAATGAGCCCTACAGCTAAGAGAAAAGGAAGCATGGCTACTGCTCCAGCTGGCTGCAGAACTTGTCACACATGTGGTGCTGGTTTTAGGCCCATGCAGAATGCAAGATTTGTGGGGGCAGAAGTCTACCAAGATTTCAGAAGAGGCCTTGAGAGGCCAGGCTATGTGCCCCTGAGAGGGATGTGTGTGAAGTTGTGAGTGTGAAGTCAAAGGTGCAGTGGAGAGTCCCAATCATTTTAATATGCAGGAACATGAGTCATCTGTGGAAAACTGCAAGGAGTGTGAAGAACCAGCTGAAGAAAGAAGCCAGGGGAGCTACAACCACCAACAGGGTCAGAGCCACCCATGCTTTTTGGAGTTCACAACTTGTCACAGATTGCCAAGGATGCTGGAAGAGGAATTGTGGGATTTAACCTATGCCTTCCTGGAGTTTGGACTTGCTTTGGTCCTACTCTTTGTATCACTTTGATTGTACCTTTAGGAATGCTAATGTCTGTCATGTACTATTGAATGTTGGAAATGTTTAACCTTCTTTTCATTTGTACAGAGATTTGTGGCTAAGTGTTTGCCTTCAATCTCAGAGAAGACTTTGGACTTTGACTTTTAAGCAATGCTGAAACTGTTGGCACTTTGGCAAGTCTTGGAGATGGACCAAATGCTTTCTGCATTAAGGGAGGTATGTCCCAGAGTCTTTGAGAGGCCAGGCGTGGAATGTTATGACTTCTGTTTGATTGACCCCCAAAAGCCTCATGTGGTTTTACATGGAGCTTTTTCAGAGCTGGCTGAATCTAGAGTATGTGATTGATTTCACAGTGGAATGATAGGCTCAAGGGCACTAGGAGTAATGGTGTGAGTGCTTCCCACCCTAAGTAGCCTGAATAAGATAAAAGAGGCACAAGGATGCTGTTAAGATCCCTTGTTGCTTTTGCTGTCTTCTGTTGCCATGAAATTTTGCCCCCCTGCCATGCACAACCCTTGCATGGAGCCAGCTGGTTATGGACTCAAACCTCTTCAAACAGTGAGCTAAATTAACCTTTCCCCCTTTAACTTTGGGTGTTGTGTATATTGTCTCAATGACTAGAGAAAAGTGACACAGCATATCTAACCTCCAACTGATGGCAGTATCCTGGGACCATCTTTCCCTCACCCACCCTGGAAACTTGGCAGTGGGAAGCAGCCAAGGAGCTGCTCTGAGACCCAGGTTCAAACACTCAGCCCATCCCAACAATGCCATCCCTGTGAGCTCTTGCTCCACAATTGTGGCTGTGGGCACTTGTACTGAGGTTCCTCACCAACTACTTACTGTGTTAGGCTGCTCTGGAGCCATTATGTTTTCCTTGCTGGTTCCAACTGCTCATGAATCTTTCAACACCAATGCAATTCTTATTCTCTGTGACCAAAATATTGCTAGTTTCACTTTGCCTCCCAGCTAGAGGCTAGCCGATCACTGTCAGTGCCACTGCATGGTCTCTCCTCAGCAGTGTCATCCATTTCCTCTGTACCAATTCTATCTATTCCCCTCTGTCATTTCCTCTGTAGTTCCCTGTTAACATCCATTCAGTTTGATTCCTGTCTGAGCTATTGTTTTCCAGACCTAGACACTTTGTCCTGGAGAACCTGAGTTCCTGTCATTCACTGCTCTGCTATTTTGGAAGCAAGAAAATATTCTGAAAACAAAAAAGTTTCCACATTTGCTCTGTAAATCTAGTTCCAAGGCTTGGTCAGCAGCACTCACATCCTACGTGGCCCAGGGTCCCAGGTCAAGGTGGTGTTTCTTTACATACAACATAGAAACTGTGTCTGTACCAGGTACTTTCACTGCTGGTAAAAAGGGAAATATACCATCCCTGATCACCTCCCAGAAGTTCATTCTGAGAAAGAAACAAGATCAAGCACTGGGCAGCATTCCCAAAGGGGAGAGCACTTCTGCCATGCTCTGTGGCTGTATCCCAGGTTCCACCTCTAACTCTTGTTGGTTATTTTGTAACATTTGCACCTGAGAAATTGCCACAGCTCATATGCAAGTACATGTTTGCAAACAGAAGGCAAGTAGGAGGCACAGTGTGACTATAATGTTCTCATGTGCTTTATTGCTTACAAATCACTTAAATTCCATGATTCCATTACTTCCTTTGATTCTTTCAAAGAACTAATTTAGAGAAGGAATCTCCCTTCTCATCTCCAGGATAAAAAGGTAAATCATTTAGGTCATAAATGATATGCTCGGGATCAATTTTGAGAGAAATAGGAGAGATGATTAGGATCAAATATCCTCTTAGCTCAATTCTTAGTATCTTTCCTCCCCCCCATCCATTCTGTCCCCTCCCATCTGTATGGGCACCAGAGGCTTCAGAGACATGCCATTTCTTCTTTCTTTGCTTTCACTTTCCTTCTCCACCATCATGTCCTGGGGATAGCACAGATGCTGTAGCTCTCTGGGGACAGTGTAAGGCCCATCCTAACCTTCAGGCTCAGCTTTTTGTTCTCTGGGGGCTTGAAGGTAAATTTTTGCAGAAGGGAACTGAAGAAAAGAAACAGCTCAGCCCTGGCCAGCTGTTTTCCAAGGCATGCACGTTTTCCTGTGGAACAAAAACAAACAATTTATCTTTTCAGGTGGCATTTTTGCCTCTAGAAACTGGTCTTCTCAACTCCTTCCAGCAAAATCTGACTTTGTGCTTTGTATCCAGCCTCTTATTTTTGTCTGACAACAACTTGAATTCACCAAAGGACAGAAACTGGAAATCCAGGACCACAAGGTCAAATGCATTTAGAAGTTAGCTGTGGGGTGAAGAAACAGAGTACAGAATAATGAAAGTGGGAGGCCTGGGCTGACTCAGAGAGTGGGTATCTAGTCTGAAACCTTTCCAAACTCATTTAATAAACAACCACAGAAGCAGTCAAGGAAACAATAACAAAATTATGTAATCTGTCTCAATACTGAAAAGAAAGCAACGAAGTATAAAAGAGTAAATTACAGAGCATGCTCCTAACATCTAAGTCACTTCCCTATGCCCATTACCCTCCTCCATTGTGGGGACCACCTGACGTGCATGGCCCTCCAGATGGAACTGCCTGTTCCTTCCTCTTTGAGCTGTGTGTCTTCACCAGGGCCTTTGCTTCCAATGTGAAGGCTGAGCAGGGTCCTCTCCTCCATAGCTCACACTGGACACCACCCTGGCCACATCCCGATTAATACCAGGCATTGGGAGAACTGAAGGCAAAGGGATAGAAACTCAGTGCTGAGGGTATTAGAGACCACCATGTGAGGCAGTCATGGAAAGAAGGCTGGAATGACAAACCTTGAGTACAGTGTAAATGAACTTTGTAACACCATAGGTCTCAAGATATTTGTCATGAGACTCTGAAAAACCACAGAAGCAATATGTGCACCCATGTTTATAGCAGCACACTTTGTAATAACTAAATCTTGGAAACAGCCCAAAAGCCCATCAACTGGTGAGTGAATAAAGATGATGTGGTTTTTCTATAAAATGGAGTACTACTCAGCCATAAAGATACATTTGAGACATTTATAGCTAAATGGATGCAAATTGAGGGCATACTCATAAGTGAAACAAAGAGGACACATGTGTGTAAATACTGAATCATTTCCTTGGTTTGAGAAACTGAAGGTGGAGCTGAGGACCAAAATGGATAACAGACATTGTGAAATAGGAAAACAATGTTTAAAGAAAAAGGGGAACTTGGGAGGATGGTCAGGGGAAAGGAAAGAAGTGAAAGAAGATTTTGAAAGTAGGAAGAAAAAGATGGTAACAAAGTTTATGTACATAGGCCATGGAGGGGTGGAAGGGAGGGCAGGAGAATGGGAAAAAGAAGAATCAAGATATATCACATCCAGGCACAAATTCTCAGTGATGAATGTGATCGTAATGTAGGGATAGAGACAGGTAGGCAGAGAGAGAGGAGGGACACCCCTCCTCCCTGCTGAAGGAGTTCAGATAGCTGGCAGAACAGGCTTAACCACCCCTGAAAAGAGGACAGTGTGAGGTTGCACCTCCTCTTCATGCTGTACCCTGCAAAGCTTGGTTTGCTAAGATCAAAAGGAAAAACCTTGGCCCTTCAAAGCCCCCAAAATGACCCTTCCCTGTTGTCCCTAGTAGTAAGCTAAGCTAATCATTAACCAATCAAGTAGGGGTGCCCTCAGCACAGAGGCAAGATAGTCCCCAACTACTATAAAACCAGCATCTTGAGCCCCCCTTCAATGGTGGCTCCGTTTCAGGCACCACTGCCTGTCTCTCTGAGAGAAGCCAGCTGTACTCTTGCATGCTTCCTGAATAGAAGTACAACTTTGTTTCTACATTTTTGATCTCTATCTGATTCTTCCACAACCTTCTGCATTGTCAGAGAGTCAGGCCTGGGACTTCGGGGACTCTCCACCTGTCTCCCCCCACAAAAATAAGGTATACCTAAATGTACCAATAAACTCAATAAATATTTTTTAAAGCCACAGAAGCAGAGTAACTTGCATGATATGAGATATTGTAACCAAGAATAAACCTAAATAACCCTTCTAACCTCATTCATTCTTAGTCAACTCACAGATCATTGACTTAGGAGGTCACACAGATGTACAATACATTAGTAGGTTCTCACTAGCTTTGCTGGAGAGGATACTTCTGCTGTGTGGGTTGGAAAAGTGGCCTAGGTTACTTCCCAGGAGCCTGAAGGTCACTCTTCCTGAGGGCAATTACCCTTCACTTTGCTCACAGATGTCTGATGGAGGACAAAAATGGGATAAAAGGATCTTGTGTTCATATTGCATCTGTCCCCTTTGCCGTCTTAACCCTTGTATCAAATGCTACTCACCTCTGCACAAAGACATGTTGATCATTTAAAAGTGTTTAGTTCAAGGGAGGAGCGTTGAGAATGAGGGCAATTAAAGTATATTATGTACATGTACAAATGCTACAATCAAACACATTTATCTGTATAACCAATACATGCTAATAAAATATAGGAAATTGTTTAGTCCAAGGTTTTCATAGAGTGTTTACTTGGCCTACTGCATGTGAGAGCTGGTATGTATTTTCCTTTTCTTTGGATTTTTCACCTTAACTGCTACTACCTTGGGCTTCTTCAGCAACATGAACAGCTCAAGGGGCTAATGTTCTTCAGCCCCATCCTAGGGATGTTTGGTGTGGATGATAGTGTCAAAAAATTCCACTGCCTCTGGGATGAGCTGACTGTGACCATCTGGTGGTCTAAGTCCATCACAAGAAGAAACACCAATTAGAACTGTGCCCCAGCCAAGGGACTTTTGGGACTTTAGTGCACCTGAGAACATCAATATAAACCTGCTGTTCTCTGTTCTGTGAGAGTTGGTCACTCCCTTAACCAACTGATGATTCTCTTCAGCCAAAGCCCCACGTCAGCTGAGACCCCAAACTGCCTCCAATAAAGAAATGTCCGTGCAGGAATGTGTGTGCTTGCAGTGTTTGGCCCAGCCTCTTTCACCATGTCTGGTTCAAAAGCTCACATCATCTAGCACCATCTCTGGTGACTCTGTCAGGATGATGTGTGAACACTGGGCAGGACCTACTGCACCTGGACTTGCAGACACTGCCCCAGTGTGAACAACTGTGTGGCTGCCAGGATTCTCCTTTTCACAGAGAGGCTTCAGGGAGCTAGCATAACGTAAAGTTTTTCTCTGTCAATATTTTCTCTCTCTCTTTTGCTTCTTCTTGTATTAAACTAATTTTAGCATTAAAGGTTACCTGGAAACCTGGTATCCAGCCAGCTGTAGCTACAACGTAAACATCTGTGAATTCATAGACCAAAGAAAAAAATGTACAAGAAGAAAATTAAAATCCAAATGGCCACAAATCTTATAACATACAGGAAACTTAGCCTTAGGCTATATGGATAAGTCTCAATTTGTTTTATTTTGTCATAAATATAATTTGGAATCAATTCTTTTTTTAAAAATTGGTAAATAAACTTTGCTGTGTTATCTGCCTCATAGTTGGAATTTTAATATGAAACTACATAAAATTGGTTTGTGTCTCTATGGCAAGTAGCATAATATGACTTTTCAGATTTTTCTTTGATAAGGCAACACCTTGAAATGATCACTCTGCCTGTCTGATCTTGGTTTTCACAGTAATCCAGAAATAACTATTAAAGTGAATACATAAGATAAACATAAATTGACAAATGTTTATAAGCAGACTCTTCATTTAAAGGTTTATATGGAAAAGCTCATCATTAAGTAAATTAGATTCTAAAACATCATTTGTTAAATATAAATTCAAGTAGTATTGACATGTAAAAATTCTTTAGAAATGATAATGTATTTGGCTATATGAAATGTATTTTCATAAATTATTGATATAATTAAAAAGGGCAATTCAAGATTAATTTCTTCTGACTTTAGTAATAAGTAAGGCCAATGTAGTTAAAATTCTGATTAATATGTATAACTCTATATACAAAATAATACAATGACATTAGGCTGTATTTTGATAAAAGCACAAAAAATATATAGTATTCACTGTATTTGATTTCTCTAAGTTTGGAAATGATGGTTTCTTAAAATATTGATCTGATTTTAGCAAAGTTTGCAAGAACTGACTCAGCAAAGATATATATTTTATCAGCATAATTCTTATGATGACAACTACCTTCATAACCTAAGAAAACAGAGCCTTAGATATTGAGTTTGCTTAAATATCTATTTATTTTAAATCTTTTAAATGATGATCACTTTCTAATTCTGGTTAAATCCAGTTTCTATTATTTAACGATGACACTGATAAATGGTATTGGCATTAATATTAATATTGTAAAGATCATAAAATTTACAAAAACTACCTGTCATAGTACAAAGTTATCAATCATGATTGTTATCTTCAAATGCCATTCAGTGACAGTGAGCATTTTAGAGATGAGTGCCCAAAGTGTAACCCAAAACTCACTTATTTATTGAAAAGTGCCAACAGGGAAATTAACCTTGAATATTGAGGTTTTAGTTTACAAGAACAACTCATGCATTAATACCTTTTGTCTTAAAAGAAAAACAAACAACATGCATGCTACCATTTTGCCACCACCCCCATAGAACATAAAAATAATTTAGCTGCCCTGTCAATTGCTAAACTCCACTCAATAACTTAAGCATGACTATTCTTTTATTAGTTATATATTTAATTTTTCTCTAAAGCATTTGGAATCAGATTCAAGGAAAAATTCTAACAAGTACTACAGACAAATTGTTTTTCCTTTAATTACTACATAAATTTATCTTATTCTTCTTGATTTTGTAGGGTATTTTTATTTTAAAAATTGTAACTGTTACCTCTCAAAATTCTTCACAAATACCATTCATAGCAAAATGATCTTCTCCATTGTTCTAAGATACTAGCCACTACCTATACAACAGATAAGATTAAATTTAACAATGGACTCCAGGTAACCTTAGCAGTTAGCTGCTCCTTCCTTTTTATTGCTCCCATGTGGATAAAGGTTATGACTCTGACTCTCAACTGTGAATCACTTCCACTCCAAGGAGGGACCACATCTCCTCAATGATTGGAAGATGTATCCCCAATATGAGGGGCATTAAAATAACTACAGGATGGTGGATGAATGACATCTGTGATGAGATTCTCACAAGGATAGTGGGAATAGCAGGAAAGGATAGAAGTTGTCAGAATCAAGATAGAATCACTTTCATTGGCCCTAACGAAATGTAAATAGAGCTAAGAAGTTATAAAGAAAGGGTTTTTATGCACAATTGCCTACAGAGAACTATTAGAACAGGCTCTAAAATATCATACGTTTTTGCTGAATCAATGTGAGTCTTATCTAACAGACTTGTTATTAAAAAATCTAGATTATAATCATAAAATATTAACATATAAAAGCAATTTTATGAGCAGGGATAACAAAAGGCAACTATTGGTGCACAATTGTTAGTACTGAAAAAATAATCAAGGCTAGGACTTTTACTAACTCCTTTACCCTCAATGGCACTTTCAATGGCACTTCTCATGTTGCTGCTTCTAATCTTTGGCCAATGCTCGTTTAATCTCCTTGCTAAATTTGTGTCTTTGAGGTGCCAATGACTTCAAGGTGATGGACACACAGGGAATCGAAGCCCTGTCACACCAAGAGCCAATGCCGCTACCACTGTCCTCTTTAGATCGGACAGGAAGAATCCTTCCTAACCTTCAAAAACATAGAGACAGTGTCCCTATGTGTTCTCACAGCAGTTATAGGAGAAGAGACCTTTGGCCTTGACCATTTAAGAATAAGGAGCATAAAGCTCTCAGGTAGGAATGAGACAGGGACAACCTTGCTGAGACTGGTTGAACAGAAGGCTGGGATGACAAAGTAAACCCTGGGTGCTGTGAACTATAAGACATTGCAGCATGGCATATTTGTTTCAATAGACCTGTCATAAGCCTGAGAAAATCACAGAAACAGTGTTTCCATGAAATGAGAAATGGTTACCAAAAAAAAAGAGAGAAAAAAAGAAAACCCAAATAAATATTCAACCTCAATCAGTCTTAGAGAACACAAAAATCGCTAATTTTGGAGGTCTCACAGCCAAACAATACACAATTAGCTTCCCACTAGTTTTGCCTCAGAGCATCTCTGAAGTGTAGGTTGTGGTAACAGCTGCCTCATTTCTTCCCCAGAACTGTCAGCTGCTTTAGCTGAGCACAGTGACCCTGCATTGAACCTACAGACATCTGATGGGAGACTGAAATAGAATAAGAAGCTTGTCATCTCTGCATTCATATTGCTTGTAACTCTGGGCAGGTTCTACTTAGACATGTGCACATAGATATGTTTGTTATTTAAAAATACTTAGTCAATGCCCTACCGAGGTCCTGAGTCTCACAGAACACGCCAAATCAGCCCCCTGCACACAGGAAGGTCTCTGCACGCCCTACCGAGGTCCTAGGTCACGCGGAAGACACCGAATCACCCCGCTGCAGACAGGTAGCCACCTGGTTCCACACTAAAAAGACACAGAGGACACCAGACCACCAGACCAAGGTACTGACTCCCACTGTTCCCTGCTCAGAGGTAGGGGCTTCTGAGCCATCGTCCCACTGCTCCTGGTCCAGAGGAAGGGGCTTCCCGGTCACCATCCCTCCTGCTGTTCCCAGCCCAGAGGAAAGGGCTTTTGGGTCACAATCCCTACCGCTGCTCCCAGCCCCTGTCCCACCTCACCCAGCTCAGAGGAGGTAATCCGTGCAGGCACTAACAGCCCCCCACCCCAGTCGAAATGAGAAAACATGTAAATAAGTCTCAAAACCAGACTTCCAGATCACCTACAGCAACCCCAAAGGGAAATAAGATGGAACACTCTGATACTCAACCACCTGGACCCACTGAACTGGCAACAAAAGGGGATCTGGAAAAAATGAAATCAGAAATAATTTCTCAGATAACAGGAGAAATTGTGCCCCTAGTGCAAGACATGATTAATAAATCTAGACAGGAGCTCAGGAACATGATGGAATCCCAACATAAGAAGCAAATGGAATCCATAAAACAGATGCAAATAGATTTCCAGGACATGAAAATCTCCATTGAAAGTCTACAAAGCAGAATGAGCCAATGTGAGGACAGAATTTCAGATATAGAAGATAATATTGCAATTAGTGACCAGGAAAGGAAAAATTGCTTCAAAATTATAAGGGAACATGAGAAATCAATCCAGCAGCTGCTAGATGATGCAAAGAAGAATAACATAAGACTGACTGGGCTCAATGAGGAAACAGGAGAGAGTGCAGATGACATGAAAGATTTCTTCACAGAAATAATGCCAGAAAACTTCCCAAGCCGGGGAAAAGAGCTTGACATACAGATAAGTGAGGCATATAGGACTCCAAACAGCCTTGATCAAAAAAAAATCTACACATAGGCATATAATTGTTAAGATTCCAGAAACTCAACAGAAGAACAAAGTTCTCCAAGCAGTCAGAGAAAAGAAACAAATCACATACAAAGGAAAGCCCATCAGAATCACAGCAGACTTCTCAACACAAACCATCAAGGCAAGGAGAGCTTGGAGTGACATATTCCAAGACCTAAAAGAAAACAGCCTCCAACCCAGATTCATGTACCCTGCAAAACTAGCTTTCAAAATGGATGGAGAAATAAGATACTTTCATGACAAAGAGCTTAGGAACTTCATGAGTACCAAACCAGCACTCCAAAGAATTTTACACAATATCCTAGGAACAGACATTGAGGATCACAACCCCAGGAAGCAAAGCAGAATGAACCCATCTGGCATGACAAGAAATTAAATGTAAAGGGGGAGAACCCAACAAAAAGAAAAAGTCATGGCAATGACAAGCCAAGAAGTTTCAGGTATAACCATCAATGTTAATGGTCTCAATTCACCAATCAAAAGAAATAGACTGGCAGAATGGGTCAAGAAGCAAAATCCAACAATATGCTGCATACAAGAAACACTCTTAATTCAAAAGGAAACTCATAGACTGAAAGTTAAAGGGTGGAAAACAATACTCCATGTGACAGGAACCCGAAAAAATGCAGGAGTAGCTATCCTCTTGGCAGAACAAGTAGATTTCAAACCAACACTGATGAAGAGAGACAAAGAAGGGCACTACATCCTTGTAAAGGGAAGAATCCAAGAGGAAGAGATGACAATCATAAATATCTATGCACCAAACACTAGTGCACCCGACTACATAAAACAAATACTAACGGACTTGAAAAGTCATATATGCACTAATACAATTGTAGTGGGGGACCTCAACACCCCACTCTCACAAATAGATAGATCAACTAGACTAAAAATAAGGAATGAAATACTGGAACTCAATCGAACTCTTGAACAAATAAACTTAACAGATGTTTACAGAGTCTTCCACCCCACAAAATCAGAATACACATTCTTCTCAGCTGCACATGGGTCATTCTCCAAAACAGACCACATATTCACACATAGAACATGTTTAAGTAAGTGCAAAGGAATTGAAGTTGTCCTCTGTATATTATCAGACCATAGTGCGATGAAATTGGAGATTCATAGCAAAAGAAACTCAAAAAATTTCATGAACACATGGAAATTGAACAACACACTTCTGAATAACCAATGGGTCACAGATGAAATTAAAGAAGAAATCAGACAGTTCCTTCCATTAAATGACAATGACAATAAAACATATCAGAATCTATGGGAAACAATGTAAGCAGTCTTATGAGGGAAATTCATAGCAGTAAATACACATATTAGGAAAACAGAACGAGCCCAACTAAACAACTGGATGCTGAACCTCAAGCTTCTAGAAAAAGAAGAGCAGGACAACCCTAAAGCTCATACACGGGAAGAAATTATAAAGATCAGAGCAGAAATCAATGCAATGGAGACTAAGAGAATGATACAAAATATCAATGAAGCCAAGAGTTGGTTCTTCGAAAGAATCAACAAAATTGACAAACCTTTAGCCAACCTTGTCAGAAAAAGGAAAGTAAAGGCCCAAATCCATGCAATTAGGAATGAAAAGGGTGAAATGACAACAGACCCAGCAGAAATCCAGAGGATCATCAATACCTACTTCCAGAACCTATACGCCAATAAGATGGACAACACAGAAGAAATGGACAGATTCCTAGATACATATGAATTATCAAAGTTGAATGAAGAAGACCTAAAAATTCTGAGCAACCCAATATCAACCAATGAAATTGAAAATGTAATTAAAAACTTATCAATTAAGAAAAGCCCAGGCCCTGATGGCTTCACTGCTGAATTCTACAAGACATTTAGAGAGGAACTGCTGCCACCACTGTTTAAACTCTTCAATGAAATTGAAAGGGAAGCAATCCTCCCAAATCCATTCCTGGAAGCAAGCATCACCTTGATCCCCAAAGCAGAGAAAGACTCAACTGAAAAAGAGAACTATAGGCCGATCTCACTAATGAACAAAAATATAAAAATCTTTAATAAGATACTGCAAAACAGAATACAGAAGATCATCAAGAAGATCATACACCCTAATCAAGTGGGATTCATCCCAGGGATGCAGGGATGGTTCAATATATGAAAATCAATCAGTGTAATACACTATATCAATAGAGCCAAGGACAAAAACCATATGATTATCTCCATAGATGCAGAAAAAGCATTTGACAAAATCCAACATGCATTTATGATAAAAACCCTACAAAAAATTGGAATAGATGGTCTCTACCTCAAACTGATAGAAGCCATCTATGAAAAACCAACAGTAAATAACATACTAAATGGTCACAAACTGAAATCCTTCACACTAAAATCAGGAACAAGACAAGGATGTCCACTATCACCACTCTTGTTCAATATAGTTCTGGAAACATTAGCCATGGCAATTAGACAAGAGAAAGAAATAAAAGGAATAAAGATAGGAAGTGAAGAAGTCAAATTGTCATTATTTGCAGATGACATGATACTCTATATAGAAGACCCCAAGAACTCCACCAAAAGTCTTCTAGACTTAATAACCAAATTCAGTCAAGTAGCTGGTTACAAGGTCAACACACAAAAATCAATAGCTTTCCTCTACACCAATGACAGACTCACTGAGAGAGAAATAGGGCAAATAATTCCTTTCACAATAGCATTCAAAAAACTGAAATACCTAGGAATCATCCTAACGAAAGAAATCAAAGACATCTTCTCTGAAAACTATGGCACTCTGAAAAGAGAGATTGAAGATGATATCAGAAAATGGACAGACATCCCCTGCTCCTGGGTAGGAAGGAGTAATATAGTGAAAATGGCCATACTTCCAAAACTGCTATATAGATTTAATGCAATTCCAATTGAGATCACAGCAGCATACTTCATAGACCTCGAGAAAATAATCCAAAAATTCATATGGAACCAGAAGAGACCCAGAATAGCAAAAGTATTTCTAGGTAACAGAGACATGGCAAGGAGTATCACAATCCCCAACCTGCAACTATACTACAAAGCTACTGTGATAAAAACAGCAAGGTACTGGCAAAGAAACAGACCTGAGGACCAGTGGAAGAGATTAGAAGATGCAGAAACAACACCAGACACACTCAGCCATCTCATCTTTGACAAAGGAGCCAAACACCCTCACTGGAGGAAAGATAGCCTCTTTAATAAATGGTGCTGGAAAAATTGGCTTTCAACTTGCCAAAGATTAAAACTAGACCTGTATCTCTCACCATGCACTAAACTAAAATCAAAATGGATTAAAGATCTAAATATTAAAATAGAGACTCTGAACCAGTTGGAACAGAAGTGAGGTAGAACCCTTGAAGACATCAGTGTAGGAAAAGATTTTATGAAGAAAACCTCAGTTGCCTGTGAACTAGCACAAACAATCAACAAGTGGGATCTCTTCTTATTAAAAGGCTTCTGCACAGCAAGAGAAACCACCAGCAGTGTGAAGAGACAACCCACAATGTGGGAAAAAATCTTCACCTGCTCTTCCTCAGACAAAGGTCTACTATCTCGAATCTATAAAGAACTTAAACAGATCAGACCTCTCAAATTTAAAGACCCAATCCAAAAATGGGCATCTGAAATGAACAGACATTTCTCAAAGAAGTAGAAATAGCAAATAAATACATGAAAAAATGTTCAACATCACTGGTCATTTGAGAGATGCAAATGAAAACAATGCTGAGATTCCACTTCACTCCAAAAAGAATGGCTGCTATCACCAAATCAACCAATAACAAATCCTGGCGGGGCTGTGGGAAAAGAGGAACCCTGCTCCACTGCTGGTGGGTGTGTAGACTGGTGCAAGCACTGTGGAAATCAGTATGGAGATACCTCCAAGAACTAGGACTGGAAGTCCCATTTGACCCCACTATTCCACTGCTGGGGATCTTCCCCAAAGAATTAAAAGAATCATACCACAGTGATATATGTGCACCCATGTTCATAGCAGCACAGTTTGTAATAGCTAAAGCTTGGAAACAGCCCAAATGCCCATCAACTGGAGACTGGATAAAGAAAATGTGGGTTTTTTATAAAATGGAGTACTACTCAGCCATAAAAAATGAGAAATTAGAGACATTTATAGCTAAGTGGATGCACTTTGAGGCCATACTCTGAAGTGAAATAAATAGGACACACATGTATAAATACCAAATAGTTTCTCTGGTGCGAGAAACTGAAAGTGTAAATAAGGACTAAACGTATAATAGGTAATGTGAAATAGGAAGAAAAGGGGCAAAGGAGGAGGAAGTTGGAGGGCTAGGGGAAAGGATACAAAGGAATGGGATTAATATGAGAAAATGGAAAAATAGGAACAAAATCTTTGTAAATAGGGAGGAATGGAGGGGTTGAAGGGAGGGCTGGGCAAGGGTGAAAAATAAGAACCAAGAGAGACTATGTAAAGGTACAAATTTCCAATGATGAATGTCATTATATTGTATACCTAAAATGTACCAATGATTAGAATGAATAATCGATAATGTAAAATAGGAAGAAAATGTCCAAAGGGGTAGGGGTAGTGGGAGGGGCAGGGGAAAGGAAAGAAGGGAAAGGAAAAAATGATGAGAAATGGAAAAAATGGAAATAAAGTCTTTGTAAATAGGGAAGGGTGGAGGGGGTGAAGGGAGGCCTAGGAATGGGGAAAAAATAATAACTAAGATGCATTGTATAAAGGTGCAATTCCCAATGAGAAATGTAATTGTGTTGTATACCTACAATGTACCAATAAAAGAATTTAATACAAAAAAAAAAACAACCCCAACTTGGAGCTATACTACAAAGCTACTGTGATAAAAACAGCATGGTACTGGCAGAGAAACAGACCTGAAGACCAGTGGAAAAGATTAAAAGATGTAGAAACAACTCCAGACACACTCAGCCACCTCATCTTTGACAAAGGAGCCCTCACTTTAGGAAAGATAGCCTCTTTAATAAATGGTGCTAGGGAAATTGGGTTTCAACTTGACAAAGATTAAAACTAGGCCTATATCTCTCACCATGCACTAAACTAAAATTGAAAGGGATTAAAGATCTAAATATAAAAACAGTAATGCTGAACCGCCTGGAACAGGGGTTAGGTAGATTGCTTCAAGGCATTGGGGTAGGAAAAGAATTTATGAACAAAACCTCAGTTGCCCATGAACTAGCACAATCAACAAGTGGGATCTCTTTTCACTAAAAAGCTTCTGTACAGCAAGAGAAAGCACCAGCAGTGTGAAGAGACAACCCACAATGTCGGAAAAAATTTTCACCAGTGGTCCCCGAGACAAAAGTCTACTATCTCGAATCCATAAAGAACTTTAAAAAAATCAGACCTCCCAAATTTAAAGACCCAATCAAAAAATGGGCATCTGAAATGAATAGACATTTCTTACACAAAGAAGTAGATATGGCAAATAACATATGAAAAAATGTTCAAAATCATTATTCATTCTAGAGATGCAAATGAAAAGAATACAGATTCTACCTCACTCCAGAAAGAATGGCTGCTATCATGAAATCAACCAACAACAAATGCTGGCAGGTCTGTCGGGAAAGAGGAACACTGCTCCACTGCTAGTGGGAGTGTAGACTGGTACAACCACTGTGGAAATCAGTATGGAGATACCTCAAAGAACTGGAAGTCCCATTTGAACCAGCTATTCCCCTGCTGGGTATCTTCCCCCAAGAATTAAGAGAATCATAGTGCATCACAGTGATATATGTGCACCCATGTTCATAGCAGCGCAGTTTGTAATAGCTAAAACTTGGAAACAGCCCAAATGCCCATAATCTGGAGACTGGATCGAGAAAATGTGGGGTTTTTTTTAATAAAATGGAATACTATTCAGCCATCAAAAATGAGAAATTAGAAACATTTATAGCTAAGTGGATGCACATTGAGGTGATCCTCTAAGTGAAATAAACAGGACACACATGTGTAAATACCAAATAGTTTCTCTACTGTGAGAAACTGAAAGTATAAATAAGGACTAAAAGGTATAATAGAGAGTGTGAAATAAGAAGAAAAGGGGCGAAGGGTGGGGGAAGTGGGAGAGGTAGGGGAAAGGAAAGAAGGGAATGGAATTAACATGAGAAAATGAAAAAATGGAAACAAAGTGTTTGTAAATAGGGAAGGATGGAGAGGTTGAAGGGAGGGCTGGGGAAGGGGGAAAAAAGTAAGTACCAAGAGAGATTATGTAAAGGTGCAAATCTCCAATGATGAATGTCATTATATTGTCTACCTAAAATTTACCAATAAAAGGATTAAAAAAATAAATAAAATTACAATCAAGATCTAGGAGACATTACCACAGATTTTATAGAATTTAATAAGATAAAAAGCATATTACAAAAATCCTTTTTGAAATAAATTTGACAACTTCTAAGAAGTGCCTTGGAATACAAATTAATCAAACTAACTCTGGAGGAAATATGAAATTTGAATAGCACCTATTAAAGAAAGTATATGCTTAGCTTGAAAACCTACCCATATGGCAACAACAGACTCATATACATTTTAGCTGATAAATTATATCAAACATTTAAAGCAGAAAGAGGAAGAAACACTTCTCCCTTCATTTTAGGAAATCAACATTGTGCTAATTCTAAAACTCGGCCGGGGATTTAGCTCAGTGGTTCCACCACCTGCCTCGCAAGCTAAGGACCTGAGTTTGATCCTCGGTGAAAAAAAAAAAAATGGATAAAGATAATAGAAGAAAAAAGTATGAACATAGATAGAAATTCATTTAACAAAACAAACTATTAGAAGTCAGGTCTGGCAACGTGTTGAAAGTGGTTTTATTATAGGGATGGCAGTGTTGGTTCAGCATTGTAAGATCCACCCCCAAAAGTCATCATTTCAACAGAGGAAAGGAAAAAGCCATATGATACTGTCATTAGTTGGAGAAAAAGTATTGGACTAAATTCTACAGCTGTTCATGGTAAAAGCTATCAGGAGACTAGAAGTGGAACAGAAACTTCCAACAGATCAAAGACATGTATTCCATACTTCCAGTAAAATCCCCTTATATGAATGAAAAAAATATAATGTTTTCTCTCTATGGTGGGGAACAAGGGAAGATATGCCTACTCTTCATCTGTCCAATAAACTTTAAAACATAGGCCCAAACCAAAAGAGTCTGGCAATAAAATGACACAATTAGGATAGGATTGGATAAGTAGAAGTAAAATCTTTATATGTAGAGGAAATGATCATCTACAGAGAAAATACTAAGAAATGTCTAGGAACCCCTGGAACTTGTATTTGAATTTAGCAGGATTAGAAAACATAAGGTATATATAAAAATTCAGGTCTGTGTATACTTGCTATAAATGAAGAACTGGATATTGAAATTTAAAAGTTATAGAAGAGTATAAAGGGCCTAGAAAAGTAAAAAGACAAAAAAAGAAAAAAAAGTGTTGGAAGACCTTTATTACTTTTTTTTTTTTTTTTGGTACCTGGGATTGAACTCAGGATCATGCACTTGCGAGGCAGGTGGCAGAACAACTGAGCTAAATCTCCGGCCCTTATCACCTAATTTTAAGACTTCCTCTAAAGCTACAGTAATCTAGGCAGTGTTGGCGTAAGGAAAGACATACAGATCATTGGAATAAAACAGAAAATCTGGAAATGGAACCATACATATATGGTCCACTGAGTTTTGAAAGACTACTTAACATTAACTTTTTGTAGAACATAAGCTCAAGAGTAGAGGAAAAGATGGTGTTTTCAGCAAATGGTACTACAACACCTATTATCTGTATGTAAAAAAATTAACCTCAACCCTTTATTTCCATACATAAAGATAACTTGAAAGG
This sequence comes from Heterocephalus glaber, assembly GCF_053883595.1. Taxonomy (NCBI): domain Eukaryota; kingdom Metazoa; phylum Chordata; class Mammalia; order Rodentia; family Bathyergidae; genus Heterocephalus; species Heterocephalus glaber. The sequence continues at coordinate 8,998,851 of NW_028258299.1, read as the reverse complement.
ATCTATGACCCTAAATATGAAAGCCTAAAAGTATAACACTTTAAGAAGAAATCATAAGGGAACATGTTCATGAATTTAGGGTAGGCAAGAATTTCCTACGATACAAAAAAACATGATGTATAAAAGAAAAAAATTGATAAATGAGATTCCATCAAAATTTAGAACTTTAAATGATAACGTTAAGAAAATGAAAAGTAGTCCTTAAACAGATCGTATTTACATATAACCTATGGGCAGAATATATACAGAACTCTTACAGCTTATTGATCGACAATCCAATTAAAAAGTAGACACAAGAAGTTGATAAATAGCCAGTACAGCACAAGGAAAGTTGTGCAACATTAGAATCAGAAAAATACTAATCAGTGCAATAAGAAGATCATGTTATACACTCATTAGAGGGATGAAGTTACTAGTTTTAAAAGAACAGATGTCAGCTTAGTTGTGAACCAGGTAGAACTTTTGAATACTGCTAACGTGAATGTAAGATGATAAAAGCATTTTAGAAGACAATATGGAAATTACTTGTATTACTGTTAAGAACCAACAGTTCTGTTCTTAAGTTTTTACTTAAGAGGAATGAAAACACATGTTCACAATAGTTTTCTACGTACAAGTTGACTATCCCTTATCTGAAATTCTTTGGACCAGAAGTATTTCGGATTTTGGTTTGAAATCCACTTGATCTGCAAAGAGGATAGCTACCCCTGCTTTTTTTCAGGTTCCTGTCACTTGGAGTATTATTTCCCAGCCTTTAACTTTCAGTCTATGAGTTTCTTTTTGAATTAAGTGTGTTTTTTCTATGCAGGATATTGTTGGATCTTGCTTCTTGACCTATTCTGCCAGTCTATTTCTTTCGAATGGTGAATTGAGACCATTAACATTGATGGTTATAACTGATACATTTTGACTTATCATTGTCATGACTTTTTCTTTCTGTTGGATTCTCCCCCTTTGCGTTTAATTTCTTGTCACAACTGATGAATTCATTCTGCTGGCCTTCCTGGGGTTGTGATCCTCATAGTCTTTTCCTAGGATATTGTGTAAAATTTTTTGGAGTGCTGGTTTGGTATTCATGAAATTCCTAAGGTGCTCTTTGTCATGAAAGTATCTTATTTCTTCATCAATTTTGAAAGATAGCTTTGCAGGGTACATCAATCTGGGTTGGAGGCTGTTTTCCTTTATGGTTTGAAATACATCACTCCAAGCTCTTGTCTTGAGGGTTTGCACTGAGAAGTCTGTTGTGATTCTGATGGGCTTGCCTTTGTATGTGATTTGTGCCTTTTCTCTAACTGCTTGTAGAATTTTATTCTTCTGTTGGGTTTCTGGAATCCTAACTATTACATGCCTATATGTAGATTTTTTTGATCAAGGCTAGTTGGAGTTTTATATGCCTCGCTTATCTGTATGTCAAGTTCTTTTCCCCTGCTTGGGAAGTTTTCTGCCATCACTTCTGTAAACAGTTTTTTTATGTCATCTGCATTCTCTCCAGTTTCTTCATTGACTCCAATCAGCCTTATGTTATACTTCTTTGCATCATCTAGCAGCTTCTGGATTGATTTCTTGTGGTTCCTTTCAATTTTAAAGCAATTTTTCTTTCCTGGATACAAACTGCAATCTTATCTTCTGTATCTGAAATTCTGTCCTCACATTGGCTCATTCTACTGTGTAAGCTTTCAATGGAATTTTTAATCTCCTAGAAATCTGTTTGTATCTGTTTTATGGATTCCATTTGTTTCCTATGTGGAGACTCCATCATGTTCCTCAGTTCTTCTATTTTTTTTCTGTGTCCACTCTAAGTTTATTAATCATGTCTTGCACTATGGGCACAATCTTTGCTGTTATGTGAGAAATTATTTTTGATTTCATTTTTTCCAGATCCTCTTTTGTGGCCAGTTCAGGATTCCAGGTAGTTGAGTATCAGATTTTTCCATCTCATTTCCTTTAGGGGTTGCTCTAGGTGACCTAGAATTCTGGTTTATAGGCTTGTTTATGTGTCTTCTCATTTTGAGGGGGGTGAGGGTCGCTGCTGGTGCCAATGAGGCTCATCTCCTCTGAGCTGGGAGTCGTGCTATGGCAGCCTAGGAGCCTCCTCCAGGGTTCTGGGATTCTAAACTTTTTAAAAAATATACTCCTCAGGTAGAAATGCATTTTATTTCAGGATTGAAGATGCATATACATAAAAAATACACATATAAAGCATGAATTTTATCTCAATATATGGAACAGACAAATTCTGATCCACAGTTTGGAAAATGACATCATGACAGTCTCCATCCATCACCTGCTCAAACAGTTCTGAAAGCTGTGTGAACAAAAGGGATGGGAACAGCCAGTGTCCATAGAGGAATGAGAGTCTGTGGGGGTTTTATAAGTATACTGTGTTATAAGCACATCAGTTGAGTTGCATTAAGTCATTTCTGGCATAAGAAAATGCTAATAAATGCCAAGCCAGTAATATCATAGAGTAGTGGAGGATATTGAGGTCAATAATGTTATTCTGTGGACAAAGTGGGGAAGTAGCTTCATGATAGAGGGAAGAGCAGACGTCAAGCTGAGGGCATAAATAACAACAGTGACAAGACAATGAAATGTATTTTAGGGACTGCTCCTACACTACATTGGGGATGAGGCAGGGCAGGCAGAGAGGAGATGTATTAGAAGGTTCTAAATTGCACATCAAGGACTCTGGATAATGTCTAATACAGAGAAAGAGAAGGCATCAGTAAAGAGAAAAGAAGGCTACAAGAGGATTTCCAACTGAGACTACCACTCTTTCATGGAATTTATCACAATATCATGGACTTCACTGTTGCCCCTGGACTCAGAGCTCACTGAGGGCAGGAACTCACTGCAGCCCTTGTAATACCTAGACCTGTCATGATCCTGAGAGTAGACTTGAAGTATGTATCCATGCCCAGGTAGATATCACCTCGGGACTGTGCTGCCTGCCTTTTCATGCTGCCAAGCTCTCCTGCATTCCAGGAGCACCACCTGCCTGTTGAGGAGCACACACTGCATGCTTACCTTGGACTTCTGGGTAGAGGGCCATGTATAGCAGACCCCCAGTGCAGTGTTGCAGACATTGTCTCGATCCTAGCAAGAAAGAGATCCAAGGTGCCACAGATGAGGTTTTCTTCATCAAAACTTGAAGTGGTCTTGTCTGTGTGCTAGACAGGACAGCATTTATTAAGGTTCATTCAGAGAATCTGTGGTTGACTCCATACAATACCAAAGGTTTGATGGAAAGAGGAGAAGGATAAACTATATGCTTTTGACTTCGTCAAGAAGCAGCAATACCATTAGTGTCCACCTGCCCCTCCTGCTGGAAGGTAAGTTCAATTCTCCAGCACTCTGTGTTTGAAAATCAAGCCAACTGAGGTCTCACAGATCTTTGCATAGGCACAACCCAGGAGTGCAAGCAGACCACAGCAGGCCCAGGAGTGGTGTGACCATAAATCAACTCTTAGGTAGAGCAACAAATGATTAGACTAACTGACCAAACTGATCTGGGATGAGGGCAATGCTCAAAGGGAAAAGGACAATGCTTCAGAGGGAAAAGTAACAAGATCAATAGTCCACTGGAACCCCAGCCCTTCGGGCTACTTCCAGGAGAGACCAGAGGGATGATGACTTTTTGCATCTACCAGTGTAAGCAAGGACACACCAGGCTGGAACAGTAACCACAGTTTGGAGTAAACAGAGAGAATGGTCTCTGGTGTGGGAAAGACACCTCAAAATCCTATAGGCCTAAAACTGGGTGGAGAAAATCATACCTGACTGGACTCTAAGACTGCAGATATTGAAAGGAAAACACTCATACATAAACACAGAAGAATTTGTTCTTTGACTTCATCACTAAAAATTTTTGACCATCTTTACTTATTCTCTTTCTTCCACCAGTTTTTTGGGGGGATGTGATTTTTTTTGTACTGGGGATCAACTCAAGACCTTGCTCTTTGTGAGGCAGGTGCTGGAACCACTGGGCTAAATCCCTGGGCCAACGTGATGTATTTTTTAAAAAACCTTTTTTATCTTTTGTCATTTTACTTTCTTTTCACTTTCATTACCTCCCAACGTTTTTATTTCTTTCATTTATTTAGATCCACTTTATTTTCTTTTTTTAAATTTTATTTTATTGGTACATTTTGGGTATAAAATTCATCACTGGAAATTTGCACCTTTACATAATCTCTCTTGGTTCTTATTTTTCCCCCTTCCCCTGCCCTCCCTTCAAGCCTTCCATCCCACTCTATTTACAAAGACTTTGTTTCCTTTTTTTCATTTTCTCATATTAATTCTATTCTTTCCTTTCCCCTACCCCTCCCACTTCCCCTTCTCCTTTGACCCTTTTCTTCCTGTTTCACATTCTCTATTATACCTTTTCATCCTTATTTACACTTTTAGTTTCTCATACTAGAGAAACTATTGGGTATTTACACATGTGTGTCCTATTTTTTTCACTTAAGAGTATCGCCTCAATGTGCATCCATTAAGCATTAAATGTCTCTAATTTCTCATTTTTGATGGCTGAGTAGTGCATCATTTTATAAAAAACCCCACATTTTCTTTATTCAGTCTCCAGTTCGTGGGCATTTGGGCTGTTTCCAAGTTTTAGCTATCACAAACTGTGCTGCTATGAACATGGGTGCACATATATCACTGTGATATGATTCTTTTAATTCTTTGGGGAAGATCCCCAGCAGTGGAATAGTGGGGTCAAATGGGACTTCCAGTCCTAGTTCTCTGAGGTATCTCCATAACAATTTCCACAGTGGTTGCACCAGTCTACACTCCCACCAGCAGTGGAGCAGGGTTCCTCTTTCCCCACAGCCCTACCAGCATTTGTTATTAGTTGATTTCATGATAGCAGCCATTCTTTCTGGGGTGAGGTGGAATCTCAGAGTTGTTTTCATCTGCATCTCACAAATGACCAGTGATGTTGACCTTTTTTCTCTCTTTTACTTCTGTTTTTTTCTGTTTTTGTTGTTAGTTTTTTTCTCTTTTCTCATTAATTCTCTCCTGTAACAATATTCTAACATTAGTAATTTCATTTTACTCCTAAGTATGGTCCCTATCTCACTTTTCTCTTGTCCATCTCATATCCCACAGATTTTTAAATTTTCATTCTTTTGAATTCTCTTGTTCCTCACACCATCTATGTTTGGGCTTGTGTCTAGGTGTCCAACCAAAGTGTCATGAAGTCATAGGTGGGAGTTTCAAGGGTAGCTGGTCTAGAATTTGTCATGCAGGGAGTGATTCATGGTGCAGTGTTAGGTCAAGTGCACTAGGATTAAGGGTGAGAGTGCTACATGCCATAAGTAGCCTGGATTAGATAAAAGTGGCAAAGAGAACTGTGTTTATCTCTTGGTTGATTTGCTACCTTCTGCCCACCAGGAACTGTTCACCTCTGTGAAGCCAGAGTGCCTTGGAGCCAGCTGATTATAAACTGAACCCTTTACAAACTGTGAGCTAAATAAATATTTCCTCCTTAACTGGTGGGTAGTGGGTATTTTGTCTCAGTAACTTCAGAAGTAACTAAGACACTGTATATTTGCTACCATAATTATTAAGCTTTATGAATCTCTAGATAGATAGGTAACTTCATGTTATTGTTGATGAATACTGTTCTGTTGCTAGTGGAAGAAAATTTTAGTAGATATTTACTGTGAATCAATACTAGGTTAATATTTGGTTGGTATTAATGTTCATATGATAATTATAGTTCTCTTTTATAGGGTTAAGGAGAGTATATTATTGATCCTTAGTGTTTGTGAATATTTAGTCTTTAATTCTATTATTATTGCTGATTTTAATACTATAGAAAGTTGACATAGTTGATGCTATTGTTCTCAGGATGCCAACATCTGGATCGCCTGGAAGTCATAATTAAAAATACTGTGCCTGATACCCAAAGAACTACGTACTGGACTAAATATGCTGCAATCTTTCCTCCAAGAGAAATGAAGGTGATTAAATCCTGGGACAGAGGACAAAGCCAACTGTCACACTAAGATAGAACCACTGAAACATAGACATCAACTAATGAGGTCTCAAAAAGAGCAAAGAAAATTACCAGTATAATCAACTACAAGCTTCAATAGAATAAAACAAACAAACAAACAAAAAACAGAAACAAGAGACTACAAGGCACAAAATGCCTCCAAAAATTCCCAGCTCCCCTAAAGCTGATCCATGAGACATCAAAGGGGAAAAAGCCAAAAGCCACACACTTGCATTATTCAAAAAGATAACAGAAGAGACAACAACATAGATCAATAAGACATTTAGCAAGATCACAGAAGATATAAGCAATCACATTATGGGCTACATAAACAAGATGATCACCATGTCTACAGAGATGCTAATAGATAGATAGCAAGCTAAATAAAATGGTGCAAAACATGAATGACCAACATGAAAAAGTATTAGAATCCATAAAAAGTTTACAAATAGAAGTGCAGGATATTAAAAATTTTATTGTAAATATGGACAGTGCAATTGATCAACCTGAGGACAGTGTCAGAACTAGAAGGCAGGGCTGTTATGGGTGAATAATTAATGGCACATATCTTAAACACAATAAGAGGACATGAAAAATGGATCCAACACTTCTTAGGTGATATAAAAAAGACTAATCTAAGATTAATTTGAGTTAGCAAAAATCAGAAAAGAGAACAAATTTCATAAAAGGAAGTTTAAATAATACCAGAAAACTTTACATATAAGGGTAAATAATTGAATATACAGAGAAGAGAGGCATATAGAACCAAAAATAGCCATGATCAGAAAAGAACCCCTCTGAGACACATCACAGAATAAATCCTACAAATTTAACATAAGAACAGAATCAAGTGGTCAGAGAAAAGCAACAAATCATTTCTATGGATAAACCCATTAAAATTACTGCAGACTTCAGGCAGGACAGTTGGAGTGAAGTGTTGAAAGCTCTAAAAGAAAACAACTTTCAACCTGATGAATTCATAACCACCAATCCAGCACTCTAAAACATTCTCAAGGATATTCTTGTACAAGACAAACCAACAAAGCCAAAAAAAATCCAATAGAATGAATACACTGGGGCAGATTGTTAACATTTAAGTACTAGGGTTGGGGATTGCAACAGGAAAATGATGCAAGGATGAAATAAGTCAATTCCATTCAGCAACAATTTTCAATGTGAATAATCCCGATTCCCCAAACAAAAGAGAGAGATTGTCAGTATTGATCAAGAAACAAAATCCAATGGCTACCATACAAAAGGACACATTTAACCAATAACCTCTTAGACTAGAAATCAAGGATCAGTTCATCTAGTTCATGGGCACTGGACCATTTCACATTGGTGCTAAATCCCCTATTGTTCTGAAGCTGACATCTTGTTCTAGCATGGTCTGTTCTACAAACCAGAATTAAGATAGTTTTTCAGAGGTATTCATATTATGAGGCTAGGACATTTTGGGGAAAGGTCAGAAGTCTTGCAAAGATGTCTTTCAGACTTTTCCTTTCATAAAAGGATAACAATTGTACAGCTATGCACCAAACACCAGCATACTCAGCTTTAGAAAACAAACATTAGTGGATATAAAAAATCAGATAAATGCAAACAGAATGTTAGCAAGGGACCTCATCACTAAATAATCAATGGTCACAGAAGAAAGGAAGAAATGAGACATTTTATAGATCTAAAAATACTAGTAGTACAACATTCAGAATGTATGACACAGGATGGAAGCAGTCTTAAGAGGGAAGTTCTAGGCTATGATTGCCTATATCAAAAAAACAGAGTGAGCCAAATAAACAACCTAACTATGCACCTTAAAGCCCTGGGAAAAAAGAACAGTCCAAACCCACAACTAGTAAAATGAAGGAAATTATAAAGGTCACAGTAGAAACCTTTGTAATTCAGACCAAAAAACAATATAAACCATTATTGAATTGAAGAGTCGTTTCTTCAAATAATAAAAAATAGAGAAGCCCTTGTCCAATCTAAACAAAAAAGGAACAGAAAAATTCACAATTAAAAATGAAAAAGTTGAAATCACAAGGAAAACTGCCTAAATCAAGATTATCAATGACTACTTTGCAGACCTATGGGCCATAAAATGAAGAATTCAGAAGAAATGGATAGATTCTTTGATTGTATGAATTCTCAAAATTAAACCAAAAGGATTGAAAAACCTTGAATAATCAATTAACAGGCAATGAAACTGAAGAACTACAAAATACCTACCAACTAAGAAAATCCAAATCCAAGTGGGTACATTGCTCCATTCTACACAAACTTTAGAGAAGATCTCACAGCAATACTGCTGATCTCTTCAATGAAATGAAAAGCACAAGATTATTCTCAAGGTCATTTCTGGAAGCTTATCATTACCCTGATTCCAAAACCAGACCAGGATTCAACCAATAAAGAGAACTACACACTGATCTTAATGAATATAGATTCAAAAAGCCTTAACAAGATACTGGCAATCAGATAGCAACAAAACATCCAAAAAATTATACATCATGACCATGTAGGCTTTAGGGATGCAAGGTTGGCTCAACATATGTGATTAAAAAAATGTAATACATCACATAAACAGAAAGAAAAGCAAACATCACATGATCATATCAATACATACAGGACAAAGAATGTGACAATATCCAACATCTTGTCATGTTATAAACACTAAATCAAATACATATACATGGACTTTATCTCAATCTGATAAATGCCATTTATGATAAGCCTACTGTTACCATCATATCATAAGGGAGAAGACTGAAAGCATTCTCTTTAAAATCAATAGGAAAAGAGGGATGTCCACTGTCACCAGACTTGTTTATCATAGTATTCAAAACATTAGAAAAAGCAACCAGGCAAGAAAAAAAAGCACGTACAAGAAAGGAACAAGGCAAATTATAGTTATTTGCAGATGACAGGATTTTCCTCCAAAAATTCCAGGAAAAGATTCCTAGAATTAATAACCAAATTCAACAATGTAGCAGGATACAGAATTAACACAGACAAATCAATAGCTTTCCTCTACATCTGTAATCAAGCCACTGAAAAAGATACTATGTTAAAGAATACCTTTCAAAATAGCACTGAAAAAATTAAGTACTTTGGAATTAAGCTGAGGAAGAGAAAGACCTCTACAATGAAAACTACAATAGTCTGAAAAAGGAAGTCAAAGTGGACATCAGAAATACAATGTTCCTAGATAAGCACAACCAATATAGTTCAAATGGCTATATTTCAAATATTAATCGTAATGCAATTGCAATCAAAATACCAACAGCTTTCTTCACGGAAACAGGAGAAAAATGCTAAAATTCATATGAAAGTAGAATAGGTTGAGAACAGCAAAACCAATTCTGGGTATCAAGAAAAGTGTGAGTAGTCTCAACATTGTGCACTTGAAGTTATATTTCAAAGCTACTGTGATAAAAATAGCATGGTACCAGCACAAAAATCATACATGAGGCTTAATGGAACAGAACAGAAGATGCAGAAGCAACTCCAAGCACCTTCAATCATTTGATCTTTAAATCACATCCAATAATTACACTGGAGAAAAGAAAACCTCTTTAATAAATGGTGTCAGGAAAACTGGCTATCCACAAGCAGAACATAGACTCTAGACCCATCTAGACCTGCATCTGTCACCATGTTCTAAGCTAAAATAAAAATAAATCCAGGAACTAAAGGTCAAAATAGAAACAGTCAAACTATTGGAAGAGAAAACAGGTGAAATACTTGAAGTCATAAGAAGGACTTTCTGAACAAAGCCCCTGTGCAGAAGACATGGTACCAAGAATCAAAATGGTACCATATCACATAACAAGGTCCTGCACAGTGAAAGAATCAACCAACAGAGTGAAGAGACAACCTACAGAATGGAAATAAATATTTTTGCCAGATATTCCTCAGACTCAGCACTAATATCTACGATACATACAGAACTCTAAACACTTAGATCCTTCGTAACAAATGACTCAAGGGAAAAGAAGACCTAATCAAAATGGGAAAGTGAAATGTAGTTCTCATGGAGGAACTACACACGGCCAATAAATAAATGAAAAATTCCAAACTTTGCTGACCATCAGGGAAATGCAAATAAAAACAACACTAAGATTCCATCTTAACCCTGAAATAATGACAATCATCAAAGAAAAATCAAATAATAACAAATATTGGTGAGGCTATTTGTAAAAAGAAACACTTCTACATTGTAGGTGGTAATATAAAAAAGTACAATCACTGTGGAAATAAGTATGGAGATTCCCAAAAAAACTAAAACTTGAAATTCCATTTGACCCAGCTATTCTCCTGTTATATACTTGTCAAAAAGAGTTAAAGACATCATATTATAGTTGTACATGCATACCCATGTTGGTAGCAGCACAATACATAATAGCTAAATCTCGGAAGCAGCCTATAGGTCCATCAACAGATGAATGGATAAAGAAAATGTGGTATTTACCTACAGTGGAATACTACTTTGTCATCAAGACAAAGTTGATTCATTCAAAGGAAAATGGATGCACCTCAAGACCATACTGTTAAGTGTAATAAATCACACATGAAGTTTAATATTGCATGATTTTTATTATTTGAGAAACCCAAAAGATACATAAAGAGCAAAACCAAAGAGAAATAATAAGAAATCTGGAGGTAGACAGTTCTCAAATAGGAAGGAGATCAAGGGATGGAGGGAGGTGGGAGGGAGGTCAGGGATAGGGGATGAGAAAGGAATTGAGATGTGTTATGCAGAATTACCAAATCCCAGCAATAGAATGCAAACATTATACACCAGAAACATGCTAATAAAAACAGGAAATAAGAAAATCAAAATAACCGTTTATTTGTACCTGTAATTTTGCAGGTTGGGAATACAGTGGGGGAAAATGAGATGTGAAGAGCCAGACGGCCTTTCTGCATTGAGCTATATAACATGTTTTATGTATGACCTAGGACACATCACTTAACATTTCAGTGCTTCAGTCTCCTGCTTTAAAGCGGACCTACTGTGCACCCTTAAAATGACATTATGAATCTGTGAGATACAAAAGTCCTGCAGCAAATAAACATTTGTGTTGATAGCACAAAAATTAAACTGAATTTTTCTGTGCACAAATATGCTCCTAACTCCCTATTATTCTTTTCCAGTAATAATAGGCCTTGATTATTTACTTAATAGTTCCATGTGCTTTGCTCTCATCTTTTCTGCTTTCATTTGGGAGGTTTTAATTTTTCAAAATTTTTCTTCATGTTCATGGTCTCACAGCTGTACACCACATGGTAGGTAAAGATTCCTCCTCTAAGAAGAAAATAAAACTTGTCTAAATATTATTCCAGTAAGTTGCAAGATGAGGGAAAATGCAAACACATTCACATTCTGCCCACTCCAGGAGGAGAGGTCCATCATCTGATGAGTCAAAGTTTAGGACACTGCTTCACTGACATCCACTACCCTCAGGGTCACTATGCTCAAGGCCATATATTCAGTTTGGCTTTTTACTGCTTTTCTCCTGTATTGTGGAAAATGTGTGATATGGGACATGACGGGGGAGTAGCCCCATTTCGACCTTTATGTTAAACTCTGGAATCCAACATTGCTGCCGTGGTGGACAGGCTCACCCTGACACTAGGTCAACACCACTCTGTAGTGGCCTCGCCATTGTGTTCTTCTCTAACTTCATGATACCTGAGAGTCAAGAGCAATTTGCCTTCACATGGGAGAGCAGACAATGGACTTTTGAAGATTTGGCACAAGAATATTTGCACAGCCCTACTTTGTGCCATGGCCGGGTGGCCTAGGACCTAGCCACATAGATCAAGCTACATTCTGTGTCTTTGTTCCACTATATTGATGATGTCATGTTAACTTTTGCTTGCTTTCTAGGTTTGAAAGCTGCCTCATGAAGTCTGAAAGGAGATTTGCTTGCCTGGAGGTAGGCCATCAATGAAAACAAGGTCCAGGGCCCTGGCTTATCTGTCAAATTTGTATTTGTTATCTGGTCGGGTAAGACAAAAGTAATCCCCAGTGCAATATTTGATAAGCTCCAGACATACCCCAGAGCAACAACTATATGCCAGTTACAAGCATACATGGTCTTGCTGGATTTCTAGCAGACATTCATTCCACACCTAGTTATCTTGTTGTGCCTTCTGCATCAGATGACTCAAAAGGGTGCAACATGGAATTGGAATGGCACAGTGGAAGCTACATTCCAGGACTCAAAGAGGGCAATCTCTCAAGTACAGACCCTTTGAACTGTTGACCCTATCCTGTCTTTCAGCCTAACTGTGAATAGGGATGATGTTTGGTTTGGCTGGGGTTTGTGGCAAAAGCAGGGGATGTGAAAGCACCCTACTGACTTTTGGTCACAGTTGTGGAAAAGAGCTGAAATCAGGTATTTCCTGATTGAAAAGCATTTGGCAGTGGTATATGTTGCTCTGCTCACCTGTGAAGGAATCATGGGGCAGCAGACTAAGGAAGTGCAAACTAAGTACCCATAGAGGGCTAAGTACCCACATGGATGTCTCACCCAGGAGTGGAGTGGCCCAGGCCCCCACCCAGACATGATGGAGAATATATCTACAGCAGAGAGTCTCTTTTTCAGCCAGCCTGCTAGAGGTCAAACTGTCAGCAGTGCTGGGTTCCATGACATACATAGCCCAAGAAACTATACAGGATGATGAGTTACCAGTCATGACCCCTTCTCCCTATGTGGAAGGGAAGGAGAGACCCCCATCTGAGGACTGGTATACTGATAACTCTAGTCATGGCTCAACCCAGCAATGGATGGTGGTCACTGACCAGCCCAGTACAGAGACACTCTGGTTTGAGGTTGGGACAGGGAAGTCAAGCCAATGGGCAGAGTTGTGGGCAGCGTGGTTATTTGTCACGCATGGGGACGAAGCTCTGCATGTTTACACAGACAGTTGGGCTGTATTTGGAGGGCTGGTGCTCTTGTTACCAAGCTAGGAAGCCCAAGATTGACAGATAAGACATTAACCCCTATGGGGCACTGAGTTATGGCCAGACTGTAACACATGTGGTATACCATATGTTGGGACACAGAACTCTCCTCTCGCCGGGGAGTGATTTACCAGACTCCTTGAAAAAGGCAGCAGCCTGTCTAGGGCTACCCTCAGCACTGGAGCCTTGGCTCCATAAGAAACTAGGCCACATAGGGCCCTATACCATGAACAGTGATGGTGTTTGGGTATGACTCCCACAGAGGCAAGAGTGGCAGTGAAGGTGTCTCCTCAATGTGCTCAGCTGGCCCACTGGAGGACGAGGGTACATGTACAATTGGGTAAAAAACCATGGGCACCCCATCCCCTGCAGCCATGGCAGGTAGACTGTATCAAGCCCCTGTCACTCCCACAGAGACATAAATATGCTCTAAGTGCTGTGGATTCAGCACCGCACTATAGGCTTTGCCTTCCCCATGCCCTCTGCTGACTAGGTCCATACTGTTAAGGAATTACAATGGTTGACTACAGCATACAGGATGCTGCTAGGAATAATGTCTGACAGGAGAAGCCACTTTACTTTACGGGGGCTCAGATGCAAGAGTGGGCCAGAGACAATGACATTATCTGGCACTTTCCTGTGACCTACCGGCCCCAAGCTGCTGGTATGATTGAGAGACATAATGGGCTATTGAAATCTAAGCTGCCCTATTTGGCTACAAAGTTTATTAGGTGGGTGTGGGCCTTACCACAGGCTTTTCAGATGCTCAATGACCAGCCCCAGTGTACAGATGACAGCCCATTAGATCGCCTTCTGAAGGCACACCCAACTGGTCTGCACATTTGACCGGCAGAGCAAGGTCCTAAAATGATAAAAGGGGCTTTGGTCCTGCACACACTAGAGCCTATATGGCTTGGACCCCATAGCAATGGACTTAAGAATGGCCCACAGACCCCCTCCTGGGGACCTGGGTGTTCCTCTTGGACCCCTGCGGTGAGGGAACTGCACTATCCCATGCAGCCCTTGCTTTCCTCGTGGCCCGTGAAGGCCTCAGCATGCTCCCCACCTGACGCCGGGCCATCATTCTAAAGGGAAGTGACACTGTAGCTGCTTGGCCTGGTCCCGTAGGCATGGTAGACCTGGCTCCCACCCCCTTTCCTCCAGTGGCAAAGGGGACAGAAGTCTGGTACTCTAAGATGGGAGGTAAATGATCTTGGCCACCATCCTATTGCAGGATGAACATGTCCCCTGCATCCTCCCTGAAGGGCAAGACCTCCCTGTGATGATTTCTCTTTCTGCCCTGTCCTTCCAACCAAGATGAGTCATGCTAACAATATCATCTCCTGGGCACACACCTTTGATGGCGACACCAGCTATCCCACTGTTGGTTGTGCACTGAACTCTCAATGGAAGTAGCAGAAGGCCTTCCATGGAGAATTCCACTGGCATCTGTGAGCAGTTGGATGGACTGGTGACAGCAGAAGCGGATTGGACCAGCCTGGGATCAGGTATGCCAAGCTGTTGAGGTACTGATCCAGAAGAGCACAACTGCCCCACATGGACTGGGACCTATGATCCATAATGTTTGGGGGTGGATGACAGGGAATCACGTAATATTGTTGGATGTGGCCCCCATTATGTATTGAACAGATCAGTGTCAGTGGGGAATCACATAGCAGGATGGATACCCCTGCACTTATGTCACAGCACATTATGAGTGAATGACACAAAGGCCTGGTGGGGTGGCCGTAAGCTCATAGATAGAGTGCCCACTGATTGGCCCATGGAAAATGCCTTATGGGTCCGTGGCACTATGGGTTGGCCATACCTCCAAGTGCACTGGATGGGGCACTGTGCCTAGGGATTTCCCTATATTAAAGGTACTATCAAGCCCCCTCTGATAGACACACCCCACAATATGGATGCTGTGTATCATAAATGGTACCGTGTCAATTGGATGGCCTCTTGGTTTTATCCTATGGCAGTACTGGGACCAGGGGCAGGGAATATACACCTAGCCCTCCAAGTTGAAGCTCTAGCTCAATGCGTGGCTCAGGCCCTAAATATCATGCACCAGTCTCTAATGTTGCTCATGGATGAAATATCCTAGATGAGAAACTAGCCTTACAGAACCGTATGGCTCTGGATTTGCTGAGTCCAACACAGGGAGGCACTTGTGCCCTCCTACATACAGAAATTGTA
The DNA here is from genome assembly GCF_053883595.1 of Heterocephalus glaber. Taxonomy (NCBI): domain Eukaryota; kingdom Metazoa; phylum Chordata; class Mammalia; order Rodentia; family Bathyergidae; genus Heterocephalus; species Heterocephalus glaber. The sequence continues at coordinate 8,983,672 of NW_028258299.1, read as the reverse complement.
TTTTTATTCCTAACCACCAGGAACAAGTACAAGAGGCCTTGCAAGAGATGAACATAGAGGTGTCTGCCATCCAGGCCTTGCAACAAGACCCCCTGACCCAGTGGTGGGAATCCCTAGGATACACCTGGTGCTGAGTGGCTCTCCATGGTCCTGCAATAGCAATGGGTTTGGTGCTTATGTATTGTTTCTTGTATTGCTTTTGTAGGCTCTGGGATCAAGGGACAGTCTTGTATGCCATTCCCAAGAATTAGCATCCCCCCAATCTTTGAAAAAGTGGGATATGGGGGGGGCCATGAGATGTGTCAAAGCCCAGGCATCTGAGGGTGCCTAAGGGCACCTGAGGACACAACCTCATAGTTCAGCGCAGGCACATGATGGGCCTTTGTTATATAATAATGAATCAGCATAAACAACCCGGCATGTGGCACAAAACATGGAAGGTTGGCCAGAATATTTTCTCTTACTCTGTCTTAGTAAGCTGCTACAAAGATACCATAAGTACTTTGAGGGAACATAAAACTGGATTCTTGCTTTTGTAATGTTTGCTCCACTCATGTGGAACTTCACCTGACCAGCCCTGCCTTCAGTCCACTGGCCTCGAGAGAATAACTAAGTTTTCAAAACTGAAACCACTTTACACGTGCATCAGTATTTGACACTATCAATCCTTTAATTTCATAAGCTATACACAGTAGGTCCCAACTGATGAATGAGTTCCATTCCAGAAGAACATTCATAACTTGGATTCATTCATAAGTCCAAAAAAGTGAGTCTTATACACACACCTTTGACACAAATATACAATGTATTGCATAAAAAACCCAAACACACACAAAAATTCTGTGCATAAATTATTTTTACTTTTACAATAAACTTAAAATGATAAGGTAGACATGTGAGCTACTTCCATAATTTGTTCTCAACTACGAATGTTCCTAATTTGAGGTCCATTCATATCTGTGAAATTTTGCAAGTCGAATGTTTGTAAGCTGGGGATTTACTGTATTTCTTTGGAGATCAAATTTTATCTATTCCTCTGTGGGCTCTATAGCCCAATTTTGGCCCTTCAATGCCTTTGAGTCTGTCAAAAGCTCTGCTCACCTTCTTTGTCCCTTAGTTCCCTATATTTGGAAAACACATGTCGGGGAAAATGACCCCAAGTTTTGAGGTCACCCCCCTGGGTTTCGTTTTTCCCTTAGGGCTTTTTCCCTAAAGTTGCCTCAGTACCTTAGAAAGTATGAATGTAGTTTTTTATATCTATATCCTGACTTAGTGGAAAGTAGCCCAGTCTTATTGCTCAAAATTCCTCAAGATTTAGAAATGAACAAATACAAGGAGGATTGTAAACAAGAGAAACTGTAGATAAACCCTGAACATCACTGGGTTTTTAACTAGGAAATTCACAATATGAGCATCACATAGATGAAAAATGTATACATTAACCTTTGTCTAACTTTCTTCTCAACTCTAAACATAGACATGTTAATCATTTAAGGATTGTGGGTCTGAGACTAGTAATAAAAGATTAATTACTCTGAAATTCATCTAATCTATCTCCTTCCCTGCCCCATGGAGACTAAAGACACCAAGATGAGCGTAAGACATTGCCCAGATTTATAGAGCCAATAGGAGCAAAGATTATCAAGAAAGGTTTCATAATTTCCTGTCCTGTGTCACTGGAATGGCACATAGAAGTCCCCAGTCATCAACTCTTTCCTAAACTAAGTCCCCATTATTTTCCTCTTACCTAAGAATTAAAGGCTCTTGTACCCTAGCTGAGTGAAGATGGTCTATGTAGGCCATAGCTTCCCACCTTCTCTAGATCCTTATGGATATCTGGAGCAGACTGAGTAATAAAATGCATCTTTAAAACAAGTTGGACTTCTGAGCCATCCGTACACAGAGCTGTAAAGCACTGGAGGGTTGCAGACCAATAGGACATCAACTGAGTCAGGACTTCTTATTGAGTGTATTGTCTACTGACTTGATTGGCCTGACTAATTTATTGAAGCCTCTTTATCTCACAGTTGTAAAGACTCTGACCTTGGTCCTTAGGCCACAGCCTTGGGTGTGCACACCAGACAACAGGAACCTAGGTTTTAGCCAGGCCCTCTATCACTGTTTTTCCCCTTTTCTCTCTTAAGCCACCTGCCTACACATTTTGCACTCTGTTGTAACTCTCCACTAACTTCTGGTGGATGGCCCCATTATTTTCAACAATTTCTAGGGAAAATGGTTTTCCAATGTGATGAAATTAGGGTTTGGATTTTTCTCTGACACAGCCTTTGAGTCTGGTCTTTGAGTTTCTGGCCCCAGGCAGGCTCTTGTGTCCCTCCTTGACCCATGAAAACTGTCAAATGGCCTGCAGTTTAGCTATTACTTTCATGAACCTCCTACACCCTGCCCCCTTAATTGATTTACCTCCAAAATACGTATTGTTTGTGGCCTCTGTGTCTGGTCTTTGCACCTAACCTCTCCCACTGTGGATCTTTCTTCTATGGGCAACTGAGGTGAAGCCAGTGTGGCCCACTCTTCCCAATCTGCTGGGCTGGGGTAATGTTACTGCCCACGATGGGAGCCACAGGAGGAGGATTTCCCTGGGTGTCTCAGGCATTGTTGCCTTAAACAGAGCTGGTAAGCATGGAGCTTTGTAAGGAGCTCCGTGGGAAACGCAAGCTCCATGGGAATATGAGATTGCTGCTGGCCTTTCCCTCTCAGGGAGATACTATATTCTCCATGTAGAAGTTAGGGGAGATGTTGTTGGCCTCACATGCCTAGAACTGAGCTTGTATCACACTGAGGAGAGGGGGAAGGGTGGAAGAAACAAGATACAACTTGAATTGTAGCTCTCTTTACCAAGATTTACTAGCTTTTTCTTGAATAAAAGTTTCTTCATTTTCTGAATGCCATACAACAATTTTGAAAGAATTTTGTGTTTCATAATTAATGTCTTATATAGGATCATATTTTAGTAAGAAATGCATGAGAAGAGCCTCTACTGCTATTATACAGGTAATCATCGCTACCATTATTTTTAACGCACAACAATTAAAAAGAGAAAGAGGGAGATACGTATTCTAAATCCCTGTTGATATAAGAACAAATAAATTGTGACATATTAATACAAGACTACCTAACTGTCAAATCGAATGAATAAGTGCCATGTCCATAAATCAGGAGAATAATGTGGAAAAGGGAGCAAGACAATTTAAAAAGTTGTTGTCTTGTAGAAAAAAAATTCCTACATAAATATTAGAAATAGTGTATAATTGCATAACAACTGTATTAAAGCTGAAACATGGACTGAAAGGACACATGCTAAATCCTGACTACTCCTCAAGTCCTTGCTTAGAAAAAAATGTAACTCTAATTCTCATTTTAGATTTTTATTTAAAACATTTTTAAGCAGACTGTGTATGTCTATTTTGAATACACATGCGTAGTCCTCCAGAATTATGCTTCTTGCTTTGAGTATCTCTCCAATGAGGACAAACAGGTAGGCACCACAGAAAGAGTTTGGAACCTGAATAGGGAAGAGCTTCACAATCAGGAAGAAGAAAAAAAGCCAAGGACCAAGACATTTCTTTCATAGTAGCTGGAAGTAACCACCTACTATGGAGCCAGCTCAGTGCTAGGAGGTGTGATGTAATTCTTTTTTGTCTGCAGAGCCCTCTCAAAGAGGCTTCCTCTGGGAATCTTTCAAACTCAGGAATCCTCTTATTCATGCATAGTGGAAGTTCAACTGGAAATTAGGTCAGAAAGGATCATCTTTTGCATAACTCTGTGAAAACAAAGCCCTTCATGTAAAGAGCCCAGTGTGCTGCCTGCCTGCTAGTAAGAGCCCAAGACATGCCTAGAGCTGCTATTACCAGAGAGCTTACAGGCCTGGGTGACAGGGTGAGGGGAAACTTCAGCTCCACTGACTGTGGAACTCTCAGGCTGAGAAGGTCCTGAACTGCTAAGTCCAGCATCTGAGCCTCAGGTGAGTGCAGAAAAATGGATTTTATGACTAAAAAAGAAAGCACTCCTAGCCAACCTCTTCCAGAAGGGGTGTGGGCAGTCCCATGGGGGCAGAGTGTCTATGCCCTGTCCGGGGATGCAGTAGAGGCCTGGCTGAGGTGAGGGAACTGCCAGGCCTGGGAGGGAGGAGCTGCAGAGGCAGAGACAGAAGGAGCCAGCACAGCTGGAGGGGGCGGGACTGGGCGGGGCGTTGCGGGGCGGGACAGGCAAGCCAGCCTGGGGACCAAGGTGTTGATGAGCTAGGACAGTCCTCTGTGCAGTCCTCCGAAGGCCCAGCGCAGGTCCTCCACATGCTGGCGGCGGTGGGATCCCTGGTGGCCGCCCTCTGGGGCGCGCTCCACCTCCGCACTGTTCTCCTGGGCGCTGTTGCCTTCCTGTTCTTTGCAGACTTCCTCAAAAGGAGGCGCCCAAAGAACTACCCTCCGGGGCCCTGGCGCCTGCCTTTTCTGGGAAACTTCTTCTACCTGGACGTTGAAAAATCCCAAATGGCGGTTAAGCGGGTAGGTGCGAGGACCGAGGCTGCCCGCGTCCTCACCCCAGCCTGGCCTCCAGGACAGGGGACTGTGGGGTGGCTCCCAGGGTGGGGCTGGGAACCTGCTGGAACCCTGCTTTCAGCTTCCCCTTCCTTCTGCCTTGCTGGCCTCACCCATCTGCCTTTCCAGTGCTGCAATACAGATAAATGTTTCCTGTTTCAGTGTGGTATGACTCTTAGGTCATATTGTTCCTTGTTGTTAGAAATTGAAACCGAAACCGCTTGCCTGCTTTTGTATTCTTAGCCTTTTAAAAACATGTGGAACTTTTTTCTCAGAGGCTCCATTCCAGGTGTGTAAAGCAGTGCTATGTCCTCTAACTCCTCACCCTGCGCCAGGGACACCCCCCTCCCACACTTCCTGAGTGCTGGCCTCAGTCCCCTCCCCTGCAGGGCACTCACCAAAGTCATCCTTCATCTCCCCTTCCTCTCAGTGCCTCCCATGCCCCTGGGTTCTGATTCCTTCAGGAGCCACTGGAGATCAGGCTCTGCCCACTTCTGTCATCCTCTCCAGCCAGGGCTCTGCCTCCCAGGACTCAGCAACCTTGGAAGTTTCCTCGAAATCTCCCTCTCAAGCAGGCTTCCCTGGTATCTGGCTTACAGCACCATGAGCTGATCAGGAATATTAAACAGAGCCTGGGCAGCCTGAGTGTGGTTCAGGGTTGGAGCACAAGGAATCACTGCTCCTTTTCCCGCAGGTTCCTGGAGTGTTGTAAACCCTGTCTGTGCTGTCCCACGGAGATGGGCAGGTGCTGTCAACTGATAGGAGACGTCCCAGTGACTCTGCTAGCTAGTGACAAGATCAGTCACAGAGTTGTAAATATAACCCTGCAGCTGCGCCCTCAGTGCAGAAATGTGTTGTTAATTTTCCAAATATTTAGAGATTTTTTCCTTTGCCCTTTTGTTTATTTGCACTGTGATTACATTATAGTGAGAAAATATATTTCACACATTTTCAGTTCTCTTAAATATATGAAGGTTGATTTGAGGACCTAAGATGTAGTGTGCCCTAATGCATGTGCCACGTATGCTTTGCAGACTGAGTATCCTACTCTGGTGAGCAGAGTGTTCCATATTTCAATGAGATCTTACAAGATCCCAATGTTGTTTAGTTTTTCAATACCCTTACTGCCTTCTTATGTACTGATTCCATCATCTCCCGTGAATAGCATGTTGAAATCCCACACTCCATGGTGAGTTTGCCTATTCTGCAGTCAGTTCTGGGAGTTTTTCCTTTATGTCTTTGCAAGTTGTGTCCTTTTGTCCATAAGACTGATTTTAGAATGCCATGGCTGTTTGGTGAGTTGATACTTTTACTTCATTATGCCTCTATGCCCTTAGTAATTTTCTTTGCCTGAACTTGATCTGATACGATAAGCCACTGCAGCTGTCTTTTAATCAGCACTTGAGGGATATGTGCTTCTCCATTCTTTTACATTTTAGCCTACCTACATCTTCATATTTGAAATGAATTCTTGTAGACAGGATATGCTTGGATTGTTTTTTCAATTATTCCTAACTATACCCTTTATACTTGATGGGTTCACTTTTTATTTAATACAGATATACTTGGTTTAAGCCTTCCATTTTATAATTTCCGTCCTGTTTTGTGCTCAAGTGTTCATTCCTCCTTTTCTGTCTTCAGGTGGGCTACTTGGACATTTTGCAAACAATTACCTTTTCATCCACCTCCACTGTTTTGCAGTCTGCCTTTTCATATTGATTTTTCAGTGGTTGTTCTAAAGATCCAAACATAGCTTAGCGAACTTTGCTGGTGCCAGCATTTTCACTGGAAGTGCTGTAGAGATATGTTATAACCATTTAGGAGGTCCTTTTACCCTGGCCGCCTTATATATGACTTCAATATTATATCTATATACACTGAGAGCCACACAAGACAATATTATAATTTTGGTTAAAAATGTCAAATGTAATTTGAAAGCTCAAGGGGTGAATAATAATTTATTGTATTTATGAGTTATTTACCTATCTATTACTCTTTCTTCATTTCTGATGCTCCGAGTTTGTAATTTCCTTTCTGGTCTTGATAACATCTTGCAGTCTTTCCTTTATAGGAGGACTGAATTCTCTTACTTTTATTTTATTGAAAAGTACCTTTATCTCACCTTTATTTCTCAAATGTGTCTGCACTGGACGTAAAAGTGTAGCGTGACTATTTCATTCCTTCCCTATATTTTAATGCTTTGCTAATTTTTGGCCACCAGGATTGGATGAGAACTCAACTGTAAATCGAATTGTTAGTCCCTGTAGACAATGAATTCCTTCTGTCTGCCAACTTTCAAGACATGTTCATTGTTTTAGTTTCCAGAGATTTGATCAGGAGAACTTGGGTGCTTCTTTGGGATTTTATTCTATTGAGGTTCTTGAATGTGAAGGTTTGTCTTTTGTCAGAATGGGGCATGTCTTAGAGACTTTTCTTGTCCCTGCACACAATGCCTGACACACAAAACTTACAGGAGAGGTTTATTTTGGCTCGCAGTTTGTAGAGTTTTCAGAAAATAACCAGCTGGCTCCAGGTTAGGGCAGCATGGCAGAGGGGCATGGGAGGGAAGTGGCTCAGGGCATGGTGTCCAGGAAGCAGGGAAAGTGGAGGGAGGAGCCAGGAAGGGTGACATTACCTCCTGTGTCCTGCAGACAGTGACCCACCTCTTCAGCCCAAGCCCCACCTGCTAATAGCAAGTCCACTATAATGTGTCTGTGTGCAGATCACCGCCCACAGGTCCCAGGCACGATCACATGAGACTTCAGGGGCACAGCTAAATCTAAACTACAGCAAGTCATCTCAGCCAGTTTTCTTCAAATGTAGGTTTTCAACTTCAATTGTTCACCTTTCTTGGACCTTTGCGGAGTGATGGCACAAATGTTAGATCTCTTGGCTTTGAACCACAGGTCCTGAGACTCAGCCTTTGTTATTTCCAATTGACTTGCTCTGTGCTTTTTACCTTGGTACATTCTCCTGATCTCTCCTCAGTTTCACTGAATTCCTGACATTACCACTCTGCCACTGAAGAGTTCTTTTCAGCCTTTTATTGAGAGTATTACAATTTTCATTCTAAAAATTCGCTTTAGTTCTTCTGTAATTCTTCTAGTTTTTTGTAAGAATTCCTACTATTTTATGATTCCCTGGTGTTTGTCATTATTCATTTCAACACTTTAATAGCAGCTGCTTTAAAATCTAATTCTTTTATAATTGCAACCACTTTCTCATCTCATTTAAGTTGAGAGTCTCCTTGTTCTGGATGAGGTGAGTAATTTTAAATGATGCCCTTGATATTTTGTGCATGTTTTTATAAGCCTTATTCTGGACAATATCTTTAAAATTAGCAGGTAGCCTTTTAGTTTCTGAGTGTTCCCTTCTATGAGCTCCAGTTCAATTGTAGATTAGAAAGCACTTCAGTGCTATTCTGGCCCACATTACTGTGTTTCTTACTCCCACAGGAGTCTGCCTTATACTCATTTAGTCTAGGGAGAAAAGAGATGCAGGCATAAGAGAGGGGCCCTTCCTTATTACAAGTGGATAGAAGTCAGATTCTGCCCAGATCTACTTCACAGAGAAGGGCCCCTCCTTGTTACTATAGGACAAGGATGCGAATCTGAATTCAGTTCCAGAATCTCCAGGAGGCTTTGGAGAAGTTCAGGGCTGGAGTAGCAGCTCATGGCACACAGTCTGCAGAGCAGGTACCTGTACGTGGGCGAAAGACTATCTCGTGTCCAGGGGCGCCATGGTACTGTTTGGTCTTGGAGATGGGCACTTCACTTTCACAATGCTTGTGCTCAGGATGGAGAGGTAAAAATGCTAAGAGGTTTCTGTCCTGTTGGGCTGCACTTTTCCTAGACTTTTGGCTAAAGAACACAGGGTTTCTTTGGAGTTTTGGTTCAGTCAAGTAATATAATGCTGACTAGGAATAAAGTAGACTGCCTATTCCATCTTGTCTGGATTAAAAAGTTCATTCTGTGTCCTTCTTTTGGTACTCAAACACATGTGGCAGGAGAGGGTGCCTAATGCCACAAAACAGGCGAGTGGTGAAACTGAGTCTAGGATCCTATCCCTGACCCAGTGATTTCTTTTCATGAAACAGTTTATTTTTCTTATATATGCCGGGATTTTTTAAGTATGTGTATGTAAAACAACCTGAAATAAATGGGATAGTTAGGTTTCAATTACATTAGCATTCTTGCAGTGGGAAAACACTAACACCAACAGTGTGTTAACTCTTGGACTAGGATTTTGGGTTCATGTCCATTCAGTCTTCACAGTAAGCATATACGTTAGGTATTAGCTGGTGGCATTTCCATTGTACCCCGGAGGAACCTTGCTAAGGAGAAAGAGTAATGTGATTTGCCCACATTATTCAGTAGATACTGGAAAACAGAACCTTGGACTCAACATTATTTGACGTGTAAATCTTTTCCACACGTGCAATCTGCCATTTAAGATGTCATTGGAGGATAATTAAGTTTGGGTAGCATGGTCACCAGATATTATTCATAGACTTGTGTCTCTTGGAAGACATTGTAAGTGCTAACAGTGCCAGGCACAGTACTGGACAGCCTGTGACAAGATGGGTCTGGAAATTCGGAAACCAAGCAGGTAGCAAGAGATGTTATCACTGTCCATGGGCCTCCCTAAGGATGACCTTTGTACAACATTGGAAGAAACTGACAGGATTTTAAAGGAATGCTTGGCAATTGGCTGAGTGGAGAAAAAAACAGGAAATTTTAAATGAGTGAGATGTCTTGTGCTACAGCATGGTGACAGTAAAGGGAGGGAACCAGGCTGTTTGTATGGCATGTGGGCAAGTGCACTACTCTCCCTCAACCATTTTCTAAACATTTCCTGTCATACCCATATGGCTGATGAAAGGAATGTTTATTTAAAGGAAAAAAAATCTCATCAGAATATAAACAATGTGCATGGTACATAAGTTGTATAAATTAATAAATAGTTTGCTCATCAAGATGACTGTAACAGAGGCCTCAATATACAATGAAGTAAACAGTGAACGTTAATTCTTACTCACAAACGGATCAGACATAAGCATGCAGTGCAGGATAGAGAGGCTTTGTCTCACAGCATCATCCAGACTTCAGTTCCTTCTGTGTTATTCCTTCTGTCTTATACCAACATCATCACCTGTGAGTTGTGGCCCATGGAAAGAGGAAATGGAAATGGCTGTGTTATCCAGTAGTTCCCTTTAGAAATGGCTCATCAATTAAACATGCTCCAGCTCCTCGCCTTGAACGAAGAATTGAACAAAAAAGCCCAAAATGGTGACAATGCTTATGTGAAAACTAGGGGTGAAGGAGAAACTAGCTCTGCAGAGAAAATTTTGGCTACATCAAGAAGGAAAAGAGAAAGGAGAAAAATAAAAGTACACCTTGGGAGTCTGGGAGACAGAATGGGGTCCCATGAAGAGTTGTGATAGTGAACTCCTTGTGATTTCCCATCTCTTTTATGCTGTCCACATCTCCTGGGAACCCAAGAGAAGCTCTCCATATGGAGTTTAGAGAGGCAGTGCTGTGTAGATCCTGGGATCCTACCAAGCCTCTCTTCCCATGCAGCCTAAGCCACGCCCTGTCTCCTATCTCAGGCGGTGTTGAGAAAGCAGCTTTTATAAAGCTGTGACTTGCAAGATACACACACAACCACTTTTCAGGTTCTTTCGCCCAAAACTGGAGAGACTGGGAAATGAGATTTTTGATGAGGAAGTCATATGGCCAGCTAGTATGTAGGCAGCTCCATCACTGCAAAGAACACAGGGAAATGTATTTATAGTTTCACTGAAGAATGAGAACTACAGAATGTATTAGAAACCACCACAAATTCCACCACTAGCTGTGTGCTACTTCTCTCTGCTTCTTTTTCTAAAACAGAAAGATATTGTGTGTAGCAGTGGCAGTGAACCTAGGGTACACATGATGCATTGGGCATGCAGAACACCCTCTGGCAGCACTTGAGCCAAGGCCAGCATCACCCCAGTAGCCAAACATGCAGATTTAATTGCAGTGTTGTCACTTTGAGGTGAATAAGTGGATTTTGGGTTGAGCTTGGTCACTCAGTCTCTAAATGGTTAGCCACCACTTCTGTATAGGCTTATTATAGAGATAAAATAAGTTACTGAATATGAAGATACTGCCAGGATCCCTCGCACATAGATGATGCTTATTTCTATGGTTTTGACACTGCTCCTTTCTTCAGAACCTTATCGCAATATACTGCAGAAAACCCAATTGTTCCTTGAATGCCAGGCATCATGTTGTTTCCAAACACCTTCAATTTCCTGCCTTAGCACCTCCACATGCTGTTCTCACAACCTACAGTGCCTTTGCTTTCACATGACATGTGCTTTTGCTATCATCCTGAGTTTCCCATAGAATTTGGCCCAAGTCCCACTTAAAGTGTTCTGTTACATCTTACGTGGATATTCATCTCTTGTGAGAGCCTCATGTCCCTTCACACCAGCATTCTGGCATGTGTTGTCTTCTGCTCTGTGTGCACTTTTCCTCATGGGAAGCCTCTGTACACAGAGTGCATTTGAGATCTCAGTACTTAGCAGGAGTGTAGACCACAGGAGATCTGCACAGACATGCGCACCTCTATTCATATGCACACGGGTCTGTGGTCCATGATGTAGACTACATTTTCAAAGGATTTCATGACTAAAATAGCTAAGAAACACACAACTTTATTTTTATTTCCTAAAGTTTATTTTTCCTTTGTTTTTAAGTAGATAAAAATTATTTTCACTACATAAAATTATTTTAACCATAAAAGTAATACATGCCTATTTAGACAACATTTAAAAAAAATTTGCAATTTAGCAAAGGATATAAAATATTATCGCTTCTTGTGCACCACCACACACACTCAGCAATACTTCTGTAGGACGTTGGTAAATATCTTTCTGTATTTGTGTAGAATCAACATTAAATTATAGTTTTGTTTTTATTAAAAAGTCTATGATCCAAAAGAAAAATCCGAACTCCTTATACAAACAGATTAGAAACATATTGTTGATTTTTTAAAATACTACATGCAACATGAAGATGTTAAACCTAAGGAATATGTAGAAATAGCATGTCCATTAGGTACACACACACACACACACACACGAATGCACATACACTCAGTTCTCTGGAAAATTCAGGGCAATAAGCCCTCTCGGCTAGTGGTAGTGGAAATGTGGATTGGTACCCTCTTTTCTTTTTCTCTTCACTTCTTTGTTTAGCTGGATCTTTGGTTTTCGAACTTAGACTCAGTGAAATCTCTCTCTTGTTTCTTCCTCTGTCATCCTGGTTCAATCTCTTTTCTCAGTAACCCTTCGCCTCTCATTTTTCATCATTCTCATTCTTCATTTTGGTGAACTTTATTTTTAAACACTTGGTGCTACATTTAGAATTTTCCTTTTTACTATGAAATGTTTCCTATTGCTTTTGTTTGCCTTTTATAACACCTTATCAGTTATTTTTCTATTTCAATGTTTATGTCTGTTTATAAGCCTGTTTTTATTCTGAGTTGTATTATTTTTAATCCTTTCTGATTTCTAATGATCTGTTTAATCATGTGCTTTGAAAATTATGTTCTACCTTAAGAAGTTTTCTCAGATGCCCTCTGGGTCATTTAATCCATGTGAAGTAATTGACAAAAAACAAAACAAAAAAACTACCCCAACCACCTCCAACAACAACAACAACAAAAACTTGAGTGAATTTAAGAACTATTAGAATCAATGGTGGGGATCAAAGTGGCCATTTAACATCAGCACTGTTACACTGTTGAAAATATAAAAGTGTTGGCCCATCTGTCAAACTACAAAACTACATGGGCAGATAACGCATGGAGATGGAATGCTGCTGTTGATTTCAATGAGTGGAATTGGAGTGCTGATCCCTCACATGTACAAGCTGAGATTCTAGTTTGTGTATACCATGTTAGGCATTGTTTAACAATAATGTGAGATGTGAATTGTTCCAAAAATATCAGTGTTTAATATTCCAACTTAATGAAGAAAGCCATTATGTAAGATTGAGAAAGATAATCCAGGCATTCATGAAGATGAAGTAAATTTTTTCTTGGCATTTCTCTGAAGAAATGTACTTCTGGCCTCTGCCCGTATAGCAAGCCAGGACAGACTGTGAAGAGATGACAGTAGATTCACACAGGGCTCCAGCTGAAAAGAGTAGTGCAAGGTTTGAGTTCAGCTTCTGCATTGCTGTGAGCACAGGATGCTGGGGTAAAACTTAAAGCTTTCCATCTCAAGTTCACATCTTTGTCCCCCAGTCTGACCTAATGCCTGGAAATCGCCTCACTGAATAGTTTTGTCACTGTGTGCATATTACTTCAGCTGCAGCTCACTTTTTTCCTGAAATACGGACATCCTTAGTACCACAGGACACTGACAAGATAATGAGAGAAGTCAGGAGAGATGGGTGACATGGCACCCGGGGAATGTGGCTGTGTGTGACAGTCAGGGCTCCTTCTGCATCCCAGTGTGCTCTTCTCCTTGTCAGGAGCCAACATCTGCCTTCCTTTCCCACAGAGCTCATTCCTGCCTCAGAGCCTGGCTGAGAGGCTGTATACATGGAACCAGAAGTGAAAGTGACTTTCACATTGCTGCTGTCATTCTTCTCCACAGAATTCTTTGAGAGAAAAATAATTTTGTCTTTCACACCTGAGGAACTGAGGCTCAGAAAGTGAGGTACCGTCTCTGAGAGCCCACCTCGAGGAATCCACAGAGCCAAGGCCTTGCATAGCGCTAGAGCTAGAGGGATGACTTGGTTCCTGCCTCCACCCTGTGGTGCACTTCCCATTACATGGCATGTCGTGCGACAGGGGGCACGCTTCTCAGGCTGGATAGTTTTGTGGCTTCACTAAGAAGTCTGCCCTTGCTGCACCAGACTTGGAATAAACACATCTTATCCTTCTTCAGCAGGCCAGTAGTGCTGAATTCTGTGTCTTCACCAGATTCTAGGATATGTCAGGTTAGAGACACTGTTCATTGTATGACAGTTGTGTCTGGATGCCTCCTCTAGGGTAGATGCTCACTCAGTTTAGAGGTGGAAGATAAGAATACATTTTTAAAGGAACTTCCATCCTGAAGTGAATTGAATATGACTGTATTGAGAGAAGAGAAATAATTCAGAAACATATCTCACAGAACCAAGGTGCATCCAGTTCCTCACACAAACCCAGAATCCCTTCAGAACAAGCTCTTTTGATACACTCATCCTCAATCCCTGGACACATATACACATCCATGTTTAACTTTGACTATATCACTGTTTTTTAGCATGTGAAGAAATACGGTAACCTTGTTAGTTTGGAAGTAGCTGACATATCTGCAGTGCTTGTAACTGGACTGCCCTTAATCAAAGAAGTCCTTACCCACACGGACCAGAACTTTATGAACCGGCCCATGACTCCTACTCGAGACCATGTCTTTGGTAAAAAGGGTAAGTGTTTTGACCATGATAAATGTGTTCAAAATGTGCATGGTATGTATGGTAAAAGTGCCTCTGTGTCTTATCATGTTCCTAAATGCCCCACAACCATCACGTTATGAAATTTTACCTATTAGAGGAAGCTGGGTGCTTATATTCCCTGATTAGAGCACCTCCTCAGAGGACTTCAGAGCATTGACCTTGATGAAGATCTAGAAGAATCCACATATCCTGCAGGAGTCACTCTGCATGCTTGGATACTAAAGTGACCATATCATGCATTCACAGCAGAGTAGGAGGCCATGCATTGTGTCTTTCTGTTTCTCCATTCTGAACCTCTTCCCTTAGGAAAATGGATGCGATTCTGCATCATTCTCCTGCGGCCTCTATCTGCTTCTAGCTTTTCTTCTGTCTCTTTAGGGCCCTATCACACGGTGTATCTAACACCTTCTAATCCACATTAGAACAAGTAGGGATGGAAAATTAAAATCATCATTAAGTAAACTTAAACATTTAAAATTTGAAATCAAAACCTCAATCTCTTAAACTATCAAAGCATCCTTTTCAGAAGCTTCAAATCCCTCTTTGAAATAGTCCATGAATTAATTCTACATGCATCTACTGCCATGAAAATGTGAGTGCTAGGAATAAATGATAGAAGACTGAGAAGAATGCTACATATATTTGTTTTGTGTAATAGTAATGCTGTCCTGAGAGGAGCACATTAACTGCAATAAAAAAAAGACCACATCAATGAGACACTTGTTCTGAGAATCTAATGTAATCTTGGAATGCAGGAAAAGTTGATGTAGTAAAGCCAATTTATTTAATGAAGTGAAAAACAACACCATTCAATCAAGGAGAATATAATACGAAAAATCCCTGACCTGAGAAAAAGGACAAGGAACTTAATGAAATAAAAGATGTCCAATTATTGTAAAGGATATAATTAAATGGAGTTAAAGCTGCCTGGCTAAGAATAGCTTATGCAAGTTCTTGTTAAGGACATTGGTTTTTATCCTAGAGACAATGTAAGCTCTTGAAAGATTTTCAGTGGAGAAAAAAATCATGCAGAGTACATTACTAAGACTCACAAGGATGACAAGACAAAAATGCAGTTGAGATAGCAAGAGACTTTTGTAGATTTTAGCTTACAGAAAGTGACTGCTTAGACCAGGTGAGAGGAAAGAAATGATAGTGTGTTAGGAAAGGATGGTTATGATGACATTACATGGATTCCAGGTAATCATTAGGGAAACCTAATAAGACACAATGACTTCAATGTAGCGATAATGATGTGTTGAGGTGCTTCCCACACAGGTACCTGATGGAAAGAGGAACACCTAGAGGAGGAGAATGTATTTGGGTAGGATTGGCTTTTGTTGGGAGTCCTATGGATAAAGTCAAGAATTTAAGCCTGGATGGGCCAAGTTTGCAGTGCTTCAAATTGGCTAAGTCAAGGGGTCATTGTAATAATGAGTACAGAGTTCAGGGACAGAAACAGATGATGACTAGCAGTGGTTATTTAAAATTATGGGATCTGATAGGATTTCCAAAAATGGTATGTGGGAAGAGACGAGAGGATGCTAGGGACATAATCGTGAAGGCTACCATCATTTCAAGATTTTACAGAAGAAAATAACCACAAAATAGTACAAGTTGCTCACAGACATTTAGGGGAAAATCTGTATGTGTGCTATCCACACCGCTACTGGAAAGAAGTCATTCAAAGAAGAATTGTAGAGAGCTAAGGAAAGACCACATGAGATGACGTTGGAGATTTCACTGGATTCACGGCAAAAGGGGCCATTTCAATGTCATGGAAAAGGACACACACAGATACATAGGGAAGTTGAAGAGACCTCTAGAAATGAAGACATGGAAAAGAGCTTGGCTTTGGCTGTGTTATGAAACAAATGGCAGTTTATGGAGCACAACATGACACTCTGCATCTTTGCCTGTGATGTTTTTTCTGTGAGGAATATTCATTCCTTCTTGCTTTCTTGAATCATTCCTCATCTTTTAATGCCCAACTCAGATAGGACACCTATAAAGACTGTAAAGACTTTTTGTGACTCTTGTGCCTGTGGGCTTTGGCTTATGCACATCTGCATTACTGATCTTTAGCTTAACACTAACACTTAACTAAATTTATGTGACTTCTAATCAAAGCATGGGTCAGGGATACGGGTGGACTAGAATTTCCACATCTGCTTATGAATTGTATTACCTTGCAAAGTTCACTTCATCCTTTATTCCTAGTGTCCTTGATTTCTCAATAGTAGAATAGACTGGAAGTGATGCTATGTAATACTACCTTGTTGTTTCTGTGAGCACAAAATAATAAAATACATAAAAATACTAATGTGGGAGCAGTTAGTAAATGTTAGCCAGCAAATGTGAGAATTATGTTCATTGCTCTGGGAGTATGGCTATGAATAAATTCGGAGTATATTAATGTCCCTCCTCCTTTGTATCTGATGCACATGTCCATACAGTTGCCAGGTATTTGCATAATGGTATCAGAATAGCATCGTGTCGACTTCCATTTCCCCAGGACTGATCATGTCCAATGGCCAAATATGGAAGGAACAAAGAAGGTTCACCCTGACCACACTAAGGAACTTTGGTTTAGGAAAGAAGAGCCTAGAGGAACGCATCCAGGAAGAAGCCTACCACCTTGCTGAGGTCATAGCAGAGGAGAAAGGTGAGCATTTCATAGTTTAGGTATGGGAAGTTGAGACCCATCCAGTCATTGTTCAGATACTTTTTAAGAGGCTAAATGCAATCCCTGTGCCCATCACTGTGCTAGGCCCTGAGATAGAATAGTGAACACCTTCTAATGACACTATCCTCAAGGAGGACACAGTTAGACATGCATTAAACATATTACCAAATTTAAACACTGATCATAAATTTATTGAGCACAACATTGAAGAGTCCTTACCATATCTTAGATGCTGAGGGAAGAGCTTCAAATGCAGTTCTCTACTAGTTATATAGAGCAGACTTTCTGTAAAAATATAGAGACAAACCAGTGGTTTTTGAAGGACTTATTTCTTGCTTCTTCAACCTCCAGGACAGCCTTTCAACCCTCACTTCAAGATCAACAATGCAGTTTCCAATATAATTTGCTCTATCATCTTTGGGGAACGCTTTGACTACCAGGATGCTGAGTTTCAGGAGCTGCTGAGGTTACTGGATGAAGTTACCCATTTGGAAGGATCTCCTGTGGGCCAAGTAAGCACTTCTCCTCCTGTACCTTGCTCAGGAAAATTGGGCTGATGTCAGATTCAAATGGGCTCTTCTGTTTGTTTTTCTAGCTCTTTGAAGCAAAAGTATGACAATTTAATATTGAAGTTAACAGAAACTACTTAAAATCATTTTGTTGCATTTAATTATTCTTTTCTCTCTTCATTTCGTTTGAGATTTTTCACTGAACTGAGGGTCTCAGTCATGATTGGCAGTCTATTTAACTCTAAGCTACATTCTCTAACCCAATTCTAATATTTCCTTCCTTCCTTTCTTTCTTTTTTTCTTTCTTTCTTTCTTTCTTTCCTTCTTTCTTTCTTTCTTACTGGATCCTCAGGTATGCACAGAGGTGACAATTTGCTAACATCTACATGCACTAAAGAGCTGGTGTTATAGAGGTTTCAGAGGAAGAGCTTTCTAGTCAGAGGGAATAACAAAGGCAAAAGATCTTAATGAGGAACATCATTGATTTGACCACAAAGGCCTCTGTGGAGTTTGCAGTCAAAGATGGCAGGGAGAGATAGCAAGAAGCCAATCTATAGGGACAATTGTAGGGATTATAGGCACAAGGAGTGACCTTGATCTTAAGTATAATGAACAGCAATTGGACAGTTGAGAGCCAAGGAATGAAACTATATGGCCCAAGTGTTTAAGGATCCCTGTGGGAGTTGTATAGAGCAGTAGGCTGGGAATTGTTTAAGAGCGAAATCAGGAAACCACTAAAATAATGTTAGCATCCAGGTAGGGGAAGGTGGTGGTTCACAGTAATGTGGAAAGCATGGCGGGGGGCAGTGAGATGGAGTCTGAAGCTCAGTATATGTTGGATGGAGAGTTGAGATTCCTGTAAGAGAGATGAGAGGAGAGAGGACTCCATGTGACACCACAGGCTTAGTGTGAGCAAATAAAGAGATGGAAGGAGAACATGGTCACAAAAAGTGCAAAAGCAGTTGTGTGTTGTCTCCACGATCACTTTGTTTCTCTCCATTAGCTGTACAATTTCTTTCCACGGATAATGGAATTCCTCCCTGGACCTCATCATACTCTCTTCAGAGACTGGGACAAACTGAAATCATTTGTTTCTCGTGTGATTGAAAATCACAAGAGAGACTGGAATCCCAATGAGCCAAGAGACTTTATTGATGCTTACCTCAAGGAAATGGCACAGGTGAGAAAAACAAAGTTGGTTTCCATGTTGTGTTTTTCAAGGACAAAGAGCAGCATGTTGGTTTCAAATTGCAGCTCTGACAAGCATCTGCAACTCTGTGGATTAAAATAGCACAGTGCTCTCTTACAGTTTGAGATGACAGAAATCCAAGATAATTTTGCCTCTGGGAAACTCAAGGTGTTGGCCAGGCCAGCTTCTTGGGAGTTTTGAAGACTCCACTTCCATTACTCTCCTCCTTCTGGAGGCCAACTGCATTCCTTGTTTTATGGCCCCTTCCTCAATCTTCAGTATCAGGAGAATAGCATCCTCTCTCCTCCCTGAGCTGGAGTTCTGTCTGTACATCTTCTCCCCCTGAGTCTGACAATCTGGTGCCTCTCTCTTATAAGGATTATTCATGATAATTTTTCCACTTCAAAATCCTTAAATTAATCACATCTGCAAAGTCCCTGTTAGCCTGTAAATTAACACACAAAACACTGGGGAAAGGACATCCCTGTAGATCATTATTTACTCCACCACGGGGAGTAAAAATATAAGAAATATTTCATATGTGTAGGTTATCATTAACTCAGGAATTCTAGGACAATCAGAAATAAAAATAAGTGTCTGATGACATTTGGCTTAAGGTCCTGAGAATGTCCAGATATGCTGCCTTTTCATCCCCTATTGCAGTGGTGGTGAATCCATGGCATGCATGCTGCAACTGGCTATTTGTTATCATTGAAAGCTCTAAAAGGTTTACCAGCGCTGCATTTCTCTTCCCCTACCCACATCTGAAGGAGTGGCACACAAAGGGGAAATAGCAGTTGAGCTTCAGAAGTCCATTTCCTTGTTACTTGGGACTGAGCCTAGTTCCCTGCCTCTTCTCTAAGTCCCCATTGCAGAACACAGGTAAAGCTGAGTTGGATCCTAGATTGAAAATTAAAGGTCTTTAGAATGGGGCTACTCTGCTGTCATGCCCCGTGTCACACATTTTCCACATTACAGGCAAGAAGCAGTAAAAAGCCAAACTGAATATATGGCCTTGAGCACAGTGACCCTGTGACTAGTAGATGTCAGTGAAGCAGTATCATAAACTTTGACTCATCAGATGATGGACTTCTGCTCCTGGAGTGGGCAGAATGTGAATGCGTTTGCATTTTCCCTCTTCCTTCACCTTACTGGCATAATATTTGGGTAAGCTTTATTTTCTTCTTAGAGGAGGAGTCTTTACCTACCATGTAGTGTACAGCTGTGGAACCGTCAACATTAAGAAAATTTTGAAAAATTGAACCACCCAAAGAAAGGGGAAAAATGACAGGCAATCACATAGAATTATTGAAGAAATATGAAAGGTTTAAACTGGCAGACTAATAGGGAGTTAGGAGCATATTTGTAAGTAGAAGAATCCACCTTAATTTTTGTGCTACAAACACAAATATTTATTTGCTAAGAACTTTCGTATATCACAAGGTTCATAATGTCATTTTAGAGGCTGCACAGTAGGTCCACTTTAAGCAGGAGACTGAAGCACTGAAATGTTAAGCGATGTGTCCTAGGTCATACATCAAACATGTTATATAGCTCATGTGGAAAGCCTGTCTTGCTCATTCACATCTCATTTTCCCCCAGTGTATTCCTAACCTGAAAAATTACAGGTACAAGGAAGTGGTTATCTTGATTTTCTTATTTCCTTTTTTTTATTAATATGTTTCTGGTATATAATGTTTGCATTCCTTTGTGGGCATTTGGTACATATGTGTAAGGCATCTTACTTCCTTTCTCATCCCCTATCCCTGCCCTCTCTCCAACCTCCCTTCATTTCTTGATCTCCCTCCTATTTGAGAATCATCTACCTCCAGACTTCTTATTTCCCTTTGGTTTTTCTCTTTATGTATCTTTTGGGTTTCTTATATCAGAAAACCCATGCAGTATTAAACTTTATGTGTGATTTATTTTACTTAACATTATAGTCTTTAGGTGCATCCATTTTCCTTTGAATTAATCAATTTTATCTTTCTTGATGGCAAAATGCTATTCCACTGTGGGTAAATACCACCTTTTCTTTATCCATTCATCTGTTAATGGGAATATAGGCTGCTTCCATGATTTAGTGATTATGAATTGTGCTGCTACCAACATGGGTATGCACCTACCACTGTAATATCTTGTCTTTACTACTGTAATATCACGTAATATCATGTCTTCTTTATCAGAAAGAAAATAGCTGGGTCAAAGGGAATTTCTAGTTTAAGATTTTTGAGGATTCTCCATACTTATGTCAATAATGGTTATACTAGTTTATATTCCCACCAACAATATGGAAGTGTTTGTTTTCCCCTACAGCCTCACCAATATTTGTTATTATTTGAATTTTTTGATGATTGCCATTCTTTCAGGGTTAAAGTAGAATCTTAGTGTTGTTTTTATTTTCATTCCCCTGATGGCCAGCAAAATTGGGCATTTGCATGTATCTATTGACCATTTACAGTTCTTCCATAAGGTCTCTATTCATTTCACTTGCCCATTTTTTATTAGGTCTTCTTTTTTCTTGATTCTTTTATTATGAATGATCTAAGTGTTTTGAGTTCTGTATATATTCTAGATATTAAGCCTCTGTCTGAGGAACAGCTGGCAAAAATATTTTTTCCATTCTGTAGGTTGTGTCTTCACTCTGTTGGTTGATTCTTTCACTGTGTAGAACCTTTTTGTATGATATGGTACCACTTGTTGATTCTTGGTCCCATTTCCTCTGCACGATGACTGTGTTAAGAAAGTCCTTCTCATGACTTCAAGAATTTCACCTGTTTTCTCTTCCAGCAGTTTAAGCATTTCTTTTTTGACATTTAGTTCCTGGATCTATTTTTACTGTATCTTAGAACATGGTTTCAGATATGTGTCTATAGTCTATGGTCTGCTTGTGGATAGCCAGTTGTCCTGACACCATTTATTAAAGCAGTTTTCTTTTCTCCAGTGTCCATATTGGAAGTACCATTGAAGATCAAATGGTTGAATGTGCTTGAAGTTTTTTCTGCATCCTCTGTTCTGTTCCATTGGTCCTCATGTATGCTTTTGTGCTAGTACCATGCTGTTTTTATCATGGTAGCTTTGAAATATAACTTCAAGTGCAGGATTTTGCACCCTCCCACTTCATCCTTGTTATCCAGAATTGGTTTTGCTATTCTCAAGCTATTCTATGTCCATATGAATTTTAGCATTTTTTTTCTATTTCTGTGAAGAATGCTGTTGGAATTTTGATTGTCATTGAAAGAAATCTATCAATATTTGAAATATATGCATTTTGAGTATATTGATTCTGCCTGTTTAGGACAACTGTTTTCTGATGTCTTCTTTGACTTCCTTTTTTGAAGTACTGTAGTTTTCACTGAAGATGTGTTTCATTTTCTTACTTAGGTTAATTTCAAAGTACTTAATTTTTTCAGTGCTGTTTTGAATGGTATTATTTAACATAGTATCTTTTTCAGTGGCTTGCTTACAGATGTACAGGAAAGCTATTGATTTTGCTGTGTTTAATTTTGTGTCCTGCTACATTTTTAATTTTGTTATTAATTCTAGGAAGTTTTTGATGGAATTTTTGGGTCTTTATGTAGAGAATCATATCATCTGCAAATAATGAAAATTTGCCTTGTTCATTTCCTATACATATTGTTTTTTTTTCTTTTTGCCTGGTTACTTTTCTAATGTTTTGAATAATGTGTGAAACCAGACTGGTGACAGTGGAAATCCTTCTTTTGTCATTGACTCTAGAGGGAAACCTTACAGTTTTCTCCTATTTAATATGATGGTAACAGTAGGTTTGTTATAAATGGCATTTATCAGATTGAGATAAGGTCCATGTATACATATTTGCTTTAGTGTTTATAACATGAAAAGATGTTGGATTTTTTCACAGGCCTTTTCCTGCATGTATTGATACGATCATGTGATTTTTTTTTCTTTCTGCTTATGTGATGTATTACATTTTGTACTGCATATGTTGAACCAACTTTGCATCCCTAAAGCCTACTTGCTCATGATGTATAATCTTTTGGATGATTTGTGGCATTCAGTTTGCCAGTATCTTGTTAAGGTTTTTTGCATCTATATTCTTTATTGATTGAATCCTTGTCTGATTTTGGAATCAGGGTAATGCTAAGCTTCCAGAAATGACTGTGGGAGTAATCTTTTGCTTTTGATTTCATTAAAGAACTTCAGCAGTATTAGTCTGTGATCTCTGAAGTTTTTGTAGAATTCAGCAATGCATCCACTTGGACTTTGATTTTTCTTACTTGGTAGGTTTTAGTGCTTCAATTTCATTGCCTATTATTGGATTATTCAAGGGTTTTCAATCTTTTTGGTTCAATTTTTAAAATTCATATGTATCTAAGAATCTATCCATTTCTTCTGAATTTTCCAATTTACTGGTACATAGTTTTGCAAAGTAGTCCTTGATAATCTTGATTTAGGCAGTGCTCATTGGGATTTGAGCTTCTTCATTTCTAATTGTGGATTTTTCCCTCCTTTTTTGTTGAGATTGGCCAAGAGCTTGTCTATTTCATTTTTTATTGTTTTGAAGAACCAACTCTTCAATTCATTAATTTATATTTTTTTTAGTCTGAACTTCATTGTTTTTTATGATGACCTTTATAATTTCCTTCCTTTTCCTCATTTTGTGTATGGATTGTTCTTGTTTTCCTAGGGCTTTAAGGTGCATAGTTAGGTTGGTTATTTGGCTCACTCAGTTTTTGTGACATGGGCATTCAAAGCCTAGAACTTTCTTCTTAGGACTGCTTCCATCCTGTGCCATACATTCTGATATGTTGCACTGGTGGTATATTTTTGTTCGAGAGAATATCTTAGTTTTTCCTTGATTTCTGCTGTGATCCATAGATGATTTAAGTGAGTATTTAAGAGAGTATTTGATCTACTTGTGGTAGTGAAGTGATGACATCCCCTGCTAAAATTGTGTTTGCATTTATCTGATGTTTTGTATCCCCTGATGTTTGTTTTCTAAAGTTGGGTATGCTGATGTTTTGTGCATATATGTGCAAATGTTATCTTTTTATGAAAGGAAGAATTCTGAAAGACATCTTCCACATATTTCTGTCCTTTCCCCAAAATCCCCAAGCCTCATAACTCTCTGAATACCTCTATAAAACTGAGTTAATTCCTGTTTATAGAACAGACCATTCAGAACAAGAGCATGTCAGCTTTAGAACAATAGGGAATCTTGCACAAACATGAAACAGTCTAGTGACGATGAACTTATCTTTGATTTTTAGTGTATGAGTTCATTTTGGTTAAATGTGTTCCTTTTGTATGGCAGCCAGTGGATTTTGTTTCTTAATCCATACTGACAATCTCTGTCTTTTGATTGGGGCATCAGGACTATTCACATTGAAAATTGTTGCTGAATGGTATTGACTTATTTTTTCCTTGCGTAGTTTTCCTGTTGCAATCCCACACGCTAGTACTTAAATGTTAACAACCTGCCCCAGTGTATTCATTCTATTGGATTTTTTTTGGGGGGGGGCTTGCTTTGTCTGTCTCATACAAGGATATCCTTGAGAATTTTTTACAGTGCCGTATTGGTGGTTATGAATTCTTCGAGTCGTCTTTTTCATGGAAATATCACATTTCTCCATGCATTTTGAAAGATAGTTTTTGCAGGATATACCAGCCTGGGTTGAAAGTTGTTTGCTTTTAGAGCTTGCAACATTTCACTCCAAGCTCTCCTGGCCTTGAGAATATGTGTTGAAAAGTCTGGAGTAATTTTAATGGCTTTATCCTTAGAAAGAATTTGTTGCTTATCTCTGACCACTTGATTCTGTTCTTATGTTAGACTTGCAGGATTTTTGTCTATGATGTGTCTCAGAGGAGTTCTTTTCTGATCATGGCTATTTGTGGCTCTATATGTCCTCTCTTCTCTGTATGTTCAATTATTTTCCTTTTGGGTAAAGTTTTCTGTTATTTAATTAAACATGCATATATGCCATTTGTGCTCTTCTGATTTTTTGCTAGCTCTAATTCATGTTAGATTAGTCTTTTTTATATTATATAGAATGTGTTGGATCCATTTTTCATGTTCTCTTATTGTGTTTAAAATATCTGTCATTAATTAGTCACTCATGACAGCCTTGTCTTCTAGTTCTGACACTGTCCTCACATTGATCAATTACACTGCCCATAATTACAATAGTTTTTTTTTTTTTGTACTGGGGATCGAACTCAGGACCTTATACTTGTGAGGTAGGCAGCAGCACCACTGAGCTAAATCCCCAGCCCCTACAATAAAATTTTTAATCTCCTGAACTTGTATCTGTAACTTTTTTATAATTTCTAATTCTTTTCCATGTTGGATAGTCATGCTTTGCATCATTTTGTTTAGCTTGCTGTCTATTAGTGTTTTCTGTACACATGCTGATCATCTTGTTTTCGTGGTCTGTTATCTGATTGCTTATGTCTTCTGTGATCTTGCTAAATGCCTTATTGATTTATTTTGTTATCTCCTCAGTTACCTTTTTGAATAATTCAAGTGTATGGATTTAGGTTTTCTCCCCTTTAATGGCCCATGGATCGGCTTTAGGGGAGTTGTGTTTTTAGGCATTTTTGGCCTTGTCTTCTCCTGTTCGTACTTTTTATTTGTTTATATATTGTTGGCTTTTTATATGGAAGCTTGTGAGTTTATTATAGTGGTAAGTTTTGTTGTTGTTTTGGAGGCCTCATTAGTTAATATTTACTTTTCAGTGGTTCCATCTTAATGTGACTGTTGGCCTGGTCCTCTGTCTCAGGATTCATTCACCTTTATTTCTCTTGGAGGAAAGGTTGCAGCATATTTGCTCCAGTAGCCAGTTCTTCTGGTATCGGCACAGTATTGTTCATGTCGACCTCTAGGCAATCCAGATACTGGCATCCTGAGAATAATAGCATCAACTATGTCAACTTTTCTACAGTATTAAAATCAACAATAATAATAGCATTAAAGACAAACTGGATATTCACAAAAGCTAAGGATCAATAATATACTGGCCTTAACCCTAGAAAATAGAACTATAATTATCACATGGAAACTAAGACAAACCAAATGTTAATCTAGTATTGATTCACCATAAATATCTACTGAATTTTCTTCTACTAACAAAAGTATTCATGAATAATAACAAAAAGTAAACTATCTACAAGAGACTCATAAAGCTTAATCGTGATAGTAATACAATTGGAGAGTTTTAGTTACTTCTCTCATTGCTGAGACAAAATACCCCCCACCCACAAGTTAAGGAGGCATAGGTTTATTTAGCTCACAGTTTGTAAAGGTTTCAGTTCATAATCAGCTGACTCCAGGGTACACTGGCTTCACAGAGGTAAACAGTTCCTGGTGGGCAGGAGATAGCAAAACAAGCAAGGGATAATCACAGCTCTTTCTGCTCCTTTATATTATCCGGTCAACTTAGGCCACGTAGCTCTAACACTCTTATTCCTAGTGCCCTTGAGCCTAACACTGCACCATGAATCACTCCCAGCATCACACAGTCTAGACCCAGGAACCTCTGAAAAAGCCCCGCCTATGACTGCATGATCCTTTGGGGGGCCATCTAGACACAAGCCACACCGTAAAGGGTGTAAGGAACTGGAGAATGAAGAAGGATAAAATTTAAAAATCTGTGGAATATGAGATGGACAAGAGAAAAGTGAGATAGGGGCCATACTATGGAGTAAAAGGAAGTTAATAATGTTAGGAAACAGTTACAGGAGAGAATTAAGAAGAAAATAGTAAAAGAAAAACAGAAAAAATAGAAGTGAGAGAAAAAAAGGTTTGGAGGCTATAAGCTAGAAAAGAAACTAAAAGAAAAAAAGACTAAAATGGCTTTTTGTTTTTCTGAAAATCATGTACCCCAAAAAAACAGATGAAAGAAAGAGAATAACTAAAGATAGTTAAATTTGTTAATGTTTAAGTTGAAGAACAAATTCTTCCGTGTTTCTCAATGAGTGGTTTCCTTCCAAGATCTACAGTCTTAGAATCCAGCCAGTCACAATTTGCTCCACCCAATTTTAGGCCTATGGGATTTTGAAGTGCCTTTCCCACACCAGAGACCCCTCTGTCTCTTCACCCCAGACCGTGGTTACTCTTCAAGCCTGGTGTGTCCTTGCTTCCCTTGGTAGATGCAAAAAGAGAACATACCTTTGGTCTCTGTGGGAGGTAGGATGAGGGGCTGGGGTTCCAGTGGACTGTTCATCTTGTCACTCCCTTTTCTCTTTGGGATTGTCCTCATTCCAGATCAGAGTGGTCAGTTAGTCCGTTCTTCTGCTTTCTGGCTAGGAGTTGTTGGATGGTCACACCATGCCTGGGCTTGTTGTGGTCTGCTTCTCTCCTGGGCGGTGCCTATTGAAAGATCTCTGAGGCCTCAGTTGGCTTCACACACTGAGTGCTGGAGAATTGATTTTCCCTTCCAGCAGTAGGGGCAGGTGGTCACTAAAAGTATTGCTGCTTCTTGACAAGGTCAAAAGCATATAGTTTCTCCTTCTCCCCTTTCCATCAAGCCTTTGGTATTGCATGGAGTCAACCACAGATTCTCTGAATGACTCTTAATCAATGCTGTCCTGTCTAGCACCCAGACAAGACCATTTCAAGTTTTGATGAAGAAAACCTCATCCTTAGCACCCTGGACCTCTTTTTCGCTGGGACAGAGACGACATCCACAACACTGCGCTGGGGTCTGCTATACATGGCCCTCTACCCAGAAGTCCAAGGTAAGCATGCAGTGTGTGCTCCTGACCAGGGCAAGCGGTGCTCCTGAATGCAGGACAGCTTGGCAGCATGGAAAGGCAGGCAGCACAGCACTGAGATGATATCTACTTGGGTATGGGTACATGCTGCAAGTCTACTCTCAGGTTATGACTGGTCCAGGTAGTACAAGTGCTGCAGCAAGTTCCTGCCCTCAGGGAGCTCTGAGTCCAGGGGCAACAGTGAAGTCCATAATATTGTGATAAATTCCAGGAAAGAGTGGCAGTCTCAGTTGGAAATCCTCTCATAGAATTTCTCTTTACTGATGCCTTCTCTTTCTTTCTGTGGACTGGACACTGTCCAAAGTCCTTAGTGTGAAATGCAGTGCCCTCCAGTGTGCCCCATTTCTACCTGCCCTGGCAATCCCCAAATTGGTATATGGGGACTTCCCTAAATTGCATTTCATTCTCTTATCACTGTTGTTATTTATGCCTTCAACCTGACATCTGCTGTTCCCTTTACCATGAAGCTACTTCTTCACTTTCTCCACAGAATGTAATTATTGACCTCAGTGTACTCCATTGCTATTTATTACTGGCTTGGCAATTATTTGCATTTTCTTATGCAAGAAATGACGTAAAGCAACTCAACTAATGGGCTTATCACACAGTATTCTTATAACAACCCCCAGACTCTCATCCCTCCGTGGACTTTGGCTGTTCCTATTCCTGTTATTCACACAGCTCTCAGAACAGTTTGAGCAGGTGGTGGATGGAGACTCTACAACACAATTTTCCAAACTGTGGATCACAATTTCATAAAGGGGCATAAAACAAGTTTTGTGGATCAAGACCAACTCTTTCTCATAAGATAAATAGATGAGATTGGATTGCTTCCCATGTATATTGATAACTTTCTTTATACTATCAGTGCCATATATTGATATAAAATTGATGCTTTATATGTGTGTTTATTTAGGTATATGCATCTTCATTCATGCTATAAAATGCAATTGTCACTGAGTAGTTTATTTTTTAAAAAAGAAGGTTAAACTTCTCACTTAGGATGTTGCATTAGGGTTCTCAAGGGGAATAGAATCAATAGAAAATATATGCATGATTATGCAAGGGATTTATTAAGTGAGCATACAGCGTGAGATGCAGAAGCATTCACAGTGACCCTCTGTAAGATGGAAAATCAGAGGATCTAGTATCTGTTCCAACTAAGAAGATGGAAGCTTCAGAACATGAGGGATCAAGGGTGTAAAACCAGTCAAAGTTCAAAGGCCTAGAAGCCCCCTGCAGACTCACCAATGTAAGTCTGCATTGGAAGGCTGAAGGCACTGGACAGCCATGTCCAAAGGCAATAGCCAAGGCTTGAGCTCTCCCAAAATGGGGGCACTGCCTTCTTCTCTCCTTTTTTTTATTCTATCCAGGATGGGTTGTCCCCGCTGGCTGAATTTGCTGACCTATGTGTCAGCCATGCACAGACACACCTAGAAGTGTGCTAATCTGGCAGGTGGTTCCTACTCAAGTCAAGTTAATCTATCACAATAATGTTCACAGATGGAAACTGGGCTCTGGAATAGAGGATCCAAAATAAGAATCATTTAAATTTATAGAAGTTTGCACCTATGTTCAGAGCAGCACAATTTTCAATAGCCAAGACGTGGAAGCAACCTAAGTGTTTATCCACCATGAAGGAGGAAACAAAATGTGGAATACTCATGAAATGCAATACTATTCAATCTTAGAAAGGAATAAAATTCTGAGGTATGCTATAGCAAGAATATTGTTAGTAAACCAGGCACAATAGCAGAAGTGCTGCATGATTACACTTATATGAGGTAGGTAGAGCTGTCAGATTCATTGCAAACAAATGGAGAATGGTGGAACCCATGCGTTGGGAAAGGAGGAAATGAAGCTCCCTTTATGAATACAGAGTTTCGGTTTTGCAAGGTGAAAAATTTCAGAGACTGCACAACAATGAGAATATATTTCAAATCAATTAGCCATAAGTTAAAATGATTTAGATGGTACATTTTATGTTGTACATATTTACCCAATTAAAAGTATGGTACTTCAATTAATTTTCCTTCTTAAAAGTAGGCAGTAAATGAATGTTACTTGTTTATTTCTCTCTCTCTGTAAAAGAACTATAGGCTTTGTAAAGCCCTTAGGATTCTAAAGACCTTTTAACTGTTGCTCTGTTGTGTCTAGAATGAGGTCTTTCTTCTCACTCTCTAATACCCTGAGCAGGACGACTGCCTCTCCACATTAAGAAGTGAGGAAGGAAAAGGCAGCACACAACTTTCCTCCTTAGGGTTTGTGCAAGGATGAAACGTGTGTTGTGCTTACATTCCATTCACCAGAACTTAGTGACTTGGCCACATTGAGTCAAAAGAGAATCTGGGAAATGTAGTTTCCACCTGGAAAACCAAATATTCATCTGAAATCCCTATTAGTGTATAAAAAGAAGAAAACATATTGGGTGACAGGTAGCAGTTTCTATCCTTGTTTTTGACCCTCGCCTAAGTCAATTCATGTAAATCTCAAAGAATCCCCAAAATGAAGGAAAAGTTATGATTAATGATACAGGAACTTTGAGACTGAAAGGCCTTCAGTAACTTGCAGCAATGATGTTGTAGAGCAAGAGTTTCCTGTCCAGTTTGGACTCACATGTCTCCTTGAGAAGTTAGAGTCCATAGATCTGCTGTGTCTGACAGTTTGTGTCCTCTCCACGAAATCCATATGTTGACACCTAATTAGCAATGTGATGGTACTGCGAATTGGGAGCCTTTGATGTGATTAGTGCTCCTGAGTGGGACTATTTGGAAAAAAAAAAGTTTCAGAGAGCTGCATCGCTCCTTAGCACTTGTCAGCACACAGCAAGGAAGTGCAGTCTATGAGTGAGAATGAGGTCCTGCAGGCATCAAGTTTGTTGGGGATTGGATCTTGTACTTCCAAGGATCCAGAACTGAGAAATAAAATTCTGTAGTTTGTAAGGCAGTCACTGTAGGGAACTTTATTAGAGCAGCCTCAATAAGACATGACCATTCCATGAACTTAGCTGTGCTCATCTTAGATATTCAGTTCCTTAGGACACCCAGGCTCAGGAAATTTAGAGCATTGGCAGTTTTCTAAATAAGCCCTAGAAAGGACCATTTTGTTGATTTGCAGATTGACCATAGCTGAAATCAAATAGGTAATCTCTAATAGAACATTACCATATCTATATAAAAATCATAAAATTTTAAGAAATAATTGAACCCCCATTGTCTTCCAGAAAAAGTACATGCTGAGATTGACAGAGTGGTTGGCCAGGGGCAGCAGCCGAGCTTGGCCAACCGAGAGTCCATGCCCTATACCAATGCTGTCATCCACGAGGTGCTGAGAATGGGCAACATCATTCCTCTGAATGTTCCCAGAGAAGTGAGTGTTGATACCGCTTTGGGTGGATACCACCTGCCAAAGGTAAGCAGACACTCTCTGAGCCTTTGTCTTTGAGCCTGTCTTAGACCTCATGCTAGAAAATTGTGAAACGTGTTCCAGTCCTAAGGAATCACTTACATGAGCAATGATATATCATCCTTGTTTGTCTTAATGCCTGACATCCCCAACTTAGGGAAGAAAGGTTTATGTTGGCTCACAATTTGTAGAGGTGTCAATCCATGGTTAGGTGGCTCTGAGGCAGGATGATATGGCAGAGGTGTATGGTGCAGGGGATGCAGTGCATGGCATGGTGGGAAAAGGGAGAAATCCAGGGAGGAGAGAGGGAGACACACCAGTGCAGGTCATGCCCCCAGTCACCCACTTGCCCTGACCAGGCTTCTGTAACCTGCCAGACGTCATTTGGGAAATCGGTGACAAAGTCCCGTAGTTGTAGAATGTTAAGTGTGAAAGGACGTTTGAGACACTCAGCTCTCCAGTCACGCTAACACTGCTGTTTCTACCATGATTTCCCCGATAGTATCACTTCAACAACATCGACCTACAGCAAGGGGCTAGTCAGTTATGTCTGAGAAAAGAAGCTGTGAAATATTAATTATTATAAGAAGGACAAAGCACTTATTAAGCAACAATTATGTGCATTACAGTACTAGGCTGTTTCAAAATGTCTTAGTTCTCAGGATAAATTTTCTTTTATTTTATAGATTAAGGTGAGGCTCAGGAAAAATAGTTTTGCAAGAGATCTCTCAACTACAAAATGACGATAGTTGAAATCCAGAACCAGCATCTATGCTGATTATTTTCACAATATAATGCTCCTCTCAGGACTTGCTTTCATTTGACTGGGAAATAATCTCCCCTCAGTCTTTCTGCATTGGCCCCTGTTAAGTTTCCCATCTTCACCAACAGAAGACATCTCCTGCTACCAGGTCTTAAGATCCCCCACGGTCAGCTTCTCTGTGTCCCTGTCATCTTCCGTGCACAAACCACATTTAGGCGTCTCCCTTGTGCTCTGGCCCACCTGCTCACCTGTGTGGATCTGTGCTAGTTTGTCTAAGTCCCTCTGAATGGGCTTCACTCAGTAACACTCTCCAGTGGAGGAGCCCGAAACCTGTCCCACTGAACACTGCCAGGTAGCGTCACTGCAGAGCCAGGAAGTCCTTCCTTTTTAACTGAGCATCTCCTGGGTGTGGCTGAGGTGTGAACACACCAGGTGCTCTTTGTATTTTTCAAACCATTCATCAACCTCCAGAGCACCAGGCCTTCTCGCTAAACTGCTTTTACCATTAATTTTTAGGTTCAGATTGCATAACCATACTCAACACTAAGAAATCTAATTGCACCTAGGTAGGAGCTGTGTCTTTGACTTAAGACAGTCCTAGTTTAAGAAATAGCTCCATGTCTGCCCACTCTGTGACTCGAAGTACATTATTAAACCTCAGGTCTTCAATTCCTTCATCTATAAAGTGCACTTAAACTCACCTCACAGGCTCCCCATGGAGGTAGATGTGATCTTATATGCAGAGCTTTATAACAATGATTACTTGGCATTAACCCAACAAATGCACATTGACTATGTGAAACATTTGGGTCTGAAAAACAACCCTGAGCAATATAAGGAAGGAAGCACCTTCTTAGAAATCATGATGAGTGGCCAAAGGAAAACTCACTGGCTCTGCAAAGATGCTCTCAGAATCCTCCAGGTAGAGTGACAGATAGGAGCCAGGAGCCAGAAGACATGAGGAGGAGAGGCTTTTGAAGAAAGTGAGTTTGGAACCAACAATTAAAGAAGGGCAAGAAGTTAGTTTATGAAAAGGTAAATAGAAGAACCTTTTCAACAAAATAAACAACATGGAAACATGGTCTGTTAGAACAACCAGAGGAAGGCCACCTTAGTGGGAGCCCCAGTGTTATGGCTTGTGTCTAGATGTTCCCCCAAAACGCTCATGCAGGCATAGGTGTGGTATTTTGGAGGCAGCTCGATCCAGGGTGTGTGATGCTGGGATTAAAGCTACCTCAGCCTGAATGTGAGTGCTACTCACCCTAAGGACAAGGAGCCTGGATGGAATATAAGGGACAGAAAGAGGGATGCTGCCATTGCTTGCTGCTGCTTGTCTTCTGCTGTCTTCCGCCAACTCTGAGAAGCCATTTTGTCATGCCACCCTGCATTGTATCCAGCAAGTATGGACTGAAACCTCTATAAACTGTAGCTACAATAAACCTTTCCTGTTTTAACTTTGGGTGTCAGGTGTTTTGTCCCAGCAATAAGAATAGTAAGTAAGACACCAGACAACACAGGAAGGAGGGTCCTGGTGAATCAGAGGATGGGTTTGTGACTTGAGAATGTCAGTAAGCATTCAAGAATATTCAAGTGTGAGTTCTGAGTACATGGGCAATGTGACATGATTAAGTCATGTTCAAAGCACACTCAGCTCCCCGGATGTGGAGTAGTTTCAAAGGGCTAGGAAGGGGCAGAGTTAGGAGGCGTTACAGAAACCTAGGTGCACAGGCAGCAGCCTCAAAATGGAGCCTGTTGTGGACAGGGAATGGAGGTGACAGAATGAACTGATAGGTAAATTGACCAGCCTCACCGATGGGTCCTATGAGGAAGCATGAGGGAAAGGCTCACTCTCTTCCCTCCAGGATTTCTGGTCCTGTGGTGGAGGAATGGAGGTTCCTGGCCTTGGCCACCTGTTAGTGTTACTAACCCTGCTGTGAGTGGGGAGAGCAGTTGATACTGGAGGTTAGAGAATGAAGGCTCACAAGAGAAGGTGATGTCTTTCCCTCTGCAGAGTTGCTGTGGTCATCAGATCACTGAGGAGCTGGGTGGTTTGGTCACAGTGTATGCTGCCTGGCTGTCACATTGCTCTGTCCTCAGTACCTACATGTCCCTTCCTAACCCGACACTGACATCTGTCTGTAGATTAAACCCATTTGACACTCAGAAATAGTCTAACCTCTCTGGAACATTCCCGGCAGGCAATGCCAGTGTGTCCTCCTGAGTGGTCCTGTGAACAAATATAGGATCCTGGAGACTGAGCTCAAGGGTCTCAGGACTAGGCAGGGTGCGGGAGCTGAGTCCAGGGAGCCCAGGACCCTGTCCCTGTGCCTGAGTGTGTTGCATGGCTCAAGCCTCCCCTGACTCTCTGCTGCCTTTTCTAGGGAACCATGATCGTGACTAATTTGACTGCACTGCACAGGGACCCCACAGAGTGGGCAACTCCAGACACATTCAACCCAGAGCATTTTCTGGAAAATGGACAGTTTAAGAAGAGGGAATCCTTCCTACCTTTCTCACTAGGTGAGTTGTGAGGACAGGAGTGAGATCACAAGTGTTCCTCCCTCCAGTCTTCCTCCTCTTCTCTGTAGTCCTTGCCTTTGAATAAAATTCCTCCACTTGGCCCAGCCCAGCAGGACTCCATGTTGCTGTTGGCTGCAGCCCAGCAGTCCCTGGATTCCACATTGGTTCAGATCCTCCCTGATACTCAGTCATTCCCTTTCCTCTGATGGAGTTTTCATGTTTCCTAAGATCAGTTCTCCACAGTAATAGAGACGGTGAGAGAGACTCACACCCTGACTCTTGCCCACAAAGAAGGTTGGACATCTGCCAGCTTCATAGAGAGTTTAATTGTCACAATTTCTTCTCAAGTTCACAAATTCAGCTCACACCAAATTAGAGACGATATTTAAATACAGAGATTGGGAGGCAGCAAGGGAGAGCAGCTCCCTAATTACCTCACGGGCACCAGAGTGTGACTTGAATACCACCACTCAACTACATTGGGTTATGCTTTATAAGACATTCTTAGAGACTTCTTTTTGCCTCTATAAATTTTCATTACTTTTTAAAAGTCAAGCTAGTAAATATGTATTTTATGCAACATGAACAGTAGAAAGGCTGATTCAGTGAAATCTCTTTCTCTTTTATTTTCGATCCATTTCCAAATGGCTTTTTGAAACACCTAACATCATAAAATCTATAGCAAATTATCTTATTGTATTCCAAACATTTTGTTATATATGTTGCATGAATTTTCAAAAAAATGTTGCACATTTATAAATTACATATATAGGAGCTGGGGATTTAGCCCAGTGGTTTCGCCACCTGCTGCGCAAGCAGAAGGACCCAAGTTCAATCCCCGGTACCAAAATAAATAAATAAATAAATAAATAAATAAATAAATAAATAAAATTACGTATTTAGCAAACCTGCATTTTGTGTCATTCAACCCTGAAGATATAAGGATGAATTAAATAGAAAACAAAATAACATTTCTGTCATAGAACATATGCCCTTGTGCAGGGATAGTGAACCTTTTAGAGACAAGTGCCCAAACTGCAACTCAAAACCCACTTATTTACTGCAAAGTGCCAACACTGCAATCAAACTTGAATATTGAGATTTTAGTTTAGAAAAAGCAACTCATACCTTAACATCCTTTGTCTTAAAAGGAATACAAATAAGGTACATGTTTGTGCATGCATGTTTGTGCATGATTATGCGCCACTGCCCTGGTAAAACCTTACCAGGTTCAAAATACCGTCATCATTTTGGATATAGGAAAAGTGAGGTGTGATGAAATGTGGGAATTACAGTCTTAATATTCCTGTGGCTGAGTTGAGACAGTGTCATTCAGTTTGATCAAAACCTAAAGTTTGTGCCTTCGTCACCCTGTCTTCTGAAAATAACTGTGTTTCCAACAAACAGTACTGTGGAAGGCATGGAGTTTGTATATAAATAACTTACAGAAAAATCCAGATTGGACTTTTGAAGCAGCACTGTTTTACTGCTGGTGACACTGAGGCTCACAATGGGATCAGGTGGAATTTTCCAGCAAGGTGGTGGGATTCCAATGTCCGGGTTTTTTCTCCCTGCTGTGCTGCCCTGGGTGTGTCTGAGCTGATTCTGATTCTATCCCCTGTTTTTCCACACATAGTTCCAGGTCACCTTTGCTCAAGTGAAAAGTCACTTCTAATGTGAAAGCTTGTCTGGGATGTAGGAATACCTCCCAGGCTTCCTGTTCATAGTATTTTCATGGTTTGTCTTTCCACATGAAGTTTAAGATGTACTACATAACTATTATAACTATTCTTGTTCATGGCTCTAGCATCAGATCTATGAGAAGCTGAAGTGATAGAAATATGGCCCCTTGCTCATTACACAAAAGTGCTTCACCTAATAATTTCTGCAACTCTGCTGACAGGAATCTTCATTGATGTCCATGCCTTTAAAAGAAGAAAAGATCCTCTAAGCCATGTGATGCACACCTGCATGTCCTTTCTTCATGTTTCAAGTGCCTCTTCTGCATAACTGCCTCATGTTTCACCATGTTTAAAAATGTCTTCCATCTAGATTGGCTATAGTATGAAAAGGATATATAGGGACAAACTGGTGCTTTGTAATTGAGAATTGTATTACACTCTCTTGAGACAGACTTTGCAAACAAATTATCTCAGGCAATCTGTATAGATGCACAGTTACTAATAATTAGACAGGAAATAGATTGTATCTGCTTTTGTAATGTAATCAAACTGAAAAATACAGAATAGTGTCCTCTCCAACATCATGTGCCCAAAGAATAAGCGGAACAGGATGTAAGACTAAAATTTTTATACTTCGAGTCTAGTGCTCTCTACACTACAAATACAAGGCCATGTATTTCTCCATTTTAAAGACTTTTCAGTTTAAATTTTGTACCATATACATGATTTAGAATATTGCTGTGTAATACACCATCCAAAAACTCTGTTGTTGCCTACACCGTGCATGTCAGCTGTGTGGCTCTGCTGACCCTGACTGGGTTCTTTAGCATGGTGAGGAGGTCAGCTGGCTTCAGATTGATCTAAGACAACCTCAGCTGAGACAGTGGGGCTCTTTTCACAGTCTTTCTCATCCTCCAGTAGGCCAACTGAAGGAAAAACAGAAGCACATAGGGCCCTGAAAGTCCAGGCTGGGATGTGGCACCACATGCCTTCCCCTTCTTTCAGATGACCAATGCAAGCCATGAGGCCAGGCCCAATTCAAGAGGGAAGGGAATTAATTACTACAATTTTTAAATAGAATAATGAATAAGTCATTTTGCAACTATGGTGCACCAAGGCAAGGGGTAAATTAGAGATTTGTTCTGTTTTGTTAACACTTTTTCATTCTGATTGAGAAAAATATAATTTAGACAGCACAAGCAATTTGCCTTGGGTTCTCACCAAAGATGTTGACAGCAAGAGACACAGTAAAATTGCAGAGACAAAAACATAAAAACATTCAGTTGGTTAACAAAACATATCTGGTTTTTTTGGCATGTAGTTCCTTTGCCTCATGCCTTTTCTAGAATCCCCTACAAATACCCACTCTGGATGAAAGAGGTGCAGACATGAGTTTCTCTTCTTGGGAAAGGTTCTTAGTGTAGGGTTGGTCCTTTTGTGTGGTGTGCAGGTGCAAAGGTGTTACTGAATATTCAGATGTTCTTGTCCTCATTGAAGTCCCTTCATTTGAGCCATCCAAGCAACAGGCAACTTCATGATAGTCAAGAGAGTAGTTTCTCGACACCCGCCGAATCAGCCCACTGCAGACAGGCAGGTCTGCCCACACCTCACCGAGGTCCCCAGTCGTGCAGAACACACGCCGAATCAGCCCACTGCAGACAGGCAGGTCTGTGCATGCCCTACCGAGGTCCTGAGTCGCGCACAAGACACTGAATAACCCTGATGCAGACAGGCAGCCACCTGATTCCACAATACAAAGACGCAGAGGACACCAGACCATCAGACCAAGGTACTGAGGCCCACTGTTCCCGGACCAGAGTTAGGGGCTTCTGAGCCGTCGTCCCACTGCTCCTGGTCGAGAGGAAGGGGCCTCCCGGTCACCATCCCTCCCATTGCTCCCAGCCCAGAGGAAAGGGCTTTTGGGCCACCTTCTGTCCCACTGCTCCTGGCACAGAGGAAGGGGCTTCTGAGCCACCATCCCACTGCTCCTGGTCCAGAGGAAGGGGTTTCCGGGCCACCATCACTCCAGCTGCTCCCAGCCCACAGGAAAGGGCTTTTGGGTCACAATCCCTACTGCTGCTCGCGGCCCCTGTCCCACCTCACCCAGCTCAGAGGAGGTAATCCGTGCAGGCGCTAACAGACCCCGCCCCAGTCAAAATGAGAAAACATGTAAATAAGTCTCAAAACCAGACTTCCAGATCACCTACAGCAACCCCAAGGGGAAATGAGATGGAACACTCTGATACTTGACCACCTGGACCCACTGAACTGGCAACAAAAGGGGATCTGGAAAAAATGAAATCAGAAATAATTTCTCAGATAACAGGAGAAATTGTGCCCCTAGTGCAAGACATGATTAATAAATCTAGACAGGAGCTCAGGAACATGATGGAATCCCAACATAAGAAACAAATGGAATCCATAAAACAGATTCAAACAGATTTCCAGGAGATGAAAAACTCCATTGAAAGTCTACACAGCAGAATGAGCCAATGTGAGGACAGAATTTCAGATATAGAAGATTGCAATTAGTGACCAGAAAAGGAAAAATTGCTTCAAAATTACAAGGGAACATGAGAAATCAATCTAGCAGCTGCTAGATGATGCAAAAAAGAATGACATAAGACTGATTGGGCTCAATGAAGAAACAGGAGAGAGTGCAGATGACATAAAAAAATCTCTTCACAGAAATAATGGCAGAAAACTTCCCAAGCAGGGGGAAAGAGCTTGACATACAGATAAGTGAGGCATATAGGATTCCAAATAGCCTTGATCAAAAAAAACTACACATAGGCATATAATTGTTAAGATTCCAGAAACTCAACAGAAGAACAAAGTTCTCCAAGCAGTCAGAGAAAAGAAACAAATCTCATACAAAGGAAAGCCCATCAGAATCGCAGCAGACTTCTCAACACAAACCATCAAGGCAAGAAGAGCTTGGAGTGACATATTCCAAGCCCTAAAAGAAAACAGCCTCAAATTTAAAAGAAAACCACTCTTGTTCAGTATAGTTCTGGAAACATTAACCATGGCAATTAGACAAGAGAAAGAAATAAAAGGAATAAAGATAGGAAATGAAGAAGTCAAATTGTCATTATTTGCAGATGTCATGATACTCTATATAGAAGACCCCAACAACTCCACCAAAAGTCTTCTAAACTTAATAACCAAATTCAGTCAAGTACCTGGTTACAAGGTTAACACACAAAAATCAATAGCTTTCCTCTACACCAATGACAGACTCACTGAGAGAGAAATAGGGCAAATAATTCCTTTCACAATAGCATCCAAAAGACTGAAATACCTAGGTATCATCCTAATGAAAGGAATCAAAGACCTCTTCTCTGAGAACTATGGCACTCTGAAAAGAGAGATTGAAGATGATATCAGAAAATGGACAGACATCCCCTGCTCCTGGGTAGGAAGGAGTAATATAGTGAAAATGGCCATATTTCCAAAACTGCTATATAGATTTAATGCAATTCCAATTGAGATCCCAGCAGCATACTTCATAGACCTCGAGAAAACAATCCAAAAATTCGTTTGGAACAAGAAGAGACCCAGAATAGCAAAAACAATTCTAGGTAACAGAGACATGGCAGGGGGTATCACAATCTCCAACCTGCAACTCTACTACAAAGCTACTGTGATAAAGACAGCATGGTACTGGCAAAGAAACAGACTTGAGGACCAGTGGAACAGATTAGAAGATGCAGAAACAACGCCAGACACACTCAGCCATCTCATCTTCGACAAAGAAGCCAAACACCCTCACTGGAGGAAAGATAGCCTCTTTAATAAATGGTGCTGGAAAAATTGGGCTTCAACTTGCCAAAGATTAAAACTAGACCTATATCTCTCACCATGCACTAAACTAAAATCAAAATGGATTAAAGATCTAAATATTAAAATAGAAACTCTGAACCAGTTGGAACAGAGGTTAGGTAGAACCCTTGAAGACATTGGTGTAGGAAAAGATTTTATGAACAAAACCTCAGTTGCCCATGAACTAGCACAAACAATCAACAAGTGGGATCTCTTCTTATTAAAAACCATCTGCACAGCAAGAGAAACCACCAGCAGTGTGAAGAGACAACCCACAATGTGGGAAAAAATCTTCACCTGCTCTTCCTCAGACAAAGGTCTACTATCTCGAATCTATAAGGAACTTAAAAAGATCAGACCTCCCAAATTTAAAGACCCAATCCAAAAATGGGCATCTGAAATGAACAGACATTTCTCAGACAAAGAAGTAGAAATAGCAAATAAATACATGAAAAAATGTTCAACATCACTGGTCATTCGAGAGATGCAAATGAAAACACTGCTGAGATTCCACTTCACTCCAGAAAGAATGGCTGCTATCATGAAATCAACCAATAACCAATCCTGGCGGGGCTGTGGGGAAAGAGGAACCCTGTTCCACTGCTGGTGGGAGTGTAGACTGGTGCAACCACTGTGGAAATCAGTATGGAGATACCTCAAAGAACTAGGACTGGAAGTCCCATTTGACCCCACTATTCCACTGCTGGGGATCTTCCCCAAAGAATTAGAAGAATCATACCACAGTGACATATGTGTGCCCATGTTCATAGCAGCACAGTTTGTAATAGCTAAGAATTGGAAACAGCCCAAATGCCCATCAACTGGAGACTGGATAAAGAAAATGTGATTTTTTATAAAATGGAGTACTACTCAGCCATAAAAAATGAGAAATTAGAGACATTTATAGCTAAGTGGATGCACATTGAGGGGATACTCTTAAGTGAAATAAATAGGACACACATGTGTAAATACCGAATAGTTTCTCTGGTGTGAGAAACTGAAAGTGTACATAAGGACTAAATGTATAATAGGTAATGTGAAGTAGGAAGAAAAGGGGCAAAGGGGAAGGAAGTGGGAGGGCTAGGGGAAAGGTTAGAAGGGAATGGGATTAATATGAGAAAATGGAAAAATAGGAACGAAACCTTTGTAAATAGGGAGGACTGGAGGGGTTGAAGAGAAGGCTGGGCAAGGGAGAAAAAATAAGAACCAAGAGAGAATATGTAAAGGTACAAATTTCCAATGATGAATGTCATTATATTGTATACCTAAAATGTACCAATGATTAGAATGAATAATCGATAATGTAAAATAGGAAGAAAAGGTCCAAAGGGGTAGGGGTAGTGGGAGGGGCAGGGGAAAGGAAAGAAGGGAAAGGAAAAATGATGAGAAATGGAAAAAATGGAAATAAAGTCTTTGTAAATAGGGAGAGGTGGAGGGCGTGAAGGGAGGGCTAGGAATGGGGAAAAAAATAAGAACCAAGATGCATTATGTAAAGGGACAATTCCCAATGAGAAATGTAATTGTGTTGTATACCTACAATGTACCAATGAAAGAATTTAATACAAAAAAAGAGAGAGTAGTTTCTCATATCTAAAGGAAATCATTGGATCATAGATGATTGGGTCGGGCAGACAATTTTACTAAACAAGTAATTGACCTACTTGGTTAATGATGGGGAACAATACAAGTATATGCTGTCTCAGGCCAGAGCTTTGAGGTGGAATAGTCCTTGTATTCATCAGTTTTAAAGCAAATAAATACATGTGATCTATTGGGATGTTTCCCTAGTCATAGCACACTAGTCGGAGAGAAAGATCTTTGACACAGGAAAAGATTTCTCTTTGGGAATGGTTTTATCCCAGTCACACAGTGGTCACTGATGTAGTTAGTTCTTGAAGCCTGATTCAAGACTCCTCAGGTCTATTTTTGCATAATATATGGATTGTTCTAACAACTGATTTGCTATCATTTTAACAAGTGGATAATCCTGATATCTGTGATGAGTACAAGATAAAGATAAAAACACTCATGAGTTAGGCACAGGGCAGTGCAAAACATCAGGCACAAAGTAAAGCAGTGGCATAGTTGCCAGTTACATTTACATTTACTGAGCAGTTTTACAGGAATAATATAAATTTTTTGTGACACCATCATCCCACACCAAACATCCCGGCTTTGTGGGTCTGGGCCCTAGGATGGCCCTGAAGGACATTAGGGCCTTGTGCTGCTCAGGTTGCTGAAGAAGGACAAGGCAGGGGCAGATAAAATGAAAACTAGAAAGCAAAGGAAAACGCATACCAGCTCTCACATACAATAGCACAACTTAACACTAGCCTTGGATTAAACTTTTTCCTATTATTTTATGAGTACATATTTTTATACAGATTAATGTGTTTCTCTTTAGCAGATTTGTGCATGCACAAAATATACTTTAATCATTCCCCCTATTACCCCCACTTCTCAACTCTCCCCCCATGGACTAAACACTTTTAAATGATCGATGTGTCTATATATAGAAGTAAGTAGCATTTGATACAAGGGTTGTGACAGCAAAGGGGACAGATACCATATGAACACAGAGATCCTTTTATCCCATTTTAGTGACCCATAAGACATCTGTGAGCAAAGTGAAGGGTAAGTGTCTTCAGGAAGAGTGACCTTCAGGCTCCTGGGAAGTAACCTAGGCCACTATTATAACCCACACAGCAGAAGTATCATCTGCAGCAAAGCTAGGGAGAACGTGTGTCGTGCATCTGTGTGACCTCCAAAGTCAGCGAATTTTGAGTTGACTAAGAGTGAATGAGGTGAGGGGGCTTTCTTAGGTTTTTCTTGGTTATAATATCTCATTTCATGCAAGTTACTCTGCTTCTGTGTTTTTATCAGAGTCCCATGACAGGTATTTTGAAGAATGTGGTACTACATTTTTTATTTCACTGTACACAAGGTTTACTTGTCAGTCCAGCCTTCTTTCCATCACTGTCCCACCATGGTGGCCTCTAATACCCTCAGCACTGAGCTTCTGTCCCCTTACCCCCAGTTCTCCACGTGCCAGGTATTGATTGGAATGCGGCCAGGATGGT
Organism: Heterocephalus glaber; assembly: GCF_053883595.1. Classification (NCBI taxonomy): domain Eukaryota; kingdom Metazoa; phylum Chordata; class Mammalia; order Rodentia; family Bathyergidae; genus Heterocephalus; species Heterocephalus glaber. The sequence goes on along the minus strand of NW_028258299.1, from coordinate 8,941,206 downwards.
GTCCAGTGTGAGCTATAGAGGCCAGGACACTGCTCAGCCTTCACATTGGAAGCAAAGGCCCCGGCCAAGATGGACAGCTCAAAGAGCAAGGAACAGGCAGTTCCATCTGGAGAGCTGTGCATGTCAGGGGTCCCCATGATGGAGGAGGCACAGGGAAGTGACTTAGATGTCAGGAGCCCTGCTCTATCATTTACTCATTTATACTTTGCTATTTCCTTTTAAGGATTGACACAGATTACATAGTTTTGTTCTTGTTTCATTGACTGTTCCTGTGATTGTTTATTAAATGAGTTTTGAAAGGTTTCAGACTAGATATCCACTCTCTGAGTCAGCCCAGGCCTCCCACTTCCATTATTCTATACTCTGTTTCTTCACCCCACAGCTAAGTTCTAAATGCATTTGACCTTGTGGTCCTGGATTTCCAGTTTCTATCCTTTGGTGAATTTAAGTGGTTGTCAGACAAAAATAAAACGTTGGATATAAAATATAAGGTCAGGTTTGCTGGAAGAAGTTGAGAATACCAGTTTGTAGAGGCAACAATGCCACTTGAAAAGATAAATTGTTTGTTTTGTCCCACAGGAAAACGTGGATGCCTTGGAGAACAGCTGGCTAGGTCTGAGCTGTTTATTTTCTTCACTTCCCTTCTGCAAAAATTTACCTTCAAGCCACCAAAGAACGAAAAGCTGAGTCTGAAGATTAGGGTGGGCCTTACACTTTCCCCAGAGAGCTACCGCATCTGTGCTGTCCCCAGGGCATGATGGTGAAGGAGAAAGAGAGAAGAAATGGCATGTCTCTGACGCCTCTGGTGGTTATACAGATGTGAGGGGACAGAATGAAGGTGGGGGAGGAAAGATGTGAGGAATTAAGCTAAGAGGAAATTGGATCACAATCCTAGCTCTGCTATTTCGTTCAGAATTGATACAGGGCAAATCATGTATGGATGAAGTGATTGACCTTTACATCCTGGAGATGGGAAGGAATGTGGATGTTTTTCTCTAAATACAGGTCTTTGTAAGAATCAAAAGGAATAAAGGTGAAGGGAGGGGAGGGAAATGGAGAAAACTAAGAATCAAGATATATCATGTAAAGGTGTAGGTTCCCAAATGATGAATGTAACTGTTGTATACCTAAATTGTACCAATAAACATAATGAAAAGCAGAAGCAAAGGAAATAATGGAATAATGGACTCTAGGTGATTTGTAATCAATAAAGCACATCATAAAATTATAGTTGCACTGTGCCTCCTTCTTGCCTTCTTTAGCAGTCATGTATTTGCTTATGAGCTGTGGCAGTTTCTCAGGTTCAAGTGTTACAAAATAGCCAACAAGAGTTAGAAGTGGAACCTGGGATACAGCCACAGAGCATGGCAGAAGTGCTCTCCCCTTTGGGAATGCTGCCCAGTGCTTGATCTTGTTTCTGCCTCAGAATGCACTTCTGGGAGGTCATCAGGGAAGGTATATTTCCCTTTTTACCAGCAGTGAAAACACCTGGTGCAGACACAGTTTCTATGTTGTATATAAAGAAACACCACCTTGTCCTGGGACCCTGGGCCACATAGGGTGTGAGTGCAGCTGACCAAGCCTGAGAACTATGTTTACAGAGCAAATTAGGAAAATTTTTTGTTTTCAGAATAAATTCTCGGTCCCAAAATGGCAGAGCAGTGAGTGCCAGGAACTCAGCTTCTCCAGGACAAATTGTCCAGGTCTGGAAAACAATAGCTCAGACAGGATTCAAAGTGAGTCAAAGTTAACAGGGAACCTCAAAAGAACTGATAGAGGAGAAGAAATAGGATTAAATGATACAGAAAATAGATCACACTGCGGAGGAGAGACCATGCAGTCCCACTGACAGTAATTGGGTAATCTCTACCTGGGAGGCAAAGTGAAGCTAACAACTCTGCTGTCATTCAGAACCAGAGAAATGCCTCGCAACTGAAGGAAACCTCAGCAGTTGGATCGCAAGGCAAACTCGGGGCACTGCTTCCAGAGCGGCCTTATACAGCCAACCGTTGGTGAGTGACCTCGGTACAAGTGCCCACAGCCCCAGTCGTGGAGCGAAAGTTCACAGGGACGGCACTGTAGGGAAGGACTTAGTGTTTGATCCTGGGTCCCAGAGCAGCTCCTTGACTGCCTCACACTGCCAAGTTCCCAGGGTGGCTGAGGGAAAGAAATGCACAGGAGACCGCTGGCCATTGTAGAATAGATGGGATGTGTCTTAGTTACTTTTCTCATTGCTGAGACAAAGTACTTGACTTCCAAAGTTAAAGGAGGGAAAGGTTTATTTAGCTCAGTTTGTAGAGGTTTCAGTCCATAATCAGCTGGCTCCAAGGCAGGATGACACATGGCTGAGAAGCAGCAGTTCGTGACAACAGAAGACAGCAAAAGCAATAAGGGACCTTAACAGCAGGTTGTGGAAGGGAAAAAGGTACAGCTTAGACTGTCACTCCTTTTACCAAGATTTACTAGATTTCTCTTGAATAAAGGTTTCTTCATTTTCTGTATGCCATAGAACAATTTTAAAAGAATTTTGTGTTTGGTAAATAAAGTTTTATAAAATTTAATTGTTTCCCCAAGAAATCAATGAGAAGAGACTCTACTTATACCATTATAAAGTTAATCATCTCTAGCATTATTTTTAAGGCAAAGCAGTTAAAAATCAAAGAAGGGGCCCGGGGATTTAGCTCAGTGGTTTCGCTGCCTGCTGCTCAAGTGCAAGGACCTAAGTTCGATTCCCAGTACCAAAAAAAAAAAAAGTTTAATAAGTAAAGTCTTTTAAAAACAAAAATCAAAGGAGGGGAATAAGTAATCTAAATCCCTGTTGATATAGGAAAAACCAAATGATTTGTGATATAGTAATTACAAGATTACCTAACTGTCAAATCAAATGAAATACTGCCACGTGTGTAACTCAGGATAATAACATGGAATCAGGAGCAAGAATATTAAAAAGCAGTTGTAGAAAAAAAATTGCTACATAAGCTTTAAAAATAGTGTATGATCACATAACAACTGTATTAAAATGGGAATACGTGGACTGGAAGGACACATGCTAAATCCTGACTACTCCTATGTCTTGCTTGGAAAAAATAAAACTAATTCTCTCGTATTTTTATTTAAAAAATTTTAAGCTGACTTTGTAAGTCTACTTTGAATACAGATGTTGAGTGCTGCAGTCTTCCACAACTGTTCTTTATGTTTTCAGTGTCTCTCAAATGAGGAATAACAGGTAGACAAGACAGGAAGGCATCGAGTTTGGAGGTTGAACAGGGAAGAACTTTGCAATCAGGAGAATAAATAAATAAATAAATAAATAAATAAATAAATAAATAAAAGCCGAGGACCAAGACATTTCTTTCATAGTAGCTGGAACTAACCACCTGGGATGGAGCCAGCTCAGTGCTAGGAGGTTTGATGTAATTCATTTTCTCCTTCAGAGCCCTCTCAAAGAGAAGGCTTCCTCTGGCTTGGGAATTCCCTTATTCATGTAAAGTGGGTGTTTAATTGGAAGTCAGGGCTGAAATGATGACTCTGTGAAAATGAAGCCCTGCATGTCACACTGCTGCCTGACCGTAAGTTCCTAAGACAGGTCCAGCACTGCTGTTACCAGAGACCTTACAGGCCTGGGTGACAGGGTGAGGGGAAATTCCAGCTCCACTGACTGTGGATCTCTCATGCTGAGATGGCCCTGAAATGCTAAGTCCAGCATCTGAGCCTCAGGTGTGTGCAAGAAAATGGATTTTAAGACTAAAAACAAAAGCACTCCTAGCCAGCCTCTTCCAGGAAGGGTGTGGGCAGTCCCAAGGGTGCAGAGTGTCTATCCCCTGTCCAGGGGTGCAGCAGAGGCCTGGCTAAGGTGAGGGAACAGCCAGGCCTGGGAGGGAGGAGCTGCAGAGGCAGAATGGGGAGGGGCCGGCTCTGCGGGGGGGGGGGGCAGAGCAGAAGGGGGGGCGCGTCTGCTCTGGGGGCGGGGCAGGAAGCAACAGCAGAAGGAGGGCCAAGCAGACAGGCCATCCTGGGGCACTGCGGTGGTGACCTGCGAGGACAGTTCACTGTGCGGTTCTCAGAAGCCCCAGAGCAGGTCCTCTACATGCTGGCGGCAGTGGGATCCCTGGCGGCCTCCCTCTGGGATGTGCTCCACCTCCGCACTCTTCTCCTGGCCGCTGTTGCCTTCCTGTTCTTTGCAGACTTCCTCAAAAGAAGGCGCCCAAAGAACTACCCTCCCGGGCCCTGGCGCCTGCCTTTCCTGGGAAACTTCTTCCACCTGGATCTTGAAAAGACTCATCTGGCGCTTAAGCAGGTAAGAGTGAGGAGAGGCTGGCTGCGTCCTCACGCCCATCCTGGCCTCAGGGACAGGGGACAAAGGGGTGCCACAGAGGCTGCAGCTGGGAACCTGGGGAACCCTGCTTCCCACCTCTTCTTCCTTCTGCCTTGCTGGCCTCAGCCATTTGTCCTTTCTCGGGCTGCAGTACAGCTAAATGTTTCCTGCTTCAGTGTGTTATGTCCCCTTAGGCCATTTCATCCTGTCTTAGTTTGTTAAATACTGAAACTGAAACTGCTCTTTGTCCTCTTTTGTTTTCCTGTCCTTTAAAAAATATGGAACTTTCCTTCTCAGAGGCTCCATTCCAGGCATGCAAAACAGTGATAGGGCCTCCTAACTCCTCACCCTGCTCCAGGAACAGCCCCCTGCCACACTTGCAGAGTGCTGGCCTCAGTCCCTTCCCCTGCAGGGCACTCACCAAAGTCATCCTTCAATTCTCCTTCCATGCCCCTGGGTGCAGATTCCTTCAGGAGTCACTGTGGATCAGTTCCATCTGGGTCCTTGTTTTGCTACTAGGACAGATGTGACTAGAGAGGGTGCCTAATGTCACAAAGCAGGAGAGAGATGAAACTGAGTCTTGAATCTTATCCCCGACTGATTTTTTTTATGAAACAGTTTATTATTATATATAAGCCTGATTTTTATGTATCTGTTTGTAAATCTGAGATAAATGGTATACTTAGGTTACAATTACATTAGCATTCTTTTTTCTTTTTGGATCTAACTATGGACCTTGCGCCTGCTACATTAGCGTTCTTGTAGTGGGGAAACACTAACACCAACAGTGTGTTAATTCTTAGATCAGGATTTTGGGTTCATGTCCATTCAGTCTTCACAGTAAGCATATATATTAGGTATCAGCTGGTGGCATTTCCATTGTACCATGGAGGAACCTTGCTAAGGAGAAAGAGTAATGTGATTGGCCCAGATGATTCCAGTAGATACTGGAAAACAGAACCTTGAACTCAACATTATATGACTTGTGAACCTTTTCCCCACATGCAACCTGACATTTGATGATGTAACTAGAGAATGATTAACTTTGGGTGGCATGGTTACAGGATAGTATTCACAGATTTGTGTCTTCAAAGATATCTTGAGTGCTAACAGTGTCAGGCACAGTACAGGACAGAGTGTGATAACATGGGTGGTGGAAACTCTGAAACCAAGCGGGTGGCAAGAGATGTTATCACTGTCCATGGGCCACCCTGGGGATAATCTTTTAGAAATTGAGTGGATTTTAAAGGAATGTTTGGCAATTTGCTAAATGGAGAAAAAAAAATAGGAAATTTTAAATGAGTGAGAGTCATGTGCTAAAGCATGATGAGAGAAAGGGGAGGAAACCAGGCAGTTTGTATGGCAGGTGGGCAACTTCACTACTCTCCCTCTCCCACTTTCTAAACATTTCCTACCATAGCCATGTGGCTGATGCTAAGAATGTTTATTTGAACAAAACAAAAAGAATCTCATCAGAATAAGGTAGATACATGGTATATAAGTTGTATAAATTAATAAGTACCTTGTTCATCAAGCTCCTTGTAACAAAGAAACCCCTAGGGCCAGAGATCTAGTGCAGTGGAGATTTAGCAAGCACAAGGTCCAAGTTCGATCCCCAGTACCAAAAAACAAAACAAACAAAGAAACCCCTAAATACAATGATGTAAACAGGAGTGAAAGTTAATTCTCACTAACAGAGTGCTCAGACTTAAGCTTGCAGTGCAGGATAGGGTGGCTTTGTCCCACAACATCATCCAGGCTCCAGGTCCTTCTGTGTTATTGCTTCTGTCTTACACCAACATCATCACCTGTGAGTTGTGTCCCATGCAAAGAGGAAATGGAAATGGATATGTTACTCGGTAGTTCCCATTAGAAATGCCTCATCAATTAAAGGTGCTGTAGGTCCTTGCCTTGCACAAAGAACTGAACAAGACAAACACAAAATACTGACAACACTTATGTGAAAAATGGGATTAAGAGAGAAACCAGCTCTGACAGAAGCAGATCGGCTTTCATGGGAACAGTACATTTTGCAGTTTCTCTTGGAACACTATCTCGAAAGCAACATTTGTCTTGACGAACAACCTGGGGTTTCAGGCAGAGCACCCGGAAGGAAGGTCCCTGCCTCCATCCCAGGCTCCTAGGGCAGAGAAGCTCAGCCGGTTGCAGCACCCTGAAGAAAGCTCCCCCACTGCCATCTCAAGCTCCTAGGGCAGAAAAGGTGAGCCGCGTGGGCACCAGAAGCACCCCCACACACACCGTGGAAATGAGAAGACACATAAACAAGCCTCAAAAACAGACTTCCAGATCACCTACAGCAACCCCAAACAGAAACGAGATGGAATAATCTGATACTCAACCACCTGGACTCTCCGAACTGGCAACAAAAGAGGATCTGGGAAAAATGAAATCAGAAATAATTACTCAGATAACAGCAAAGATTTTGCTCATGGTGCAAGACATGATTAATAAATCTAGAGAGGACACAGATAAAAAAATAGAGGATCTGAGGAACATGATGGAATCCCAACATGGGAAACAAATGGAATCCATAAAACAGATACAAACAGATTTCCAAGAGATTCAAAACTCCATGGAAAGTCTGCACAGCAGAATGAACCACTGTGAGGATAGAATTTCACATATAGAAGATAAGATTGCAATTAGTGAGGAGGAAAAGAAAAATTGCTTTAAAATTGTAAGGGAACATGAGAAATCAATCCAGCAGCTGCTAGACGATGCAAAGAATAACATAAGACTGATTGGAGTCAATGAAGAAAGAGGAGTGCAGATGACATAAAAAAACTGTTCACAGAAGTGATGGCAGAAAACTTCCCAAGGAGGGGAAAAGAACTTGACATACAGATAAGTGAGGCATTATAGGACTCCAACTAGCCTTAATCAAAAAAAATCTACACATAGGCATATAATAGTTAGGATTCCAGAAATCCAACAGAAGAACAAAATTCTACAAGCAGTGAGAGAAAAGAAACAAATCACATACAAAGGAAAGCCCATCAGAATCACAGCAGACTTCTCAGTGCAAACCCTCAAGGCAAGAAGAACTTGGAGTGATGTACTTCAAGCCCTAAAGGAAAACAGCCTCCAACCCAGATTGATGTACTGTCTTTTAAAATTGATGGAGAAATAAGATACTTTCATGATAAAGAGCACCTCAGGAACTTCATGAATACCAAACCGGCACTCCAAAAAATTTTAGACAATACCCTAGGAAAAGACAATGAGGATCACAACCTCAAGAAGCCCAGCAGAATGAATCCATTGGGCGTGACAAATTAAACGCAAAGAGAGAGAATCCAACAAAAAGAAAAAGTCATGACAAGGCTTTTAAAACTTTTAACTTCATCTCCCTAATGAGTGTATAATTCAATCTTATTATTGTACTGATTAGTATTTTTCTGATTCTAGAGTTGCACACCATTCCTTGTGCTATACTGGCTATTTATCATCTTCTTATGTCTACATTTTGATTGGGTTGTCTCTTAATGAGCTGTAAGAATTCTTTATATATTCTGGTCATAGGTTATATGCATTGTAAATATGGTCTGTTTAAGGACTACTTTTCATTTTAATGATGTCATTTAAAGTTCTAAATTTTGATGGAATCTCACTTATCAATTTTTTTCTTTTATACATCATGTTTTTTGTATCCTAGGTAGTTACTGCCTACCCTGAATTCAAAAATATTTTCCCTTATAATTTCTTCTTAAAGTTTTATAATTTTAGGCTTTCTTATTTAGGTTCATAGATCCCTTCAAGTTATTTTCATGTATGGAAAAAAAGGGTTAAGGTTAATTTTTTATATACGGATACCAGGTGCTCTAGTGTTGTTTGCTGAAAACACTATCTCTTCCTCGGCTCTTGAATTGAGTTTATATTCTATAAAATGCTAATGTTAAATAATCTTTCAAAACTCAGTGGACCATATATGTGTGGTTCTATTTCTAGATTCTCTGTTTTATTCAAATGATCTATATGTCTTTTCTTACACCAACACTGCCTTGATTACTGTAGCTTTAGAAGAAGTCTTACAATTAGGTATTAAACGTCCTCCAACACTGTTTTTGTTTTTGTTTTTAACTTTTCTAGGTCCTTTGTACTCCTACATAACTTTTAAATTTCAATATCCAATTCTTCATTTATAGCAAGTATACACAGACCTGAATTTTTATATATACCTTGTGTTTTCTAATCCTGCTAAATTCAAGTACAAGTTCTAGGGGCTCCTAGAGATTTCTTAGTATTTTCTCTGTAGATAATCATTTCATCTACATATAAAGATTTTGCTTCTGGCTTGCCAATCCTATCCTAGTTGTGTCATTTTTTTGCCAGACTATTTTGGTGGGGACTAGGTTTCAAAGTTTAATGGACAGATAAAGAGTAAGCATATCTGCCCTTGTTCCCCACCTTAAGGAGAAAGCATTGTATCTTCTCCATTCATATAAGGTGTTCTCGCTGGAAGTATGGAGTACATGTCTTTAATCTGTTGAGAAGTTTCTGTTCTACTTCTAGTCTCCTGATAGCTTTTACCATTAACAGCTGTAGAATTTAGTCCAATACTTCTCCTCCAACTAGTGACAGGATCGTATGGCTTTTTCCTTTCCTCTGTTAAAATGATGACTTTTGGGGGTGGATCTTCCAATGCTGATCCAACACTGCCATTCCTATTAAAAAATCCACCTTCTACATCCTGCCAGATCTGACTTCTAACAGTTTGTTTTGTTAAACAAATTTCTATCTATGTTGATACTTTTTTCTTCTATTATCTTTATCCAGTTTTAGGATTAGCACAATGTTGATTTCCTAAAATGAGGGGAGAAGTGTTTCTTCTTTTTTCTGCTTTAATTGTTTGATATAACTTATCAGTTAAAATGGTTATGAGCCTGCTGTTTTCATATAGGTAGGTTTTCAAGCTAGGAATATACTTTCTTTAATAGGTGCTATTCAAATTTTATATTTCCTCCAGAGTTAGTTTCATTAGTTTGTCTTCCAAGTTACTTCTTAGAAGTTGTCAAATTTATTTCAAAAAAGATTTTTGTTATATGCTTCCTATATCCTTTCATATTCTGTAAAATCTGTGGTAATGTCTCCTAGATCTTAATATTGTAATTTAAAAAATGTATAACTGATATTGTGTAACAGGAAGAAAAGGTCTAAAAGAGCAGGGGAATTGGGAGGGGTAGGGGAAGGGAAAAAAGGGAAAGGAAAAAATATGAGAAGAGGAAAAAAATGGAAACAAGGTCTTTGCAAATAGGGAAGGGTGGAGGGGATGAAGGGAGAGCAGGGGAAGGGGAAAAAAAAATAAGAACCAAGAGACTCATGTAATGGTACAAGATCCCAATGATGAATGTAATTGTATTTTATATCTAAAATGTACCAATAAACTTAATGGGGAATGAAATACCTAGGAATCATCCTAATGAAAGAAATCAAAGACCGCTTCTCTGAAGAGGCACTCTGAAAAGAGAGATTGAAGATGATATCAGAAAACGGACAGACATCCTCTGCTCCTGGGCAGGAAGGATTAATATAGTGAAAATGGCTATACTTCCAAAGCTGCTATATAGATTTAATGCAATTCCAATTGAGATCCCAGCAGCATACTTCATAGACCTCGAGAAAACAATCCAAAAATTCATTTGGAACAAGAGGAGACCCAGAATAGCAAAAGCAATTCTAAGTAACAGAGACATGGCAGGGGGTATCACAATCCCCAACCTACAACTATACTACAAAGCTACTGTGATAAAAACAGCATGGTTCTGGCAAAGAAACAGACTTGAGGACCAGTGGAACAGATTAGAAGATACAGAAACATCGCCAGACACACTCAGCCATCTCATCTTCAACAAAGGAGCCAAACACCCTCACTGGAGGAAAGATAGCCTCTTTAATAAATGGTGCTGGAAAAATTGGGCTTCAACTTGCCAAAGATTAAAACTAGACCTATATCTCTCACCATGCACTAAACTAAAATCAAAATGGATTAAAGATCTAAATATTAAAATAGAAGCTCTGAAGCAGTTGGAAAAGAGGTTAGGTAGAACCCTTGAAGACATTGGTGTAGGAAAAGATTTTATGAACAAAGCCACAGTTGCCTGTGAACTAGCACAAATAATCAACAAGTGGGATCTCTTCTTATTAAAAGGCTTCTCCACAGCAAGAGAAACCACCAGCAGTGTGAAGAGACAACCCACAATGTGGGAAAAAATCTTCACCTGCTCTTCCTCAGACAAAGGTCTACTATCTCGAATCTATAAAGAACTTAAAAAGATCAGACCTCCCAAATTTAAAGACCCAATCCAAAAATAGGCATCTGAAATGAACAGACATTTCTCAGACAAAGAAGTAGAAATAGCAAATAAATACATGAGTAAATGTTCAACATCACTGGTCATTCGAGAGATGCAAATGAAAACAAGGCTGAGATTCCACTTCACTCCAGAAAGAATGGCTGCTGTCATGAAATCAACCAATAACAAATGCTGGTGGGGCTGTGGGAGAGAGGAACCCTGCTGCACTGCGGGTAGGAGTGTAGACTGGTGCAAGCACTGTGGAAATCAGTATGGAGATACCTCAAAGAACTAGGACTGGAAGTCCCATTTGACCCTGCTATTCCACAGCTGGGGATCTTCCCCAAAGAATTAAAAGAATCATACCACAGTGATATATGTGTCCCCATGTTCATAGCAGTGCAGTTTGTAATAGCTAAAACTTGGAAACAGCCCAAATGCCCATCAACTGGAGACTGGATAAAGAAAGTGTGGGGTTTTTTTATAAAATGGAGTACTACTCAGCCATAAAAAATGAGAAATTAGAGACATTTATAGCTAAGTGGATGCACACTGAGGCCATACTCTGAAGTGAAATAAATAGGACACACATGTGTAAATACCGAATAGTTTCTCTGGTGTGAGAAACTGAAAGTGTACATAAGGACTAAATGTATAATAGGTCATGTGAAATAGGAAGAAAAGGGGCAAAGGGGAAGGAAGTGGGAGGGCTAGGGGAAAGGATAGAAGGGAATGGGATTCATATGAGAAAATGGAAAAATAGGAACAAAATCTTTGTAAATAGGGAGGACTGGAGGGGTTGAAGGGAGGGCTGGGCAAGGGTGAAAAATAAGAACCAAGAGAGACTATGTAAAGGTGCAAATTTCCAATGATGAATGTCATTATATTGTATACCTAAAGTGTACCAATGATTAGAATGAATAATCGATAATATAAAATAGGAAGAAAAGGTCCAAAGGGGTAAGGGTAGTGGGAGGCGCAGGGGAAAGGAAAGAAGGGAAAGGAAAAATGATGAGAAATGGAAAAAATGGAAATAAAGTCTTTGTAAATAGGGAAGGGTGGAGGGCATGAAGGGAGGACTAGGAATGGGGAAAAAATAAGAACCAAGATGCATTATATAAAGGTACAGTTCCCAATGAGAAATGGAATTGTGTTGTATACCTACAATGTACCAATAAAAGAATTTAATACAAAAAAAAAAAACTTAATGGGGAAAAAATAAATAAATATTTGATACAGTTCAACTCACTCCAAGTACTATCCTGTTGATTCTCAAATTGTCTCAATTTGGCTAACAGGAACCTCTCTCTTCATGGTGATTCCTGTGAATTCTTTTGAGAGGATATTAGTAATTTATGATATCTTCTATTACTAGTTGAATTGTGTCCCTGTAAAACAATATGCTTAAATCATACCCCCCAATACCTCAGAAAGTACTGGAAGTACAGTTTTTCAAAGGCAATCAAATTAAAATTAAAATAAGTCATCAGAGTAGGCCCTAAACTAATATGACTTCTGTCCTTATAAAAAGGGAAATTTGGGTACAAGGACAGATAGGCTAGGAAGAAAATGATGCAAAGACACAAGGAGAACGTCATGTAAAGATGCAGGTCGAGACTGGATGGATAAAAATATTGAAAGTAAGAAGGAAAAAATGGAAACAAAGCTTATGTATATGGGGGGATGGAGGTGTTGAAGGGAGGTCATGGGAATGGGGAAAAATAAGAATCAAGATACATCATGTACAAATTCTCAATGATGAATGTGATCATAAGGTATACCTAAATGTACCAACAAACTCAATAAAAATTTTTAAAAATCCTGAGAAACCAGCTCTGCTGAGCAAACTTTGGCTAAATAAAAGAGGAAAAGGGAAAAGCAAAAATAAAAGTACACCTTTCGAGTCTGTGAGACAGAGTGGGCTACCATGAAGAGTCATGATAGTGGGCTCCTTGTGGTTTCCCATCTCTTTTATGCTGTCCACATCTCCTGGGAACCCAAGAGAAGCCTGGAGGTATGGGTTCTTGAGAGGCACTGCTGTGTAGATCCTGGGATCCCACCAAGCCTCTCTTCCCAGGCAGCCTAAGCCACACCCTGTCTCCTATCTCAGGTGGTGGTGAGAAAGCAGCTGTGATTGAAGCTGTGAGTCCCAAGATGCACACACAACCACTTCTCAGGTCTTTTTGTCCACACCAGAAGATACTGGGAAATGGGGTTTTTGATGAGGAAGTCATATGGCCAGCTAGTATGCAGGCAGCTCCATCACTGCAAAGAACACAGGGAAATGTATTTATAGTTTCACTGAAGAATGAGAACTCCAGAGTATGTTAGAACCCCAACTTCAATCACTAGCTGTGTGCTACCTCTCTGTGCTTCTTTTTCTAAAACCTAGAAAGAAATAATGTATAGCAGTGGCACTGAACCTAGGGTACACATGCTGCATTGGGTATGCAGAACACTCTCTGGCAGCACGTAAGCCAAGGCCAGCATCACCCCAGCAGCCGAACATGCAGATTTAATGCAGTGTTGTCACTTTGAGATAAATAAGTGGGTTTGGGTTGAGCTTGGCCACTAGGTCTCTAAATGGTTCGCCACCACTGCTGTATAGGCTCATTATAAAGATAACAAAAGTTACTGAATATGAAGTCACTTCCAGGATGCCTAGTACATAGTTGATGCTTACTTCTGTGTTTTTCACCCTGCTCCTTTCTTCAAAACCTTATCAAAATGTACTGCAAAAAACCCAGTTGCTGGTTGAATGCCAGGCATCAGTTATCTGACTGCTTTCTGCATGAGCTCTATCGGGCCACACTATTCTCTCCGTCTTTATTCCTTTATTGCTATCACTACCAGAACCTTCTTTGTAAAGAGCATTCTCTAAAATATCAATAATAACAGTTTTATGAATATTATGTTTATTAATCTTATCTGAAATATAGAAAGGAATAGTAACTTCCATTCTATTGATTGTAAACTACAATACAGAGAAGTTAAATAATTTGTTCCCAAATCATTCAGAAAGGAAGAGGCAGAACCTGGATTCTGACCTGTCCTAGGACTCCAAAATTCCATCAGTTCTGCTCACCTTACACCACCTCTCCTACCCACACATCTTCAGGCTTCTCATTGGAAAACAAACAAAATAAATATATTCCCTTTGATGATGAGGGTCTTCAGTCTCAATATTGCTCGGATAATCTTGATCCTCATCTCTCTTTCCTAATGAGCGGAGACTTTTTCCAGACATCCACCCTGACCATTGGTCCTCTTCTAAGCTTCCTGCCTTCTCTCCATCAAATAAAGTATGGCACAGAAAATTAATAATACTTGTTAATTTATAGTAATGACCCAGTAGATTGTGAGCTCTGGAAGTTAGGCATTTATGGCACCCCCAGTGCTGACTTCAACCTGAGACATGGGCAGTGCTCTTTAAGGAATGCTTTTCCCCAGGGAAACAGTGACTCTTCTGTTCCCAAACACCCTCGATTTCCTGCATTAGCATCTGCATATGCTGTTCTCACAGTCTACAGTGCCTTTGCCTTCATTGGACATGTCTTTTGCTAGCATCCCGATTTCATTTAGGATCTGGCAAAGTCCCATTTCCCTTAAAGTTTTCTCTTATATTGTCAGTGGAAATACATCTCTTGTGAGAGCCTCATGTCCCCTCACACCAGCATTCTGGCATATGTTGTCTTCTGCCCTGTGTGCACTTTTCGTCATGGGAAGCCTCTGTACACAGAGTACATTTGAGATCACTTTACTTACCAGGAGGATAGGCCACAGGAGATCCACACAGACTGGCGCACCGCTGTTTGTGTGCACATGGTTCTGTGGTCCATGACGTAGACTCAATTTTTAAAGGATTTCACAACTAAAATAGTTAAGAAACACACAACTTTATTTTTATTTGCTTCCTCTTTGTCTTTACATAGAAATGACTTTTACTGTATAAAAATAATTTTAACTATACAAGTAATACACATTTAGATAACATTTTAAAATATAATTTACAGTTTAGCAAGGGATATAGAATATTATCTCTTCTTGAGCACCACCACACACACTCACCAATACTTCTGTAGGACTTTGGTAAATATCTTTCCACGTTTGCAAAGAACCAATGTTAAATTATAGTTTTTTTATTAAAAATTCTATAATCCAAAAGAAAAACATGAACACCTCATACAAATAGGTTTGAAACATATTAAGTAGATTTTTAAAAATAAATCATAGAAATTGAAGATGTTAAACCTAGGAGATATGCAGAAATAGTGTGCTCATTAGGATCACATGCACGCACACACACACACTCACTTATTGGGAAAATACAGAGCAACAATCCCTCAGTGCAAATGTGCAAATGTGAATTGGTACAGTGCACTCCTCTTTTTTCTCTCTTCGCTTCTTTGTTTAGCTGGTCCTTTTGTTTTAGAACTTAGACTGAGTGAAATCTCTCTCCTGTTTCCTCCTCTGTCATCCTGGTTCAATTTCTTGTCTCAGTAACCCTTCACCTCTCATTTCTCATCAATTTAATCCTTCATTTTAGTGAACTTTATTTTTAAACACTTGGTGCTACATTTAGAATTTTCCTTTCTACTATGAAACATTTTGTGTTACTTTTGTTTGCCTTTTATAACACCTTATCAATTATTTTTCTATTTTAATGTTCATGCCTGTTTATAAGCCTGTTTTCATATTCTGAGTTGTATTATTTTTAATCCTTTCTACTTTGTTAATGATCTATTTAATCATGTACTTTAAAAATTATGTCCTGCTTTAAGAAGTTTTCTCAGATGCCCTCTGAGGCATTTAATCCATGTGGAGGAATTGGCGGAAAAAGAAAAACTAAAAACAAAAATCAACACCAGGAACAACAAAAAACTTGAGTGAATTTGAGAGCTGTTAGATTCAATGCTAGGGAATCCAAGAGGCCATTTGATCTCAGCACTTTTGCATTGTTGATAACATCATAGAAATTTTTGGCCCATCTGTCAAACTATAAAACTACATGGGCAGATAATGCATGGAGATGGAATGCTACAGTTGACTGCAGTGAGTGGAATTGGAGTGCTGATCCCTCACACATACAAGCTGAGATTCTACTTTGTATATCACCAGTTATCCATAATTTAACAATAATGTGAGATTTTGAGTTGTTCCCAAAATATCAGTATTGAATATTCCAAATTATTCAAGGAATCCTTGTCGTAATTTTGAAACAAATTGTTCTAGGCTTTCATGAAGATGAAGTAAATTTTTTCTTGGCATTTCTCCGAAGAAATGTACTCCTGGCCTCTGCCCTTATAGCAAGCCAGGACAGACTGTGTAGAGATGACAGTAGATTCACACAGGGCTCCAGCTGAAAAGAGCAGTGCAAGGTTTGAGTTCAGCTTCTGCATTGCTGTGAGCACAGGGTGCTGGGGTAAAACTTAAAGCTTTCCATCTCAAGTTCACGTCTTTGTCCCCCAGTCTGACCTAATGCCTGGAAATCGCCTCACTGAATAGTTTTGTCACTGTGTGCATATTACTTCAGCTGCAACTGTTTTCCTGAAATACGGACATCCACAGGACACTGACAAGATAATGAGAGAAGTCAGGAGAGATGGGTGACATGGCACCTGGGAATGTGGCTATGACCATGCGTGCTGTCCCATGGCATGTCACGGGAAAGGGACCTTCTTCTCAGGCTGAATAGTTATGTTGCTTCACAAAGAAGTCCGCCCTTGCTACACCAGACTTCGAATAAACACGTCTCATCCTTCTTCAGCAGGCCAGGTGTGCTGAATTCTCTGTCATCACTAGATTCTAGGATGTGTCAGGTTAGACACACTGTTCATTTTATGACAGTTGTATCCTGATGCCTCCTCTCGGGTAGATGCTCATTCAATTCAGTGGTGGAAGATAAGAATACATTTTTAATGGAACTTCCATCCTGAAGTGTATTAAATTTGACTTGATTGTGAGATGGAAAATGGTTCAGAAACATGTCCCTCAGGGCCAAGGGGCAGCCAGCTCCTCACACAAACCCAGAGTCCCTTCAAGACAAGCTCTTTTGATACACTTAGCCTCTGTCAGTGGACATATGTCGATGTGTATATTCAACTGTGACTATTTCACTATTTTTCAGAATGTGGAGAAATACGGTAACCTTGTTAGTATAGACTTTGCTGACATACCTTCAGTGCTTGTAACTGGACTGCCCTTAATCAAAGAAGTCCTTACCCACACGGACCAGAATTATATGAATCGTCCCTTGACCTCTATTCGAAAACGTGTATTTGGTAAAAAGGGTAAGTTCTTGATCATGGTAAGTGTGTTTGAAATGTGCATGGTATGGTAAAAGTGCCTCTGTGTCTATAATTTTTGTAAACTCCCCCGAGCCAACCACAATATGAAATTTTACCTATCAGAGGAAGCTGGGTGCTTACATTCCCTGATTAGAGCACCTCCTCAGAGGACTTCAAATCATTGACCTTGATGGAGATCTGGGACAATCCACATATCCTACAGGACTCACTCTGCATGCTTGGATAATAAAGTGACCGTGTCATGTATTCACAGCAGAGGAGGAGGCAATGCGTTCTATCTTTCTGTTCCGTATTCTAAACCTCTTCCCTTAGGAAAACTGATGCGATTCTGTTTCATTCTGCTGCTGCTTCTACTTGCTTCTAGTTTTTATGCTTTGGCTTTAAGCCCTTATCACACAGTGTATCTAACACCTTCCAAGCCACATTAGAACAGAATGGCAGGGACAATTAGCATTAACATTAAGTAAACTTAAACATTTAAAATTTGAAATCAAAACCTCAGTCTATTAAATTATCAAAGGATCTTTTCCAGATGCTTAAAACTCCTCTTTGAAATAGTCTATGAATTAATTCTACATGCATCTACTGCCATGGGAAGCCCAGTGCTAGGAATAAATGAGAGAAGACTGAGAAGAATGGTGCATATACATGTCCTGTGTAACTGTCATTCTGTCAAGAGAGAAGCACAGCATCCAATAGCTGCAAGAACAAAAACAAGTCTATGAGACATTTGTTGGGAGACTCTGAGGTAATCCTGGAATTCAGAGAAAGTTGATATGACTAAAGACAATTCATTAAATAAAGTGAAAAACAGCACTCAGTCAAGGAGAATATAATATGAAGAGTCCCTGACGTTAGAGTCAGGACAGGATACTTGAGGAAATAAAAGATGTCCAATGATGCGAGCTCAGGATTGTAAAGGAGATAATTAAATGGAGTTGAAACTACCTGGCTAAGAATACCTCGTGCAAGTTCTTGTTAAGTATATTAGTTTTTATCCTAAGGACAGTATAAGCTCTTGAATGATTTTAAGTGGAGAAAAAAAAAGCATACACAGTACATCATTAAGACTCATTAGGATGGCGCGACAAGAATGCAATTGAGATAGTAAGAGACTTTTGTAGATTTTAGCTTACAGAAAGTGACAGTTTAGACCAGGCAGGAGAGAAAAAACGGCACTGTGTTAGTAAAGGATGGTAATGGTGACATTACATGGATTCCAGGTAATCAATCATTAGATCAACAGAATAAGACACAATGACTTCAATGTAGAGACAATGAGCTATTGAGGTGCTTCCCACACAGGTACCTGATAGAAAGAGGAACACTTCAGAAGAGTAGAAAATATTTGGTGAGGTTTAGCTTTTGTTGCAAGTAGTATGGATAAAGTTAAGAATTTAAGCATGGATGGGCCAAGTTTGCATGACTTTTAGTTGCCAAAATCAAGCAGTCAATAGTAATGTGTACAGAGTTCTGGGAAAGAAATAGATGGTGACCAGCAGTAGTTATTATTTAAAAATATGGGAATCGATAGGATTTCCAAAAATGGGATGTGGGATGAGAAGAAAAGAGACTGGGAGCCTAATCATGAAGGCCTCCACCATTGCAAGATTTCATAGAAGAAAACAAAACACAAAATGATAAGTTCTTCACAGAGATTGAAGGAAAAAATCTGTTTGTGTGCTCTCTTGACAACTACTTGAAAGGAGTCATTCAAAAAAGAAGTGTGTAGAGCTGAGGAAAGACCACATGAGATGAGGTTGGAGATTCCACTGGATTCACAGCAAAGAGGGCCATTTCAATGTTATGGTAAAGGGCCGACTCAGGAACATAAAAAGTTGAAGAATGGTCTAGAACTGAAAACATGGAAAAGAGCTTGGCATTGCCTGTGTTAGGAAACAAGGGTTCATGGAACACAGGATGGCATTCTGCATCTTTGCCTGTGTTGCTCTTTCTGTGCAGAATATTCATTCCTTTTTGCTTTCTCGAATCATTCCTCATTTTTTAAGACCAAGTTTAGGAAGGACATCCCCTGTAAAGCCTTATTATTACTTATTTATTATTTATTCTTATACCTGTGGGCTTTGGCTTATCCATGTCTGCATTACTAATCTTTAGCTTAACACTAATACTTATCTAAACTTATATGACTTCTAATCAAAGCATGGAGCTTGGCTACAGGTGGACTAGAATTTGAGCATCTGGTTGTGAACTGTTTTACCTTGCAAAGTTCACTTCACCCTTTATTCCCAGTTTCTTCAATTTATCATCAGTAAAATGGACAGGAAGTGATGTTATGTAAAAGTACCTTGTATTGTTTCTCTGAGCACCAAATGATAAAATACATAAAAATACTAAAGTGGGAACAGTTAGTAAATGCTAGCCAGCAAATGTTAGAATTATGTTCATTGCTCTGGGAGTATGGCTATGAATAAATTTGGAGTATATCAATGCCCCTCCTCCTTTGTATCTGATGCACATGTCCATACAGTTGCCAGGTATTTGCATAATGGTATCAGAATAGCATCGTGTTGACTTCCATTTCCCCAGGACTGATCATGTCCAATGGCCAAATATGGAAGGAACAAAGAAGGTTCACCCTGACCACACTAAGGAACTTTGGTTTAGGAAAGAAGAGCCTAGAGGAACGCATCCAGGAAGAAGCCTACCACCTTGCTGAGGTCATAGCAGAGGAGAAGGGTGAGCATTTCATAGTTTAGGTGTGGGAAATTGGGACCCATCCAGTCATTGATCAGATACTTTTTAAGAGCCTAAATGCAATCCCTGTGCCCATCATTGTGCTAGGCCCTGAGACAGAATAGTGAACACCTTCTAATGACACTATCCTCAAGGAGGACACAGTTAGACATGCATTAAACATGTTACCAAATTTAAACACTGATCATAAATTTACTTATCACAACACTGAACGATCCTTACCATATCTTAGATGTTGTGGGTAGAGCTTCAAATATGGTTCTCTCCTACATATATAAAGCAGACTTTCTGTAAAAATATAGAGACAGACCAGTGGATTTTTGATGGACTCATCTCTTCCTCCACCTCCAGGACAGCCTTTCAACCCTCACTTCAAGATCAACAATGCAGTTTCCAATATAATTTGCTCTATCATCTTTGGGGAACGCTTTGACTACCAGAATGCTGAGTTTCAGGAGCTGCTGAGGTTACTGGATGAGGTTACCCATTTGGAAGCATCTCCTATGTGCCAAGTAAGCACTTCTCCTCCTGCATCTTGCTCAGGAATATTGGGCTGCTGTCAGACTCAAGTAGTTTCTTCCTTTAGGTTTTCTTACTGCTTAAACCAAAAGTATAGTGATTTAATATTGAATTTAACAAAAACTACTTATAATCAATCTGTTGGATTTAGTTATTCCTTTCCTTGTCTTCTTTTTCTTTTGGCACTGGTCATTGAAACCAGGGTCTCAGGCACGGTAGGCAAACAACTTACCACTAAGCTACATTTTCCAACCCAACTCTAGTACTTAATTTTTTCTTTCTTTCTTTCTTTCTTTCTTTCTTTCTTTCTTTCTTTCTTTCTTTCTTTCTCTTTCTTTCTTTTTATTTTCTTAAGACAATAGCTTGGTAGGTAGCCCCATCTGACTTTGAACTTTCAGTGATCCTCCTTCCTCAGCCTGGGATTACAGGTGTGAATGTTTACTATATACAAAATAATTCTGTCATTCACAGAAACTACAGAATTTTAAATAACCTGCATCTATGTTTGTCTTTTTAGTAGAATAACAATATTGTCCTTGCTTTTAAGTCTCCTCTGTCTGTATTCCACCCTACATATTTCTCTCTTTTCTCCCTCAGATGCATTTTTTAGGTGCAGTTTCATATTCTGCAGGGGGTTTTTTTGATATTCATCTGTATTGGTTTTTTTTTTTAAACAAACTAACATTTCATTGTGTGAATGTTCCACAGTGTTTAATCAATATTTCACTGCTGGCCATTTGAATTGTTTTCAGGTATCGAACGTTATGAATCAAGGTGCCATCCTCATTCCTGTGCAAGTGTCCACATGGACACGCCTCACTCATCTTGCATATATGTGTAGACATAAAGAAAGGCAAATATTTCAAAACTGCTGGTACTTGTTCCTGACTAGTGTCTTTTCATGGAGCTTCATGATTCTATCACAGAAAACTGACTGCTGTATTAGGATGACTCCTGGAAAACTGAAAGGACATAAGAAATGTGAACCATTTTAATTATTGTCAAAGTTGCTTTGTGTTCCTTGTTGTCACTCTGAGTCATGAAAATCCCCAGTCCAGCAGTGCCATTTCCTTTTCTCCTGTTAATAGAACTAGAATATCAGGAGGGTTTAGTGTGTGCCTAGGGAAAAAGAAATTCCTGGGAGGGAAATAAAAGGAGCCATAGGGTAAGTCTAATAACCATTTCTTGGAGTCGTCATGTATACCAGACATTTTGATAGGCAATGGCACCTACTTTATCTCTACTAATTTTCACAATAGTCTCATAGAAATGAAACAGAGCAACAGGTGTGTAAAGTTGCTATCCGAATTTGCTAGCAAATAAGACAATAGTCTACCACTCCTGTGTTATGTACCGTATGTACCTTCTGTCATACAGTCCCCAGAGTCACCCTAGCAGCTCACCCAGAGATGCACCCCTTAACTTGAAGCTAGTTAAATAAAGGATCAAAAGGTACATTACTGTTATTATACCTATTACCAATCTATTATAATTAGAAAATAGCAGAATAGTCACAACCATGTCTGTCTCATTTGGAAGTCACATATTTTCATTATGTTCTTCTGCACACTTCTCATTGTATGTTCCATTTACCAGCAGTTTATTTCAGTATATAATACCAAGTCTTATCTGAATGGAGATTGCATTATACTAGTTGAGACCACCATATACAAGCAACTGCTCGGGAGTGTGTGCACATGCAAACACAGGCACACATGTGCGCACACACAGAGTGATATATACACGAAAGAAAACAAATCAAGATGAGGGAATGAAGGCTGAAAAGGCAATTAATGGATTCTAAGGTATAAACTCCAGAAAGGTGACATTTCAGGAGCACCTACATGAACTGAGGGGCTGAGGTTAAACAGATTTCAGAGAAAGAGCTTTCTAGTCAGAGGGAAGAGCAACTACAAAAGGCCTTAATGAGGAACATCCTTGATGAGACCACAGACACCTCTGTAACTGGAGTGTGCAGTCAAAGATGGCAGGGAGAGATAGAAAGCAGGTAGCCAAAATGTAGGGGCCAGTTCTGTAGGGCTTATAGGCACAAGGAATAGCCTTGATCTTAAGTATAATGAACAGCAATTGGACAGTTGAGAGACAAGAAATAAAACTATGTGGTCCAAGTGTTTAAGAATCTCTCTGGCAGTTGTATAGAGCAGTAGGCTGGGAATAGGTTAAGAGAGGAATCAGGAAACCATTAAAACAATGTCAGCATCTAGGTAGGGGAAGGCGGTGCTTTGCAGTAGTGTGGCAAGCACATGTGGGACAGTGAGAAGAAGTGTGAAGCTCAGTATGTGTTGGATGGAGAGTTGAGATTCCTGTAAGAGAGATGATAGAAAAGAGAGGAGTGCAAGAGACACCACAGTGTAAGTGTGAGCAAATAAAAGAGATGGAAAGAGAAGTAGATGTCATGA
Organism: Heterocephalus glaber; assembly: GCF_053883595.1. Lineage (NCBI taxonomy): Eukaryota > Metazoa > Chordata > Mammalia > Rodentia > Bathyergidae > Heterocephalus > Heterocephalus glaber. Next base: position 8,918,612 of record NW_028258299.1, on the reverse strand, counting down.
AAAGTGCAAAAGGAACACTGTATTTTCTCCATGATCATTTTGTTTCTCTCCATTAGCTGTACATATTCTTTCCACGGATAGTGGAATACCTCCCTGGATCTCATAATACTCTCTTCAGAGACTGGGACAAACTGAAATCATTTGTTTCTCACGTGATTGAAAATCACAAGAGAGACTGGAATCCCGATGAGCCAAGAGACTTTATTGATGCTTACCTCAAGGAAATGGCACAGGTGAGAAAAACAAAGTTGGTTTCCATGTTGTGTTTTTCAAGGACAAAGAGCAGCATGTTAGTTTCAAATTGCAGCTCTGACAAGCATCTGCAACTCTGTGGATTAAAATAGCACAGTGCTCTCTTACAGTTTGAGATGACAGAAATCCAAGATAATTTTGCCTCTGGGAAACTCAAGGTGTTGGCCAGGCCAGCTTCTTGGGAGGTTTGAAGCCTCCACTTCCTTGACTCTCCACCTTCTGGAGGCCTACTGCATTCCTTGTTTTGTGCCCCCTTCCTCGATCTTCAGTGCCAGGAGTATAGCATCGTCTCTCCTCTCTGAGCTGGAGTTCTGTCTGTACATCTCCTCCTCCTGAGTCTGACAATCTGGCGCCTCTCTCTTATAAGGATTATTCATGATAATTTTTCCACTTCAAAATCCTTAAATTAATCACATCTGCAAAGTCCCTGTTAGCCTATAAATTAACACACAAAACACTGGGGAAAGGACATCCCTGTAGATCATTATTTACTCCACCACAGGGAGTAAAAATATAAGAAATATTTCATATGTGTAGCTTATCATTAACCCAGGAATTCTAGGACAATCAGAAACAAAAATAAGTGTCTGATGACATTTGGCTTAAGGTCGTGAGAATGTCCAAATATGCTGCCTTTTCATCCCCTATTGCAGCGGTGGTGAACCCATGGCATGCATGCTGCAACTGGCTATTTGTTATCATTGAAAGCTGCAAAAGGTTTACCAGCGCTGCATTTCTCTTCCCCTACCCACATCTGAAGGAGTGGCACACAAAGGGGAAATAGCAGTTGAGCTTCAGAAGTCCATTTCCTTGTTACTTGGGACTGAGCCTAGTTCCCTGCCTCTTCTCTAAGCCCCCATTGCAGAACACAGGTAAAGCTGAGTTGGATCCTAGATTGAAAACTAAAGGTTTTTAGAATGGGGCTACTCTGCTGTTATGCCCTGTGTCACACATTTTCCACATTACAGGCAAGAAGCAGTAAAAAGCCAAACTGAATATATGGCCTTGAGCACAGTGACCCTGTGGGTAGTAGATGTCAGTGAAGCCGTGTCCTAAACTTTCACTCATCAGATGATGGACTTCTCCTCCTGGAGTGGGTAGAATGTGAATGTGTTTGCGTTTTCCCTCTTCTGCACCTTACTGGCATAATAATTAGACAAGCTTTATTTTCTTCTTAGAGGAGGAGTCTTTATCTACCATGTGTACAGCTGTGGGACCGTCAACATTAAGAAAATTTTGAAAAATTGAACCTCCCAAAGAAAGGGGGATAGATGACAGGCAATCACATAGAATTATTGAAGAAATATGAAAGGTTTAAACTGGCAGACTAATAGGAATTTAGGAGCATTTGTGTGCATGGAAGAATCCAGCTTATTTTTTGTGCCATCAACACAAATATTTATTTGCTACAGGACTTTTGTATCTCACCAAATTCATAATGTCACTTTAAGGGTGAATAGTAGGTCCACTTTAGAGCAGGAGACTGAAGCACTGAAATATTAAGCAATGATGTGTCCTGGGTCATACATCAAATAAGTGATATAGCTCATGCAGAAAGCCCATCTGGCTCATTTGTATCTCATTTTTTCCCACTGTATTCCTAACCTGCAAAATTACAGGTACAAGGAAATGGTTATCTTGATTTTCTTATTTCTTGTTTTTCATTAGTATATTTCCTGTGTGTAATGTTTTTATTCCTTTGTGGGGATTTGGTACATGTGTGTAAGGCATTTTAATTCCTTTCTCATCCCCTATCTCTTACCTCCCTCCCACCTCCCTTCATCCCTTGATCTCCTTCCTATTTGAGAAGCATCTACATCCAGACTTCTTATTATTTCTCTTTGATTTTGCTCTCTACGTATATTTTGGGTTTCTCATATAAGAAAAATGATGCAATATTTAAACTTTATGTTTGACTTATTTCACTTAATGTTATATTCTTTAGGTACATTCATTTTCCTTCGAATGAATCAAGTTTATGATTTTTGATGGCAAAGTAGTATTCCACTGTGGGTAAATATCAGTTTATGGACATGTAGGCTGCTTCCAAGATTTAGCTATTATGAAATGTACTGCTGCCAACATCGGTATGCATGTATCACATCATATGATGTCTTTAACCCCTTTTGGGGAAAATATATAGAAGGAGAATAGCTGGATCAAATGGAATTTGTAGTTTTAGTTTTTTGAAATATCTCCATATTAGTTCCATAATGGTTATACTAGTTTATATTCCCACCAACAATGTGGAAAGGGTTTTTTTGTGGTTTTTTTTTTTTTTTTTTTGTACTGGGAATTGAACTCCGGATGTTCTGCTTGCCAGGCAGGCGAGGTCCCACTGAGTTACATCCCTGGCCTTGGAAGGGTTTCTTTTTCCCTATGCTTCAACAACATTTGCTATTACTTGATTATTTTTTTTTTATGATCACCATTCTTTCAGGGGTAAGATGAAATCTTAGTGTTGTTTCTATTTGTATTTCTCTGATGGCCAGCAAACTTGGGCATTTTTCATGGATTTATTGGCCAATTATAGTTTTTCTTTGAGGTCTCTATTCATTCCACTTGCCTATTTTTTATTAAGTCTTCTTTTTCCTCAGTCTTTTATTAAGAAGGATCTAAGCGTTTTGAGTTCTGTATATATTCTAGATGTTAACAATGTGTCTGAGGAATAGCTGGAAAAATTTTTTTTTCCATTCTGTAAGTTGTCTCTTCACTGTGTTGGTTGATTCTTTCACTGCGTAGGACCTTGTTATATGATATGGTACCACTTGTTGATTCGTGGTACCATTTCCTCTTCAGCAGGGCTATGTTCAGAAAATCCTTGCCCACAATTTCAAGAATTTCACCTACTTTGTCTTCCAGCGGTTCCAGTGTTTCTGTTTTGACATTTAGTTCCTGGATCTATTTTATTTTAGCTCAGAACATGGTGACAGATATGGTTCTAGGGTCAATGTTTTCCTTTTAGCTAGTCAGTTTTCCTGACACCATTTATTAAAGAGGTTTCCTTCTCTCCAGTGTAATTACTGGATGTGTCATGAAAGACCAAAGGATTGAATGTGCTTAGAGTTGCTTCTCCATCCTCTGTTCTGTTCTGTTGATTTTCATGTATGTTTTTGTGCCAGTACCATGCTGTTTTTATCACGGTAGCTTTGAATTATAAATTCAAGTCCAGGATTTTGAGCCCTCCCACTTTTCTCTTGTTACCCAGAATCAGATTTGCTTAAGCTCTTCTGTTTCCATATGAATTTTAGCATTGTTTCGCCCATTTCCTTGAAGAATGCTGTTGGTATTTTGATTGGGATGGCATTATATCTATCAATTTTGGAAATGCAGAGATTTTGACTATATTGGTTCTGCCTATCCAGGAACATCCATTTTCTTATGTCCACTTTGACTTACTTTTTCAGAGTACTATAGTTTTCATTGTAGAGGTGTTTCACTTCCTTAGTTAGGTTAATTCCAAAGTACTTAATTATTTTTGATGCTATTGTGAATGATATTGTTTATCCTAGTACTTTTTCAGTGACTTCATTATTGATGTAGAGGAAGCTATTGATTTTTCTGTGTTAATTTTGTATCCTGTTACACTGTTGAATTTGGTTATTAGTTTTAGAAGTCTTTTCCTGAAAATTTTGGTCTCTGTGTAGGAAATCCTGTCATCTGCAAATAGTGATAATTTTCCTTCTTCCTTTCCTATACATATTCCTTCATTTTTTTTTTTTTTTGCCTAAATGCTTCTTCTAATGTTTTGAATACTATGTTAAATAGTACTGGTGATAGTGGAAAAACTTCTTTGTTCTTGATTTTAGAAAGAAAGCTTTCATGTTTTTCCTACTTAATATGATGTTAACAGTAGATTTTACATAAATGGCATTTATTAGTTTGAGATAAGGTCCATCTATACATATTTTCTTTAGTGTTTATAACATGAAAAGATGTTGGATTTTTCAGACTTTTTTCTTCATCTATTGATATGATTGTGTGATTTTTATTTTTGCTTCTGTTTATGTGATGTATTACATTTTTTCTTGCGTATGTTGAACCATCCTTATATCACTAAAGCCTACTTGGTCATGAAGTATAATTTTTTTTTTAGGTACCGGGGATCAAACTCGGGTCCTTGCACTTGTGCAGCAGGCAGCAAGACCACTGAGCTAAATCCCCAGCCCAAGATGTATAATTTTTTATTGCATTCCATTTACCAGTATCTTGGTAAGGCTTTTTGCATCTATATTCATGAAAGAGAACAGTCTGTCGTCCTTTTTGTTGATTGAATCCTTGTCTGGTTTTGGAATGAAGGTAATGTTAAGGTTCCAGGAATGACAGTGGGAAAATGCCTTCCCTTTCAATTTCATTAAAGAGCTTCAGCAGTACTGATGTGTCTTCTCTGAAGTTTTTGTAGAATTTAGCAATGCATTCACTTAGACCTGGAATTTTCTTAGTTGGTAGGTATTTTGTTAGTGCTTCAATTTCATTGCCTCTCATTGGATGATTCAAAGTTTTTAAATCTTTTTGGTTCAGCTTTGCACAAATGGGAAATGGTCCAGTAACCATAGACTAGATCTTGATTTTTAGCCTATGAGTTTATTTGGTGAAATGTGTTCCTTTTATATGGCACACCATTGGATTTTGTTTCTTGAAACATACTGCCAATCTCTGTCTTTTGATTGGGGAATTGAGACCATTCACATTAAAAGTTGTTACTGAAAGGTATTGACTTATTTTGTCCTTGCATTATTTTCCTGTTGCAATCCCCCACCCTCCTACTTAACTGTTAAACCCTCACCCTGTAAGCATTCATTCTATTAGACTTTTTGGCATTGTTGGTTTTACTCTTATGAGGATACCCTTGACAATTTTTCAGAGTGCTGAATTGGTGGTCATGAATTCTTCCAGTGGTCCTTATCATGGAAATACCACATTTCTCCATCAAATTTGGAAGATACTTTTTGCAGGATATATCAGCCTGGGTTGAAAGTTGGTTGTTTTTTTTTTCTAGAGTTTGTAACACTTCACTACAAGTCTTCTTGGCCTTGAAAATGTGTGTTGAAATGTCTGCAGTAATTTTAATAAGTTTAACCTTAGAAGTGATTTGTCGCTTTTCTCTGACCACTTGATTGTATTGTTATGTTGGACTTCCAGGATTTTGGCTATGATGTGTCTCCGAGGGCCTCTTTTCTGATCATGGCTATTTGTGTTTCTATATGACCTCTTCTCTGTACATTCAATTATTTCCCCTTATATGTTAAGTTTTCTGCTATTATTTAAGTAAACATGAATTTATGCCATTTGTGCTCTTTTCTGATTTTTGCTAACTCCAATTAATCTTAGATTAGTCTTTTATATCTTATCTAGGATGTGTTGTTTCCATTTTTCATGTTCTCTTATTATGTTTAAAATACCTGTCATTAATTAGTCACCCATAACAGGTCTGCCTTCTAGTTCTGACACTGTCCTCACATTGATCAGTTGCACTGCCCATACGTACAATAAAATTTTTACTCTCCTGAATTTCTATTTGTTACCTTTTTATGGATTCTAATTCTTTTCCATGTTGGTCATTTATGTTTTGCATTATTTTATTTAGCTTTCTATCTATTAGCGTCTTCTGTAGACATGCTGATCATCTTGTTTATGGGGCCCATAATCTGATTGTTTATGTCTTCTGTGATCTTGCTAAATGCTTTATTGATCTATTTTGTAATCTCTTTTGTTAGCTTTTTGAATAATTCAAGTGTATGACTTTAAGTTTTCTCCACTTTGATGCCCCATGAATCAACTTTAGGGGGATTGGGAGTTTTTGGAGGGATTTTGCTGCCTTTTCTTCTCCCATTTCTATTTTTTGTTTGTTTTTAAACTGAAGCTTGTGAGTTGATTGTTGTGGTATACTTTCTTGCTGTTTTGGAGACCTCTTTAGTTAATGTCTACTTTTCAGTGGTTCCATCTTAATGTGGCTATTGGCCTTAGCCTCTGTCCCCTGACACAATCACTTGCATTTATCTTGGAGGAAAACTTGCAGCATATGTGATGCAGTACCCAGTTTTTCTGATATTGGGCACAGTATTGTTAATGATAACCTCTATGGTCGCGAGTCGTGTGGAACATGCCGAATCAGCCCGCTGCAGACAGGCAGGTCTGCACACGCCCTACCGAGGTCGCGAGTTGCACAGAAGAACAATCCACTGGACACTGCCCCCCCCACTCCTCTGTACAGCCACCTGGTTCCACACTACAAAGACGCAGAGGACACGGGACCACCAGACCACTGTACTGAGCCCCGCTGCTCCCGGCCCAGAGGTAGGGCCTTCTGAGCCACCATCCCACTGCTCCTGGTCCAGAGGAAGGGGCTTCCCAGCCACCATCCCTCCTGCTGCTCCCAGCCCACAGGAAAGGGGTTTTGGGCCACCATCCTTACCACTGCTCCTGGCCCCTGTCTCACCTCTCGCAGCTCAGAGGAGGTAATCTGTGCAGGCACCAACAGCCCACCCCCAGTCAAAATGAGAAAACACATAAATAAGTCTCAAAACCAGACTTCCACATCACCTACAGGAACCCCAAAGGGAAATGAGATGGAACATTTTGATACTCAACCACCTGGACCCACTGAACTGGCAACAAAAGGGGATCTGGAAAAAATGAAATCAGAAATAATTTCTCAGATAACAGGAGAAATTGTGCTCCTAGTGCAAGACATGATTAATAGATCTAGAGAGGAGCTGAGGAACATGATGGAATCCCAACATAGGAAACAAATGGAATCCATAAAACAGATGCAAATAGATTTCCAGGAGATGAAAATCTCCACTGAAAGTCTACACAGCAGAATGAGCCAGTGTGAGGACAGAATTTCAGATATAGAAGATAAGATTGCAATTAATGACCAGTAAAAGAAAAATTTCTTCAAAATTATAAGGGAACATAAGAAATCAATCCAGCAGCTGATAGATAATGCAAAGAAGAATAACATAAGACTGACTGGAGTCAATGAAGAACTAGGAGAGAGTGAAGATGACATAAAAAAACTCTTCAGAGAAATAATGCCAGAAAACTTCCCAAGCAGGGGAAAAGAACTTGACATACAGATAAGGGAGGCATATAGGACTCCAAATAGCCTTGATCAAAAAAAATCTACACATAGGCATATAATTGCTAAGATTCCAGAAACACAACAGAAGAACAAAGTTTGACAAGCAATCAGAGAAAAGAAACAAATCATGTGAAAAGGAAAGCCCATCAGAATCACAGCAGATTTCTCAACACAAACCATCAAGGCAAGAAGAGCTTGGAGTGACATATTCCAAGCCCTAAAAGAAAACAGCCTCCAATCCAGATTCATGTACCCTGCAAAACTATCTTTCAAAATTGATGGAGAAATAAAATACTTTCATGACAAAGAGCACCTTAAGAACTTCATGAATAGCAAACCAGCACTCCAAAGAATTTTACACAATATCCTAAGTACAGACATTGAGGATCACAACCCCAGGAAGCAAAGCAGAATGAACCCATCCAGCACAACAAGTAATTAAATGTAAAGGGGGAGAACCCAACAAAAACAAAAAGCCATGGCAATGACAAGTCAATACAGTTCAGTTATAACCATCAATGTTAAAGGTCTCAATTCACCAATCAAAAGAAATAGACTGGCAGAATGGGTCAAGAAGCAAAATCCAACAATATGTTGCATACAAGAAACACACTTAGTTCAAAAGGAAACTCATAGACTGAAAGTTAAAAGGTGTAAAACAATACTCCATGCGGCAGGAACCCGAAAAAAAGCAGGAGTAGCTATCCTCTTTGCAGATCAAGTAGATTTCAAACCAACACTGATTAAGAGAGATGAAGAAGGACACTACATCCTTGTAAAGGGAAGAATCCAAGAGGAAGAGATGACAATCATAAATATCTATGCACCAAACACTACTTTGCCCAAATATATAAAACAAATACTAATGGACATGAAAAGTCATATATGCACTAATACAATTGTAGTGGGGGACCTCAACACCCCACTGTCACAAGTAGATAGATCAACTAGACAAAAAATAAGGAATGAAATACTAGAACTCAATCAAACTCCTGAACAAATAAACTTAACAGATGTTTACAGAGCCTTCCACCCCACAAAATCAGAATACACATTCTTCTCAGCTGCACATGGGTCATTCTCCAAAATAGACCACATACTCACACATAGAACATATTTAAGTAAGTACAAAGGAATTGAAGTTATCCCCTGTATATTATCAGACCATAGTGTGATGAAATTGGAGATCCATAGCAAAAGAAACTCAAAAAATTTCATAAACATGTGGAAATTGAACAACACACTTCTGAATAACCAGTGGGTCACAGAGGAAATTAAAGAAGAAATCAGTCAGTTCCTTCAATTAAATGACAATGACAGTGCAACATATCAGGATCTATGGGACACAATGAAAGCGGTCTTACAAGGAAAATTCATAGCAGTGAATACGCATAGTAGGAAAACAGAACTATCCCAATTATACAACCTGATGCTGAACCTCAAGCTTCTAGGAAAAGAAGAACAGGACAACCCCAGAGCTCCTACAAGGGAGGAAATTATAAAGATCAGAGGAGAAATCAATGCAATGGAGACTAAGAGAATGATACAAAAAATCAATGAAGCCAAGAGTGGGTTCTTCAAAAGGATCAACAAAATTTACAAACCCTTAGCCAACCTTATCAGAAAAAGGAAAGAAAAGGCCCAAATCCATGCAATTAGGAATGAAAAGTATGAAATGACAACAGACCCAGCAGAAATCCAGAGGATCATCAATACCTACTTCCAGAACCTATATGCCAATAAGATGGACAACACAGAAGAAATGGACAGATTCCTAGATACATATGAATTACCAAAGTTGAACAAAGAAGACCTAAAAATTCTGAACAACCCAATATCAACCAATGAAATTGAAAATGTAATTAAAAACTTATCAACTAAGAAAATCCCGGGCCCTGATGGCTTCACTGATGAATTCGACAAGACATTTAAAGAGGAACTACTGCCACTACTGTTTAAACTCTTCAATGTAGTGGAAAGGGAAGCAATCCTCCCAAATTCATTCCTGGAAACAAGCATCACCTTGATCCCCAAAGCAGAGAAAGACCCAACTGAAAAGGAGAACTATAGGCCAATCTCACTCATGAACATAGATGCAAAAATCCTTATTAAGATAATGGCAAACAAGGGAAGAATCCAAGAAGAAGAGATGACAATAATAAATATCTATGCACCAAACACTAGTGCACCCAACTATATAAAACAAATACTAACGGACTTGAAAAGTCATATATGCACTAATACAATTGTAGTGGGGGAACTCAACACCCCACTCTCACAAATAGATAGATCAACTAGACTAAAAATAAGTAATGAAATACTGGAACTCAATCGAACTCTTGAACAAATAAACTTAACAGATGTTTACAGAGTCTTCCACCCCACAAAATCAGAATACACATTCTTCTCAGCTGCACATGGGTCATTCTCCAAAATAGACCACATACTCACACATAGAACATGTTTAAGTAAGTGCAAAGGAATTGAAGTTGTCCCCTGTACATTATCAGACCATAGTGCGATGAAATTGGAGATCCATAGCAAAAGAAACTCAAAAAATTTCATAAACATGTGGAAATTGAACAACACACTTCTGAATAACCAGTGGGTCACAGAGGAAATTAAAGAAGAAATCAGACCGTTCTTTCAACTAAATGACAATGACAGTACAACATATCGGAATCTATGGGACACAATGAAAGCGGTCTTACAAGGGAAATTCATAGCAGTGAATACGCATAGTAGGAAAACAGAACGATCCCAATTAAACAACCTGATGCTGAACCTCAAGCTTCTAGAAAAAGAAGAGCAGGACAACCCCAAAGCTCATACAAGGGAGGAAATTATAAAGATCAGAGGAGAAATCAATGCAGTGGAGACTAAGAGAATGATACAAAATATCAATGAAGCCAAGAGTTGGTTCTTCAAAAGAATCAACAAAATTGACAAACCTTTAGCCAACTTTGTCAGAAAAAGGAAAGAAAAGGCCCAAATCCATGCAATTAGGAATGAAAAGGGTGAAATTACAACAGACCCAGCAGAAATCCAGAGGATCATCAATACCTACTTCCAGAACCTATATGCCAATAAGATGGACAGCACAGAAGAAATGGACAGATTCCTAGATACATATGAATTACCAAAGTTGAACAAAGAAGACCTAAAAATTCTGAACAACCCAATATCAACCAATGAAATTGAAAATGTAATTAAAAACTTATCAACTAAGAAAATCCCGGGCCCTGATGGCTTCACTGCTGAATTCTACAAGACATTTAGAGAGGAACTGCTGCCACCACTGTTTAAACTCTTCAATGAAATTGAAAGGGAAGCAATACTCCCGAATTCATTCCTGGAAGCAAGCTTCACCTGGATCCCCAAAGCAGAGAAAGGCCCAACTGAAAAAGAGAACTATAGGCCAATCTCACTAATGAACATAGATGCAAAAATCCTTAATAAGATACTGGCAAACAGAATGCAGAAGATCATCAAGAAGATCATACACCCTGATCAAGTGGGATTCATCCCAGGGACGCAGGGATGGTTCAATATACGAAAATCAATTAATGTAATACACTATATCAGTAGAGCCAAAACCAAAAACCATATGATTATCTCCATAGATGCAGAAAAAGCATTTGACAAAATCCAACATGCATTTATGATAAAAACCCTACAAAAAATTGGAATAGATGGTCTCTACCTCAAACTGATAGAAGCCATCTATGAAAAACCAACAGCCAATATCATACTAAATGGTCACAAACTGAAATCCTTCACACTCAAATCAGGAACAAGACAAGCATGTCCACTATCACCACTCTTGTTCAATATAGTTCTGGAAACATTAGCCATGGCAATTAGACAAGAGAAAGAAATAAAAGGCATAAAGATAGGAAATGAAGAAGTCAAACTGTCATTATTTGCAGATGACATGATACTCTATATAGAAGACCCCAAGAACTCCACCAAAAGTCTTCTAGACTTAATAACCAAACTCAGTCAAGTAGCTGGTTACAAGGTCAACACACAAAAATCAATAGCTTTCCTCTACACCAATGACAGACTCACTGAGAGAGAAATAGGGCAAATAATTCCTTTCACAATAGCATCCAAAAAATTGAAATACCTAGGTATCATCCTAACGAAAGAAATCAAAGACCTCTTCTCTGAAAACTATGGCACTCTGAAAAGAGAGATTGAAGATGATATCAGAAAATGGACAGACATCCCCTGCTCCTGGGTAGGAAGGAGTAATATAGTGAAAATGGCCATACTTCCAAAACTGCTATATAGATTTAATGCAATTCCAATTGAGATAGCAGCAGCATACTTCATAGACCTCAAGAAAACAATCCAAAAATTCATATGGAACCAGAAGACACCCAGAATAGCAAAAGTATTTCTAGGTAACAGAGACATGGCAGGGGGTATCACAATCCCCAACCTGCAACTATACTAAAAGCTCCTGTGATAAAAACAGCATGGTTCTGGCAAAGAAACAGACTTGAGGACCAGTGGAACAGATTAGAAGATGAAGAAACAACGCCAGACACACTCAGCCATATCATCTTGGACAAAGGAGCCAAACACCCTCACTGGAGGAAAGATAGCCTCTTTAATAAATGGTGCTGGAAAAATTGGGCTTCAACTTGCCAAAGATTAAAACTAGACCTGTATCTCTCACCATGCATTAAACTAAAATCAAAATGGATTAAAGATCTAAATATTAAAATAGAAACTCTGAACCAGTTGTAACAGAGGTTAGGTAGAACCCTTGAAGACATTGGTGTAGGAAAAGATTTTATGAACAAAACCTCAGTTGCCCATGAACTAGCACAAACAATCAACAAGTGGAATCTCTTCCTATTAAAAGGCTTCTGCACAGCAAGTGAAACCACCAGCAGTGTGAAGAGACAACCCACAATGTGGGAAAAAATCTTCACCTGCTCTTCCTCAGACAAAGGTCTACTATCTCAAATCTGTAAAGAACTTAAAAAGATCAGACCTCCCAAATTTAAAGACCCAATCCAAAAATGGGCATCTGAAATGAACAGACATTTCTCAGACAAAGAAGTAGAAATAGCAAATAAATACATGAAAAAATGTTCAGCATCACTGGTCATTCGAGAGATACAAATGAAAACACTGCTGAGATTCCACTTCACTCCAGAAAGCATGGCTGCTATCATCAAATCAACCAATAACAAATGCTGGTGGGGCTGTGGGGAAAGAGGAACCCTGCTCCACTGCTGGTGGGAGTGTAGACTGGTGCAAGCACTGTGGAAATCAGTATGGAGATACCTCAAAGAACTAGGACTGGAAGTCCCATTTGACCCCACTATTCCACTGCTGGGGATCTTCCCCAAAGAATTAAAAGAATCATACCACAGTGATGTATATGCACCCATGTTCATAGCTGTACAGTTTGTAATAGCTAAAACTTGGAAACAGCCCAAATGCCCATCAACTGGAGACTGGATAGAGAAAATGTGGGTTTTTTAATAAAATGAAGTACTACTCATCCTTAAAAAATGAGAAATTAGAGACATTTATAGCTAAGTGGATGCACATTGAGGCCATACTCTTATGTGAAATAAATAGGAAACACATGAATAAATTCCGAATAGTTTCTCTGGTGTGAGAAACTGAAAGTGTAAATAAGGACTAAATGTATAATAGGTAATGTGAAATAGGAAGAAAAGGGGTAAAGGGGAAGGAAGTGGGAGGGCTAGGGGAAAGAATAGAAGGGAATGGGATTAATATGAGAAAATGGAAAAATAGGAACAAAATCTTTGTAAACAGGGAGGACTGGAGGGGTTGAAGGGAGGGCTGGGCAAGGGTGAAAAATAAGAACCAAGGGAGACTCTGTAAAGGTGCAAATTTCCAATGATGAATGTCATTATATTGTATACCTAAAATGTACCAATGATTAGAATGAAGAATCGATAATGTAAAATAGGAAGAAAAGGTCCAAAGGGGTAGGGGTAGTGGGAGGCGCAGGGGAAAGGAAAAATGATGAGAAATGGAAAAAATGGAAATAAAGTCTTTGTAAATAGGGAAGGGTGGAGGGGGTGAAGGGAGGACTAGAAATAAGAACCAAGATGCATTATGTAAAGGTAAAATTCCTAATGAGAAATGTAATTGTGTTGTATACCTACAATGTACCAATAAAAGAATTTAATAAAAAAAAATGATGACCTCTATGCAATCCAGGTACTGGCATCCTAAGAATAGCATCAACTATGTCACCTTATCTATAGTATTAAAATAAGCAACAGAAATAACATTAAAGAAAACCTGGATATTCACAAACCCTAAGAACCAATAATGTAGTGTCCTTAACACTAGAAAAGAGAACTAGAATTATCACCTGAACACTAAGACAAACCAAATATTAACCTAGTAAGGATTCCCAGTAAATATTTTCTAAACTTTCCTTCTGCTAACAGCAGAACAGTATTCATCAATAATTACATAAATATGTGAACTATCTATCTAGAGATTCATAAAACTTAATTGTTGTACTAGTAAAATTAGAGTATCTTATTTAGTTTTCTACTTGATGAGACACAATACCCCCACGCACACAAGTTAAGTGAGGAAAGGATTATTTAGCTCACAGTTTGTAAAGGTTTCAGTCCATAATTAGCTGGCTTCAAAGCAGACTGGCTTCACAGAAGGGAACAGTTCATGGTGGGCAGAAAGTAGCAAAACAAGCAAGAGAAGACTACAGTTCTTTCTGCCTCTTTTATCCAAGCTCCTTAGGTTGGATAGCACTCACACCCTTAATCCTACTGCCCTTGTGCCTAGTAATGTACCATGAATCACTCCCAGCATCACATACTCTAGACCCAGCCACCTCTGAAAAAACCCTACCTATGGACATCTAGCTACAAGCCATATATAGAGGATGTGAGGAACTAGAGAATGAAAAAAAGCAAAATTTGAAAAATCAGTGGGATAAGAGATGGATTAGAGAAAAGTGAAATCGGGGGTCCTATTGAGGAGTGAAAAGAAATTAATAACATTGGAAAACTGTCATGGAAAAAATGAACAAGACAAAGGATAAAAAACCAGGAAATGGAAGATAGAGAAAAAAAGATCAGATGGGGTAAGATAGAGACAAAAGAAACTAAAGGAAAAAAAGTCAATAATACATTTTTTTAAAAAGCCATGGCCCCAACAAAACTGATGTACAACTAAAGAATAAAAACAGAACAATGTTTCAAATGGTTAAGTCAAAGAACAATTCTGTGTTTTTGAATGAGTGGTTTCCTTCTAAGATCTGCAGCCTTAGAATCCACCCAGTCATAATATTCTCCACCCAGTTTTAGGCGTATGGCTTTTTGAGGTGCCTTCCCTCCACCAGAGGCCCTTCTATCTGTTCTCCCCAGATTGTGGTTACTGTTCAAGCCACGGTGTGTCCACCTGACCTTGGCTGATACAAAAAGCGATCATCCTTCTGCTCTCTGCTGGAGGCAGGACAAGGGGCTGGGGTTCCAGTGGACTGTTAGTTTTGTTGCTCTGTTCCCTCTTTGGGCATTGTCCTCATCCCAGATCAGATTAGTTGGTCTAATCTTGTGGTGCTCCATCTAGGAGTTGGTGGATGGTCACACTATCTGTGGGTCAGCTCTGGTCTGTTTCCTTGCATGGACAGTGCCTATGCTCAGGTCTGTGTGGCCTCAGTTTTCTTGATGTTCTAACACTGAGTGCTGGAGAATTGATTTTCCCTTCCAGCAGTAGGGACAGGTGGACACTAACAGTATTGCTACTTCTTGACAAAGTCAAATGCACATAATTTCTCCTCCTCGCTTTCCTTCAAACCTTTTACTATTCTATGGCATCAACCATAGATTCTCTGAATGAACCTTAATCAATGCTGTCCTGTCTAGCACCCAGACAAGACCACTTCAAGTTTTGATGAAGAAAACCTCATCCTTAGCACCCTGGACCTCTTTTTTGCTGGGACAGAGACAACATCCACAACACTGCGCTGGGGTCTGCTATACATGGCCCTCTACCCCGAAATCCAAGGTAAGCATGCAATGTGTGCTCTTGACCAGGGCAAGCAGTGCTCCTGGAATGCAGGACAGCTTGGCAGCATGGAAAGGCAAGCAGCACAGTCCCGAGGTGATATCTGCTTGGGTATGGGTACACGCTTCAAGTCTACTCTCAGGATTGTGACTGGTCCAGGTAGTACAAGTACTGCAGCAAGTTCCTGCCCTCAGGGAGCTCTGAGTCCAGGGGAAACAGTGAAGTCCATTAATGTCGTGATGAATTCCAGGAAAGAGTGGCTGTCTCAGTTGAAAATCCTCTCATAGCCTTCCTTTCTCTGTATTGGATGCTGTCCACAGTCCTTAATGTGGATTGCAGTGCCCTCCAATGTGCCTCCTTTCTGCCTCCCCCACCTCATCCCCACTGTGGCATAAGGGGGCTTCCCCAAAGTACATTTCATTCTCTGGTCACTGTTCTTATTTATGCCCTCAGCCTGACATCTGCTCTTCCTCTACCATGAAGCTACTTCCCCACTTTCTCCACATTATTGACCTCAATATCTTCCACTACTCTGTGATATTACTGGCATGGCAATTATTAGCATTGTCTTATGCCAGAAATGACTTAATGCAACTCACCTAATATGCTTATCACACATTATTCTTACAACAACGCCACAGACTCTCATCCCTCCACGGACAGTGCATGTTCCCACCTTTTTTTTTTTTCCAGTACCAGGGATCTAACTCAGGACCTTGTCCTTGCAAGGTGAGCCCGGTGCCACTGAGCTAAATCCCTGGCCCTTTTTCCCATCATTTTTGATCTCTCAGCATTCAGAACAGTTTGAGCAGGTGGTGGATAAAGACTCTCATAACAAATTTCTCCAAGCTGTGGATCACAGTGTAGTAAAGAGGCATAAAATAAGTTTTGTGGATCAAGACCAACTTTTTTCCCTAATATAAACACAGTATAAATGGGGTTGGAGTGCATCCCATGTATATTGATAAATTTCTTTATACTATCTCTTTCATATATTGATATAAAATTTATGTTTTATATGTTTATTTATTTATGTGTATCACCTTGGGTCATGATGTAAAATGCATTTCTACATGAGGATTATATATATATTTTTAAAGTTTAAAGTTTCTGAGTTAGGATGTTGCAATAGGGTTGTCAAGGGGAACAGAGTCAATAGATAATATATGCATGATTATGCAAGAGATTTATTAGGTGAGCGTACAGGGTGAGATGCAGAAGAACTCACAATGAACCTCTGTAAGCTGGAAAATCAGAGGATCCAGTATCTATTCCACCCAAGAAGATGGAAGCCTTAGAACAAGAGGGATCAAGGATCCAAAGCCAGTCAAAGGTCAAAGGCCTAGAAGCCCACTCCAGAGTCACAAATGTAAGTCTGCTGAAGGATGAAGGAATGTAAGAGCCATGTCCAAAGGCAATAGCCAAGGCTTGAGCTCTTCCAAAATGGGGACACTGCCTTCTTCTCTCCCTTTTTTGAAATTCTATCCAGGATGGGTTGTCCCCGCTGGCTGAGTTTGCTGACCTATGTGTCAGCCATGCATGGACACACCTAGAAGTGTGCTAATCTGCCAAGTGGTTCCTACTCAAATCAAGTTGATCTATCACAATAATGATCACAGATGGAAACTCGGCCTCTGGAATAGAGAATCCAAAATAATAATCAATTAAATTTATAGAAGTTTACACCTATGTTTATAGCAGCACATTGTTTCATAGCTAAGAGGTGGAAGTAACCTAGGTGTTCATCAACCATGAAGGAGAAAACAATATGTGGAGTATACATTGAATGGAATCCTATTTGACCTTAAAAAGGAATAAAATTTTACAAACAGTAAACAAATGTCACATATTTATTTCTCTCTCAAGGAAAAGAACTGTGAGATTTATAAAACCCTTAGGATTCTGAAGACCTTTCAACGGTCGCTCTGTTGTGTCTAGAATGAGGTTTCTTCTCACTCTCTAATACCCTCACTGGGACAACTGCCTCTCCACATTAAGAAGTGAGAAAGGAAAAGGGAGCACACAACTTTCCTCTGAAGGGCTTGTTCCAAGAATGAAACATCTCTTCTGCTTACATTCCAATCACCAAAACTCAGTGACACAGCCGCATTTAGTCAAAAGAGAATATGGGAAATGTAGTTTTCAAGTGAACCACCAGTATTCAGCTGAAATCCCTGTGACTACATAAAGAGAAGAGAACACACTGGGTGACAGGTAGTACTTTCTATCATTTTTTTGAATGCTCACTTAAATCAATGCATGTAAATCTCAAAGAATCCCTAAAATGAAGGTACATTTATCCTCTTCAGTGAGACAGGAAAACTGAGACTGAAAGGCCTTCAGTAGCTTGCAGCAACAATGTTGTACAGCAAGAGTTTCCTGTCCAGCTTGGACTCACAGATCTCCTTGAGAAGTTATAGTCCATAGATCTGCTGTGTTTCACAGTTTGTGTCCTCCTCACAAAATACATGTGTTGAAAGTTAATTAACAATATGATGGTATTGGGAAGTGGAGGCCTTTAATGTGACTAGCTCTCCTGAATGGGACTAGTTACTTAAAAAAAGAAAAAAAAAAAAGAAAGAGGTTTCAGAGAGCTGCATTGTTCCTTACCACTGTCAGCACACAGGAAGTCTATGAGTGAGAATGTGCTCCTACCAGGTGTCAAGTTTGTTGGGGATTTGATCTTGGATTCCCCAGAATCCAGAAGTGAGAAATAAAATTCTGTGGTTTGTAAACCAGCCACGGTAGGGAACTTTATTATAGCAACCTCAGTAAGACATGACCCTACTATGAACTTAGCTCTGCTTATCCTGGATATTCAGTTCCTTAGGCCACCCAGACTCAGAAAATTTAGAGCACTGGCAGTTTTCTAAATAAGCCCTGAAAAGGAAAAGGTCCATTTTCTTGATTTGCAAACTGACTGTATCTAAACTACAACGGGGAAGCTCTCATAGAACATTTCCATATCTATATAAGAAATCATAAAATTTCAAGACATAATTGCACCCCCATTCTCTTCCAGAAAAAGTACATGCTGAGATTGACACAGTGGTTGGCCAGGGGCGGCAGCCGAGCTTAGCCAACCGAGAGTCCATGCCCTATGCCAACGCTGTCATCCACGAGGTGCTGAGAATGGGCAACATCATTCCTCTGAATGTTCCCAGGGAACTGAGTGTTGATACCGCTTTGGGTGGATACCACCTACCAAAAGTAAGTAGACATGCTCAACCTTTGTCTTCAAGCTCATCTTTGACCTCATCCTAGGAAATTATGGAATGTGTTCCAGTCCCAAGGAATCACTTACTTGAGCAGAGTGATGTATCATACTTGATTGTCTTAATGCTTGACATCCACAATGTAGGGAAGAAAGGTTTATGTTGGCTCACAATTTGTAGAGGCTTCTATCCATGGTTAGGTGGCTCTGAGGCAGGATGGCATGGCAGAGGTACATGGTACAGGGGATACAGCTCATGGCATGGTGGGAACAGGGAGAAATCCAGGGAGGAGAGAGGGAGACACACCAGTGCAGGTCATGCCCCCAGTCATCCACCTGCCCTGACCAGGCTTCTGTAACCTGCCAGACATAGTTGGAAAATCTATGACAAAGTCCCGTAGTTGTAGAATGTTAAGTGTGAAAGGACGTTTGGGACACTCAGCTCTCTGGTCACGCTAACACTGCTGTTTCTACCATGATTTCCCACCTAATATTACTTCAGCTTTTACTTAAAACCCTGTGGTATCCAATTATGACTGAGAAAGGAAGCTGTGCAATGTTAATTATTATAAGGGAGAGAAAGGAGAAAACACTTATTAAGTAACAATTATGTGGATTGAACTACTACCCTGTTTCAAAATGTCTTAGTTCTCAGGATAAATTTTATTTTCATTTTATAGATTAAGGTGAGGCTCAGGAAAACTGATTTTTCAGGATCTCTCTCAACTACAAAATGACAGTAGCTGGGGTCCAGAACCAGCATCTATGCTGATTATTTTCACTACATAATGCTCCCTCTCAGGACTTGCTTTCATTCGACTGGGAAATAATCTCCCCTCAGTCTTTCTCCATTGGCCCCTGTTAAGTTTCCCATCTTCACCAACAGAAGACATCTCCTGCTACCAGGCCTTAAGATCCCCACAGTCAGCTCCCCTGTGTCCCTGGCATCTTCCATGCACAAACCACATTTAGGTGTCTCCCTTGTGCTCTGGCCAATGTGCTCAGCCTGTGTGGATCTGCTCTAGTTTGTCTAAGTCCCTCTGAATAGGCTTCCCTCAGGGACACTCTCCAATGGAGGAGCCAGACAGCTGTCCCACTGAACACTGCCAGGTAGTGTCACTGCTGAGCCAGGAAGTCCTTCCTTTTTAACTGAGCATCTCCTGGCGGTGGCTGAGGTGTGAACACGCCAGGTGCTGTTTGTATTTTTCAAACCATTCATGAAACTCCAGAGCACCAGGCCATCTCACTGGACTGCTTTTACCACTAATTTTTTTTCTATTCTCCCATTTTTTCCTTAAATTCTTTTATTGGTACATTTTAGGTATACAATACATTTACATTTATCATTGGGTGCTTGTACCAGTACATGACGTATCTTGGTTCTTATTTTTTTCCCAATTACCTGTGCACCCTTCACCCCTTCCACCCTTCCCTATTTACATAGACTTTGTTTCCATTTTTTTTTTCTCATAATTTTTCCTAATTTTTAGTATCAGGTTTAATAACCACCCTGGACACTAAGAAATCTAATTGCACCCAGATCAGAAACCATGGCTTTGACATTAAATAGGCCTACTTCTGGAAATTGTTCTATGTCTACCCACTCTGAGACTCCAAGTGCATTGTGAAACGTCTCATGTCTTCAGTTTCTTCATATGTAAAATGCACTTAAACTCACATCACAGGCTCCTCATGGAGGTAAATGTGATCTTACATGCAGAGCTTCATACTCAAAATAACAAGTAGTATTCTTTAGTAACCCAACAAATATGCATTAAGTATGTAAAAAATTTGCATCCGAAAAACAACTCAGAGCAAAATAAGGATCAAAGCACCTTCTTAGAAAGCATGATGACTGCACAAAGGAGAACTCACTGATTCTAAAAAGATGCTCTCAGAATCCTCCAGCTAGAGTGACAAATAGGAGCCAGATGACATGACAAGGAGAGTCTTTTGAAGAAAGTGATTTTGGAACCAAAAATTAAACAATGATAAGTTAATTTATGAAAAGGAAAACAAAAGAAACTTTCACATGATAAACAACATGGGAACATTTTCTGTTAGAATAACTGGAGGAAGGCCACCTTAGGGGGTAGCCCCAGTGTTACAACTTGTGATATATGTCCCCTACAGCTTCATGTGGTCATAGGTGAGATGCTTTGGAGACAGCTGGATCCGAGGTGTATGATGGTGGGATTAAGTGTGTTATGCTGGGATTAAGGCTGCCCCAGCCTGAATGTGAGTGCTGCCCACCCTAAGGGCCAGCAGCTTGGACAGAATGTAAGGGATAGAAAGAGGGATACTGACATCGCTTGGTGCTGCTTGTCTTCTGCTGCTGCCTGCCCACTCTGTGAGGGCACTCTGCCATGCCACCCTGCCTTGAAACCAGTCAGTTATGGACTGAAACCTCTACAATCTGTAGTTACAATAAACCCTTCCTTCTTTAACTTTGGGTGTCAGGTGTTTTATCTTAGCAATGAAAACAGTAAGGAAGACAACAGGCAACACAGAAGGGAGGGTCCGGGTGAATCAGAGGGTGGGTTTGTGACCTGATAGTGTCAGAAAGCATTCAAGAGTATCAAGTTTTCAGTGCCAGCACCTTGGCGATCTGCCATGATTAAGTCATACTTAAAGCACACTCAGCTCTCTGGATACGGAGCAGATTGAAATGGTGGCAGGGGGATGGTTAGGAGGCATTTCAGGAGTTTGGGTGCACAAGACAGCATCTCAAAGATGACCCTGTTGTGAACAGGGAATGGAGGTGACAGAATGACCAAATAGTTATATGACCAGCCTCACTGGTGGGTCCCATGAGGCAGCGTGAGGGAAAGGCTCACCCTCCTGCCTCCCGGACTTCTCATCCTGTGGCTGGAGGAACAGATGTTCCTGGCCCTGGACACCTGTTAGTGTTACTAACCCTGCTGTGAGTGGGGAGTGCAGTTGATACTGGAGGGAAAAGAATGAAAAAGCAAAAGAGACTTTGTTGCTATGGTCACTGACATGTGCCTGTAGATTAGACCTATACTACAAATAATCTAACAAATAATCTACAAACAATCTATTCTTAAAAATAATCTAACCTCCCTCGAACATTCCTGGCAGGCAATGCCAGTCTGCCCTCCTGAATGGTCCTGTGAAAAAGTATAAGATCCTGAAGATCAAGGGACTGTGGACCTGGCAGGGTGTGGGAGCTGAGGCCAACAGCAGGCCCCAGCTAGGGAGCCCAGGACCCTGTCCCTGTGCCTGAGTGTGTTGCATGGCTCAAGCCTCCCCTGACTCTCTGCTGCCTTTCCTAGGGAACCATGATCCTGACCAATTTGACTGCGCTGCACAGGGACCCCACAGAGTGGGCAACTCCAGACACATTCAACCCAGAGCATTTTCTGGAGAATGGACAGTTTAAGAAGAGGGAATCCTTCCTACCTTTCTCACTGGGTGAGTTGTGAGGACAGGAATGAGATCACAAGAGTTTCTCCCTCCGGTCTTCCTCCTCTTCTCTTTAGCCCTTGTCTTTGAATAAGATTCTTCCACTTAAAAAAAAAAAAAAAAAAAAAAAAAAGATTCTTCCACTTGGCCCAGCCCAGCAGGACTCCATGTTGCTGTTGAGTGCAACCCAGCAGTCCCTGGATTCCACATTGGTTCAGATCCTGCCCAAAACTCATTTGTTCCCTTTCCTCTGATGGAGTTTTCATCTTTCCTATGATCTGATCTCTACAATAATAGGGACAGGGGAGAGAGACTCATACCGACTCTTGCCCACAAAGAAGATTGGACATCTGTCATCTTCATAGAGAGTTTAATTGTCACAATTTCTTCTCAAGTTCACAAATTCAGCTCACACCAGAAAACAGATGATATTTAAATATGGAGATTGGGAGGTAGCAAGGAAGAGCGGCTTCCTACTTGCCTCAAAGGCACTAGAGTGTGACTTGAATAGCACCACTCAACTAGATTGGATTGTACTGTGTAAGTAAGAAATTCTTCAAGACTTCTCGTTGCCTTTATAAGTTTTAATTACTTTTTAAATCTTAAGTTAGTAAATATATATTTTATAAAATTTGAACAGTAGAAAGCCTGATTCCGTGAAATCTCTCTTTCTCTCTCTTTTGTTTTCAAGCCACACCAGAATGGCTCTTTAAAACCTCTATATTGTAAAATCAATAGAAAATTATCTCATTATATTCTAATTATTTTGTTGTAAATGTTGGAATGATTTTTAAAATAATACGGCAATTTCTTTAATTCCATGTTTACCAAACCACTATTATGTAGCATTCTGCCCTGAGGATATGAATATAAATGAAAGAAAAAACAAAAGGAAGTTTCTGTCATGGAACACATACTCTGGTGCACTAATGGTGAACCTTTTAGAAACAAGTGCCCAAACTCCAACCAAAACCACAGATTTATTGCAAATTGCCAACAATGCAATTAAATCTGAATATTGAGGTTTTAGTTTAGAAAAAAACAACTCTTACCTTAACGTCTTTTGACTTAAATGAAAAACACATAACAGACACGCTATACATTGCCCACTACTGCCCTCTTATAACCTTATAAGGTTCAAATTACCATCATCACTTTGGAAATATGGCAAGGGACTCATGCCCAGATGTGGGAATTATCGTCATAATATTCCTGTGGCTCAGATACAGTCAGTGCCCATCAGTTTGATCAAAACCTAAAGTTTGTGCCTTCCTCACCCTGTCTTCTGAGAATAACACTGTTCCCACAAATCGTACTGTGGAAGGCATGGAATTTACTTATAATTAACCTATAGTAAAAAACGGATTGACTTTCTGAAGAAACATCATTTTATGGCTGCTGACACCAAGGCTCAGAGTGGAATGAGCTGGGAGTGATCACAAGGTGGTAGGGTTCCAAAGTCCATATTTTTTCTCCCTGCTGTGCTGCGCTAGGTATGCCTGGGCTGATTCTGATTGTATCCCCTGTCTTTCCTTGCATAGTTTCAGGTCATTTTTGCACACAGTGAAAAGTCACTTCTAATGTGAAAGCGTGTCTGGGATATAGAAATACCTTCCAGGCTTCCTGTTCATAGTATTTTCATGTTTTGTCTTAGCCACAAAGTGTCAGCTGCACACTTCGATTATAACGATTCTTGTTCATGGCTCTTGGCCTCAGAGCTATGAGAAGCTGATGGAGTAGGAATATGGCCCCTTGCTCATTCCACAAAAATGTTTCACCTAATAATTGCTGCAACTCTGCTTATGTTAATGGGAAATAAAAAGAAAAAAGAAAAAAAAAAAAGAAGAAAGGATCCTCTAAGCCATGTGATGCCCAACTGCATGTCATTTCTCATATTTCAAGTGCCTCTTCTGCATAGCTGCCTCATGTTTCACCATGTTTAAAAATTTCTTCCATCTAAATTAGCTATAGTATGAAAAGGACATGTAATGATACACTAGTTCTTTTTACTTAAGAACTGTATCACATTCTCTTGAGTGCAGACTTTGCAAGCAAATATTTGCAGGCAATATTTATATATGCATAGTTACTAAAAATTAGACAGGAAATGGATTGTACCTCATTTGTAATGTAAACAAACTAAACAGTACAGAATTGCATCATCTCCAAAATCATGTGTGCAAAGAATAAGAAGAACAGTGCCTAAGACTCAAATTTTTATACTTCAAGTCCAGTACTCTCTACACTACAAATAGAAGGCGAAGTATTTCTCCATTTTAAAGACTTTTCAGATTAAAATTCATTGAGTTCATATCACAAGTATCATATAGAATATTGCTGTGTAACAAGCCATCCAAAACCTCTGTGAGTTAAAGCAGCGAGCATTTGTTTCTGCCCACACTGTTCATGATAGCCATGTGGCTCTGCTGACCCTGACTGGGTTCTCTTGCATGGTGAGGAGGTCAGCTGGCTCCAGGCTGATCTAAGACAACTTCAGCTGAGACAGTGGTGATCTTTCACAGTCTTTCAGCTTCAGTCTTCCAGCAAGCCAACTGAAGGGAAAATAAAAGCGCATAGGGCCCTGAAGGTTCCAGGCTGGGATCTGACACCACGTGACTGCCCCTTCTTTCCAGTGGCCAATGAAAGCCATAAGGGCTGGCCCAATTGAAGAGGAAAGAGAACTAATTACTACAGTTGTTGAATGGAATAATGAAGAAGTCACTTTACAACTATGGTACACCAAGGCAAGGGGAAAATTGGAGATTTGTATTGTTTTGTTTTCACTGTTTCTCCATCTGACTGAGAAGAATATAGTTTAGACAGCACAAGTAATTTGTCTCAGGTTTCTTACCAAAGATGTTGACAGCATGAGACACAGTAAAACTGGAGAGACAAAAACAAAAACTATTCAGTAAGTTAACAAAATATGTCCAATTTTGCTAGCAACTTGCTATCTTTGGCATATAGTTGTGCCTCATGCTTTCCCTACAAACATCCGCTCTGGAAGAAAGAGGTGCAGACTTCAGTTTCTCTTCTTGGAAAAGGTGCCTAGGTGTAGGGTTGTTACTTGTGCATGGTCAGCATGTACACAGCTGTTTCTGTGCATTCAGGTGTTCTTGTCCTCACTGAAGTCCCTGCCTTTGAGCCATCAAAGCAATAGGCAGCTTCATGATAGTCAGGAGTCTAGTCTCAGGTCAAAAGGAAATCATTGGATTATAGACAACTGGGTTAGGAAGACAACTTTACTAAACACGTAATTGATCTGGTTGGTTAATGATGAGGGAAGGTGCAAGTATCCGTTATGCCAGGCCAAAGCTTTGAGGTGGAATAGTCCTTGTATTCATCATTTTCAAAGCAAATGAATACATGCCATCTATTGGGATGTTTTCTAGTCATAGAACATTAGTTGGTGTTGGGAGCAATGCTACATAATTCTAGGGAAAAATCATTTGGTTAGCCTAGTTCTCTTGCCTACAGCCCAGCTACAGAATAACTCCAGTTTGGCCTCCGGTCACAACTGAGACTTCAGTGATCCAGTGATGCTGTGATTCTCCAGGACAAGAAACATCCTGGGAGAACAAACATCTGCTCAGTTCCTCACTGTTCTAGGACTGATTAACATCTTGTTTGCCGGAGATGTACTGAACTCTCTGCAAGCCTTCCGTTACACTTTGTTTATCCCAATGTGAACTATTGAACGCTCTGCAAGTCATTTGTTACATTTGTTTCTCCTGATGTACTGAATAAAAGGTGTGGTAAACTGGGGGCTTTGTCTTTGCTGCCCAGAGCAGCACTGATCAAAACCAAAGCTCAGCTTCTTCTCAGTCTCATTTTTTTACCTTTCCTGTAATTCGCCGTGTGCTGCCGTGGCTCGCAGGAGACCAGGACGCACTGCAGAGGTTCTGGTAACGTCCCCTTCCCCTGTCCCCTACAAGTTGGAGAGAGAGATCTTTGACACTGGAGAAAAATTTCCCTTTGGGAATGTTTTAATCCAAGTCACACAGTGGTCACAGACGTAGCTAGTTCATTAAACCTAGTTCTTGACTCTGCAGGTCTACTTTTGACATAATATATGGATTGCTCTAATCACTGATTTGGTATCATTTTAACAAGTTGGTAATCCATACTATATGTGACGGGTCCAAGATAAAGATAAGAACACTCATGAATTAGGCACACAGCAATGCAAAACAACAGGTACAAAGTAATAAAACAGTGGCACAGTTTCCAGCTACATTTACATTTACTGAGCACTTTCACATGCATGCTCTAATTTTATTCCTTCCGCAAACTTAATAGAGAGAACAAAATGGAAGCATGCATATATTAACAAATTTTCAAAAGTATTTAATTACAAGGATAAAGTCAAAGTAACAACAATAGCATATAGGATTAACTGTAGAGAACAATGCCTGTTATAATCTACAAGGAAATCACCACTAGGACAGTGGGAAATATGTCAAAATGTTAATAATAGTTTGACCAGGATTTTAGGATTACAAAAATCTTTCATTATATTCTTTGTACATTTCTTTTTTCTCATTTCCTTCTCTTTTAGTGAATATATATTACTTAGGATGAATGAAGGCTATTAAACAGCACATATGAATGTTGATGACTGTTACTGGTGTAGATCATCATAACCCAGAGGGGAAAGAGGGCATTCACTCAGGAAAGGTGGCAGCAGAAGCCCAGATCAAATTTGGGATGAGAATCAGAGGTCATCTATATGAACTCTTGAATAGCTTGATAGAAAGATACAGAAATCAATATAGATGTAAATGTGGGAATGAACATACACATATTGTCAAATACTCATATTAACGATACAAGCCTATCTCGGGTCTGTCTACTGAGATGATGTAGCCAACAACATCCTGAGAAAAATGAGCATGCCTACACAGATCTGTATTTCTATGTATCATTTTCCAATAAAAGAAATAAGGATTTAAAAAATAATGGTGTACTTCATGACTAGGGAAGGGAAACTCACATATGTCTGGAAGGTGTTCTTGTTCCAAAAATCAGGAAATGCCAGCTTGAATGAGCATCTAATGGCCAAATCTGGACTATTTTGAGCATGAACAAATAATGATTACTAAGTTTGGACGGTGATAGAGATCCATGAATATATACAGATATCAATACATGAATGAATAAATAAATGTGGATGGGTATAAACATTAGAATGCAATAAATATGGAAAGGGTGATGGAATTTTTAAAAATCATGTTTGGTAGCAATCATTAACAATTAATTTGGCCAAAAAAATAGCAATAGATGGTAGTAAATGAAAATGTAATGAGGATTAATTTATTCACATATCTTCAAAATATTTTTAATTTCAAAAAAAAAGAAATAATTTTACAGGGAGACCTTGGTAGATACCACCTTAATCAAATGATCACCAATAATAAGACTCATCCACATTCCTGTCTGGTAAGAAGAAATGAGAAGAATCCAGCATATTTGTACCAAAAATTACAGACCCTCACAGCTTACTCGATTCATGAGGAAATATGAGAGACATTTACAAAATAACTGCCCTATAATGCTTAAAAATTCCAAAGCCAAGAAAGCTGCATAAAGAATAAGGGATTTTTCCAGGTTTAGGAGACTAAAGGGACATGACAGTGAAGGCAGTGCATGGTATTTCCCTGGACCCTTTATACTAAGGGCATTAGAGGAGCACCTGGCAAGACCTGAATGGGATCTTGGGCTACTGTGGTGGTCACACACCAACACTCTCACTGACTTTGGTGGCAATGTTACAGAATGTCCTTCTTTGTAGGAAATACATTCTAAAATGTTTGTGGGTAATATAGGTAATTTATTTCCAAATAACTCAGGAAAATCCAATTGTTTCTATGATTTCTTCAAGTTTTCTCTACTCCTGAAGTCAGAATAAAAGGCATACTATGGAAGCTATTACAGTAAAGAATTAAAATGTGGCACCTGGAAGGAAGCTCCTTGCCTCCATCCCAGGTTCCTAGGGCAGAGAAGCTCAGCCAGTCCCAGCACCGGGAAGGAACCTCCCCTGCCTCCATCCCAGGCTCCTAGGCCAGAGAAGGTGAGCTGTGTGGGCCCCAGAATCACCCCCCCCCCACCGTGGAAATGAGAAAACACATAAACAAGCCTCAAAAACAGACTTCCAGATCACCTACAGCAACCCCAAAGGGAAACAAGATGGAACAATCTGATACTCAACCACCTGGACTCTCTGAACTGGCAACAAAAGAGGATCTGGGAAAAATGAAATCAGAAGTAATTACTCAGATAACAACAAACATTTTGCTCATGGTGCAAGACATGATTAATAAATCTAGAGAGGACATAGATAAAAATATAGAGGATCTGAGGAACATGATGGAATCCCAACATAGGAAACAAATGGAATCCATAAAACAGATACAAACAGATTTCCAGGAGATTCAAAACTCCATGGAAAGTCTGCACAGCAGAATGAACCAATGTGAGGATAGAATTTCACATATAGAAGATAAGATTGCAATTAGTGAGGAGGAAAAGAAAAATTGCTTTAAAATTGTAAGGGAACATGAGAAATCAATCCAGCAGCTGCTAGACGATGCACAGAAGAATAACATAAGACTGATTGGAGTCAATGAAGAAAGAGGAGAGAGTGCAGATGACATAAAAAAAACTGTTCACAGAAGTGATGGCAGAAAACTTCCCAAGGAGGGGCAAAGAACTTGACATACAGGTAAGTGAGGCATTATAGGACTCCAACTAGCCTTAATCAAAAAAAATCTACACATAGGCATATAATAGTTAGGATTCCAGAAATCCAACAGAAGAACAAAATTCTACAAGCAGTGAGAGAAAAGAAACAAATCACATACAAAGGAAAGCCCATCAGAATCACAGCAGACTTCTCAGTGCAAACCCTCAAGGCAAGAAGAACTTGGAGTGATGTACTTCAAGCCCTAAAGGAAAACAGCCTCCAACCCAGATTGATGTACCCTGAAAAACTATCTTTCAAAATTGATGGAGAAATAAGATACTTTCATGATAAAGAGCACCTCAGGAACTTCATGAATACCAAACCGGCACTCCAAAAAATTTTCAAAAATACCCTAGGAAAAGACAATGTGGATCACAACCCCAGGAAACCCAGCAGAATGAATCCACTGGGTGTGACAAATTAAATGCAAAGGAGGAGAATCCAACAAAAAGAAAAAGTCATGACAAGGCTTTTAAAACTTTTAACTTCATCTCACTAATGAGTGTATAATTCAATTTTGTTATTATACTGATTAGTATTTTTCTGATTCTAGAGTTGCACACCTTTCCTTGTGCTATACTGGTTATTTATCATTTTCTTATGTCTACTTTTTAATTGGGTTGTCTATTAATGAGCTGTAAGAGTTCTTTATATATTCTGGTCATAGGTTCTATGCATTGTAAATATGGTCTGTTTAAGGACTACTTTTCATTTTAAGGATGTCATTTAAAGTTCTAAATTTTGATGGAATCTCATTTATCAATTTTTTTCTTTTATACATCATGTTTTTTGTATCCTAGGTAGTTCTTGCCTACCCTGAATTCATAAATATTTTCCCTTATAATTTCTTCTTAAAGTTTCATACTTTTAGGCTTTCTTATTTAGGTTCATAGATCCCTTCAAGTTATTTTCATGTATGGAAATAAAGGGTTGAGGTTAATTTTTTGTATACGGATACCAGGTGTTCTAGTGCCATTTGCTGAAAACACTATCTGTTCCTCGGCTCTTGAATTGAGTTTATATTCTATAAAATGCTAATGTTAAATAATCTTTCAAAACTCAGTGGACCATATATATGTGGTTCTATTTCTAGATTCTCTGTTTTATTCCAATGATCTATATGTCTTTCCTTACACCAATACTGCCTTGATTATGTAGCTTTAGAAGAAGTCTTAAAATTAGGTACTAAACATCTTCCAACACTGTTTTTGTTTTTAAACTTTTTTAGGTCCTTTGTACTCCTACATAACTTTTAAATTTCAATATCCAATTCTTCATTTATAGCAAGTATACACAGACCTGAATTTTTATGTATACCTTGTGTTTTCTAATCCTGCTAAATTCAAGTACAAGTTCTAGGGGCTCCTAGAGATTTCTTAGTATTTTCTCTGTAGATGATCATTTCATCTACATATAAAGATTTTGCTTCTGCCTTGCCAATCCTATCCTAGTTGTGTCATTTTTTTGCCAGACTATTTTGGTGGGGACTAGGTTTCAAAGTTTAGTGGACAGATAAAGAGTAAGCATATCTGCCCTTGTTCCCCACCTTAAGGAGAAAGCATTGTATCTTCTCCATTCATATAAGGTGTTCTCGCTGGAAGTATGGAGTACATGTCTTTAATCTGTTCAGAAGTTTCTGTTCTACTTCTAGTCTCCTGATAGCTTTTACCATGAACAGCTGTAGAATTTAGTCCAATACTTCTTCTCCAACTAGTGACAGGATCATATGGCTTTTTCCTTTCCTCTGTTAAAATGATGACTTTTGGGGGTGGATCTTCTGATGCTGAACCAACACTGCCATCCCTATAACAAAACCACATTCTACATCCTGCCAGATCTGACTTATAATACTTTGTTTTGTTAAACAAATTTCTATCTATGTTCATACTTTTTCTTCTATTATCTTTATCCAGTTTTAGGATTAGCACAATGTTGAGTTCCTAAAATGAGGGGAGAAGTGTTCCTTCTTTTTTCTGCTTTGTTTGATATAATTTATCAGTTAAAATGGTTATGAGCCTGCTGTTGTCATATAGGTAGGTTTTCAAGCTAGGAATATACTTTCTTTAATAGGTGCTATTCAAATTTTATATTTCCTCCAGAGTAAGTTTCATTAATTTGTCTTCCAAGTTACTTCTTAGAAGTTGTCAAATTTATTTCAAGAAAGATTTTTGTAATATGCTTTCTATATCCTTTCAAATTCTGTAAAATCTGTGGTAATGTCTCCTAGATCTCAATATTGTAATTTAAAAAATGTATAACTGATATTGTGTAACAGGAAGAAAAGGTCTAAAAGAGCAGGGGAATTGGGAGTGGTAGGGGAAGGGAAAAAAGGGAAAGGAAAAAATATGAGAAGAGGAAAAAAATGGAAACAAGGTCTTTGCAAATAGGGAAGGGAGGGCAAAGGAAGGGGAAAAAAAATAAGAACCAAGAGACTCATGTAACGGTACAAGATCCCAATGATGAATGTAACTGTATTTTATACCTAAAATGTACCAATAAACTTAATGGGGATAAAGAAAGAATTAAAATGTGCAGAAAATTGTTGTAGTTAGGCTGCCATTCAGAATGTTTAATTCAAGGTCATGTTTTAAATCGTATACTATACTGGTTTTTAGAATGAATATGATCAGCTTAATGTGAGCTACCAAATGCCTAGAATGTTTGTTACTGTCCAAGGGTCACTTTTGGGAGGAAGCAGCACAAAGGATTGAATCCAAGGCTGTTGCATTGAGCTACATTTTCAGCCCTTTGATATTTACCTATTTTTGAGACAAGGTCTGACTAAGTGAGCTGCCAAGGTTGGGCTTGAACTTGCAATCTTCAGCCTCAGCATCCCACAGTGCTGGGATTACAGGGATCCAGCACCACACCACATCTGGCTCTGTCTGAGTGACACTTTGAAAGACTTCATTTGCTGTACAAATTGTTAAATCACGGGCTTATGTGAATTGCCCCTCTATCCTCCAAATTATGTACTGTGGTTCTTATCATAAACATACACATTACACATTTTCGCAAAGGCTAAAGGTTATGTTGCTGGCTTCAGTCACAGGGATAGAAGGTGGGCACCAGACCACAGGAGCTTTTGACCCAGAGACGGTGGAAATGAGACTGGGCCACACATTGCAAACAGACACACACCTGCACAGGAAAAGCTTCATGGGGACAGAGGGGCGTCACTTTAGATGAATTGGCAGAAGTAAATCAACAGTTGTGGAACAAAGAAAGTGGCGCTTTTTTATTAATTTTCTGGGATGAGCTGAAATTTACAAATTAGTTAGGGTAATGTTTTCAAAAGATTTGATTTGATTTTGTTTTTTGACAGTCATGGACCAACAGATGGTTGTAGTCAGCTTCCCCTAGCAGCTGTGGAATTTTTGTTTATCTGAGTTATCCTTCTATGCAAAACATCCAGGCCTTGTGGGTCTGGTTCCCAGCATAAAGTGCTTCACATGCTTGGGCTCCTGTGCCGGCTGAAGAACCCAAGGGCAGGCATAGGAAAGAGGGGAGAGAAAAAGAAAGCGGATACCAATTCCCATGGGCAGTAGCCAAGTTAAACCCGTATTCACCCTTGGACTAAATATTTTTAAATAACAAACATGTCCGTGTGCACATGTCTGAGTAGAACCTGCCCAGGGTTAGACACAGTATGAATGCAGAGGTGACAAGCTTCTTATCCCATTTCAGTCTCCCATCAGATGTCTGTAGGTTCAAAGCTGGGTCAGTGCGCTCAGCTAAAGCAGCTGACGGTTCCTGGGAAGGAAATCAGGCAGCTGTTACCACAACCCGCACATCAGAGATGCTCTGAGGCAAAACTGGTGGAAAGCTAATCATGTCTTTCTCAGCTCTGTGACCTCCAAAATTAGACATTTTTTACTTCTCTAAGATTGAGTGAAGCTAGAGGGTTTATTTGGGTTTTGTTTCTTTCTTTCTTTCTCTTGGTAACAATTTCTTATTTCAGGCAAATGTTCTGTTTCTATGATTTTATCAGGCTTGTCACAGGCCTGTTGAAACAAATATGCTATGCTACAAAGGCTAATAGTTTACTGTACTCGGGGTTTACTCTGTCATCCCAGGCTTCTATTTCACCATTGTCTCAATGAGGTTGTCCCTAATTGTCTTATTCTTACCCGAGAAATTTATGCTTCTCATTCTCCAGGAATCAAAGCCAAAGGTCTCTTCTCCTATAACTGTTGTGAGAGGACATAGGGACACTGCTACCATGTTCTTGGAGGTTAGGAAGGACTCTTACTCCCTGATCTAAAGAGGACAGTGGTAGTGGCATTGGCTCTTGGTGTGACAGTGCTTGGATTCCCTGGGTGACCATTAGCTTGAAGTCATTGGAACCTCAAAGACACAAACTTAGCAAGGAGATTAAACAAGCATAGGCCAAAGATAAGAAGCAGAAACATGAGAAATGTAATTGAGGGTAGAGGAAGTAAAAGTCCCAGCCTTGATTATTTTTTCCATAGTGACAATTGTGTACCAGTAGTTTCTTTTATTATCCCTGCTCATAAAATTGCTTTTATCTATGAATATTTTTGGATTAGGATCTAGATTTTTTGTTTTTGTTTTTGGTACCAGGGATTGAACTCAGGACCTTGCACTTGCCAGGCAGGCTGTGGAACCACTGAGCTAAATCCCCAGCCAGGATCTAGATTATTTGAATGACAAATCTGTTAGATGAGACTCACATTGACTGAGGACAAACCCATGATTTTTGCTGAGCCTTTTTGAATAGTTATCTGTAGGCAATTGTGCATAAGAACCCTTTCTTTATAACTATTTGGCTCTATTTATATTTTGTTAGGGCCAGTGCAAGTGATTCCATCTTGTTTCTGACAACTTCTATCTTTTCCTGCTATTCCCACCATGCCTGTGAGATCTCACCCAAGATGACATTCACCCACCATCCTGTAGTTGTTTCAATGTCTCTCACCTTGGGGATAGATCTTCCAATCATTGATGAGATGTGGTCCCCCGTTGGAGTGCAAGTGATTGACAGTTGGAAGCCAGGGTCATAACCCTTTTAGCCACATTGGAGCAATAAGGAGGAAGGAGCAGCAGTTAGGCCAAGCTTACCTGGAGTCCATTCTTAAATTTAATCTCATCTGTTGTATAGTTAATGGCTAGTATCTTCGAAAAATGGGCAAGATCATTTTGCTATGAATGGTACTTAGCCAGAATTTTGAGAGGTGACAGTTACAAAATTTTAAAAGGAACACATAGTACAAAATCAACAAGAACAAGATAAATTCATGCAGTAATTAAAGGAAAAACAATTTGTCTGTAGTACTTGTTAGAATCTTTTCTTTGAATCTGATTGCAAAT
Source organism: Heterocephalus glaber (assembly GCF_053883595.1). Lineage (NCBI taxonomy): Eukaryota > Metazoa > Chordata > Mammalia > Rodentia > Bathyergidae > Heterocephalus > Heterocephalus glaber. The sequence goes on along the minus strand of NW_028258299.1, from coordinate 8,884,523 downwards.
GCTTTAGAGACAAAGTAAAACTATAGATAACAAAAGAATAACCATGCTTAAATTACTGAGGTGAGTTTAGCAACTGACAGGACAATTAAATTATTTTTATGGTGTATGGCAGTTGTGAAACTGGAGCATGCGTGTTGTTTGTTTTCTTGTACGACCAAAAGTGTTAATGTAAGAGTTGTGTTTTCTAAACTAAAACATCAATATTCAGGTTTAATTGCTATGTTGACACTTTCTGATGAATAAGTGGGTTTTGGGTTGCAGTTTGGGAACTCCTCTCTAAAAAGTTCACCATCACTTGATGCCATTTTTATGATCACAATCATGACTGATAGCTTTGCACTAGGACAAGCAGTTTTTGTAAATTTTATGAGATCTTTACAATATTAGTATTAATACCAATAGCATATATCAGTGGCATAGTTACATAATAGTAACTAGATTTAACCAGAGTTATAAAGTAATCATTTAAAAGACTTTTTAAAAAATAGAATTTAAGCAAAACTCAATTTTTAAGGCTTGGTTTTCTGACGTTAGTCAAAAACTAATGAAAGAGGCAGTAATCACAAGATTTACTTGATAAAACCAAGAATCTTTGCTGTCTCAGTCAGTTCTTGCAAGCTTTACTAAAAGCAGATCAATACTTTTAAGAATCTATCATTGTTTCAAACTTAGAGAAACAGAATACAGTAAGTACTTTATGTTTTTATAGTTTTATCAAAACAGGCTAATTTCATTGGATTATTTTGTATATAGAGTTGTACATATTAATTAGAATTTTAACAGTATTGACCTTACTTTTTACAAAATAGTCAGAAGAAAGCAATCTTCACATGCTGTTTTTAATTATACCAAGAATTTATGAAAACACATTTCATAGGCCCAAATACATTATCATTCCTATAGAATTATTAGATGTCAGTACTACCTGAATTTATATTTAACAAATGTTTCAGAATCTAATTTACTTAATGATTAATTTTCATCATATAAACCTTTAGACTTTACATGAAGATATCGCTTATATACATTTGTCAATTTGTATTTACTTTACATATTTGTTTTAATAGATATTTCTAGATTACTGTGAAAACAGATCAGAAAAGCACAGGATCATTTCAAGATGTTGCTGTGTCAAAGAAAAATCTTAAAAGTCAAATTGTTTTACTTAAAATAGAGGCACAAACCAGTCTGACATTAAAATTCCACCTTAGATGATATAACAAAAGGAATTTACCTATTTTTTTAAAGTTGACTTCAAATTGTATTTATGATAAAATAAAGCCAACTGAGACTTATTCATATGGTCAGATGCTAAGTTTCCTCTCTGTTAAAAGATTTTTGGCCATTTGGATTTTAATATGCTTCTTGTATGTTTTTTTTCTTTGGTCTACGAATTAATTCACAGATGTTTACATTTTAGCTATAGCTGAGTGGATACCAGGTTTCCAAGTAACCTTGAATAGCAAATTAGTTTAATACAAGAAGAAGCAGAAGAGAGGGAAAATACTGACAGAGAAAACCTTTATGTTATGCTAACCCTCTGAAGCCACTCTGTGAAAAGGAGAATCCTGGCAGCCACACAATTGTTCACACTGGGACAGCTTCTGCAAGTCCAGGTGCAGTAGTTCCTGTCCAGTGTTCACACATCATCCTGACAAACTGACCAGAGATGGTGCTAGATGATGTGAGCTTTTGAACCAGACATGGTGAAAGAGGCTGGGCCAAACACTGCAAGCACACACACACTCCTGCATGGACATTTCTTTATTGGAGGCAGTTTGGGGTCTCAGCTGACGTGGGGCTTTGGCTGAAGAGAATCATCAGTTGGTCAAGAGAGTGACCAACTCTCACAGAACAGAGGACAGCAGGACTGTATCGATGTTCTCAGGTGGGCTAAAGTCCCCTGATTCACTTGGCTAGGAGCACAGTTCCAAATGGCAATTCTTTTCTGATGGACTTAGATCACAAAATGGTCATAGTCAGCTCATCCCAGAGGCTGTGAAATTTCTGTGTGACACCATCATCCCACACCAAATATCCCTAGGATGGTGCTGAAGAACATTAGGCACTTGAGGTATTCAAGTTATTCAAGAAACACAAGGTAGTAGCAAATAAGATGAAAAATATAAAGAGGGGAAATGCATACCAGCTCTCATGTGCAATAGGACAAGTTAACACTGCATGAAAACATTGGACTAACCATTTTCCTATTTTTTATTATCACATATTAATGTGTTTCATTTTAGCAGATTTGCACATGCACGTGATATACATTAATCACCTCCCTATCACCTCCACTTCTCAACTCTTCCCCCATGGACTAAACACTTTTAAATTATCAACATGTCTATGTGCAGAGGTAAGTAGCATTGGACACAAGGGCTCAGACAGCAAAAGCGACAGATACAATATGAAAACACGAATCCTTTTATCCCATTTTAGTCACCTATCAGACATCTGTGAGCTCAATGAAGGGTGTTTTCAGAAAATGGGATGTTCAGGTCTCTAGGTAGTAACCTAGGCTACTGTTATAACCTACATAGCAGGAGTATAATCTACAGCAAAGCTAGGGAAAATTTACTAAGGTATTGTGCATCCGTGTGACCTCCAAAATCAGTGATTTTTGAGTTGACTAAGCATGAATGAGGTGAGAAGGCTTACTTAGATATTTTTCTTGGTTACAGTATCTCATATCACGCAAATTACTCTGCTTCTGTGGTTTTATCAGAGTCCCATGTTGGGTATTTCGAAACATATGGTGCTACAAAGGTTACTAATGCTGTACACAAGATTTATTTGCCATTCAAGCCTTCTTTCCATCACTGCCTCACCATGGTGGCCTCTAATATCCTCAGAATTGAGTTTCTATCCCTTTGCCTTCAGTTCTTCACATGGCAGGCATTGGGATGTGGCCAGGGTGGTGTCCAGTGTGAGCTATGGAGGAGAGGACCCTGCTCAACCCTCATATTGGAAGCAAAGGCCCTGGCCAAGACACACACAACTCAAGGAGGAAGGAAGAGGCAGTTCCATCTGGAGGGCTGTGCATGTTAGGGGGTCCCCATGATGGAGGAGGGTAACAGGCATAGGGAAGTGACTTAGATGTTAGGAGCCCTGCTCTGTCATTTAGTCTTTTATACTTTGCTGTTTCCTTTTAAGAATTGAGACAGATTAAATTGTTGTTGTTATTTCATTGACTGCTCCTGTGATTGTTTATTACATGAGTTTTGAAAGGTTTCAATCTAGATACCCACTCTCTGAGTCAGCCCAGGCCTCCCACTTCCATTATTCTGTACTCTGTTTCTTTATCCCACAGCTAACCTGTCAAAGCATTTGGCTTTGTGATCCTGGATTTCCAATTTCTGTCCTTTGGTGAATTCAAGTGGTTGTCAGACAAAATTAAAATGGTAGATATAAAGCACAGGGTCAGATTTTGCTGGAGGGAGTTGAGAATACCAATTTCTAGAGGCAACAGTGCCACCTGAAAAGATAAATTGTTTGGTTTTGTCCCACAGGAAAACGTGGATGCCTTGGAGAACAGCTGGCTAGGTCTGAGCTTTTTATTTTCTTCACTTCTCTTCTGAAAAAATTTACTTTCAAGCACCCAAAGAATGAAAAGCTGACTCTGAAGGTTAGGACGGGTGCTACGCTTTCCCCAGAGAGCTACCGCATCTGTGCTATCCCGAGGGCATGATGGTGGAGAAGGAAAGTGAAAGTAAAGAAAGAAGATATGGCATGTCTCTGAAGCCTCTGGTGCCCATACAGGTGGGAAGGGACAGAATGAAGGTGAGGGAGAAAAGATGCAAGGAATTAGACTAAGAGGAAATTGGATCACAATCCTAGCTCTGCTAATTTCCTCAGAATTGGTCCTAGGCAAATCCTTTGTGTACTTTCATCCTGGAGATAGGAAGAAAATGGGTATTCCTTCTCTAAATACAGTTTTTTGTAAGAATCAAAGAATATAATGGATTTTAAGTGATTTGTGAACAATAAAGCACATGACAAAATTATAGTTACACTGTGCCTCCTGCTATTTGCCTTCTTTTGCAGATATGTACTTGCATATGAGCTGTGGCAGTTTCTCAGGTTCAAGTGTTACAAAATAGCCAACAAGAGTTAGAAGTGGGACTGGGATACAGCCACAGAGCATGGCAAAAATGCTCTCCCCTTTGACAATGCTGCCCAGTGCTTGATCTTGTTTCTGCCTCAGAATGAACTTCTGGGAGGTCATCAGGGATGGTATATTTCCCTTTTTACCAGCAGTGAAAATACCTGGTGCAGACACAGTTTCTACGTTGTATGTAAAGAAACACCACCTTGACCTGGGACCCTGGGCCACACAGGTTGTGAGCACAGCTGACCAAGCCAGGGAAGCAAATTTACAGAGCACATGTGGAAACTTTTTTGGTCCTTAGAATATATTTTCAGTCCCAAAATGGCAGAGCAGTGAGTGCCAGGAACTCAGCTTCTCCAGGACAAAGTGTCTAGGTCTGGAAAATAGCTTGGAGAGAATAAAAGTGAGTAGAGGTTGCCAGGGAACCACAAAAGAACTGAACAAGGAGAAGGAAAGAGGATTACAAGATACAGAAGAAACAGATCACACTGCTGAGGAGGGACCATGCAGTACCACTGACAGTGACTGGCTAGCCTTCATCTGGGAGGCCAACTTTTTGGTCATAGAGCACCAGAGAACTGCATTGGGACTGAGAGAATCATCAGCAGTTGGAACCAGCAAGGAAAGCATGGGGCGGTACTTCCTGAGTGGCCTTATAGAACCAACAGTTGGTGAGTGACCTCGGTACAAGCCCCCCAGCCACAATCGTGCAGCAAGAGCTGGCAGGGATAACACTGGTGGGAGGTACTGGACATTTGAACTTGGGTCCCAGAGTAGTCCCTTGGGTGCTTCACACGGCCAAGTTCCCAGGGTGTATGACGGAAAAACAGATGTGGGAGACTGGGGCTGGTAGATGGGGAGTGTCTTAGTTAATTTTCTCCTTGCTAAGACAAAATGCCCAACACCCAAATTTAAAGAGGGACAGGTTTTTTTAGCTCACAGGTTGTAGCAGTTTCAGGCCATAATCAGCTGGCTCCAAGGCAGAGTTGCACATGGCAGAGGGGCAACAGTTCATGGCAGCAGAAGACAGCAAAATCAACTAGTAACCTTAACAGCATCCTTCTGCCTCTTTTAGCTTATTCAGAATACTTAGGGTGGGCAGCACTCACACCCTCAATCCTAGTGCCCTTGGGTCTAGCATTTCACCATGAATCGATCACATGCTCTAGATTCAGCCACCTCTGAAAAAGCTCTACATAAGACTACATGAGGTTTTGGGGGACATCTAAACACAAGTAATAACATTCTGCCTCTGAACCCCCAAAGTCACATGGACTTCCCTTTATGCAAAAGGCATTTAGTCCATCTCCAAGAGTAGCCAAAATTCTAAGTTTCAGCACTGCTGAAAAGTCTAAGTCCAAAGTCTTAGCTGCAAGCCCTTGTACAAATGAAAAGGAGGTTAAACACTTACAACATTCAATGGCACAAGATAGAGATTACCATTCCAAAAGGTACAAATAAGGGAATGCAAAGGATTGGGACCAAAATCCAAAATCCAGCAAGGCAAACACTACATCTTACAATTCCATTCCAGCATCCCTGGCAATCTGTGGCAAGTTGTGAATTTCAAAAGGCTTGGGTGGCTCCACATGTCCACTGTTTGTTGAAGCTCCCATGGCTGCTCTCTGAGGCCAGCTCTTCTTCATCCTTGCAGTTTTTCTCAGATGATCCACGTTCGTGGCTTCTTCAAATGTCTGAGGTCTCCACTGCACATTCTGCTGCACACTCAGAGCTTCACACACTGCCTTCTCAGAGGCACACTGCCTGGCCTCCCAGGCCTTCTTCTAAAATCTGTGTGGAAGCCTTCCTGATCCCACAACTCTTACATTCTGCATGTGCCTAAAACCAGCACCACGTCTGGTGTTAAGGTCTGCTGACAGCTGGAGCAGTTTCCAGGGTTCCTTCTCTCTTGGCTGTAGTGGTCCAGTACCTATGAACCAACAACTTCCCTAGGCCACTGCCATTCTGGAATATGGCACCCTGGGGATCTCTTCTCAAAGCAAAGTTCTTCACTTTTGCAATTTTGAGGCTGCAAAGGGTGAAGTTTTTCTGCTTCTTGTGATGTCCTCAGGCCATTTTTTTTGTATTCTCCTGTTCCTTCTCACCAATCAATGTCTCCTCCACTCTATTTTTGCAATCCACTGCTTTAATGGAGCTTCTCTTTGGACCAAACTCAAAACATTTTAAATCATTTTACTGGGATATCCCTCAGGATTTGGTTCATAGGCTTTGGACTCCTACAGCCAAGAGAGAGGAAAGACTGGCTACCACTGCTACTACTACTCCAGCTGGCAGCAAACCTTAGCATCATCCACACAGCTTTGGTTTTAGATGCATGCCGAATGCAAGAGTTGTGCAGTCAGGAAGGCTTCCACCCAGATTTCAGAAGGCCCGGGAGGCCAGGCAGGGTGCTCCTCAGAGAGAAGTGTGTGAAGCTGAGTATGAAACTGAAGGTGCAGTGGAGATCCCAGTGGTTTGGAGAAGCCATGAATGTGGGTAGTCTGAGGGAAACTGCAAAGAGGGAGCAGAGCCAGCCCAAGAGAAGCTATGGGAGCTACAACCACCAGAAATGCCATAGGGGCAGAGCCACCAAGCCCTCTGGCATTTACAACTTGCCAGATTGCCTCTGATGCTGGAAGTGGAACTGCAGAATGTAATGTTTGGCCTGCTGGATTTTGGATGTACTTTGGTCTCATTCCTTTATATCCTCCTGTTTGAACCATTTGGATTGGTAATGTTTATCTTGTGCCATTGAATGTTGGAAATGTTTAGCTTTCTTTTCATTTGTACAGGAGCTTGCAGCAAAAACTTTGCTTTGAATCTCGAGAGATTTTGGACTTGGACTTTTTCAGCAATGCTGAAACTATTAGGACTTTGGCAACTCTTAGAGAGGGACTAAATGCTTTTTTGCATCAAGGAATATGGATGACTCTTTGGGGGGCCAGGGGTGGAATGTTATGGTTTGTGTTTAGATGTCCCCCCAAAGCCTCATGCAGATGAGGTGGGACTTTCTATTTCAGAGGTAGTTGAATCTAGAATGTGTGATGCTGGGGTTAAGGGCATGTGATTACTAAGCCGCTACACATGAATGATTAGTTTGGCAATACCCTTGTAGTCTGAATAAGATAAAAGAGGCAGAAAGATGCTGTTAATCTCTCTCGTTATCTTTACTGACTTGTGCATGCCATATTCTCATCTATGATGCTTGTGTGCCATCCCTATCTTGGATCCAGATGATTATGGACTAAAACATCTATGAACTGTAAGTCAAATAAACCCATTCCCTTTAAAAAAGAAAGAAAGAAATGCTTTAAGCACATGTGATGCTCTTATGAGTCATGTAGGCTTCAGTGACTCACTTCAGTAGGACTCACATGTAATGCTCTTATGAGTTATGGAGGCTTCAGTAAGACTCACTTCTTCAGTAGGACTCACTTAAGCCAATTGTGGAGTTAACTCTTTACAGACTGCACTGCTTATAGCCTGCTTTGGGTATAATCAACAAGGCTGTCTCCTGCATAATCCTGTGTGTATGCAGATCTGTTTCTTATTCCCCACCCCCACTTTTTCCTTTTTATTTGGTAGTGCTGGTCTACCAAAGGTCTAGTAGGATCAGAAGAGCTTGTACTTTATATAATGATTTTTAGGAATGTACTGCCTCCCCATGATGTATTGTCAGCTTTATATGTCCAAAGATAGTATTTACCCCTTTAGATATTTAATTTAAGTGATTGTGACTCTGTCCCTAGGTTTTCCAGAAAAAGTTACTTCTAGTTGTAATGGCATCAACAGATCCAATCATATATCACTTATATATAATATAACTTGCATTTACACTTTCATCCTTTATCTATCCTCTATGTAGATTACGTTCATTTATTGTTAGCATTTGTTCTCCCATGAGGTAGAAGTGGAGGGAAGACATTGAAAGATGGATGAAAGGAGAGTATAAGACAGTAAAATAGGAGGTTAGTAGAGGTGATAATGATGTTCTAAAAAAGAAAATTTAATGTAAGGTCAGATTCTGTTAGAGTACTTTTATTTGAGTTGAAGAGTTGGTGTTGAGGGTTTTAAGAATATATTTGTGGGGCAGAAGTGAGATACAGGAGGAGGAAGGTTTACTTTGTGATGAAGGAAAGCTATGTAACTACTGGAATCTGTTGATAGGTTGCAATAACTCTAATGTGGAAAAGAGATATGAGAGGACAGTGGGCTAAGTAACATACAGAAGAACAAAAGGATTAGGATGGGAAGCATTGCAGATTAATATTGCAGAAGATAATAGTGACTGTGGGAGAGCATAATATGGCAAATTAAAAAAATCAGAAGAGATTATATGCTGAGAAAAAGAATTAAGCAATGTTAATTGTATTGATATGTGGGCTTGAGGTGAAGTAACTAGATAGGGAGATTAGAAGAGGGAAGTGAACTTGACATCAAATAAATCAAAAGAAATAGAAAAAAACAAAAATAAAAACCAAATAAACACAAAAAACCATAACCACACACACACACACACACACACACACACACACACACACACACACCCCTAGAAGATATCCAATGGGAGCTTAATTTCAATACTCTAACATGACACAGTAACCTCTATTCCAGAAAGCCTGTGTGTTCATACCCTAATATCACCTCTGAGTTTGCTACTGCAAAACTGAAACTAACCCAGTTTCAGGACTTCATTCCACCAGGTTGCAGGCACTGTCTGACATTGGCCCAGGTAAGTCTGACATTGACCCAGTTTTGCCATTAGAAACTTCCTGTTCCTCTCCCTGGGTGTGATTGTGGAATCAGCTGGCAGATTTACTGACAAGTAAAAGTCAACTTAGGGCTCCACCTATGCATACTCTCCAGTGGGTGTCCTCAGGAGACTTCAATTACTTTCATGCACTGGTTGGGGGTTCCGCAGAAGATGGCTGTGCCTGGTGTGAAACTGATCAGCACCTTACTCTACAGACTCCTCAGTAACACACTGGCCACAACTCAGCCAACCTTCAGACCTGCAGAGAGGGCCCTAGCTGGTCTGTGTGCACCTGCCCATGACTCTGTGGGCACTCAGAGCAAGGCAAACACCCAGGCAAGTGCTAGTGGCTGTGCTTGTGCAAGCTGGCAAATCAACCAATGGACCAGGCAGGCAGGATCGTGAGCTATGCAGAGTCAACTAGGGTACCTGCCAGTGCATCCTATCTCTGGCCTGAGTCTATGGAGGAGGGGCTCAGCTGCCTGCAATATGTGCTGGAATAAGCAACACAGGATTACTGTTTCCCACTGCCTGGAGGTGGGGGAATTTCTGGGGGTGGGAAATACAGTCTTTCTCAGGAATCTGGCCTTTGCAGCACTTGTTTGGTCCCTCCAATTTTTTGTGTCAGTGTTGAGAATAGCTGGTCTCTGGAGGAGTAGTGGTGGCAGGCAGACCAGCCCTAGCCATGCTGCTTCCCTTTATCAATTGTCTGTTTTTCACTTAATCAATTCATCTTTCTCAATAATTTTCCATTTCAGTGTTAGAGGCTCTCCCACCTTCTTTTTTTTGTACCTTCTTTTTTTTTTTTTTGTACCAGGGATCAAACTCAGGACCTTCAGCTTGCTAGGCAGGCAGCAGCACCACTGAGCTAAATCCTTGGCCCTCTCCCACCTTCTTAATACCTTCTTTGACAGTGGATCCTTTCCATGCTTCTTCGATGTGACTCCTCCTGTAGTCAGCCATGTGGAATTCTAAGTTCTCTTAAACAGAAAAAATAAAATTTTGAATTGCAAAGAGAAAAAGTCTAATAACCCCTAAAATATTCTGACTCAGCCACAATGAAGGAATTGCAACATAAAGATTGTTAGTTTTCTCTTTAGCTATTAAATAAAACATTTTATTCATGTGAATGGTAAGCATGTGAGAAGACGCAGTGAAATATTTGTCTCAGGAACTGTTCTTACAAGGTAATATTTGTATGAATTATAGTTTGATTTCCAATTTCCATAATGAACTCAGGAACAGGGTCAAAAATACTCCATGTTAAACATTAAAGGAAAAAATAACTTTATTTCATTTCACATCCCTCAACATCTAATACTGGATTTTCTTACTTTCTTACAAAACTCCTTGGACATTTTCTGATTTGATGGGAAATATTCTATACCATTACTTCATTTAGTCTTATCCAAGTTGGACTTCATTCCCTTACATAGTAGTCTCTAATGATCTATGCATTGCAGAGTGTAAGAGATACTTCTCTTTAAGATAAGTTGTAAATTAATCAAGTAAGCAAACAGATCTGTCTGCTTTGGGTCAGGCTAGTTAGTTTGGTTCTCAGGTAACCACAGTTAAATTTTGTCACTTTCTCTTCTTAAGCTTTTCTGCAGTCCCTCCCAGGGTCTCAAGTTCACCTTGTAAAGTGTGTGGGAAGAAGGCCCATGTATAAAAGTATGAGTTTCTCTTTGGATGGTTTAGACTGAAGCTCTGCCCTAGAGAAGGTGGAAGGAGAAAGTGAAACATCAGTCCCCTATCCAGGATTAGGGCTCCAAAATTAACAAATCTTCCCTATACAACCTAAGACTGTATCCTCTGAAGGTACAGGGGATGTATTTATAGCCCCTATGTCTGCTAATTTGGTACATCTCCAATTGTTACTTCAACTGCTGAGCAACTGATTTCCCTATGGAACACTGATCTGGGCAGTAAGAATAAAATTTGCTACTCACAATATATTCCCAAGAGAACATATGAGAAATCAACTGAATTGACTCTTTACTACTTCTTCATGAGATCTCTTGGTTTCTAGAATTTTAACTCCCTAAGCACTTTTGCCCAATCTTGAGTTACAATTTTTTCCAAAGTCTGAAGTGTCTGATTTTGCTAGAATCCTTGGAACTCCAAAGCATTGACTTTGACAGGACACATAGATGCCCTCGTATCTTTAGAAAATTGCTTCTCTCTCTTCAAGGGATACAACTGTGTTCAGTTGTTATAAGACAACGGGCAGTTACTACAACCCTTGGCTTCATGATGTTTTTATACAAAGGTCTTAGTGGGTTTGTGATTGAAACAGAAGTTAAGAATTGTCATTTATGGAATATTTAGTGGTTTTAAAAAATTTATTTAGATTTTTAAATGCACCATGGCCCTTTTTACCAAGATGGCACCGAAGGCAAAGAAGGAAGCTCCTGCCCCTCCCAAAGCTGAAGCAAAAGCAACAGCTTTGAAAGCCAAGAAAGCAGTGCTGAAAGGCATCCACAGCCACAAAAAGAAGAAAAGCCGCACGTCACCCACCTTCCGCCATCCCAAGACACTGTGGCTCTGGCAGCAGCCAAAATACCTCCAGAAAAGCACCCCCAGGAGAAACAAGCTTGACCACTATGCCATCATCAAGTTCCCCCTGACAAAAGAGTGAGCCATGAAGAAGATAGAGGACAACAACACACTCCTATTGATTGTGGATGTCAAGGCCAACAAGCACCAGACCAAACAAGCTGTGGAGAAGCTCTAGGACATTGATGTGGCCAAGGTCAATCGGGCCTGATGGAGAGAAGGTGTATGTTCAACTGGCTCCTGATTATGATGCTTTGGATGTTGCCAACAAAACTGGGATCATCTAAACTGAGTCCAGCTGGCTAATTCTAAATACGCATTATTTTCACCACCAAAAAAAAAAGTAAATGTACCATGGACTTAAGTTGTAATGCCATAACATTGCTAACACTATAAAGAACAGGGAAATTTGAAAGTGTTTAAGATCTGGAAGAAGATGAGGATGCTGTGCTAATCCCTCCTATTCTTTACAGTACTGGAAATTCTATCCAAACCAAGTAGAAAAGAGAATAATCCGGACATCTAAATTGGGAGGGAGGCTCTCTAAGCTGGACCTGATAGGTGAGAGGAAGCAGTTTGAAGCTATCCCGGGCCCCGCCCACGCCGCAGTGAGGTCTGCTTAGCCGCATGGGTGCCTTTCAAGGCCCAATTCCCCCCTCCCCGCGACGTGCACCTCTGGCCTTCTGGCTTTTCTGCTACCTGGTACCACACTACAGAGGCACAGGAGATTATAAAGACCCTTGTCCTGAGTGCCACAAGATAGAGCAGAAGTTAGTAACAGAGGGCTTCTCAGGCTCCTCTACGAAAACTGAAGCTCAGTGGAAAAGTAAAGAGAATCTCTACAATAATGGCACATCAGACCACTGTACTTGGTCTGCTGCTGGCTTGCTGAGACTCACTCACTCGTACAGGCACATGGATTCCTACGTTGCCTACTGTGACAGCAGAGACATACCCTGAAGGAGGCCCATAATTTCTAGTGCTATTTGCAAAAAAGAAAAAAAAAATTTTATTTTCTACTATTTTCAATTCTTAATTTTTACTTTCTATCTACTCTTCAAAGTTTACTTTTCTTACTTTTCTTTCTTTTATCTTTTTTCCCTCTCTCTCACTCATTCTCTCGCTGTCCCACATTGCTTCTCATCTCCCCATTTGTTCCTTTCTGCACTGAATTCAGATTTCTCCCTTATTGTTTTTTTTCTTCTCTTTTTCCTTCTCTTGATTATCATTAGGTTTAAAGGAAAGTAAATTTGATATCTAGCCACCCTGTTGCTGTTAGGTGATTCTATTCACATCTTTGTTCTTTCATTCTGCCATTTTTTCTTGCCTTTAACAACTTCTTAGAGTTTGTGTGATCTTTCTGTGTCTTTGGGCCTCACCGCTAATCTTACCTGTTCTTTCTACCAGTCCCTCCCTCCCCAAATCCTTTAAACTCCCCACCTGAAGGGGAAAGATGCTATATTGAAGAGCTTATTCATTATAAACTTATGTTAGGTTGGTCCTCGGTTTTAATTTAACTCATATAGTTAAAATTGATAGATGAATAACTACCACAAATTGTCATTTTCTAAGCTGTGCTTGATGCTGTGGTATTGCTGACTATGTCTTTTGGGCTAACATGTTGTGATTGATCTAATTAGTTTTCCTTCCTGGTATAAGGAAAATAAAATAGCCAAACACAAGCTATATCTAGAAGACACCTCCGAAAAGCAATCATTCCACACGGGCTCTAAACACAAGCTATAAAGATACCTACATTAAGCAATTTTGAAATATCAACCCAGGAATTAAACCAAGGACAGTACCAAAGACAAAAATGAGAAGACACTTAAGCAAGTCACAAACGCAGGCTTCCATGCTACAAAAAGGAAATTCTGGGGGAAATAAGGTGGAAAAGTCTGACAAGCAACCACTTGGACACCCTGAACTGATAGCACAGGAAGTAACAAAGCAGATGCATGAGGCTCTAGAAAAATTCAAAGCAGAAATAATCTCCCAGATAAATACAGACATGGTGAGCAGAATGAAAGACATGATTAGAAGCTCTAGACCAGAAACAGATAAGAAAACAGATGAGCTCAGAAACATGCTGGAAGCCATGAATGCCCAGTATAAGAAAGAAATGGAAAACATGATCACCCAACATAAGAAAGAAATGGAATCCGTGAAACAGATCCAAACAGATATTCAAGAGATTAAAAACTCCACTGAAAGCATGCAGAGCAGACTAAGAGAATCTGAAGACAGAATATCAGATATAGAAGACAGGATTGCAGTTAAGGACCATGAAAACAGATATTTCTTAAAGATAGTAAGGGATCATGAGAAATCAATCCAACAGCTGCTGGATGATGCAAAGAAGAATAACATAAGACTCATAGGAGTCCACGAAAAAACAGGAGAAAGTACAATTGACAAAAAAACTGTTCACAGAAGTAATAGTAGAAAACTTCCCAGAGAGAGGTAGAGAATTGGACGTACAGATAAGTGAGGCATATAGAACTCCAACCAGCCATGACCAAAAAAAATCTACACATAGACATATAATAGTCAAGATTCCAGAAACCCAACAGAAGAACAAAATTCTACAGGCAGTTAGAGAAAAGAAACATATCACCTACAAAGGAAAGCCCATCAGAATCATGGCAGATTTCTCAACACAAACCCTCAAATTAAGGAGAGCCTGGAGTCAAGTATTTCAAGCACTAAAAGAAAATAACTTCCAACCTAGACTGTTGTATCTGGCATAATTATCTTTCAAACTCAGTGGAGAAATTAGATACTTTCACAACAAAGAACACGTGAGAAACTTCATGAGCACCAAACCAGCACTCCAAACAATTTTAAGCAATAGCCTACAAAAAGACAATGAAAGTCACAACTCCGTGAGGCCCAGCAGAGAGAAGGCACCACACAAGGTAAGACACTAAAGCAAAAGGGGGGAAAATAAGAAATAAAAGAGCCAACAAAAGTAAAGCATCATGACAAGGATGAGTCAATATCTCTCAATTATAACTATCAATGTTAATGGCCTCAATTCACCAATCAAAAGAAACAGACAGAATGGATTAAAAAGCAAAACCCAGCAATATGCGGTATACAAGAAATACACCTAACGCAAAAGGAAATCCATAGACTGAAAGTAAAAGGATGGAAAACAGTTCTCCACACCACAGGAACCCAGAAAAAAGCAGGCACAGCAATCTTATTTGCGCACAAAGTAGATTTTAAACCAAAACTAATTAAGAGAGACAAAGATGGTCACTACATCTGCATGAAAGGAACAATCCAAGAGGAAGAGATGACAATCCTAAATATATATGCAACAAATACGAATGCCCCCAACTATACAAAACAAATATTAATGGACATGAAAAACTAAATAAGCACTAATACAATTGTAGTGGGCGACATCAACACCCCTCTATCACAAATAGACAGATCAACTAGAAAAAAAAATTAGCAATGAAATTCTAGAACTGAACCAAGCTATTGAACAAATTGACTTAATAGATGTTTACAGAGTGTTACACCACACAAAATCAGAATACACATTCTTTTCAGCTGCACACAGGTCATTCTCCAAAACAGATCACATGCTAGCTCATAGGGCATATCTAAGTAAATGTAAAAGAACTGAAGTTATCCCCTGGATATTATAAGACCATAGTGCAATACAATTGGAGATCAATAACAAAAGAAACTGCAAAACTACCACAAATACATGGAAATTGAACAACACCCTCCTGAACAACCAATGGGTGACAGAAGAAATTAAAGAAGAAATTAGACAGTTTCTACAAGTAAATGAAAATGCCAGTACAACATACAGGAATCTGTGGGACACAATGAAAGCAGTTCTACGCAGGAAATTCATAGCAGTGAATGCCCATATTAGAAA
This sequence comes from Heterocephalus glaber, assembly GCF_053883595.1. NCBI lineage: Eukaryota > Metazoa > Chordata > Mammalia > Rodentia > Bathyergidae > Heterocephalus > Heterocephalus glaber. The sequence continues at coordinate 8,869,202 of NW_028258299.1, read as the reverse complement.
AAGAGAGAGAACTCAGTTAAATAACCTAGTGCAGAACCTCAAGCTCCTAGAAAAAGAAGAGCATAACAAACACAAAGCTCATACAAGAAAGGAAATTATAAAGATTGAAGCAGAAATCAATGCAATGGAGACTAAGAGAACAATACAAAAAAAAATCAATGAATCAAAGAGTTGGTTTTTTGAAAGAATAAATAAAATTGATAAAGCTTTAGCCAACCTTATCAAAAAAAGGGGAAAAAGGCTCAAATCCATGCAATTAAGAATGAAAAAGGTGAAGCCATAACAAATCCAGCAGAAATTCAGAGAATCATCAATACCTACTTTGAGAACCTATACTCTAATAAAATGGAAAACACAGAAGAAATGGACAGATTCCTAGATACGTATGATTTGGCAAAATTAAATGAAGAAGATATAGAAATTCTAAACACCCCAATAACAATGAGTGAAATTGAAAATGTAATAAAAAACTTACCAAGAAAGAAAAGCCCAGGTCCTGATGGCTTCACTGCTGAATTCTACAAGACATTTACAGATGAACTATCGCCATTACTCTTTAAACTCATCAAGGAAATGGAAAGGGAAACAAGGCTTCCAAATTCATTCCTGGAAACAAGTGTTACTTTGATCCCAAAACTAGGGAAAGACCCAACTCAAAAAGAGTACTACAGACTAATCTCCCTAATGAACGTAGATGGAAAATTCCTCAACAAGATACTGGCAAACAGAATACAGGGGGTCATCAAGAAGATCATACACCCTGACCAAGTCGGATTTATCCCAGAGATGCAAGGATGGTTCAACATCCGTAAATCAATAAATGTAATACATTATATTAACAGAGTCAAGGACAAAAACCATATGATCATCTCAATAGATGCAGAAAAAGCATCTGACAAAATCCAACACACATTCTTGATAAAAGTGCTACTGAAAATTAGAATAGAAGGGCTTTATCTCAACCTGATTAAGGCCATCTATGAAAAACCAACAGCCAACATCATACTAAATGGTCAAAAACCGAAAGCTTTCACGCTAAAATCAGGAACAAGACAAGGATGCCCAATATCACCACTCCTGTTCAATATTGTTCTGGAAACATTAGCCATAGCAATTAGAAAAGAGAAAGAAATAAAAGGAATAAAGATAGGAAAGGAAGAAGTAAAACTGTCATTATTTGCTGATATGATACTTTACATAGAAGATCAAAAAAACTCAGTCAAAAGTCTTCTAGACCTAATTGGCAGATTCAGTATAGTAGCTGGATACAAGGTCTACACTTAAAAAACAATAGCCTTCTTATATGCAAGTAGCAGACCCATTGAGAGAGAAATTTGGGAAATAATTCCTTTTACAATAGCATCTAAAAAAATGAAATATCTAGGAATCAATCTAACAAAGGAAGCAAAAGACCTCTATACTGAAAACTACAGCTCTCTGAAAAAGGGGATCAAAGAAGATATAAGAAAATGGAAAGATATCCCTTGTTCCTGGGTAGGAAGAACCAATATAGTGAAAATGGCCATACTTCCAAAACTACTATATAGATTCAATGCAATGCCAGTTGAAATTCCAATAATATACTTCACAGAACTAGAGAAAACAATCCAAAAATTCATTTGGAACCAGAAGAAACCTAGAATAGCAAAAGGAATTCTAGGCAACAGAGACATGGCTGGGGGTATCACAATCCCCAACTTGAAACTATACTACAAAGCTGTGATAAAAACAGCATGGTACTGGCAAAGAAACAGACCTGAAGATCAGTGAAATAGATTAGAAGATGCAGAAACAACTCCAGACATACTCAGCCACCTCATGTTTGACAAAGGAGCCAACCACCATCATTGGAGGAAAGATAGCCTATTTAATAAATGGTGTTGCAAAAACTGGATTTCAACCTGCCAAAGATTAAAATTAGGCCCATACCTATCACCACTCACTAAACTAATATTGAAGCAGAATAAAGATCTAAATATTAAGCCAGAAACACTAAACTTGCTGGAAGATAAGTTAGGTAGAACTCTTGATGACACTGGCATAGGAAAAGACTTTATGAACAAATCTTCAGTAGCACAGGAGCTAGCGCAAAGAATCAACAACTGGGATCTCATCATATTGAAAAGCTTATGCACTGCAAGAGAAACTACCAACAGAGCTAAGAGACAACCTATAATGTGGGAAGAAATATTTAGCAGCTGTACCTCAGACAAAGGTCTACTATCGAGAATATACAAAGAACTAAAGAAATACCAGACCTCCAAATTCAAAGACCCAATTCAAAAATGGGCATCTGAAATGAACAGACATTTCTCAGACAAAGAAGTAAAAACACCAATTAAATGCATGAAAAAATGTTCAACATCACTGGTCATTCGAGAGATGCAGATGAAAACAACACTGAGATTCAACCTCACCCCACAAAGATTGGCTGCTATCAAGAAATCAACAAATAACAAATGCTGGTGGGGGTGTGGAGAGAAAGGAACCCTTCTCCATTGTTGGTGGGAATGTAGATTGGTACAACCACTGTGGAAATCAGTATGGAGATAACTCAAAGAACTAGGACTACAGGTTCCACTTGACCCAGCTATTCCCCTACTGGGAATCTTCCCCAAAGAATTAAAAGAATCATAGCACAGCAATATATGTGCACCTATGTTTATAGCAGCACAGTTTGTAATAGCTAAAGCTTGGAAACAGCCCAAGTGCCCATTGACTGGAAAATGGATAAAGAAGATGTGGTTTTTCTATCAAATGGAGTACTACTCAGCAATAAAGAATGAGAATCTAGAGACATTTATAGCTAAATGGATGCATATTGAGGCCATACTCTTAAGTGAAATAAACTGGACACACATGTGTAAATACCAAATAGTTTCTCTAGTTTGAGAAATTGAAAGTGTAAATAAGGATGAAAAGGATTAAAATGAATAATTAATTATTTGAAATAAGAAAAGGTCCAAGGGTTAGGGGACGGTGTGAGGGGAAGGGAAAAGGGAAGAAGGGAAAGGAAACATTATGAGAAAGAAAAAAAAAATGGAATCAAACTCTGTGTAAATAGGGAAGGGTGGAGGGAGTAAAGGGTGCACAGGTAATGGGAGACAAAATAAAAACTAAGATAAATCATGTTCTGGTACAAACACCCAATGATAAATGTAAATGTATTTTATACCTAAAATGTACCAATAAAAAAAAAATATATATATATATATATATATAAATTGGGAGGGAAGAAGCAAATTGACATATTTGCAGATGACATACATTTTAAATCAACATATAATTTTAAATATTTATGGGGTACAAGGGAATGTTTGATGATAAAATCAAGTTCATTGGCATTTCTGTATCCTGAAGCACTTATTATTTCTTTGTGGGTGGAAACTACAAAGTCCTCTTCTACTTTATAGAATGTATAGCACATTTTTGGACACTACAGTCAACCTAATGTGCTACAGGACATTCAGATCTTTTCTCTCCATCAAAGTATTTTTTATCTATTATCCAACATAGATAAAATTATATAAAATGGTTCAAAGTCCTATTAAACTGTTTGGACACATAAAATGAAATTTAGTAAAGCTGCAATAGGAGTGAACATAGAGAAATGAACAGTACACCAACAGTGGAGTAGCTAAAAAGGAAATCAAGAAAACAATCACATTTATAATAGCAACACAAAGTATCTAGCACTAAATTTAACAAAGGAGATGAAAATTATATGATGAAAACTATAAAATATTGATGAAAGAATTTTAAAATGACACATAAAAAAGACCTTCCATGTTCATTGACTCGAAGTATTAAAATATCCATATAACACAAAGTGATTTGCAGGTTAAATACAATTATTATCAAAATATCAATGACATTCCTCACAAAAATATGGAAAGCAATACATATGTGTATTGGTCAACTTTTCCTTTGCTGAGACAAAATGCCTGATACCTGCAACTTATAGAGGAGAAGTTTACTTTGGATTGGATTTTCAGAAGTTTCTGTCCAGGGCTGGTGGGTCTCAGAGCAGATAAATCATGGTAGAAGGATCTGGTGGAGCAAAACCACTCATTTCATAGCAGCTGGGAAGAAAAGCACAGGAGAAGAGTGCCAGAGAGGAAGGGACCCAAGAAGAGATAAAGTCCCCAAGGTTGCAGCAGCTTGACCCATCCAGAGACATCCAGAAATGCACTTTATTAGTCCCTTAGGGGGTTCTCAAGTCAATCAGGTTGACAGTCAAGATTAATCATTATAATATAGAACCACAAAAGAGCCCAAATTCCTGAACCAATCCTAAGCAAAAAACATGAGGGTGGAGACACCACAATATTTGACTTCAAAATATTCATTTAACAGCACATTTACAGCAAGATAATGATTAACAAAGGCTTTGAGGACATATATTGGAGAAATGATGATATTGTAAATAAATGCTTCTCGGCCCGACCCCGAGGAAGGGGCTTCTGAGCCACCGTACCACGGCTTCTGGTCCAGAGGAAGGGGCTTCTGGGCCGTCAAACATCGCATGACTCCTGGCCCAGAGGAAGGGGCTTCTGAGACACTATCCCTACCGCCAGTCCCAGCCCTTGGCCCACCTCTCCCAGCTCAGAGGAGGTGAGCCACAGCACGCCCCCGCCCACCACCCCCCCAGTCAAAATGAGAAAACACATAAATAAGTCTCAAAACCAGACTTCCACATCACCTACAGCAACCCCAAAGGGAAATGAGATGGAACACTCTGATACTCAACCATCTGGACCCACTGAACTGGAAACAAAAGGGGATCTGGAAAAAATGAAATCAGAAATAATTTCTCAGATAACAGGAGAAACTGTGCGCCTAGTGTAAGATATGATTAATAAATCTAGAGAGGAGCTGAGGAACATGATGGAATCTCAACATAGGAAACAAATGGAATCCATAAAACAGATGCAAGTAGATTTCCAGGAGATGAAAAACTCCACTGAAAGTCTACACAGCAGAATGAGCCAATGTGAGGACAGAATTTCAGATATAGATGATAAGATTCCAATTAATGAACAGGAAAAGAAAAATTTCTTCAAAATTATAAGGGAACATGAGAAATCAATCCAGCAGTTGATAGATGATGCAAAGAAGAATAACATAAGACCGACTGGAGTCAAGGAAGAAACAGGAGAGAGTGCAGATGACATAAAAAAAAAAACTCTTCACAGAAATAATGGCAGAAAACTTCCCAAGCAGGGGAAAAGAACTTGACATACAGATAAGTGAGGCATATAGGACTCCAAATAGCCTTGATCAAAAAATTCTACACATAGGCATATAATTGTTAAGATTCCAGAAACTCAACAGAAGAATACAGTTCTACAAGCAGTTAGAGAAAAGAAACAAATCACATACAAAGGTAAGCCCATCAGAATCACAGCAGATTTCTCAACACAAACCATCAAGGCAAGAAGAGCTTGGAGTGACATATTCCAAGCCTTAAAAGAAAACACCATCCAACTCAGATTGAGGTACTCTACAAAACTATCTTTCAAAATTGATGGAGAAATAAGATACTTTCATGACAAAGAGCACCTTAGGAACTTTGTGAATACCAAACCAGAACTCCATAGAATTTTACACAATATACGAGGAACTGACATTGAGGATCACAACCCCAGGAAGCAAAGCAGAATGAACCCATCTGGCATGACCAGAAATTAAATGTAAAGGGGGAGAACCCAACAAAAAGAAAAAGTCATGGCAATGACAAGTCAATATGTTTCAGCTATAACTATCAATGTTAATGGTCTCAATTCACCAATCAAAAGAAATAGACTGGCAGAATGGGTCAAGAAGCAAAATCCAACAATATGCTGCATACAAGAAACACACTTATTTCAAAAGGAAACTCACAGACTGAAAGTTAAAGGGTGGAAAACAATACTCCATGTGACGGGAACCTGAAAAAAAGGAGGAATAGCTATCCTCTTTGCAGATCAAGTAGATTTCAAACCAACACTGATTAAGAGAGATGAAGAAGGACACTACATCCACGTAAAGGGAACAATCCAAGAGGAAGAGATGACAATCATAAATATCTATGCACCAAACACTAGTGCACCCAAATATATAAAACAAATACTAACGGACATGAAAAGTCATATATGCACTAATACAATTGTAGTGGGGGACCTCAACACCCCACTGTCACAAATAGATAGATCAACTAGACTAAAAATAAGTAATGAAATACTAGAACTCAATCAAACTCTTGAACAAATGAACTTAACAGATGTTTACAGAGTCTTCCACCCCACAAAATCAGAATACACATTCTTCTCAGCTGCACATGGGTCATTCTCCAAAATAGACCACATACTCACACACAGAACATGTTTAAGTAAGTGCAAAGGAATTGAAGTTATCCCCTGTATATTATCAGACCATAGTGCGATGAAATTGGAGATCCATAGCAAAAGAAACTTGAAAAATTTCATAAACACATGGAAATTGAACAACACACTTCTGAATAACCAATGGGTCACAGAGGAAATTCAAGAAGAAATCAGACAGTTCCTTCAATTAAATGACAATGACAATACAACATATCTGAATCTATGGGACACAATGAAAGCAGTCTTAGAAGGGAAATTCATAGCAGTGAATACGCATAGTAGGAAAACAGAATGATCCCAATTAAACAACCTGATGCTGCACCTCAAGCTTATAGAGAAAGAAGAGCAGGACAACCCCAGAGTTCATACAAGGGAGGAAATTATAAAGATCAGAGGAGAAATCAATGCAATGGAGACTAAGAGAATGATACAAAATATCAATGAAGCCAAGAGTTGGTTCTTCCAAAGAATCAACAAAATTAACAAACCCTTAGCCAACCTTATCAGAAAAAGGAAAGAAAAGGCCCAAATCCATGCAATTAAGAATGAAAAGGGTGAAATGACAACAGACCCAGCAGAAATCCAGAGGATCATCAATACCTACTTCCAGAACCTATACACCAATAAGATGGACAACACAGCAGAAATGGACAGATTCCTAGATACATATGAATTAACAAAGTTGAACGATGAAGACATAAAAATTCTGAACAACCCAATATCAACCAATGAAATTGAAAACGTAATTAAAAACTTATCAACTAAGAAAAGCCCGGGCCCTGATGGCTTCACTGCTGAATTCTACAAGACATTTAGAGAGGAACTGCTGCCACTACTGTTTAAACTCTTCAATGAAATTGAAAGGGAAGCAATACTCCCAAATTCATTCCTGGAAGCAAATATCACCTTGATCCCCAAAGCAGAGAAAGACCCAACTGAAAAGGAGAACTATAGGCCAATCTCACTAATGAACATAGATGCAAAAATCCTTAATAAGATACTGGCAAATAGAATGCAGAAGATCATCAAGAAGATCATACACCCTGATCAATTGCGATTCATCCCAGGAATGCAGGGATGATTCAATATACGCAAATCAATCAATGTAATACACTATATCAATAGAGCCAAAAACAAAAACCATATGATTATCTCCATAGATGCAGAAAAAGCATTTGACAAAATCCAACATGCATTTATGATAAAACTGTACAAAAATTGGAATACATGGTCTCTACCTCAAACTGATAAAAGCCATCTATGAAAAACCAACAGCCAATATCATACTAAATGGTCAAAAATTGAAATCCTTCACACTAAAATCAGGAACAAGACAAGGATGTCCACTATCACCACTCTTGTTCAATATAGTTCTAGAAACATTAGCCATGGCAATTAGACAAGAGAAAGAAAAAAAAGAATAAAGATAGGAAATGAAAAAGTCAAATTGTCATTATTTGCAGATGACATGATACTCTATATAGAAGACCCCAACAACTCCACCAAAAGTCTTCTAGACTTAATAACCAAATTCAGTCAAGTAGCTGGTTACAAGGTCAACACACAAAAATCAATAGCTTTCCTCTATACGAATGACAGACTCACTGAGAGAGAAATAGGGCAAATAATTCCTTTCACAATAGCATCCAAAAAAACTGAAATACCTGGAATCAACCTAATGAAAGAAATCAAAGACCTCTTCTCTGAAAACTATGGCACTCTGAAAAGAGAGATTGAAGGTGATTCCAGAAAATGGACAGACATCCCCTGCTCCTGGGTAGGAAGGAGTAATATAGTGAAAATGGCCATATTTCCAAAGCTGCTATATAGATTTAGTGTAATTCCAATTGAGATAGCAGCAGCATACTTCATGGACCTTGAGAAAACAATCCAAAAATTCATTTGGAACAAGAAGAGACCCAGAATATCAAAAGTAATTCTAGGTAACAGAGACATGGGAGGGAGTATTACAATCCCCAACCTGCAACTCTACTACAAAGCTACTGTGATAAAAACAGTGTGGTACTGGCAAAGAAACAGACCTGAGGACCAGTAGAACAGATTAGAAGATGCAGAAACAACACCAGACACACTCAGCCAACTTGTCTTTGACAAAGGAGCCACACACCCTCACTGGAGGAAAGATAGCCTCTTTAATAAATGGTGCTGGAAAAATTGGGCTTCAACTTGCCAAAGGTTAAAACTAGACCTATGTCTCTCACCATGCACTAAACTAAAATCAAAATGGATTAAAGATCTAAATATTAAAATAGAAACTCTGAACCAGTTGGAACAGAGGTTAGGTAGAACTCTTGAAGACATTGGTGTAGGAAAAGATTTTATGAACAAAACCTCAGTTGCCCATGAACTAGCACAAACAATCAACAAGTGGGATCTCTTCTTATTAAAAAGCTTCTGCACAGCAAGTGAAACCACCAGCAGTGTGAAGAGACAACCCACAATGTGGGAAAAAACTTCAACTGCAGAACTTAAAAAGATCAGACTTCCCAAATTTAAAGACCCAATCCAAAAATGGGCATCTGAAAGGAACAGACATTTCTCAGACAAAGAAGTAGAAATAGCAAATAAATACATGAAAAAATGTTCAACATCACTGGTCATTCGAGAGATGCAAATGAAAACAAGGCTGAGATTCCACTTCACTCCAGAAAGAATGGCTGCTATCATGAAATCCACCAATAACAAATGCTGGCGGGGCTGTGCGGAAAGAGGAACCCTGCTCCACTGCTGGTTGGAGTGTAGACTGGTGCAACCACTGTGGAAATCAGCATGGAGAAAGCTCAAAGAACTAGGACTGGAAGTCCCACTTGACCCCACTATTCCACTGCTGGGGATCTTCCCCAAAGAATTAAAAGAATCATACCACAGTGATATATGTGTGCCCGTGTTCATAGCAGCACAGTTTGTGATAGCTAAAACTTGGAAACAGCCCAAATGCCCATCAACTGGAGACTGGATAAAGAAAATGTGGGTTTTTTTATAAAATGGAGTACTACTCAGCCATAAAAAATGAGAAATTAGAGACATTTATAGCTAAGTGGATGCACATTGAGGCGATACTCTTAAGTGAAATAAATAGGACACACATGAATAAATACCGAATAGTTTCTCTAGTGTGAGAAACTGAAAGTGTAAATAAGGACTAAATGTATAATGGGTAATGTGAAATAGGAAGAAAATGGGCAAAGGGGAAGGAAGTGGGAGGGCTAGGGGAAAGGATAGAAGGGAATGGAATTAATACGAGAAAATGGAAAAATAGGAACAAAACCTTTGTAAATAGGGTTGGAAAGGAGGGGTTGAAGGGAGGGCTGGGCAAGGGTGAAAAATAAGAACCAAGAGAGACTTTGTAAAGGTGCAAATTTCCAATGATGAGTGTCATTATATTGTATACCTAAAATCTATCATTGATTAGAATGAATAATTGATAATGCAAAATAGGAAGAAAAGGTTCAAAGGGGTAGGGGTAGTGGGAGGGGCAGGGGAAAGGAAAGAAGGGAAAGGAAAAATGATGAGAAATGGAAAAAATGGAAATAAAGTCTTTGTAAATAGGGAAGGGTGGAGGGGGTGAAGGGAGGGCTAGGAATCGGGAAAAAATAAGAACCAAGATGCATTATGTAAAAGTACAATTCCCAATGAGAAATGTAATTGTGTTGTATACCTACAATGTACCAATGAAAGAATTTAATTAAAAAAAAAAAGAACTTAAAAAGATCAGACTTCCCAAATTTAAAGACCCCATCCAAAAATGGGCATCTGAAATGAACAGACATTTCTCAGACAAAGAAGTAGAAATAGCAAATAAATACATGAAAAAATGTTCAACATCACTGGTCATTTGAGAGATGCAAATGAAAACAATGCTGAGATTCCACCTCACTCCAGAAAGAATGGCTGCTATCATGAAATCAACCAATAACAAATGCTGGCGGGGCTGTGGGGAAAGAGGAACCCTGCTCCACTGCTGCTGGGAGTGTAGACTGGTGCAACCACTGTGGAAATCAGTATGGAGATACCTCAAAGAACTAGGACTGGAAGTCCCATTTGACCCCGCTATTCCACTGCTGGGGATCTTCCCCAAAGAATTAAAAGAATCATACCACAGTGATATATGTGGCCCCGTGTTCATAGCAGCACAGTTTGTGATAGCTAAAACTTGGAAACAGCCCAAATGCCCATCAACTGGAGACTGGATAAAGAAAATGTGGGTTTTTTATAAAATGGAGTACTACTCAGCCATAAAAAATGAGAAATTAAGAGACATTTATAGCTAGGTGGATGCACATTGAGGCGATACTCTTAAGTGAAATAAATAGGACACACATGTGTAAATACTGAATAGTTTCTCTGGTGTGAGAAGCTGAAAGTGTAAATAAGGACTAAAACGTACAATAGGTAATGTGAAATTGGAAGAGAAGGGGCAAAGGGGAAGGAAGTGGGTGGGCTAGGGAAAAGGATAGAAGGGAATGGGATTAATATGAGAAAATGGAAAAGTAGGAACATAATCTTTGTAAATAGGGAGGACTGGAGAGGTTGAAGGGAGGGCTGGGCAAGGGTGAAAAATAAGAACCAAGAGAGATTATGTAAAGGTGCAAATTTCCAATGATGAATGTCATTATATTGTCTACCTAAAATGTACCAATGATTAGAATGAATAATTGATAATGCAAAAAAAGAAGAAAAGGTCCAAAGGGGTAGGGGTAGTGGGAGGGGCAGGGGAAAGGAAAGTGGGGAAAGGAAAAATGATGAGAAATTGTAAAAATGGAAATAAAGTCTTTTGTAAATAGGGAAGGGTGGAGGGGGTGAAGGGAGGGCTAGGAATCGGGAAAAAATAAGAACCAAGATCCATTATGTAAAGGTACAATTCCCAATGAGAACTGTAATTGTGTTGTATACCTAAAATGTACCAAGAAAAGAATTCAACAACAACAAAAAGAAAGTAAGTGGATCCTTATATCCACAGAGAAAAGAAAAACTTGCGTGGATCAAACTTAAATGTATGATCCAAAGATTTCACATTATTAGAAAAAAATAAGAAATACATGTCAGGAAGTTGCCACTGGAAAAGATTTTCAGAAAATACAACAAAATCATAAGCAACAAAATAGAAGAAAATGTTCAAATGTGAAGGAGAACAAGGGAGATGGGAGGTGAAAGGGAAGGAAACGAAAGGGGATGAAAAATTAAAAAGAATGGAAGGAAAATAATGGAAACAGAAGAGAGGAAAGATTGAAGGGTGGAAAAGGGAATGGGAAAATAAAGAATTAAGATATGGTATGTACGGGTACAAACTCTTTATGATAAATGTGTTATGTATGTCAAAAGTATAGCAATAAAATTAATTTAGAAATACAAAAATAAATAAATGGGATTATATCAAACTAAAGTCTTCACATCAGAACACACTATCAACAGGGTGAAGAGACAATCTGAAAAATGAAAGAAAATTTTTGCAAAGTATTCCAGAGACAAGGTATTGATATCCAGAATGCTTAATAAACAAATAAAAAACATAAAAAACATATCTGATTAAAATAGATAAATGATAGGAATAAATATTTCAACAGAAGATATATAAATTACTTAACATCAGTAATCATAAGGGAAATGCAAATCAAAAACATGCTGAGATATTATCTCACTCCAGGAACAATGATTAGTAAGAACAGATTCTTTTCAAAATACTGTTGAGAGCTAGTTTTGTGCATATGAGATATCTTGCCTGTTGTTTATCCTTTTGTATCTGCATAGGAACCCTCCCACCCTACTGCCAAAAGGTGTTGAGTGGCATAAGCCCTGCACATCACAGAGCTCATGAGCTGAATAGTGACACTCTGTGGATTATGGTGGTGCCAGTAGAGAACTAAAGAGGAGCAGCATAGCCTGATGTTGTTATGTCACACTCTACCCTGGAGCCCTATGACAAAGCACTCTTAAGCAATGACAGAGTTTATTGTGGGGGAAGGGGATGGAGATTGGGAAGGTCTCTTCAGAAATCAGTGGAAAACTTGGTACTTGATCAGCTACAATGTATGTACCCTGGCCCCTTTGACTCAGTAGAAGATGCCCCGTCATAGGACAGAGGAAGAAAAACCACTGGCTAGTCACACCAAGGTTGTGACACAGAACTCAAGCAGAGCATTTTCTGCAGAAGAAAGAAGACAGGCCCAGCAGTCTGTCAGGAAGCCCCAAGTCAAAGTTTCTCCATTTGTGAGTGTAGAGAGAAGAGCACACTGGTTGAATACAGACGGTACTGTAAACAAGGCTGAGAAGATGCTTTACGTACATGTTTCACTAAATATCTGGGGTATTTCTTGTCTTTATATGTGAAAAGGAAAATAAGAATTAGTAAGTGCTTTAGTCCCATTAGTATCTTTCATGAACATGTTAGAATGATTCAAACACAAATGTATTCTCAGTACATTAACTGGTTCTATCCACTTGACATATTCCCTCAATCTCCAATTACATTTCCGTCTCTATGCATCCTTTCTTCTACTCCTAAAAACATTTTCTCAACCTCCTCTCCATCAACCCTCTACTCCAGATATTAAAAAAATCAATAAAATCTAACTTTTTCTTTCTTTCATTTGCTGTTATCCTTTTTTTCTCCTTTTATTCTTTTTAATGTACTCTCCTCCTTTTGCTTGTCCCTTTTCCTTCCTTCATCTATACCCCAGTTTATCAGTATTAATATATCACAGTCTTTTGGGGTCACTGCAAAAAAGGTGAAATTGTTAAAATAAGTTTTAAATTACATGATTAATATATGGTTGGCTTTGTAGATGCTGTTATAAATGGTAGTGGTTATCTCCTTGAGTGCAGCGAGGAATTATTCCATTAGCAGAACAGACTGAAGAGGTGTCTAAATATCAAAACATAACTAAAGTCAAAATCACACCATTGGAAAATACACATGAACTACAGGAATTTCCATATTAACAACAGAGTTTTTCTACTCGTGATCCTCAACCCTCTCAGCACAAAACAATAGAAATATGAGAAAGCAAGGTAAGAAGACAGTACCAGAAATTCTTAATTCCACAAAAGCCTATCCCATGGGCACTAAAGTGAAGGAAGTAAAAAAGCCTAATGATTAAAATGTTTGAAGAGATAAAAAAGAAAAGAAATATACAAATCCATAAGATGTTCACCAAACTGAAATATGATGCAAAGGACTTAATTCAAAAAACCATCAGTGAGCATAAAAAGATTCAAAAAGTTAGGAGAATTAAACTAGATGATGCGGGATATGAACGACCATTTCAATAAATAATTAGAGATCATGAAGAGATATCAAACAGAAAACCAAGACGTTAAAAAATTAAAAGCAGGTCTCTATTGTGACGCACTTGGTGTCCCTGGAGTGAAGGAGGTGCGGAGTGTGGGCGGGGGCGGCGGCTCGGTGTGGGGGTGGGGGGCTCTCTCCCCTCGGGTCCCTTACACTGCTGCCATGTTGGCTTGAGACGCGCAGACAGAAGGCATCCGCGGTGCGTGGGGCTGATAAGCGGAGGAGGGGGGGGGGGGAAGAGAAGGGACAAATCTCGGAGTGGGAACCATTCTTGGGCTGAGGAGAGGGAGGACCCGGCCGCTTCCGGAACCAGCGGAAGTGGGCGACGCCAGAGCTCACGAGGCCGGGGAGGGGAGGGGAAGGCTGAGACCTGGAAGGCAGCGGCGGGGGAGGTGGAGGCGGCAGAGGATGGCCGAGGAGCTAGAAAAGATGTCCCCCCCAACCCCCGCTGCAGTGCTGGGGCGCCCGCAGCCCGAGCGCCGAGGGGTCGTAGGGTGTCCAGCCGGGCCTCGCCGCCCCCGGCTTTCGCTTTGGCTCTCAACGAGTTAAAAGCCCTTGAGCGCGGGTTTCCGCGGCCTAGAGGCGGGGGTCGGACCGTTTTTCCGTGCGGCTCCTGGGCTGGGTGTGCGGCGGGCGCCCGGCCACAGCTCGGCCACCACTCAGGGCCCACGCGTCCATGTGTAGCCACATAGTTATCTAGGTCCATCCACGCCGGGACATTTTTCTCTTGCTTACTGAGGTCTTGACTCAGGAGCGAGTGTTAATCACGCTGGGGCTGGGAAAGGAGGAAGGCGGATTTAACCCCCTTCCACTCTGCTCCATGTGTGGCTCTAGGCTGGGGCCACCTGGTGAGGCGGGTCCGGGGCTGCCACTGACTGCTGCTGCCCACGATGACGACCATGTGGGCCAACGCTGCTGTCCCGAATGTTTCCTCACGCTTCTGCCACACAGCTCCTGGGGATTGTTCCTCTTCTCACCAGAACCTCTGCCAGGCTGGCACTTTGGCTCCGCAATGACTTAGTATTATAATATTGGAAAGCACATCACGAACCAGTCAGAATTGCGAAGTTTCGTTTCTGTAGCTTGAAGACTTCTGCTCTTTTTTGTTTGATTTCTCCTTAAATATATGGGTATATATACTAAGGGCAAGATGTCCAGTAATGTCCTGTCGGGTATGATAAATTTGCGCCTCATCTTGGTGAGTGGAAAAACAAAGAAGTTCCTGTTTTCTCCTAATGATTCTGTCTCTGACATCGCCAAACATGTGTATGACAGTTGGCCGATGGACTGGGAAGGAGAGCAAGTCAGCAGTGCAAATATTCTAGGACTTACTTATTAAGGACGATTTCTACATAGACATGTCACGTCAGGAGCATTAAAACTTCCTTTGGCAAAACAACAGTAATGCATTTGGTGGCCAGGGAGACACTGCCAGAGCCAAATTCTCAAGGTCAGAGGAATTGTGAAAAGACTGGAGAGAGTAATTGTTGTGTAATCCTGTAAACACTGTCTGCCTAGTGTGGTGTGATACAGTCTTTGTTTTTCACGCTGCTGTAACAGAAGAGACCCAACATAGCTTTAGAAACCTTTAGGAACAGTCTGTCTGCAAATCCATGGACTGAATTATTACATGAACACTCATCCTTTCTCATGAAAGTAAAAAGAACCAAGAACATTTTTCACTATGTTTTTTTATTTCTTTTATTTTTGTTAATGTTGAACTGTTTTAAAATATATTGGCTTTTGAATACAGTCAATCTCCAGGGGAAAAGTTAACAAGTTATCTTTCATAGAAATGATTTTGCTGCCACAAAAATTTTCATCACCAGAACTAATAAATCAAGTATTCCAAATACAGTTTGCACTAAAAAAGATCATTATTTTCCTCATCAGCAGAATAGTACCTAGAAATACTCATATATACAATTCCACACTGGGCCAACTTGAGAGGAAAAAATGGAAAAGAAACTAAAATGTTTGTTGAATTCTACCAAAGACAGCCACGGTGGCTGTACTGGCACAGAATATTAAACTGAGTGTGAATATTTTCACTGCAACCAATGAAAAAACAAAATGTGCCTGTTGTTTAAAACACGCAGTAGAGGGCTGATGAAACTATAGTTTTTTCCTTTGACCCCTGCACTCTAGAGTCCTGCCTTACCTGAGTGCTTGTTCAGACAGCACAAGGGAGGGGTAAGAGGACATTTTCTAGCCTTAATATGGGAGGGTGCCAGGCGCACAGAGACTTTCATTCTCATGCAGAAATAGTAGAAAACCTCATTGATCAGTTTTATGTGTTTGAATACCAGAAAATTGGACATTTTCATAATTACTGCTCATTTGTGACTGGGTGCAATGTTATGCTACTCATTAAAAAGTTCAGATGAATTTTTTAAGATTACAAAAAAAATCTAATTTTCTTTATATAGTTTGCATTTGATGTTAGTGTGTGCAACTGTTTGAAAATCAAAAGCTGATTTTTTTTTAGGCATACATGATTAAGGATGCCACTCTTTTATACCAATGATTTAAAGATTTGCACAGCACTAAAGCATGAACTAGGTTCATCTAAACGTGTAAAAAGGAAAAAAATTATGTTTTTTTCACTAGGAAGAAATCTTCCTGGATGAAATTACAAATATCTGTAGAATATATTTAATAAAAATCTTATAAAATACCTAACTATAGAACTACCATATAGATTGGTGTGTAGTATATAGAACAGTATTCCATATAAATAACTTCAACCTTTTTAAAAATGAGGTTGCAGGCTGACATTGTGTTCTATATTTAATAAATGTTCATGACCCTTACAAGCATTAAGTGTAAAAACTTCCAAATGGTCAGCTTTCTTTAGATGAAATCAGGTTATTTTATTCATTGTTAATGCTTTAATGAAAAGGCTTTATATGTAGTAGATCTACAAAAATATTGTTCATACTGATCAGAATTAAATTTATATAGAGCAGAGTTTTAAAATGAATGCAAATAGCATCAAACATTTTCTTTTTGCAACCTGGACTTATAGATTTTTTTCAGTAAACTAGAAAAGATATTGTAGTGCAAAAAAAAATTGAAAGTAAACAGGAGAAATGAGAAAATTTAAAACTGGAAGATAAGGTTGATAGGGGAGATCATGTACTGAATGATACCTTGACAACAACAAAAGAGCATAGAACTGGATTCAACAGCGTCTAGATGACAAAACCCTAACATGATGATCATATGAGTTAAAGAAAAATTAGAAGATGACCCAAAATGTGAAAAAATTGTTTACTTATAAAGAATTTTATAAACTTATAACAAAAATTTTGCAGACTAGAGAAAATTTCAACTTCCAGGTATGCCAAGTATATAGAATGCCAAGTAGTTATGAGAAAAGAACTCTGTGATACATTATATTTAAAATTCCAGAAATTCAGCACAAGAAAGAATACTAAAAGGTTTTAGAGAGAAAATATAAAAGTGACTTAAAAAGGCAAACCCATCAGAATATCAGCATATTTTTCAACATAAACTTAAAGGCCAGGAAGGTTGGGAATGAAAAATTTTGAGCAGTAAATGAAAAGAATTAAATCCAGATTAATATATCCTCCCAAGTATCATTCAAAATAAATGGATAAATGAGGATTTCCATGACAAGGATCACCTTAAATATTTCATGACCAACTTTGGAAAAACTACTCAAAGAGTATAGAAAAACACAGTCCAACAGCAGCAAGGAGCCCAAAGGAAGGACTACAACTAGAAGGGTGAACAGTTAAAGAAAAGGGGAAAATGAAGGACTCACAACAACAAAACAATCACCAAATGACAGGATTCAGTGAATAACTTTCAGTAATAATTGCCAATGTAAATGGTCTTAACTCCACAACCAAAAGACACAGATTGGCAGATTGGATTAGAAAAACTAAAACCCAATTGTATGTTACCAACAAGAGACACATCTCAGCCTTAAAACATACAGACTGAAAGGAAAAGAATGGAAAAAATATTCCAAGTAATAGTAGGCCAAAACAAGCAAGAGTAGCTATCTGATTTTTAGACAAAGTGGACTTCATCTCAAACGATGAGTTTGAGATGTCAGCAGAAACAAGAAGATCACTACAAAGAAGATACTTGTAAAAGGAGCAATTCAATACAAAGAAATAACAATTACAAATATAAATGGACCAAATGCTGATGCACTCATCTTCACAAAACATACTGCTGAACTTAAGAGGTTACATAAATATCAACACAATCATAGGAGGGGTCTTTAATACCCCATTCTCACAGACAGGTAAACCAGACATAAAAATCATGAAAGAAATATCCGATATGAACCACACCATCAAACAAATGAACTTAACAGATGCGTAGTGAGTATTCCACCTAACAACAGAACACATTTTTCTCAGCAGCACACAGAACTTTCTACAAAATAGATCACATCGCAGGCAGTGAAACTTAAATAAAAACAAAATTTGAAAATATAACTATCATATAATGCAATGAAATGAAATAAATCACAAAAGAAACCACAGAAACTACAAAAACCTAAAAATTAAATAATACACTTTAATAATCAGTAGTTCAGAAAATAAATCAAGGAACAGAGTAAAAATTTTCTGAACTCAAATGACAGTGACAGCAAAACATTCCCAAACCTAAAGGAAACAACAAAAGCAGCTCTTGGAAGGAAGTTTATAGTAGTGAATGGTGATGAAATAATAGTGATCTGAAATAAATCACCTAATGACACTGTAGGTCTAGAAAAAGAAAAACAATCCAAGTCTGAATCTAGGAGAATAAAGTAAATTATAAAGATAACAGCAGATATTAATGAAATTGAGAATACAAAAGATCAATGAATAAATTTGGTTATTTGAAGGAATAGACAAATTTGATAAGCATTTAGCCAAACTTACCAAAAGAGGGAAAGAAAAGACCCATGTTAGTGCACTTAGGAATGAAAAAGGTAAAATTACAATGAAAAATCCTAAAATCTAGAGTAATGTACTTTTAAACTACTTGTAAACACTTTATCCAATAAATTAGAGAATCTAGAAACATATGAATTACCAAAACTGAATCAAGAAAATATTAAAGCCCTAAAAATACTAGTAACAGGCAATGAAATAGGGACAGTCATGAAAACCTTACCAACTAAGCAAAGCCCAATACCCAGTTGAGTCATCACAGATTTTTATCAGAACTTCAGAGAATTAATACCATTACTACTCAAATTTTTCCATGAAATTGAAAGGGAAGATACACTACCAAGGTCATTCCTTGAAGCTATCATTACCCTGAGACCAAGCCAAACAACTCCTAAAAAAAAAAAACCACAAAAACTACAGATCAATTCTCTTAATGAACATAGATTCAAAAATCCACCAAAAAATACATACAAAATGAATATAACATATAATTAAAAATTGGGTTGTAAGAATAAAATCATGTGTTCTCAATAGATGTAGAAAAAGCCTTTGACATAATCCAACATCAATTCATAATAAAATCTCTGATGAAAATAGGTATAGAATGACTTTGCTTTAAGCCAATAAAAGGCATTCATAAAAAAACCTATGACTATCAGATGAAATGGGGAAAAACAGAAAGCATTCCCTAAAATCGGGAGCAAGACAAGTGTGTCCATGCTCAACACCCTTGTTCAATATAGTACTCAAAATTTTAGTCAAAGGTATGAAGAGAAAAAAATAAATGGTATACAAGTAGAAAGCAAAGAAAAAAACTAAATTTTCAGATCATTTATCTTTTAAATGGAAGAGTCGTAATCCACCAGAAGATTCATAGTACTTAAAATTAATTCAGCAAAGTACAGGATACAAAATAAACACCAAAAAATTAATAGCATTTCCATACACCAAGAAAGAAACTACAAAAAAATTCCATTCACAATAACTTCAAAAAAATTAAATATCTAAGAATTAACCTAACCAGAGAAGTGAAAGATATTTATAATGAAAACTATATTGCTGTAAGAAAAAGAGATTAAAGTGAACATTAGAATATGGAAAGCCAGCTCCTGTTCTTGGATAGGCAGAACCAATATTGTCAAAATGGCCACAGTACCAAAATGATGTATATATTCGATACAATTCCAAACAAAATACCATCATCAAAAAAAAAAAAGCTGATTATGTGGGGAAAAAACACCAAATTAGAAAAAAACGTAAACTTTATGTAGACCCAGCATAGATCAAAAGAGCCAATTCTATCTTGAGCCATGACAGCACTGTACAAGACATTGAAACTTCAGACTGTAAGTTATACTACAAAGGTACAATTGTAAAAACATCATACCAGCACAAAAACAAACATGTTGACAAATTGAGTAGAACAGAAGAAACAGAAACAATTCCAAGTACCTTCAGCCATCTGATTTTTTACAAAGGGGCCAATATATGCTGAGAAAAAGATGGCCTCTTTAACAAATAGTGCTGGGAAAACTGGTTATCCAGGTACAGAACAATGAATCAAGACCCATATCTTTCTCCCTGTATTAAAATCAAACCAAAATAGATAAGATACTTATATAAAAAAATGGAAACACTGAGTCAGTAGAAGGAAAATTTGGCAAAACTCTAAGTCGTAGGCATAAAGAAGGACTTTATGAACAGAACACCAATTGCACAAGACATAATACTGAAAATCAACAAAGAAGATTATATGAAATTAAAAACCTTCTACACAGCAAAAGAAACAACCAACAGAGAGAAGAGACAACCTACAGAACGGGAAATAGTTTTACCAGCTAGTTTTTAAACTTAGGACTAATATCTGGACTATATAAAGAACTCAAAAGTTTAGACTTCCCCCACATAAAAGTCCCAATTAAAAAATTTGCAACTGAAATATAGAGATACTTATCAGAAGAAATCTGTGATTATTAATTGTAATATATCAACTTGATAAGTAAGAATCACCTAGGAGATTGGCAAGGTTTTGGATTTGTCTGTGGGTGAATGACACATAGGCCACAAAACTAAAGGGAAATGACCCATTCTGGATTTTGGTTTCTCCAGTAGAGTGGTTTATAGTCTGAGAAGTATAAAAAAGGAAATAAGAGAGTGTTTTCCTTTATTGGAAGCTCCCCAGTTTCCACTATTGTCTTCAGCCTTTCAGAACAGAGTACTTGGCCTTTCAACACAGACTCACACCTGTGTTTCTACAAGGAGCTTCAGTCTTTGACTGTTCCTGGGTCCTCCAGCTCACCAGCACCCAGATGGCCATTTTTATGATTTGACTTCTGATCCTGCCCATAGCCATTTTGACTTTTCCATCTCTGATCTTGTAGGCCTACCTAATAAACTCCTCTATCATTTACATATTATATATTGATTCTATTCTTCTAGAGAATCCTAAATAATATATAGTAAACGTTATCAATAAATACAGGAAAATGTGCACCATCTTTGTTCTTTTTAAGATGTTGAATGCTTTTATTACCCTAGAAACATTAAGTAGATTTGTCTGTAACAAATTCATTGTCATGGGTTTTTCTGACGAGTCATATAAAATCATGGACAAGTGTTTGTTCGATTTTTGTGAATTTGTTTTTAACTTTTTTAAAAAAATTAACCTTGACATAGTCCAAGCTTTTTGCATCATATTGAGCCACCCAAATCAGTTTACTCCCCAGTCTACTGAATGGTGAGCACTCACTGAGTTCTGTTTGTACATTGATGTTTATGCATTTTCCCTACAATGCTTAATTTTTCCTTGTCATTTTTTATATCCTATATGTTCTTAAAATTGTATTTTTTTAGAAAAATAGATGGTGCAATCACATGATTTAAGTTCTGAAAGTATTTAGTGACAGTTTTCTTTCCCACCCCATCCCAAGCATACAGTTTTCTTCCCCAAAGACAATTTGTGTGACTTTCAGCATTATATTCTAAATATACTTTCAAATATGTTTATTTTTTATTCACTTCTTTTACAAATGGTAGAATATTCTCCAGATTGTCCCTCAATTTTTCATTTAACAATTATATTCTGTTATATTTCATATAACAGTTATATTCTGAAGATTATTCAAATTTACTACATAAAGAGTCTTCTGGTTACTTATTTGTGGGGGTTACCAGGAATCAAACTCAAGGCCACTCGCTTGCCTGGCAGGCAGTGTGCCATTGAACTACATCCCTGGCCCCTCCTGGTTATTCTTATGGCTATATGTTTTTCCACTGATAAACATACAATAATTTATCATTCTGTTATTAATAGGTATATGATTGTAATCATTTGATATAAGCATTGAATAACTATGTGCAGATATTTTATTCTTTCATGTAGGATAAATTGACTGGTCAACAAGGCCTATACATTTATAATTTTTGAAGTTTTGGGAAAGTTACTCTCCATAATGTTTGCACATTAGAGAAATGCAAGTTAGAACAACACTGAGATCTCAAATCTAGTAAAAATGGCTATTATGAAAGACAGAAAACCACAAATATTGGTGAGATTGCAGGGAAAAGAGAATGCTTCTACATTGTTGGTGGTAATGTAAACTAGTAATATGGAAATTAGTATGGAGACTCTTCAAAAACCTAAAATTAAAATTTTCATTTGACTTAGCTATACTTTTTGTAGGTATCTTCCTGGAAGATATAAAACTATAATATTACAGTGATATATGCATACCCATGTTTATAGCAGCATACTGCACAACAAAATCATGGATGTAGCCTATATACTCATTGATAAATAAATGGATTAAGAAAATGTAGAATGGAGAGAGGGAAAAATGCCAAAGCAACGAGTGCCAGCAGCACAACTTCTCCAAGACAAAGTGCCCAGGGTTTGGAAATCAGTAGTCTGGAGACCAAAAAAGGGTGTACAGGGCACATGAGAACCATGAGGGAACTGACAGAAGAGAAGAATAAAATAGGATCCATTGTTACAGAAGAAATAGCTCAATGCTGCAGACTCAAGAGTGCATGACATGACAGAGGCTATGCATCTGCCCCAGCAGGAAGGCAGTGAAAACAGCTTTACTGCTCACTGTGAAAGAGACTGGATCTGATTAGTCTTGTACAGTCAGAGGTGAGAAAATATTCCCTGAGCAGCCCCCTAAGGCACTGAGGCAGGAGGCTCTTGCAGATTAGCAGTTGGTAGGCAGGGCTGCCATTTTGTTTAGAGGGAACTGAACTCTGATAGCAGAACATAACAGTCCCAGGGTCACTTCACTGCCATGAGAGAAAGGAGGGAAGGGCCTTCCAGTAATGGTAAAACTCCCAGCAGTTGGACAGCAGATTGATGGAAGTTGAGAAGTAGGGACTGGGACCAGCCAAACTCCCCTCTCAGAACCACTCAGGGCTGCTAAGAGTGGCCTTGACTACAAAGGACTGGGGGCATCCTGTTCCATGTCTGGAGACATGGGCAGGCAAATGGCCTTGGCTGGTGGCAGGAAGGGGACACTCCCTCTCTGCCCTGTGACCATGGACAAAAACAAGAAAATGACCCTAGCCAATGCCAGGACAAGGGCTCCCACACTCATCCCACTTCCCCCCACCCCACATCTAGAACATGAGAGTAACCAAAGTATAGAATAGATGAGCCCATGCAAGGTCTAGGAGCATCCAATTGTGCATCGACATGGGAATAGCCTCAGGCTGGCTCCAGGTGAGTGTGCCACAGCAGCTGGGAGAGAGGTGTGGAGATGATCATGATGAGGAGATGTGAGCAAGCCACCTGAGAGACATTTGGAAGACTGCTGGCTGGGGAAGGGCCCCAGCCCTTACCTCTGGAAGCCAAAAACAGCCCTGTGTCCAGCGTTGATCTTACTGCAGACCTGGAGGGGCTGCAAAGTGCATTTATGGGATCTGTCTCAGAAATTGAGAACAACTGTGGACACCAGAGGAATTTTACGGTTTTTTTCTTTTTCCTTGTTTGTTTGATTCATTTTCCTTTTTCTGTCTGGTTGGTTTTGGGGAGTTTTTAAAGGTTGTTTAGGTTTTATACATTTATTCTTGTTCTGTTCTCTTTATCTTTCTCTCCTCAGCTATCTCTCTTAATTTATGATATTTTCATGTGAGTGAACAATGTCTCTTGTCTTTCTGTTCACTTAATATTCTTTTACTTCTTCCTTAACACTTTCTCTCCTGCTCTCTTATCCAGTTTCCCAAAGCTTGGAGACTCATCCTTTGCCCTCCCCCCTTGCTCCTACTGTATTTTTCTTCATTTCTCTCTCTGTTTTGCACCCTATCCTTCTTAAATTTTCCTCCCACTGGATAAAATCACTCTACTAAAGGGAAACATTGTGTACAAGTTAAGTTTATGCTGGATTTTCTTGTACAACAGTAGAGCTTGCCCATAGGGTTAAAGGTACCAAACTAATAGGGACCACAGTTTTTCAGTTACTAGGCTGTGTTAGATGCTATTTATACTTCTAATTGTACTGCTTTTGTGAGGATATCATACTTGTTATAATCAATTGTTCTCACTTATATGTGGATATATATGTTTTCCCAATACTGTGATTGTCTGGGGTCACAACCACAACCATCACCATAGTCCAATAGCAAAGGACTGTCTGCTGAGCTAAGTGGATAGCAACCTCTCATCCTCAATCAATTGGTAAGGTAGGATCTTGGGATTGACACAAATACGAAGAACCACTTACACTTAGAAGACATCTCTGAGAAATAAGCATTTCTTTGATATTAGTGATAAAGCAATCTACCAAGATAAAGAAATCTACAAGCAACAACTCAGAAAACAAAACAAAATTTAAAAAATACAACATGGGAAGACATAGAAGCAAAATGCAATGCTAGAAGTCCAGACCACTCAGGACAAGTCCAGGAAACAATGAGATAAAGAAAATTGAAAGCCACCTACCTGAGCTATCTAAAATGATAGTAGCAGAAGTAAATAAACACATGGATGAGGCTATAGGTAAAATAGTTTTTCAGATTAAAAAGAAATTGCAATCAAAATGAAGGACATGCTCAATGAATCTAGAGTAGACACATATAAAAAATAGAGGAGCTTAGGAAAATGATGGAAACCATGAATACCCAACATAGGAATGAAAGAAATGGAATTTATGAAACAGATTCATACTGATATCTAGGAGATTAAAAACTCCATTGAAAGTATAGGCAATTGTTTGAAACAAGGTGAGGACGGAATTTCAAATCTAGTAGACAAAATTGCAGTTACTGACCTTTATAAGAAAGACATCTTAAAAATAGCAAGAAGCCATGAAAAATAAATCCAACAATTGCAAGATGATACAAAAAAGAACAAAAAAAATTGGAGTCAATGAAAGAGCAGGAGACAGCGTAAATGCCATAAAAAACCTACTCACATATGTAATGTCAGAAAACTTCCCAAACATGAAAAAGAATTTGACATACAAATAAGTAAGGCATACAGAACTCCACATACCCATGATGAAAATAAATCTAAGCCAAGGCATGTAATAATGGGGATCCTAGAAATTCAGCACAATAACAGAATATTAAAAGTTTTTAGAGAAAAGAACCAACCTATGAAGGAAAGCCCATCAGAATCACAGCACACTTCTCAACACAAATACTTTTGTAAGAGACTTCCCTATTGATTATGCCCAAAGCAGACTATAAGCAGTGCAGGCTGTAAAGAGTTACCCTGTAATTGGCTTGTTTTAAGACGCAAGTCCAACCAAAGCCTACATGACTCATAGGAGCATTGCAGGTAGCATACAAGTTAGAACAACCTCTCCACTGACTGCCACAGCAGAGACCAGAGTGATAGCCTGTGAAGCTGTGGGGCTTAATGTGAGATAACGTGACAGCCAATGTTGGGGTGACTCACACCCAAGCTCTGTTCCCAAAATTAAAACCTTCTTTACTAAAAGACAATGTTAATTATAAACCACAACCTATATTCTGTCTGTTCTGTCCTAATTCAAGAATGCTTTGTCTCTTCCTTTACAAGCTAAGCCTTGCCTGCATCAGCAATATATTCCAAGCAACACGAGCCCAGAGAAAAGCAAGGGTAGCTATTCTATTCTCAGACAATATGACCTTCAAGCCAAGACTGATCAAAAGAGAAAAAGAAGGTCACTACACACTTGTTAAGGGAAAACTACCAAAAGAAGAGATAACAGCCATAAATGTATATCCACCAAGTATCAGTGCACCAAACTGTATAAAACAGATATTAGTGGACATGAGATCTAATAAGCACTAACACAGTTGTAATGGGGGAACCTTGATACTCCATTGTCTCAAACAGACAAATCTAGACAAAAAAATCAACAAAGAAATATCAGAACTGAACCAAACTTGTGAACAAATGGACTTAGTATATGTCTACAGAATGTTCCTCCCCAAAACATCAGAATACACATTCTTTTCAGCTGCACATGAGATAGTCTCAAAAACAGACAGGGCCAGGGTTTTAGCTCATGGTGCTGCCACCTACCTTGCAAGTGCAAGGGTCTGAGTTCGATCACGAGTACCAAAAAACAAACAAACAAAAACAGACCACATAATAGCTCATAAAATATGCTTAGGTAAATGCAAAGGAATTAAAATTATCCCATGCATATCGTCTGACCATAGTGCAATGAAAATGAAAATAGCAAAAGAAACCACAAAAACTTCATAAACACATAGAAATTACATAACACTCTCCAGAACAACCAATAGGTCACAGAATTCTAAAGTATCCACAATTAAGTGATAATGCTGACACAACATACCACAACTTATGGGACACAATTAAAGCAGTCCTAAGAGGGAAATTTATAGCAGTGAATTCCCACATCAGAAAAACAGAGCAAGCTGTAATAAATAACCTAATGTTGAACCTCAACCTTCTAGAAAGAAGAGTGAGTTAAACTGAAATCACATGCAAGGGAGGAAATTATCAGAGCAGAATTTAATCTAATACACACTAAGAAAACAATGCAAAAATCAATGAATTGAAGTTGATTCTTTGAAAGATTAAATAAAATAGATAAACACTTAGCCGACCTAATCAAAAAAAGGAAAGAAAAGACTTAAATACATCCAATTAGGAAGAAAAGGGTGAAATCACAACAGATCATGCAGAAATCCAGAAGACCATTAGTACCAACTTTGAGAAACATTCTAATTAGAGGGATATTGCAGAAGAAATTTACAGATTCCTAGATACACATGAATTTGTGAAGCTGAATCAAAAAGATATATTCTAAATAAGCCAATATCAGTCAATGAAAGTGAAGTTGTAATTTAAAAACTACCAACAAGAAAAAAAAATGATGTCCTAATTCACTGATGAATTCTACAAGAAAGTTAGAAAAGATCTAATGGCACTACTCCTCAAACTCTTTAATGAAATTGAAAGGCACGCAATACTCCCAAACTCATACCTAGAAGCAAGCATTACCCTGATATCAAAACCAGAGAAGGAACCAACCAAAAAAGAGAATTACAGGAAAATTTCCCTAATGAACATAATTGAAAAATCCTCAATAAGATACTGGCAAACAGAATAAAGCAAGTCGTCAAGAATATTATACACCATGACCAAGTGTAATTCATCCCAGGAATGCAGGGATGATCAACCATACACAAATCAATAAATGTAATACACCGAATTAAAGAACCAGGGACAAAACCCACATGATCCTCTCAATAAATGCAGAAATAAAATGTGACAAAAATCCAACAACTATGATAAAAAAAACTACAGAAAATTGGAATCGATGGTCTTTATCCCAATCTGATAAAAGCCATCTTTGACAAATGAACAGCCAAAATTATACTAAACAATCAAAAACTGAAAGCTTCCACTCTAAAATCAGGAACAAGACAAGGATGGCCACTATCGTCATTCCTATTCAGTATAGTTCTGGAAACATTAGTCGGTGAAATTACAGAAAGAAAGAAAGGGAATAAGGATAGGAAGGGAAGAAGTTAAATTATCATTATTTGCAGATGACATGATACTCTTCATAGAAGATCCCAAAAACTCCACCAAAAGACTCCCAAATTTAACAGCCAAATTCAGTAGTATAGCAGGATACAAAGTGAACACTCAAAAATCAATAGCATTCCTGTACACTAGTAACAAACTTACTGAGAGAGAAATTAGGGAAACATCAACTTTCACACAGCATCAAGAAAAATGAAATATTTAGGAATCAATCTAGCAAAGGAAGTAAAGGAACTTACATTGAAAACTACAGTACTCTGAAAAAGGAGATTAAAGAGGATATCATAAAATGGAAAGATATTTTTTGTTCTTGGGT
This sequence comes from Heterocephalus glaber, assembly GCF_053883595.1. Taxonomy (NCBI): domain Eukaryota; kingdom Metazoa; phylum Chordata; class Mammalia; order Rodentia; family Bathyergidae; genus Heterocephalus; species Heterocephalus glaber. The sequence continues at coordinate 8,841,286 of NW_028258299.1, read as the reverse complement.
AGGCAGAACCAATATAGTGAAAATGTCTATACTTCCAAAATTGTTATACAGATTTAATGTGATACAGATCAAAATACCAAAAGTATACCTCGCAGAATTAGAGAAATTTAAATTAGAGAAATTTAAATTAGAAGAAACAATCCTAAAATTCACTTGGAACCAGAAGAAACCTAGAATAGCAAAAGTATTCCTGGGTAACAAAAGCATGCCAGAGGAATCCCAATCCCTGGCTTGAAATTATATTACAAAGCTCCTATGATAAAAAATAGCATGGTACTGGCAATAAAAAGGACCAGAAGATCAATGGACTACAACAGAAGATGCAGAAACAGCTCTAAATATATGCAGCTATCTTATCTTTGACAAAGGAGCTGGATATCTTCACTGAAAGACAGCCTCTTTCATAAACAGTACTGGGAAAACTGACTTTCTACATGCTGAAGATTAAAGCTAGACCCATATCTCTTACCCTGCACTAAACTAAAATTGAAATAGATCAAAATTCTAAGTATTAAAATAGAAACATTTAATATTCAGGAGGATAAAGTAGGTAAAACTCTCATAGACATAGGTGTAGGCAAAGACTTTATGAACAAAACACCTACCACACAGGACATATTACAAAGAATCAACAAGTAGGATCTCATCATATTAAAAAGCTTTTGTACAGAAAAATAAATCACCAACAGAGGGAAGAGACAACCATGAAATGGGAAAAATTTTATTAGATATTTCTCTGACAAAGAACTAATATCTAGAATATATAAAAAACTGAAAAAAATCAGATTCCCCCCCCCCGATTTAAAGACTCAATCCAAAAATGGGCAGCTGAAATGGATATATACTTCTCAGGTGGAGAAGTACAAATAGCAAATAAATATATGAGAAAATGTTCAACATCACTGGTCACTCGTGAAATGCAAATTATAACAACTCTGAGATTCCATCTCATTCCAGAAAGAATGGCCATTATCATAAATCAACCAATAACAAATCTGGCAGGGCCATGGGGAAAAAGGAATCTTTGTCCACTGTTGGTGGGAGTGCACACTGGTGCAACCAATGTGAAAATAAGTATGAGAGTCCTCAAAAAACTGAAACTACAGATTGCATTTGACCCAGGTATTCCCCATCTTGGTATCCTCCCGAAAGAGTTAAAAACATCGTACTACAGCAATATATGCATACCCACGTTTATAGCAGCACAATTTATAGTAGTTAAATCTTGGAAACAGCCTAGATGAATGGATAAACAGATGAATGAATAAAGAATCTAGTTTTTATATATAATGGTGTACTACTCTGATGTAAAGAAAGATAAATTTGAGACATTTTTAGGTAAATGGATGTAACCCGAGACCATAATTTTAAGTGAAATAAATATTGCATTCTCTTGTATGAGAAACCAAAAGCACAAATAAGGACCAAAATATTGGGAAGTAGGAAAACCATGTTCAAATGAGAAGGGGAACAAGGGAGAGGGAAAGGGGAAGGAATGGAAAGGGAAAAAAAGAATTAAAATGTGTTATGTACGTATACCAACTCCCCCTGAGGAATGTAGTCATTAGGATCTGCATATATGTACTAATAAAGATTTTTAAAATTCATATGTTAAAGTTCTATTTTTTAATGGACCTTATTGGACAGATCACAATTCTTAGCCCTATTTACAGGAATATAGAATTAGATTCAGTACTGTACAGGCTACAAAGAACAGACTTCTACAAAAACTAAATAAGATAATGATCATAAATTGTTAATTTCAGGCCAATATACAAAAAACAACTCAATACATTTTAGATTATTAAACATTTTATAAATTCACATCTAAATGGCAACTCTTTCTTGTGTTGTAAGCATGATATTTTCTAATTATTATGGAAAAAGACATCATGAAATTGAAGTTTATTATCTCATAGTTTTTTTTTTTTTAGATACTGGAGATCGAACTCGGGTCCTTGGCGCTTGTGCAGCAGGCGGTGAAACCACTGCGCTAAATCCACGGCCCCTCATGTTTTCATATAAAGTGATCACAAGTTCATCCCCTTGTTGAAGAAATAGTAAATTTTCTGGGGATATAAATGGATGTGTCTCCTACACAAATTAGATCTTTTGAGAACCCATGGAACCTAGTCAAGGCACATTTATCAAACTTCAATTTTGAAGACAGCTCTAAGGATGATAGGAGGTTAGATACCTGGAAGGCCACTTTATAGATAAGGAGTAATAAAGACTGATTCACCTCTCATTCATTCTGATGTCTTGGGAAGAGAGAACCAACAAGGAAAAAAATCCTTTGGAACACCACATCATCCCACAGGGAAATTATGTGCTCCGAGTTGGAATAACAAGAGAGAAATGTGCCTAATGAGAAGATATTTAAAGCTGTAAACATCTCCTTTGTTGTTATCCATTAGTGTATGCAACAGTCATCCGGATGGGACTTGGTTTGTTATTTTGAATTCCTGCATCTGGTTGGGAACAGACGCTTGTCCAATTCTTTCTGTCTTGTCTGGCAGCACAGTTTCAGTCCCCATCTTCATCTATCCAGCAAGGAATTTGAACTTATATACAGAGACCTTCCAGTGAGAAAACCCATCCAAGTGAGTGCAACAGCCCAGCAGGTGCTATAAGGCAGTTGCTTAATGACTGGGAGACAAGATCATTTAGCTAAGGTGAATGAGACCAAATGCAACCTCACTAACAGCTGAGAAATTCTGTGGTTGTTTGCTTGCTTGCTTCATTAATTTGATGATATATTTATTCACCATGTTAAAAAGTGAAGGGAACAATGAACTAAGTAATACAAAGGTCATGTGACAGTTAAGCAATGACAACAAAAGCTAAATTACAAGAGGGATTGAGAGGCATAAAGTGGTTTCAAGTGTCCATAGACCCTTGTAATTAATTAGGTGAAAAAAGGAATGCATTATCTGTGGTAAGACGTAAGTAAAGTGAGTGTATTTCTTATTTCTGAGATGAAACGCTACTTTGACTTGTTTATTAATATCTTACACCTGATTTCTATATTTATCAGCATTTCAATGCAATTTTCCAGTTTATTATTTCTTATTGACATTATTAGTGTCTATAAAAAACTAAATTTGATGTAGTGAAATACTTATCTTATTATTTCTGAGTTTTTTGCCTCATTCCAGATGATTTTTCCCAAAGTGAAACTCATGTGAGGTTTTCATGATGTTCTTCTAAACTTTATTTATTTTCATATTAAGGTTTTAAATTCCTCTAATTTTTGTAAGGTATGTGAGTTGGGGAACCAACATCATTTTCTTCTAGATGCACAGCCACTTATACCAGCTTTTATTTAACTATTTGAGCTTTTCCAAATAAATTAATTAAAAATCCACTGATAATGATTCATTCATTAAATTGTAACTGAAAGTCTTTGACATGCCACAATATTACAAGGAAATAATTATTTTCTTTGTTATGCTTTGGATTTGAAATATCCTTGAATGTATCATGTGTTTGGAAGTTGATTGGGTCATGGGGGTATTGTAGCTGCCTGCTGTTAGGAGGTAGGTCCTTGCATAACTTGGAAAGGTGCATTCTCCCTGGCTCCTCCTGATTCTTTCAGCTTCCGGGAGGTTAAGGGTGGAGCTGTTTTTCCTCTGCCATGTTCTTCTGTCATCCTGTTTCTGCTATGGAGCAGATGACCATAGACTGAAATCACAAGCCAAAATATATCTCTTCTTCTTTAAATTGGGATTGTTGAGTGTTTTGTCCCACTGACAGAAGAGTAAGTAAGACATTATGTCCAAATCTTTGCCAATTTAATGATCAATCCATCTTCATAACATTAAATTATTCGTATTGTATATCTTTTTGGATGTATGCTTCATGTAATGCTGTATGCAATGCTTTAATGCATCATTAAATTATGTTTAATACAGCTTTTGTAACCCCACAATTAAACCTGATATTATTATCCCCTTGGAATTATTTTTAATTGCTCAACTTTTTCTTCTCCTTAACTTTACTCTACATAATGTAAACATATTCATATAACCCTGTGAAAACCCAAAAGTGAATAAAGCAGGTAAAATCTCTCCGCATTTAAATCTATTCCATGATGTTGAGGCATGGTGAGATGTACAAAGATGTGTGTGATGAAATATTCCTGGGAATCAGCCACATGCCTGACTTAATTCAGTTTAAAAAGAAAGATATGTCAGGGTGACCGTGAGATTTTATAGAATATCATCACACAAGCCTTTCATGTTGCATGAAGACTGCAATAAGAACTAGAATATTCCAATTTGAGATTTGTTCAAATAGTTCAAAATTGAAAATTTGAGAACAACACAGGCAAGTTACCTCACAGAAAATGGAGAAAAGAGCCTGCTCCATCTGTTACTGCCTGTAAAAACCTACTAATATTTGTTTTTTGTGGCTTATGTTGCTGGAACACATTACCCATCGATTTTCACTGTGGAATCTAAAGAAGTTGATTTTATACAAGTAGAGAATGGAATAGTGGTTATCAGAGACAGGGTCAAGGAGAGGGCTCAAGAATAGTGAAAGGTTAATTGATAGGGACAAATTTACATTGAGATAGGAGGAGTAAATTTTACTATTCTATTGCTCAGTAGAAGGGCTATAGTTAATCACAATGCATTATATATTTGAAAATAAATAAAAAAGAATTTTTAATTTTCTCAGCACAATGCAATGAGGTATGGTTGAAATGATGGGTATGTTAACTATCCTGATTCGATCATCACACAATGTACATGTTTTGAAATTCCTCCTTATATTCTAAAAATACATACACTTGAGAGGTGTCAATGAAAATAAGTAAACCATTGGAATCCAATTATTGATATTAATTTTGAAAAGCACAAAAGAAAAATCTCTTCTAAGAATTCATATAAAAATGTTCCAATTATATAGTTGCTTGTGTATTTACTTTTCTAAACTTTTGGTTCATTCTCCTCTTTATACTTGTTTCCTACATGGATGTTCGATCTCTAAATTTTGTGACAACAAGAGCTCATTACTTTTGTCTTCTGGGAAATTTTTTTTTGTCCTCGAGTAATTTCACTAGCCCTCAAGGGGAAGTAATCAGAGTTGTTATATGGTCAAAAATTAGGAAGTATTTTTCCCTTACAATCTCTTGGGGACCATGTAGCTTATTCTACTATCACACCACAAAGGCTAATTAACTTTCCTTTTTCTGTTATTTGAGAAGTATGTTAAATATTTGTTTCAACACAGGATTGAAAATCATCATGGCCAAATGGAGCCCTTAAGTTACATATGTATGGGGGACTTACAAAGTGGAATTTGTGGATAACACTCATGTATTCACTTAGAGAAAAATAATTTTATACAGTCAGCAATATTCATTGCCTTTAAACTGTCGGACTAGAGGTGATAACATGATAGTAACACAGTCCCAAGATATGGCACGAATCTTATTTTTAAGTGATGTTTGTGTCTATGTGCATGAGTGTGTGTCTGTATATACACATGTGCATGAACACATTTGCCTTTAGTGATGAAAACGGGTTTCAGAGAAAGTGTCTCTGGACTCATTATATTCTAAAAGATACCATCACAGAGGACAGAATATTAGTAAATACAAGTAAATAATTAGGGGATTTAATTCACAGGGCACCCACTGTAACCAGCTTACTACACTGCACATGCTAAAACATCTGGAGAGAGAAATTTCTGTATGTTGAAGCTTCAACAGCAATGAGGCACCTTTGTTCTCCATTGTTCTCTGAACCCACCCCTCAGCACTGTCCCTCTTGCTCATGCTCCATGTCACACTGGCTCTTTGTTGACCATAAATATCTGAAACAGACACATTCCTCAGTCTTTGCACTGCCTGTGCCTCCTGCTAGATACACACTTCTGCAGATAACTCTTAGGCTCCCTCCCCATTTTCCTGGAGGTTGCTTTTTAAATACCACCTTGCTTGTGCATTCAGTAAAAATAATACTCCCTCTTTCCTTTCTCCTTCTGAATTTGTATATTTTCCTTCATAGTAACTGTTGCCAAGTGACATGTTAAGTGATTATTTCTTCACCTACTTCTACTTTCTTGTATTATTCTTCCTCAGCAGAAACTAAGAATATTTATTTTTCTAGTACTAACCAATCATTTCCTGGAACCTGATGATCACTAAATTATATTCCTCAAAGGCAGGGAGAAATTCAAACTTTTGAAAATTCATCCTCTTTATAAGAGGTGGGTGTGAGATAGGTGTTCAAAATAAAAAGTGGCAAGGGGGATCATCTATAGGGACACAGATCCATACACAAAGCATAGGAATTCATGTCTTAACCATAGAATATATATGATAGCATTTCCATCAAGTTGTTACTACATAACTGTGTCATTTAACTTTTTATTATTTTTTAGTTACATCAATCCAATGAGGACACAGAACAAGACACAAATTTCGGCATTTCTTCTGGGAATTTCAGAGGACCACAGATTACAACCTGTTCTCTTTGGGCTGTTCCTCTCCATATACTTGGTCACAGTGCTAGGGAACCTGCTCATCATCCTGGCTATTATCTCACATACTCACCTGCATACACCTATGTACTTCTTCCTTTCCAATCTGTCCTTTGTGGACATCTGTTTCACCTCCACCACTGTACCAAAGATGCTGGTGAACATACACTCTCAAAACAATACCATAACATATAAAGGCTGTATCACCCAAATGAATTTTTTTTTAATCTTTTCGGTGGTAGACATATTTCTGCTGACTGTGATGGCCTATGATCGCTTTGTGGCCATCTGTCAACCCCTGCATTACATGGTCATTATGAATCCCCGGTTCTGCGGATTGCTGATTTTGGTGTCCTGGACTGTGAGCATCCTGCATGCCTTGGTGCAAAGCTTAATGGTGTTGTGGCTGGTCTTTTGCATAGACTTGGAAATCCCACATTTTTTCTGTGAACTTAATCAGGTAGTCCACTGTGCCTGTTCAGACACTTTTCCTAATGATATAGTGATATACCTTGCAACTGTCCTAATTGCCTGCTGTCCCTTTGCTGCCATCCTATACTCTTACTCCAAGATAGTTTCCTCCATATGTGCAATCTCTTCAGCTCAGGGGAGATATAAAGCATTTTCCACCTGTGTCTCTCACCTCTCAGTTGTATCCTTATTTTATGGCACAAGCCTAGGTGTGTACCTTAGTTCTGCTGCCACTGAAAACTCTCACTCAGTTGCAACAGCCTCAGTGATGTACAGTGTGGTCACACCCATGCTGAACCCCTTCATCTACAGTCTGCGGAATAAAGACATTAAGAGCTCCCTGAAAAGACTCTTCAGAAGGGTAACTGAAAATGTGCCCATTGTCCTGAGACTGAATAAAAGCCCATGATTGCTGAACTCAATGCCTCAAAACCAGAACTGTATTTGTAATTTTTTGTGAAAATAGAATTTACTCATTCTGTTTTCTTTCTGGAGTTTTCATTTCTTTGATTTTTATATTCCCTATACAATTTATGTAATTTCCTTGATTGTAATTTCTGCTCTTTCTTCCATCCAAATTTCTCCAGTTTGTCATTTCCCAACTTTTCCAATGTTATTACCATCTCAGGATCAGAAATAATTGGAAAATCATCTCTTTACTATAGGACTTTTTTTTTTTGCTTAAATTCTTTTATTTGAACATTTTAGGTATACAATATATTTACATTTATCATTGGGTACTTGTACCTGTATATGATGTATCTTGGTTCTTATTTTTTCCCCATTTCCTGTGTGCCCTTCACCCCCTCCTCCCTTCCCTGTTTACATAGACTTTGGTTCCATTTTTTTTCTTTTCTCTTAATTTTTCCTTTCCCTTCTTTCCTTTCCTCTTCCCAGTTCCCCTAACTCTTTGGACCTTTTCTTCCTATTTAAAATTATCAATTATTCATTTTAATCCTTATTTACACTTTCAGTTTCTCACACTAGAGAAACTATTCAGTATTTACACATGTGTGTCCTATTTATTTCACTTAAGAGTATGGCCTCAATATGCATCCATTTAGCTATAAATGTCTCTAGTTTCTCATTCTTTATGGCTGAGTAGTACTCCATTTTATAAAAAAAGACAACTTTTTGAAGAATATGTCTTCAGTAGGAACATTTCTTTTAAAATATCATATCATACTCATCTATTTTCCTTTTATTAAAAGTAGTCTTAAGTTGGAGAAACATGAAAAAACTGAATTCAACAACAAAAACAATTAATATATGTTTATGTTGGTAGCAATTCCGAGATCACCATTTTTGGTTTGTGTGTTTATCATTCCTTCATGGTTCACTTCCTTATCCTTTCTTTCTGGTGCTATAAACCTTAGCATACTAGATTGTTTTATAGCTTCTCACTGAGTTTTATTCTAATCTTAGGATCTATTTCTATTTCACCTCAATGCCCATGTTGCCTACAGTAGTCACAGGAAAAACAGCTCCCACAGGTATCAACTCCACTATTTTTCCCAAGTGGCTATTTTTATATTCAAAACATTATTTTTAAAATGATAAAAATATGAAAAAGGATGAATAGGTTAATTTTTTTCTTAAGAGTCAGTCACTGGAAGAGAGGAAGGTAGACGTAAGGTCTAAAAGGTCAATGCCAGGGACTATTGATTTGTTGAAACATTTTTTGTATTTAGTTTTATTTTGATTAAGTGGTATTAGTTGTACATATCATTGAGGTCCAGAGTGCTATTTTCAAATGTGGATATACTCTAAGTGAATCAAATCCAGCACCCTTTATCCACCCTTTTACTCCTCCTACTTCAAGTGTATACATATGTTTTACAGTCAAGCAGACTATTTTATTGTAAGGGTCAATATATTAGAGATAAAATGTGGTATTGTGCTTTTTGAATTTGGCTTATTTTACCTAGAAAAATATCCTCCAGTTCCAATCAGGTTGCCACAAATAACAGGATTTCATTTTTTTCTGTTTTAATAACACTGTATTATATGTGTATACCATATTGGTTTCATCTGGTGATGGGCATCTAGGTTGATTCCATATTTTACTTGTTGTAAAGAAGGCTTCAATAAACATAGGTGTAAAAGTGTCTTTTTGCCCTGCTGATTTCATTTCATTTTATCAGTGTTAATATTCTGATTGTGATGTTGTACCACAGTTTTCTCAGTGTTACCATACTGGAAACTGAGATAAGGTTATGCAGGTTTCTCTGTCATTTTTACTACTGTGTAATAACATAGTTATCTCAAAATAAAAACTTTAATTGGAGTTATAAAGGAAAATAGTAAAACAACTCAGCAAGTTGAGTTTTTTCCTACTGGCTTAAAACACTAAAAGTTTAATTATTAATCTTATGCATGTCTGATTTGGGTTGGTCTGGAACTCTATGGTGCTATGATTTTGTTGCCATTGTATAACTCTGGCTAACAGAATCCCCAAGAGAAATTTTGTGGATTTTAATATATGGTATTTTTAAATTTTTTATTTTATTCATTAAGTTTATTGGTACTTTTCAGGTATACATTATGATCGCATTCATCACTTGGAATTTATACCAGTACATGAAATATCTTGGTTCTTATTTTTGCCCAATCCCCTTCTCTCTTGCAACTCCCCCCCTCCCTATTTACCAAGACTTTGTTTCCATTTTTTTCCTTCTTTATTTTCATTTTTTTCTTTCCCTTCTTTCTTTTCCCCCACCCCACCTCAGTTCTCCTTCCTCTTTGAATATTATTTTCCTATTTCACATTATCTACTATACATTTTAGTTCTCATTTATACTTTCAGTTTTTCACACCAGAGAAATAATTTAGTATTTACACATGCATGATTTATTTATTTCACTTAAGAATATGGCCTCAAGATGCATCCATTTAGCTATAAATGTCTCTAGTTTATTTTTCTTTATGGCAGAGTATTACTCCATTCTATAAAAAACACTATATCTTCTTTATTCAATCACCAGTTAATGGACATTTGAACTGTTTCCAAGATTTAGCTATTACAAACTGTGCTGCTATAAACATGGGTGTGCATATATCGCTGTGGTATGATGCTTTTATTTCTTTTGGGAACATTCCCAGGAGGGGAATAGCTGGATCAAATGGGACTTCTAATTCTAGTTTTTGAGGAATTTCCACATTGATTTCCACAGTGGTTTCACCAGTCTACACTCCCACCAACAAGAAGAAGAGTTCCTTTTTCCCCAGAGCCCCGCCAGCATTTGTTACTGGTTGATTTCTTACTAGAAGCCATTCTGTCTGGAATGAGAAGGAATCGCAGAATTGTTTTAATTTGGATCGCTTGAATGACCAGTGATGATGAACATTTTTTATATGTTTATTTCCTGCTTCTACTTCATCATCTGAGAAATGTATATTCATTTCAGATGCTCATTTATGGATTCGGTCTTTAAATTTGGGGGTTCTGGTTTTTTTAAAGTACTTTATATTTTCTAGATAGTAGCCCTTTGTCTGAGAAATAGCTGGTAAAAATTTTCCCCACAATGTAGGTTGTCTCTTCACTCTGTTGGTGTCTCTTGCTGTGCAGAATCTTTTTAATAAGATTAGATCCCTATTGCTGATTCTTTGTAAGAGTCCCCATGTGACTATTGAGTTGCACACAAGTCATTCTCCAAAATAGACCACATGCTAGCTCATAGCACATGTTTAAGTAAATGTAAAAGAACTGAAGTCACCCCCTGTGTATTATCAGACCATAGTACAATAGAATTGGAGATCAATAACATAAGAAACCACAAAACCCCAACAAACACATGGAAATTGAATAACAATCTCCTGAACAACCAATGGGTCACAGAAGAAATTAGACAGTTTCTACAAGTATATGAAAATGCCAGTACACCACACAGGAATCTACAGGACACAATGAAAGCAGTTCTATGAGGGAAATTCATAGCAGTGAATGCCCATATTAGGAAAACAGAGAGAACCCAAATAAACAATGAAATGCAGAAGCTCAAGCTCCTAGAAAAAGAAGAGCATAACAAACACAAAGCTCATACAAGAGAGGAAATTATAAAGATCAGAGAAGAAATCAATGCAATGGAGACTAAGAGAATGATACCAAAAAATCAATGAATCAAAGAGCTGGTTTTTCAAAAGAATAAATAAAATTGATAAACATTCAGCCAACCTTATCAAAAAAAAGAAAGAAAAGGCTGAAATCCATGTAATTAAGAATGAAAAAAGTGAAGTCACAACAGATCCACCAGAAATCCAGAGGCTCATCAATACCTATTTGGAGAACCTGTACTCTAATAAAATGGAAAACACAGAATAAATGGACAGATTCCTAGATATATACGAATTGCCAAAGTTAAATGAAGAGGATATAGAAATTCTAAACACCCCAATTACAATGAGTGAAATTGAAAATGTAAAAAAAAAATTACCAACAAAGGAAATCCCAGGTTCTGATGGCTTCACTGCTGAATTCTACAAGACATTTAAAGAAGAACTATCACTATTACTCTTTAAACTCATCAAGGAAATTGAAAGGGAAGCAAGGCTTCCGAATTCATTCCAGGAAGCAAGTGTTACTTTGATTCCAAAACCAGGGAAAGACCCAACCCAAAAAGAGAACTACAGGCTAATCTCCTTAATGAACATAGATCCAAAAATCCTCAACAAGATACACGCAAACAGAATACAGAGGGTCATCCAGAAGATCATATACCCTGACCAAGGTGGATTTATCCCAGGGATTCAAGGATGGTTCAACATACCTAAATCAATAAATGTAATGCACTATATTAACAAAGCCAAGGACAAAAATCATATAATCATCTCAACAGATGTAGAAAAAACATACAACAAAACCCAACATGCACTTATGATAAAAATCCTACACAAAATTGGAATAAGAGGTCTTTATCTCAGCCTGATTAAGGCTGTCCATGAAAAACCAACACCCAACATCATACTAAATGGTCAAAAACTGAAAATTTTCACGCTAAAATCAGGAACAAGACAAGGATGCCCATTATCACCACTCCTGTTCAATATAGCTCTGGAAACATTATCCACAGCAATTAGAAAAGAGAAAGAAATAAAAGGAATACAGATAGGAAAAGAAGTTAAATTGTAATTATTTGCTGATGATATGATACTTTATATAGAAGACCCAAGAAACTCCGCCAAAAGACTTCTAGACTTAATTCACAGATTCAGTAGAGTAGCTGGATACAAGTTCAATACTCAAAAAACAATAGCCTTCTTGTACACAAATAACAGACTTGCTGAGAGGGAAATTAGTGAAATAACCCCTTTTACAATAGCATCCAAAAAAATGAAATATCTAGGAATCAGTCTAACAAAGGAAGCAAAAGATCTCTACACTGAAAACTACAGCACTCTGAAAAAAGAGGTCAAAGAGGATATGAGAAAATGGAAAGCCATCCCTTGTTCCTGGGTAGGAAGAACCAATATAGTGAAAATGGCCATAATTCCAAAACTGCTATATAGATTTAATGCAATGCTGATTGAAATTCCAACAATACATTTCACAGGACTAGAGAAAACAATGCAAAAATTCACTTGGAACCAGAAGAAAGCTAGAATAGCAAAAGCAATTTTAGGCAACAGAGACATGGCAGGAGGTATCACAATCCCCAACTTGAAACTATACTACAAAGCTACTGTGATAAAAACAGAATGGTACAGGCAAAGAAACAGACCTGAGGATCAGTGGAATAGATTAGAAGATGCAGAAACAACTCCAGACATAATCAGCCTCCTCATCTTTGACAAAGGAGCTAACCACTGTCATTGGAGGAAAAATAGCCTATTTAATAAATGTTGTTGGGAAAACTGGATTTCAACCTGCCAAAGATTAAAACTAGACCCATATATGTCACCATGCACCAAACTAAGATCGAAGTGGATTAAAGATCTAAATATTAAGACAGCAACACTAAACTTGCTGGAAGATAAGTTAGGTAGAACTCTTGAAGACATTGGCATAGGAAGACACTTTATGAACAAAACCTCAGTAGCTTGGGAATTAGCAAAAAGAATCAACAATTGGGATCTCATCTTATTAAAAAGCTTCTGCACTGCAAAAGAAACCACCAACAGAGCTAACAGACAACCTACAATGTGGGAAAAATTTTATAGCAGTTGTACCTCAGACAAAGGACTACTATCAAGAATATATAAAGAACTGAAAAAAATCAGAACCCCCAAATGTAAAGACCCAATTCAAAAATGGGCATCTGAAATGAACAGACATTTCTCAGACAAAGAAATAAAAGCACCAAATAAACATATGAAAAAATGTTCAACATCACTGGTCATTTGACAGATGCAAATGAAAATAACAATGAGATTCTATGTCACCCCAGAAAAAATGGCTGCTATCAAGAAATCAACCAACAACAAATGCTGGCAGGGCTGTGGGGAAAGAGGAACCCTGCTCCACTGCTGGTGGGAGTGTAGACTGGTGCAACTGCTGTGGAAATCAGTATGGAGATACCTCAAAGAACTAGGACTAGAAGTCCCATTTGACCCAGCTATTCCCCTGTTGGGTATCTTCCCAAATGAATTAAAAGAATTATACCACAGCAGTATATGTGCACCCATGTTTATAGTGGCATAGTCTATAATGGTGAAAGCTTAGAAACAGCCCCATTGCCCATCAACTGGAAACTGGATAAAGATGATGTGGGGTTTTTTATAAAATGGAATACTACTCAGCCATAAAGAATGAGAAACTAGAGACATTTATAGCTAAATGGATGCATATTGAGCCCATACTTTTAAGTGAAATAAATAGGACACAAGTGTGTAAATACCGAATAGTTTCTCTGGTGTGAGAAACTGAAAGTGTAAATAAGGATTAAAATGATTGAAATGAGTAACTGATAATTTTAAATAGGAAGAAAAGGTCCAAAGGGCTAGGGGAAATGGCAGGGGAAGGGGATAGGAAAGAAGGGAAAGGAAAAATTATAAGAAAAGGAAAAAATGGAAACAAAGCCTGTAAATAGGTAAGCATGGAGGGGGTGAATGGAGCACAGGGAATGGGGGAAAAATAAGAACCAAGATGCATCATGTACAGGTAGAAGTACCCAATGATAAATGTAAACGTACTGTATCTCTAAAATGTACCAATAAAAGAATTTAAGAGAAAAAATAATGGGACCAGAGTGTATGTAAGTAAATTCTTGGATATAATTATTATAGACACTTCAGTTAAGTAAAAATATTATAGGAAGTCAGACAGGGCTAGGCCTTCAAGGGAGTCAGTACAGAGGTAGAAAATACATTACAACTGTGGTTGGAGGTCCATCTGTTAAAGGCCAGACCTCAAGATAAAGACAGATTGATCAGACCTACATGCCTTTGCAAGGGATAAACAATAAATTGAAGATTGTACTATAATTGGTATCACCTGATCCAATAAAGTCTAGACAGACATCAGTCACCCAGGTGGCTGACCATGACCTCTTGATCCAGCTGTTCCTAAAAAAGTTCTTGTTTTTTCCTTGTACATTTACTATGTGACCTGCTTCCACATTAGATCAATATTACCTAAATGGCTATACTTATAATCTTATTAGTTGATCATAGTTTTGACCCACATTGTACTCACTTCATAATTTTGTAACCACCTTGTGATTTTGCTCTACAAAACTTCCTGTGAGAAGTGGGCTCTTTGGCAGCCCACTTTCAGGTCCCCTTCTGTCTCTCGAGAGCTATCTCTCTACATACATTTTTCATACTCTTAACATCCATTGTTCCTTAGAATTTATTCTTCAATTATGAGGAACACAAACTTGGTGTATCTGACATCTAGCAGGTTGGGAATTATAATATTCCCCCTATATCATAATGATATTAATAAAGACATTCAACAATTATAAGAAGTAATTAGTCCTCTAGCTCACCATGGACAACATTTTTCTAAAAGTCTTGTTACTGTGTGCAATTCCTACATTAGTGATAGTGTGTTTATGTCTAGATGTAGGTATGTACTTATTTATTTCTTGACTTTTCTACTTGTTTCTGAAAATCTACTTAGAATTACAATAGTCAAAAATTTAAAGAATTTTAGACATATCTTGAATTTTATTTTTTTTAGTTTCTTTGATAGTATTTTTAATTTAAAAATAAAATTTTAACTAATCAAAACATAAAAATGGCCTTATGGGGAAAAAAAAGGCTGTCTTTCTTCCAGTGAGGGTATTTGGCTCCTTTGTCAAAGAAGAGGTTGCTGAATATGTCTGGAGTTGTTTCTCCATATTCTAATGTATTCCATTGATCCTTGAGACTATTTCTTTGCCAATACCATGCTGTTTTTATCAAAGTAGTTTGTAGTATAGTTTCAAGTTGGGGATTATGATACCCTCTACCTTGTCTTTGTTGCCTAGAACTTCTTTTGCTATTCTAGTTCTCTTCTGGTTCCAAATGAATTTTTGTATTGTTTCTCTACTTCTGTGAAATATGCTATTGGAATTTTGATCAGGATTGCACTGAATCTATATAGCAATTTTGGAAGTACCACCATTTTCATCATATTGATTCTTCTTACCCAGTAACAGAGTATGTCTTTCCATTTTCTGATATCCTTTTCGATCTCTTTTTTCAGATTGCTGTAGTTTTTAGAGTAGAGGTCTTTACTTCCTTCATTAGATTGATTCCTAGGTATTTCATTTTTGGGTGGTGTTATTGTGAAAGGAGTTGTTTCCTTGATTTCCCTCTCAGTGAGACTGTTATTCGTGTACAGGAAGGCTGTTGATTTTTGAGTGTTCACTTCATATCCTAATACACTACTGAATTTGGTTGTTAAATTTTGGAGTCTTTTGGTGTAGTTTTTGTGTTCTTCTATATAGAGTATCATATCATCAGCAAATAGTGACAGTTTAACTTCTTCCATTCTTATCCTTATTCCTTTTCTTTCTCTAATTGCTCTGACTAATGTTTCCAGAACTATATTGAATAGGAATGATGATAGTTGACATCCTTGTCTTGTTGCTGATTTTAGAGTAAAAGATTTCAGCTTTTGATTATTTAGTACAATTTTGGCTGTTTGTTCATCATAGATGGCTTTCATCAGATTGAGATAAAGACTGTATATTTCAATGTCTTATAGGATTTTTTTAAATCAAGAATAGTTGTTGGAAGGCTGGGGATTTAGCTCAGTGGTGCCACTGCCTGCCTCACAAGAGCAAGGTCCTGGAGTCAATCCCTGGTACCAGAAAAAAAAAAGGGCCAGGGATTTACTCAGGGGTTCTGCCCCCTGCCTCACAAGTGCAAGGTCCCTTTGATCCCTAGTACCAAAAAAAAAAAACAAAAAAAGAATAGTTGTGGGGCTGGGTGTGGTGATGCATGCCTGTAATCCCAGCAGTCATGAGGCTGAGGCAGGAGGATCACCTCAAGTTCAAGGCCAACCTGGGCTATGTAGTGAGTTCAGGGCCAGCCTGAACTACAAAGGGAAACCCTGCCTCACAAAAAAAGAGAATATTGTTGGATTTTGTCAAATGTTTTTTCCACATCTATTAAGATGATCGTGTGGTTTTTGTCCTTGAATCTGTTACTATAATGTATTATAATTTATTGGTTTACATATGTTGAACAGTCCTTGCATCCCTGGGATGAATGTCACTTAGCCAGGGTGTATGGTCTTCTTAATGATCTCCTGCACTCTGTCAGTATCATATTCAGGATTTTTGCATCTATGTTCTTTAGGGAGATAAACCTGTAGTTCTCTTTTTTTAGATCTTTCTCTGATTTTGTTATCAAGGTAATGTTTGCTTTCAGGAATGAATTTGGAAGTATTGATTCCTTTTTAATTTTATTGAAGAGTTTGAGAAGCAGTGGCATTAGCTCTTCTCTAAATATCTTGTAGAATTCAGCAGTGGAAGCATCTGGACCTGGACTTTCTTTGTTAGTAAGTTTTTAATTACATTTTCAATTTCATTTATTAATATTGGTTGTTTAGAATTTTCATATCTTCTTGGTTGGTCATAGTTTTGTTTTTCTGTTCTTTGGTACCAGGGATCGAACTCGGATCCTTGCACTTGCAAGGCAGGCGGTGGAACCACTGAGCTAAATCCCCGGCCCCATATCTTCTTGGTTCAACTTTGGTAATTCATATGTATCCAAGAATCAGTCGATTTCTTCTATGTTTCCCATCTTATTGGAGTAAAGGTTCTCAAAATAAGTATTGATGATCCTCTGGATTTCTGCTGGATCTATTGTAATTTCACCCTTTTCATTCCTAATTGCATGGATTTGAGCCTTTTCTTTCTTTTTTTCGATAAAGTTGGCTAAGGGTTCCTTTTTTTGATGAAGTTGGCTAAGGGTATTTATTCTTTTGAAGAACAACTCTTCAATTCACTGATTTTTTTGCATCATTTTCTTAGTTTCCATTGCATTGATTTCTGCTATTATTTTATAATTTCCCTGCTTGTACAACTTTGGGTTTGTCTCACTCTTCGTTTTCTAGGAGCTTGAAGTTCAGCATTAGGTTGTTTATTTGTGCTTGCTGTGTTTTCCTAATATGGTCATTCACTGCTATTAATTTCTCTCATAGGACTGCTTTCATTGTGTCCCATAAATACTGGTATGTTGTATTGGCATTATCACTTAATTATAGAAATTGTCTAATTTTTTCTTTAATTTCCTCTGTTACTCATTCATTGTTCAGGAGGGTGTTGTTCAATTTCCATGTGTTTGTGAATTTTTTATGGTTTCTTCTGCTATTGATCTCCAATTTTGTTGTTCTATAGTCTAACAATGTACAGGGAATGCCTTCAATTCCTTTGCATTTACTTAAGCATGTTCTATGAGCTAGCATGTGGTCTACTTTGGAGAATGACCTGTGTGCAACTGAGAAGAATGTGTATTCTGATTTTGTGGGGTGGAACTCTCTGTAGGCATCTATTGAGTCTATTTGTTCAAAAGTTTGGTTCATTTCTAGTATTTTGTTGTTGATTTTTTTTTATCTAATTGATCCATCTATTTGTGACAGCAGGGTATTGAGGTTCCCCACTACTATTGCATTAGAGCTTATTTGGTTATTCATGTCTGTTAATATTTGTTTTATATAGTTGGATGCACTAGTATTTGGTGCATATATATTTATGATTGAAATCTCTTCCTCTTGGATTGTTCTCTTTGCAAGGATGTAGTGACCATCTTTGTCTCTCTTAATTAGTTTTGGTTTGAAATCCATTTCATCTGCAAATAGGATAGCTATCTCTGCTTTTTTCCAGGTTCCTCTCACATGAAGCATTGTTTTCCCTCCTTTTACTTTCATTCTATGAATTTCTCTTTGAATTAAGTATGTTTCTTTTATACAGAATATTGTTGGATTTTGTATCTTGATCAAGTCTTCCAGTCTATTTCTTTTGATTCATAAATTGAGGCCATTAACATTGATGGTTATAACTGATATGTACTGACTTATCCTTACCATACTTCCCTGTTGTTGGCTCTTTTATTTTTAAATTTTCCCCCTTTGCATCTAATTTCTTGCCTTGCCTAACTGCTTCAGTCTGTTGGGCTTCATGGAATTGTGACCCTCATTGTCTTTTTCTAGGATAGAGTTTGGAATTTTTTGTCATGCTGGTTTTGTATTCATGAAGTTCCTCAGATGTTTTTTGTCATGAAAGTATCTTTTTTCCCATCAATTTTAAAAGATAGTTTTGCAGGATACCTCAGTCTGGGTTGGAGGTTGATTTCTTGTAGAGCTTGAAATACTTCACTACAGGCTTTTCTTGCCTTGGGGATTTGCATTGAGACGTCTGCTGTGATTCTGATAGGCCTTCCTTTGTATGTGATTTGTTTCTTTTCTCTAACTTCTTTTAGTATTTTGTTTTTCTGTTGAATTTCTGGGATCTTGACTATTATATGTCTATATGTAGATTACTTTGATCATGGCTAATTGTTGTCCTATATTCCTCATTTATCTATATGTTGAATTCTTTTCCTCTACTTGGGAAGTTTTCTGTCATTGTTTCTGTGAACAGTTTTTTTTATGTCATTGGAACTATCTCCTACTTTTTCATTGACTCTGATCAGTCTTATGTTATTCTTCTTGCTATTTTTAAGAAATCTCTCTTTCAATGGTCACTAACCACAATCCTGTCTTCTATCTCTGATATTCTGTCCTCATACTGGCTCATTCTCCTTGTGTACTTTCAATGGAGTTTTAAATCTCCTGGATATCTGTTTGAATCTGTTGCATGGATTCCATTTCTTTCCTGTGCTGAGCATTCATTGCTTCCATCATATTCCTGAGCTCCTCTATTTTTTTTATCTGTTTCTTTTCTAGAGTCACTAAGCATTTCTTTCATTCTAGTCACCATCTCTGTAGTTATCTTGGAAATTATGTTTTGATTTTTTCTAGGGCCTCATTTATTTGTTTTGCTACTTCCTGTGTTATCAGTTCAGTGTCCAGATGGTTGGCTTTTAGGTTGTTCCACCTTGTTGCCTCCTGGATTTGCCTTTGATGAGTTGGAAGTCTGGGTTTTCATCCTGGGGGGGGGGGGGTCGTCTTGATTAGATGTCTTCTCATTTTAATTTTTTGTTGTTGGTGGTGATTTTACTTTAATTCTTGGGTTGATACTTCTATATTACTTATTGAAAGTATCTTTATTGCTAGTATTTAGAACCCATAGGGTATGATTACTTCTCAGAGGTGTCTTCTAGGTATAGCTGGTCTTTGGGTTTTGAGTCTGTAATGACCCTGAGGCAATCTCAGTTTTGGTATACCAGGAAGGACAACTGACTAGAGCAATAATTTCACCTTGGCCAAAGTAATACAATCAGCATCAACAATAGCATCAAACACAGCTTAGAAAATGACAAATTATTGTAACTATTAATCTGTCATATTTAACCACATGTACTAGACTCGTGGCTATATATCAAAATCAAAGACCAACCAGAAATATGTTTTTAGTAAATAAGCCCTTCAATATAGTAAATTTACTATCCAGGAAGAAGACTTAGCAGGAGTAGGGGGCGATAGAGAGATAGAAGGAGAGAGATAGGTTAGAAATGGGGCTGGAGGACATAGGAAGATCATGCAAGTTTTGGAAACTGGTGAAGACAGGAGGAAAAGAGAGAAAGAAAGAACAAAAGCAAGAACAGAACAAACTAACACCAATAGGAAAACTAGAAACTATTCACTCTCCTATAAAAATAAGGACAATCAAGAAAAAAAGAAAAGAAAAGAGAAAGTAAAACCAACTCAAAATAGGACAGGAACAAATGAATAATAAGAAGATGAAAGGAACTGGAGAAGGAAGAAAAAAAGGAAAAAAGTGGGATGCTTGAGGGTATGTCTCTGCTGTGATGGGTAGACAATGTGGGCAGCAGCATTCAGATCCAAGTCAATTAATCTCAGTGAACCAGCCATATTCCACTGGGATTCAGGCTGGCTTCTGGCTATGAGGCCAGAATTGAGCTCCCTGACCTACTGTGGGTTTGAACTCTGCGCTGTTCTACTGCTGGTTCAAACTGCCCTTCCTGAAGTGAGTCCAGGTTCTGGTAGGAGGTGTTGAACCCACCAACTCAAGAGCCACTGTAATCTGCTGCATGTTTATTGCAGAGACTCTCTTCACTCTCACTGTGGGCTTCAATTTTCAACCACAAGGCTCAGAGAGGCCCTCTCTCTGCTGCTCAACACTGCTCTATCTTCTTGAGCTCATAAAAATGACCTTTCTGGCCCCTTTCTTCTGTGCTGATCCAGATCCCTAAGGCAGTCTTTCAGGCCTGAGGTGCCACAGTCCAAATGGGACAGGCCCTTGGTAGCTGTGTGGTCTGGCCAGGGCAGCAGGGTAGGAGTAGTTTGGCTTGAGATAGATAGTAAGTGGTTGTTGAGATGAAGTCAGGGGCAGAGAGGAGGTATCCCAGACTCTGGGCTTGAGATAAAGAGAGATTATGGGAGCTACTGTGAGACCTAAGTGACTCCATTCTAAAATTTGGTGGCATAAATTTCAGTTCTAAGAAAAACCACAAGATGTATTTTGACCACCTGCATGTGATAGTGTTCAGCCGTCCCCTAGCAACAGCTAATCAGTAGTTAGCAACCGTTTGCAGCTTGGGTGCGCAAGGCACAATCAATCAGGTTTAATTGCCAATCTAGAACCTTGCTGTAACCACTATAAAAACCCCTGCTGATTTGGAGTCGGGGCTCTCAATCTTGACCCGCTGTGGCGGTGACGGTTGGGAGTCCCTGCTCGAGCTTGAATAAATGACCCTCGTGTGTTTACATCGGAATTGGCTCCTTGGTGGTCTTTGGGGACCTCGAAATCTGGGCACAACAATACAGAGTGCAGCAGCAAAGGGGATACAAGATCAGCTATAAGCACAGTTGTGTCCCAGGGATAATTAGAGTGGCTGACATCTTGGTTAAGATGTCTCACCCTATGTAAAGGTGCAAATTTCCAATGATGAATGTCATTATATTGTATACCTAAAATGTACCAATGATTAGAATGAATAATCGATAATGTAAAATAGGAAGAAAAGGTCCAAAGGGGTAGGGGTAGTGGGAGGGGCAGGGGAAAGGAAAGATGTAGGGGACAGGGGAAGGGGACGTTACCAGAACCTCTGCAGTTAGTCCTGGTCTCCTGTGAGCCACGGCAGCACATGGCGAATTACAGGAAAGGTAGAAAAATGAGACCGAGAAGAAGCTGAGCTTTGGGTCTGATCAGTGCTGCTCTGGGCGGCAAAGACAAAGCCCCCAGCTTACCACACCTTTTATTCAGTACATCGGGAGAAACAAATGTAACAAATGACTTGCAGAGAGTTCAATAGTTCACATTGGGATAAACAAGGTGTAACGGAAGGCTTGCAGAGAGTTCAGTACATCTCCGGCAAACAAGATGTTAATCAGTCCAAGAACAATGAGGAACTGAGCAGATGTTTGTTCTCCCAGGATGTTTCTTGTCCTGGAGAATCACAGCATCACTGGATCACTGAAGTCTCAGTTGTGACCGGAGGCCAAACTGGAGTTATTCTGTAGCTGGGCTGTAGGCAAGAGAACTAGGCTAACCAAATGATTTATCCCTAGAATTATGTAGCATTGCTCCCAACAGAAAGAAGGGAAAGGAAAAATGATGAGAAATGGAAATAAAGTCTCTGTAAATAGGGAAGGGTGGAGGGTGTGAAGGGAGGTCTAGGAATCGGGAAAAGATAAGAACCAAGATGCATTATGTAAAGGTACAATTCCCAATGAGAAATGGAATTGTGTTGTATACCTACAATGTACCAATAAAAGATTAAAAAAAAAGATGTCTCGCCCTAAAAGGAGGATGAGGTAAGTGGAAATGACTAACAATGAGTGTGGGAAATGACATTGACCCAATTGTAACTAGACTGGGGTAGGGAGAGGGTTAAAGGTCTTGAGCTTGCCATCAATTTCCACAACAGTAGTTGAGCCTGGAAAGAATAGTCCTTGGAAAGAAGGAAGGTGGAATGAGTGGCTCCTGTATTAAGAAAGGGATGGACTTACCTTCTACCATAAGAGTTACCCAGACTTTGGCATCCAAGATAGTCTAGGGCCTCTGCAGCCTCTGGGCAAAATCAGTCTTTGGTGGCCAGGCCAAGAAGGTCTGGGAAGGAGCTGGTTGGGAGTCACTGGAGTCATAGTCTAGAAGTGGCAGGGGCTTCATATGGCAGAGACCACCATCTGCAGCTCAGAAACGTGTTGCTTTTGACCTTAAAGGTCAGGTTGATTAGCTCCTGCTGTGAGGTTTGAGGGCCAATCTCCAGTTCCTGTAGTTTTATTTTTTTAATGTGTGGGGGATTCTGTCTGATAGTTTTAGTTTGGATCTTCTTTTTTTTTCTTTTTTTTAAAATTAATTTTATTGGTACATTTTATTGGTGCACTGTAGGTATACAATTCTTTTATATTTATCATTGGGTGTTTGTACCTGTACATGATATATCTTGGTTCTTATTTTTTCCCCCATTACCTTTGCACACTTCAACCCCTCCACCCTTCCCTATTTACATAGATTTCATTTCCATTTTTTTCTTTTTTCATAGTATTTCCTTTCCCTCTTTTCCTTTCCCCTTCCCCTCCCTTCTTTGGACTTTTTTCCTATTTCAAATTAACAATTATTCATTTTAATCTTTTTAACTCTTGTTTGCACTATCAGATTCTCACACTAGTGGAACTATTTGGTATTTACACATGTGTGTCCTATTTATTTCACTTAAGAGTATGGCCTCGATATGCATCCATTTAGCTATAAAGGACTCTAGTTTTTCATTCTTTATGGCTGATTAGTACTCCATTTTATTTAAAAAACACATTTTTTTAATACAGTTTCCAGTTGATGCGCACTTGGGCTGCTTCCAAGCTTTAGCTATTACAAACTGTGCTGCTATGAACATGGGTGCACATATATCAGTGCAGTGTGATTCTTTTAATTCATTTGGGAAGATACCCAACAGGGGAATATCTGGTTCAAATGGGACCTCTGGTCCTAGTTCTTTGAGGTATCTCCATACGGACTTCCACAGTGGTTGCACCAGTCTGCACTCCCACCATCAATGGAGAAGGGTTCCTTTCTCCCCACAACCCCTTTAGCATTTGTTATTTGTTGATTTCTTGATAGCAGCCATTTTTCTGGGGTGAGGTGGAATCTCAGTGTTGTTTTCATCTGCATCTCTCGAATGACAAGTGATGTTGAACATCTTTTCATATATTTGTTTGCTGCTTTTACTTCCTTGTCTGAGAAATGTCTGTTCATTTCAGATGCCCATTTTTGAATTGGGTCTTTACATTTAGGGGGTCTGATTTTTTTCAATTCTTTATATATTCTAGATAGTAGTCCTTTGTCTGAGGTAAAGCTGCTAAAAAAATTTTCCTATATTGTAGGTTGTCTGTTAGCTCTGTTGGTGGTTTCTCTTGCAGTGCAGAAGCTTTTTAATAAGATGAGATCCCAGTTGTTGATTCTTTCTGCTAGTTCCCATGATGCTGAGGTTTTGTTCATGAAGTCTTTTCCTATGCCAATGTCTTCAAGAGTTCTACCTAACTTATCTTCCAGCAAGTTTAGTGTTTCTGTCTTAATATTTAGATCTTTAATCCACTTCAAGCTTAGTTTGGTACATGGTGATAGGTATGGGTCTAGTTTCAATCTTCAGCAGGTTGAAATCCAGTTTTTCCAACAACATTTATTAAATAGGCTATCTTTCCTCCAATCATGGTGGTTGGCTCCTTTGTCAAAGATGAGGTGGCTAAGCATGTCTGGAGTTGTTTCTGCATCTTCTAATCTATTCCACTGCTCTTCAGGTCTGTTCCTTTGCCAGTACCATGCTGATTTTATCACAGTAGCATTGTAGTAGTTTCAAGTTGGGGATTGTGATACCCCCAGCCATGTCTCTGTTGCTTAGAATTGCTTTAGGTATTCCTGGTCTCTTATGGTTCCAAATGAATTTTTGGATTGTTTTCTCTAATTCTGTGAAGTATATTGTTGGAATTTCAATTGCATTGCATTGAATCTATATAGTAGTTTTGGAAGTATGTCCATTTTCACTATATTGGTTCTTCCTACCCAGGAACAAGGGATGTCTTTCCATTTTCTTGTATCCTCTTTGATCTCATTTTTCAGAGTACTGTAGTTTTCAGTGTAGAGATCATTTACTTCCTTTGTTAGATTGATTCCTAGATATTTCATTTTGGGGGATGCTATTGTAAAAGGGATTGTTTCCCTAATTTCCCTCTCTACGAGTCTGTTATTTGTGTACAAGAAGGCTATTTTTTTTTGAGTGTTGACCTTGTATCCAGCTACTCTACTGAATCTGTGAATTAAGTCTAGAAGTCTTCTGGTGGAGTTTCTTGGGTCTTCTATATAAAGTATCATATCATCAGCAAATAATTACAGTTTAACTTCTTCCTTTCCTATCTGTATTCCTTTTATTTCTTTCTCTTTTCTAATTGCTGTGGCTAATGTTTCCAGAGCTATATTGAACAGGAGTGGTGATAATGGGCATCCTTGTCTTGTTCCTGATTTTAGTGTGGAAGGTTATCAGTTTTTGACCACTTAGTATGATGTTGGCTGTTGGGTTTTCATAGATAACCTTAATCAGGTTGAGATAAAGACCTTCTATTCCAATTTTCTGTAGGGTTTTTATCATGAATGGGTGCTGGATTTTGTCGAATGCTGTTTCTGCATCTATTGAGATAATATATGGTTTTTGTCCTTGGCTCTGTTAATATGGTGTATTACATTTATTGATTTATGAATGTTGAACCATCCTTGCATCCCTGGGATAAATCCGACTTGGTCAGGGTGTATGATCTTCCTGATGACCCTCTGTATTCTGTTTGTGTGTATCTTGTTGAGGAGTTTTGCATCTATGTTCATTTAGGGAGATTGGTCTGTAGTTCTCTTTTTGGGTTGGGTCTTTCCCTGGTTTTGGAATCAAAGTAACACTTGCTTCCAGGGATGAATTTGTAAGTATTGCTTCCCTCTCCATTTCCTTGATGAGTTTAAAGAGTAATGGTGTTAGTTCTTCTTAAATGTCTTGTAGAATTCAGCAGTGAAGCCATCCAGACCTGGGCATTTCTTTGTTGGTAAATATTTTATTACATTTTCAATTTCACTCATTGTAATTGGGGTGTTTAGAATTTCTATATCTTCTTCATTTAACTTTGGCAATTCATATGTATCTAGAAATCTGCTCATTTCTTCTGTGTTTTCCATTTTATTGGAGTAGAGGTTCTCGAAGTAGGTATTGATGATCCTCTGGATTTCTGTTGGCTCTGTCATGACTTCACCTTTTTCATTCTTAATTGCATGTATTTGTGCCTTTTCTTTCCTTTTTTTGATAAGGTTGGCTAAAGGTTTCTTGATTTTATTTATTCTTTCAAAAAACCAACTCTTTGATTCATTGATTTTTTGTATTGTTCTCTTAGTCTCCATTGCATTGATTTCTGCCCTAATCTTTATAATTTCCTCTCTTGTATGAGCTTTGTGTTTGTTATGCTCTTCTTTTTCTAGGAGATTGAGCTTCTGCATTTCGTTGTTTATTTGAGTTCTCTCTGTTTTCCTAATAGGGGCATTCACTGCTATGAATTTCCCTCATAGAACTGCTTTCATTGTGTCCCATAGATTCCTGTATGTTGTACTGGCATTTTCATTTACTTGTAGAAACTGTTTAATTTCTTCTTTAATTATTTCTGTGATCCATTGGTTGTTCAAGAGGGTGTTATTCAGTTTCCATGTGTTTGTCGGGGTTTTGTGGTTTCTTATATTATTGATCTCCAATTTTATTGCACTATGGTCTGATAATATCCAGGGGATAACTTCAATTCTTTTACATTTACTTAGATATGTTCTATGAGCTAGCATGTGGTCTATTTTGGAGAATGACCTGTGTGCAGCTGAAAAGAATGTGTATTCCGATTTTATGGGGTGGGACATTCTGTAAACATGTATTAAGTCCATTTGTTCAATAGTTTGGTTCATTTCTAGAATTTCCTTGTTAACTTTTTGTCTAGATGATCTCTCTATTTGTGATAGTGGGGTATTGAGGTCCCCCACTACAATTGTGTTAGTGTTTATTTGATTTTTCATGTCTATTAATATTTGTTTTGTATAGTTGGGGACATTTGTATTTGGTGCATATATATTTAGGATTATCATCTCTTCCTCTTGGATTGTTCCCTTCACAAGGATGTAGTGACCATCTTTGTCTCTCTTAATTAGTTTTGGTTTGAAATCTACTTTGTCTGAAAATAAGATTGCTACCCCTGCTTTCTTCTGGGTTCCTGTGGTGTGGAGAACTGTTTTCCATCCTTTTACTTTCGGTCTACGAGTTTCTTTTGGAGTTAGGTGTGTTTCTTGTATACAGCATATTGTTGCATTTTCCTTTTTAATCCATTCTGCCAGTCTATTTCTTTTGATTGGTGAATTGAGGCCATTAACCTTTGTGGTTATAATTGACAGATATTGATTTATCCTTGTCATGATGTTTTACTTCTGTTGGCTCTTTTATTTCTTATTTTTCCCCCTTTTGCTTTAGTGTCTTACCTTTCCCGGTGGCTTCCCTCTGTTGGGCCTCATGGGGTTGTGACCTTCATTGCTTTTTTGTGGGATATTGTTTAGAATTGCTTGTAGTGCTGGTTTGGTGTTCATGAAATTTCTCAGGTCTTCTTCGTAGTGGAAGTATCTAATTTCCCCATCAATTTTGAAAGATAATTTTGCAGGATACAACAGTCTAGGTTGGAAATTATTTTCTTTTAGGACTTGAAATACTTGACTCCAGGCTCTCCTTGATTTGAGGGTTTGTGTTGAGAAGTCTGCTGTGATTCTGATGGGCTTTCCTTTGTAGGTGATTTGTTTCTTTTCTCTAACTGCTTGTAGGATTTTGTTTTTCTGCTGGGTTCCTGGGATCTTGACTATTATATGTCTAGATGTAGATATTTTTTATCTTGTCTAGTTGGAGTTCTATATGCCTCACTTATCTGTATGTCCAGTTCTCTACCTCTGTCTGGGAAGTTTTCCACTATTACTTCTGTGAACAGTTTTTTTATGTCAATTATGCTTTCTCCTGTTTTTTCATGGACTCCTATCAGTTTTATGTTATTCTTCTTTGCATCATCTAGCAGTTGTTGGATTGATTTCTCATGGTCCCTTACTATTTTTAAGAAATCTCTATTTTCATGGTCTCTAAACATAATTCTGTCTTCTATATCTGATATTCTATCTTCAGATTCCCTTAATCTGCTGTGAATACTTTCAGTGGAGTTTTTGATCTCCTGAATATCTGTTTGAATCTGTTTCATGGATTCCATTTCTTTCTTATGTTAGGTGATCATGGTTTCTATTTCTTTCTTATACTAGGTATTCATGGCTTCCAGCATGTTTCTGAGCTCATCTATTTTTTTTATCTGTTTCTGTTCTAGATCCTCTAATCATGTCTTTCACTCTACTCACCATCTCTGAAGATATCTGGGAGATTATTTCTGCTTTGAATTTTTCTAGCACCTCATTCTTCTGTTTTGTTACTTCCTGTGCTATCAGTTCAGGGAATCCAGGTGCTTGGTTATGGGACTTTTCTATCTCATTTCCCCCAGGATTTACCCTTGGTGGGGTGGAAGTCTGAGTTTGTGCCTTGCTTAAATGTCTTCTCATTTTTGTTTTTGGTACTGTCCTTGGTTTAACTCCTGGGTTGATAGTTTGAAATTGCTTACTGTAGGTATCTTTGTTGCTTGTAATTAGAACCCTTATGGAATGATTGCTTCTCAGAGGTGTCTTTCAGATATAGCTGGTCTTTAAGTTTTGAGTCTCTAATGACTCTAAGGCTATCTCATTTTCCTTATACTAGGAAGGTTCATTGACTAGATCAATAACAACACCTTTGCCCAGGTGATACAATCAGCAATACCATTGCATCAAGTACATCTTTGAATATGACATTTTGTGGTAGTTATTAATCTATCTATATTTAGCTGTGTGAAATAAATCAAGATCGAGGACCAACCCAACATATAGTGAATAAACTCTTCAATATAACAACTTTACCCTTTGGGATAGGGAGTTAGAAGGGGTTGAAGAGGGAGGGATAGATGGGAAGAAGGATAGGTGAAGGTTAGCAGTGTGGTCAGAGGACACAGGTGAGGTGGAAAAAGAGAGTACTAGGAAAATAAAGAAGAACTCCGAATGAGGACCAAAACAGGGACAAAAATGGAAGATGAACAATGTGGGAGAGCAAGAGAGTGAGTGTAAGAGAGAGAGAAAGGAAAAAGAAAAGGAAGAAAAAAAGAAAAGAAAAAAAGGAGAAAAAAATATTTGCAAAGAGTAGGGAAAAATATTAAAGATAAGAGGAGCAAAAGAAATGAAAAGAGAAAAAAACAAAATAATAAAACTAATTTGGGGAATAAAAAATAACCATGAAGATGAAGGTCCTCTTTCAGGGTATGTCTCTGCTGTCACAATAGACAATGTGGGTTGCAGTGTACAGATATAAGTCAATGGGTCTGAGCAAACTAGTCGCAGACCCATGAGATTCAGGTAGATTTCTGGCTGCAAGTCCCAAGCTGAGCTCCCCGTCCTCCCATAGGGTTGAACTCTGCAGAGTTGTATTGCAGGTTCCAGCTGCCCTTCCCCTGAAGATAATCCCAGTCCTGATGGGAGGTGAAGATGACTCCAACTTACCCAGTAGAGTGGTCTGGTGGTCTGGTGTCCTCTGCGTCTTTGTAGTGTGGAACCAGGTGGCTGTACAGAGGAGGGGGGGGGCAGTGGATTGCTTCCGCGGCGCAGGCTGATTTGGCGCATTCCATGTGACCCATGACATTGCTATGGCATCCACAGACCTGCCTGTCTGCCGCGGGCTGATTCTCCTCATTCCTTGCAACTCTTGGATCTTCTTGGGGAACAGCCACAAGGCCCTTTGGAAGGTCAGGCTGAAGGTGTCTGTGTTTGTCCTCATAGGACTGGATCAGGGAATATACTCATTTCTGTTCATGTAGGGAGAGAATGGAACTAAAGATAACAGTTAAATCAGCCCAGGTGAGGTTGTATGACTGAGTCAGGTATCTGGGGTGTGGCTTGATGTCCCTGTTGGACCTGGATGTCCCTCTGAGGTGGGGCTCTGTGTGTTGGAAGAAG
Organism: Heterocephalus glaber; assembly: GCF_053883595.1. Taxonomy (NCBI): domain Eukaryota; kingdom Metazoa; phylum Chordata; class Mammalia; order Rodentia; family Bathyergidae; genus Heterocephalus; species Heterocephalus glaber. The sequence continues at coordinate 8,811,707 of NW_028258299.1, read as the reverse complement.
GGGTCCCTCTAGGTCCAGACACTGTTGGAAGAGGGGGACCCTCTGGGGGAGGACTCTGTGTGTTGGAAGAGGGGGATCCTCTGGGGTGGGGCTCCTCACCATCCTGGTTAGCCAAGTGCCAGGGCTCTGAGAATGTGAGGTAGTCCTGAGAAACACAGGGATTTTAGAGCTACTCTGGGGTATATGGACACGAGATTGCTAAGGCAGCACTGAAATCCTGGGGTGTGCAGGATCTTGGGTTATGCCAGGCACCCAGGGTGCACAAGGTTCCCGGGGGTGTGTGGTGTTTCAAGAGGTATGCGGTGGAACAAGTTCTGTGGAGGTCACAGCAGCATGGTGCATGGGTCTGAGGTGGCCAGTTGACCCCAAGCCTGCCTCAGAGGGGTGGCTCATATGACTGCTGCCCTAACTCTGCCATGGTACTTCACAGCTGGGAGTGAGGGAAAGAGAGTAGGGCAGGACAGTGGCATGAAGCCAGGCTGGGCTGGGGCCTGGAGTCACTAGAATGGGGAGAAGAAAGGACCCGGCATGGAGGTCAGGGGGCCGGGGCCACACTGAACCATGCTGAGCCAGGGCAGGCAAGGCCACTGGGAGTTGGGACTAGCTCTGCACCCAGATTTGGAGAGGCAATGTTGGAGAGAGAGAGAACATGGATTTAGACTATTTCCTCTGCTCTCACCACTTCATGGAGTGAGAACTGAGGGACAGAGACAAGGGATTAGGGCCAAACTCTGGTCCAGACTAGGTGTGTAGTAAGGTGGGCAGGAAGCATGGCAGGGGGTGCCTGCAGAGAGAAGGATTGGCAGGAGGCTGGGGGGGCAAGGTGTGGCCACACAATCGAGCCACCCAGAGCATTCAGTCCAATTGGGCATCTCCCCTGCATCCATTTGGCCCCTCAAAGGCCACAGAGTACAGTGGGTTGGGGCAGGTGGCATGGAGATATAAGGGGGCACATCTGGGCTCCCAGGGCACTGAGTGCCTGGGGTGGTGGCCTCACCTGTGGGGTGAGGGCAGCTCGTTGCATTCTCCTTGCCTGGGCTGGACTTGGGCTCCTTCCCCTAGGGTAGACCATGTGTACAGGTGCTGTGAGCAGCCTTCTGGTGAAGGCTGCAGTCCCACTGTGCATGTGAATGCTGGATCAGCAAGGACTTGGACTCTATGGCAGCACCATGTGAGGTGGCCCTGTTATGCCCCATTAGCCCACTTGTTATCCTGTGTTGCTGGGCTGTGAGGGTGCCAAGTGGGCTCCAGGCCAGGTGGGACATGCCAAGCGTGGGCTCCCAGTGGGGCTGTGCAGCCTGGGGTCCCTGTCCAGGCCCAGTGCACAGGCAGGGCAGTTGGCACACAGTGACTTACGGCCAGGCCCATGGGGATGCATTTTAAGGTGAAAAGGGAGGGAGCCAGGTAAGGGGAATGAAACAGAATATCTTACCCAATCTGAAGCAATCAGCAGAGACTCTTTGGGACATGGCCTGAGGCATAGTATGAGGATCTAATGTAACAAGGTGGCCTCCTTAAAAGGGCTTGGAATAGGGCTTGAAAGCCCCCTAGGGTGCATCACTCTATCCTGGGTTTCCAGAACCAAATGTATTAGAGATGTGGAAAGGAGACAGACCACCCAGGCAGGCATTGTGGGAGTAATGATTTATTTAATGGTTTATTTAATGCTTAGGTGCTGGTGGGTGGGCTGAATCCAAAATAGGACCCAGCCTAGAGTGGGCAGAAAACAAAGAATTTAAAGAGAAAGGGCAGGGTTATTGCCTTGAGGAGTTTGGGGGGTGTGGATAGAGTGAGGTCACTCAGCCAGTGTCTTCTCTTTGTTCTTTGAGGTTTCCTGAACTTACCCTGCTGAGGCTTGATGGCACCCAGGCAGTGCTTGATGCTGTGCTCCTGCCTGCACAGTTGCCATGAAGATGTCACGTGATCTGGACCACATGGCTGTCTTACCTGCCAGTTATGACACAACCTAAAATGGTTTACTCAGTGGATCTTCAAAGAGAAAAAAATCTTTACTACCCTCTTAACGCTTCTTTTATGTTTGGTGATGCTGGAACCTCTGAGCATGATAAGCAAGTGCCCTCAGCCCTAAGGTGCACTTTGTATCCAATGCACTCAGAACCACTCTGAAATTAAAATTAAACTATAAACACATGCCTCTCTGATAAGACTTCATTAATTTTAAGAAATACCAGAAACTGTCTCATTCAACCATTACACTATTCTCTTTCTGAAAATTATACAAACTGGCAAAAACTTTTACATAGGTTACTTAAATAAATAGAAAAGATCATATATGCATCAAATCCATTTATCTTTCCAAAGATCCTCAAAATTTTTCTCACTCCTCATGAAGACACATTTCAAACATAAGAAAAGGAAAGAGAGAAAGAGAAAGAAATTATGCCAATATCCCAAATGCAGAAAGTGTTCATCAGAAGCTTTTTCAGTTATAGTGAAAGCAATTGCTCTAGATTCTGCTCCTAGCTCTCCCTGGACCCTACTCCTATCTCCAGTAGCTCACTGTGGGCCCTGTTCCCATCTCCAGTGGCTCACCTTACAAAGTAAGCCAACCTCTTACTTTACTAAAAGAAAGTCAATGCAACAAACACTCTTGACCTCTTTTAGATCCAAATTTTTCATTTCTCCAAACATTTCTCTATAGAGTAATCCTTGCTTTGTGTCTTCATTATCTCCCCCACAAATATTCCAAGACATTCTTCCTTCAGATCTTCCTTTTAATGCATCCTCACTCCCTCCCCTGGACGTTTTCCTTCAGTCTTTCATTCTCCTACAACCTAAAACACTTCCCCTGAGCCAACAGCCTTCCTACTGTCTCCCATTCACTGACAAGACTCTTGGCCTATTTTTTTCTTAGAAGTTTCCATTACTCTTTTAATTGACCAACAATATTTTTGTAACAAAAATCAATAAGCTTTTCAATCTTCCCACAGCATTTGATCAGAGCCTTGTAGTTGTTTGCTCTCAAATCTATTATACAGACTCTCCTAGTTCGATTTTTCTAAATACTGTACTCAGATTTTACACATTGAATCTGTTTTTTTTCTTTCTTTTATGTTTTAATGTTTAAGTTTCCCCCAAGTATATTTTCCTTATGCCCTCTCCCTCTCTTCTCATTGATATTCCTTGACAATCTCACAATCTTCAAGTTTCACTTACCACTTTTACAGAGATAATTTCCAAACCCATAATCTTCATTCTTGGGTAAACTTTCTCCTTCCTCCTTTCCTTTGTTTTTCTACCTCACTGTTTATCTAGTCTTTGCATTCCCTCTCCATCAACTCTCACCTCTGTCTTCTCCTCTCCACCCTTACTGTAACTACCCTCTTTTACACCACTGCACCCTGGATTCCAGTAGTGATTTTCCGACCCTGCTTACTGCCTCCTTTCTTAATCCATCTCCAATCCACCTATGCACTGCTGCCTAGTTCATTGGGAACCACATGTCTGATCAAGTTACTCCCCAATCTAAAAAGCAGTGTGATAAATGCTACTGAATTTAGAATAGCTCATGTGTTTCATCTTATTAGGAACACTTTTTAAAAAGAGCCAATCAGTGCTTTCCTACAGAACCAGGTTCAAATGTGTGGCACCTATCCTTGAATTGGGCTTTCCAGGACTAGTCCAAAACATACTCTCAACCCATTTTCTACTTCTTCCTTTTTCAGGAACTTTCCTCCAATGATCACTTTCCTGATGTACAACACACTGACTTTCATCCTGCAGTTCTGCCCGTCCCTAATACTTGTTGGCACCACCTGCACACCCTCAAAGGTTAGCCTTTTGTCACAATTCAAATCCCACCTTTTCCTGGGAGTCTTTCCTGATCTCCTTTCCCACTTCCACCCTGAATATGAATTCTCCCTTCTGAGCTTTGGGAATACTGCCATGCTCAGTCATCAGTCAAGCCTCCTAGTTGAGAACATTGCAGGGTCTGGCCTGGCCTCTGCTGATAGCATGTCACATCATCCTCAGTTCCTGGAAGTCTAAACACAGTGAAACCAGCCCTCAGTCCCAGGAAGTCCCAGAAGAGCTATACCACCCTCATTTCTAGGAAGTCCAAATGCAGCTATACTGCCCTGGGTTCCAAGAAACATCTGCACCACTGCGTGTGGTCTGAGGAGCACAAGCCACTACAACTCTGCCTTCCCAGACTTTGTAAGGCAGTAATTCTCTGACCAATGCCTTGCAACCACCTAGCAACCATTTCCTGCTTAAGTCTCTGCTCTCCCCTGGCCCTACACTGATTTCTGTCTTGGGGTGAGCCCACCTGTTTGTGCCTAAGTGAATAAACCACTTTATTTATGCACAAAAAGCCAGCTTAATTGATTTCTCTCTGCATCTGTGATATATTTGGTGCCAAAATCTGGGACAGTGTGACATTTCCTGAAGGGCTTTCCAGCCCTATCCTGAGTCTTTGCCTTGATAAGATCACTGAGTGACATCCATTCCTCAGATGGTACCTCAGACTGCATTTCAGAGAGCCTATGCCAGTCACCTCAGATCAGGAGAGCTACTTCCCTCTATGCCCTCTCTGCCACATTGTGGCTGCTCCACAGCCTCTCTCCCTTATACATCCATTCACCCACCAAGACTACTCCCTTTTAACTCTTTACCTGCCAAGACTTATTCCTCTTTAGCCCTTCACCTGCCAAAACTTTTCTCTCTGTCCCTTCGCCCACCAAAGCTTTTCTCTCTAGCCCTTCACCTACCAAGACGAGAGGCTCATTTTGCCTTCCATGTTCCTTAAATCCAGCACTGGTCATGGAAATTGTCCAGAAACACTGTCTTCCCTCAGTGTTTGACCAACGCAGTGATTACTGCTTTGGTCATCCACCTTATAATGTTACAGCCCTGAGATCCAACTGAAGACATATGCTGTTGACTTAGCTCCTGCTCTCATTACCTCTCTCTGACCTCCATGGGGAATTTCCTTCTCTCTATCCCTCCTTCCTTTCCTTTAGCCTCTTTAAAAATCTAAAACCTCACCATCTCTACACTGATCTGAATCCCAAATGCCTAATTTTTAAAAATACTGCCTGGCCACAATATAAACTTGCAAATGGCTCTCAATGTCCAGAATATGACACCTTTGATTTTTCCATCTTGCAGAACTTAGATAATTATTACCAAAACCTGGAAAAATGGTCTGAGATACCCTATGTCCAGGCATTCTTTGCACTCCATGGCCTCCCCATGATGTGTTCTTCCTGTGACTCCTCTCAAATAATTCTTTCCCTCCCATCTGCACCCCCTCCAGTCCCATCTGATACTGATTCCTCTCTGACTATGACCCAATTGACCTTGCTCTTCCTTGGCAGCACTTTGGGCCTCCTGCCACAGCTGTTGTACCCCCTCCTCACCCAGAGCCTCCAACTGCTCATAGTCAGCCCCCTGCCAAGGCTTCTGTCACTTTCTCAGCCAGCCCTCTGCCAGGTTTCCTGTCTATCTAACACTATCCCTTGACTCTAACCCTGCTTCCATGTGCTGTACCCAGCTCTATTCCAACCCATACTTGAGTCAGACTACAATTTGGCTTCTTTGGCTTCTCACCATTTGCCTCTTGTTTTAACTTCAAACTCTTGCCCCCTCCCCATCAGTTCCCACTTCATGAGGTGGCAGGGACAGAAAGAATAGTCAGGATTCAAGTTCCTTTCTCTCCCAAATTAATCAGCATCTGGGCTCCTCTTCAGGCCCTACTCAATTTATTCAAGAGTTCCAATACCAAAATCAGTTATATAGCCTCACTTAGGCTGATTCAAATATTATCCTTAACTCCACACTCTCCTCAGATGAGTGAGAATGAGTAATCTCCCTGGCCCAATCTTATAGGGATGAATGCCAATTTGTTCAGGTCTGGTGAGTACCACAGCTGTCCCCAGAAGAAATCAAACTGGACCTATCAGGCAGGATCTGGAAATGTAGCTGACTAAGTTTGCATGATTGTCTACATAGTACAGGGGCTTCACAGAGTGGCTATATAAGGCAGTTAATTTTGATAAGCTCAAAGGATCCAGTCAGACCAGACATGAAAATCTGGTCCAGTTTATGACCTGTCTGGCTGCTGCTCTTAGAAGTTACACAGCATTAGACACAGAAAAACCAGAAGGGCAACTCATCCTTAAGATGTATGTCATTACTCAGTCTGCCCCAGACATTCATACAAAACAGCAAAAATTGGAGACTGGTACTCAAACCTTACAGCAGTTGCTGATCAACTTGGTCTTTACAGTTTTTAATAACAGAGACAAAAGTGCCCCAAAGCAGTGCATTTCTGAGCTGCAGACACTAGCCTCCACTCTAAGAACCCCCCAAAGTCAACCACTGAGTTGACCACAGAGGGATTAAAGGCACCCCTGACTTGAGGTGCCCCTCCAGGGCCATGTTTCAAATGCTACCAGAATGGTCATTGGGCTAAGGAATGCCCACAGCCCAGGATTCCTCCCAAGTTGTATTTTCCTGTGGAGGTCCCAACTGGAAGTCAGACTGCCCAGCATTGGAAGCCACAACCCTGGTGACCTCCAATCATCTTTCCAGACTTTCTTGGCTTGGCCACCAATGACTTATGCTTCCCAGAGGCCTGAGAAGCCCCCTAGACCATCTTGGATGCTGAACTCTGGGTAATTCTTACAGATTAAGGCCATCCCTTCCCTGATCAATATAGGTGCCAGCCATTCCACTGTTCTCTCCAAGGTTTGGTCTTTCTGGCCCTGACTACTATTGTGAGCATTGATGGCAAAGTCTGCACACCTTTAAAAACTCCCCCAACCTGCTGTCAGTTGGGTCCCATGCTCATTCTTAGTCATCCCCACCTGTCTTATTTCCCTCTTAGGAAGTGATGTCTTAACCAAGTTTTCAGATACTCTGACTATTCCCAGGATATAGTCAACATTTCTAGCTGCCTAAACTCTTATAGCTGTCTCCTTCCCCTGCCCTTTCACCCAGCAGCTCCCATCATCTCCCCTCATCTTAATTCCAGAGTCTAGAATACTCCCACCCTGTCCCTGGCTTCATCCTCATAACCGTTTACTATTCCTCTCAAGCCAAACCATCCCTACTCTGCCCAATGAACATATCCCATTCCTGATCTGGCTTTGCAGGGCTTACAACCTCTTATCACTTGCCTATTGTGACATGGTTTCTTAATCCCTATCAACTCCCCTTACAAAAATTCTCACTTTCCCAGTACAAAGGGTAGATGGCTCTTATAGGTCGGTGCATGACCTCCACACTATCAATCAGACTGTCCATACACCCTGTAGTGCCTAACTCCTACAGGCTTTTGTTCTCCATTCCTGTACACCACTCATTACTCTGTCTTAGATCTAAAGATGCTCTTTTGAATATCCCTCTGCACCCCTCTTTATAGCCTTAAGCTGGACAGACCTTGACACTTGTCAGCCCCAACAATTAACCTGGCCCATCTTGCCATAGGGTTTCTGGGATGGACCCTACTACTTTGGTTAGGCCCTTGCCCATTCGTTGCTTTCTTTTAACTCCTCTGCCTCTCATCTCATACCTTATGGAGATGACCTTCTCCTCTGCAGAATCACCTATGAGGCATCCTGTAAAGACACTCTTATATTATTACAACTGATGGAGACCACCCTGAGTACATTACAGATTTATAAATTGGCTCCTTGTATTAAAAAGTCCAAGTTTGCCTATGAACATACAATGCCTTTCTGAGGAGCCAGCAATTGGTGTGTGGGAAAGAAACAACTCCACATGTCACTGGTTACAACAGAGGTCTCAATGATCCGTGATGCTGTGACATCTTGGATGAGAAGACAATCGTGCAGCTAAGGACAACATGACTAGTAAATAAAACTTCTAGAAAGGCAGAAATTAATCTATGGGAAAAAAACAAATTTCCCATTAATCAATGATCTCTTCATACTAGAATATCTTGTTCCCTTGTTGCTAGGACCCTGCTCAAATCAGTGCTCTCCACTACATTGTTCTCCACATTGCCCCTTGCTCCTTCAAGAAGCTGTGTGTTTAATAAATAGTGGCAAGCTCCAGGAGACAGTGCCTTAGCCTTATAAGACTTCTGACCACCCTTGGCCCCCCATTTATGCAGGAACGATCTTGTCTTGTATTTTGTTATCCTGTTGCCATACTTTTGGTCAGGTGATTGGAGGTCCAACCAGCCTTCAATATACAACATCTAGATTCAAAGGAATATCTTGTCTTTCCCATTAAGGACCAAATCTCTTCCCTGTCTGTCACTATCTGGGTGACATTATCTCTGCAGAAGTACCAGAGCCCTACCTCCATACCACATTCACTTGATTTCTCAGATCCCAACTCCCACCACCAAACAAAAGCTCCTCTCCTTTCTTGCCATAAAAGGATACTCCCAACTTGGGTTGCTGGCTTTGTTCTCCTCGCCAGACCCCTCTACAAACTTACAAAGGGAGACCCCCTTCTGAACCCTTAGTTCACAAAATCTTCCTTATATCACAAAATCTTCCCTCATTCATCCTTTCAGTCTTTAAAAGAGGCTGTAAAGAAAGTTGCCTACTTGGCCCTTCCAGACCTCACCCAGCCCATCAGGCTCTACAGTAGACCACAGGGGATGCGCAGCAGGAGTTCTAACACAAGAGCCCAGCCAATGCCCAATCACATTACTGTCCAAACAGCTTGACCCCACCATCTCAGGCTGGCCTCTGTGCCTATGGGTAGCTGCCACAGCAGCCCTGCTATTGCTAGAAACACTCAAAATCACTAGACATTCTCCACTTACCCTTTACTCTTCCCACAACCCTCAGGGACTCATGTCTTCATCCTACCTCTCATACTTTCTCTCCACCCCTCACCTGCAGCTCTACATGCTTTTCATGGAAACTCATGGTAACTATTGCCTTAGACTCTAATTTCAACACAGCTTCTCAGCTTATTAACACACTGCCTCTTTCTAAAAAGCCTGAACTGCATGACTGGATGTCTCTAATACATCTAGCAACCTCCTCTTTTCCTCAAATTTCCACCTTTCCCCTTCCCAAATCTTACCACACCTGGTTCATGGACAGGAGCCCACATAAGTTCACCCCCAAATCCTCTCCCAGAGTTGGATATGCTATCATCTCCCATGATTCTATCATAGAAGTTGCAGCTCTCTCCTAGCCTACCACCTCTCTGCAAGCTGAACTAATTGCTCTGACTCATCCTCTTACATTAGCTAAATGCTTACAAATTAACATGGATACAGACTCCAAGTATACATTCGATATACTACACAATCACCCTGCCATCTGGGCAGAAAGGGGATTTCTCACTTCCTGAGGATCTTAAACCATTAATACCACATTCATTAAAGCCCTTCTCCAGGCTACCTTCTTGTTGACATGGGCAGCTATATTCACTGCAGGGAATACCAGGGACTTTCAGACTCCATAGTTGCTGGGAATGCCTTTTCAGATAAGACCACTCCTAATGTGTCTCCTCCCCATACCTATGCTCCCCTTGTGTCTCTCACATGCTCCTACCCCATTCTGAAAAATGTAACTAAACTAGATAACCAGCAGATGGCAACAAAGATCTGTAAGTCAGAATTTTAAAACAAGAAATTTTTAAATTCATCTATTTTTGTCATCTAAAAGAGGCTTTGTTAGGATTTATGTTATAGCACGAGAGGGAATAGCATATGGACTGAACCCCAAAATTCATTTTTAGTTAAGCATTTTTCAGTACATAATGTTTATATTCCTTGTATAGAGTTGGTACATGTATATAATATATCATAACTCCCTTTTTTATCTTTTATTCCTCCCTTTCCCCTCCATTCATCTTTTGATCCCTTTCCATTTAAGACTTGTTTTTCTACTTCCTTATGTCTAGCTTTTATTTTACTCTTTATTTGTAACTTGGGATTCTTACATAAGAGAAACCATGTGATATTTGAGCATATGTGTCTGATTTTATTTCACTTAACATTACAGTCTCGAGGTGCATCCACGTTCCTAAAAATGGTTCAAGTTTATCCTTCTTTATTCTATTGTGTGTAAATACCTCATTTTCTTTGTTCATTCATCTGTTGATGGACATGTAGGCTGCTTCCAAGATTTAGTTATTATGAATTGTACTGCTATAAATATGATTATGCATATATCACTGTAATATCATGTCTTTAACTCTTTTGGGAAAATACCTGGAAGAGAAATTACTGGGTCAAATGGAATTTCTACTTTTAGTGAGAATTTCCATACTAATTTCCATAGTGGTTGTATTAGTTTATATTGCCAACAATAATGTAGATGGCTCCTTTTTTTTTTGCAGCCTTGCCAGTATTTGTTATTATTTAAGTTAATTATGGTTGCTCTTTCTGGGATAAGATGGAATCTCAGTGTTTACTTGATTTGTATTTCTGTAATGGCCAGTGATGGTGAGAATTTCTTTCATGTATTTACTAGCCATTAATACTTTTTCTGTGATGTGTCTAAGTTAATGCATCAGTTAATTATTCCTCAGGAAATTTCTCAAAGGAGAAGGAAATTGTTTGGTGTTTCATAGCATTAACAACATTAGAACAAAGTTCATTTTTTAAAAAGGTAATTTTGGATGGATAGGGTAGCACACAACTGTAATCAGGCAGGAGGATCATCCAGAGCTCCAGGCTTGGTTGCTGGTAGCCTGGGCCTGGATCACATAGAAAGAACCTGTCTTTAAAAAAAAAAAAAGTTTTGTAGAAATTCTTAGAAATACACAATAGTGAGAAATGTGCACCATAATAAAAATAATAGTACTAAATAGAAAAGAAAAAGAAAACCCCTACCCCCCCCATTAAAACATGTGCCCACCAAGCACACTGGCCTATGCCTGTGATCCCAGCTACTTTGGAGGCTCAGGCAGGAACATCACCAGTTAAAGGCCAGCTTGCAGAATTTAGTGAGACCTTGTCCTCAAAAACCAAGAATGAGCCAGGTATGGTGGTATAAAACCTGATGAGAGAGACAGATGAGAGAGAGAGAGAGAGAGAGAGAGAGAGAGAGAGAGAGAGAGAGAGAGAGAGAGAGAGAAAGAAGAAGGGGAGGGCTGGAGTGGTAGTGTACCCATGCAATTCCAGCACTGGGGAGACTGAGGGAAAGAGGATCACCATAAGTTTGAGGTCAACCTGGGCTGCATAGTGAGTCCAAGGCCAGCCTGTACTGTGTAGTGAGACATTGTCTCAAAACAAAACAAAACAAAATGAAATGAAAGAAAGGAAAGGAAAGGAAAAGAAAAAAACAAAAGAAAAGAGAGGGGTGAGGAATGCAGCCATAGGGAAGTGTGACCCCAGTTCAATCTCCAGTAAGGAAATAAGTATATGGGTGCATGAGTGAATAAGGAAATGAGTGGGTGCATAAACTTACAAATGGATGGAAAAAAAGGCTGGGAATGTAGTTCAGAGTTCACTGGGTTAAATATCAAGCTAGTGGGGAGCGGGTGTGGCATGCAGAGTCAACAGAAAATGAAGACAAAGGAAAGAGGGAGGGAATACAAGCCAGGCCAAGGCCAGGCTTGGTCATGAAAGTCTGTAATTCAGAGCTATTCTGAAAGCAGAGCAGCCAGGCTGGGGAGACTCAGTGAAACTCCTCAAGCCATTTTGCTTTTTCTTATTTTGGATTAGGGAGAGTCTCTAATTCAAAGAAAGAAACATCAGAATGGCTTGGGAAGCAGGGGCATAGTGGCCCACACCCATCAGCCCAAAAGAACAAAGCGGGGGTAAGAGGAGGAGGAGGAGGAAGAGGAGGAGGAAGAGGAGAAGAGAGAAAAAGAGAAAGAGAAACAAAAATGAAAAGGGGAGGAAAGGAAAGAAAGAGTGATCGAAAGAAAAATTGATCAAAAGAAAGCAAGAAAGAGGAAGTCTAGTTCCAGTATACACAGCTGGCAGGCAGTGTCATGCCCTGAGCAAGAGCCTGTTTCAAAACAAATAAAAATATGGGCTGGGGAATTTAGCTCAGTGGTTCCGGCCCCTCTCCCTCGAAAGCGCAAGGTCCCGAGTTTGATCTCTGGTACAAAATAAAATAAAATAAAATAAAAATAATAATCAAACATCACGAACAGCACCTGGACTGGTAGAGTTCTCAACGGTCCCCTACTAAATGCACGTAGGCAGGTGCAGAAATGCCCAAAATGGGCCCCCTGCCAGCATCATCACACACACAGGCACACACACACACACACACACACACACACACTGTCTCTCACAGACACAAAATAAATGCCCAGAGTGGTAGTATACGCATGGAATCTCAAAGTAGGAAGATCTTAGGGAGTTCGAAGCCAGCCTGAACTTTGTAACAAGACCATCTGAAAAAGAAAAACAAAAGTTAATAAAAAAATTAAGTGAATTACTATATATTAAGAAGAAAAATAAGAAACCCTGGAGATGTGCTACAGCACCCCCTACCGACAACAAATTCAGCTTCATCCTCTGTTCATGCATTAGGACTACTGGTCAACTGTGTCGCTTCACAGCAAAATTTACAGAAAACTGCTCAAGGCAGGTTCTTAAAAATTTTTTTTTCAAACAGAAAATGGCTGAGTGATGTTGCACTTGTGTAGCAGCTTCCCTGAGCTGAATCTCTAAATACATAAGGCAAGAAAAGCAAAGGAGGCCCAGGGATTTAGCTCAGTGGTGCCACACCAAGGTCCTCAGTTCGATCCCCAGTACAAAAAAAAGGAACCAAAACAAAACAAATGAACAACTTTACACAAAATCCACTAGCTGACAAGGGCACCAACAGGAAGGAAAGGGCAGATCAACCACCAGGCCCATGAAAGCATGAGGCAGCCCACTGGGAGGGACTAGAGGGGGACAGGCTATCCAACTGCAACTGAGGCTCCTTCAGTGTTGCCTTACCATTCTTCCTGGGTGGATTCTGACTTAGAGGCATTCAGTCATAATCCCATAGATGGTAGCTTCACCCCATTGGCTCCCCAGCCAAGCACATACACCAAATGTCTGAACCTGTTGTTCCACTCCTACTAAGCAGGATTTCCATGGCAACAACACATCATCAGTAGGGTAAAACTAACTTGTGTCATGACCATCTAAACCCAGGTCACATTCTCCATTAGTGGGTAAACAATCCAGTGCTTGTTGCATTCTGCTTCACAATGATAGGAAGAGCTGCCACCAAAGGATCAAAAAGTGTTGTTATGAACGCTTGGCTGCCACAGGCCAGTTATCCTGTGGTAACTTTTCTGACACCTCCTGCTTAAAACCCCAAAGTCAGAAAGATCATGAGCCCTGATTTCGAGGTCTGTATGCATAGTGAAAATCAAGATCAAGCAAGCTTTTGCCCTGCTGCTGCATGAGAGGTTTCTGTCCTCCCTGAGCTCACCGGAGGGCACCTGTGTTACCATTTGAAAGGTGTACACCCCAATCATACTCCCCACCTGGTACTGTCCCCGGAGTGGGTCATGCCCAGCAGACACCAAGTGCTTGGTGCCAGAAGCAAGAGTCTCCCAGAGCTCACCTCACACACACAATGGGTCAGTAAAAAAACTATCAGAGTAGTGGTATTTCACCAGTGATGTGTAAGACTTGCGGGCAACTGGGGACCGCCGGGGCCTCCCACTTATCCTACACCTCTCATTCTCTTGCCATGCTAGACTACAGTCAAGCTCAACAGGGTCTTCTTTCCCCGTTGATTCCATCAAGCCTGTTCCCCTGGCTGTGGTTTCCATGGACAGTAGGTAGGGACAGTGGGAATCTCTTTCATCCTGTTCATACAGTCACTGATTAGATGAGGAGGCTTTTGGTTGCTTTAAGAGAGTCATAGTTACTCGAGCCCTTCACCTGCGCTTCACTGAATTTCTTCACTTTGACACTCTGGGCAGAAATCACATTGCGTCAACACCCTCTTCAGGCCTTTGCAATGCTGTTTTAATTGAACAGTCCGATTCCCCTGAGCAACATCAGTCTTTAGTCGCCTGCTAGGCCCAGCAGAGGCAGAGGGCTCCCACCTGGTGGGGGAGGGGATTTGTCAGCTGGAACGCAGTGGGCCAGCGAGGTACCTGTAGGTGGGCACCGCAGGCCCCTCTCTCTGGTGAACCCATTCCAGGGCACCCTGCCCTTCACAAAGAAAAGAGCACTGTCTTCCGGATTGGTCGCGTTACCCCACTGGAAGCCTCAGTGACCCTCTCCACCACTTCGGATTCATTCAGGGATCTGAACCCAACTCCCTTTCAGTGGGTCAGGGGCAACAGAGGCCATTGACTGTCTCTTCGGAAGGGCACTCACCTGTCTCCCAGAACCAACTGAGCCATGTTCAACTGCTATTCACAAGGAACCCTTTTCCACTTCGGCCTTCAAAGTTCTTGTTTGAATATTTAGTACTACCACCGAGATCTGCACGTCAGCCTGTGGAGGACCTGGACAGACCCCGCCACTGCTGAGCCTGCTCTGGTCCAGACCCCACTGCTGGTGACAGCCAGGAATGGGCTGACGCTCCAGCGCCATCCATTTTCAGGGCTAGTTGGCCCGGCAAGTGAGTTGTATCATACTCCTTAGCGGATTCCGACCTCCGTGTCCACCATCCTACTGTCTATATCAACCAGCACCTCTTCTGGTGTCTGATGGGGGTTGGCATTAGGCCCCTTAATCTTGCATTCGGTTCTTCCTATAGCCCCAGTTTTGCTTACCAAAAGTGGGGCATTAGGCATTCGCATTCCATGTCTGGTCCCACGCCAGCAAACCAGGCTTCTTACTCATTTAAAGTTTGCAAATACCTAGGTATTTCATTTTTGGGGGTGCTATTGTGAAGGGAGTTGTTTCTCCAATTCCTTTCTCAGTGAGTTTGTTTTTTGTGTACAGGAAAGCTATTGATTTTTTTGTGTTGACCTTGTATCCAACTACTCTACTGAATTTGGTTAATAAGTCTAGAAGACTTTTGGTGGTGTTCTTGGGGTCTTCTATATAGTGTATCATGTCACCTGCAAATAATGACAATTTGACTTCTTCATTTCCTGTCTTTATTCCTTTTATTTCTTTCTCTTGTCTAATTGCTGTGGCTAATGTTTCCAGAACTGTATTGAATAGGAGTGGTGATAGTGGACATCCTTGTCTTGTTTCTGATTTTAGTGTGAAGGATTGCAGTTTTTAACCATTTAGTATGATATTGGCTGTTGATTTTTCATAGATGGCTTTTATCAGATTGAGGTAGAGACCATCTATTCCAATTTTATAGGGTTTTTATCATAAATGCATGTTGGATTTTGTCAAATGCTTTTTCTGCATCTATTCAGATGCTCATATGTCTTTTGTCCTTGGTTCTATTAATATAATGTATTACATTTATTAATTTGTGAATGTTGAACCCTCTCTGCATCCCTGAGATGAATCAACCAATAACAAATGCTGACAGGGCTGTGGGGAAAAGGAACCCTTCTCCACTGTTAGTGGGAGTGTAGACTGGTGAAACTACTGTGGAAATCAGTGTAGAAATTCCTCAAAAATTAGGATTAGAAGTCCCATTGGACCCAGCTATTCCCCTTCCGGGAACGTTCCCAAAAGAAATAAAAGCATCATATCACAGCGATATATGCACACTCATGTTTATAGTGTTACAGTTTGTAATAGCTAAATCTTGGAAACAGTTCAGATGTCCATCAACTGGTGATTGAATAAAGATGTAGTGTTTTTTTATAGAATGGAGTAATACTCAGCCATAAAGAAAGATAAACTAGAGACATGTATAGCTAAATGGATGCATCTTGAGGCCATACTCTTAAGTGAAATAAATAAGTCACACATGTGTAAATATCAAATTATTTCTCTGGTGTGAAAAACTGAAAGTATAAATGAGGACTAAAATGTAAAATAGATAATGTGAAATAGGAAGATAATATTCAAAGAGGAAAGAGAACCGGGGTGGGGTGGGGGAAAGGAAAGAAGGGAAAGAAAAAAATGAAAAAAAAGAAGGAAAAAATGGAAACAAAGTCTTAGTAAATAGGGAGGGGTGGAGGGATTGAAAGGAGGGCAGGGAAATGGGTGAAAAAAAATAAGAACCAAGAGAGACTATGTAAAGGTACAAATCTCCAATGATGAATGACATTATATTGTCTACCTAAAATGTACCAATAAAATTAATTTTAAAAAATAAAAAAATAAAGTTTGAGAATAGATTGAGATCGTTTTGACCCCAAGACCTCTAATAATTCGCCTTACTGGATAATAAAACTGCTACAACACGGGATAATGTTTGCGACAGCACCAGCTATTCCCCCCCACCCCGAGTCCTAGGTGCTACAGACCAGAGTGGGCACCAGTCAAGGCATTCGGAGGCCCCACCGCCTCTGTCAAAATGGGCCCAGGCAAAGAGCTCAAGAGCTAGAGGGCCCAGGCACTAAGGCATGGCCCCCAGCCCGAGCTGGCTCCCCATCCAGAGGCCCAGCCCCTTCAGCGGCGACAGCCACCTGGGTACAGCTTGTCAGCACATTCCTCCCTGCATGCGCCCACCTCTCCCGAAAGATTTGCTCTGCAAGTCAGCGAGCACAGTTCCCTCCCCTCGGACTGCGCTGGCCTTCTGAAGCAAAGCTCCAGAACCTGGCCCCTCAGCCCCAACACTGACAGTCACGGAGCCCCCAGGGCCAGCTGGTCTACCTGGTGGGGGCGAGAGGGAAGGGGACCGAGCCCCTGGCGCCCTCCCCGCGCCTTCCCGTGCAGCCAGACCTGCCCCCCACTCTGTCGCAGGGCGTCCAGCTGTAGAAACTTCCTGTCCCAGGGGCCGGGCCGGAGGGCTGACCAATAAGTGGGAGCGAGTGCTGGGTGACCCGGGCGGGTCACCACCCCCTGGCTCAACGAGCCCAGGCCAGGGAGCGCGGCAACAGCCACTCCCGACACGGCCCTGAGGGCCCAATCTTCGGACTTGCAGGTGCCTCAGCTCTGCTGAGGCAGGGCCGCTGCAGTCCCACCCAACAGGCGGACCTCCTGGGACACTGACCCTAGGGCCACGTTTGTCCCTTCCCACCCTGACTGCCGAGCTCGAGAGAGAAAGGTGCAAAAGCGACCACCAGGTGGAGCCCCACAGCCGCCTTCAAGAGCAGCGGAGCCCGACGCGTCACTAGCGGACTCTGAGCTCAAGGAGCAGGGCGTGGAAAATCAGCCCGAGATGCCCAACCGGCGGGGTCACCCTGCCTGGGGCGGAGTCGGGGTTGGGGTCGGGGTTGCGGGACAAAGGCTGGGGGTCTCTCTCAGAGCATTCAGGGAGGTTGCCGGGTAGAAACTACAAAATCCTTTCCGCTGGCGAAGTCACAGGCGGGCTCGAGCTACAAAACCGAAAGTAAGAACGGAACGGAGGAGCTGTGCAAAGATCCCTGGGATTCCACCCTCTCTTGGGGAGAAGGGGACGAGGAGGCAGGAGGAGAATCAGCTCTCTCTCTAGGAGGCTCAAACAGTGGCTTCAGGCCGGTACTGACATTAGTGGCCCGTAGGACCGGACCAAGGGAGCGGGGTGGGGCTGGGGGGTCTGGAATACCGTACTTGGCCAGTCAGACCTAAGTAAAGAAACAAAAACTTGAAAGCGCCGTACACATACGACCATATATTAGGTCTCAGGCCCAAAGACACGGGCCTTCTATTTGGAGAACCAGGCATACGGACCTCCTGGTCAGCTCAAAAGCCTTATCTGGAAAGGAGACATTCTTCCAAAGGCCCTCCCACTTTGGGCTGAGATCTGGCTTCCAGGAACAATTTCTCTGTCCTAAATCTCCTTCTCAGTGTCTCACTGGACTGAGACCCCCAAGGGAAGAAAGACGGGCTAGAAAGGGCAGGAGGACATTTTTGTAATTCCAAACTCACTTCTAAGTAAGCCACGGATAAGCGACCAAATCAACCCAGTTCCCCAGACCCCAGGAGCAGCTCTTCCGTTCCAAAACAAAGAAATGCCCTGGGAGTAATTCTTGAGTGGAGAGAAAGAAAGCAAACAATATATATATGAGTAACACATGAGCAATATAAAATATACACACATATATATGTGTATATGTACACGTGAATGTGCATGTGTGTATACACACACCTAGGAATAATTCGTTTGAATTTTAAATATATATGTATGTATATATGTAACTGATATGCAATATATATGAATATATATATGCACAATACACCCCAGAATAACTCATGTACATTTTTAAAAAGAACATATATATGTATACACACACACACATATATCCAGGAGTAACTCATGTGCACAAAAAGCATGTATATGTATACATATGTACATATATGTATATATGTGTGTACATGTTGTGTATGTGTATATGTTTATGTGTATATGTGTACGTGTATATATGTATATGTGTACATATGTGTGTATATTCATATGCATGATTGTATATATGTATATATATGCATATATACTATATATATATATATATACACTCAGGAGTAACTTGCATCCTAAAAATATACATATACATATATATATTACCCAAGATTAATTCCTGTGTGTTAAAAAAAATGTATAGCCATGCATGGTGGTGCACACCTGCAATCCCCACACTTGGGAGGCTGAGGCATGAGGATTGCCATGAGTTAAAGGCCAACCTGTCCCTGGTACCAAAAAAAAAAAAACCCCAAATAAAGGCCAACCTGGATTACAAAGTGAGAACATGTCTCAAAAATATATATATATGGGCCAGGGATATAGCTCAGTGGTTCCACTGTCTGCCTCACAAGCACAAGGTCCCCAGTTTGATACCTGGTACCAAAAAAAAAAAAAAAAAAAAAAGAGTATGTATCATCAAAAAAAAATGAAAAATAATGGTTACAGAATAACGAAAGTGTGGATTAAATAATTCGTGTTCTACTATATGCAAATTACATACAAAAAAAGAAACCAATATGAATTAAGGCATTAATAAATGTTATGAGTTCTGGTAGAATTATCTAAACTTTTGACTCCCTCTGAGGATGAGCAGAGAAAGCTTTAACCTTGAATGAAATTGCCCCAGTCAAATATTACAGGTCCTAACAATACAAAGCTTATCATAAGGAAGGCCCTGGAGAAAATGGAGAAGTGGCTTGAGAAGAATCCATATACTTAGTGACATAGCTAAGCCAAAGGATATGCTACATGAGACTACCAAATGCTGAAAAAGTCATTTGGATCATCTTGTGCTTATTCTCCTTTTGTCAGGATTGTAGAGCCAAAATATAGAATATCTAGATCTTGTATCACAGGGAGATTTTAGAAATAAAAGAAAAAAGATGAGTATTTTCTTCAACATGAAACCAGTAAATAATTTGTGAACCTGAAGTTTAGATTCTTTGTAACCCAGATGCAGAGTAGCATGTTCAATGCCCAGTTCAAGAATATCCAAATACCAAGAGAAGCCATTGCTTCCCCAAGGATCTAACCTTCCTGGACTTCGAGGATGCTCTGGAGATGGCTCTACACAGCTCTGTGCTTCTCTGCCATCCAAGCTGCAGTTTTGGGAGTTTTTATGAGCCTCATGATACACATATAGTCAAGGCTAATAACAGAACTCTCAGCTAATCTTGCTAATTTCTCCACTTTTGCTTCTTCTGCTCCTTACTTTTTATTGCCCATCCCAACACAGCCACCTGCATCTTTCAAGAAGTGACATTTGAACTCGTGTTCACTGTGGTTGTTTCCACAGTCTTGGCCAAATCCATCACTGTGATTCTGACTTTCAAGGTTATGAAACCTAGAAGAGCAATAAGGTGGCTACTAGTATAGATCATTCCCACGTGCTCTTTATCCAGCTGACTTTCTGTGGAATCTGGTTAGGAACTTCTCCTTTTGTTGACATAGATCCACATTCTACACATAGTCACATCATCATCATGTGCAACAAGGGCTCACTCACTGCCTTCTACTATGTCCTGGGATCCCTGGGCTCCCTGCCTCTGGCCAGGTTCACTGTGACTTTCCTGGCCAGGAACCTGAATGAAGCCAAATTCTTGACATTCAGCATTCTGGTGTTCTGCAGTGTTTGGGTCACGTTCCTCTCTGTCTACCACAACACCAAGGGGAAGGACATGGTGGGCATGGAGTTCTTCTCCATCTTGGCCTCCAGTACAGGGCTTGTAGGCTGTATCTTTTCCCCTAAACACTACATTTTGCTGAGAAGGTATGAAAAGAAGTCTTTCAAAGGATTAAAAGACAAAATAGATATTAGAAGAAATAGGAATTTTAAAGACAGTTTTTTGTCCCATAAATCTTCATCACATTTTTAAGCTTTTGGGCTAAAATTCTCCACAGTCTTGAGTTGGAGTATTATAAACTAATAAGCTGCTTTATTTATATATCAACAAATTCAACTTCCTTTTAAAGACAATAATTCTGTGAAATTTACCTCAACCATCAGTTAAGTCCCAGGAACACAAATGCCATCTCAGAATAACTGTATACCTAAAATTATTGTTTGAAATAATTGCAGTACTTTACTTATCAACTAGTAGGCATTGTCAATACTCATATTTTGATACAATGACTAAACTATGCATAACTTTATTTACTTTGGAATTCTTCAAAACTTCATTAGTTTTACAATATTTTAACTTCAACTATATATATTATTTTTTGAGGCAGGGTCTCAGTGTATAGTTCAGCCTGGCCTTGAACTCATTATGTAGCCTAGGCTGGCCTGGAACTTCCAGTGATCCTCCTGCCTCAGCCTTCCGGAGTGCTGGGATTACAGGTGTGCCACCACACCCAGCTACTATATTTTATAATGTATTTGGAAGCCTTTCTAAATTGAAGTCTTAATTGGTCAAGTTAAATCTTTACATAAGTGTAATACAATATCAAAAATGATTTGTTAATTTATCATTGTTTAACTGTTCTGAAATTCATATTTCTTTAATATTTTCTAACATTTTTTCTTTTTCTTTCTTTTTTCGGTACCAGGGATTGAACTCACTCAGGACCTTGTGTTTCTGAGGCAGGCACAGTGCCACTAAACTAAATCCCTGGACCTTTTCTAATACATTTTTTGAGTTTAATGACACATAGTACTAGTGCCTTTTTGTGAAGAAAACTGTGATATTTGCATACAAGGCACAAAATTGAGATCAATAAAATCGGCACTTACATTGCCTTATGGATTTATCATTTCCTTGTGTTGGAAACATAAAATAAAAACTCTACTAGTTGTGTTGAAATATTCAATTAACTTTTACCAGCTATTCTTATCCTGCATTTCTATAGAAATTAAAAATCAATTGTTTCATACAACTGCATCCCTGTTAGCAATTCTTTTTCCATCTCTCCTTTATACACACATTTACCTGTTCCTGGCAAGCATTATTCTAATCTTTAGTTCATTCAAGTCACCTATTCAGCATTCATATAAAAGTGAGTTCATACATATTTGTTCTTCAATTTCATGTAACACAATGAACTTCATTTCCATTCTTGTTGCTGAAAATGACAGGATTTTATAATTTTTTGTGCCTGGACATTATGCTCTTGTGTATATGCCCCACATGGTTTTTATCCATGTATCAATTGATGACACCTAGGTTGATTTAATATCTACAGTGTCTGCACCATTTTGAATGCAAACTAGTAATGTCTGAAGAATCCAATGAACACATAACCCTGGCCTATGCAAATTTTGTAATTTATTTTGCTTTTTCTTAATTATAACCATCATATCAGCAGTCAAGTATTATCTCATTATGACTTGTATTTGCCTGATGTTTAATAATGTAGAGCATCATTTAATATGCATATTGATCATCTGTGTGTCTGTAGAAGACAAGATTATTCAAGTCTGAGACTTATTTTTACTACTTTTTTCCCCCCAGGTACAGGGGATTGAACTCAGGACCTTGCGTTTGCAAGGCAGGCACAGCAACCACTGAGCTAAATCCCTGGCTCTTGAGACTTATTTTTAAATTGGGTTGGAAAGGTTTTGCTTTTTCCAGTTTTAAGTGTTTTGCATATACCATATATACTGTATCTTTATAAAGGATATATTTTGCAATCATTTTGTAGCCTGTTCTTTTACATTGTTGATAATATCTTTTGATGCACAATGGTTTTTAATGTTGGTAAAATTCAATTAGTCTTTTTTTTTAATCATTTCTTTTTTGGTGTCGTAGTTTAAAGTACTAAAAAAAAATCCAAGTTCATAAATTTTAACTTCTGTGACCATTTAGAATGACATATCAATTTGAATAAATTAAGAACTACTAGAAGATTGGTAAAGGACAGTCCTAGGCGTGTCTGTGCACGACTGACATGTATCCCAGCAGACACAGGGAGGGACCCCTGCCTTGAATGGGTGAGGCCATCCGATAGGTGTTTAGCCTGGATGGGATACAACGGGAAAGAATAAGGAAGGGTGACAATTTCTGAAGCTCTCTAGTCTTCACCATCACAATTGCACATTGGTCTCCAGTTTCTTAAGGATTCCAGCGAAGACTCACCCCAGTGACTGTGGTGTGACCAAAGTCCTTTGACTTGGGATTAGTGCTGCATCTTTGAATCCTTCCTTGGAACTTCCTGTTCTGCAACTTCTATCTTTTTGGGATGCACAGCCACTGCATCACCTGGGTCTTCACCATGCAGGTGGCCATTGTGGATTGTTAGGCTGCTAACCCTGTAGACACTCGTGGGCTCTTCTGCCTTTGAGTCTTCATATGGCCACTACAGATTCTCTCGCATATGTTCCTGTAATCCTATCCCATAAATCCCCTCTGTCAAGAATCCCCCTATTCTTAATTCTGTTCCTCTTGACAATCAAAACTAATGCAAATTTTTGTACCAAAAGTGCTGCCAGAGAAGCATAATTGGAAGTATAAATTTCTCTAATCAGCTCAGTAACTTCTTTTCTTTCCCATTAAGTTTATTGGTACATTTTAGGTATAAAATACAGTTACATTCATCATTGGGATCTTGTACCATTACATGAGTATATTGGTTGTTATTTTTTCCCCTTCCCTTGCCCTCCCTTCACTCCCCCCATCCTTCCCTATTGGCAAAGACTTTGTTTCCATTTTTATCTTTTTCTCATATTTTTCCTTTTTCCTTTTTTCCTTTCCCCTACCCCTCCCACTTCTCCTGATCCTTTAGACCTCTCTTTCTATTACACAATATCAATTATACATTTTTAAAATTATAATATCAAGATCTAGATGACATTACCACAGCTTTTACAGAATGTAAAAGGATATAGAAAGCATATTACAAAAATATTTTTGAAATAAATTTGACAACTTCTAAGAAGTACCTTGGAAGATAAATTAATGAAACTGACTCTGGAGGAAATATAAAATTTGATAAGCACCTATTAAAGAAAGTATATTTCTAGCTTGAAAACCTACCTATATGACAACAGCAGGCTCATATACATTTTAACTGATAAATTATATCAAACAATTAAAGCAAAAAGAAGAAGGAACACTTCTCCCCTCATTTTAGGAACTCAACATTGTGCTAATCCTAAAATTGGATAAAGATAATAGAAGAAAAAAGTATGAACATAGATAAAAATTTGCGTAACAAAACAAACTATTAGAAGTCAGATCTGGCAGGATGTAGAATGTGGTTTTGTTATAGGGATGGCAGTGTTGGTTCAGCATTGGAAGATCCACCTCCAAAAGTCATCATTTTAACAGAGGAAAGGAAAAAGCCGTATGATCCTGTGACTAGTTGGAGAAAAAGTATTGGACTAAATTCTACAGCTGTTCATAGTAAAAGCTATCAGGAGACTAGAAGTAGAACAGAACCTTCTCAACAGATTAAAGACATGTACTCCATACTTCCAGTGAGAATGCCTTATATGAATGGAGAAGATACAATGCTTTCTCCTTAAGATGGGGAACAAGGACAGATATGCTTACTCTTTATCTGTCCATTAAACTTTGAAACCTAGTCCCCACCAAAATAGTCTGGCAATAAAATGATCCAACTAGGATAGGATTGGCAAGGTAGAAGCAAAATCTTTATATGTAGATGAAATGATCATCTACAGAGAAAATACTAAGAAATCTCTAGGAGCCCCTAGAACTTGTATTTGAATTTAGCAGGATTAGAAAACACAAGGTATATATAAAAATTCTGGTCTGTGTATACTTGCTATAAATGAAGAATTGGATATTGAAATTTAAAAGTTATGTAGGAGTACAAAGGACCTAGAAAAGTTTAAAAACAAAAACAGTGTTGGAAGATGTTTAGTACCTAATTTTAAGACTTCTTCTAAAGCTACATAATCAAGGCAGTATTGGTGTAAGGAAAGACATATAGATCATTGGAATAAAACAGAGAATCTAGAAATAGAACCACATATATATGGTCCACTGAGTTTTGAAAGATTATTTAACATTAGCATTTTATAGAATATAAACTCAATTCAAGAGCTGAGGAACAGATAGTGTTTTCAGCAAATGGCACTAGAACACCTGGTATCCGTATACAAAAAATTAACCTCAACCCTTTATTTCCATACATGAAAATAACTTGAAGGGATCTATGAACCTAAATAAGAAAGCCTAAAAGTATGAAACTTTAAGAAGAAATTATAAGGGAAAATATTTATGAATTCAGGGTAGGCAAGAACTACCTAGGATACAAAAAACATGATGTATAAAAGAAAAAAATTGATAAATGAGATTCCATCAAAATTTAGAACTTTAAATGACATCCTTAAAATGAAAAGTAGTCCTTAAACAGACCATATTTACAATGCATAGAACCTATGACCAGAATATATAAAGAACTCTTACAGCTCATTAATAGACAACCCAATTAAAAAGTAGACATAAGAAAATGATAAATAACCAGTATAGCACAAGGAAAGGTGTGCAACTCTAGAATCAGAAAAATACTAATCAGTATAATAACAAAATTGAATTATACACTCATTAGTGAGATGAAGTTAAAAGTTTTTAAAGCCTTGTCATGACTTTTTCTTTTTGTTGGATTCTCAACCTTTGTGTTTAATTTGTCACACCCAATGGATTCATTCTGATGGGTTTCCTGGGGCTGTGATCCTCATTGTCTTTTCCTAGGGTATTGTCTAAAATTTTTTGGAGTGCCAATTTGGTATTCATGAAATTACTGAGGTGCTGCTCTTTATCATGAAAGTATCTTATTTCTCCATCAATTTTGAAAGATAGTTTTTCAGGGTACATCAATCTGGGTTGGAGGCTGTTTTCCTTTAGAGTTTGAAATACATCACAAGCTCTTCTTGCCTTGATAGTTTGTGTTGAGAAGTCTGCTGTGATTCTGATGGGCTTTCTTTTGTATGTGATTTGTTTCTTTTCTCTCACTGCTGGTAGAATTTTGTTTTTCTGTTGGATTTCTGGAATCCTAACTATTATATGCCTATGTGTAGATTTATTTTTGATCAAGACTAGCTGGAGTCCTATATGCCTCACTTATCTGTATGTCAAGTTCTTTTCCCCTGCTTGGGAAGTTTCCTGCCATTACTTCTATGAGCAGTTTTTTTTTATGTCATCTGCACTCTCTCCTCTTTCTTCATTGACTCCAATCAGTCTTATGTTATTCTTCTTTGCATCATCTAGCAGCTGCTGGATTGATTTCTTGTGTTCCCTTACAATTTTAAAGCAATTTTTCTTTTCCTGGTCACTAATTGCAATCTTATCTTCTATATCTGAAATTCTATCCTCACATTGGTTCATTCTGCTGTGTAGACTTTCAACGGAGTTTTTAATCTCCTGGAAATCTGTTTACATCTGTTTTACGGATTCCATTTGTTTCCTATGTTGGGATTCCATCATGTTCCTCAGATCCTCTATTTTTTATCTGTGTCTTCTCTAGATTTATTAATCATGTCTTGCACTATGGGCACCATCTTTGCTGTTATCTGAGTAATTATTTCTGATTTCATTTTTCCCAGATCCTCTTTTGTTGCCAGTTCAGAGAGTCCAGGTGGTTGAGTATCAGATTGTTCCACCTTGTTTCCCTTTGGGGTTGCTGTAGGTGATCTGGAAGTCTGTTTTTGAGGCTTGTTTACATGTTTTCTCATTTCCACGGGGGGGGGGGCAGGGGAGGAGGATGCTTCTGGCACCCACGCGGCTCACCTCCTCTGCCCTAGGAGCATGGGATGGTGGCAGGGGAGCTTCCTTCCGGATGCTGGGACCGGCTCAGCTTCTCTGCCCTAGGGGTGTGTGATGGCACCTAGCTCGGTAACTTCTGGCATTGAACCTCTGATTTGATGAGCTCTAAATTTGCCATGGTCTCTTTCTGATAATGTAGACAGCATAGTGCCTAGTGAGAACTGTTTAAAATAAAACACAACCTAGATTAATATGATTATCTTCATTTACCACTTGTGAGATGCTAGAAACCTATTGATGCTATATGCAGCACTTTTGGCTAGTTTTAGATTAGTGCAAAACATAATATTGGATCCAAGGTAACATGAGTAGGGGCCAAATAAGTGGAATAAATATATGCCATGTACAGGAACTGAATAATCTCAATGAATATAAACATTACATATTACTAGCATAAGATAAAATTGAGGATATAAACAAGAACAAAAATGTGGAAAGGGGATTTCAAGGAGAAGAAATGGAGGTGAGAGAGAGGAGATTTTAAAAGAAATCAAACAATATTATGTGCATGTACTATCTCTCCAAGATGATTGTAAACTGCATGTACTGCAAACATATACTAATAAAAATAAAAAATATAATGATGTTGGCCAGTTGATATTAGTATTTCTAGACAAAATATTAAAGAAAAATTATAAGCTCCAGACATTCATAAACAATCTGAAGGCTTCTAAGTGTGTGTGGGCAAAGTAATAAAGGAAAATGAGAAGATCAAAGATCAAATTCCTAGCCCCAGTCATATATAAAAAATCTAAATACTTCTAAATATATCTTAAAGGACTATCTTCTCTCTTTAGCCTCTGTTGTCAAAAATCAAATACAAAACCTCATAATACAAATGGCTGAATTACAAAGCAAGTTTAATTCTGAGCTCCAAAGATAAATGAATGCATTGATTTAAAAAAAAAAACTGGGATCTCATACATTGGGGTGGTAATGTTTGGGAGGATCTGACAAGGTTAGGATACTGAACTCCTAAATTCAGATAGGATTATTTTGACAGAGGAAGAGATTCTCAGCTCTCAGTGACAGATGCATCCCTACCCCCACTTTGTGTGATTTTTGTCTTGTCTCCTATATCAGAAGAAATTACTCTTCTGTTGCCTATGGAAACAATCATGACCTTCCCTGATGCAGTACCAAGCAAGACAATGCTGAGATTCTGCAGGATGCTCCCTCACTACCCAAGTTTGCTTCCAGTCCTGTAACCAGGTTCAAATCTACAATGCTACTAAATGTAATGTACACAGGAGTAAGTATACTGCACTCCCAAAGAACTTCTTCAATTTTTTAAGTCTTACAAGCAGACATCTGGGGAACAGGTTGAATAATGGATAGTCAGAATGTGGGATAACAGTGGAAGAAGCATAAACCTGGATCAGTCTGTGATTTTCTATGGGCCTATTAACTACAGATTCCAGATTTGGTATCACAGATAGTGGAGTTTAAAATATGCTAATAGTGTATTTGGTTGGTTGACTAATATATGGATCAAAAGATGGCTCCTGTGCATTAGTAGGAAATGCTTGCTATTCTTGGCTAACTGTTGAAGCTCGGGAAAATGGAAATTCTTGAGTGCATATCCTAAGGAAAATCTACTCTTTCACACTGGGAGTGTCCAGAAAATGCAACCTTCACTATTACCTAGTAAAAGATATTTGTGAGGGAAGCACCAGCATCCTTGGAGAACTCTGTCATTGCCTGTCTCTGTATTTCAGACCTTACAGTAGGA
Organism: Heterocephalus glaber; assembly: GCF_053883595.1. Classification (NCBI taxonomy): domain Eukaryota; kingdom Metazoa; phylum Chordata; class Mammalia; order Rodentia; family Bathyergidae; genus Heterocephalus; species Heterocephalus glaber. The sequence goes on along the minus strand of NW_028258299.1, from coordinate 8,783,907 downwards.
CCATAATTACTCTGTTGAGAAATTTAAATGTGATGGGTGTAACTGGATCCAGAAAGAACAGGAGCCAACTGGGAGTACTAAGCTGCCAAATGTATGGTCGGTATGCTTACCATAATGAACAGCAAAAGCAAAGAAATGATCAGAATATTCTAACACATGTAGAATGAATGTGTTGGCTTGTTAAGCATGGTGTTCCCAGGACTGAAATGGAGAAGAAGCTTACGAAAATTTTACTGCATTTATACAAATAAAAGGTTTTAGAGCAAATGAAAAAACAAAACTTAGCAATGGAAAACTACAGCCTCTCAACAAGTTCTCAAACTTGAACTAATTTTTAGACCTAGAATTCCTTGAATAATTAGGAGGAGGATAGAAAAGAAGCCTTGCACACTACCAAAAAGTTATACTGTTAATCTTTCTCCTATCCTTTCCCAAAAGTATCTGTGGTCTTTTACCCAGGTAAACATATACTGGGGAAAAGGAAATGATGAGATATCTTGGGAACTACTGGACACTGGCTCTGAACTAACACTGATGACAGGAAATTCCAAAGCATTTTCAGGACCCTATAGTAAATGGCTTATGGAGGTCAGGGGATCAATGGAGTTTTAGCCAAAGACCAACTCACAGTGGGTCCAATAGTTGCCAAAATTAACCTTGTGATAATTTTTTCAGCACCAGCATGCTTAATTTGGATAAATATACTTAGTAATTGGCAGAATAACTGCATTCATTCCTTAGCCTGTGGTGTGAGTGCTGTTATGGTGACAAAAACCAAAGGGAAATCAATTGAATTACTACTACCTGAGAAAATAAACAAACAAAAACAATACTGCATCCCTGGAGGGTTTGTAAAGAATACTGCCCCTATCAAGGACTTGAAAGCAGCAGTATTAGCTCCCACAATATCCTCATTTAACTCTCCTATTTGGGCTGTGCAGAAGATGACTGAATCTTGGAGAATGACAATGTATAGCTATCAGCTTAATCTAGTGGTGATTCTAGTTGTAGCTACTATACCAGATGTGGTTTCCATGCTTGCATAGGTTAACCCCAGTACCTGGTATGCTACCATTGATTTAACAGATATTTTTTTCCCTACCAATCCATAAGGCTACACCAGAAGAAATTTGCCTTTTTTTGGCAAGAAATACAACTTTCTTGTCCTACTTCAGGGCATATCAACCCTTCAATTTTGTGTTATAACTTAGTTCATGGGGATCTTGGATGTGTTTTTCTTTCATAAGGTATCACATTGGTATATTACATTTATGATAGTATTCTGATAATTGGGCCAAGTGAGAAAGGTTTAGCAACAAACTGGACTTCTTGGCAGAGACTTTGCATATCAGAGGATGGGTTACTCTAACTAGAATTCATAAGTCCTCCTCCTCAGTAAAATTTCTAGGATCCAGTGGTGTGGAGCTGCAGAGATATCCCTCCTATGGTAAAGGATAATTTGTTGCATTGTCTGCCCTTACAACCAAGAAGGAGGCACAACACTTAAGGGGCCTATATGGATTTAGGGGCAATACATTCCTCACTTGGATGTGCTGCTCAGGTCTACTTACCAAGTGACATGGAAAGCTGCTAGTTTAGAGTTGGGCCCAAAACAAAGAAGGCTTTTCAACAGGTCCAGGCTGCTGTACAGGCTGCTCTGTAACTTGGGCCATATGATTCAGTGGATCCTATAGTACTTGAGATTTTAATAGCAGGCAGGGTTGCTGCCTGAATCTTCGGGCAGACTTCTATAGGGGAATCACATCAAAGACCTTAAGGTTGTGCAGCAAGCCTCTGCCATCATCTGCTGGGGCAGATATAGGACCTCTTCATATTTTATATTAGGTAACATGTATGACACTTATAATCTTTTTCACTAGAAATCCACACAATTTTTGGCACCAGGGGCTGGTTTCATGGAAGTCAATTTTTCCATAAACCAGGACAGGGCAATATGTTCAGAATGATTCGAGGCATTAAACTTATCATATATTTTATTTCTATTTTATTACATAGTAATACATAATGAAATATTTTTACCACTCACCATAATTCAGAATCAATTGGAGCCCTGGACTTGATTTTTTTTTTCAACTAGATTATCCAATCCAAGAGTGATGGCAGACAGTGACACCCTAAATAGTAAATAAAATAAATGGGCAGGCCATACATGGACTAAAATAGGTGCAGACTCCAATTTAAAGCCTCCCACAGGATGCAGGTGTTCTTTGCCAATAGCCCATAAGGTTTTCATGTGAGTCTGCGAGCAATGTTCTAAGTTTGTATGGTATGAGAATAAAGAGGGCCCTATAATTGATTTGGTTTTACAGCAGCACAGAATCCTTTGCCTCATCCAGTTGTAAAAAAACAAAATTCTTCCTTCTGAAATTTTTTTATAAAACATATCTTTCTAGTTTCTATTTTTGCATTTAATTCTATGATACCCCATATGACATCAACTTACTAGTAGTTCCAACATGATTTTTTTTCCCCAGTACCAGTCCACATGAATTTTTAACAATTCATTTTTACTGACTTATCCATCCCAGACCCCATTTTATTATGAGACATTTCAAGCATAGAATAATTTGGGAAGAAATATTCATAATGAACATCCATGATATGGACTGAATTGTGTACACCTAGAACAAATGAGGAAGTTGTCAGAAACAAAATAGAATCATTTGGTCAATGCTGCCAAAAAAAGTAAATAAACCCAGAAGATGATGAAGGAGATGGTTTTATGCATAGCTGCCTAGTGATAAATATCAGTAATGAATGTGCCAGAATCATAGTCTTGTGCAAGGACATCCCAAATCAGGTAGAAAGTATTTCCACAAGCTCATGTACACTACAACCACCTGTTTAACCTCAGACTGACACTACTCTTGTCACTAGCCATTATGACTAAGAATATCAAGAGGTTATCAGGCGGGGTATGGTGCTGCACACCTGTAATCCGGAGGCTTAGGCAGGAGGATCACAGCAAGTTAAAGGCCACCCTTGGCTTCATAATGAGTTCAGGACCTGCCTGAACTACAAAACAAGACCCTGTCTAAAAAAAAAGTTATCAGAATTCAAATTATTAGTACACACCTATAATGCTGGGTACTTTGGAGTCTGAACCAGGAAGATCACAAGTTTGAATCCAGCCATAGGGAGACTATGTCTCAAAATAAAAAAGGGTAGGAAATATAGTACTTGCCTAGAGGTATGAAGCCTTGGGTTCAATCTCTAGCACCACACAAAACAGAGAAAAGTAGGGAGGGAAGGGGGAAAGGAAGCCAGGAGAGAGGGAAAGAAAAAAAAGGAATAAGTATGATCCTACCATGTCCAGAGGATGGAAGGGGATCTGAGAGACGAAAAGTGACATAAAGACCAGGGAGCTGGTAAGTACCAAGGACATATGGAAGCAGATGACCTCTCTTTGGGTCCCAGCCTGGACAAAGTCCCTGTAGGGAAGAGGAGGAGAAACCACTGCTGGCCCAATTTACAGGTGTGCATGTGTGAGCAGGTATGAATTGCCTAGCCTTGGGCGTGCATGCTCACATCCTACATGCATGTGCATGTAGTGCTCAGATAGGCGTGTGGAGGGATGCCCTGATGTGTGTGTGTGTGTGTGTGTGTGTGTTTGTGTGCTCTCCAGACCCGAACGGCATATGAAATGTACACTGATATGTATGTCCATGCACATCATTGTGTAGGGACCTCCCTAATTCTCTCCCTATGTGCCCCTCTGTCTTGGGGCTGAATTCTGCAGGAGGAGGAGGAGAAGAGCCCAGGCCCCTCACCTAAGGACATGGCTACATTCCCCATCACCCCATTTCTCCCCGTTGCAGGGATTAGGGGCAGTTCCGCTCTCCCCTCTTCCCACCATACTGTAAATCCTGAGAAACCCTGTTCTTGGTTCTACAGCCCCTGCTCTCTCATCTTCCTTGGCCCTGTGGTGATACTTGAGCCATTGTTTTTTTGTCTTAGGGCTGGAGTTGGAGCAGAAAGATCAGAAACCCTGGTCCCAGCCCAGGTCCTTATATGTGAGAGTATCCAGCTTGCTTCTGATGCCTTTGCTTTGCTCCTCTAGGTCTTAGTTTCCCTTTCTGTAGAATGGGGTTAAGAATGGTTCCCACCTTGAGGGATATGGGAGAAATCAAGGTGGGAGAATTCACAGAGACAGTGAACAGAAAGCCTAGCAGGTGGTTTCACCTGTTAGAAATCTCCCTTATCAGAGGGTCATGGATTTAGCTCAGTGGTGGTCCCACCTGCCTCACAAGTGCAAGGTCCCAAGTTTGATCCCCAGTACCAAAAAAAAAAAAGAAAGAAAGAAATCTCCCTTATCAGGATTAACTCCATCATTGAGCTACATATACCTCTAGCCCTTTTTAAAAATGTATTTTCAATCAAGGTCTTTCAAAGTTTCTAAGGCTAGTCTTATACTTGTCTAACAGCTGGGATTGTAGGTATACAGTACCACATATAGATTTGGAACATCACTTTTAAATTATTTCATACCCATCTTTTATGTGAGATATTTTTTGAGACAATATCCCTACACAGTGCAGGCTGCCTTTGAACTGACTTGCTTACCTCCAACTCCAGATCTTCCCGGCTCAGTCCCCTGAATACTGAGTTTACAGGCATGCACAATAATGCCTGGATAAATTTTAAAACCATATAACAAGCCAGTTTCTCAGCTTTGTCTATTATAAAGCCATCATAAGCATTCTAGGGGGCTGAGGCAGGAAGATCACAAGTTCAAGCACAATTCAGACAAGTTATTGGTTAACCAAGACTATCTCAAATAAAAAGTGAAAATAATTCTGGGGATGTAGCTCAGTGGCCTTGGGTTCAGTCCCCACTATTCAAAAATGTAACTAAGTGTCACCCATCTTCCCTTGATATATGGAATAATTTTAGCAAGAGTATATCAACATCTTAAAATTCATTTTGTTAGAATATGGCAATGCTTTGAATTGTAACACTGCCATAGTATATGGTACAGCTCTCTGTTATTTAATATCTTTCTTATCCATTAGTAAGTGGGAATGCATTAAAATTATGTATCCAATCTGAGATGAATAAGTGGAAATACATTTTTAAAAGAAACACAGGAAGGGTTCAAATCATGGCAGAAACTCCAAGTCTTTAGAAAATAGGGGATGGGAGTGAAAGAAGCCAGATCTGTGAGGCAAGAATGTGAGCTCAAATCTCAGCTCCTATGTGGACATGTGGGACAACACTGGTAGAACACAGTTGCACTTTGTGCCTCAGTTAGCCCATGTGGCTCTGCTGCTTGGTGATTTAAATTTCTCTGCTGATCTAGTTTTGGAGAGCTCTTTATTCTGTAACTTCCACCAGAATCTTACTTCTCTTCTTGAGGCTGAGCCACCATCCTTACCTGGACCCATAGCTAGTCTTTCATACAATAACAAAGAGTCATGGAAACCATTGTGCAGGAGGTTTTGAGACACCTGAAGATCTTTCTCTAACTCTCATGTTTCTTTGGACCCTCCTCCAAAATGCAGCTTGGATCTGTGCACTCTACACCTCTGCTTCACTCTCTCAATTACTTGGGGTTTCTTGGAACCCATTCAATTGCCTGGGGCTCTGCTACTTCCCTCCTCTTAAGTCTTCCTTGGCTTTCTATTGCTTCAAGAAAAAAAATGATGTCCTCCCTGTGACCATCAAATATAAACCATTTCTGAATTTAGGAAAGAAAAATTTTAGTCACAATGATTTTGGGGCCAGGGATTTAGCTCAGTGGTGCCACTGCCTGCCTCACAAGTGCAAAGTCCCAAGTCCGACCCCCAGTACTAGAAAAACAAAACAAAACAAAAAAAACAAAGTTTTTTTTTTTGAAACAGGGTTTCATTGTCTATTTCAGGCTGGTCTTGAGCTCTCTAAGTAGTACAGGCTAACTTCAAACTCATGGCAATCCTCCTGCCTCTGACTCCCAAGTGCTGGAATTATAAGCATGCACCAACGTGCCCAGTATCACTGTGGGGACTGCTCTATAGATGATGCCCAACGCAGGCTGTGAGCAGTGCAGTCTGTAATGAACCCCACAATTGACTTGTTTTGAGAAGTGAGTCTGGCTGAAGCGTACCTGCCAAGGTCAAAGTGACTCACACCCAAATTCTGATCCCAAAATTGAAACCCACTTTACACACACAAAAAAGGGCTAATTATTAACCACAACCTATATTTTGTCTGTTCTGTTCCTAATTCAAGAATGCTTTGTCTCTTCCTTTACAAGCCTTGGCTACATCAGCAATGTATCCATAGTAACAACTCCACATAGTCCCTCCACAGGGCCCCTTTACCTCAATCTAACTATGATGTCACCAATAAATATCAACAGCTCTGGGTGTTCAGGGCCTTTTGCTTGTTCAGCCTTGCTTGCACAAGCATTGTTCATCCTGGTTCTCCATTTCTCTATCTTTTAATTCTGACTTTGAGTTTTTCTTTTAACCTTGACTCATAGCACTGAGCAGGAGATTGGAATCACCAAGGAGGTCTCTGATACATTACAAAGATTATTCCAAGAAAAAAGAGGAGGGACCATGCAACAGGAAGAATATTTGAAGATAAGTGCTATAAGCATGATGAGCATTAGGGACAATTCTTTGTGTGTGTGTGTGCGTGCGTGTGTGTGTGTGTGTGTGTTCCAACTGTGTATTGAAACCAAGCTTTCATGCTAAGCTATGGCTTCAGCTTTCTAAAAAATTTAGTTTGTTAGTACATGTACCTAGTACTTAATTTTACATCCCTTTTGTGGAGTTGGTCTATGTACATAAAACATCCCAATTGCTTTTTTTTCATTGCTTATCCCTTCCCTCCCTCTCCCCTCCACCCATTCCTTGATCCCCTTCCTTTTTTTTTGGTTCATGTTTGTACTACATAATGTTTATATTCCTTGTATAGAATCAGTATGTGCACACACCAATTTCTTTTTTCTATTCCTTATCTCTTCCTGTCTTTCCTGCTCCATTCCCCCTCCTTCCATCATAATTCTACATGAAATAAATCAAAAAGCAAACTTAAATATCACATTGCTTCTCTTATATGAGAAACCAAAATTAAAATAAAGACCAAATTTAAAGATACGTAATATGAAGCTGGGAGATAGATTATTTTCAAAGGGGAAGAAGATCAGCCTTTTAATTTTCCTTTATTTTTAACCAGATTCCTGCAGTCTTTAAGTTGCCCAGGTTGGACTTGAACTCATGATCCTCCTGCCTCAGCATCACAAAGTGGTTAGGATCATGGTTAAACCTCCCTGTACTATTGTTTATTATTATCTGTGTATGTCTTTATTCTCCTTGAAATATGATCTGAATTAGCTTATGCAGTCTTGGAGACTAAGATCAAAACCTGCCAGCACAGAATGAGATACTCAATTCAAAGAATGCTGGAAAAGAGAAATCTGCAATCACAAAAGATGGGGAGGAAAAGTGAGAGACAAAGAGAGAAACAAAGTGACAGAGAGACAGAGAAACAAAAGATAAGATGCTGGCTCACATGACTGGGGGCTGATAGTTCTAAGATCTTCATTTGCCACCTGGAAACCCAGTATTTCTGATGATTCTGGACTGAGTGGAGAGGCCTGAGAACCAGGAAAGCCAGTGATGTACTTCAAGCACAAAGGCTTTCAGCAAGACCCAGCAAGAGCTACTGCTTCAGTTTGAATTTGAAAGCAGGAAGAATTTCATGTCCTAGCTCAAACACAACCAGGCACAAGCACTTCCCTCTTCCCCAAAGACAGTCTATTTGTTCTGTTCACCCTGTCAACTAAATGAACATGGCCTGCTGCCACCGCCTTGGGTGGCCACCTGTGTTTCCCATTCTACCTATTTCTGTATTAAGCACAAGAGACATTTTCACAGAAGTATCCAGAATAATGTTTCAATAAATGCTGGGGCACTCTGTGAGCCGAGTTGATACCTGAAATTCCTCATCAAAGTGGGTATCTGTGATGTTCAGAATAGAGAGAGGGAGGGGCATTCAACCCCAGCATTTTCCCAGATCTCAGAGCTCCAGTAGCTTGAGTATCAAATATTTCATTTCAGACAAGTGCTCAAGAGATTCTGTAGTGTCTGGTTTTATGTTAAAGAAAGTTCAATATTGTCATGACCCAAAATGGGCTTCATTTATACTACTAGTTTACCTTAACTCACTGAAAATAAGGATTTGTTTTATCTGCTTCTTTTTTGTAAGAATCTTTTTGGTTAATGTCTTGTACTCTGAGTAATTACTTTGAAGATAATAATACAGTGTTAAAAGTATTTTTATTCTCATTCAATGCAATCCCAATTGAAATCCCAGCAGCATACTTCATGGACCTTGAGAAAACAATCCAAAAATTCATTTGGAACAAGAAGAGTCCCAGAATAGCAAAAGCAATTCTAGGTAACAGAGACATGGCAGGGGATATCACAACCCCCAACTTGAAACTCTACTACAAAGCTACTGTGACAAAAACAGCATGGTGCTGGAAAAGAAACAGATCTGAGGACTAGTGGAACAGATTAGAAGATGCAGAAACAATTCCAGACACACTCAGCCACCTCATCTTCACAAAGGACCCAAACACCCTCACTGGAGGAAAGATAGCCTCTTTAATAAATGGTGCTGGAAAAATTGGGTTTCATCTTGCTAAAGATTAAAACTAGATCTATATTTCTCACCATGCACTAAACTAAAATCAAAATGGATTAAAGATCTAAATGTTAAAATAGAAACGCTGAACCAGTTGGAATAGAGGTTAGGTAGAATTCTTGAAGACATCAGTGTAGGAAAAGATTTTATGAACAAAACCTCAGTTGCCCATGAACTTGCACAAACAATCAACAAGTGGAATCTCTTCTTACTAAAAAGCTTCTGCACAGCAAGAGAAACCAACAGCAGTGTGAGGAGACAACTCATAATGTGGGAAAAAATTTTCACCAGTTGTCCCTCAGACAAAGATCTACTATCTAGAATCTATAAAGAACTTTAAAAAATCAAACCTCCCAAATTTAAAGACCCCATCCAAAAATGGGCATCTGAAATGAACACATATTTCTCACACAAAGAAGTAGAAATAGCAAATAAATACATGAAAAAATGTTCAACATCACTGGTCATTCGAGAGATGCAAATGAAAACAACGCTGAGATTACACCTCGCCCCAGAAACAATGGCTGCTATCAAGAAATCAACCAATAACAAATGCTGGTGGGGCTGTGGGGAAAGAGGAACCCTGCTCCACTGCTGGTGGGAGTGTAGACTGGTGCAACCACTGTGGAAATCAGTATGGAGATACCTCAAAGAACTAGGACTGGAAGTCCCATTTGACCCCGCTATTCCCCTGCTGGGGATCTTCCCCAAAGAATTAAAAGAATCATACCACAGTGATATATGTGCACCCATGTTCATAGCAGCGCAGTTTGTAATAGCTAAAATTGGAAACAGCCCAAATGCCCATCAACTGGAGACTGGATAAAGAAAATGTGGTTTTTATATAAAATGGAGTACTACTTAGCCATCAAAAATGAGAAATTAGAGACGTTTATAGCTAAACGGATGCACATTGAGGCGATACTCTTAGGTGAAATAAACAGGACACACATGTGTAAATACCGAGTAGTTTCTCTAGTGTGAGAAACTGAAAGTGTAAATAAGGACTAAAAGGTATAATAGATAATGTGAAATAGGAAGAAAAGGGGCAAAGGGTAAGGGGAAGTGAGAGGGGGAGGGGAAAGGAAAGAAGGGAATGGAATTAATGAGAAAATGAAAAAAAAAGAAACAAAGTCTTTGTAAATAGGGAGGGATGGAGGGGTTGAAGGGAGGGCAGGGGAAGGGGGAAAAAATAAGAACCAAGACAGATTATGTAAAGGTGCAAATTTCCAGTGGTGAATGTCATTATACTGTATACCTAAATGTACCAATAAAATAAAAATATTTTTAAAGTATTATTTTTCTCTAATTATTTGATTAAGAAATTTTGTTTTATTTTTTCATAAAATAAAAAGATTTTAAAATAAAAATAAATTAATAAAATTCAAATCCTTCAAATGGGCAGAGGATTAGATGTCTTACATGAGATCCCCACAGCAGGTTCCAATCTCCTGCTCAGAGCTACAATGCGTAGTGATAAGAAAGATTTAGAGACAGAGCTAAAGAGACAGGGATACAGGGAGCCAGGATAACCAATGCTTGTGCAAGCAAGGCTGAACAAGCAAGCAAAGGGCCCTGAACACCGAGAGCTGTCAATATTTATTGGTGACATCATAGTTAGATTGAGGTAAAGAGGCTGTGTAGAGGGACTATGTGGAGTTACTATGGATACATTGCTGATCCAGGAAAGGCTTGTAAAGGAAGAGACAAAACATTCTTGAATTAGGAATAGAACAGACAAAATATAGGTTGCGGTTAATAATTAACTGTGTCTTTTTAGTAAAGAAGTTTTTAACTTTGGGAATAGAATTTGGTTAAGAGTCACTCTGACCTTGGCACATAGGCTTTGGCCAGACTCGTTTCTCAAAACAAGCCAACTGTGGGGTTAACGCTTTACAACCTGCAATGCTCACAGCCTGCTTTGGGCATAGTCAATAGGGTGGTGCCCCACAATATCTCCTTCCCAGATTACTTCCAGGGCCCTCTGTACACTTGCAAAGGCATAGCTCCTCAGTGGTGGGACGTATCTGCAAAAGGGTGTCAAAGGGTTCAGGGCTGGGAGGAGTTGATGGGCAAAAATTATCTATCATCTATCTATCTATCTATCTATCTAGACAGAGTGAGAGAGACAGAGAGAGATTACTTAAAGAGATAAACATATCCACTGTAGTAAACTTCTATGATGAGGGTTTTATTATGGAAAAAATGTCTTAAAAGATCCTTGGGGCCAGGGGTGGTCATGTATGCCTGTATTCCCAGCACTCTGGGAGCCTGAGGTAGCAGAATCACATGTTCAAGCTCAGTTTAGCACCTTAAGAACTTGGCAAAACTCTATGTAAAAGTTAAAGGGGAGGTGGGCAGAGGTAGTAGCTTAGTGAAAAATCCCTGGGTTCAGTTCCCAATAGCACAGAAAGAAAAGAAAGAATTTTTTTAAAACAGGCTTATTGGGGAACAATAATGAGAGAAAGAATTGGAAACAGCAATCTTCAAGCAGCTGTTGTTCATATTTCTTGTGGGAACTTTGAGCTATTCTATGGATATAAAAGCAGATACCTGTAAATACATTTACTTCTCTTTTACATTAATAGTACATTACTGTTCTTGACAAGATTTTTGTCTTTTCATTTAAAACATATCCTTTTATTATAAAGGGGTGATAGGGAAGCAACCTACACCCTTGTTCATGCCAGGAAAGTGTTCTAGCACTGACCTACACTCCCATCCCTACTTAAAATATATCTTGGAGATCACACCATGTCCCTGAGGAAAGCTTTCTGGATCCTTTTTCACAGATATAGAGAATTTGTCTTGTGCTGTTTTCTAAACATTCTTGATCGTTGGTTAAATTTTATGTAGTGTTGGGGATGAACATGGGGCCTCATACATGCTAAGCATACATTCTAACACTGAGCAAACCTCAGCCACTGTCTTGGGTTTCAACCCAATTTATTTAATCCATTTTTGTGAATGGTTGCATACTGTATTTCCACATTTTGTCACTGTATAGTTCTGCCCTGTAGAACAGATAATTTCATCATTTATTGTATGATTTGACTCAATCAGGAGAAATTTTTAGAAGCATCTTAGCTGAGGCAAAAGATGTGTGCATTTGTCATTTAAATAACAGTTGTGGTATGTCCTTCATGAAGGCTTTACCAAATTTCTTCCTCCTTGCCAAGGTGAAATAGTGCCATTTTCCCCACAGCCTCATCAAGGGTGAGTCTATCAAAACTTTATCTTTGTTAATCTTATGGGTTAAAAATATCACAGAATAGTTATAATGTTCATTTTTCTAATGAAATAAAAAATCATCCTCTGTGTCTAAGAATAACTCACATTTCCCCTTGAGCTCAGTGTTCTTTTTCTTGTGAAAACATTTCCATGGACTGTTGGAATTATTTTCTTATTGGTTCTTTCCAGGAGCTCTTTATATATGCCAGGTATTATTTCTTTCTATTTTGAATTACAATTTCTATTCCAGTTCTAATTTTTTTTCAAAATCATTTACTTGCTTTATTTTCATGTGTCTTTTATGTTGTTTCAAATTATTTTTACCTAAAACAATTTTGTTTGAAGTTTACACAAAGTAAACTGTTTAAAAATGGTCTCTAATTGGGGTGTTTAGAATTTTTATATCTTCTTCGTTCAACTTTGGTAATTCGTATGTATCTAGAAATCTGTCCATTTCTGAGTTTTCCATTTTATTAGAGTACAGGTTCTTGAAGTAGGTATTGATAATCCTCTGGATTTCTGCTGGATCTGTTGTGACTTCACCTTTTTCATTCCTAATTGCATGGATTTGAGCCTTTTCTTTCCTTTTTTTGATAAGGTTGGCCAAGGGTTTGTTGATTTTATTTATTCTTTTGAAAAACCAACTCTTCGATTCATTGATTTTTTGGTATCGTTCTATTAGTCTCCATTCCATTGATTTCTGCTCTGATCTTTATAATTTCCTCCCTTATATGAGCTTTGGGTTTGTCTTGCTTTTCTTTTTCTAGGAGCTTAAGATTCACCATTAAATTGTTTATTTGTGCTCTCTCTGTTTTCCTAGTGTGGGCATTCACTGCTATGCATTTCCCTCATAGAACTGCTTTGATTGTGTCCCATAGATTCCTGTAGGTTGTACTGGCATTATTATTAAATTGTAAAAACTGTCTAATTTCTTCTGTGACCCATTGCTTGTTCAGGACAGTGTTATTCAATTTTCATGTGTTTTGTGAACTTCTTGAGGTTTCTTATGGTATTCATTTCCAGTTTAATTGCATTATGGTCTGATAATATACATGGGATAACTTCAATTCCTTTGCATTTGTTTAAACATGTTCTATGAATTAGTATATGGTCTATTTTGGAGAATGACCCATGTGCAGCTGAAAAAAAAGTATATTTTGATTTTGTGGGGTGGAACACTCTGTAAACGTCTATTAAGACCATTTGTTCAAAAGCTTGATTCAGTTCTAGTATTTCATTGTTGACTTTTTGTCTAGATGCTCTGTCTGTTTGTGACAATGGGGTATTGAGGTCCCCCACTACAACTGTATTAGTGCTTATTTGGTTTTTCATGTGCCTTAATATTTGTTTTGTATAGTTGGGGGCATTAGTATTTGGTGCATATATATTTATGATTGTCATCTCTTCCTCTTGGATTGTCCCCTTTACAAGGATGTAGTGACCTTCTTTGTCTCTCTTAATTACTTTTGGTATAAAAGGAAGAAAAGGTCTAAAGGAGTAGGGGAAGTGGTAGGGGTAGGGGAAGGGGAAAGGAAAGAAGGGAAAAGAAAAAAATATGAGAAAAGGAAAAAAATGGAAACAATCTTTGTAAATAGGAAAGGGCGAGGGGTTGAAGGGAGGGCAGGGGAATGGGGAAAAAATAAGAAACAAGATATGTCATGTAAAGGTACAAGATCGCAATGATGAATATAACTGTATTGTGTACCTAAAATGGACCAATAAAGTTAATGGGGGAAAAAATGGTCTCTAAGCCTTGTGTTACATCAAAAAGTGGAGCCACTCTTGATGAGAGGTAGGAAGAAGCATTCTGAATAGAGAGAATAGAATGTCCTGAGGCAGAAAGATGATATATATATATATATATATATATATATATATATATATATATATATATCAGTATATATTTTCTTGGCTTAAAATGAGTAAATCAAAAGATACAGTATGAGAAAATCTTGTCCATGATGCCAAAGACCTTATTCCTAGTTTCTCACCTCGTACATGGCAGGCCCTCCCTCTTTTCCGTTGTGTCCTGACCTTGCCTGAACTCATGGCTTTCTCGCAGTGATTTCTCCATGGTGAACTAACTCTGAACTATCTCAGCACACTTGTTATCCCATTTGGAATGGCGACACACAGGAAGAGCCCACAGAGTCCAGTAGGAAGACCCAGGCAGGGTGGTGTATCCCTCTAAATCCAGTACTGGGAAGGCTGATGCAGGAGGATCACAGCAGCTCAATACCAGCCTGAATTGCATAGTGAGTTCAAGAACAGACTAAATTACACAGCAAGACCGTGCCTTAAAAACAAAAAAAGGACAGAAGCAGCTCTACAAAGCCGGGAGTAATCTCTTCTTAATGCAGGCTGGGACACGTCAGCATCTTAGGAGAGAAACTGGTCAAGATGTGCCTGGATTACTGTTTCCCATTTGAGGTCCATTCAGATTGGCTTCGGTTGTCACTCTCAGGTCAAAGGGCGGGTAAATCAGCGTCGAGGGGGCTGGCCGTATGAACCGTCCAATCAGGTGTCCAGAGGAGGAACAGTTTCCTGGCGCCAAAGCCCAGATCCTGAGCACACTGATAAGAGAGAGTCGCCGCAGCTGGCTAGAGCACCTTGCTTTAGGATTTCTCCTGGCTGCAGGCTGCGCTGGAAGGACCCTGGGAGACCCTCCAGCCACACCATGGTGACGTTGTGAGACGAGTATTCTGAGCTGGGTGGGAGGGGACGAGGTTAGGTCTGGGTGGAAGCAGTGTGGACAGCAATGGCGGCCGGCGCCTCCCCGCCACTCCGAGTCCGTCTTCCTCGCGATCCGGGCGCCGTGTGCACCCTGTCCCTCCCGCCCTGCCTCAGGCGGGTCTATTTTGTGTACCCAGCACCCCGTCTCCCCACAGCCACCCCACCAGCCTAGAGTGCAGGCTCAGGCAGCTGCCGCCCACAGCTGCGTCTCCACCTGTGCGTGGAGAGTGGGGCTTGTGAAGAGACCCTGATTCGGGGGGACCGACCTGGGGAGCCGTGGTGTGCGGGACCCCTGGTCTCCCTCGTCCCTGCAGCAGACCTGGTGGATTTCAGTTTTGTAAATTTCTGTGATGCAGGGTGTCGAAGCCGCAATTTCTCGGCTCAGGCCAATGCTCCTCTGAGATGAGGTTAAATTTCTCAGATTCCAGCATGTCCCCACCTTGCAAAACTGAGGATAAGTGATAACTAATGCCATGAGGATTGGAAGAAAGGTTTGCCAGATGTGGTGCCTGCCTGAATCTAAGCACCCTGGAGGCTGAGGCAAGAGGATCGCTGTGAGTTTGGGGCCAGCTTGGCCTACCTACTGAGTTCAAGGCTAGCCTGAACTACGTAGTGAGACCCTGTGTCAAAAACAAAGGAAGAAAAAAAGAAAGATTTAACATTGCTGGTGATGTGAGACAGTCGTGGAGCCTTTGGTAAGCATGCGGTGAGCTCCTGTGTTACTTACACAGCAATGCAAAAAGTTACCATCTTAATAACTTAGGTGGCACCTGTACTAACAGCCCATTTAAATGAGGCCTTCCCATGCAGTTTAGACTGCTGAGAGAAGCGCAGGGGATGTTAATGTATTAGCAGGGGCAGGAGAAAGTGTTCCTGCTAAGGACTAGTCCAGAAGGGGCTGCCTGTTACATATACGGTGTGAAAGTGATTGAACTCGGGCATCTACAGGGACCCGTGAATTGGTAGGAGTAGAAAGTGAGAGGGACTCATCTCCTATAATTGCTATGGTCTTTGGACTGTTTATATAGATAGTGTGCTAAGAATTAAAATGGTGACTTAGGTGGACTTCATATCAAGGTAGAGATGAAGCTTAAAATGTGAGGTCTGCAGATGTATGAGTGGTTAGAGATAAAGGGCTTTTCTCTGCAGGGAGAAGCAAATGGGAGGAGAAAGAAAGTGAGAGAGGAGGGATGGTGATGGTGGTAAAATCCACTGGAACAACGGAGGTCTTTCCCTGAGGTCAGATTGTTGTTTGTGTGACAGTAAAGGAACTGTGTGCGAGCTCAGTCTGAGAATGGGTCAAACATCACAGGCCTTTAGGAATGAGGAGACATAAGAGTTCGGTAAATATGTCTTCTGTTAAAATTGATCAGTTCACTTAATTAGTTTTTGTTTTTGGGGACAGGATTCTGCTGTGTCATTCAGGCTGGCTTTAAACTTACTATGTATCCCAGGCTTGTGTCCAACTTAGGTGATCCTCCTGAATCAGCCACCTGAATACTGAGACTAGAGGTCTGTGCCAGCACACCTAGTCCTAATTGTTTTTGAGGAAAAAATGGAAATTAGGAAGCTGTCTGACCTTGCCTGGATTAAAAATATCATCATCTAGGGCCAGGGATTTAGCTCAGTGGTTTCGCCGCCTGCTGCGCAAGCGCAAAGACCTGAGTTCGATCCCCGGTACCAAAAAAAAAAAAAAAAATCATCATCAAAGTGTGAAGGGAAAGGATTTTTCCAGGATACAAAAGATTTCAAGGTGTGGTTGATGTTTTTGTTGTACAGAACATTGAATTCAGGACTTTTTCTCTGAACTACATTCTCCACACATCTTAATATTTTTAAAATTTTGAGACTAGGTCTCACTGTTTAGGCTGCAATGAACTTTCAGTCTTGTTTGAACCTTCTGGAGGGCTGAGATGGCAGGGATGTGCCACCCTGCATGGCTAAGATGGAGGTTCCTTAATCTCCAGCACTCACCAGGGTTACTGTGAAGTTAAATGAAATGTAAGTGAGGCACAGTCCTGCTCACCTTTTATCTCAGCCACTGGGGACCCTGAGGCAAGATTATTGCAACACCAAGGCCAGCTTGGACAATGGAGCACAACCCAGATCATTAAAGTAAAATTACTGGGGCTCTATCTCCAATCTCAAGTATCTTGTATAACCTACTTGAATTCAGTTTCCACTCCGGAAGCATAAAAGAAAAAGTGATAAGTATCCGGTGGAAAATTTACTTTGATTTTGAATTTTATACCATTTGCCCATGAAGGATCTGTGATACAATACTTGCTCAAGATGCAGGGCAGCAGCAGTAAGTGACTGTTGTCAGTGATAGGATACAAAGTAAAAACAGCCAGTGATTTACAGTGCACAGTATTCACTAAAGGACACGAGATATTTAGTATATTATTATGAAATAAGCTATGTGTTACATTTTCTCATCCCCAAGTCAGTGTATGTGTGTTTATCAGTTTTATAGGATCCGTGACTTAGCAATAATGTTTGGTCGACTATGTATATTCAGTTCATTTTGAATACATTATACTTTCAACTGCTCTTGGGTTGATCCAGATATTTTCCCTTAGTAAGTCAAGCAGCATGTATAGACTTATTCATTCCTTCAACTCATTGTAAAGTGCTCTGGAGTGCTGTATACATTCAGTTCTTCCAAGGATACATTGTGAACGGTGCTTAGATGAAAGTATTTCTCTGGGTTTTGTTTTCTGGTTTTGGTTTGGTTTGATTTGGTTGTTTCTTCATTTATTTTTGTATTATAGAGAGCTGCACTTCTCTGGTCATACCTTTGAATGTTTGTGATGAAAAAATCAGGTTTAGTTGAACGATAAAATGTACAATTTACCACCAGAAATGGACAATCAATAACATGTTCCTCTTGATTTGTACTGTCAAGCATGTCAAATCTCAATTTAGGATAAAGCAGAAGCATTTTTGATGTTTCTTGTAAATTTAGTGTGTCTAAATGTTGTCTCCCGTTCATACTTAAATGACTGTAATGCTATAGTGTGTCCAGGAAAAAAAAGGGAAACTTCTCTTTACATTTTTATTTGAGATTAAAAAACTGCAGTGATGTCTGCTGTTTTTTCAGAAGGGATTTTAGAAGTTCTTTCTCATACTTATAGTTGGTTCACTGGTATTATAAATATAGTTTTATTAAAAGTATAATTTGAAGAATTTATAGCACATCACATCATGAAATCTAAGTCTGTACATTATTTTTACATATTCAGATCATCTCCTTATTTCAGTTTTTTTGATTTTTGGTGGTTTTTTTTTGGTACCAGGGATCAAACTTGGAACCTTGCGCTTTCGAGGCAGGAGCCAAGAGGCAGCACCACTGAGCTAGATCCCTGGCCCTTTTGTTTTTCTTTGTTTTTTGAGGCAGGGTTTCCCTCTGTAGTCCAGGTGACCTTGAACTCATCATGTTGCCCAGACTGGCCCAGAACTTGTATTGATCATCTGCCTCCACCCACCCAAGTGCTGGAGTCATAGGCATGTGTTTCATGCTTGAGTATCCAATTTTGATCAGCTGTGGTAATTTCTCTATGAATATATTGCAGATTTTTAAAGAATTTGTTGATAAGGCTTTGTAAAGGTGGATATATAAATGCTCGGATGTGTACGACTAAGAGGTGTTGATAAGAATCTTTCCTTTACAGTCAAGCGATCTGTCAGGAGGATTTTCTTCCACAAAAGAAAACATTGGCACAGATTGAGACAATAGAAATTGCAGAGTGGGCAATTTGTTAGCTCCTTTTAGGGCTGACGTTAGAGGTTTTTGCAAAAAATGATATAAGTTCAAGCTTCTAATAAAATATATTTTAAAAATGTAATTTCCTAAAATGTTGATCATATTCACATAATATAGGTACATTCTTGTACTTTTGATTCTATTAATCACAATTTTTTTAAATTTTAACATCTACTGAGTCAAAAACTCCTTCTTAAACCTAAACAAAAGACCTTTTTGTTTCTCTGCTGTAATTAGGTGCATACTGACCTTAAGAAAAGGATCAGGAATCCATTAGCTTTATTATATTTACATAGTTTTAGTGAGTATTAAAACTGAGAAAAACTATAATTTTTTCCATTTGATCTCTGACAGGGTAGGTGTTCTTGTCATTGTTCTAAAATGTCAAATCTTGACATATTTATCATCTATGGATAATGATTTTGCCCTTTCCATTTTAATCCTTATGTCAGCTATTTCTCCTTATAACAGGACACACGAATTTTGATTTCATGTGACAGAAGAGTGGAGATAGTGAATATCCTTGACTTGTTTCTGCTCTCAATTCATGTTGAGTGTCTCCGTTTAGCGTCCCATGTGTTAGTTTTATGCTATATGTGCTTTATCTAGTTATTAATCCCTTCTGACTGATGCAGTGGCCGATTTTCCTCAAATACCATCTCTCCATTTAAATGTAGCCAAAGGTATTTTACAGTAAGGAACAGTGTGAGAGAGCAAAGATAAATAATGCAAATTTCCATAATTGGTTTACCACTTCCAAGCATCTTTAGCTCATTGTCTACTTTCTTCTGGAAAGAAAACTGGACTCCATGGTTTGTGGTGTCATCTGCGTATTTTCTTTCCTCATCTGGTGTAAGGGAGGAACCGGAAGCTGTGTATGCCCTAGGTTTCAGGAACCCTCTTGTTTCTAAAGGGAAAAACCTCATTTTTAAAGTCCTATTTTTAAGTGTTTGTTACGGTACCATTTCATCTGTGCTACACCCTAAGTACATTGTGTTTTCATTTTGTTTTGGATCACACAGGTACAACAGCCATTCTTATAAAGAAATACTCAACTTTTTTCAGTTTAAAGTTGTATTTTGTTGTGCTGCTTACAGTTCTCCCTTTATTTCAGCCCTCAATCTTGAGGGCCTTAAGTGAGGTACCACATTATCTGGCTTGCTATCTCATGTTGAATTGACATCTTGGTTTCCTCCAAGGTAGCTGGAGCATACACAAAGGCAAGCTGATACTCAAGCCTAAAAAACGCATCACACTAAAAATTTGTGAAGTCAAATATAAAAGAAAGCCAAACTCAGGAGATCTGTACCCATTACACCTGTTAGAAGGGCTTTTTGTTTTTAGACAATCGTGTATAACCTCTGCAGCTCTACTTATTTTGATAGTGTTGACACACAAGTGACTCTGTGATGTTCACATCTGCCCCTCATCTCTGAATGATTCTCTTCTTTTCTGAAGGCATTGCCAATTAGCCATCTGCAGCCTTGACCCTCAGTGCAAAGTAGATTTCCCTGGTGATGGTCAGTCAGATGTCCCACATTGGAAGGGATGTGACAAACGAGTGGAGTCAGTGTTACAAGACCTTTTTGCCAAATTTGAGCAATGTCAGGGTTTTAGAGTGGCTTTTATGCTGAGTTTATCTAGAGTTCACTGTCAAGTTTAATCTTGTCTTATTTTATACTCAGCACCCTAAAAATTTAGAAACTTGGAAAATAGTTATAAAGTTTATAAGTAGACATAAAACAAGACAATCCAGTCCTTACGGCAGACTTGAACTAAGAAACATAGGAAGAAAGCCAGCATGTCAGTTAAGCAAGTTTAGTTCTGTCAGAAAGGTATATTAAGCAAATACTTGAGAGTCACCTCTTCTAAAATGATGTGAATCACCATTTCAGAAAAAGCACACAATCTAATGCCAAGACCAAGAATTACATTTTAGGAACACCTTTATAATTTTATAGGTGCACATACAGAATTGTATGCAGTGTGGAATACAGTGTGCAAAAACTAATCTATTTTGTCAACTAAGAACATACATTTTGGGGCAAGATTGCCTCTTACATTGAATTTTATTCAGACTCAAGTTAATGCATAAAACAAAACTGTCTATTCCTTCTAATAGACTTATTAAGAAAGCTCTCGAATGGACTTATTTTAGATCATGTGTATTGAACAGAAACTTTTAATTGGTCCCACTTCTCTGGTATAATAAGCCATAGGGGATGTTGAGTAGAAAAACCAAGTAGAAGCTTCCAGTCTTGGTGAATCATTCTTGTTTAAGAAAGCAGTCCTGAGGACATTTTGGAACAAAACAATACTGAAACTAATGCACTTGTGACAGACACAACAAAGGGATGGGAAATAGAAATAGGAGGAAGGAGGCCTGCTACTTACTAAAAGCAGGAATTGCGGTTTTTTCCATCAGGGATTTAAAAGTCTTTTTGGGGGTTGGGGGCCAGGGTCTCACTATGTAATTCAGGCTGGCCTTGAACTCACTAGGTAGCCCAGGCTGGCTTCATGGCAATCCTCCTGCCTCAGTTTCCAGAGTGCTGGGATTACAGGGATGCACCACTATGGCGAGCTTAGAAAAACTTTTTTTTTTCTTTTACTAATGATTGCTAAATACTGACTCTTACAACAACTCCCACTGATACTGGAAGGAGCCTTTATAATGACTATTGTGATATAACATTTTCTGAGAAATTAAATAATTTAGACTTTTAGATAAAAGAATGCCCAGGCAGTGCTGTATGAATGTATTGCATATTATCTCAATATTTAACTCTCATTCCCAAGAGTCTTTAAGATCCTAACACACTTTAAAAAGTTTAATTATATTCTTTAATCTTTTAAAATAATCTTTACAGAACAGAGTATTTTCTTTATTTTTAAAGTCAAACACTGAAAATATAATTCTTTTTTTTTTCTTTTTTTGGTACCGGGGATCGAACTTGGGTCCTTGCCGCTTGTGCAGCAGGCGGCAAAACCACTGAGCTAAATCCCCGGCCCCCAAAATATAATTCTGATTGGCTAACACTGGCAATGAGTATGGCAAGAGTTGAGTACACTTTTGTTACATATTTTAACACATGTATTAAATCATGTTATCAAAAAGGCATTTGGTTTTATAATTTTTAGTTACAAGGTGCTCTTATATCTAAATTAATCTGGTACCATCTAAACAATATCTAAATATCTAAACACTAGCATATCTATGTGTACAGTATAAATATATCTAACTTGCATATCTAACACTAATATATCCAAATAACTAAACACTAGTACACATTTGTGCTACCACCCATAAAATACAGACTTAAAGTCATCATTTACCAGCTTTAAAAATGTTATTCTATTGACATGATTTCCATTTTTACAGTCCTAAGCAATACTTAATCTCATATTTGCATATCTAAAGGTAGGATTCTGGTTTGTAACAAGGTGAGAAATACACATCTCAAAAGAGATTGCCTAGTTTAAATGAGTTTGAATTTTTTAAAGCTTTTTTTTTTCCGCATTAGTATAAGTTTATGTCAATTTAAAAGCTTTTGCCCCAAGTTTTAAGATATTTCTTCTTGTTCTAAAATTTAGATATAGCTGGTCAGAAGTTATACATTTGTCCTGGCTCTGCTGCTCAAGGTCTGAAAAAAACAGCATTTTAGAAACAAAACTCCCCACCAAGAAAAACACAAAGGCAAGTCACTTGTACTAAAATATCTTAATTTTTTCTTGTTAAGGAGTAGAGGTGGTAGGATATAAAAGAAAGAAATTCTCAGCAAAGAAATTTTGATTAATATCCTGAAACGGGTGGTGTAGAATGAACCAAGGACCATTGGTCAGAGTGAGGGGAAGTTTAAACCGCAATAAAATCACCAAAATTAGCCAACTAGCTGCATGATCAGTGAGTACAGAAGGCTGTTGATTGTATCTAATCCAGAAAAGGGCAAAGCAGGTATGGATACTATCTTTATCAAAATTATTCTGAAGAAAGTTCTTAAGGACAGTTCCATGAAATCATAGTATGTCTGTATATATCCATTAAGTCTATATATTCAAGGGAGTGGTTCAGCTCAGAAATTTCTTTGTTGGTTTTTTTTGTTTAGTTGATCTATCTTTTTGTGAAAGTGGGATGTTAAAATTTCCTACTATGGGTACATTAATGTTTATTTGATCTGTTAATTTCAGCAGTTTGTTTTATGAAGATAGGTGCTCCAGTATTTGATGCATATATGTTTATCAATGTTATCTCTTCTTGTTGAATTGTCTTTTTAAGTAGTATGCAGTGACTTTCTTTGTCTTAATCAGTTTTAACTTGAAGTTTACTGTGTCTGATATTAGAATTGCTACCCTTGCTTGTTTTTGGAGTCCTGAAGCATGAAATGTTGTTCTCCTTCTTTTAATGTTTAACCTATGAATATCTTCTTGGATTGAGTTTCTTGGACACACCAGATTACTGGACTCTGTTTTTGATCCAGTCTGCCAGCCAGTTTGTGTCTTTTAATTGAAGAGCTGAGGCTGTTAACATTGAGAGATATTAGTGAGATATGTTGGTTATTTACTATCATTGCCTTCTTTTTTGTTCGTTTGTTCAGACAGGGTCTTGCTGTATATAGTTCAGGCTGGCCTTGAACTCCTGGCAATTTTCCTGCCTCAGCCTCCCAAGTGATGGGATTACAGGTGTGTGCCACCATGCCCAGTTTATTATTGCCTTCTTTATCTGATGATATATTCTGTTTTTCTTTTCCTGATGTTGTTTGTTGCTGTTTATCCATTGACTTCACTGGTTTCCTGTGTGTTTTTAGCTGTGTCCAATTAGTTGTTTCTGTTGAGAATAGTCTGAAGTATTTTTCTTTAGAGCTAGATTAGCACTCATATCTTCTGAGCTGGTTTTTGGAGGGGCTTTTTTCATGGAAATACCGTATTTCTCCATCTATTTTGAAGGATAGCTTTGCTGGGTATGTTAAAGTGTGTTGGAAATTATTTGCTCTTAGGGCTTGCAATACTTCACTGCAAGCTTGGGCCGGGGATTTAGCTCAGTGGTTCTGTCGCCTGCCTTGCAAGCACAAGGACCCGAATTCCATCCCTGGTACAAAAAAAAAAAAAAAAAATTCACTGCAAGCTCTTGCACTACAGGGTTTCAGCTGAGAAGTCAACTGTGATTGTAATTAGTTTATCTTTACATTGGATTTTTGGTTTTTCTCTGGCTGTCTTGGACTTCATTGAGGATATGCCTTTGTGAGCTTCTTTCATCATAGGTTTTGGTGCTCTATATGCATCACTTACTTGTATTTTAATCTCTTCCATGATTTCTGTAAGAATGTTACTGCATCCATCTGTGTTATCGTCTAGTTTTTCTCTAGCTCCAGTTAACCTTAGGTCGATCTTCTAATAGTCATCTAGTAGTTGCTGGCCAATCCTCTCTCGTTCTCTTATTTTCTTTTTGGATTCTTTGAGCCCTTTGTCATAATTCAGTATTTTGTCTTCAATATCAGACACTGTCTTCACACTGGTCATTTCTGCAGTGTATGAAATCTATAAGTTTTTAATTTCAGATATTTCTGTCCGACATCTTTTTCAGGGTTCTCTATCCTTGTTGACTGTGTCATTCAAATTTTGAGCTGTTTTGGTTAGCTTGTTCAGTTTTTTCTCATTCACCATGGGCATATTGAGTGAAATTTCTGCGAACTGTTGTTTCATTTTGTCTTTGAATTTATCTGTTTTCCTCATGCTTTTAAGAACTTTTCATAGATTTCTGCTCGCTCGTGTTTGTTTTCTTCTCCTATTGTGACCCCTTGCTCTGTCTTCTGAGAATTGGAGGTGTTTTGTTGGAGATCTTCTATTTCCTTGCTTCCCCATTCTCCTTCATATACATATATATGTGTAAAGAGAGACAGACAGAGATAGAGTCTTTTTAACAAATGATATATGCCCTCTCTTTTTTTCCCTTGTTTTTTGGGGGGGTTACTGCAAGTTGATGACTAGAGAAATGAGAGTTTGTGGTATGTATGAAGATTTTTAGTAGGATGTTGCATCCCTGTGAATACTTTTCAGCTTTATATGTTCAGTGCTAGTATTTACTCCTTCTGTTATTTACTTGATAAATATATATTTATATATTTGTGATAATGGGAGATGGTTGGATGAGTAGTGTTAGATACTAAGTGAGAATTTTGATGGGATTATAGTAGATAAGAAAAGGTTGATGAGGGATTTGATTTTATTGGAGACTTTTAGTTGAGTTGGAGGTTTAGTATTTTGGCGGGGGAGCGGATCCTTAGGGGCTTTTATTTTCCCAAGACTTGAGAAGGACTCAGTCTCCAGCCTTAAAAGTGTCAGAGAATATCTTTAGGAATCAACAACCTGTTGGATGCAAACTCATGAGCATAAGTTAGATACATCCTTTTACTAGGTTTAATATGTCTTCTGGTAACTCCAAGAGCTCCCCTGAGTTATTTTGTAGCAGTAGTTCCTGGAGGGTTCAGGCATGTTCAGGTGAAACTTCTATTTCTAGCCAGCCTGTTGAAAAAGTTACCTGAGCATTTGGTTTTACAAGCAAGTCATGGGCTAATAGAGAAAGGGGATACTCAGGCATATGTGGGCTATTTTAAGTTCATGTCACCAAGGTAGCATTCGAAAGGCTTTAGAAAAGGCAAGGTAAGGCTCTTCCAGATACCCTCATTACAGTCATAAAATTTTTTGAATCAGGAGATAGGTAGGTGTTAAGGACAGAGTAAGTGTCCCTATACGTATACACAAGAAAGTCAATAAATTTGGTCTACATTGTTATTTGTACCCAGGCTCCTATGGAGATATAATGAGAGGTCATGTTAAATCTAAGAAAGCTCATGGATTTTTCATTCACTCAATGAATTTTTCATTCTTCATCCAAAATTCCTCTAATTCTGACATTTGGGTGACAGAGTTCTTACTTTGTTTTTATAATTCTTTCTTCAGTTTTGGGAAATCATTAATCCAGTGTCCTTCATCCTTGCAATAACTGCACTGATTCTTTCCTGGAGGTGTCTGTTTATTTACTTTCTTTGAGTTATCCTTATAATCCTTTCTGCTTTTTCTTCTCGGTTTCTGGGAGTGCTGCTACCAGCAAGGAAGCCTATTGTTTATTTTCCATTGTTTCTTCAAATCCTGTGCTTGATCTGTTATTATAAACTTTACAAGCCATTTCTATTAGATGTGAAGTTGATATTCCCAAAGCACCATCACCTTTTGTAGTTTCCTTTAAGTATCAGCAGCGCTTTGGCTGGTAAAAGTCGTGTTTACCATTTTTTGATTTTTCTGGACCTTCAGCACTGATATCCATATACTGTCGGTATACCTGATAGATGGTGCTCCAAAAATTTGGAAGAATTCTCCTGAGGTTTTTCGGCCTCCTACACAGTGTCATCTAAAATGTAGGAGAGGCTGACACATTAAAATGGAAAGTGCCCTGAAGCTTTAGTTTCTCAGCACTAAATAGTTCTGCTTCGAACACGCACAACTCTGTCAGAAGACGATCTGAAGTCCCCAGGGTGAAGTGTCCTGGCAGCTACAAGGACTGGTCCAGTGTGTGACCCAGTAACGGAGTTGGCCTTCCCCCGGACAACACCTCTTTGTGGTTCCCCCGCCATGACTGTCAGAGCGAAGGTTTAGTATTGAAAGCTTTCAGGAGATGCTCTGCGGGGGATAAGTGCGAAATATGGAGAAAAATGGTTTACTCCGTGATTGAGGAAAGCTGTGTGGTTGTGAGAATCTGCTAATAGGATAATAGGCTGGCTAAGATGTGGAAGAGCCAAAGGTTTAGGATGGGGAAGATCAAGGAATAATACTAGTAAAGATAGGAGTGACTGACTGTAAGGGAGCCAAGTAAGGTGATTTAAAAACTTGGCAGGAGGAGTTTACATGTTTGGAAAAAGAATAAAGAAATATGTTAATATTGATAGAGCACTGAGACATGGGAGAAAACCTAGACACCTATTAAATTAGAGCCAGTGAAAGAACAAATACACAACAGTAACAACATAATAAACACAGGAAGCCATGAAAGAGCATAGCAACCCCATATTACCAAATACATCAAGAAACATACAAAAACTTAAACCAATATAATATAATGTCCAATGCAATCAGAGATTAACTATTCCAAGGAGACATTGCATGTGTGATTGCCAAGTAGCGTCTTTGCCCGAGGGGCTTAGGGCCCACAGCCCAGGAACTCCTCTGATCCCTGCATTGCTATACTGAAGTTAACTGAGACTTGGGACTTGCTTCTGTCAGGTTGCAGCCATTCTTGCAGAGTCTGACCCAATACAGGTTTTTGGATTAAGAACTCTTGCTGTCCCTCTCCCTGTGTGTGATGGTAGGTTCAGCAGACAGGTTCACTGGCACTGAATTGTCCAGAGTCAGGATTCTTCCTGTGCAATGAAATCAGCTGCGGTAGTAACAGGCTAATCCATTACAGTGGTGTCTGTCTGAGCTAGTTGAGAAGTAACATACCGTGAGACCCTCTCTTGGGTCTTCCTTTAACCTCGAGAAAAAAATCCACAGTCCTAGTGTAAGCATCACAACATCCTAAATCTGGATGCATAATTAATGTGCACTAAATATGCCAGTGTCTCTTCTACTGGTGAAAAACTGGCATTCAACAGTAATTTCATATCATCAGTTATCTAAAGCCCAGGGATTTGAGGACCAGATAATGCCAGAATGGGAAGAGAAGAGAAAAATGAGGGAAAAAAAAGTTTTGTTTAAAAGTTCTTTGCTCTGTGGTATGGGAAGGAGGAAATAGGAGCGGGGGGCAAAGGGTGCTGATATCGTGAGGCTGTTATATAATTAGAAGAGAGTAAATGGGAAAATGGGGTACAAAACGTAGTGAGAAATAGGGATGGGAAAAGGCTCTACAATTGATGTAAATTGATATAAATTTTAGAGAAAAAATTAAAGGGAAAGGAAAGAGTAATTAATGAGTAAAACACAGAAACAAGTCAGCTGAGGAGATATAGATAAAATTAGGAGGGATATAAAGGAACAAGGGAGATTCCCTTACCCTCTATAAACTATATTGGGAGAAAAAAGGCAAGAGGGACAGAAACACACATACGCCTACAAGCTCGTAAAAGAAAAAAGGGTAAAATAATGAATAAAAGTATAGGGGGAAATTACAGTAGGAGGAAAATCGAGCAGAGTAAAACATTAAAAAGTAAAATATAAAAAATAAAAAACATTACAATCAAATAAAGAAGTTAAAGAAAATTTTCTGTTGTTTTGAGCATGTGGCTCTTTTCCTCAGCCTAGGTTCACGGAGCAGAGCTCAGGCCCAGATGTGTCTTTGTTCACCCTGGAAGTCTAAAGTGGAAGTCCAACCTCAGGGCAGTGCTGGTTGTAGAGATCTGCTTACAGTGGGAACATGGTGCCAATGTGAACTTCCAGTCCTGTGTAACTCAGGCTCAACCTGGCCTCTGACCACAAGAGCTGGGTCTGTATTCACCAGCCCCTGCCTCTCAGTGGGACTCCACCAGGCTGCTCTCCAGCTGCTAGCAGTCTACCATGATTGTCTTTCCCCCATTCACCATTTGAACTTGTTGCCCTTAGCTGCAGTATTGTGTTGCCATCCAAGATGTCACAGCATCATGGATCATTGAGACCTCCACTGTGACCAGTGATCTGGGAAGTTGTTCCATTCCCGCACACCAACTGCTGACTTTTCAGCAAGCCATTGTGGGCTCATAGGCAGACTCACTCAGGGTGGTCTTCATCAAGTGTGTAGTGTTTTGTATAAAAAAGTGGACTGAGAAAATAATGTTTCATTGTTACAGAAACTGGAAAGGTATGTTCCAACCTGACTGCTCTCCCATCTTATCTTTTTAATCTTTACATGCATTAGTTCATTTTTGCAGTACACTGTAATTATGTTCCTTGTGGGGAGTTGGTTAATGCCGTAGATTAATTTTTCATGTCCTTATCTTCCCTTCCCTACCCCATACCTCCATCTCTTTGTCTTTTTTTCTTTTGCAAAAGAGTGATCTTGCTTTTTCCTGTTATTACAGTAATGGCTGGAGTTTTCTCTACAGCATCACAAACAATTGTTACTGTGAGTATTTATGGCTATTTTCTTATGAATGTCATTATTGTGGTATCACAAAGCATTTGCCTAAGAACTAGTAACAAGCATAGTTCTAAGAGCTTCAAATAAATAATTTCACCCTAAGAAGATAGAAATTTTAGTTTATTTTTTAAGATGAAGAAACAGACCAAGATGTGATCTTGATTTACTGTCCTTTTTTTTTATTAGTAAGAAGGAAAAAAACTTACTAAATTTGAAATGAGTGGGGGTCAAAAGTGTAGTTTTCTCCAGGAGAATGAAGAAACTAGTGTATTGTAGGAGTGTGGAAAGACATAGAAGAGATTAAGAGTCAAATTTGGGTTAGCACCAGTGCAATGACTCAGCATTGCAAACACTCTGTTCTTAAAATATGAGGAGGAAATAGAAGTGTGAGACAATTTAGCACAGCCCTAGTGAGTTATATTAAGTGACTTTCACGCTTCTGATGAGCCAAACTAAATATTTTTCTGTATACTTTGCTGAGTACTCGTGTCCTTTGAAATGGACTAGGCATCAGAGTTTTTAGCAGATGCACAAAGATGCATGGAAGAATGCAATGAACCACTTTAGGGCATATTTCTAGTGATCTTCTTCCTTGAAAAGTATTGATAAAATAATCTACTGAAGAGGTCAGAATCTGCATGTTATGATTAATGTCAAAACAGTCACCTTGCAACAAAGCCTGCAGAACAAGGCATTTAGAGGCTTTTTTTAATCCATAAATTGACTGCATATGAATAGTGTGGGGTTTTGTATACAATGCAATATTCTTTAGTCTCTAAAAAGGACATCTTACCATCCATGACAGTATGTATTAACATGGAGATTATAAAGTAAAATACTCTAACCATAAAAATTACAGCATGATTACATTTGTACTTATCATTGACAACAGTTAACTAAACAGAAGCAGGGAGTTTAGGACTGCTTTTCATGTAAGGGTTTAAAAACTGTGAGCAATTAAGGAACGATACAATATATTTCTACTATGGTACAATCATTTTCTGGAGCTCTGCTTGTGACCATGGTGAATGTTGTACTTCCCTACATAGGGTTAAAATTGCTAACAGAGTAGTTTTGAATGTTTCCACCATACCCTCAAAAAAATAATTTATTAGGTGGTACTAGACAGATGAAGGGAATCATTTCTCAATAGACATAATGCTTACATATTTAATTATAAGATTTCAATACATGAAATTTTTCTTGGCCATTTTGGCTCAAAGAAATTAATTAAATATTGTCAATTTAAGCAAAGTTATAATGATTCACTACAAATGTTTCTAAAAATTCAATTGTTTACTGTATTTTTAGAAAACTAGTATAATTTTGCCTTTAATTTCTGAAAGAGAATTAGAATATTTTAATCAAATTTATTCTACATTCATTGGAAATGTAAAACAATTGCTTTGGGGATATAATTTGGGAAAATAATTGACAGCATCTATTATCAGGGTGTCCCACACATGACTGTAAGCTATACATGTGTTCAGAAAATTTTCTATATGTGTGGGTGTTAGCTTATTTTTATGTTTGTAAATATTGCATGCTTCTCGCAATTTAGTAAAGGTTTTCTTACAGAAGTTGTGAATATATTCTATGCAGATGACTGTTTTTCCTTTGGACCTGTCTGTGAGTCCCTATGTACTTACAGTTTGAATTACATGTAAAAAGATATTTGTCATAGGCTTCATCTGAATTTATTGACACTGACTCAGGAGAGCACCAATTAATTACATGAACTTCCATTGGTTACCCATGCCAGTAATTATATGCTTTATTGAGGGACATGAAATTGGTAAACACACTTCGGTAGGTACGTCATTAAGACTGGAATAACAAAAGATACTGTTTTCCCCTATCTGGCTGAAGCATTGCTGCTGGTGTATCATTCACAAATGAAATGGTTGTAACTACTGTTTTTTAAATTGCAGCTGCCCTAAAAAATAATCAAAAGTTTTTTGCTAAAAAGAATCAATTATTTCTCACAATTGGAAAAGCTGATAAATCCAAGATAAAGGCACTCAGTAGCTTACATGTCTAGTAAAACATGGGTTATAATTGATACTTTCTATCTCTGTCCTCACTTGGCAAGAAAGGGTTTGGCCTCTTATGGATTCATGGGAAAATGTGTGCCCTTATGCCAAAGGAGATAAAATAACTCCTTTTTAAAAGAATTCTTCTTTTTGTAAAATGTACACGTGCTTTTTTCACCATCCCTTGAAAACTTGAGACAAAGGTTTGCGTGCCTGCCCACCTGCCCCAGAACTTTGTAACAAAGGGCTTTCCCAGATCACAGAACTCACTTTGCCTAGCAACCAGGATCTCTTTAAATTAGCCAATCAGGTTAGATTGTGAGACCATGCTCCCACCTATAGAGCAAGGCACAGTGGTGATGGCATCTCCGGGACAAAAACCATTTGTTGAATGCCTTTTTTTCATCTATTGATATGATCACATGATTTGTGAGCTTGTTTCTGTTCATGTGATATATTTATTGATACATGTGTGTTGAACCATCCTTGCATCTCTGGGGTGAAACCTACTTGGTTATGATGTGTTATCTTTTTGATGACATGCTGTACTCTGTTCACTAATACCTTGTTGAGGAGTTTTGACTTTATGTTTATTAGGGAGATTGGCCTATAGTTTTCCTTTTTAGTTGGGACTTTCTCAGATTTTTGAATCAGAGTGATACTGGCTTCCATAAGTGAATGGGGAGCACTCCATCCCTTTCCATTTCTTTGCAGAGCTTGAGGAGTGTAAGTGTCAACATTCTTGAAGGTTTTGTAGAATTAAACAGTGAATCCATTGGGGGCTGAGCTTCATTTAGTTAGTATATTCTTTCTTATTTTCTATTTCATTGCTTGCAATTTGGTTATTCAGCACTTTTTTTCTTTTATTCTTTTTCAGGACCTGGGATCAAACTCAGGATGTTGCGCTTATGAAACAGGCAGGGCGCCATTGAGCTAAATCCTCAGACCGTTTAGCATTTTTTGTGTCTTGGGTTAGCTTTGTTAATTGCTATGAGTTGAAGAATCTGTCCATCTCTTCAAAAATTGCCAGCTTGTTGAAATATTTTTCACAGTAAATAGTATCTTGATTTCAGCATCATCTGTTGTGATTTCTCTTTTTTCACTGCTACTTGCACTGGTGAGGCTTTTCTTTTTTTCTCCTGGTAAGTCTGGCTAAGGACTTCTCTATTTTGTTTATTCTCAGAACCAGCTCTTCAATTTGGGATATTTTGTATACTTTTAGTCCTAATTTTATTGATTTTTGCTTTAATCTTTATAACTTCCCTCCCTAATGTTGGTTTTGGCCTGGATTGTTGCTTTTCAAGTATCTTAAGATTTTTCATAAGGTTATGTATCTGGACCTGCTTGATTTTCCTAATTTGAGAATTGATCGCAATGAACTTCCTCTCAAGACTGTCATAGTGACCCAAAGTTTATAGTGACTTGTACAGGCATTGCCATTAACTTCCAGGAATGTTTATATACCTACCTGGATTTCTTATGTTACCATTGGTTGAGTAGGAGTGTGTGATTGATTTTCCAGGTTCTTCTTTCTTTTTCTGTGATTTCTATTGTCATTGATTTCTATTTTCTTTTTTGTTGTTTGTTTTTGTTTTTGTTTTTGTTTTTTGGTACTGGGAATCGAACTCAGGACCTGGCGCTTGTGAAGCAAGCATGGTGCCAAAGAGCTAAATCCCTGGCCCTGCTTTCTATTTTCATTCCATACTCATCTGATACTACACATGGAGTGATATTTATTTATTTATTTGTTTATCTATCTATCTATCTATTTATTTATTTATTTTGGTACTGGGGATCGAACTCGGGTCCTTGCACTTGTGCAGCAGGCAGCAAAACCACTGAGCTAAATCCCCGGCTCTGATTCTTTCATTTATTTGAGCAGGCTTTGTGAACTGGTATGTGATCTATTTTGGAAAAAGTACCCTGTGCTACAGAAAAGAATGTCTAGGAGTGGAATGCACTATAAATATCTATTAATTCCATATGTCCATGGATGTGGTTCATCTCTGATATTTCTTTATGATTGTGTATTTATTTGATCTTTTATGTTCAGCATTATGTGTTTTGTGAAGATAAGTGCTCCAGTACTCAATACATAAACATTTATAAACATAAGTATTCTTGTTGGATTGTTCTCTTACCTAGTATGTAGTGACTTTTGTCTCTACTAATCAGCTTTAACTTGAAGCTCACATTGTCTCAGATTAAAATCGCTATACCTGCTTCTTTTTGGGGATCTAATGCATGAAATACTGTTTTACATTCTTTAATTTTTAGTCTATGAATATTGTTTTGCATTAAGTGAGTTTTTTGAACTGCTAGATTCTGTTTTTTTGATGCAATCTGTGTCTGTTAATTGGAGAGCAGAAGCCATTAATATTGAGAAATATTAGAGATGTGTTGACTAATTACTATCATTGCATTCTTTCTCTGTTGGTAACTTCTTTGTTTTTTGATTTCCTATGATTTTTGTTGTTGTTTACCAATAGACTTTGTTTGTTCTTTTCATTTCGTCTGGGCTTTTACCTATACAGACAGTAGAAATTTAATGACCATGTTCTGGTCATTGGTCACTAAATGAGGAATTGTATAAAGTATGTACTTTAGAATATTCAGAACAGAGGAAAGGTCAAAGGAAACTAGAATTTGACTTTGGTTTTATTTCCCTAACTCTTACAGGCAGTACTGTAATGTATAACAGAACATAAAACTACAGTACTCTACTGTATAGTACAATCAGCAGAAACTACAGTGCTTTATAAAAGGTGTACTGTATAAAATAAAGACATTGAGGCTCCACCAACAAGTTGTACAGAATTATACAAAAACAAAAGCCAGGTCAGACATAAGTCTGAGAACTGGTTTGTAAGTCTTAACTGTGTGTTTCAGTCATATATCTGAACAGTCATTAAACAGGTAGCTTGTTAAATGAGTAATATATGTTTTAGCCATCATATTATCAAATTAGGTGAAAGTGATTTGTTTTTCTTAAGAGCACACACTCTCCAATAACCTTTAAAATACAATATGTCAACCACCAACAAATCCTCACATTAGCTGGGTTCAGGCAATACTAATGCCACATGTCAGGAAAAGCCAGATACAAATTATTCAGAAAACCCAGGATATCTTCTGATATAGCAATGATATTGAAAGTGCTCATCAGTAATCAAGATTGCAAAGTAATCCAATCCTGATATGATCTCTAGCAAATCTACTTATATATATATAAATATATATAAAATATAAATATAAATCTATAAATGTTTCCTCACATGCCCTTTCCTGGCATCTTAGCCGTTTCCATGAATTCTTCAAGGTTACACTGATCACACGGTTGATATTGCCTGAAGCTGTGTCTTAAAATTCAGTTTTGGCTCATTGATAAAA